>NC_141581.1:1428114-2856228 GCF_036417535.1 Chlamydotis macqueenii | reverse complement strand
TGCCAGCCTCCTCAGAGGAACCACACGTCAGCTCCTTCCCGTGCCACGGGAACGGAGACTCTTAGGGGTGTTTGAGCAGGCTGTGGGACAGGGGAGCGGTGTCTGCCCAGGGCAGGAGCTGTCAAGCTTGAACTAGGGATCAGTGGGAAGCCTGGGCTTATCCAGTCTGTCCTTGATGGAGGGCTTGAGGGTTTGGGTTGCTGCCGGCGCTGAGGATGGTGGTGATGGGATCTGTTTAACCAGTGTCCAGCCCCTCGCCGGAGACCTATCCGAGGGGGCCATGCATCCTCTCTGGCTCTGAGCAGCACCTTTCTCCATCCTGGATGCTGGTCACCCCTCTCTGGCTGAGCCCCTTGCTCATGTTCTCTGTCTACAGGCTGGGCTGGGGTACTTTGTGAAGCGGCTGCAATGTTGCAGGGGGCTCAGAGCTGATGGAGCAGCTTGCCGTGACCCCAGCAGGGCTCTTGAGGGGGCTAGCAGAGGGAACATTGCATTTTGGGGGTAATATCCTTGGGGGTAGGGATGCAGAGAGGTGTTGGAGCTCGTAGTGCCCTTGGCTCTCAGATGTGTGAGAGCTGAGCCCCTCTGCCAGCCTCAGCAGGGGCTGGATTTGCCGTCTGCAAGGGCAGTGCCACAGCACCGCAGAAAGAATAACAGACTAGGGAGGGCTTGGAGAAGGCAAAGCCTAAACTGGGAAGCGGAAGAGGGACAGAAGGACCTGTGGATGCCAGCCTGAGGGGAGGGGTGGATGGCTCTGGGCATGGAGCTGGCTCCCCACGCCTGGCAGAGCCCTGGTGCATGGCTCCAGGACAGTGCAGACCCCACCAGTGGCTTGGAAACACCAGTGGTTTGGGGACAGTAACCATCCTTCCCCACCAAGAGCTGGCATTAGGAGATACCGCAGCCCTGCATCCTGAATGAACCCCCGGCGGACTGTTTGCTCCTGTGAATTTGCATTTCATTAATAATGAATGAAGGATAATTTGCTGTAATTAGGGCCTGAACCCTGCCAAAGCAGAGGATTTTGGGGCTAAGCCAATTAACAGGGATGTGTGGTAGTGTTTAACGAGCTTGGGGAGGCTGGGTGACGAAGTGCTGCCTAGTTACTCATTGGGTACAAACAGGTTCTTGCATTTATCCCAAGCGATTCTGTAGGGCCTGGGGAGGAGGAAGGGGGAACGAGTCTGCAGCAAACCAAGCATGCAAGAGCCTGGGATTAGCAGGGAGGATGCAGCTGAGGATGTGCATGAGGGTCACCTGCAAGCTCACGCTTGCCATCCCTGAGCCAGGGACATGGGGTCCATCACTCCATCAGCTGGCAGCATCCCACAGCAGGAGATGCAAGACTGCACACACAGCCCCTGTACGAGGCACGGATTTGGACTTGGATTGCTTTTTTTTTTTTTCCTTCCCCCCTGGGATTTGCCGAAACTCTGAAAAAATGGCGTGTTATTTTCCGGAAATTAAATTATTTTTCTGGGCAGAGAAACAAACAAATAAACATGTGGCTCTATAAACAAACAAATAAACATGTGTCACTAAAGCTATTTAGAATTAGCTTTTCACATAAAACTTTGATGGAAGTGGCAACATTTGTTACAGATGTTTGCAGTGGAAAATTTCAATCTTTTGTGGAAACCCTCTCCACTTCCTTCCATGGATGTCTGTGACCAAACAGGGGACGTGTGTTGGTGTCTTCCCAAGAAATGTTCTCATTTGGACGTTCCCATGAAAACACTGCATGATTTCAAGGCAAATGGGAATTCCAGGAGATAGCATTAGTTTGGTTAGACCCCGCATTTTCTGTCCTTCCCTAAAGCGTTCCCTTGGCACAGTCAGTTTTCTGTTGGAGCAGTGCTGGTGGATGCAAGAGGCCAGGTTCCTCCTGGCCAGGCTGTGATGGTTTGGGCTGCTCAGGCCTGGGTGCTGTGCAAGTTAAACCGTGTCTAAAGCAAAGTGAGATGCCTTCATCTGACCCAGGCCGTGTGGGGCAAGGGGACAGGCTGGGGCTGATGCTGGTCCCACACAAAGGATGCTCTGCCCTTGGGAAGCAGATGATGGGGCGAGGCCATATCCCGTATTGCCCCTGCTTCTCCTCAGAAATGGGGTTGGCCTTTTGGTGATGAGACTTTTTGGTCCCCAGTGTTGCCAGTAGCTGCTGATGTGTGGAAGGAGCCGGCTGCTCGGGCAAGTTGATTTGTGGAACTGGAAGAAGTAATTGATTTGCTCATTGGGAGGCAGCTGAGATTTGAGCTCCTCATTGCAGTAACTACTCTGCTGCCTTTCTCCCAAAAATAAGCTCTCCGGGCAGCTCGCCCTTCTGGTTGTGCCTGCACAGAGGTCTGTGAGCACCCACCAGCACCAAAGCCCTGGGCTGGAGAGGAGACCAAGGCTGCAAAGTCCCACTGAGGAGCCTGGCTGGCACCAAATCCACCATTCCCTTGGCGGGGTTGTGCCCTGACCCCTCTCTGGGGCATGGCGCCGTAAGGAAAGGCTGAGAAAGGGCTTCTCCTTCTTGAGGCTGTGTTGGAGAGTGTCGGTGCTGTGGCTGGGGGTCCCAGGCCAGGGGATTTGGCAGCCCCTCATTCCCCTCCACTACCCATCTTCTGTCTTGTGCTTCTGCTGGCTTGTGGGCCCCATAACGAAGCGTGGGGTTGTGGTAGACACTAAGGGCACACAGGGTTTAAATTGACAATGCTAAATCTTGTGATGCTTGTCCCTCAGATGACGTTCTGGCTTTGCTCCCCGTTGAGTGCTGGTAAGGGTCGTGCAGGGCAGATCAGCAGGGGAGGAAAGCCTTGGTGGCTTTCCTAGGTTGGGCAGAGCACTGAGCCCTGGCTGCTCTTATGTTTTCCTCCCTGGTATGGTTTCCCCATGGCTGTCTCTGAGCACGATGAGATCTTGTCTCCAGACAGGGCATGAGCTTTGAGTCGCTTCCCAGGCAGAAGACTTAACACATGCTCATGGAGCTTGCTGTCACGCTATTGATCCAGCTGTAAGCTGGGCTTGGAAGGTTGAATTTTCCTTGTGCCTGTTTTTTCTCATGATGGCAGGGCAATCGAGAGGCCTTCTGGTAGCAATGAGGTGGGAAGAAGGTGACAGCATCTTGGCTGCTTGGTGCTCAACAGGCTGTGGTGGGCTTGTCCCTCCGTGCAGCTCTGCATTGTTCCGGTGTGGCAGGCAGCTCCCTGCCTAGCGCACGGCATTGTACTTGGCAAAAGCAGTTGAGACCGAGCTGAGAACAGTGGCCTCCTCTGCTTCCCCCGCACTGTCGAGCTGTTAGTGTGTGACTCCTCTGGGATGGACGGGATCACCTTAGCTCATCTCAGCGGTGTCAGAGTGATAAACACATCCCTTCGTGGCCTCTGACAAATCTGACCTCATGAGGCGTGCTTGAGGAGGCGGCATGATGGAGAGGAGGGTGATGGATTCATCGGGAAGCTGCCATCTGTGGTGGTTTAGCCCTCGTCACCACACAGTTTCTCGCTCACCCTCCCCCTTCCCAGTGGGATGGGGGAGACAAATTGGGAAGAAAGGAAAACTCGTGGGTTGAGATAGTTTACTAGAATAGCAAAGGAAAACTACAATAAAAACAAAATATAAGGATAAATAATAACAAAATATAAAGATATTAAGATATACAAAATGAACAATGCACGATTTTTCGCCATCTGATGTCCGAATGACCGATACAGCCCATCCCGAGCAGCGATCATGGAAACAGAAGTGAACAGCAAGCAAAGGAGTGAAAGTGAGCCAGCGAGGGAGAGGGAACGATGCCAGCGAGCAAGAAGAAAGGTGGAAGATGAGGACAATGGATGCCAAGGATGCCCCCTCCCATGGGCAATTCTCACTTATATACTGAGCATGACGTTTATGGCATGGAATACTCTCTTTGGCCAGTTTGGGTCAATGATTCTGTCTGTCCTTCTCCCAGCTTCCTGCATCTGCACATCAGTGAGACTTGGAAAACCAGACAGCCTCCTTGGTCTCATTCACAACAACTCCTGTCATCAGGGTGTTTATCAACATTCTTCACACTCGAAATCCAAAACACACCGGCTACTGAGAGAAAAATCAACTCCATCCCTGCCAAAATCAGGACGCTCGTTTGGAGTAACTGGTGCTGATGAAGCTGGGCTTTGTGAGGGCCGTGCTCAGAAATAAGCTGGACTCAAGAGGTGGGATCGCCTGGGGATGTGATTTCCCCCTCCTGGGGTGCTCTGCATAAGCAGGAGGGGTTGTACGCACACAGCAAAGCATTGTGGTCACTTTGGACAAGGGATGCCCTTTCTCTCTGGTGCCGGGTTACCAGAAGTCAGGCCAGGTTTCAGGGACTTGAGGGTCTGAAATTTGGTGAATATGATCTGACTTTCAGATGTTGGGCACTTCCATCTGCCTCCAGAAGTCCTTGCTGTCAGATGTGAACATCAGTACAGTTATAGCCTTCCGTTCTTGGTGGCTTTCTCTTTGGAGAAGATACTGACGTGCGGAAAACGGACTCCACAATCTGTAAGATTGTAAAGTAGGTATGCTTATTCAGCGCTGGGCAGCACAGGGGGGTAGTCCCACCAAAACCGTGCGCGCCTTACGTGGCAACTCACTTTAAATTTATACAACCAAATGTTACATATACATCAAGTTTCACAATACGCCTAGACATATGCATGACCTATCCCCGCTTCGTATTAAAATTAGTCCCAAGGGGTCGTTTTCATAAACTCCTCCTGTCTGGGCTTGCGCAGTGCCTCCTGTGGTGGTCGTCGGGGGTCGTGGGGATGAAGGCAGGTGACTCCTCTTCGTCACCGCTAGTAACCTTTTGTTCCTGCGCAAACTCAGTTATCCCTTGGCTTTCATTCAAGCTGCAGGGTCGGTTTTAGCTGGTTCTTGAAGCGACCCCCCTAGTCCTTACCGGGAACTGTCTTTCGTGAAGAATTGCAAGACTTTCTGCTTCAGATAGTTTGCACAATGGTTAGCAAATTATTACACAAGTAGTTAGCAAAACATTAAGCACTATTTATCAACTTGATTCCTTAGGATGCACAGCAATAATCAATCAATGCCATATCTACTAAAATTTCTTTAACTCCTTCTCTCAATACAGGCTTCAGGATGAAAACTTCCTTTTTGATTTTTCCATGCATATTTTTTAATATGCGTGGAAAAATCAAACCTGAATTGGTTACAAGCCATTCCCACAAGATTTTGCTCTTTGGCCCTGGGCTATGAGGTTTTGTTAGGAATATTCATAGCTCATCCCATTTCTCCTGCTGTTGTAACTCTGTGATTACTGTTGTTATAAATAAATCTCACATTTGCTGAAAGCAGTGGCTTCTGCAGGATCCAGGACTGCCCAGGGTAGCTCTGGAGTTGTGCTGGCTGGATGTGAGCTTGCATATCTGGACCAGATCAGGGATGCTTCTGCCCTGTGAACGCCTCGGCTCAAATCTTGCTTATGAGCACCTTATAAATCCAAAGGAAACTGGAACAACTCTTTCAGTGTGGTGACTTATCTTGGTCCTTGCCCCCTCTGTCTGGCACTCAAATCTGCTGATGTTGACTGATTTCCAGTATTTAGCCTGGTCTGTCCTGAAGCTGACACCCAGCGCTGCAGGGTTCGGGGAGCTGGGGAGCTCTTGGCCACATGGTGCTTGATGGGACGGTTAGCCACGAGCTCCTCAGGTAACTCCTCTGGCTTTCCTTGTGCACCACCTGAAACTGAAAAATATTCTCCTTGGTCATCTCCAGGCTCTAATCTTTCTTCATTTATCTTTGCCAGCTAATTCTTAGCCTGCCTGCAATGGCTCCTGCACTGTGTATTTGGATTAGACACAGCCATGACTCACTGTAATAGCTCCTAAGTACTCATTTAAGCCAGTTAAGTGACCATGACTGTAATAAACAACCTCTCCTGCTGTTTCTGCTCTGCCTTGCTACAGATCCAGCTGTGCCTTGAACCTCGTGAGATGCCACCACCACCCTGCAGTGGGTTTGGGGGACTGGCTGCAGTTGGACAGGGGTGGTTTGCCCTGACTCCATCCATCCTGGGCTAAGCCCGTTCCCTGCTGGACTCCTGGCTGTACAAGTGGGATAGTGAGCCCTGTGCTACGCCAGGACAGTGGAGTATACCAGCCTGCCCCTGGGATGAGAGGTCCCCTCTGCCTGCTCCTCAGCCTGTCCTGGGCCACAACGTCGTGTTGCTGCAATGCAAGCAGAACAGGATCGGGCAGCAAATTCAAACCTTTTCTGTCTGGCTCCTGCTCTCCTTTCGTGGTATTGCCACCACTTCCAGATCCTCTCTCCGTGATCATAATCAACCTTTTCTGGCTTCTGCAGGTGACAGGAGACCTTTCTGCTCTCCAAGAGGAAGAGGCTGAGCAGCGAAGCCTCTCTGCGGCCAGGTCAAACCCCAGCCCTTTGGGTTTGTCCTTTGCTTTTTCAAAGAGGAAGATGGAGGAAGAGGATCCACTGTTGAAGATGGTCAGTGAATGAGAGTCGCTGCTGGGGCTCATTTCAGGGCTGAATAGGGCTCTCCTTTTTCTCTTTGCTCTGAGATGCTCTTCACACCCTACATCCCGAAGGCTTCTCTCTCCAAGCCGTGTTTGATGGTAGGTAGCTCACAGACACCTCTCTCCTCACATGCTGCTCTACAGCTCCTCTGCAAAGGCTGCCATGGCAGCTGGTCTAGCTTTACTCCACCCTCCAGAGATTCCTTTTTTCCTCCTGGACAACTCTAGAGATAATACGTTCCTCGTCTTTGCAATGAATCTCAGTGATTGGGACAGATTTATATGGTTTGACCTTTCATGTTTCCCTCAGTTCATTGTTTTCAGCAGCGCTCTGACATCCACCTGTACCTTTGGTGGGTTTCCAGCCTTCACACCATATATTATTAAGGTAGAAATCGCATTAGAGATAACAGTCACAGTTTTCCCTGTAAATTACAGATTTTCCATGACCAAATCTATTGAAGATGGTGGCTGTGGCTGCCCTTTGCTGGACCATGGCAGGGTTTCCTTCTAGACATTTCCATCAACTGGGATGTTGTGCCAAGTTTTGTGACTCACGGAGGTCGGTGCAGCTCCAGTGACTGAGAGCCTACTCAGCGGTGTGATGTCTTCTGGTGAAGCCCAGCCTGCTCTTCTCTTTGATGTTTTACCTTTATTTTGCTTCCAGAAATATTCTGGAGGAGACTGTATGTCCCTGACAAGAGCCCAGTGGTCCCTACTTTCACAGTTCCATTTTGCAATTTGATGCCACAATTCCTCTTGCTGTTGTCTGGATGTTTCGAGGAGGCTGAGGAGCTCTTGTCATCACTGGTCTCACGATTTCCAAAATGTTGATTTTTGCCTTCCCATGTGACTTCCCCCAAACTCATTGTTTGTTGTTTGCCTTGGGGTCAGTATGATGTTCCAGCTCCTTAAATCCTCTGCAACCACCCTGGGACACTTATGGGTTCCTTCCAACATGAGATATTCTGTGGTTCTGTGACACTGTGGGGTTGCCATCCTGCAGCCAGGAGAAGTGTGATGGGGCAGTGACTTGGGGCAATGGCCAAGTATCTTCTGGGGTAATCTCTTTTTCAGAGAAGGCTTCTCCAAGTACCAGTGTAATCCCTGAGCCCTGTAAAGACAAAGTGGCTTTGGGACATCTAGTCTGTGAGAAGAGCCCTGAGTTAAAAAGCTGTTCCCTGGCCAGAGGGACAAGAGATGCAGTTGGATGATGAGGAGATTTTGGTGGCCATGGCCAGCACCAGTCACAGTCCAGCAAGCTCTAGATATTTCTCCTTTTAGATTGCTTAGAAAGTTTAGTTTTTAAAAAAGGTGTGCCCAAAGCTGTTGATGGCACCGTTGGGACAAAGCACAAACAGATAGCTATGCTGGTGACTCGAGCAGGTTATTTACATCCCAGTCAGCCATGTGAAGATGTTATTTAATATATATCAGTATGAGAGGTGCTAGGGACAGGAGACATGCACTAAAATCACTTACTGGCTTATCCTGGCTCACACTGTGCTTGTCTTGGAAGTTGGAAGACGGTGCCTCCCAAGGTCGCTGTGGGCTCCAGATCCTCACTGGTAGCCTCCATGATGGGTCAGGCCAGGTCTACCTCCAATTATCCTTCTTTAGGTTGTGCTGGGTGTCTGAAAGCTCATTACTGGGACTCTGCTTAGCTCAACTACTCCTGACCCATCACGGTCCAACCAAGGAAATGTTAAAGTGTTGGGCATCCAGGAACTATGGGTACTTTAGTGCCAAGGCATCATGGAGGGGAGAAGATGGAGTCAGGGAGCTAGAAGGTGGCTCTGGGAGGGTGAGTCCCCTTCCCAGAGCAGCCCTTTGTGCCACTTCCTCCAAGTTCAGCCTCCTTCACACTATAAAGGGTATCTTTTGGTGACCCAAAGTGGAGGTGCCACATGATTTTAAAGGCCTCCAGGGCTAAATGACGATTGTGCATTGGTCGTCCAGGTTGTTCCCTAAGCCTGAGGTGCCATCCCCTGCTTGGGCTGAAATGTAGGTGAAGTGGTGCCTGTGGGACGTGGCTTGGAGGCTGCATCTGGGGTGACGGTGGGGGCCCATGTTTCAGTGCTGGGTTCCATGAGCACCTTGGGGCTTGCAGGGGATCTGTGTGGACCAGTCCACATCTGGAGGGGGCAGGTCAAGCCATGACTAGCAGCACCGGTAGCAACGTGGCTTCTGCCAAGAGGGAAATTGCCTTGAGAGCCATGCTGGAGGCATGCATGAAACCACTGAGCAGAGCTGGCAGGGATCGACAGAGGATGGCAGGGACAGAGCTCTGGCAGGGTCTGGGCCAGCTGAGCCTGGGGAGAGCCAGGCTTGAGCTGCCTCAGAAAGAGCATGCAGACTCCCTGGGGGGGAAAGCAAGGCCCTAGTCAGCCAAGACAACTATTTAAGTATGCGGTTATGGTTAAACAGACCTGGAGCAGGGTGTCGCTTGGAGGAGAGCAGATTGAGTCAGTGACTGCTGGCTTGGCTGGCCTGCGTCTCATCCCAGCTTTGTCTATCTGTGAGCTGCAAAGCCTCCCGGGGTTTTTTCTTCCTCTCTCTTTCTGCCTAGCAGACTGTAAAGGCTCAGCACAGCTACCAAATGTTGAAGCAGGGTATCTGAGACATCCCTGTGAGGGGGATTGGTTACGACCAGGGCCACCTGCAGATCCGTGACTTGTTGGATGGGTGCCTGGAGGCTTGGCTCCGTGTTGTACAGCACTGAGCAGCTGCGTTCAAGCTCCTGCCTGAAGGTTTCTGTAAACACATCCAAGCCAGGGTCTTCACCCCGTTCCCGAGGGCTACAAACCAAATGGAAGATGGTGGAAGGGCTGTTCTAGGGCCTGATGCAGCATGGCCCTGGGTGGAGCTGGGGCACTTAAGCACATGGGGAAAGGAGCCTGAGCAGCCACCTTGGTGGTCTCTGCTCAAAAATGGTCTTTGCTGGTCTACTGCTGACCTAGGGGAATGGAGAAAGGTTGTAAAAGATTATAGGAGTGACCCGTTAAGTGTAACTAAGCATTTCCAATTTATTGTAAAACAACATAATCCTGATTGGAAGGATATACAACTATTACTGGAATATATGACTGAGACAGAGAAACAACTAATTTTAAAAACAGTAGGGAATCTGGCCGAAGACTTACAGGAGGGGATGTTAAGGAATATTTCCCTCTCCAAGATCCAAAGTGGGATGTTAATAGATCTATACATATGGAAAGATTACAGGCGTATCAGGAGTGGATTTCAAAGGGAATGGAGAGGGCAATCCCCAAAACTATAAATTGGTCAGCTTTATATGCAGTCCAGCAAAATCCTGAGTCCCCATCTGAGTTCCTGGATCGACTGGGGGACGTGATGTGCCACAGCACACCGCTGGATCCCAGGTCAGAGGTAGAAGTACAGCAATTAGTCTCCCTAATCAATCTACAGGGGACATAAGGCGCAAACTTCAGAAATTACGCCCTACAGAAAGCAGGAATTTAGAAGTACTGTTAGATGAAGCAAGGAGAGTATTCAGTAACAGAGAGGAAGGACATAGGCAAGGGCAAAAGAAGCTGATAGCCGTTATCCAGGAAGAGGGAGGAAGAGGGACTAGATGAGACCTGCCCCAACTGGGCAAGGATCAATGTGCTTTGTGTAAAATTTTGGTCATTGGAAAAAGGAATGCTCAAGGAACAAGAAAGAAGGTCAGAGGGCCCAAACGAGAAGAACGATAGCCCATGTGGAAGAAGATTGATGGGAACCTGGGGAATCTACCCTAGCAGATCCACTGGTTATAATTAAGCTAGGGGAAAAACAAGAAGAAGTAGAATTCTTAGTAGATACAGGGGCAACATACTCAGTTTTCAATCAAGCTTTGATGCCCCTGGGAAATGATTATGTCATGGTAAAAGGAGCGACTGGCTGTCCTGGTTTTAGCAGGGATGGAGTTAACTTTTCCTCTCAGTAGCTGGTATGTTTTGGATTTCGAGTATGAAGAATGTTGATAAACACCCTGATGACAGGAGTTGTTGTGAATGAGACCAGGGACACTGTCCTGCTTTCCAAGTCTCGCTAATGTGCAGATGCAGGAAGCTGGGAGAAGGACAGACAGAATCATTGACCCAAACTGGCCAAAGAGAGTATTCCATGCCATAAACGTCATGCTCATGGGGGCAGGTGAGGGTGGGTATCTGCCTTCCTGGCATCCATCTTTCCTGCTCGTTTTGCTGGCATCGTTCCCCCTACCTTGCTGGCTCCCTTTTGCTCCTTTGCTTGCTGCTCGGTTTTGTTTCCGTGATCGCTGCTCGGGACGGGCTGTATCGGTCATCCGGACATCAGGTGGTGAGAAAACACATATTGTTCACTTTGTATATTTTTAATATCCTTATATTCTGTTATTATTGTAGTTTTCCCTTTTTATTTTAGTAAATTATCTTTATCTCAACCCACGAGTTCTCCTTCCTTCCCAATTCTCTCCCCCATCCCCCTGGGGAGGGGGAGGGTGAGCGAGAAATTGCGTGGTGATTCGGGCTAAACCATCACACTGGCCAAAGTGAAAAGGCATATTTTTGTAAGCCTCTAGAATACAAATTGGAAAAACAATGGGGCATTCACAAATTTTTATATATGCCCAACTCCCTGAAAGCACTTTTGGGAAGAGATTTGTTGGAACAATTGGGAGCAAAGATTATATCTGAAAAAGGAGAAATTACTCTGGAGGTAAAAGATCAGCAATATGTTCAGATATTGAGTCTAACCTTAACTAGTCTCCCCTCAGAAGGAAAAATTAATGAGGAAATCCTAAACCAAGTGTACCCGGGAGTATGGGCTACCGACGTACCTGGAAGAGCGAAAAGTGCTCCACCTGTCGAAGTTAGAATTAAGGAAGGCCAACGACCGGTAAGAATTAAACAATATCCCCTGAAGAAGGAAGATAGGGAAGGAATCCGGCCGGTGATAGAAAAATTTCTGCAGTTAGGATTACTAAAGGAGTGTGAGTCTGAATTCAACACCCCTATATTACCTGTTCGGAAACCCGGGTGGTCCAAGACTTACGGGCAGTGAAGATAACTGAAGTCCTCTACCCAGTAGTGGCGAACCCATATACCCTGCTGACTGTGTTAACACCTGAACTAAGTTGGTTTACTGTTTTAGATTTGAAGGATGCTTTCTTTTGCCTTCCTCTCCACGAAGCCAGTCAAAAATTGTTTGCGTTTGAATGGGTGCATACTAAGACAATGGTGCTATCTGTTGTGTAAATTATCTGAGGTGGGAAGTCTTGCATTCCTCAGACAATGGTGCTGTCTGTTGTGTAAATTATCTGCACGGTTAACTGAGAAAATATTTCAGGCGAGAGCCATTTGGAGTCTAAATTGGATGGAGGGTGGCTAAAGGAAGGGAAAAAGTAATGGCAGCTTTTCAGGTGCTTTCTGGTGGGGTTTGGACCCTCCTTAGGCTGTGTCTGGAATTGTGGTACCTGACCATCACCCGACCCATCATGAGGGACTCCTCTGAGGGTGATGCTTTTCTTGGAGCCTCTGTCCATCCGCCATTCATCGTTGTCTCTTGTGTTGTCCTTGAGCATCTTGGCACACAAGTCAGGTGTGTGTTTGTCTTTCTCTGCCTCTGCAGTGCCCAGTACTGTGTGCTCCCATCCACGTGTGCTCCCGTCTGCATGTGCCTGCATCACCAAGATGATGCAGGAAAAGACAAGTAACTCAGATGCAGCCAGGAGAAGCTGCAGAGTAGGAGCAAAGGGAGGATGTAAAAGCTGGTTTGAGGCCAGCCGGAAAGTGGGGAAGGAGCAAACATGATCCAAGCTGGATGTGTGAAGCAGCCGCTAAAAGGCTGTGAAACTCTGATTGTTCTTTGGCTGTGTTACAGAGGAGCAGCTCTTCTCCAGCTCGGCCCTGGCACCATCCTTCAGATCTCTGCTGGGAACTGCTACTCCTCCCACACCCACTGTCCCAACCCGCAAAAGCTGGAGGGTGCATCTGTTTCAGAAATAGGATGAGAGCGGGCAGCTGCATTCCTGGCCACCTTACACGCTTCAAGTGACAGATCTTACCCACTGGTGGGAATGGACCAGCCCTTCTATAGCCACAAGGCCAGCTTACACAGCAGCTGGTGCTGTTGCCATCTTTTGGGCTCTCTAAAGACTTTTCCTGGGTTTGGCCAGGCTCAGCAGCAATTTCAGGGCCTGCTGCAGGAATCTCTGAGTGTGGTTCTCCAGCCTGGCTCTGCAAGCAAGGAGCAGACTGGGTGGAAGCCTGGCAGCAATTGCTCATGGTGGTCAGTAGGAGTACATCCGTGGTGATCAGCCCTGCCATCCCAGGAGGAGCATCCCTGTCCTGCTCCAGCCTGACCTCAGGTGTTGTGGAGTGGGGGTCCATCCCTCCTCCTCTGGGTATCTACAGATGAGCTCTACCTTCAATGGAGGCCTCACTGGTGGTGTCTAGCTGTTGAGCATGAGATTAATGCCAGCCACACTTATTGACCAGGTTGACTAAATCTCACTGGTATAACCCTTCCTCACTGCTAGTTGAGGAGAGGTTAGGAAATCCAGCTCACATTTGTAGACACCCTTGGGCATTCAGATAGGTCTACTCTTGGTTCCTAGGTGTGGGCTTGTAAATCCTGTACTCCCCTTGCTCTCGTTCATTTTAAGTAGCCCATGGGCTACTTCCTTCCCTTAATTTCACATAAAGCCTACAGCTGCATTGCACGTGGCAGTAAGACATGCCTTGGCTGCATATAGTCAGGTGGGAAATGGACAATTTAAGAGTTGTCCCAAGGACTTAAACCCCCAATTCCCATTGATGTTCAACAGGAGACGCATGTAACAGCACAAATTGCCGAGGCAGAGACCGACCCGCATTGAGGAGCACAGGGGCCAGCTGCACAGAGCCCGGGGATGTAATTAACTCTGGACAGCTCAGAATTCAGCATCATCACTGACACTTAGCTTATTGATTTTTTCTTAGGAGAAATCTAGTTATGTTTCATGAGATCAAACAGGCACCAAGTCTGGGAGAATGTAATTTGATCAAGCTGTGCCTTTCATGCCTACTGTGCCTAAAGCTCTGTCTTTGGGAAGCGCAGCCGCAGTTCTGCTTGGAAGGGAAAGGAGAGGACTTGAGACAGGCACACTCTTTGAGAAGGATGCTTGGGAACATCATGCTGCATTCAAAAATGTTTTAAACCATTTAAGACCTACATCCTTCAGACAATGCAAGAGAAATAATTTCATTTGTGATTGAAAGAGACTTCCCACACTGAGTCCTTGTCCCCCAGTGGGTGGACTCAGACATCTCCGTGGTGGCATGCAGATACTTCAGCTGTAAGAGAGCTTGAGGGAGCCTGGCACCCTGGGTACCAACAGCTCAGGTGGGGAGGCAGGATGTCCATTCAGGCAGAAGGGGATCCATATTTGGGGAGACTTTAGAGCCAAATGTCAAGAACCAGGAAGATGCTGAGCCACAGTGCACTGCCTGGGCTTGCTCTGAATCCCTCTTCAACAGATGCAGTGGTTGTGAGTGGGTTTCCTTGCATTTCTACCCCATGCTAGACATTTTCTCCAGCAAAGCAACCACTTCAGAGTGGTATTTTGGAGCCTGTGCTGGTGCAGTCCTGAAGGAGGACACCAGCTGCTCTCTGTGCAGGCACTGAGTGCTCCTGCACCCTGGATGTGCACACTGTACATCTGTGCATCCCCTGTGCACGCTTTGCACCAGTCTTGGCCTCCTGGCAAGGGCAAGGAGCTTTGCCAGCAACGCCTTTGACATTATCTGTGCTGACAGTTGTCCCTTGGCTGGGAGGACAATCCTGATGGGGATAAGGGCACTTGTGACAGCAAGAAGTGGCTTTGATGCATGAGGAACTCCCAACCTTCTGTGTGTTTGGTGTCCTTTCTGCTACAGGGGACATTCCCATGGGAGGCGGGATGGGTAGCTGTGTGGGACAAGGAGTGCAGGGTTGGGTGCTTCCCCATCTGCAAGTGAAGGCAGGGACCCAGTGAAGGGCTCAGGGGAGAGGTCCCTTGATTGATGGGTGGAGGGGTTCCCACATCACGGCTGAGAGCTGTGCTTGGCCGCTCAAAATGGCCCTCGGTAACACAGCTCCCTCTTCCCACCCCTCAGCTTCTCCTGCCTACCTTTCCAGGACCTCTTCCCAGCTGCTCGGGCACAAGGATGGGTGAAGGTTGTCCTCACTGCCTGTATCTGTCAGCATATTCCCCCCCGCCCCCCCACCTATGTGCCCGTGGCTTTAATACTCCCAGCTCGCTATCCACAGCCCCTGCTACATCCAGCCTCCCTGCCTGCTCCAGTGGTCATTTTTCCTTTTCGTGGGGGTAGCTGAAATCATGGACATCCTTTTTTTCTTAGGAGTCATGAATGTCTGCACACATCCTTGAGCATTGTCCACCTCTCTACGTGGCGAAGCATGCAAGAGCCACCAGCCCAGACAGCCTTGCTGAGATGAACCAAGCTTGGGTCTTTCACTCCACCTGCCTGGTAATCAAATAGCCTGGCCTTGCCACTGAGTATTGGGACAGAGGGAGGGAGTAGGGATATGCTAACCGTATAGACCAGCTCTTGGATGTTGGGGGTGCCAGATGAGAGAAAGGAAGGGTCCCAGTGAGCATGGGAGCCAAGGAGACTAGGGCTGTGAGACCCCACACAGCATTCAGTGCTCTCCAGGCGACCCCTCTCCAACTCCAACCCAGCTTGCTAGCATCCCTTCTGAGCCCCCAGTGCCTGTCCTGGTGTGTGAATGCTTTGCTACAGCTCCTCCCTCCATCCCACTGCCCCTTCCTCCAGAAGAAGTCTCCCCAGGCCCCGACTCCCTTTGGTGGAGGTCAGATAACCTTGCCAAGGCCCTGCTCTGTGCTTTCTGCTGGGTGGGACAAAGCCCAGGGATGGCCAGAAGCATTTCAGGAACTGTTTCCATGTCGGTCTCAATGACAGGAGTTCCAGGAGTGGCAGATCCTGCTCGGTGGCTTAGCTCTGAAGAGTCCCTGGTGACTGCCTTGGACGGCTGCTCTGCTGGAAGTGCCTCTTTGTTGCTGTTAGCCTGGTGGGATGAGAATTACTTGCTTTATGTACTGACTGGCTTGCGACTTGCCCTGTGGGGTGGAGAAGCACTGTCCAAATATTGTCCTGTGTTTGTAAAGCTGCTGCCTGGGACAGAACCAGCTGTAGTGGTCCCAGCCCTCCATCCTCCATTGCTTTTCATTAACAGTGTGGTCTGGCCTCCTTGAGCAGCCCCCGGGGGTCCCAGCACCCTCATGGCTCTGTGGTCACCACCACTGCAGGACCCTGCCCTGCTTGCTCCTCTCATCCCCAGCAAAACCACCGCAAACCTGAAAATGCAGAAGCGTCGGGTGCTGCTGACTCCAGGGGCTGCATCCTGCGGCTGCTTCCTTCTTCTCCAGCCAGTTCCCAGCAAAATAAAGAAAAATACAGGTGGGAATACTCTGGGGTCCCTGATCCCTTGCATGTTGTCCCAGGCCCTGTCCCATTGAACTTGGATATCTCTGAGGATGAAGACCTGTCCCCAACCTCCCTGGTCTCCTTTCTCAGCGTTCAGCCATTCTCACAGTGAAAGCTTTTTTTTTTAATAGAGTGAGAATTTCCCATGGTCCACCTTGTGCCTGTTGCTTCTTTTCCTTTTTTCGTGCACCTTCTCATCCTCCCGTTAGGCAGCTGAAGAAGCGATAATCTCTGCCCTTCACCTCAGCTCCTGAACAAGCCCATTTCCCCCAGTCTCATCCTGCCTATGCTCCAGCCCTTGACCACTTTGGTGGCCTCAGCCAGATTTACTCCAATTTTTCATTGTCTGTCTTGTACTGTTCTTACAGCTGCATCCTCCCAGGAAAAACCCATGGCAAGACAGGGAAGCGCAACTCTGTTATGATTTTCCTGCTTTTCTCCCTGTGGGGTAGTGAACCTTGGACCTGTGGGGATGCTTGTGCTACAGGGCTGCCCAGGACCAGCCAGCGTGTCCTGTCTTTGCCCTCTGCTGCTGGCAGCAGTGGGAGGAAAGGGATCCAGCTCCGTCTTCCAGGGTGCTGGGCATTTGCCGATCCATGGTGGTGGCTCCCAACCCCAGGATGTCATTAAGTTAAGTGGAGTTGCCATGGGAATAGTGACTCACTGCTTTGCCAGCAGTCGGCTGCTAAAAAGCTGCTCTGTGCAGAGGGCCAACGTTCCCGTGGGCTGTCTCCCAGTGTGGGAGCATGCCTTTGGTCCCACACACGTCAGCAGTGCTGTGGGATTTGCCTGACTGCAGAGGCTTGGTTGCCCGCATTGCTTCTGGGAGCAGAGGGCTTCCCAGCTTTGTCTCTGACTGGTTGCCCTCTACTCTCTTCCCTTTAAGCTGTGGGGTTTCTCCAGCAGTTTCTCCAGCAGGACCCCAACTGTCCAGGGATCTGCAGGCAGCAGAGAGGGGCTGGAGGGATCAGCACAAAGTTAGGGCAAGCCTGCAAAATAAATCTAATATCATAGAATCACAGAATCTCTATGGTTGAACAAGACCTCCAAGATCATCAAGTCCAACCATCAACCAACCACCACCACGCCTCCTAAAACATGTCGTGAAGTGCCACGTCTACACGTTCTTTAAACACCTCCAGGGATGGTGACTCCACCACTTCTGTGGGCAGCCTGTTCCAGTGCCTGATCATTTCAGTAAAGAAGTGTTTCCTAATATCCAACCTAAACCTGCCCTGCCCCAACTTGAGGCCATTTCTTCTTGTCCTGTCACAAGTTTTTTTGGGAGAAGAGACCAACATCTCTGTCGTAGTTCAGCCCCACTCAGGACCAGACTATGCAGTCCCTCTCTCACTCCCCCCCACCCTCCGAGAGAATAGAGGGAGATGATATAAGAAAAAAGGCTCAAGGTTTGAGATAAGGACAGGGAGAGATCCTTAAAGTTACTGTTTATAAGCAAAACAGACTCAACCTGGGGAAAACTGTTCATTTATTTCTAAAATCAAAGCAGGAGAATGAGAAACAAGATAACCTCCCCCACCCCTCCCTCTTCCCGGGCTTAACATTATCTCTACCTCCTTCCCCCAGCCCTGAGTGGCACAGCGGGGAAGAGGGAATGGGGGTCGCGGTCAGTTCATCACGCGTTGTTTTATGCTGCTTCATCTTCGGAGGAAGAACTCCTCACATTCCTCCCATGCTCCAGCGTGGGATCCCTCCCACGGGCCACAGTCCTTCGTGAAACTGCTCCGGCGTGGGTCATCTCTTCCACGGGGTGCAGTCCCTCCAGAACGGCTGTCCCAGCGGGCCCTCCACGGGCCACAGCCTCCTTCAGGCCTCCGCCTGCTCCAGTGTGGGGTCCTCCACGGGCTCCAGGTGGATCTCTGCTCTTCTGTGGACCTCCCTGGGCTGCAGGGGGACAACCTGCTCCTCCGTGGATCTCCACGGGCTGCAGGTGGATCTCTGCCCCTCCGTGGGCCTCCACGGGCTGCAGGGGGATCTCTGCTCCACCATGGCCATCACCACAGGCTGCAGGGGAACCTCAGCCAGGAGCTGCATTACTGCTCCCCCTCCTTCTGCACTGCCCTTGGCGTCTGCAGCCGTTCCTCTCAATAAATTCTTCACACCAGGCTGGCAGACGCCTCTCAGGGTCTCTTCACATCTCATCTCCTCTCCACTTCTTGCAGCCGGGCCGGGCCGAGTTGGGCCCAGTCACCGCCCAGCGGGAGGCCAGAGGGTGAGGCCTGTAAGGCCCACAAGGCTCGTGCCTCCCCGTCTCTGCCCCCGCTTCAGGCTCTTCACATCTTCTTCTCTTTTTTTTTTTTCCTGTTCTTCCCCTTAAATACGTTATCGCAGAGGCTTTATCACAGAAAATTCTGCTACCAATTGGCTCAGCCCTGGCCAGCAACGGGTCCACCCTAGACCCGGCCGAGTCCACTGGACAAAGGGAAAACAACTTCTAGCAGTTTCCTACAGAAGCTGCCACCATAGCCCCCCTCGCTAAATAAAACCAGAACAACCTGCTTCCCTACAGCCTCCTTTCAGGCAGTAGTAGAGAGTGATGAGGTCTCCCCTCAGCCTTCTCTTCTTCAGACTAAACAATCTCAGCTCCCTCAGCCGCTCCTGATCAGGCTTGTTCTCCAGACCCCTCACCAGCTTTCTTGCCCTTCTCTGGGCACACTCCAGCTACTCAGCATCCTTCTTGTACTGAGGGGCCCAAAACTGCACACAGTACTCAAGGTGCGGCCTCACCAGTGCCAAGTACAGGGGCACGATGACTGTCCTACTCCTGCTGGCCACACTGTTCCTGACTCAAGCCAGAATGCTGTTGGCCAAGAAGTAAATATCTGTTTGATTTCCCTTAGCACAAGCTCAATGTGGCTGTGGCTCCTGTTCGTGTGAGATGCTTGAGGTGGTGGTGGGATGTCAGTGTGAGACCATAGGGCAGAAGGGGACACAGTGAGGAACGAAACATGGCTAGAGCAGCCGTGGCAGAAGGTGGCCAATGTGACGCACGTGTTCGTTGCTGCCACCTTGAATGGGTTGGGGAGCATCAACACAACTGCCAGTCCCTGTATTGTGGACGTTTG
This sequence comes from Chlamydotis macqueenii, assembly GCF_036417535.1. Classification (NCBI taxonomy): domain Eukaryota; kingdom Metazoa; phylum Chordata; class Aves; order Otidiformes; family Otididae; genus Chlamydotis; species Chlamydotis macqueenii. Next base: position 2,837,160 of record NC_141581.1, on the reverse strand, counting down.
GGTGGTAGTTAAAAAGGAAGGAGAGACCTGCCACATCCCCTGGAAAAGAGACCAAAGCCATTGTGGAAGACATGGGCTTTGCACCTGGTACCTCCTGGGGACCTCAGGGAGCAGTGAGGAACGGGTGGTCCTGAGCAGGCTGCCCTCCTGCTGCTGGTGGCGAGGTCAGTGTTCAGGGTCTGCCAGGGAGGCCTTGCCCTCATCTGCCTCCTCTTCAGACTGACGGTTGTAGCTGGGTTGGTGAATGTCTCCCCTCTTCTTTGAGTCCCAACAGCCTACAGAGGAGAAAGCTCTGGGGTCTTTTGTGCATCCCTTGCAGGGATTTGTGGTTTTGCTCCAGCCATGCTGGCACATCAGCCCAGCAGAGCATGAGTTGGAAATGAAGTATAAGAGAAGACGACAAATGTTCAAGGCAGGAGAGTGTTCCTCTCACTCCCTGAGATACAGCTCAGCCACAGGAGCTGGGGGGCAGATGGGAACCAGCCCAAAGCCATGACCTTCATTTGTTAATGAGCTGAGGGAGTTCAGCTTGTGCACGAGTAGGCACAAGCAGTGTGAGAAACAAAGGCAATGTGCACGGAGAAGTCTGAGGCAAAACCCTTTGGGGCCAGAATGGGGTTGATCAGTGAAAGCTCAGGTCTGCTGTCACTGAAGGGGGAAGGATTGGCCCTGAGGGCAATTCTCCCCAGCAAGAAACTCCAGTTAACAGAACTCCAATTAGCAGAGACACTCATTATCCTGCCAGACTCTCGGTGCTGAAAGCAAGAATCATGCAGTCACCAAGATTATAGACACAGTCAATTGCAAATTGTGAGCAATTTGCAGCACGGAATTTGCCCGGCTCTGTAATGCGATGTGTGTATTTACAGTGCCATATACAGCAATACAGTCATTACGTGTTATTAATAACATGGCCTGCTTTTATAGCTAAGTGAATCTCCCTCTTACTGGCTTTGCAGTAGAGCTTGAGGCATGGAGCTCTTGTCCTGCTAACATCAGGGGGTGGGGGGCTTTCCTGGTCCCCTAGATATATCTGGGGCCGGTGTCTGGGGCACGCCTGCGGGCTGTGGGAAATGGGGAATGCCAACTTGGTGACAGCTCACAGCAGGTTACATTCACACCCCGACAAAGCTGGTTGAAATCAGGCTAGGACTTCTCCCTCTATAGCACCAAGCAAGAAGCCTTCGTTGCAGTAAGTTGGGTTTGGTGAATAGCTCTTCTCCTGAGATCCCAGTGGGGGAAACTTTTGAGGGCTATTCCCTGGCTTTGGTGGACAAACCTTCGGTGAGATACAGAGTCAGAAATTTCAGCTCTGGAGCTGCTGCTCTTCTGTCACGGCATGCTTGTGCAAGCAAGCTGTTTTGCTAGCTCCTCCACGCAGATGTCCACGCAGAGAGAGGAGACTCTTTGTCACAGAGCAGCTGCCAGTGGGAAGGCTGTGGAGGTTAACTCTCCCTTAGCTGCGCCCTACTGTGGGCTGCTCCAGTAGTGTTCTGCTCTCCAGGCTGGAGCTGAGTCTGTGGAGCTGGTGCTCCTTGATGGTCCCAAGGACATGGGCGCTCAGACTTGGGTCTGGGGGGATTAGGAGGGGTTGAGCATCCTGGTTTTCTGTGGTAGTTACAAGTAAATGAGTGGTGGTGACCTGCTGGAGAGGGAAGCCCCAGCTGTGCTTAGGAGCAGCTTGTTGGAGTGCTAATGAGGCCTTTCAGACAGGGTGTTTCTCTGCCACAGGAAGACATGTCAGTGATGGATGATGCCTGCTCCCCATCCTCCCTTCCCAGCCTGGATCTGAGTGAGTGTGGGAATGGCATCCCAGCTCTCCTCAGTCGCAGGAGGAGGCCTGACCTGGGACCCTCAGGGGACACAGCCCATGAGGGATCCTTTCCTCTCACCTGTGGAGCTGCTGCCCTTGCACAAGAGGTGTGCAAGGGGGTGGCTCTGAGAGCTGCCCGGTTTGGAATCGCAGAACATCCCTGGCCAGCGAGCAGTGGCCTTTGGTGCTGCAGGGGTGCAAGCAAGGCTCTTCACAGTGTGGGCGGTCTCCATCTGGGTGCTGCAGACACGATGAGCGCCCTGTGGGGTGAGCACCTGTCCCTGCTGGGTGTCCCTGGCATGAACGTGGCTGTACGTGTGGCCTGATGTCGTCTCCTCATCCCCTTCCAAGGGAAATATAGATGATGATGGTTAGTCAATAAGTCTATAAACATTTCTCATCGCCTCAGAGCTGGTTCCTTTGTCATGTAGATCTTTGGAGCAGGTTTTTACTGCTGATTTTTTTCTGCATTTCCTGTTGCTGTCATTTGATCCAGGGACTTTTCTGCACCTATTTCAGACTCTTACAGTCTATTTCCCTTCCAGTCCGTTTCCCCTCTCCGCGCACACCAGCTACAGCCGGATTATCTGATTTTAAGCTTCCATTAAACAACATTTCAGTGAGGAACAGCCTCAATTTCTAGTGTGCTCAGTTTGTAATTTTGTGCAATCAGAAAAGACCGTGAACTAGGCTCTTCTGGTTTTTTTTTAGGCTGCCTTTTTAAAGGTTTTTACAACAATTTGTGGGCCCTGAGCTCAAATTAATGTGTTTAATAATGTGCTTTCCAGACAAATCAAAAGTCAGTATTTCTAACAGTCAAAATATTGTTTCTGCAGTTGATACCCGAGTCAGCAGATCCCAGCTGGACCTGGCAGGTCTCATTCAACTGTTGTACTTTCTAGAAAGACCACTTCTGGGTTGTGATTACAATAGTCCTGCACTAGTATATCATTTTGGTTTTTTTCATAAACAGTTCTCTGTCAGCCCTCTAGTAGGGATCAGAACATTCATATAAGCTATATTGTTTTTGCTCTTTGCCATTATTTTCCTTTTTCTGTACTGCCTCATTCAAGTAGACTCAACATTTTCAGCTTCAGAAGAGCTTTTTCCTTTCCTGAAACCAAGGCAGATCATGGGTCTATTTTACCTTCCCATCTAATACGGCCCACAGACTATTATCCACTGCTGGTGTTTCATGTGGGGGCTAGCGACACAGCTGGCAGCAGCCTGAGAAACATCAAAAGAGATTTCAGGGCTCTGGGTTCAACTGTCAAAGGCTCTGGGCGCAGGTGGTCTTCTCGTCAATCCTCCCGGTCGAAGGGCAGGGACCTGAAAGGGCCAGACGTATCTGGCAGGTTAACTCGTGGCTCAGGGAGTGGTGCTACAGCCAGGGCTTTGGGTATCTAGATCACGGGGCGTGCTTTGAGAAGCCCAGGCTGCTAGGGGCGGATGGCGTGCACCTAACCAAGAGGGGGAAGAGTGTGCTTGGACAAAGACTTGCCAGGCTCGTCCGGAGGGCTTTAAACTGGTGTTGCTGGGGGAGGGGGAGCACAGTTCAGCCCACTGCTGTCAGCATGGCGCCAGTGCCAGCACCGAGGGTCCAGAAGCTGAGGAAGGATCACAGATAAGTGCAAATAAACCTAAACTGCGGTCCAACAGAACCCCTGTCGCTCCAGCCAGCAAGTCGGCTTTGTCGGGGGCCCAGCTGAAGTGTCTCTATACCAATGCACGCAGCATGGGGAATAAACAGGAAGAGCTGGAGATGCGTGCACACGAGCAGGGCTACGACCTCGTTGGCATCACGGAGACGTGGTGGGATGACATACGACTGGAGCGTCAACGTGGAAGGGTATAGGCTTTTTAGAAAGGACAGGAAGGGGAGACGAGGAGGGGGTGTCGCTCTCTACATCAGCAACCGGCTGGAGTGTGTGGAGCTCCGCCTGGGGATGGAGGAGGAGCTGACAGAGAGCTCATGGGTCAAGATTAGAGGATGGGGACAGACAGGGGACGTTACGGTGGGGGTCTGTTACAGGCCACCTGGCCAGGAGGACAGAGCAGATGAAGTGCTCTATAGGCAGATAGGAGCAGCCTCACGGTCACAGGCCCTGGTCCTCATGGGGGACTTCAACCACCCTGACATCTGCTGGAGAGACAACACGGCAGGGCACAGGCAGTCCAGGAGGTTCCTGGAATGCGTGGACGACAACTTCCTCCTGCAGGTGATAGAGGAGCCAACAAGGAGGGGTGCCATGCTCGACCTTGTGCTCACCAACAGGGAGGGGCTGGTGGTGGATGTGAAACTAAAGGACAGCCTTGGCTGCAGCGACCATGACATGGTGGAGTTCAAGATCCACGGGGCAGCAAGGAAACTACATGGCAAGCTCTCTGCCCTAGACTTCAGGAAGGCGGACTTCGGCCTCTTCAGGGACCTGATGGGCCAAGTGCCATGGGAGGCGGCCCTGGAGGGAAGAGGGGCCCAGGAAAGTTGGTCTATATTCAAGGAGCACCTCCTCCAAGCTCAGCAGAGGTGCATCCCGACGAAGAACAAGTCGGGCAAAAAGGCCAGGAGGCTGGTGTGGATGAGCAAGGAACTCCTGGACCAACTGAAAGTAAAGAAGGAGGCCTATAGAGGGTGGAAACGGAGACAGGTAGCCTGGGAGGTCTACAGAGAGGCTGCGCGAGTGGCCAGGGATAAGGTAAGGAAGGCCAAAGCCCTGGCAGAACTGAATCTGGCCAGGGATATAAAATGCAACAAGAAGAGCTTTTATAGGTACGTAGGGGACAAAAGAAAGTCCAGGGAAAATGTAGGCACCCTCCGGAAGGGAACTGGTGTCCTGGTTACCCAGGACATGGAGAAGGCTGAGTGAGAACTTTTTTGCCTCAGTCTTCACCGACAAGAGTTCCTGTCCCACCGCCCAAGCTATAGAAGGTGCAAGCAGGGACTGCGGGGATGAAGAACTGCCCATTGTACTCGAAGAGCAGGTTCGGGACCATCTGAGGAACCTGAAGGTTCACAAGTTCATGAGACCTGATGAGATCCACCCGCAGGTCCTGAGGGAACTGGCGGATGAAGTTGCCAAGCCACTGGCTATCGTATTTGAGAAGTCGTGGCGGTCTGGTGAGGTCCCCGATGACTGGAAGAGAGGGAACATAACCCCAATTTTTAAAAAGGGGAGTAAGGAAGACCCGGGCAACTACAGGCCGGTCAGCCTCACCTCTGTGCCTGGCAAGGTCATGGAGCAGATTCTCCTGGAAACCATGCTAAGGCACATGGAGAGCAAGGAGGTGGTTGGTGACAGCCAACATGGCTTCACTAAGGGCAGGTCGTGCCTGACCCATTTGGTGGCCTTCTATGACGGGGTGACGGCATCGGTGGACAAGGGACGAGCAATGGATGTCATCTACCTGGACTTGTGCAAAGCTTTTGACACTGTCCCGCACGACATCCTTCTCTCTAAACTGGAGAGACATGGGTTTGATGGACGGACCACTCGGTGGATAAGGAGTTGGCTGGATGGCCGCACTCAGAGAGTGGTGGTCAACAGCTCAGTGTCCATGTGGAGACCGGTCACGAGTGGCGTCCCTCAGGGGTCCATGCTGGGCCCGGCCCTGTTCAACATCTTTGTCGGCGACATGGACAGTGGGATAGAGTGCACCCTCAGCAAGTTCGCCGATGACACCAAGTTGTGTGGTGCCATCGACACGCTGGAAGGGAGGGATGCCATCCAGAGGGACCTTGACAGGCTGGAGAGGTGGGCCCGTGCCAACCTCATGAAGTTCAACCAGGCCAAGTGCAAGGTCCTGCACCTGGGTCATGGCAATCCCAGGCACAAATCCAGGCTGGGCGGGGAATGGATTGAGAGCAGCCCTGAGGAGAAGGACTTGGGAGTGCTGGTGGATGAGAAGCTCAACGTGAGCCGGCAATGCGCCCTTGCGGTCCAGAAGGCCAACTGCATCCTGGGCTGCATCAAGAGGAGCGTGGCCAGCAGGTTGAGGGAGGTGATTCTCCCCCTCTGCTCTGCCCTGGTGAGACCCCACCTGCAGTACTGTGTCCAGTTCTGGAGCCCCCAGCACAAGAAGGACATGGACCAGTTGGAGAAGGTCCAGAGGAGGGCCACAAAGATGATAAAATGCTGGAGCACCTCTCTTATGAGGACAGGCTGAGAGAGTTGGGGCTGTTCAGCCTGGGGAAGAGGAGGCTCCGGGGAGACCTGATAGTGGTCTTCCAGTACCTCAAGGGGGCCTACAAGAAAGATGGGGATAGGCTGTTTAGTAGGGCCTGTTGCAATAGGACGAGGGGTAATGGTTTTAAAATAGAGGGGGGTAGATTTAGATTGGAAATTAGGAAAAAATTTTTTACGATGCGAGTTATAGAACACTGGAACAGGTTGCCCAGAGAGGCAGTGGATGCCCCATCCCTGGAAACGTTCAAGGCCAGGCTGGATGAGGCTCTGAGCAACCTGATCTGGTTGGGGATGTCCCTGCTCCTTGCAGGGGGGCTGGACTAGATGACCTTTGAAGGTCCCTTCCAACTATTCTATGATTCTATGATTCTAATTCACCTATGCACGGGAACCCAGGGTGTTAATTAAGGTTTAGTTGGAAGAGTTCCCTGTGACTGTATTTTCTTTCTGGTTTTCATAGGATAAATTCAGACAGGCCATTAACTTGAACACCAGATCTAACGAGAAGAATTGGTCTAATTTTGTAAGAATTATTCAATTTTTATTCAGTATAATTGTCCCTGAACACAGATATCACTACCAATTCCAGCTGATAAATCTTGTGAGGTCCTGCTGCTTGCCACACCTCTCCACATATTTTACAGGTACATTACAACCTCTTCTGATTCATTTGTTCATAGGTACCATCTGTTCACAATATCAGCCGGAAGTCTGTGCTCTATACATGCCCATTGGAAATCTACTTAGACTGGTAAAAAGGGAAGACGCTGCTCTGATCCAAGTTGCTTCCCCACTTGATGCTCTCTTTAATTCCTGCAGTGTTACACCATTTGCCTTCCTCGTCTTCTTTTGATTTCTCCTTCAAGTCCTGCTTTTGTAGTTCTGATTCAGTACCTTATACTGTCCCCCTAGACTTGTCTGGCTCAGCTTTACACGGCAGCATGCTTCTTTCTCTGCTTAAATCTTTAATTTCCTTCATAATTTTTTTTTTTTTTTAGTTTGGAAGTCTCTTGATCTGCATTACAATATTGCCTTGAGGGTTCAGATTCTACAAGTCATCTGAAATCAAGTAATTTATTCAAATCTTATGTCCATTACGAGGACTGTAAAATGTTCTCGTTTTCTCGGCGAGTATGGTGTTCTTACTTTCTATAGCAAATGCCAGTAATAACCAGCTTGTTTTTCATCACCTAATCTTCTACTATGCATGTTTTATGCCCCAATTTAGGGATTTGATTAATATTTACGTTAATTAATTAGCAGACCTTGACTGGAAATCTGTCTTGCGACCCGCAGTGTTGTCCATTTTGCTGTACTTGCTTTCAACCAGAGGCATAATTATCACTTGAATCTTTTCTATTTAGTAGCTGCATTATTGGAGAGCTTGACTTGCAGCACAGTTTCAAGGGGCATCTCCAGGTACTTGTGTTGGTTTCAGACGCTGCCTGTTTCTGATGATGACTGATGGTCTCTTTTGAATCTGTGGTTAATGTCAAGACTCTCCCCTCCCCTCCCCTCGCCTCCCCTCCCCTTGCCTCGCCTTGCCTCTCAAGGAAGAGTTGTTTTGAGTTCCTGAAGGCAAATCAGGGACCACTGCAGAGCCGAGGGGGCGTATTCCAGAAACATGGCAGAAACCTGGGCAAAGAAATGGAGAAGGGAGCAGAAACAGTGATGAGAGAACTTTCTGGAGCAAGTAAAGGCAAGCCTAGGAAGCCTGCGTGGAAGCAGCAGAGGGCCAGGCCAACGTGGGGAGGCAGCAGGCAGGAGAGGGAAAGATTTTTTTCTGTGTTCAGTTTGCCTTTCAGAATATTATAAATTCAGGTCCTGTCTGGACCCAGAGACTGTCTGGAGGCCAGAGGGCACTGCGGCTGCCAGCAGACGTGAGGTGCAGGAGGGGCAAGATGGATCCTCCATGGTGAGCCAGGCACAGAAGAGAGCTCTGGCAAGGCAGACAAAACCCAGCCCTGCTACGTGCTCACCCTTACTGAGAGAAGAGGCTGCTTTGGGAGGGCAAAACCCCTGGGGAAAGGGGTTGGGAGAGAGCTATATATGGGGCAAGCAGAGAGCTCAAGGCTGCATGGGGAAGTGTTGGCCATGCCAGTCTTGGAGGCTCAGATATGTGGGGGAGTGGAGAAGCAGAAGAATCCCCGGTCTTTCTGCAGACCACGTCTCTCCTAGGTCTGCCACTGCCAGTCCCCAGCTGAAGTCTGCCCAGCTCAGGCCATCTTGGCGGGAACTGTCTGCCTCACTAATTTAATGAGCCCCTAGCTTAATGCATGGCGAATCCTGACATAAATAAAATAAAACATGTCAAAGTGGAACTTCTTTCCAATTACAATTCATTAGTGAGCTCTGAGCCGCGGGCCTGACCACAATCAATACTCTTGGTTGGGGAAAAAGCAATTTGTATCCCTCCCTGGGGACCTCAGGAGAAGGCAGGTCCGCCCCACATAGGCATGGTTGGAGCAGGGCCTGCCTCCACAGCGGGATCCTGCGTGGGTCGCATCTAGCCTGGGACCCCTGCATGTGGACCAGGAACAAGGACGTGGTCTGTGGTGCAGCAACACCCCTGCTGTTGGGGTCTTGGTGTGACCTGAGGTGGGTTGGCCGTAGAGGACATGAGCTCCTGGCAGCTTAACTGGGACCAGCCTGGGCTCCCCTCGCACGCTTCTTCTGTAGGAGCTGTTAGATGACTGAGGATCTCACTCAGGTGTCTGTCATCCCCTGCACACTGCCTTCCTGGAAGCCCTGGGAAGGCTCTTGACCATTCTCTGTTGCCATGGCCACTGAGTGAGGAGGACCCACTGGCCTCATCTTTTATGAGTGAGGCCATTGTGCGCAGCAGCTGTGACCTAGACCTCTCTGCTTTTCAGGTTGTTTGGAGGCTTTTAGAGATCAGAGATGGGGACAGAAGACACAACAATGCTCTGGCCAGGAGCTATTTTTTGCCAGCAAGTGGAGAAATGACTCCTTGGAAAGCGAAGGTCGTGCCGTGGGACACAGCATGCCACCGTAGGCTTGCGCTTGTGTAATTGCTGCCTGTTCCTCAGTGAGCACTGTTCCTTCAGACCAAGAGCAGTGATGGATCCAACTGGAAGCATCGTGCCAGCTGACCTGGCTGTCCCCTGGGGCTCACTGCCTGGGGAGTTGGGGTGTCCCTTGCCTGCTCTTGTCTCTCCTGTGTAAATAAATGCTCTATAAATGCTATACTCTATATTTATACTCTATAAATATATACTCTATATATTTATATTTATACTCTATAAATGCTCCCATTAAATTCAGGGACAAAGTCCTTGGGAAAGGGTGGTATCTCCAGCTAAAGAAGTCTTCAGGTCTGGATTAGATGGCTTTTGGCAACAGACGTCGTGGCCTGTCATGAAATAAGTGGGTACCTGGCCCATGTCATATGGGAGGTCAGACAAGATGATCCACTTGTCCCTTCTGGCATCAAGCATCATGACGTTGTCAATGCATAGGGGTGGTCCTCAGAGAAATGGGATAGGTGGTCATTGCAGACCTTTCCATGCTGTTGTCTGCAGGCACTTAGGGCTTCACCCTGCTGATCCTGTCGTGTTTGAGTTTAGACAGTGTATTTGCAGACCAAACACTTCTCAGTGAAGATTTTGTTCAGATCTTTCCAAGTTTTATGCTTGATTTTTATGGAATGTGATAATCGGGATAGGTGTTGAACACATCCCCAGTGACTCCCTTGGTGCACTTCGGTCCTCTGTTCCTCCACCAAATGGCACATATTAGGGATGCAGACCATGCTGCCAGACGAAAGTGTCCTCCCTGGGCTTTCTGGCACAGGGTTGTTTCTTTCCAGACTTTAGCATACAAAGTGTTCACTGCCAAATTACAACTCCGAGGAAAGCGCCGTGCCAAGACCAATGCATCAACCTCTTTTAAGAACAGTTCATTAGGGGTGGAAGTTTTTTTTCAATGAGGTGTATTTCATCTCAGGAACATACCCACCTGGCCCAGGTACAGGTCCATGGAACAGAAGTGTTCTGTGCTGTCTCTCAAGATGCTCGTCTCATCTTGTCAAAGGCTCTGAGGTGGGTTCATTTTTTTGCGATGAATGATCCCAGAATGATTCTTCTCCTTTATTAGATCAGCCCAAAGTACTGTGTGTTCTCCCTGGGTGCTACTGAAGAGAACAGCGGTGGGTTTAGCCAAGCCCCTTGGAGGAATGAGTTACCAAGAAATGTGTGGATTCTTCTGACTGTGACATTAAAAAAAAAAAAAAAAGTAAAAAAATAGCATCTTTAAGGCAAATGCTTTAAAAACACTTTCCCCATGCCAAGAAGCATGCAGGGGAAATATCACTTTTAAAGGTTCTTTCTGAAATGAAGTGTTAGCGTGGGGAAAACTGGAGGTGGGGCGGTGTCTGACTTGCACGTGGTTGAGCTCTGTGAGTGCAGGGAGATGGTTTCCAGGGGGTTTGGAAGGTGCATGTGGTAAACATGCAGGCTCTTAAATTGCGGAGTCACCGCTGTCACTCCGGCCTGGCATCAGCAGAGAGCCAGTAGCACCACCGAGACATGGAACATCATTAAAAAAATAGCCACACTCCAATTGTCAGCTCTGAATTATGATCTGGGCAGCAGCAGCAGATGCCATCAGCAATTTACTTTCCAGAGGGAAAGTGCTCAGCGCTTCCAAACATCATATCCACGTTAAAAGTGTCTAGAGGCAGATGCCCGAAATCTAAAGCATCCTGACACAGCATGCCTGATCCGAAGCGGGCTAGAGCATGTGTCTGAACGTGCCGCAGCCGCTATCTGTCAGCAACGAGACACAAAAAGCTTGCCTTTGGGAAAACTCCCAAGGATGTCCCGGGAGAGGGGAGGAGGGCTGGAAGAGACTTGGAAATCCCACAAGGAGGCAGGGTCCAGCACATCTGTGTTACCATCACACTTTCATGTAATTTTTGTCCTGCTGTTTTTCAAAATGACTCTTAATAGAGAAAGGGCTAGAGATTAATAGATGAATACATCAGTTTTATTTTGCCCTTGATCTAAATCTTGTGTTTCCCTGGTATGCTTTCAATGGAGGTGTTTTCTAAAACACACACATTTTTCACTCTGCTGCTGCAATACTACTAATCGCTAACTGGAAGTATTTGGTGGGTTTTACCTATATTTTGAAAGAGAAAAAGAATAACATCCAAAAATATAACAATTTAAAAGACGCAAATGCAGCAGAAACTTAATGAAACCATTTTCTTAAAATATACTGAAAATATCCTATGATTTTGAAAGAATCCTTTTCCCAGGAATGTTTGCTTTTGGAAAGGATGCAATGCTAGATTTAAACATCCCGATGAGCTCTCGTTGTAGCGAGGTCTGTAACTACACAGCAGCTGCCCAGGCAGGAGTGGCTCTTCAGCGCACACTTAAATTTCCCCGGCAACACGTGCCAAGTGCTTGCGGCGGCGGGTGGCACTTGCATTTCCCTGCCAGGCCCACCTTGCTTGCTCTGTGTAGGACGATTTCTTCTCCAAATGGCTGGCATTTATTTTTATCCCCACCGGTTGCTGTGTGGGTCTGCAGCGAGCATCCAAACTCTGCCCTGACGGAGGCTGAGCTACTGCAGTCTCTATCGACACCATCACGTCTGATTTCCCTGGTAACATCTTACATCTTCTGACACGATCTCCTGTTACCATAGATACACATAAGTGGTGCACAGAATACTTTTCTATGTTGCCGTTTTTTTTTTTTTTCCCTCTTAGATGCTATCAGCCTCCTTGAGTATGTGATGACTCGTGCTGTTCTCAGAGCAAGGGCTGAAGATTTTAAGCAAATACAAATGGTAAATGTATCTATGTATTGAGGGAGAGCACCCTGTTAAAGCTTATCTTTGCTCTGAGCATCCCACTGCCTGTAAAGCAAAGGTCTCTACCTTACCGATGGGCACATTTTCCCATTTATTAAGAAGTCTGTCATGAAGTTCTGACCCAGGTTCTGCTTTGAGACACACAGCCCAGCAGCTTCTCTCCAGGAAAGCTGGTCCCAACGACCTCAGGGCAGATGAAAGAGAGGACGGGGGAATTCCCGTGCTGGGAGCTCTGCTGTGTCGCACGCGGAGTTTTAGGAGCTGCAGACCACTGTCTTCTGTGTTTTGAGGGGAAAATATCACCAGCATCTCCCAAAGCTTGTGCCAGCATGAACCTCTGCACCTGGTCGGTTCCTTAAGAGCTTTGGAGAGTTTTCCAAAATACAGGGCTCTTCATGGTCCTTCCAGTGTTGGGGACAGAGGTTAAGGCTCCCCAGATCCCAGCAGGAATGGCTTCTCTTGGATATATCATACGCCAACTCACTGGGTAGCAGCAGGAGGGACCTGCAGAAGTTGTGAATTTCATAGCAGCTGTGACTCCTCCTGCCCTTGTTAAGTGCGATGGGGACTGATCTCAAACGGCTCTGGAGCTCGTGTGGAGGAGATGCTGGCCCTTGAGCACACCTGGGAGAGGAGCCACACAGCTCTGGCACCATCCTGCCATTGCCAGTTATGTCTCATTCCTGCTCCTTCTCCTGAAGGTTCTCCATCTGCAATGCCTGGGAGGTGCAGGAGGAACAGGAGGAGGGGAGCAGGGTGTGTTTGGTCTGAACACACAACCGTCACTCCTGCCCCAGGCTCCAGACCAGGTTGGGGTGGTAACTCCTTTGCAGCACTGCAGGATTTTCTCCATGGCACAGATGCAACTGTGTTGCTCTGAGCTCACTTGTTTTTAAAGCAGACCCTGGGGCCGCACTTCCATCCTCTGCACCCGGGCAAGGGAGGGTGAGGAGCTGGTGCTTTTGCCAGTTCTCTGAGCTGTGGGAGTGTGAAGGAGGAAGACACAGCCTGTCTGTCCTCCCCAAACCAAGCGCGCACTCTCTGCTGAGTGCCCAGAGCATCCTTCAAGGACCACCCGAGACCCATTGTGGGGAAGGGACGGACTCTCAGCACAGCCCCCTGTGTCCCCCAGAGCCAGCATCCCCCAGGAAAGGGAAACATCATCCACTACTGTCCTTGCTGAGAGCACACAGCTGGGCACTATGGTTGGGGGTCCCGCTGTGGGGAACGTCAGGAGAAACTTGAGTGTTGTGTGCATGGGACGCAGGCCCACAAGCACAGACTGAGCATCAGTAGAAGCTGTGCAGGGGATGGCTGCGGTGCAGCAACAGCAACCTTGGCTGCACGGATGGTCTGAGGGTGTGCTGGTCGCATGTAGCTAGAGAGGAGCGGCAGCTCCATTGCTGCTCTCCTGTCCCTGCTGTCACCCCACAAGGCCCCTGGAGAGGCCCTTGCAGGAGAGGGAAGCTCTGCTGCTCTCTGACAGCACAGCATGCTCCCAAGCAGCAGCAATGCTGTAACTCCCATGCTGACATTTGTCAGGGATCTTATCCTGCCCGAAAAAATCCTGTGAGGCTGTAACCTGCCTGTCCCAGCAAGTGCTCTGCTTCAAGGCCGTGTCCCCTTTCCCTTGGCTTTACCCCCTCCCTTGCCCTTTGCTGCCCAGAGGTGCCACCTGCACCCTCCTGCTCTGACCTCTGTCAGGGACGTCCCGTCCCCCTCCCGCCAACCCATGGTCCCACAAACACCGTGGTACACCTGGGACACGGATGGCTGCCATGCACCCTCTGCCCTGCACAGCCACCCCTCCTCACAGCCCCTGCACCATCCCTCAGGGTTGCCACAGCCCCACTCCTGCCTCCCTGCATGACCAAAATTCCCCCACAGCCTCAAAGCAGAATTGGCCCCCCAATGCTGCTCCCTAGCCTCCACGCCTCGCGTGCCCCCACCTCAATCACTCAACCGACTGCACCACCCTGCATCCCTACTCCTGTGCATCCCCGCTGCATCCCTGGCACCCCCAAGGCCGTGCTGGCTCCCCTGTCCCCAGGATCTCTCCTCATGGCACTGCCACCCCCCCGGCCACCCCCCACAGTCCCGCATGGCCCAGCAGCCAGTTTACCCACCCCCTGCATCTCCACAGCAGCCCCATGGCACTGTCCTCCTTGCAGCGTGTCCCCCCCTCTGCTGCATCCCCAAGGTCCTCCTCTTGTACTGCACCCACTGCAGCCCCCTACCACTCTGCACCCCCCGGCCCCCTGTAGCATAACAGTCCCCTGCATCCCCCCCACCCCCCCCCCCCCGCAAGATAGCACATCCCCTTGCATTCCCCACACCCACTGCATCCCCGTGGCCCGCAGGGTACCACAGCCCCCTGCTTGTCCACCCCCCCTACAGCCCCCATTGCATCTCATCCCCCCTGCATGTCTAACCCCCTCCCCCTTGTATCCTCAACATCCCCCGTGCTTCCTCAGGGTACCACATCCCCCACATCTCCCCCTCCCCCCCCCTCCGCGCATCCCCAACGTACCGCATCTCCCATATCTCCCCACACCCTCTGCGTCTCCGCCCCACTCCCGCATCCCCATGGTACCACATTCCCCTGCATCCCCCTGGCACTACATCCTCCACACCTTCCTGCATCCCCACGTTATCCCAGCCTCCTGCCTCTCCCCCTCTGCCCCCCTCCCCCCTGCATCCCCACGCGCCCACCAGCCCTGCATCCCCGTACGGCCCCCACACCCTCCTGCCTCCACAGCCGCTGCACCCCCCCTCCCCACCACAAGCCCCGCATCCCTCCGCCTCCCGCATTCACACTCCGCCCCCCACCCTCTCCACAGTCTGGGGCCACACCCCTGTCCCCCCCCGACTTCCGCAGCCCAATCAGGGCAGGTTGGGCGAATTCAAACCCCGGCTCCGCAAAAGCATCGGCGGCGGCTTCGCTCCGCTCCCCACCCCATCCCCGGCCGGGATCGGGACCGGTCCGGATGGGCTCGGGGAGCGGCGGGGCAGGGGCGGCTGGAGCGCAGGTGAGATGGCGGGGGGGGGTGGGGGGAGAAAAACAGAGGTGGGGGATGCCGGATGCCCCCCCTTCCACCTCCTCGGTATGATCCACCACTGGTCCTGGCGGAGAGGGGTGTCTCCGGGGTGATGGGGGTGTCCCGGGGGGTCTGTGACAGCCTAGAGGGGGCGGGGGAAAATAAAAGGGATCTTTTTTTTTTTTTTTTTTTTTTTTTAAGAAATATCGTTACTAGATGAAAAATCGGGATGGGCATTCTGGGGAAGAAGTTGAACACAGGGAATTTCTGCAGCTGCTGCAAAACTGCTGATTTTAGAGTTCTTCTAGCAGGAAGGGATGGGGTGTCTGCGAAAGACCCCTTGCCCTGAGGGGCCTTGGAGGGTGCCCACCCCCTGGGTCGGGAGAGCCGGTGGGGATTTGAGAAACTTTGGAATTAAATTGAGCTGCTTTCTTTTTTTTTTTTTTTTCCCCTTCTGGAGCTGTGGGTCTGGGCAGAAGCAGGGGAGAATTGAATAGAGCTTTAGGAGAAAAACACCGAAGCCCAAGCAGCCCCCATGAAGGAGCTAGTGTAATTTAAATCTCAGCCCCTTTTGGGAAGAGTTGGAGCTGCAGGAACTCTGCGTGAGATGCTGGGAGTGTTGGCGAGCCCTGCCCATGGCAGAGGGAATTCTGCTCTCCCGAGCCCTGGGTTTGCCGGAGAGGGTTTTTGGTGCAGAGTCTCGTGTTAAACATGAGGATAAAAGCTGTTCAGCAGCGGCAGCTGTGGGTTTGACAATGGTCAGGGGCTCCCCAGTGCTCGACTCCCATCCTTACCTTCCTGCCGTCCCCACAGACGTTCTGCTTTCTACCAGCTATTGTGATTTGCCATGAATCCGCCCAAAAACCAGAGGAGGTAAAATCTGGTCCAGGGGGAAGCGCGACTCTGGTTCTGCCTACTTGCCAAGTCTCCCTCTGTACATGCTGCAAGTGCCTCGTCACCCCGAGCTGGGGCTGCGGTGCCGTAATGAGGCACTCAAGGCCTCCGATTGCTTAGCTCCGTTTGTACCCGTCAGCTCGGGGCACGGACCTTGAGCTGAACAGAACCGCTGCACCCAGTGGGAACTTGTTGTCCCAGTAACACCCAGTTTGGGGCGAGGCCCCTGCAATATAAAGAGGAAAAATGAATCTGGTAGTGTTCTTTGCTGTTAGGAGTGTGCCGGTCCCTCGGTTTGCAGCTGGGAGGTGGCGGAGCCGTGAATATCCTCTGGTTTCACTCTGCGGGTGGTTCTCCTGGAACTGGATGATCTTTAAGGTCCCTTTCCACCCAAACCATTCCATGTGCTCAGGACTGCTCCCCATGGCTCTGGTTCCAGGAGGGGAAGGGAGGGACCCGGCATCACTTCTGCAAGCTGTAAACACGTTGCACGGGTAAAACACCCAACCTGCAGGCCTCCCTGGAAAGGACTTGGCCCTGCTCGGAGGATGCACAACCATGCTGTCTGCCTGCCAACTGGCTCCCCGGGCTGCGAAGAGGCCGGCTGCTCTCGTCCATGTGCTGTTCACTTGTTGCAGGTGGCACTGGCTGGGTGATGTAGGGAAGTCCCGCTGCCTTCCTTGCTGTGCTTCTGCCAGAGAAATCTGCTCTTTTTTTTTTTTTTTTCTTTTCTTTTTTTCCCCCTAGCAGTTGGCCAGCTCTGCTGCACTGTCTGCAGCAATGCTGGGGCAGACTTCCCAGTCCTCAGTGGGGATGAAGTGGGCTGCACACCAGTGACCAGCGCTTCTTTGGTGAGGGCAGGGCTGGAGCGGTGGCAGGCCGTGGGCGGATGCTGGAATGCTGGTGGGTTATAGCAGCAGACTTTTTTTTTTTAAACCGGCTCTGTGATTTCTTCACGGAAGCTGACATGGGTGACAGAAGCAAGTGGCATCCTCTGGCTCGTGGCTCTGAAGTATCTCGTATTGCCAACTGTCAGTAAATCCTGAGCCGATGTGTTTTCTGAACAGCTGCTCTTAGGAAGAAAACACTGTTGGGCTGTCAGGCGCCTGGGAACTGCTCTTATTTTACTGCAAATATTCTCTACAAAGTAAAATTGATGGATCTGAATCTAATATTCTGAAGGGGAACTTAATGGCCGTTAGGCTGTTCCTTTCCAGCTTTGAGTGCAGAGCTGCGCCATTTAGTGAAAGGATTCAAGGCATAAAGACAAATGAAGAGAGCTGCCGGATGGGTGAAGGGCGGCAGGGGGCTGGCTGCGCCGGGGCGCGGGGCCAGGAGATGGAGGACAAGGACCTCGAGCAGAGTCAGGGGAGGCTGCTGCAAGGTCTGTGCAGTTCAGGAGAAGCTGTGGTGACCTGAAGAGTGACCCACAACGTGGGTTTGAAACAGCCAGGCCTTGATGGATCAGCATCCCTGAAGTCCTCAGTCCTGGCTCTTCTCTCAGCAGTGTTCTGATCGTGGCTTTCAAGCCTGCAGACCCTTTTCAGGGACAGGGCAGCCTGACCTGCTGTCCAACACTGTCCTCTTGATGGCATGACTGAGACAAGCAGCCCAGCTCCTGGGGCAGGGCTCGGGATCTGCATGTGCCAGGAAAGCTAGTATAAACTCTGTCCTGGCCTGTCCCACTCTTGCCTGGAGCGGCTGTGCTGGGGCTCCTGGAGCTGCTCTGCAGTTCTCTCCCTAGCTTAGCTGGTTGCCGTTTAACTGGCTTTGAAGCAGAGAGCTTAGCCCGGTGTCAGGTGTGTCTTTTGCCCGCTCCGATCTGTCCATGTTTGTTGACATCAAGCCAATTTTTGTTCTTCCTTCCCTAGCTAGAGCTGAAACTAGCTCCTACTCCGTCAATCTGCTGCTTTCTCTGTGAATGAGTGAGCATCCTGCAGTTGGGAGCAGACGAGCAGCACCCCATCTCCCTCACCTACCCCTCTTTCCCCTGGGGACTGCCGGTGGCCCTTCCCTCCACACCTCTATCCCTCTGTCCTGCCAGCAAGGCTGTGGAGCTGAGCTTGCAGCAATCTCCATCCTCTTTACTCAGGAAGGGGCAGCAGCTATTCCCGCTGCAGCCTTTGCCACCCAGTGTGGTGCTTGCAGCATACACACGGTGAGGAGTGCAGTTGTCCGAGTCCAAAGCTGGTGAGGAACATCTGAGGGTTCTTGGCTGCTGATGGCTTTTGTTAGGCAGGAGCAATACTAACCCAAAATACATTTTTGGGTTTGGGGTTTGGTCTTGGGGCATTTTGGGAAAAAAAAAAAATGTTAGCCTTGAGAAAAAAAAAGGGCATTTCCTCAGAGTTTCCGGTTGGGAGTTCAGAGATTTGTGCAAGTTCATGGAAATGCTGCAGGGTCATGTTAGAGACCTGGACATGGGGGACTTGCATTCCATACTGATGTCACGCTTGATGTGTGTCAAGGTCCATCAGCGTGACGGAACCTTCCCACTTGTGGTCCAGCCAGGTGTTACACCTCTGACAACAGGATCTGCCTTCTCCAAGGTCTGTCCAGAAAACCGCTGGGCACACTTTGGGCATTCTGAGCAAGGGACTTGTCAGCCTGTTCTGCACTTGGCCTCCAGCATAGGTTGAAGGTCTCTGTTGTGTGAGGAGGCAGGATGCTGCCGTGGAGCTGGGGTGTAGGTGAGATGCAGCTCTGGAGCCTGGGAAGCTGCCAGGATCCAGCAATGCAGATGTAGCTGTGGCTATCGATGGCCTCTCGAGCCCTTATTTGTCTTTCTTCTCCTATCTTGGCAGGGCTTAGTGCCTACTGGGTCTCTACATCCCAGACACCAAGGCAGAATCTCCTTTGGGGAGGACTTTTGTACTGTAGAACATGGTGTTTGGAAGCACACTTTGCTGCTTGATTGCCCAGTTAATGTAAGCATTTAAGAGCAGAAAGGGGTTGAGCAGAGATCATTGTGCCCACAAGAGAGCAATCACCTGAGTCCATGGAAAGGAACAAACAACTCCTGGGAGCTCCAAAACATGATTTACTGAACTTCCAGCCTTTTTTTTCGGGCTCTGTAGCATTAAATGGCTCTGAACAGTGTTAGCAGGCTGTAGAGCAAAAGCAAGCGCTGGTCTCCCACATTCTGGGGGTGTCGCAGCTTGCATGCAGGATCTCTGGGAGAATGGAGGTTCTTTGGCCATGGAATACTGCTGGACTCGGCAGTGTGCTAGCAGTGTCATCAGTCTGTTTGTCCAGTCTGGCTTTTCAACAGAAGGTGCAATGATGTGAGTGTAATGTATTTGCTGCAGCTTCACTCACTTTTCTGCACCTCTGTGTGGGATCTGAGAGTAAACTCTGTTTGATCTGGGTCCTCAGAGCTGGGGATCTGAGGAGTCTCCTTCACCTTCAGGTACGACAGGCTTTTCGAGGAACTTGGCCATGTCCAGACCTGCATTAATGCTCCTCTCCCTTGCTCCAGGGGCTCTGAATGTGTGAGGTGACAAGGCAGTGTGTGCTTGATGCAGCTCTGGACAGGATGCCATCAGGATGCTGATCTTGTTCTGGGGGTCCCTTCAGCCCCACTTAGGCCTAGAGGCTCAGGGAGCCATGGGGCAGTGCTGCTCACAGCTGCTGAGGTCCTAGGCTGTTGGAAAGGCATTCGTGTCACAGTGAGTTGATGCTCATCTTCAGACTTCTCTTAACAAATGCCACGGGCTGGAGCAGCCTGCCAGATGGACGGGCTAGTGCTGTGGTTCTGCAGTGGGGACAAGCACCAGGCTGTCAAAGACACTTTAAAGAGGAGGTGGGAAAGTGCTGGTAGGGCCCCAGATCTGGGGCAGCACATGCTCTCCTGCCTCTCCCTGAAGCTGTGTGGTCTTCGAGAGCAAGGACTCATCCCCACTTCTAAACAGGGTAGCACACTGGTGGGAGCCCCAGTCTTTGGCTCCACAGTGCCTGGGAGGTGGGGTGAGGTCCAGGTCTTGACTTCCCTCTTTTCTGCCTGCTTAGCCCCATCTGCTAACGATGCTGAGCATCAATGGTCAGTGGCTATGGGGTAAAAGGGCAATGCTGGCCATGGGAATGTTATCATAGCGCCTGGATCTCACCATGGGCCTTGTGTCTGTGGGCATTCCATGTGTCTTGGCTGACACCTGGCAGCAGTAGCCCTTGGCCAGCTGGACCAGCTACCTCAGATATGGGCTTGTGAACTGTGTCCACCTCCTGGGGAACAGACAAGCTCTGGCAGCATCAGACAGATGTCAAACACTCCTCTGTCTACGCTGGCTTGGCCATAGCACTCTGCAAACACAGCCTGTGCTTTGAGGCAGGAACCCGTCTCCCCTCGGCCCCATGCACATCTGCAAGTTGCCTTTCTCCAGCGCCAACAGCTGAAGTCGGCACCAGCTCTGAGCAGTGCCAGCAGCTGCCACCACCCATGCAGAATCTGTCTGGGAAGGATGCTGTCAGAGTATGTGAGTCGGTAGAGCTCCACTGCCTTCAGGGTAGCTGGGTCAACTGATGGAGAAGAGATGCTCCTGACTGCTGGATCTGCTGGGATGGGGAGAGAGACCCCCATGGGGTGACAGAGGGTGAGAGAACAGGGCGTTCAAATACAGACAGTGCCAGGGATCCAACATCATGAGTTCAGGTCCCAGGATCCCAGGATGGGCTTAAAAGTACTTTTGCCTACAGAAGTGATCCGAGCAGGGTCTACTGCCTGATGCTGCTGGGATCACACTTTTCTCACCCATCCATGAAGCCCTGTTGTAATGATAGCTGATAGTCTTAGTACCACAAGCCAGTAAAGCACCAGCTCTGTAGTCCTGGGAAATGTTGGAAGCAGCAGGCTGATGACTGTGTGCGGCTGATACATGGGCTAAAGCAGCCCTCTCCTCCTGCTTTTACAACCCTGCCGTTAAGTGATGAGTGCTGCTCCAGCCTGTTCTTGCAATTGCTCTGGTTTCTTGTGCTGCTGGAGCTCAGGGGCTTCTGAGTGACTTCTTGTACCTCTGAAAACAATGGTTCTCCTACATCCTATGCAACGTCTGCTGAAAGCTCGTCTACATCCTAGGCTTCATATAGGATCTTTCCAGTCTGGGCTCAGCAGTGGGCTCGGAGCTCCCCGAAGGAGCTGCTGTGTGGCATGGCGTGCGGAGGCATCCCTTAGCATGACTTTGCACGGCCAGCCTCGCCTCCAAGCAACTACTTTTTGCTGTGCTGTGGCTTTTCATGTCCCATGAGAAACCATGATATTTCTTCCCCAGGTGTGTCCTTGCCTTTCAGCAGATGTTGCTGCTTCCCTGGGAAGGCAGGAGGGATGGGGCTGGGTGCAGGGAGTGAAGCCACAGCAGCAAGCACATTTCTCTCTGGGGATCCATGGAGACTCACGGCTTAATGCCATAACAGATCTTGTGCAGCCTTATTTCTCTCTTCTGTAGATCCTGTGGGACCTGCTTCCTTGATTTTTTTTTTAATTTTTTTTTTCCCTCCCAAGATCTGCAGTGACAGCAGCTTTAGTTTGTTAACTCAGACTAAGCACCTCTATTTCACCTCCAAGCTTCTGCAAACAGCAGTTACCTCACAGGCTATTTCTCCAAGAAAGAAAACCAGAGGTATCCTCACAGTCCTCATCTCTGTGCTGACTGCCTCCAAAACAGGCATTGCCCTTGTTCACATGTCATGGGGGGGGTGGGGGTGAGGCTGGACAGTGCTACTTCTTCTGGCAGTGACCACCTGTTGCTATCACGCTGCTCTCCTACCCCAGCAGCACCGGCAAACCAGCCCTGCAGCCTGCACAATCATCTGCCAAGGTGACTCTAAAAGCATCTCTAAGCCCCGATACTCTGAGCGTATAAATTCTTCAATGCATTAAATAAAATAAAGGAATAAATCCAGGGGGGATAATAAACCAGAAAGTGATAGGCCAAGAACAGCAACAATAAATGGATAAGCACTCAGCCTTCGGTGAGAAGCAGAGTAATTCGTTGCTCTTCAGCATGCATCCGGGCAGATATCCATGCCCATAAAGACATATATATGTATTTGTGGCAGTGCACACGTGTGGTTGCACACAGCGAGTGCAGAGGTGGCTTTGCCATCCCTCCTCATTGTCCAAATTGTCACAGTGCCATTGAGCTCCTGGGTGGCCCAGCTCAGGAGGATGCAGGATGAAGGCTCTGCTCGTGGGGTGTGAGATCTTGGTGTGGTGCCAGCTCTGGCAGCGCTCATGGAGTTCAGGTGGAAAATTCACTCTGAAGCCCACAGTGCTCTGCCTTGGAGGAGAGATGTTTTTTTTCTGTTTTGCTGGATCTCTCCTTTTCCTGCAGCCTGGTTTGTACCTCACAACTGTGGTCCACGTTCATGCTTCTGCTTGCATGTGCGATGGGGTAAGCACAGGGCCACCCCTGCTGTGCAGACCCATGATCCCGAGACTGCCTGGGGCTGCAAGTGCCCAGCAGCACCCTGTTTCTAGCCCCTGCCAACAGAAACGATCTCGTGCTGCTGCTCTGCCCATTGAGCTGGTAGGCATCTGGGAGGGATGAGGAGCTTGCATGGGTCACCCAGGGTCAAAGGCTGCATGTTCTTGGTGTTTTCTACCAAGTGTGGAGGTGACGGAATTGTTGGCACAGGTGCTTAAGGTACCGGGGGATGTGCTTGCTGAACACGTCATACTTGGGTAAGGAGGGCCATGGACCTGTCTCCCACCTCCTGGCAGGGACTGTAGGAAGATGCTGAGACAGGATGGAAGGGCATGACTGGCTTCAGGCTGGGATAAACCTGCCAGCAAGTAATTCTGGATCTTGCAGGGTTGCAGGTTCTCAAGACCAGATGGGGCGTTGTCTTTTGCTGTGGTAATCGCTTTTTAATGTTGGTGTTGCCATGGTGTTCAGAGGCTCAGCAGCAGCACAGGGTCCTGCTGGGGAAAGCGTAGGATGCAGGCACAGAGGAGGCAGCCCACCCTGGAGAGCTGGTGATCTGGAAGAACGGGGAGACCTACAGGCAGGAGCACAGAAACTAAGTGACAGGAAAGCCATTGCCTGCAACTCCACCAGCCCCAGACCTCAATCTTCTGTCTGCCCTGTCCTTATCACCTTGTTCATTTGTCCTGGCCCGTTCCCACCATAACGCCATCTCTCCTGGCACTGGGCACACCTTCTGCATTCGTTGGTCCTGCCAGCCTGTCTCTGTCCTTCCTCAATGCTTAGGGCTCCTCCACAGAGCCCAGTCCCTGAGCGTGGGGGGCAGGTGGACCTGGGAGCTAGCCCCATAGAGCTGCACTGTGTGGGGAATGCTCCTCAGCTTGGGAGACACCAGTTAATGCAGAGATGAATTCACAGGACCCTCTGTTTGCGCAGGCAGTCTGCATTGCAGATTTGGGAGTTTGTCTTTAATTGTATCAGGCATATGTGCTAACGAAGGGATTAAGGCCTGGAAGGGTGAGCAATGCAGGCCAACTTTTCCTTGCCTGTTTCAAGGTCTTGTGTTTTATAATATTCTTAATCTCTCCTCTCTTTTCCCTTCCTCATCCCTGTCCTCTGCCTGGAGCAGCCTCCTGGTTTCCCCCCCCCACTGGAATCCAGTGATGCTGATCCACATGCTGGATATGGACCGCTGGCCCCAGACCTCCTTCCCCCACCAGCTGGCCAGAGCAAGGATGAGAGAAAAGGATTTACCTAACCCACCTACAGACAAATACCAGTTAGAGGAATAATGTCACCACAAGGGTAGAGCGGGGAGGATGGAGGCTGCTCGGGCTGTCTTGCGTTACCTCCCCTACTTCTAGTGTGACTGTGTTGGACACCATGCCCCCGGGTCCTGCTCTGCTCCTGCTGTTGGCTGTGCGAGCTGGACTTTGTTATTACGAGGGACATAAGGGCTCTCAAAGTGCAGCACTGAAGAGAGGGAGCTGTCTGGATGTAACAAGGTTCACAGCCAAATGCGATATAATGCTCATCCATCCCCGCTCTACAGTGCAGAGCATGGGTCACCACATTGCTGCTCATCTCTGGTTCTGCAACCTGGGGAAAGATTAACTTGGAGTAGTGACTGAGCACAGAGCTGCATTCAGTTGGGAGTCACATTCCCATCTGTCCTGGGACTGCTCCAAAAGAATGTGGCACAATGTTTAACTCCTGCTTGGGTAGACCCAAACCCCTTTGTGTGCTTCTGACTCTGGTCTTCCCTTCTCCCTGGTTTCTCCATTGTGTTTTGGCAGCTTGGAGCATGTCTCCAGCAAAGATCAGGATGTACTCCAGGACTGGACATGTTCCGCGGAGGGAGAGAAGTGGTCAGTGATGCTCTGTCTCCTCTGAGGAGCAAGGGATGCTGCAAAGGGGGCTCTCTGACAGCCTGCTGCTGAGAGCCATGGAGCAGGGATCTGTTCTCATTGTCCAGCCATGATATCCTCTCCATTCCACATCAGGAGTGCACGGGATGCAACCAGGGCTTGGGGGAAGTGTCACCTCCTCCAGCAAACCCACTGGGGAGGTGGATGGTGACTGGGAGCTGCTGCCGTGGGTACAGTTACCTCAGTAGACCTATCTACTAGCCTGTCTTTTCTTCATGGGGTTGGTGTAAATGATGGTGGAGACTCTGGAGCTGCGTAGGGGACAGAGGGATCCGTAACGCTTCCTGGAGAGCAGAGCTTAGCTGGCCACAAGGGAGACAACCTTTTCCCCATCAGCCAAGGGAGCTCTTGTCCTTCTGGAGGTGCCAGGGTTTGGGGTAGGGACCACGTGTCTCTGGGTTGTGATTCCCTTTTCCAGAGAAAGCGGTCTCACTGGAGAGCTCGGATCAGCCACCCTTCCTGGCGCTTCGACCTGCTTCCAGGAATGAGCGTGGGGATGCGTTTCTCAGCTGTTACATGGCAGGGCAGCAAATCAAGAAGCAATGACAAGCGCTTGGCATTGAGATGGCACAAAGTGCCCTGGCACAAGGGACCTTGTGCCATTCACGAGGGGAGTGCAGGCAGTGCAAGCACTGCCCTGTGAGCTTAGATATCTGGTGCTGTGCTGGAGCCTGGCTCAGTGGCAGCTGAATTATTTGCAGCCCAAAGCAGGTGGGTGGAATGGTGTCCTGGTTCTGGCTAGGATAGAATTAATTTTCACCTGAGCTGGGAGAGGAGCTGGGACTGGTGGCCCCTGTGGCTGGGGACACAGCTGGGGTAGTTACTAATTAGCCAGGGACAGTTTACTCAAATTGGCCCAAGGGCTGTTCCATCCCATGTGACACCATGCTCAGTGCATAGAGTGGGGATGGTGGTGAGGGACAAGTTTTTTGCTACTTGGGAGGGAGCCAGGCATCAGGATCCACTGTGAGCTATTGTGCTGTAAGTGATGTGCTTAAGTGTATTCTGTTATTGGTTTTGTTTTCCATCTCTGTTTTCTTTTACTCTGTTTTTCTCTTAAACTGTTTTTATCTCAACCTGTGGGTTTCGTCTTCTTTTCTTTTCCAAGTCTCCTCCCCATCCCACTGGGAGGGAAGGAGTGAGCGACTCTGTGTGTTTTAGCTGCTGAGTGGGGCTAAACCATGACAAATGGACACAGGGCACTAAGCATGGCCATTCTCCAGCAAGACTGATGGTTTGTAGTTGCAGACAGGCAGTCTTGACACTCCTGCCCATCCCTGCATGTTGTTCCTGCTCTGTGCATATGGAATAAGGCTGGCATGGTGGATGTGGGGAGGGGGAAGTGGGCAGGAATATGGGACTGAACCTGAATTTCCTCTCTCCAGTGGGAAATGGCAGCAGTCACAGGACTTCAGATAAAAAGCAGCATAACCTGCAGCAAAGCTCTGATGGTGAGCATTGGAGCTTTGGGAAAGAGCTCCAGGTGGTGAACCCTACAGAGGAGGGAACATCAGACAGGAGCTAAGCACCTTTGGCTGCTCTGCAAGATGTGCTGGCTCCATGGCAGGGGGCCCAATGTGATTCCAGCGAGCCCCGGCTCCTGGAATCAGTCCCATATTCCTGAATGGTCAAACCTGTGTGTCTGAACCTGGGAAGCAGTGGGAGGGAAGGAACACCCCCAGAACTAAAGCCTCATGCAACAGAGAGACCCCAAATCCTTCCAGCCCACTGCTGAAACACTTCCTCTTCCCCACATCAGCCTGTATCTGCTGGGGGTCTGGCTGGCAGCCTGACATGGGGGTCCCTGCCTTGTGACCCAGGTGAGAGAGGGCTTCAGTGATCCCTGTGCTGAGCTGCCAGGGTAATACTGCTGCTCTGGCTCCCCAAGCCATGTCCCTACTCCTGAGAGGACGGCAGTGTAGTCTTGTTTCCCCCTGATTTTTCATGCTGACGTGCAGAGCTGCAGAGTCTGGCTGTGAGAGCAGCCGTGGGATAGAATCACAGAATGGTTTATGTGGGAAGAGACCTGTAAAGCCCATCCAGTCCAACTCCCCTGCTCGGAGCAGGGACATCTCCAACCAGATCAGGTTGCTCAGAGCCTCATCCAACCTGGCCTTGAACGTTTCCAGGGATGGGGCATCCACCACATCTCTGGGCAACCTGGGCCAGTGTTCCACCACCCTCTGTGGTGGCTCTGTGTAATTTTTTTTTCTTCTATCAAGTCTGAATCTGCTTCCTTCTATTTTAAAACCCATCATCCTATCCCACCAGGCCCTGCTGAAGAGTCTCTCCCCACCTTTCCTGCAGCCCCCTTTGGGCACTGGGAGCCGCTCTCAGGTCTCCCCGGAGCCTCCTCTTCTCCAGGCTGAACAGCCCCAGCTCTCTCAGCCTGGCCTCACAGGAGAGGTGCTCCAGCCCTCTTATCATCTTCGTGGCCCTCCTCTGGACCCTCTCCAGCAGCTCCACGTCCTTCTGATGTTGGGGTCTCCAGAGCTGGACGCAGCGCTGCAGGTGGGGTCTCACCAGAGCAGAGCAGAGGGGCAGAATCCCCTCCCTTGACCTGCTGGCCATGCTGCTGGGGATGCAGAGCTGTTGCCTGCTCGTGGTGAGATACTCCTGCTGTCAATACTTCTATGTACCAACCCAGGGAAGGGCTCGGTGTGTTCAGAAATCCTGGGTTTTGCAGTGAAGAGCCTGTGTGTCTGCTTGGCTTCAGTGTGAGCCTGCTTGACTGGTCTCTCTCGGCAGCACTGACCTTGAGGGAGGCAGGGGGGCTCTGGCGGGCGCTGATGCCAGTTCTGTGAGCGGTGGGCTTGGGAACAGGGCAGGACCTTGTGTGCCAAATCCCTGCACATTAACGTATTTTGACAGGGCTCTGACTAGGTCTGGGGCAGAGGGGAGTGACTTGGTTGTAAGGCTGCCTTTGGCAATGGTAATGGGACAGCTGAATCTGTAGGAGCTAGCAAACTCTCCCCGGCCTGACGGTGATCTTTTGGTGCCTCTAGAAGATCCCCAGGGTTCATTAGCACCAAAATATCTGCCAAGAGCAGATGGATATAGCAGGCAGCATCAAAGGTCTGTGTTATCTTTTGAACTGCTGAATCAGTTTACAGCAGGGGTAGGAGAGCCTTGCCTGCTGCTCGGTGGGTATCTGAGCTGGCTCTGGTCAGGGGTTTACAAAAGCAAGGTCCTGGGCCTCCATTAGCCCTAAAAGCCAGCAAGTGAGGCAGGAGGGTTTAGCCTGGCTGTCCTGTTCATGTCACTCGTCCTGCCACTCCAGCACGAAAATGCATCCTTGGCCAGGGTGTCACACACTGGAGAGGCCGTAGGCAGCTTTGGCTATGACCTAGGGTACAGAGATGGTGATGGTGGAGAGGGATCGGCTGGAGCCCTTGCTGTGCTCCGGGGCAGTGCTGTCTGTTGCAGCTCCATGGTTGCCCTCATTCTTTATGCCTTGTAGCTGGTGCCTTGTGCTCCATATCAGCTGTGCCCACCCCCTGGCACATCCCTAGAGCAGGCTGTGGATCTGGTTAGACTCCGGAGGCCCAGTAATCCCAGGGCAGCCACCTTGATCCACACAGTAGCTCACAGTTTCTTTGCATGGAACTGTTTGCTGCTTGTGGAGATGTAGGTTGGGCTAGGGGAGTGCTTGTAGGTTGGGCTAGGGGAGTGCTTCAGACTCAAGAAGTGAGATTGGATTAGCACCTTCCCTAAGGGAAAGCAGAAATGGGATACCCTGGCTTCCTGCAGCTTTGTGTCTCTTGCTGCTGATGGTAGATAACATTACTTTGAGTTAGCAGCAATCTGCTCCAGTCACGGGAACAGCATCGATTTACACAGACCTGGCCCTGGAATCGATCTGCATTTTTATCAGCTCATCTCAGCTGAGAGGACATGTTTTGATGCTGTGGAGGAGCTCTGTTCTGGGATTGCTGCTGTTGGTTGTCTCAAGGCCTCAGGTCTTCTGCTTGGTCCTGCAATATCGTGCACCTGCCTGCAAAAATTTAGAAGGATGTCCTCCAAGTTACAACTCTCCCAGGGGACTGCAGTTTGCCTGGGCTGCCCTCACACCCAAACTTTGCAGATGTGTTACCAGCTGTGATGCTTTATGGAAGTAGACCAATTACAGCAAGGTTTTGCCTTCACTTTTCTCCTCTCCCTCTGCTGCTTCCATTTGCCTCTGAACTGTATGCGTGGAGGGGATAAATCCCAGAGCATTCAACTGCCAAAGGCAGTGTTTGCTCTTTTTCCTGTGATATTCCTTAATGAAAGCAATTAGCCCATGTTGGCATCTGAAAACTTCATTCTCCTTTCGGATTTATTATTGTGTAAGGGTGCCGAGTTGGAGAGCACTTGTCAGTCCCATGGCACAGGAAGCTCTTAACAGGCTGTTTCATGTAGGGCCCTGGCTATGCAGTTCGTCTGCTGTGCCCCCTCCAGATCTGCCCTTTCCTGGCTGCTATTTTCTTCTCGCTACCTTCTGAGTTCAGCAGGAGTCACTTGGAGCTGGACTGAAGCCATCACGGTTGCTGTTGGAATAGATGAGATGGTCCTCCCCAGTGGAGAGGTCTGAACAGACCTGTGAGCCAGCAGCAGGGCTGGACTGTGGTCCTTAGCACAAGGACAGATGCTGAACAGCCCTCACCAGGGCATGTTCCTTCCTCCTTCTCCTGCCTGCCCACAACAAGTGGATCTCACCAGAGCAGAGCAGAGGGGCAGAATGCCCTCCCTCGACCTGCTGGCCAGGCTTCTTTTGATGCAGCCCAGGATGCAGTTGGCTTTCTGGGCTGCAAGCGTGCATTGTCAGGTCATGTTGAGCTTCTCGTCCACCAGGACAGAAGAGATTTTGGTTGGTGAACTGAGGACAAAGAAAGGGTCTGACCACTATCTTCAATGGGCAGGGGTATGACTGGCAAAAGTTTTTGCTTTTACCTCAGGCCAGGCTGAGCTAAGGGGCGAGAAGGCACTGTCCTTGCTAAGAAAAGCATCCCGTGCCATTCCTTGTTGCCTCTCCTGCGTGCTCTTGCCTGCTGGCAGATGGGAAGCCCAGAGCAGCGAAAGGGGATGGTTTCACATGCTGCCATTGCTGGAACGGATACTCAGAGCAGATTCGGGCAAAGCTTGAGCTACCTTGCCAAAATGGCTTGAATAATTCCAGTCATTCAGGAGGTGTTTGATCTGGAACCATGTGCTGATGCAAAGGGCTGAAGAGGGACAATGCACTAGTTTAAGGCTGCCTCCCTTCATGTTAACTGTTTCTCTCTGAAACCGGAGCTGCAGTTGAACACACTGCCTGGCCAGCGCCGGGCATTCGGTGGTGACACTACTCTCTGAGCAGGAGGCTTCTCAAGAAATAATCCTGTTTCAGCCCAAGTGCAGACTCTGCCCGGCTCCAGCTCTTCCCCTCTGACTGGAAATGTCTCTTCCGCATAGGGCAGTGCAGTGCAGCCCTGTCTGCCTGCATCCCAGGCAAAGCAGAGCCAGCTGTCCTCCCACCAAGCAGACTCAGCGCGGTTTGGGATGGGATGCTCCTCTTGCAATTGTTATCTTCTTCCTGGGTTGTCACACGTTCCACCAGAGCTTAGAAATATGCTTTGAAACTGGGAAGCAATGTAGAAGGGTGGGATCAGGCAGCCTTGGCAGTTTTTTCCTGGGTGGCCTGGTTCCCTGCCTGAGGTGCACACCTCTGCCATCTGCCCTGTGTGCCCTCAACATTGCTCCCACCTCACCAGAAAAAGCTGCAGGACTTGAGAGAGTTAAGAAGGACCAGGAGGGCTGGTAGAACAAGCTGAATCTGATTAGCAAAGAAAGGGAGTGAACTCTTCCCAGTACCTTATAAAGTGATCAATTGTTCTTTGTCTGCTGGGAGAAGATGATCAGTTTAATTTGGAGCTAATGAGATTTAGGTTAGATATGAATGAGATGCAGATTGGCAATTTGTTCTGGGAGAGTCCCCTTCAGCTGCGTTTTAACAAAGCAAGTGACTGTTCTGAGCATCCTTGGACTTCAGTGCTGGGGGTAGGTGGTTTTTGGAAGGCCTCATGCTTTCACGAGTCCAGGACATTCCTTGTTTAAAAAACTTCCTACAGATAGCCCTAGGGTAGCTTGTTGTGATTTTGTTGATGCCAGACCCACAGTGCTGCAGGATGGCAAGGCAGCTGGGTGGGCTGGGGTGGGCAATCTATCTCTTTCATGTTTACAGCCAGCCTGGATTCTTCTGGGGAATTCAGCTCTGTCACCCACAAAAATACCCAGGCACCATTATGCATGCTGTTGCACGTGAAGGGTGGTAGGCAGAACAGCAACCCAGACAAAGAAATAATTAAAAATCACTTAATTGCAGCAATGGGTTCCTTTGGAGTAGCATATTTGCCCATTTGCTAAATAATTCATAGGAGAGCCTGGTAATTAAATGCTAAAGACCTGTTTTGCTCAGCATTGTTTGTACTTGTATTACTATTTAAATGCAAGAAATTACCAAGTCATTTAATTGCTAATGAAAAATAATGCAGTTACTTATCATCTTACAAGAATTAGTCAGCATTTCTGTGTATTGTTTTCACAGCATAAACACTGATGCTCTTTTTTAGGCAGTTATCTGGTAAACTTATCCCTGTATTTGTGCTGATGGAAGGCATGTGCCACATCTTTTTTTTAATGACTATTAAAAACAGGATGAAAAATGCAAATTAAATAAAAAGAAAAAGCAGCACAGGCTGCCTGTGGAGAAGGCCTAGCTTTGTTCCCCATCTTCCTCCTTCATTTCCCTGCAGAATGTCCCCTGGCCACCAGCCCTTGCTGCAGCAGTGCTTACCAGCTCTCTCACCACATATGGCCTTGGATGGTGTGTAATGCATGCATGAAGGTCCTGGAGAGAAAGTGGTCCCAAGTGTCCAAGTTGTCTTCAGGTTGGGAGTGACAAATAGGCTAAAAAGGCATTTTCTAATCCCAGAGACCTGAGCTTGTTGGGGAAGGCCCTGGACAAGGCACTGAGATGTGCTGGGGTGCTCTACATTGGGCAGAGGCATTAGGAGGATGAACTGGATATAAGACCCAGGGACTGCAGAGCCCAGTCTTATGGAAGACTCTCAGAAAGAAAAAAAAAAACCCTGGGCTACTGGATCAGATGAGGGATTTGCATGCAGATCAGTGGTGCCTTGGTCTGAGCTGTCCAAGGAGCAAAAGTCTGCGTAGGCATACCAGAGCACACATGTACTCATCGGGCTGTGTGGCAGGGAGCGGACGTATGTGTATATAGAATCATAGAATGATTTGGGTTGGAAGAGACCTTCACAGGTCATCCAGTCCAATCCCCCTGCCAGGAGCAGGGACATCTCCAACCAGATCAGGTTGCTCAGAGCCTCATCCAGCCTGGCCTTGAACGTTTCCAGGGATGGGGCATCCACTGCCTCTCTGGGAAACCTGGGCCAGTGCTCCACCACCCTCAGTGTAAAATATGTTGAGGTGGGGTATGTACTGCATACGTGTTGCATGCCTGCATGCATCTGGAGGCTGTGTGCATGTGTGATGTACGCAGTGAGTGCTCTGGGTGTGCTGGGGGGGTGGTTTGGAGCATGCAGGTGCCGTTGGGGGTGAATTTGGGTATTGGGATAAGAGACTGTGTCTCTGTTGGTATGCAATCCCCAAGAAATAAAAATTGGTTCTCAGCTCTTCTGAAGGGAACTTGAGGGATGTGGTAAGGTCTTGCTTTGATGAACTCATCATTAAATATTTGTAATGAGTCACATGCTCCCAATCATGAATGCTTACTCAGTGTCAGTTCATTACCCATCTTCAAATGATTCACTCGTAGCTTTTGATACTGGGAGGGCAACAGGCTGTATGCACAAGGCCAAAGCAAGGCTGAGTCCCTGCAAGATGAAGTCTCCATGACCCGTTTCTGAGGTCTTCCATATACCTATGTGCAGACACGGTTGCTATGAGCCGCATCTGCTACCTTTGAGAAAAAAGGGAAAGTTCATCTCTTCCTAACTTGGGGTGCTGTAAGGCTGACCCGCTCAGGGGTCGGCCATACCTACAGGGCATCCTCCCCATCTTTGGTGGACCCAGTCCTGACCTAGAGTCTCCAGGACACAGTGAATTGGTGTTAGTGCTGGAAGAGGGCTTGCATTTCCTTAGAACTCTATGGATGAAAATTTCCTGACAATATTTTCATCAGCATCCTGATGTTTTGGTCAATATTTTCCTTGAGAAAATGTTAACTTTGAGGAAAAAAAAAGCTGTTTTCTTTTCTCAGTGAAAACATTTGGTTTCAAATGTTAATTTAGACAACATTATGTTAATTTGTACAATGTTTAATGCTGAAGTGAGGACTAGTTTTGTTCCTCTTAACAATGGGAATGTTTCGTTCTGGGAATCTACATGTGGAAATGTAGAAAGCCTATCAGGCTGATTTCACCGGGATATCTGAGGACATCAGCCCTGTCCCCAGATGTATTCCTGTCCCGTCTTTACAACTCCTCCCAGGTTCAGAGGTGTTTAGAGCAGAGAATACAGGTATCTGCAGCACAAAGAGGGGCCTGGAAATGGCTCTGAGCTGGCTAGGGCTCCAATTTAGTGAGGGAATCAAATAATCACCAGTTTCTGTTAGGCTGGGTCTTTTCCTTCTGTTAAGTGATAATCAGAAATCTGAGGTGATGCCTGTCTTTTAACTACTGCGTGCAAACAATTTTTGCAAAAGACAGTTTCCTTTCCACCCTCTTGGACTCTGCCCAGCACAGAAGTGACTGTGACTCCTGGAAGGGGTAGGAGAATTGGTTCCAAGCACAGCGAGGTGTGCTGTTGTTTGTTGTCCCACAGCAGTGGCATTTCTGGAGGCTTTAACTGGTTGTCAGAATTCTTGGAAATCAGTCCTTTAGCTCTGGCACCCTCTGCCCTTTCTGCTGCTCCTTCATTTCACTCTCCAGTGGAGCTCTTCTCTTCATCTGTGTTTTGGTCGATGGGTTCAGCTGACACCTGCCCTACATCACACAGCAGTTGGCCTTCATCTCCTCAAGGGCATAGAGCTGACTCCTGGCCAACATGTCCACCAGGACCTCTGTGTCATTCGCTGCAGATCTACCTTCCAGCCATTCGATCCCAGTGTACGGTGTTATTCTGGCTCGATGGCAGGACTTTGTATCTGCTGAGGTTTCTGTTAGTTCTTTCCTTCAGCTTTCTGAGGTTTTGAGGTTATATCTGTACCAGTATTGCCCTGTGAAAAACATCACTTCTAATCAACTGGCTGTTCCACTTAAACAATTAACCTCTGAGTTCAACAGTCCATGCAATTTTTCACCCACCCCACTGTCTACTGTTCAGCCCACATCTCCTCAGTTTGATTTCCAGGACACAATGGGATATGGCCAAAGATGAACCTTCCATATCTGCATTTCACTGAGATTTAGCCCAGTTGGTGATGGTATCATACCACAGGTATCCCATGTGGTATTGCCTGGCTGCTGTAAGAACCTGTGTCGGATCCAGTGAGATTTAGGGTCTTTGAGCTGGATTAGGACTTTGAAGATGCCTCTGAACACGCCCTAACTGAAAAGACAACCGATGGACTTCATTGGGTTGGGTTGATGCTCTTCTGGAAGGACACCAAAAGCAGAGGATGGGTGGTTGCTCTGGGCTGGACACTTGTGCAATGTATTGAAACAGGGTGAGAAATAGGTCTCAGAGGTAACGACCACAGGTGGACCAGCACAAAAGACTCAGCTGGGTTCTGCATTCTCCTCGGTGATCAATGGCCTGTAAGAAAACTAAAATGTGACCTCTGAAAAAGAAATATCTGGTGGCTGTAAAGACTGAGAGCTGTATGTGTGTAATTAAGATGGCAGTTCAGTGATATAGGGAGTTGGATTGCTCATTCAGCAGGTGCACCCAGTGTTCTGGTTTTATTTAGTGAGGTGGGGCTGTGGTGGCAGCTTCTGTAGGAAACTGCTGGGAGTTGTTTCCCCTGTGTCCAGTGGACTTGGCCGGGCCTAGGGCGGACCTGCTGCTGGCCAAGGTGGAGCCAATTGGTGACAGAATGTTCCCTGATAACACCTCTGCGATAACATATTTAAGAAGGGGAAAACAGGGGAGAAAAAAAAAAAAAAGAGAAGATGTGAAGCAGCTGAGCAGGGGCAGAGAGGGGGAGGTGCGATTCTTGTGGGCCTTGCACCCCTTACCCTCTGGCCTCCCGCTGGGCGGTGACTGAGCCCGACTCAGCCCAGCCTGGCTGAGAGAAGTGGAGAGATGAGAAGTGAACGAGATGTAAAAAAGATCCTGAGAGGCATCTGCCAGCCTGGTGTGAAGAATTTATTGAGAGGAACGGCTGCAGACGCCAAGGGCAGTGCAGAAGGAGGGGGAGCAGTAATGCAGCTCCTGGCTGAGGTTCCCCTGCAGCCCGTGGTGATGGCCATGGTGGAGCAGGTTGTCCCCCTGCAGCCCGTAGACATCCATGGAAGAGCAGAGATCCCCCTGCAGCCCGGGGAGGACCCCACTCCGGGGCAGGTGGAGGCCTGAAGGAGGCTGTGGCCCGTGGAGGCCCCGCTGGGGCAGCCGTTCTGGAGGGGCTGCACCCCGTGGAAGAGATGACCCACGCCGGAGCAGTTTCACGAAGGACTGTGGCCCGTGGGAGGAACCCCACGCTGGAGCAGAGGAGGAATGCGAGGAGTTCTTCCCCCAGTGATGAAGCAGCAGCATAAAACAACGCGTGATGAACTGACTGAGACCCCCATTCCCTCTTGCCCCCTGTGCTGCTGGGGGCAGAGGCAAGGAGGTAGAGATAATGTTAAGCCCAGGAAGAGGGAGGGGTGGGGGAGGTTATCTCGTTCCCTGTCTCATTTTCCTGCTAGTTTTAGAAATAAATGAGTATTTTTGCCCAAGTCGAGTCTGTTTTGCCTTAACAGTAACTTTAAGGATCTCTCCCTGTCCTTATCTCAAACCTCGAGCCATTTTTCTTGTATCATCTCTCCCTATTCTCTCGGAGGGTGGGGGGAGTGAGAGAGAGACTGCGTGGTCTGGTCCCGATCAGGGCTGAACTATGACAACCCAGCCAGCGATGTGTGCTTTCTTAAAAATAAGAGGTTTGGGGAAGCAGGGTGAATACTGAATGGGATCTGGACTTCAGTGTGTGTCTGTGATGGACACTCTGATGAGATCCTTGGCTGGAGAATGGCAGTCTTGAGCCATAGCGGGGCTGTGACTTTACTGCCCTTAGTCACCGGGGCTGATCAGAAAGATGTTAGTAAGTTGGAGTAAAGTCAGTGAAGAAAGTGAATGATGAGTGAAGATGGGAAATGGAGGCTTTACAGTGAAACTTTGTGTTATCAGAGGTGTCTCCATCACAGGGTACTAAGTTTTGGCTGGAGAACCACCTAGCAAAGCTGCACCTAAGCCCTGTGGCTGAAAGATGAAGTTAAAGAAGCTCAGGCAAAGCACAGGTGCATGTTTTAAGGTTATTATTCAGTTACCAACAGCGCAGGCAGTTTTCAAATAATAAAGCAATTCTTAAATATCTGCTATGAAAAGAAATTACTTTAGGGCAGGTTAAGCAATTCAGCTTCATGACATTCTCCAGGAAGTAAGTATATATGGAAAACAATCTACTGAGTCCTTATTTGTGGTCTATTTAAGCTTTGTTTCGTATTTCTAGCTGAGCTGACAGCTAGTGCTGCTTTTTTAGAAAACAAAACAAAACTCTGTGACACCAGAGGCTTGGTGTGAGACTTCTGTCATCACAAGAGGTATGCGGAAATGGTGAGAACCGGCAAGCCCTTCTTCTCTAAAGGACCTGAAAAACAGGAACCAGCATGGGAGTGATTCTGGGCTTTTGGAGAACCCTGGCTTTGCATTTCTTCCTCTTTCCGTGGGTTTCTTTTTCCCTTGCCAAGCTCGGCTGTGGGCTGAGCAGACACTAGTTCTGCTCCTGCCTTTGGATCCCCTCTGATCTCTGGATCTGGTTCCACCTTCCCCTTGTTCTCCCCTATTTAGAGAGGGCGATCCATGGGAACACTTTTACTGGCATTGTGGGGAAGCTAATCTCCTCGAGTTGCCTTGATTGCACATCCCTCTTGTTCTCATGTCCAAGGTGCTCCCTTGAGATGCAGCCATCTCCCCCTCTCCTCCAAAAAGCTGTCACTGCTGTAGGATGCTTGGGGTCGCAGCTGGAAAGACTGATTCCTGCACTGCAAATCTGTATTTTGGGGCTGGTGGGGAAGATCTGAGGTGAGCATCCCTCTAGAGAGCTCCTGGGAGCTCAGGAAATGGATTTTTGGCTCTCCTTGTGCCAAGCGTGGGCCCCGAGGATAGGACACTGCATCACTTCCTCACCTGCAGTGTAGTGGCAGAGACCTTCCCTGCCAGCACACTCATTAGGGTGTTTTAATTATCAAGTCACTCATTCTAATTGTGTCCCCTGGTTCCTGTTCTGCTGAGATTACATCTGCTTCTCACTTTCTGCGTGCTGGCTTTTCTCCAAGCCGCTCTGCCGCACATATGGAGCACGCACAGGGGAAATTCACCCAACAGACCAGGGAGTGGGATGCTTATCGCCCTTCTGTATGGTCCCAGTAGGGACGCAGCCATCCTGCTGTAGTACCAGCAGACCCTCAGGAGAGATGCAGCTTCTTCTAGACAAGGAGATCTTGCAGGTGCTTTGTGTATCCAGCACTGAGACAAAACTAGGGATGTTTCTTTTCCTCTCTGACCATCCACATTTTCAGTTCCACTGCTACAGCATTGTCAGCTAAGATGTCAGCATCTGTTTTATGCTCCTGAGTGCCTTAGCTTTGCTGACAAAGGTTCGGAGTGCAGGCTGCTCTCGGACATTGAAGCTGGATAATGGGGAAGCAGCTCAGTGTAGAAACATCCAAACCTCCTGTCTGCTACAGGTGGTTGAGATGGGGCTTTTGGGTTGTTTCAGGATCTTCTGGGTAGCAGCCATTGTCAGCATCTCTGAGGCCTTGTAGGTACCTGTAGAGACCCAGCGGTGTCCAGACAAGCGGCTGTGTGTAACCACTGCTGGCACACCGGAAAAAATATTTTTATGGTGAGGAGATTAGGGTTCCTGTGCTCAGGTCAGGATGTCCTCAGGATGAGGAGAACAGCCTGATTCTAGCTGAAATATTTCCCTGCCAGCCTAGGACAGTGTGCTTGAGCTACCCTTGGCCTTTAGATTTAACAGCACTTCACCCTCTCTGCTCCTTGTTCTCTAGTGAGGTTTTTTAGACAGCAGTCATTACCTCTCTGCTGTTTTTTCACTAAACTGAGCTCTTCTGGTCTCTTATCCTAAAACTTCACATCCCACTGATGACCTGCACAGCTTTCCCTGCATCCAGCCCTGTTTGAGACCACGAGCCTTGGACAACCTTGGCTGCGGCAACCATGACACAGTGGAGTTCAAGATCCCCGGGACAGCGAGGAAACTATGCAGCAAGCTCTCTGCCCTGGACTTCAGGAGGGCAGACTTTGGCCTCTTCAGGGATCTGATGGGCAAAGTGCCGTGGGAAGTGGCCCTGGAGAGAAGAGGGGCCCAGGAGAGCTGGTTGATATTCAAGGAGCACCTCCTCCAAGCTCAGCAGCACTGCCTCCCCATGAAGAACAAGCCAGGCAAAAAGGCCGGGAGGCCTGCGTGGATGAGCAAGGAGCTCCTGGACCAAATGAAAGTAAAGAAAGAAGCTTATAGAGGGTGGAAGCGGGGACAGGTTACCTGGGAGGATTACAGAGACGCTGTACGAGTGGCCAGGGATCAGGTGAGGCAGGCTAAAGCCGTGACGGAATTGAATCTGGCCAGGGACATCAAAAGCAACAAGAGAGGCTTCTATAGGTATGTCGGGGACAAAAGGAGGTCCAAGGAGAATGTAGGCCCTCTCTGGAAGGAAATGGGTGACCTGGTTATCTGGGATATGGAGAAGGCTGAGGTGCTCAATGACTTTTTTGCCTCAGTCTTCACTGATAAGGGCTCTTGTTGCGCCACCCAAGCTGTGGAAGGCACAAGCAGGGACTGGGAGAATGAAGAATCACCCGCTGTACTGGAAGAGCAGGTTCGGGAACATCTGAGGAACCTGAAGGTTCACAAGTTCATGAGACCTGATGAGATCCACCCGCGGGTCCTGAGGGAACTGGCGGATGAAGTTGCCAAGCCGCTGGCCATCATATTTGAAAAGTCGTGGCGGTCTGGTGAGGTCCCCGATGACTGGAAGAGAGGGAACATAACCCCGATTTTTAAAAAGGGGAATAAGGAAGACCCGGGCAACTACAGGCCGGTCAGCTTCACCTCTGTGCCTGGCAAGGTCATGGAGCAGATTCTCCTGGAAACCATGCTAAGGCACATGGAGAGCAAGGAGGTGGTTGGTGACAGCCAACATGGCTTCACCAAGGGCAGGTCGTGCCTGACCAATTTGGTGGCCTTCTATGACGGGGTGACGGCATCGGTGGACAAGGGATGAGCAACGGACACCTTCTACCTGGACTTGTGCAAAGCTTTTGACACTGTTCTGCATGACGTCCTTCTCTCTAAACTGGAGAGACATGGGTTTGATGGACGGACCACTCGGTGGATAGGGAATTGGCTGGATGGCCGCACTCAGAGAGTGGTGGTCAACAGCTCAATGTCCAAGTGAAGACCGGTGACAAGTGGCATTCCTCAGGGGTCCCTGTTGGGCCCGGCCCTGTTCAACATCTTTGTTGGTGACATGTGTGGTGTACTTCTCCAGGCTGCTCCGTAGGAGGTCCTGAATACTAGTGCTCAGGCCCGTCTCGTCTGCCCTCCCAGGACAGGGACACGCAGAGACGGACACACAGCATCTAGCTCCGAATGCCAATTTATTGCTGCGTTACGTAGCCTTATATACCATGTGCCACCCGTACACCCGACTGCCCCGGAAACCCATGACCTCCCTAGCCCGCCCCCTCTTGCCCCTGTTTGGCTTTCCCCCTTCTTGTCCCACCTCCCTACTGCCCCGCTTCTGCTATCCTATAACATGGACAGTGGGATAGAGTGCACCCTCAGCAAGTTCGCTGATGACACCAAGCTGTGTGGTGCCGTCGACACGCTGGAAGGGAGGGATGCCATCCAGAGGGATCTTGACAGGCTGGAGAACTGGGCCTGTGCCAACCTCATGAAGTTCAACCAGGCCAAGTGCAAGGTCCGGCATGTGGGTTGGGGCAATCCCAGGCACAAATCCAGGCTGGGCGGGGAATGGATTGAGAGCAGCCCTCAGGAGAGGGACGTGGGAGTGATGGTGGACAAGAAGCTCAACATGAGCCAGCAATGCGCCCTTGCGGCCCAGAAGGCCAACCGCATCCTGGGCTGCATCAAGAGGAGCGTGGCCAGCAGGTTGAGGGAGGTGATTCTCCCCCTCTGCTCTGCCCTGGTGAGACCCCACCTGGAGTACTGTGTCCAGTTCTGGAGCCCCCAACATCAGAAGGACATGGAGCTGTTGGAGAGAGTCCAGAGGAGGCCATGAAGATGGTCAGCGGGCTGGAGCACCTCTCTTATGAGGCCAGGCTGAGAGAGCTGGGGCTGTTCAGCCTGGGGAAGAGGAGGCTCCAGGGAGACCTTAGAGCGGCCTTCCAGTGCCTAAAGGGGGCTGCAGGAAAGATGGGGAGAAACTTTTCAGCAGGGTCTGTTGTGACAGGACAAGGGGCAATGGTTTTAAAATAGAGGGAGGGAGATTCAGATTAGATATTAGGAAAATTTTTTTACACTGGAGGGGGGTTGGACTAGATGACCTTTGAAGGTCCCTTCCAACCCAATGATTTTATGATTCTATGTTTCGGACCTACACACACTTTTCCAGACAATGGTTTGTAAAGCCTTACCATTACTGCTTCTCTCATCTCATTATCCTGATCCTTCAGATCCCCTCTTCTTTATGGTTTAGGCTCCTTGATGACCCTGTGATCTTTCCAGTGATGCTGAAGTCTTCTGTGACCAAACTACTGTCTTCCATATTTTTTTCAGCACCTTTCTTATTTGGTTGTGTCTGGCCAGTAATAGAACCCAAATGCAGTCACTCTTCAGGAATGGGCTGCGAGGAACTCCATTAGAAACATCTCCACATGCTCCCTTTTCAGCAACCCCCTCACATCTTCCTCTCTGCCTGAGCTGACAGCTCATCCTATTTCGTTCACCATCACCTCCGGCCTGACTGCAGATTTCTCACCATACAAGTGCTTTGCTGAAATCCTGGTAGATGACATTAGTTGGAATTTCGTTCTATAAACAGTGAACTTATTAAAAAGAACTGTCAGCTTGCCTGGCATGGTTATAGTCTGTTAATGCTGCAGCATTTTATCTTATTGCACATATATGTCTTTACTTTGTTCCCAGTTTACTTTAGAAACCTTGGATGTGGTTGTAGCTGGGCTATGTGGAGCCTGTAGTTGCTTGTGTATCTGGTGTTCTTTCTTCAGTCCAAGGAAATATATTTACTGTTCTCCAGAAAGAGGAGGAGAGTAATCAATAGCCTGTAATCACATATCCTGGCTCAACATAGTCATTAGCAATCCCAACTAAAGATTCCTGACTTTAAGCACTGGTTTTTGAAGGGAGATGCAACATAGATTACCCAGTCCTGCTGATTAAAATGTGTTAGAACTCAGACTGACGCTCAGCTTAACCAAGCTGTTCCCACTGGCCCAATGCCTGTCTCTCTCTCTGAACTGGCGTCCTTCTCCTGTGCCCCTGGCTCCAGCTCAGGTTCCTAGAGTGGTTAAGGTGAATGCACGAGCCATTCTCTCTGAAACCCAGTGAAGCCAGGACATCTGTGCCTGCCATGACCCAGCTGGTCCACCTGCCAGTGAGGTTTGTCTCTCCGGTGATTTCTAGGTAAACTGAACCAAAATAAGGCACCTTTGTTGAACAGCTTTTCACTATGTCCAGACTCTCTGACTCTTCTGCCATTGGTATTTCTGAGTTTCTGGGAAAAGGAACTGTAGCCCATAGAGCTATAGCTCTCTGGTTTCTGGAGCCCACAGGACATTGTAAGCAGATGTTGGGTGGATGTGCTGAACCAGAGATTTTCCATGGGCAGGAGGGAGAGCCAGAGGAGCCTTGCAGGAGCAGGACCATCGCTGTTGGGAGAACTGGGATTGTTTCTTAGCTCCTCGAGCACGTTGCTCTATAGATCAAGGCCCTCTTGCACGATGATGCTTTGATAGGCGTGTTCCCCTGGCATCAGCCCTCACTAATGATGCCCATGCCTCTGGGTGGCGTGGGCAGCTGCAGTCCCTCCAGTATCTTTGTGTTAGCCACCCTCCTGCTCCTGGAATAGATTCCCAAACAAAATTGGGTTATGATGCAATTAAGACTCAGGATATGAATCAGTGATTTAAGGGGCGGGGCGTGTGGGGGTGAAATCTAGTGAGGGAGGTGGCAGTGATCCCACACGGAGCTCTGCTCACTGTTAAGGCAGAGTAAATGCTATAGAGACCGTGGTCAGATAGGAGCACCTGAACTCTGCTCTGGAGCTGTGCCAGACTACAGCCAGGCGATGAAGACCACCGGGCTATAGCAGCGTGATTAGAAAAGCTGTGCCATAACCTTGCGGTTAATGTCAATGCGGTTAATGTTGATACAGTTAAGGGACGTTGCGGGTACCATGGCAACCTGCACTGGCCACAGGCTTGCTCTTGGAGTCAGGATGCTGCAGGAGCCAGCAGGCTTAGAGGTGGATGAGCTAAGAAGGCAATTGCACTGGTGAAGTGTCAGGAGGGGTGCAACAGGCACTGCACATGGGTTGATCTCCTCCAGAGGTGGCTTTATCTCCCCACTGATGTGGCCCTGCTTCTCGTTCAGGCATGGTTGTTCAGTGTTTGAAGATAAAGAGGTGAGAGTATTGCACTGGATAAGCCTTAAATGGATAGACAAGATGATGGGAGAGAGGGGCAGCACAGGCAAGTGACTAAGAGGGAGTGGCTTCTAGTGTGGAGAATGTCCACATGCTCTCCACTGGCAATAGACTTGTGATTTCCCCTGTGACATTAGTCTTCAGGGTGGTGGATAGAAGTGTCTCTGCTGTGCCTGAAGGAAGATGCTGAGGTCTCTGGTTTTATCAGGATACAGACAGGAAATGACAGGGGAGCACAACTGCCGAAGCAGAGAAATTAGCATTAAGATCTTACAGCGCCTGTGCTCTTCCAGATTGCCAGCACAGCCCCAAGGAGCCAGCTTGGCAGTCAGAGTCCCGATCTACAGAAGCAGTGACTGTGCATCTTGGTTTCACCGGCAAGTTTAATGAGGCTGAGTGCACCCATCCAGGGCTGGAGCTCCCATTGCCTGGGGCTGGGTGACCTGCTGCTCCCCATGGACCCAAAACTTCTTGTTCTTGGTCAGGGCACAGCAACAAAAGCTTAGCATCTGCCAAGGTTTCTCCTTCTCCTGGGGAAATGGCTAATGAGATGGTGAAGGGCTGTTGCTTTTCAGAGCAGATGTTCACTGGGAGCCAAGGAATTGCTGAAGTCATTTTACACAGCCCTGCTCAGGGACATGGAGGTTAAGGTCAGGAAGCAATTTACCCATTGGTCTCAGCCAGCCTAAGGAGGAAGTTAGCTGTTTTTGTACAAAAATGGTGGAAGATGGCATTTATAGGGCATTTCCATGCTTATTTGTGGGTCCTTGCTGGAGATGACGCCAGCTCCAGCCCTAGGCTGAACACTTCTCCCGGTTCTCATCTCTGCACCTCTAGGTTCAGCAGGGATGGATGATGGAGCTGTCAGTTTCAGTGAGATGTTGCCACAGATTGTAACACAAAGCCTAGTTAAAAGCATAAGCTTCCTCACTGAAGGCCTCAGAAGTACTGCTGTGAAGGAAAGATTCATTAAATTGTGCATGGGTTGATCACGTGTCTTGCAAAGGCTGGCAAACTATCCTGAAGGGCTGGAGATGGCTGTTGTCCAGTGTGCCAGCAGTTAAGTTCAGTGAAGTCTCAGAGAGTTGTTGCCCTGACCTCGGAGCCCAGATTGCAAGTCAGAGAGTTGAGGACAGTGAAATAAATGTACGTAGTCCTGGATGAAATATGCCTGGGGAGCTCTGGAGCTGGGTTCTCTGGATGTGGCCAAGCTGTAGGCATGAAGAGTGTAAGTGATGTGTAAGACGCAGATAACATTTCCTGATTTCCAGCTTGAAGTTGCACTGAGCTGATTTTTTGCTGCCTAAGCCCTTCCACCTGCCCTTTCCTCCTTTCATTCCCGAATAACAGACTCTAGAGGCATCTCAGTTCCTTCACGTCAAAGCCAGAATCTGAATTAATAATATGCTAAGAAAATAAAGATAGTTCAACAGACTTTAAATCAAGAAGAACAGTGTGTTAAAGAGTTTGAACAAATCACATTACTTTGTGTGCAGTTTTAGGGCTAGTAGAAATAAATCTCCCAGCGATTTATTGATGGTGACAAATTCTTTCAGAAAGAGCCTGCTCAGGGAATGCTTCTCTTTATCACTAGACTCTCTGCATAAATTATTTAGGACCAGATTAATGTGTCCCAGTGAAGGTGTTGACAGAATTTGTGTCCTGGAGCCTCCATGTCACCTGGGCTGACACATCATTTGAATATATATGTTGAAAACCATGTTGCTTTTCAGATGCTCCTCCCTTCACTGTTGTGTGGGTCTGGGCTTGACAGAACCATGTCCAGACCCAGGCAGGTGGGTCTCCCCAAGTGGAAGAGGATGGGTCAAAGGCACAACTTGTCTTGGACTCTCCATGAAATCAACTTGTGTAGACCCATGTAAGAAAAGAGCAACTAGAAAGCTGCAGGATGATGGCTCAGTTGCTGCCAATGCGTGTCTGGCAGAGCCAGTCACCAGGGCTTTCCTCATGTGGCTGATGGGACCAAGAACTTGGTTGATATTGGGCGCCCATGTCCTCCAATGCTCTTCCTGCCTCTGCATAGCCAAAACTCAAGGCAGGACTGGGGCTGGAGGCACTCACATAATGCTCCAGCATGCCATCAGGCATGGAGCTGGCCAGGGAGCACCATTGCATTTGCTCTTTTTTTTTGTTTACCAGCAGGTCTATCAGAAAACCACCCTGGCTCGACTAGAAAATAGCTCGTTTTGCCTGAAAGCTGAAGGAATTTGTTTCAGAGGCTTGTTGTCTGCAGCCGTAGATTGGTCTTGCTAGAGCTCCTAGTTCCCCCTGTTAGTGAGCTGTCTGGAGAGACTTCAGGAGTCTTCTCCTAGGGACTCACGGTCTGGATTTTTTCCTTATGTTTGTGTTGCCTGACCTCTGGAATCTATTGCTCCAGGACCTCTTTCGCCTTCTCAGCCTCCTTTGGACATCCTCCAGCCTCTCAGCCTCCACCCAGCATTCTCATCCCAGCCCAAGACAGACTCCTGGGCAAGGACCCTCACCCATCACATGAGGCGCGCAGGGAGATACATGGACAGCTTGGGGCAGCTGTCCATGCTGCTCTAACTGGTGCTGAGCATTTGATGCGGTGTCTTAAGCAGAAATGGGGAGGTAAACTCCATCTTCATGAATGAGCTGGGCTGCAAGGCATGAACTCTACTGCGGCTTGTAGATGCCTGTTCAAGGTGGTGGTGGAGAGCATGTGTGCATCCATGGTTGTGACAATGAGGGAGAGGGAGACTCTGGAGTTCCATCAAGAGGTGCCCAGGTTCCTGCATGTTTGGGCTGCAGGGACCCAGACCCAGGGAACCCAGTAGAGATGTCCAGGGAGCAAAATTCAGCCTTCATCTGCTTCAGAGCCTGGGCACAGAGGTCTCAAACTGGGCACTGCGTGCCTGCC
The DNA here is from genome assembly GCF_036417535.1 of Chlamydotis macqueenii. Lineage (NCBI taxonomy): Eukaryota > Metazoa > Chordata > Aves > Otidiformes > Otididae > Chlamydotis > Chlamydotis macqueenii. Next base: position 2,792,295 of record NC_141581.1, on the reverse strand, counting down.
CTCATACCTCTATTTACATCTACCCTCTGGCTTAACAGGGAGGAAAGAAGAGAAGTTAATTTATTACTGCAAATGACTTTGAAGTAATTAATTGATCTTGTCAAAAGCAAGGGATAATTCCACGGCCATATAATCCCAGCAGAAGGATACTTCTTGTCCCTTGACTAGGCAGCTTTGATAGAGCTATTTCACATGCTGAAGTCAGGAAGGGGACATTTTATTTAATGATTCACAATAATTAGAGTGAAGCAGGCATGCTCTCTTTCTGCCCCACAGCACAGCAGTAGGCGGGTGTTTTGTGCCAGCCCCATTCCCCATCCTGCCTGCAGGCACATGGTGGGGTCTCAGGAAAGGTCCCTGCTAACCAGCAGGTCTGGGCATCTGTGTATGGACTTGGTTGGGACAAAACGGAGCTGGAAATGAGAAGATTCCTGACCATCCAATGTGTGGAAGGAGGATGAAAGCAACTTCCCATCTCAGGAGGAGCAGAGCTGCTATTTCAAGGACTTTAGCAGATCCATCACACAACATGGACATGCAACAGGGCTCCTGCGGCTCTGTCTTCCTTGGCAGTCCTGTGCCCTAGATTTGGGGTAAGAAGATCAGGTTTGCCCTCATTTTCCCATCTCTTGTAGAGCCAGGGTTGCCTAGTGGCTTCTGTTGTAAAATCATATATTGACTGCTTGTTGCTGTGCCCAACTCTACCTGTTTACAAGAGCTTGCTGTGGATCTACTGTAGGGTACTTTTTTTTTTTTTAAGAAAAATTTTGTCTTAAATGAAATTGGAGGAAATGTTCCTTCCTGTTGCAAATAAGACCTCTGTCTTTTAGAAGAGAGCCTGAAACAAAACATAGTGATGAATACCTCTTCGATGGCCCGTGTTTGTCCATGGGAAGAAAATGTCAGTTCATACATCTGGCGAGATGAGGCTGAAACCAGCAATAAATTCCTCCAAAACCCCTGTCTGTCCTCACCCTCTGTCCTGAGGGGATGATTCTCCAGTGCTCCTGGAGCTCGAGACCACCAGAGGAATTTCAAAGGGGTTTCGCGGTCTTGTAGTCCAAACAGGGCTGGATGCAGCATGTGGAACCGCAAGGCCAAACACTGAAAAAGAAAAATAAGCAGAGACATTGAGCAGCTGCCCAGGCATAGGAAGAATAGTGAGAGATTTTGCCATTAATTGCTGTATCATAATGCTGCTGCAGAAGGGGGCCTAATTGAAGTGGCTGAGACAACCTTCCGGCTGGAAAATCTCAGCTTTCAAGCGGCTTGACCTTGCAGCATCAATCATGTGTATTTGGGGACTTAATCCCACAACTGCCAATGACCTGACCAAGCCCTTGGCATTGCTGCTGGATGAGGAGAGCAGAGTCACATCTCTGGACATCTTCTGGGGTGTGCAGGAAGGGCTTCTTTGGTTTTGGCTATGTTGAGTCCAAGGGATCTTTTCCCCAAGGAGAGCCAAATGTTTGCTTAAAGCCTGGTCTTTGTCTGGTGACAGCTCCAAATTTGCATCCCAGCCTTGGGTCGGGCACTTACACTGGCCCCATGAGCCCTTGTGCTCTTTATCTTGATTATTGGCAGTGGAGCAGTTTATCTTCAGGAGAATTATATGGACCAAGCTGCACAAACTTAGGTGATCAAGTAGGAGATTTCGGTAGCCCATCATCAATAGTCTGGTCCAAAGCCAGCCATCCAAGCCACAGCAACTTGGCAACAAATCCATCCTGGATTTTTTTAAGACTAATTTAAGGGAGCAAAACTCTTCAGCAGAGCCTGCTGTGGTAGGACGAATGGTAATGGTTTTAAAATAGAAGGAAGTAGATTCAGACTTGATAGAAGGAAAAAAAATTACACTGAGGGTGGTGGAACACTGTCCCAGGATGCCCAGAGAGGTGGTGGATGCCCAATCCCTGGAAATATTCCAGGCCAGGTTGGACGAGGCTCTGAGCACCCTGACCTGGCTGGAGATGTCCCTGCTCCTTGCAGGGGAGTTGGACTGGGCTTTAAAGGTCTCTTCCCACCCAAACCATCCTGTGATTCTAACTATGTGAGACCTTTGAGATGATTTGGTCTCACGCAATGCAAACAGACAGGGAACATACAGGCTTGGGGCCTAGGGCAGATGCTCTCACCACCTCTGGTTTGCGCTGCCCTTGCCTGTTCACCTTCCAAGACACAGCTGAGGAACTGTGTCCCCGAGCCCTTTCCCTGGCATGACTCACTCCTCTCCAGTTGCAGTCCCTGGCTGCACAGGACTTGGAGATGACGCTGTCATGAACTCTACCGGTGCTGGAGTACCTGAAGGACCATGGTTCCTCTCCTCCCCTCTCTGCAATGGTTGAGGGATGTCTTGGTAGCTGCTGGGGCCAGGAGGCTGCACAGGGAGAGGTCACAACTCTTGCAGATATCAAAGAACAGGTCAACTATAAAGCATCGTTCACATTATCCAGAATAACTTTGCAAAGCTGGACTTGGCTTGCAGGAAAGAGTAATGAGGTGCAATTCTCTGCTTGATCAGTTGCCCTTACGGAGCAGTCAGCTGCTCCCGAGTGCTCTGGATAAGCCCGGAAAGGACACACTCTTTTTGTCGCCCTAGCATGTTGAGAAATGTGTCCTCAGCCCTCTTTCCAGGAAAGGGGATGGGAGTGTGCCACGAGCCCAGCCAGTCTGAGGGGATTAAGGAAGGGCGGTGCATCTGGCCTAGCTCTGTCCTCCCCACCTCGCTCCTTGGCAGCCTGCAGCAGCTCAGCACATTGCCTTCAGACCAGGGAGAGGCAAGAAGCTTTCCTGAGCTCTCCAGCCCTTGCTGCAACCCACTCTCACAATAAGTCAGAAGTTACTTTTTGTAAATTGCCATTGTCAGTTAAATCAAAATCTTTAATTGGTGAAACCTGCATGAAGAAAGAATGCTTTTCATTGAGCCATGGGCAACTATTTTTGCCTTGAACTGAAGCATCCAAGTGTGCGTTTGCAGTCACTGTCCTCAAAGACAAAAGCAGTCATTCCCTGCCACAGGGTTTTACCCAGTGCAACCACTGCAGTATTTTACAATATCACTTTGTCAGCACTAAAAAAAAAGTGCTTAGATCTCTTTCTGAGATTTATTGCATTTCATAGGTGAATAGATTTTTTGATTAGAGAAACACTCTGCTTTTTTTTTCTTTCAAAAGTGCTGGGCTGAGTGGTGCGATAACGCAGAGGCTGAGACTCATTTAATTATTGAGTCCTTTAAGTCCAGGCAGAACAAACTCCCTTTGCTGTCTCCATGGCTCAATCAGTTTAGCAGAACCTAAAGCCTGGACCACCCCTCCGGGTGCTTTGCTGGGGCAGTGACTGTGTGGGCTGCGGTGCGGGATTCAACCCCTGCTCCGAGCTGCAGGCAGGATCGATATTTGTGAATGCCGGAGTCCCCCATGTGCCTCAGGGAACCTGCGTCCCAAGTTTCCCTGAGGCTCATCCAGGTTTTTTTTTTCTGTTGTAAGAGGCAAAATCTTCAGTGGAAGGATATCCTCCAGCTCTGAAACCCTTCCAAGAAGCAAAGGCAGAGCGGGAAGCTCTCCACATAGTGATTCCCCCAGGCACCTACTTTTTAACAGAGGTTTAAGGAGCGGGGAGAGGAATTTCAAGACAAAAGTATTCGAGTAGTTGGAGTTAGGCTTCCAGCACAGACACGGCTTGTCTTTGTCTGCTCAGGGCCAAAGGAAGAGGGTACTGAGCTGAAAAGGGTGAGGATCAGCACAGGATAGCAAATAAAACTAGGGGAAAAGAGGACTCTGCTCTCGCAGCCTGGGATGCATCCTCGCCTGCGTGGGTCGGCTGGGTGCCTGTGCTCATGGGCTGGGCCGTGCTGTGGGACACATGCGACTGGCGTGGAGGGGCTGCCTGGGGGGCTGGGGAAGCTCTGCATCCACCAAAGCTTGGTGGGCCATGGTCCACGTGCGGACTCTGCGTGCTCCAGTGCCGCGTTTCTCTTTGCAGGGCTTTTTGCACCTCCTCTGGCAGCAGGCAGAGGAGCCCCCTGGATGACGCTGTACTTCGGCAGGTACAGGCACGGTGGCACTGTCCCCACTTGGTTTCCCGGGATATAACATTTGGTGGCAGCAGCGCAGCCTTTCCTGGTGTGCGGGTGACAGCCCGCGGTGCGCTGGCTCTCAGCTGTTCTTCACAATGCAGTCTGCCTACCGCACTGCTTCACTATTTTATGTCTTTATTTTTTTAATGATTTTTTTTTTTTAATGTTTCCCACCTGTCTGGAGTGTAAGTGGCCAGTTCAAGCAGTGATACAGCCAAAATCTTTACCTCCACTCAATCAGCTTACACACATACCCATCGAACAGCCTTCAGGTGCCCTGGGAGACACAGGATGGATGCGCTGTGTCCTGGAGGGCTGCGATACTGTGTATACTGGGATCCTGTGTACGCTCTGGCTCAGCTTATAAAGGGTGACTTGCCCAGAATCACTGGTCTTGGAATATCCACATGTGTAGTCACTAAAGCCATTTTGTGCCTATTCTGCTGCTGGTTCCTTGAAAGAGAGAGATCTGCTCTCCGCACACGGACCCTGGAGCTGGGGGTCCCAGCACAAAGTCCGTTGCTTTGGTCAGGAAGCCTTGCTCTGACAGGGTCTTTGCCTGCAGTGCTGGAAGCTTCTGGGCCAGAGGAGACTTGCTTGGTCTCTGAAAGATGCTACCAGGCAGAACAATAAAGGTTGCTGCAGGGAGTGACCCTAGTGTGGTTGTGTGCTCCTCTGGAAAGACTCCAAAGCATACTAGGTTGCAGCAGCCAGGGTCTTCACAGCACCCAGGCTCTGCTCTCTGCTCACAGACCCTCTGTTCCCTGTACTTTTTGGGAATGCATGGGCTGGGATTGCTTGCACGTCTGCATGCTCAGTGCTCTTCGTGCTCCTTCCTGCTCTTGCTCTGTGCAAAGAGACCAGTCAGGGTGGCAGATGCAACCTGCTCTGCTGGAGACAATCCCAGCAAGGGAAATGCTGTCCAATCCATAATACGGCTGCGCTCATGAAAGAGCCCTCAGCTGAAGTAATTGTGTTTGCACAAACAACCCTCATCAGCTGAAAGGAGAGAAAAATCAGCAGGAGCTCATAGAGATGCAGCCACCATCTCTGCCATGGAGCAGGGCCGCTGTCACAGTCTGACGGAGGATGTCCTGGGGCAGGGGATGCTCCTTTCCGGGCTGGTGCAGGGTGCTGGTTGCAGCCTGGGTCTTCACAGCAGCTCTGTACTTTGCACCCAGCTGGCTTCTGAGAGAGGAGAAAGGCTGGGGGAGGCACTTAAGGACTCCTCACCACAGACCAGGCTTAAAAACCACAGCAAAGGCTGGAGCAGACTTCTTCACAGAAAGCACACAAGCTGCCAGGGTACTTGGGCTGGTTTGTTCTCTCCTTCACAGCCCAACAGACTGGGGCAAAGGAACAGGTGGTGGCACACTGGCCCAGGTTGCCCAGAGAGGCGGTGGATGCCCCATCCCTGGAAACATTCCAGGCCAGGTTGGACAGGGCTCTGAGCAACCTGATCTGGTTGGAGATGTCCCTGCTCCTTGTAGGGGGGTTGGACTGGGTGGGCTTTGAAGGTCCCTTCCAACCCAAACCATTCTGTGATTCTATGATTCTATGACCGGGGAAAGACACAGTCACTTGGAGAGGGATGGAGTGATGGGCATATGAGCCACTGGCAAGCCCACAGACATTTGTGTCTGAAAAGCAAGCAACAGCTGGAAATGGTGAAAACTCGTGCCATCATCTCAGGGGCCAGCTAGTATTGTGAATTTGGACACTGTGCTGGTGTGTGACCAGCTCACAGGTCTCATCCTGGCTGGGAGCTGTGATGTGCAGGACGTGGCAAGGTTACTTGGCTCATTATGGTGCATGAGACACATGAAAATCATGGCTGTGGGGCCAAAGGAAGGGTTAAACAGGGCTTGACTGGGCTAGACTAGTCTGCATTAAGCTAGGCTGGGCTGGAACGGACTGGGCTCTACTGGGCTGAGTTGGGTTGGGGGAGAATGGACTGCATGGAGGATGCTCCACCAGTGGGTACTCATTGGTGAGGAGGCTCCGAGGACCCTTCACACGCGCAGGTCCTGTGGCTTGCAGGGGATGCAGCTCCACAAGCAGCGCAGCTGCAGCACACAAAAGGCTCCCATGGCTCTGAAGAGGGCCTTCAGGATCTGCTCATTCACACTCTTCAAGTCCTGCCAGGGGGCAGATGCAAAGCAATATTAATTTTGCAGGGAGGTCACTAACATGGCCTGCCTCCCCTCTGCCCCTGGCAGTGAGTGTTCCCTGCACTGATTAAGTGTGAGAATGCTCTCTGTAGGCACCTTTCAGAAAAACCATTTCAATTAGCAGCCAAGATGGATCGTGCAGGAATTTGGGTGGTTATTTCCAGATATTTACAATGAATCACCTTGTTGTAGGAAAGGGGCATGCTGCACTGTGCTGAAGGGGCTGGGGATGCCAATTATGCTCCTCTGGTACCGTTATGCGTAGAGAAGTTGGCTTTTACGGTTTGGCTATCAATTTTTGCAGGCTGAATTTTTGCACTGGGGAAATTGCTGAAATTCTAAAGAGGAAGCGAGATGGGGAGGGATTGCATCAGCTCCCAGCAGCTACATGCAACCTTGGCATCTAATCCACATTTCTAGGTGCCTCCAGCACCAGTTGGAGTCTTTTCTGTCCCCTCCTGAGCACCTGGATGAGGAGGGATGAGTCCATTTTCCCCAGAGCAGGTAGCAGTGGGTGTCCCCTCCCTGGTTTCCCTCGCATGAAGTCTCCTCCTGTTCTCACTTTGACGGGGATTTGCATCTGCAATGATCTGCTCTTAAGCAGGTGCCATGAGCCATATGTGGCCAAAGCAAGGATGGCTTTAGGGAGAAACTCTGGTCAAAGAGGCCTCCTGCTCCCAGGGCTCGACCCGAAAACATTCACGGAGTGGCTAGGAATGGCCAAATCCTTCTTGTTAAGGCCCGGGGAGGAGCTAAGGCAGCCAGACTGTGCCAAGAGCTCGGAGGCTTTGGTGGCATGCCCAAGTATATTTACTTGCAGGTGATTTTTGACTTCCTGACCTCCTCCTGGCAGGGGCCCGGACCCTGTTATTGCTGCATCTTTGAGCTTTGAGGATGTCCCTTGAAGTTGGGTGGGGATAATGACCCTATGGACAATCTGTCCTAGTCATGGTGACTAACCATCTGGTGCTGGTTCTTTCTCCAGATCACGTATTTCCAGCCCAGGCTCCAAGGCTCCTGTTGCATTTCTCCAGAGCAGAAAACGCATCCTTTGAGTTTGCTTGTACAGATCTGGCTCACAGAGGTGGAGAGGGCAGCTCGTCCTCTGGGACCTTGTGTGGGTCTGCCAGGTGGCAAGGCCATGCTGGGTTTCTGGTTGAGGTCCAGGCATGTAGTCAGGTTCCTGACGGGCTCCCAGAGCTTGGACATGTTTCCCTGTGAGTGAGGTGTGACTCCGTGCAAGCCTGGCACCCCTTTGCATCCCAGAAAGCTGGGGTGGGAAGGTGCATGTGGGGCTGTGGTGAGATTTTGCCATCTTCATGGCTGGTTGTGCCCCCGGCATCTCTCTGGTGCGCAGTCCTTTGTCCTGGGTGCAGCAGGCAGTGGACTAAAGGCCCGGGGTGTGCCTGCCCCACAGGGGTGTTGCGCTTGCTCTGGAGCATCTCAGGCTGCCAGTGCTGGGGCCATGCGTCTGGGATAACATGGGCACTCTGTGGACAGACAACGGTCTTGGATGGCTTGGAGGGGTAGTGATGCAGGCACATTGCCCTGGGAATTAGAGGGGCTTTTGGGGGAGAACACAGGGATCCAGGAGCTGTAGCCTGAGGACGGGCAGGCTCAGCCCCCAGCCCTGCGCTCTCCCACGGTCTGGCATTCCCAGGCAGGCAGCTCATGAAACTTCTCTTGTCTCCCATTGCTGTGCTCCACCTTTTATTATAATTGATTCTGCATCGCCATAGGAACCCGCTCCAGCATGAGTGAAGAGCAGCTGCCTTCCCTGTGTGCTCTCCAGGAGAGAGGCGGCTGCTTCTTCCCTGGAGATGGCAAGTGATGGAGCTGGGAGTCCATGCCAGCCAGGTACCGTCCGTGCCCCAACCCTTCTCGAGTGCTCACACCATGGGGAGCAGAGCTGGGGAGTGCAAGGGGGGGGAATTCTCTCTGTGCTTGGCTGCCAGGGACCCACCGCCCCCCGCCATGCCGGTGGGCTCAGGAGATAGGACTGGCTCTGTTCCTCTGGTGCTGGGGTCCTGTATACCTTCTGATGGTGGATGGAAGCCAGGCTTTGGGGTGGGATGGGTGGGAGAAACCTTTCCTGGGGGTTTATCTTCTTCCTGGGTGGCTTGGTTTGGCAGTGGTGGGATTTCCATGTGTGCTGGGCTAACCGTGGAGAGGAGGCACGTGAAGGGTGGGCTGCAGAGCCCTGCGCTCGGACAGGCTTCGCGTGTTCCCCAGGGGGGACCAGGGATCACAGAGCCTGGGATCTGGGGGCAAACATCTCTGCTTAACTGGGGCTGGGCTAAACCTCCCCCTTGGCTGAGGGGTTGCTCCTTTCACTTGCAAAAATGTGGATGTGACATCCCTCACACTCAGTGTCTCACGCTCCTGCCCTGGCCTGATGCACTTGGTTTTCCCCTCCGTGTCCGTGGTCTGCTCACCTTCCCCTAACTTCTGGACATGGCTGCAATCTGCCCAGCAGAGCTGCCTGGCTGGGAGAGCCTCTCCACGCCGGCTGCATGGGTTTGAAGAAGTGGTGGTGGAGAAGGTGGCCTTCCTGTTAGCCATGGGCTGGTTTAACAGAAGGCTGGCCAAGCTCTTAGATCAAAGTTTGGGGTACAAACGTGCTGGGCTGGAGTCCCAGCCTGTCCTGCCATTTCTTGTGGTGGAAGGTGCTTGAAGAGAGATGTTGTGAGCAGGCTTTAGAGTGTGAGGGGACCTCTGGATGCATAAGACCAACTGGGGGATCCTGCTGAGATCTGGGATTTCCCTTGGGCATGGGTCCTGGCAGCTGGTCCAGCCCCATAGCAGGATGTCTCCTGGACCCCATATATCCTTGTCCATCCACATGCTGAGGCAGGTGATGGAGAGGGGCTGAGAGGATTCATGGAGGAGCCCCCAGGGTCCTGCTGTAGGTAATGTGCATTAACAGAGACCCCAGACCTGGGCTGTGGTTCCTGTGGTCCCTTGCATGGCTGGGGTTCGGACACAACCAGACTGTGGGGGTGCAGAGGTCTCAGCATTGTCCCAGCTCAGCGGGGGCAGGAGGGTCTCTCCCTGCCAGGAACGTGCAGGGCACTGGGGTTAAGGTTTTGTGCCTCCCCAGCAGCAATAAGAGTGAAGCTGGGAAGGGGAGGCTGCACAAGCTGCTCTCCCTGCAGACTGGATTCCCGAAACGGGAAACAACTTTGCTCCTGCTTGGCCTGGCTAAGGAAGGACAGAGGAGACAGCCCCTCTGTGAGCCCTGCACCAGCAGCTGGTGGCAAAGACAGGAGCAGATTTCCAGGGACAACGCAACCATTTGGCTTTGGGATGCACAGGAAGGGAAGACAGAAATCCGCCTGGAGGGTCCCAGCCCTGTTTGCTGACAGGACCAGGGTGCACCCCATATACAGCCCTGTGTTCTCGGTGTCTGCTGGCCGGGAGGTTCGCCGCGTGCTTTGATATGGGGCAGAAATACCTCTGAAGACACAGTGCAGCTCTTCGTTCCAGGGATCTGCGTCCCATTGGAAGTTCAGCTTCCCATGGCAGACGCTCTGCCTATGCTTAGGCTGGCAGCCCTGCAGTAACCCAGCGGGATTCGTTCGTTTGACCCAGCAGCAGCATTGACTGAAAAAGGCAATGCAAACCGTGCAAAGAATTCAGCTGCCTCATGAGCTCCATGTGACGGTGCCAAGCACAAGGGTGAACGTCCCAGAAAGGCGTCCAGCTGCCTGCGCCCCGAGGAGCGGGCCCGCCTTGGACCCACGGACCCTTTGCTTTGGAAGAGCAGAAGTGGAACAGCGGAGGGAGACCCACAGCCCTGCTGCGCTTGCAAGTAAAGCCTTCTCCCTGCCTCCGAGCAGCTTAGCTCCTAGAAATCCTCCCGCTGAGGCAGAAACTTGTTTGCCTGCAGTCCTCGCGAGGGCGTTTACTTTTGTATCTCCCTGGCGATCGCGGTTGCTGTCTGGTTGCAACAGGCGGTTTGTGCGCTGTGTGCAGTCATGCGATTAGTATTAACCAAGGGGAGCAGAGGGAGCCGGATGCTGGGGCTCCCCGGGGTCCTGAGGAGCAGCAGATGTGCTCCCAGCCCTTTGCCAGCCCTGTGTCAGTGCCTACGCTACTCTGCTCCACTGCCCTGCTCGCTTTGGCCACAGAACCATCTCTCTTGGACATTCCCGGAACCCTGGGTGCATCTATCTTTTGAATTTTTCCCCTAAATGTCTCAAATAGGTTTGCATGGGGAGCAACAGTAGAGCTGTGCTTTTCAAAGCAGGGTTGTTTTAGCACCATCCTAATGAATTTGCTCCAGTTCTTATTCTGTGCACAGGCATTTTATTCTGGTCTCTACGAAAGCTTCATTTGAATGTGAGCATTTTAGCCCCTCCTAGCTCTTCTCCATCAAAACCAGCTCTGCTTTCTCCTTTTAAGACGTTAGTCTAATTTCTAATTATTATATTCTCATTGTTATATAATTGTAAATATCTATTTTTGGTTATAAAAGTGCTAAGTTGGGTATGTTTAAAAGTGTGTAAACTGAGTCATTATCTAGTTGTTGGGCTGCGTTCGTGACACGGTGCAATTAAACCCCGCTTCACTGCGGCTCATGTCCTGTCACCTCCCAGTTTCATTCTTTGAGCAGATCAAGCCTTTCTGGTGCAACTCTGCTTTATTGTGCAAATCATGCGGGTCTGTTTTAATTCCCGCTAATAGAATGCACGCCTTTCAGTGCCAGGTATTGCAAAGCTGACTTAACCTCCTGGCACCCCCGAGACAAATTTACCCATGACTTGGAGATCCAGCGTGTGCTTGGACCCTGGGTTCTTGCTCACTGTCCCCCGCACACCGGCCACACAGAGCCGTGCACGAAGGCAGAGAGAAGCACGGCTGTGCTCCTGGCTTCATCTTGTATTTGATGGTGGGAGTAAACCGTTTGAAGGAAGAACAGATTTCTGAGCAAGGTTACTCCACTGTAAAGTGAAAGCAAGCAATACTCAAAATGTTAGTATCCAGCAATTGCTTTCTGGCTGACAGAAGACTTTGTCCAGTTGGTTTCCCTTATTAGGCTCTGATTCTGCTTTGGACACTTTTTAGAATCACGGAAGGGTTTGGGTGGGAAGGGACCTGTAAAGCCCACCCAGTCCAACCCCACCGCAGGGGCATCTCCAGCCAGATCAGGTTGCTCAGAGCCCCGGCCAACCTGGCCTGGAATGTTTCCAGGGATGGGGCATCCACCGCCTCTCTGGGCAACCTGGGCCAGTGCTCCACCACCCTCAGTGTAAAAAATTTCTTCCATATATCTAGTCTAAATCTCCCCTCTAAAACCATTAGCCCTGTCCCCACCTTTCTTATAAGCCCCCGTTAAATATTGAATGGCCGCTATAAGGTCTCCCTGGAGCCTGCTCTTCTCCAGGCTCTTGTGCTTTCCCACCCACTACCCACCTCCAGGTCTTGACTCCTGGTCAAAAACCTGCAAGGACTCAAAGGGTGGCTTAAGCTGGCACTAGCAGCAGTGTCTGGGTGTAGTCCAGAGAGCCGGATGAGTCACGCCAGTGCTGCGCAGCCCCGTCCCTGCTGAGATCTCATACCCTCCCTTTGCTGCCCACTCAGATCCCCAGTTTGGAGGTGGCTGCAGTGGGAAGGGTGAACCAGATGGCATGCTGCATTGGTAAACACTGCTCTGCACTTCTCTTTTAAATAAATATTTCATAAGATATTTGCCATTCCCAAATTAACATTTAATTCATGTTTTGTACCCAGAAAAACCTCACCACAGCGTTGCTGAATTGTTGACAGTGATCGTCTTCCTTCGTGAGCTCTGTCCCTATTAAGCAATTTCCTTGCTTGGGTATTCTTTTTAGTTACTAAGGGAACATGAATCTTAAAAAAACTCCATCAAATGTTCCTTAAATAACAGCTGCCTTCATTTAACTGTCTTATCAGCTGGTTTTTCGCTCTGCTCAAAATTCCCAGGAAATTAAGATCTGATTCTTCACACAGTAATGAAAAAGTAACACACCTCAAATGTGAGGGAGACCCTTTATCCTGAACACTGCAGGATATAATACTAGGGATACTTTTTAGCAGAAAAATCTTGTATTTTTTCCTGAATGTGCCTGTTCCTCCCTACACTTTTGGTGCATCTCCAGATAGATGATTTGTGCTTGGGTCACTTGTACTGCAGCAGGGCCTCTCCTAAGCATCTCTGCCACTGGGAATCACAAAGGGGGATTTTTCTTAACCCAGATGTGTCCGTGGGAAACCTGAGTCTCCCCTGAGCAAAAAGTGCAGTGGAGAGGCAGTGGTGCCCTGGCAATGCAATGCTGCAAAGCCCAGGGGCTCCCAGAGGTCTGCCGGGGCATAGGAGCTCTGTGAGGAGATGCGCCTGTCCCCAGAGTCCTCCGAGGAGAAGAGCGGGATGCTCTGTCCATCAGTGCTGCTTTCTGGGTGGGCTTTCCTCCCTGAGACAGGACCCCCTTGGAGCCATCACTGACCGGCTGGGAAGAGGAGACCCAAGTGCACCCAGCCCAGGTGGAAGCTCCTCCGGCTCGCTTCGCTCATCTCCATCCTCCTGCCCGCCCTCAGGTTGCGCCAGGGGAGGTTTAGGTTGGATATTAGGAAATATTTCTTTGCTAAAATGGTTGTCAAGCACTGGAACAGGCTGCCCGGGGTGGAGTCACCATCCCTGGAGGGATTTAAAAGACGTTTAGATGTGGCACTCAGGGACGTGGTTTAGTGGTGGACTTGGCAGTGTTAGGAGTATGGCTGGGCTTGATCTTAAAGGTCTTTTCCAACCTAAATGATTCTATGATGTGGTACCAATGCTGTGAGAACCTTATTTGACTTACCCCTGCACCTCCTGTGTCCCATGCTCAGCTGGGGATTTAAGGGGGCAGAGATAAACCCCAGCATGATGGAAACTTGACAATCCGAGGGGCATCTGGATGGAGTCAGGCTAAGGGCGGCCAATGGCCTCTTAATGTGATGGGGGATGCTGGTACAGTTTCCCTTTGGGGAACTGCACTGGGTACTTCCCTGCAATAGTGTCACCATGACAAACCAGGGGAAAGCCCCCGCCCCAAAGGACGTGTGGAGCCTCAGCAGGTAACTGGGAAGCTGGTGTTCGTGGAAGTGCCGAGACAGATGGTTTGAGGTGGTCAGTGTTTGGGAGTTCAGACCTACCCTCGCCAAATACTGATGGCAGCTCAGGACTGGCCATGCCTACGGGCGGGGGTGTTCTGGTGGGGCACCGTTCCAAGGGAGAGCAGGGCTGGATTACCAGTGCTGTACAGAGAGCCATCGAGAGAGCACCCCATGTCTGGTCAAGCAAAAGATGTGTCTGGGTGAGGACTGTACCAAATAACTGCAGTGAAAAGCCCGAGAGCAGCTGCGCTCACCTTGTTGCTGTTCTTGCGCTTTATTTTGTGGCTGTTCCATGAAATTATTTTTAAAGCCTGCAAGCGCTGTTCCTCATGGTGCCACAGGAGCTGCAGACAATGGAAAGTGAGTGGGTCCTCAGCGTGAGTCAGAGCCACGCTGAACCTGCTCTGGTCTGTATCCAGCTGCTTTGGCCTTGAGGGCTCTGCCCTTTACTTTCCCACTGATGCTGCTCCCAGACAGAGGCAGCAATGCTGCCTTGGGAGGGCAGGGGGATGCTTTGGCGATTTCCTGATATATCCTAGTGCTGGATTTTGGGTCGGTTGGTTGGGTTTTCTTTTGTTCCTAGAGTCTTCACAGCTCCGCGAGCACTCAGGCTCCAGGATGGTGCAAGGGGAGGTTGATGTGGATGTTCCCCTGGGTGAACTCCAGAGATGCCTTGTAGTGTTTTACTAAGAATCCTAGCGACCGTGGTCCTTTTAACTTCTTTTGCTATCTTTGTCCTTCTGCTTTGGATCCCTAGCCCAAGAAAGCTGGACCCTGGAGATCTTTCCTCAGTGATGTGGCTGTTTGGACACAGCCTTCTCCTCCTCCTGCTGCAATAGCGATGCTAATGTCCCCATGCAGCTGCAGTGAGGTAGGTGCCCTCCTTCTCCATCAGGACTCAGCTCCTTCTATACCTGGTGCCGAACCAAAAGCGGAAATACAGCAGCTGGACACACGTTCCTCAAGAGGAGTGGGCAAACTTTAAGCTTGTGTACATTTTGGGAGAGCTTTAAGACCACAGCAGTTAAAGTCCCGAGCAGCCCAGTCTGACTTACAGCTGAGGTCCTTTTCAGTGTGAATTTTCCTATGATTCAGGGCACCTGGTCCAAAAGGGTCCTGCAGCACCAGCGCTGAGAGGTGGGCATGCTCTCCAGAGGATTGCTGGGGATTTATGACCAGAGAGGCAAATCTGCGCCATTGCCCTGGCCTGCCCACCCATTCCATGTCTTCATGCCCCACGTGAGTGGCTTCTTGAGCTTGCTAGAAATCCCCTTGTGAACTTCCCAGCTCTTCCCTGCCCCTAGCTATTTATAGTAGAGTTGGTGTAGCCTGTGGCCAATTTCTCCTCCCTCACCATCTCCGCTTTCCCCTCCAGGAGCTCTTGGCCTGGGTAGGAGTGAATGCCGAGCTTGGCGTAGCAGTGCCGGTGGCTATGGAGTAATCCCTGCTCCGGGTGCATGGGCACAGTGGGAGGTTGAAGCCGGCTGCCTGGGCACCGGGGTGGCCGAATGTGCCCTGCTCACGTGCTCCTCACCTCTGCCATGAATGATGCATCGACGATGGATTATGAACTGCTCTCCCCCTCCTTGGTTGAGCACCCAGCCGGCGCTGCGGGTATGGATGCTGAACAGAAAACCGTCTTTGCCTTTGTCATCTTCCTCCTGGTCTTCTTGGTGATGTTGATGGTGCGCTGCTTCCGCATCCTGCTGGACCCCTACAGCCGCATGCCCGCCTCCTCCTGGACTGACCACAAGGAGGGGTTGGAGAGGGGCCAGTTTGACTACGCCTTGGTGTAGAGGGCAGGGATGGGGCGAGCCTGGGTGCTCTGTGTGCCTCCCACCCCAGCTGGCCCCGGCCCCGGCCCCCCCTTCCTCTGTGGTGTTGCCCTGGGCTAGCAGGGATGCTCTGGGCAGGGAGGTCAGGTCAGGCTCTTGGGCGGGGTGGGTTTTCTAGGGGTTTCTCTCTTTTCTAAGCACTTTTCAGTTCTCTTCGCAGTCAGCAGGACTCTTGGAGACGTGTTGGAGGGGCAATATGACTTGGTGCAGTCCCTGCTGCCCACCGTGCCCCCGGGCAACGTTGCGTGAGGGGCAGGAGGCGATGGGGCAGGGCATGGCAGGACCTGCCCTCCGCCACAGCCCACGAAGCTCCTGGCCTGGGTGGCTCTGCCTGGTGCCAGGCCAGAGTTTTGACCCCCACCTCCTCCTGCCCCCCATGTCGCCCTAGTCTGTGTCCTCCGGGGAGTGCCAACCATGGTCCAGTATGTGCGTGTGTGTCCCTGTAGCTGAGCTGTGTCTGTCAGGGGTTTGTAGGCACCAGACCCAAGCGCTGGCTTTGTTCCTCTCTGTGTGGCAGCCCCAAGTGCCCCCCTACCCACAAGTGAGGGGGAGATGGAGACCCCCCTCCTCCCAATCCTGTGCGCAGCCCCATTTTGGCACCTGGCCCTGCAGCCTGCTCTCTGCTTCACACTGTAGTGACCTGTCCCTGCCCGACTGGTGAAAAATGGTCCGAGCAAGGTGCAGCCATGCAGCTACCTGCAGACCTGCCTGGGTGGCCCTGCTGGGCTCCCAAGAGGGATCAAAGGTCCCTCACCACACTTGGGAGATGCTCCTCAGCCAGCCCAAGCCCATCAGCCTCCCACTGGCATCCCACTCTGGCCAGTCCCTGCTCCAGCAGGATCTGGGTGGCCCCCCCCGGGGAGGGGGGGTGGGTTGCTGGAGGTGGCCGGCCAGTCCCTGGCCATCCTGCCTCTAGCTATCAGAAGGGCTGTGCAAGTAGCCAAGGGGAAAACAAGGCTGAGTAGGGGTGCTGCAGCTAGCCACAGGGCTAGCAAAAGCCATGGTGGGTTATGGCTGTGGGCCACTAAGAAGACTTTCAGCCCATGGGGGAGAACCTCTTCCCCCACCATGGAAATAAAGCTGCACTGTGCTAACCCCACACAGCTCTTCCTCTGCTCTTTGACGCGTCCCAGCAGGCACTCGGAGGTGGGACAGGTACTGCCATGCTCCCAACCTGCCTCCACTGCAGCCTCCCCGCTGCCCCTCAACGCCGGCAGACGGGCAGGGTGCTGCCGCCACTGCGCCCAGACCAGGAGGAATACACTGAACCACTTAACCCAAAATAATTTTATTGTTGCTGTTGCTTCTGATACAAAAAGGAATTCCACAAAGAGCCACCTCTCTGTGCGGGAGAAAGGGGCACAGGTTTTGGGTTTCAACGCTTCCCAAAAAAACAACCAGCAAGAAATGTCAATACAAAAAAAAATAAAACACCGCACCAGAGAGCAATGAAGGAAACCTTGAGCTTTTTCATTTGAGGCTTTTGGCTTAACACACACACACACACAAACCCATCTCTGCTAATTTATTATTATTATTAGTTTTGTTGTTTTTTTTTTTTAAAAAAAAGCACCTGTTGGAAAAACAAAACAAAACAAAACAATAAAAAAACCCCAAACATCAGGCCACCCATCCTGTCACAAGCTCTGGGACTCTTGCAAAATCCAGAGTCTGGAGCTGCATTATGCAAAAGAGTTTTCAAGTCTGACATTAGCCCAAATACAGTATACATACACGTCCCCACCCCACGTGGTGGCAGCGTACCAGGAAAACAACAACCCTCCCCAAGTACCAAAGAAAAAAAAAAAAAAGCTACAGGAATATGTACTCCTCACAACAACGAGCAATCATAACTTTGGTGGTTACACATAAATATGAAAGGGTGGATGGACACAGTGCACTAATGCTGATGATTCAATACCAGCTTCTCAGAGCCGAAAGCACCTTCGATGTGTTGCTAAGGTAGTCTTGTGTGTTACCAGAGTGAATTAGCACCTTTCTAGCCTGTGGTGATGCACAGGGTTGATACAGAACTGAAAACAGATTCATGCAAAACGAGGAAATGGCCTTGCAGAGACCAGCTGTGTGAAGAACACTCTTGAGGGAGGAAGAAGAGCCCACCTGGACAGACTGGTCTGGACAGGCAACTTGAGGCAGCAGGGAGACCTCAATTCACTTAATTAACATTTTCCAGACTCTCTTTAGTGCATTTCACTTGTCTGCATTAACCAGAGACTGTCAATGATAGTTGTCACCTTGGACTGACCAAGACATATGCGACAACCTGAGCGGAGTGACTTGCAGCCCCCAATTTTGGAGGTGCTTCTGACTGGGGGAGGATCTGGTCATAAGCACAGGAATCGCAAAGAGGGAGGTGGCTGGGAGTCAAGGACTGTTTGCAAAATGAAGCTTTGGCTGTCCCTGCCTCTTTCTTCCTGCCAGGCTGCAGAAACCACCCCCCCCCATCCCCATCTTGCTCATGCTGGTGGGAAACTGTTCACAGGATTTTCAAACACTCTCATGGGTAGTGGCCAGCAAACCTGCCCCTGCAGCATGCCACATACATCCTGCCAAGCCCTCTGTCCCCTCTGGCACGGGAAGCATCCAGATGCTCTCCACCAGACTCATTACTTTTTTTCCTGCCAGTTTAGTTTGTCCAACCACATTGAATAATGTAATTATTTGCTTTTCCCCAGAACTCCTCTTCATTTATAGGAGGACACCTTAACCCCTGGATTTGCTGGAGCTCTGGAAAAGCTGTTCCCACTCCAATCTTTGGAGGGCGTGAAGGCGTTCGGCATACCGCAGTGTGAAAACCCTAGGTTCCCTACAGGAGCTTGCGGTCCCATGGCCTGGCTGCTTTGTGATGTGAGGCTGGCAACCTGAACTGCCCCTTCACTCAGAGGGGACCTTTTCTGTTTGACAGAGGAGCCCAAAAGGACCAGAGGCCATGGAGAGGACAGAGAGAGACAGAGCACAGCCAGTGTAGGTATGGGATGGTTTCTGCAGCACCATCATGACAATGCAGAAGCAAAGGAGGAACAAGAGCTGTTGGGAAATGCACTAATACAACACCGTGCTCCTTCCAAAGCTGCCCCTAGCCTCCTGTCCCTCACATTTCCTGGACTGTGGGGTGATGTCGGGCCTGTGACCATGAAGGACAGGCAGCTTCCCCACGGTACTGCCCTTGCCAGCTCGGACTAACAGCATCTTGGTTAAAGGCAGGAGCTGAGCAGGGGAAGGGAGTCCCTGCTAACAAGGTTGGAACCTTTGGCAAAGCTTTCAAGAGCTCTTTTGTGGTGTGGCGTGGTTTTGACTCAAGCGCCCTGTGAAGCAGAGTATCTCTGCATGGCCAAGGTGAGTGCTGAGCCCAGAGGGACAGTTGCCATCAGTTGTACAGTGCCCTGGGGGAGGTGGTGGCAGGGGGTGCAGCGAGAGAAGAGGCAGCCGTTTCCAGGTGTGGATGGCAAGGCTAAGGACTGTACTGTCGGTTGGGTGGGTGGATCTCATGGATGTTAGTAGAGCTGGAGCTGGAGCTTCATCCTCAGTGCTTGGCCCAGCTCCCCTGCTAAGTAGTTGAGGTGGTTCTTGGCCTCTAGTTTCTGCAGTTCCCTCTTGCGATACAGGGGCACACTCACGATTTCCAGCAGGTAGGTGCCAGGCACTATTTTCTTGCGGCCAAGGTGGAGGTAGCTGAGCCCCTCTTTTTGGTGGATGCGGAAGTAGCCATCCTCGTTCCCGTGGGAGATGAGGTACCGCACATGGTTCTCCAGGGGCTCCACAGCTGGCAGGAGCTCCAGGATGTGCTCCTTGTGAGCCAGGTCAGAGAGGTTCAGCATCATGGACAGAGGAGCATCCACATCCATGCTGGCCAAGTTCACAGTGTGATCCTTTGAAAGGAACCAGGCATGTTACTTACAGATACCAAGAAAAGCTCATGGCCAGGTGAAGGAGGACTTGATTTAGAGGAGTTCTGCCCCAAGGCAGCTGTGAGAAGTGGCTATGACTTCTACGGTCCTTGTTTTCCTTTGAGTGTTTCTTGGTACCCTGTGTGTCTGATACAGAACCAGCCCTCATCTTCAGGGGAAGAACCAATAAATTCCTCCAAAGGCCTGAGGGGCTCATAGTGACCTCCCAGTCCAATCTGTCCTGCTCAGGCCTATGAAATTCCTGGGGAGCCTTGCATAGAGGCCATAACTTTCCTCCAAGGAAGAAGTGACAGTCCTCTATGGCCTTATGGGAACTGCTCCCCCATTAGCTCCCCTTGCAAGGAAATGTGTGCTTTATTTCTTGGTTGCATGTATCTCCGGCCAACACACACAAGTGTGGGTCACCGAAGATTGTCCTGACCTCCTCTAATGTATTGTGAATGACCTTCCATTTCTACAGGACTTCTGGACTCAGTGGCACCCACAAACACCCAAGCATCCAGCATTGGCAGGTACAGAGCGAGCTGCTATCTCTGTTCTGGATGGAGGCAGCCCCACAGGAATGGGCACACTGCATGGGATCCACTCCAGGCAGCCATCCCCCAAGTGACCCAGCTCTTGCCTTTCTCCACCCCATCCAGGATGGCATGGATTTCTTACCTGGTGCTTCTCAGTGCCATTGACACTGCGTCGCTGCCGACCCCTCTTGGGGTAGCCATTTATCTTGCACTCATAGCAGGTTTCAGGGGAGAGCAGGTTGTCTTCATCCTCTTCTTGAGGGGCAGAAAGGTAGGAACCTTTCCCAAAACCCAAGCCAGAAATACAGTGTCTGGTGGCAGAAGAGCAGAGAGATCAATCTCAGAGTCATGCTTCAAGAAGGAAATCTTACCATTGCCCCATGGTTCTCCACGTGGCACCCAGAAACACATGGAGGATAGGTATAGGACATGGCTTGTACAGAATGGCTTGTGGAAAGGACATGCCTGAGGGAGATCAGGCCACATCTTGTTTAGATGTGGCCGGTAGATTTAATCTGTCTGCACCCTGGACTAGATGGATCTGCAGAGCACCTGCTGCAGCACTAGCAGCTGCAGTAACCATTGGATCAGTGAAATGAAAGAGGGGATGGGTATTAGCATGAGGATCTTGTGATGAGTGAGGAACAGTTTGGCACGGAGAAGCTAAGGACTCACGTGGGAATGGGAGCTCACTGGCTCCTGGGGCTCCTTCGAATTGTACTGGTGGTAGAGTGTAGAAGTGTGGTGATGGAGCATGTCTTGGGGCACCATGCACTTGGCAGCCTGCAATATCCCCCAGGAACGTACAGGTGCTTGTGGGGATTACCTGCTGACTGCTCTCTTACCCTTGTCCTGCTCGGAAGTAGCCTCCAGGACAGCCGCAGAGATAGCCTCCGTCTGTGTTAGAGCAGCCATAACTGCAGGGGCTGCCGCCTGCTGAGCATTCATCCACATCCTGGCACCCCCCAAATGCCTGGTCAAAATCAAAGCCAGACGGGCAGACGCACTTGAAACTTCCCAGAGTGTTGTAGCAGGAGGCAGAGCCACAAGCAGTGGGCGTGGAACACTCATTTTCATCTGCACCCAAAGAGAGCAGAACTAGTCAGAAACTTAGTGGAAGGGAGCACCTGTGCTGCTAGTGCTCCCCACCCACACAGCTGAGGAAATCTGCCCACTGCCATCACTGAGCTGGCAGCAGGCTCCCTTCTCCTGGCTCCTCTGTGAGACCTCATCCCATGCAAGTCTCTGAAGGACTGCCTTGATTTTTTTTATCCTCCTGCAATGCAGGGAGCTGCTGGTGTCAGGAGCACTGGGAGCTCATCACTCTGCAGAGCAGCTTCCTGACATTCCCTGTTGCAGAGAGAACCTGGGGCAGTGTAGGTCAGGGCAGAGGCACTGTCTCTGCGCGCATCCATGGTCTGTCTCTGGGGCAGGGCAGGAAGCTCAGTGCTGGGTTAGCAGAGATGAACCCGGAATTCAGTGTCAGAGACAACCAGAGTGGCTGCAGAGGGCCTGGAGCTTAGGCCTCCTCTATGCCCCTCCCACAGCTACAGGAGGCAAGAGCCCCCATCCCACACTCACCCACACACTGATTCCACTGATAGTGCTGCACGTAGCCCTGTGGGCAGCCGCAGCGGTAGCCTCCAAGCACATTCTGGCAGCCGTGCTGGCATCGGTGGTTTCCATCACACTCGTCCACATCTGCAGCAATGTAACATAGATGGTGGTGAGACAACTTCCCCCTGGCCTGTGGGCAGCGCTGGGTGGACAGGGACCATGTGCACAAGGTACACTCCTGGCAGCCAGCATCCTTGAGGGTGCTCACGTCAGTGGGCGGTTCTGCCTAATTATATCTCTGCAGCTTGGACTTGAATAACACCCTCAGCCCCAAGGCCTGCATACATCCCCGTGCAGCCCCTGCTTGGATGTTTTTTTGTGTTACCAGATCTGTTCTGCTTCAGGCTGCATCAGTTTTTCTTTAGTGTAGCACATGGTGGGTATTGGCCAGCATGAGACCTCCCCTGACGAGACACAGGACCATTCCTTTCCTATCCTTGGCTGCTATGGTTGCAGCAACAGGACATTCATCTACTTGTCCAAGAGCCAGTGTTTCTCCAGGCAGGTCAGGCACTGACCTCTCCTTTGCACCAGGGCTTCCTGTGTGAGTTCCCAGTGCCCCACAGTAAGGATTAGTCCATCCTTGGCTGGACTGAGCTGCCTCAGAGATCATGAGTGAACTCGGAACTCTTCCACATGGACCATGTTTCTGTCAAAGCCCCAGAGACACAGACTCACCTTCGCAGTTGACACCAGAGCTGTCCAGGGAGAATCCTTTCTGACACTCGCAGTTGTAGCTGCCCGGTGTGTTCAGACACTGTCCTTTGGCTCCACACAGAGAAGGCTGAGCTGTGCACTCGTTATTGTCTGCAAAACACCGGCAGCTGCTTGTAAATCCATCCCCAAGGATGTGGCTGTGTGTAACCTTTGCAGACAGCTACCTTGCATTGCGGACCACAGCCTAGTCTGAGCAGCAGACAGGCAAATGAGATGCACAACCCCAGGCTGACTGGAGAAGAACAGCACTCTACAGCCAGAGCTGGAGGGCTGGAAAGACTTTCCCAGGCTTAAAGCCAACCCACAGGGATCTTGTTGGTGCTGTGTGGCAGAGCAGTGAATGCCTTTACTCACCGATGCAGGATGAGTGGTGCTGAGTGAAACCTGGGGGGCATTTGCAGTTGAATCCTCCGATAATGTTCACACACAGGAACTGGCAGTTGTGCTGCTTGGTGGAACATTCATCCAAATCTAAAGCAAAAAGCACAAGAACATGTCTCTCAATTTATCTTACTGAGATATCTTATCGTCATGGTCTGAGTCTGTGACAACTGTGTGTACATGGTGATACACAGTGATTCTGAGCATACCAGGACCTGACATGCACCAGCCTCAGGAACATCACACACAAAATTACTGCATGAGAATTGCAAGTCCAGGGACCCTCTCTCCACCTCAACTACTGATCACATACAGATACATTTGAAAGATGCAGAGACTTTTCTCTGCCTCTCCTGCAATTCACAAATCCGAGACCCTCCCAGACTCTTAAGGCCCTCTCCTCACAGTCTGATACATTAGCACTGTGAGAGGTGGGCGAAGCCCCAGTCTGGCAGCTGCCAGCACTAGGAGGAGCCCATTTGTAGGAGACATGCTGGTTCAAGGTTCCTGGAGCTCAGCACAGCTTGGGATATGCTGTGCAGTCTGTAGGAAAGGGCAAGGAGTATTTTTTTTCCTGATGAGACAGATCTAGAATGTCTATAGAAGGATGAAACCCTGATGCACCAGTCCATGAGGGTCCAGCATGGCACCTTTTCCATGTCTAGCCTTGTCCTGTGACTCAACAGCAGGATCTGACTGTTCTGTCACGTTAATCAGCTCTTGCCATCCCCCCTGCTGCCAGAGACGAGGCAGAGTCTCTGCTGCCTTCTCCTTGATGAGTACCTTTGCAGATCTTCCCATCTTCTTGTAGAATGTAACCCCGGGGGCAGGAGCATTGGTAGCTGCCTTCTGTGTTCTTGCAGATGAAGTTGCATGGCTTAGGGGACTGGTTACACTCATCCAAATCTAGACTCAAGAGACAAGACACGTGAGCATTCATAGGTTGTGCTGCTGGACTGGGTCCCCACCACCCCTTGGACCATTCAGTCTCCCAAGCAGCTCCTGAATACAAGGTGATCCCAGGTTTCAGGCCCCATGTAACTAAGTGGTCAGATCACCCTACGGGTCCTGGCAGACAAATGCATCTTTTCCACTATCCAGCAAGCAGGTGAGAAGAGACAGGGTCTTTAAGGGAGCACTTCAGTTTGAGCCAGCACAAAAAAAATCTAGATCTGCAGCAGGAAAAGAGCTGAATCACCTCCCTGCTCAGACATGGGATGTTGTATGACCTGGTGGATCTGAGTGACATCTTTTCCAGCCCCCTCCTAGCTAAAGAGAAGGGTAGATGCTCCTCCTGAGTACTGGGAACATCAGGGATGGGGCCAGCCCTGTACTTCTGGTGCTTTGTCACCTCTGCCCAGCAGGGAGTAGCAGCCATGGCTCTGTCAAAGCTCGTAACTTTGAGTCAGGCTGGAGGGCACAAAGCTGGAGAAAAGGTAAGGATGTTTAGAGAGGAATCCTGTCCTGGTGCTGAACGTCATATCGGCTCTAGTCCTAGGCACAGAGCTTGGTTTCTGGGAGCCAAGGCCTCTTTTCCACTCTGCGCCTAGGACACAGAGCTTCTGCCGTGGTCCTGAACACCATCTCAGTACTGGAAGGAAGTGTGGCACATCCTCAGCTCCTTAAGTACTTCCCCAGATGCCTGCAGCTGTGATTCCAAGGGTGCCTTTTATGTCAGCATCTGGATTCCCAACGTGGCACTAGGGCTGGCTAGAACCAGCTGCCGTGCCAAGGAAGGGTTTGGCTGCTCACAGACTTCCATCTCTGGGATCACACTCTCTGCCAATCCCTGTGACCCCTGGGGTCAGAGGGAAAAGACGAGGAGACTGGCTTTTAAGGAGTTAAACATCATGGAGTGAGGACTTTGATGTACAGAGGACCATGCAAAAGGGCAAAGTGGCCAGAGCTCTGCTATGGATATTCAGGACAGCAGGGCCAGAGGTGAGGGCAGGTCCCAGGTGTGAGCTACAGGACCCTCTCTTTGCACGCTGAAAAGCAGGGGTGGAAGTCTGACAAGCCCAGGGGCTGTCCAGAGACATGGGTTTCCTTCTCCTGACTCACCCACGCAGGCTGTGCCTGTGATATCTGTGGTGTAGCCCAGCTTGCAGTGGCAGCGGAAGGAGCCAATGCTGTTGATGCACTGTCCATTCTTGCAGAGGTTGGGCAGCACCTTGCACTCATCGATGTCTGCGGGAAGGAGGGAAGGACCGGTTAGTGCCAGCACTGCATCTGTCTCTGTGCTCCTGTGCCACGGCAGCTCAGACTCTCCCTGGGACCCAGAAACTATGTTCAGGGAGTTGCAAGAAGCAGAGGCTTCTTGTCTGCTCCACGAACTGTGTAGGTCTGTCCCAGCCAGTTCCCAGGGGAATTCTGACTGTACCCACACCTCTGCTTTCTCCCCTCTGCACTGAAGGTGATTGGGGCCCCAGCTCACCTCTCCCATCAGTGGAGTACCCTGGCCCATGAGGACACATTTTCTTGTACTGGGCCGTTCCAGGAAGGGGGCAGAGCTCACACTGGGGACCCCAGCTGCGCCCACTGTTGCAGCAGCACTCAGATTTGGTGACCAGGTTGCGGTTGGTGGAGGACATCTGGCACATGGTTTGCAGTACTTCAGTGAAGCAGAAACCTTGGCGGGTGTCTGGACAGAGAGAGTGGGGATACAAGGTCAGGATCTGAGACAGTGTCAGCAGCAGCGATAACTGAGCAGCCTGTCCAGGCTGTGCCAGTTCCAGCATGGAGGGCAGTGTGGTTTGGATATAATATTGCTAACAGTAACGGTGATGCCCCAGCAACCTTTCCCCTCAGAAACCCTGAAACACCTGAAAAGCATCATCTGTTACTGAAGAGAGGCTGCTCAACACCCACCAGGACTTGGTAATTACCAATACACTCTGTGCCAGAGGGACTGACTTCGAAGCCTTCATTGCAGTCACAGCGGTAACTTCCCACCGTGTTGATGCAGCGGCCGTTGGGGCAGATTCCAGGCTTGGTGCGACACTCATTCTCATCTATGAAGGAAGGAGCCACAAAAAAAAAGCTGTGGTGAGGCACAGGACAAACTTCAGCTTTCCGTAAGTCCCCATGCTACCACTCAGCTTGAAACACCCTCATGTATTCCTTCAGGACCACTTCCACATCCTTAGGCAGCCGAGACACACGTCCACTTGCCCTGGACCTCCCCCAAAGCAGGGTGGCTGAGTACCCAGCTTCCCTAGTTTGCACATTCTCCACCTGCAAGTGGCCAAGCTGCTGGTCTAGGTGTGGAGCTGGGCTCGCTCTGCATTCGTGCTGTGTCTAACACTGTGCAGGTCTGGGCTGTCCAGTGCTGGCCCTTCCAAAAGCAGCTCGGTGCAAAGGAGCTTGTCATAGACATGGAAAGACGCAACAGAAAGGACACATTGCATAATGCTGTGTCATTCTGTGGCAGAACTGTGTAGACCCATGGGTCCAGAGATTAAGAGAGGTTTTGTGTGTTCAGGCATCTACTAGGACATACAGGAAGTTCTGACACACGGGAAACTCCAGAGGGGAGCTGTTTGACAAAAAGACATAAAATAAAGCTACACAGACAATGTCTAGAAGAGGATGGTCACCATTCGCACTGGGAACCCCTCACAGCCTGGTCCTTGGTACCTGTGCAGCCCTCTCCATCGGGCCTGCGTTGCATTCCTGGTGGGCAGATGCACATGAAGGTGCCAATGAGATTCTTGCACAGCATCCCTCGAGACTCGCAGTCGTGCAGTCCCTCTGCACACTCATCCAGATCTGCAACCAAGACCCTCGTGAGACCACATTCAACCTTCCAGCTCTGCAGCGCTGTGGGGACAACTCAGAACTGAGAGGTCACAGCCACACTGCTCTGCCAGTCCCCACTGCCTCGGTGCAGGCTGGCTGGCACACAGCACAGACACCAAGGTAGGTGAGAGTGAGCACAAGCCCAGAGATGGCAGCTCAGAAGTCCTCTCTTTTGTCCCTACAGCAGCAGAGACTGGCTAAGTGTAGAGGGCTAGGAAGAGAGGGGGAGCTCCCCTGATGGGTACAGAAAGAGATTTTACCTCTGCACATTCTTCGGTCTTCTCGGAGGGCATATCCAGATGGGCAGGTGCACTCGTAGGAGCCGAAGGTGTTGATGCAGCGGAAGGCACAGAGCAGTGGATTTAGCGCGCACTCATTGATATCTGGGAGGGAGGAGAGAGGGGAGAGCTCAACTCCGTGCTCTCAGCAGAATCAGCAGAGCAGTAAACGGTGGTAGACCTCCCTAGGACAGACTTTCCCCCTGTGCATTCGTCTCATGAGAACTTTGTTCCACCAAGGCTTCCTGTCATGGGCTTCAGTTGCAAAAGGACAGACACTTGGTGTCTCAGTAGCTTTGATGGGGACAGGGTCCTGGCTTCTTGGTGAGGCAGCTCCTGCATTTAGGCAGGTCTCCAGAACTCCTCCTGGGCTCCAGCCTCCAAGGAAGCTGCAAGGGACCAGCGCTGATGCACACACTCATGTGGATGTGAGCCCCTGCTAGTCCTTCTGCACTGCCCATTGGAGGCTGACCTGACTGCTGCTCACCCAGGCAGTGATCCCGTGGGGTCACGCTCATGGCCCAGTATGCAATAGGGGGGAAGGGATTGCCCCACAGCAGCATTACCTTCGCATGTCATCATGGGACCTGGCTCAAAGCCCTCATCACAAGCGCACTCGAAGCCTCCCACCACGTTGGTGCAGGTGCCGTTCCCACAAGGGTTGCCAATGGAGCACTCATCAGTATCTGGAGGAAGCCGGGATCACGTTAGGTGGATGAGTTAGACAGGAAAGGTGCAGGCTGGTCTCTTCTTGCAGCCAGAGCCCAGCAAAGTCAGGAGCCAGGGGTAGAAAGCAAAGAAGCAGGAGAGGAGCAAGTTCCTCCTCTTCACACACACATGCACATGCTCTGTGTGAGGAGGATAAAAGCAAGAGGAAGAAGGTGCTCCCACATGCAGACCCTTACCCACACAGTTGACTCCGGTGTAATCCAGGTTGTACCCGAAGGGGCACTCGCAGCGGAAGGACCCATCAGTGTTAATGCAGGCTCCATTTATGCAGACACCCAGGTTCTCTGAGCATTCATTAACATCTAGAAGGGAAACCAGGGCAATGAAACCTCCTGTGAGCACATAGCCAGAGACATCCCTGTCTTCTCAGGACTGACCCAACAAATCTCAGATACTCCCTCTCCAGAGCTGGGGGCTGAACCTTTGGTGAGCAGTCAGAGACTGGGAGGGCACCCAGTCCTATGTCCCTACCCTCCTGCAACTGGGATTCAACCCCACTCTCCAGATAGCCTAAATTTGGTTGCTTCTAGGTGAACCTCCCACAGGACAAATTTCTTCTCATCCCTAGACCAGACCTTACCTTCTCGGGTGTCACCTGGGCCTGGGATGGCTCCATGGCCATAAGGACACAGCTCCTGGAAGGCAACTGGAATAAAGCAGAAAAGCGAGAAACACTTACAAGTGCTTCCACTCCCAGAAGCTGAAATGTGCTTCTAGGGCATGACTGAGAGCTTGACAGCTCACTGCCCATGGGAGGCTACAAAGCCCCAGCTGCCTGGGTAACACCTGTGCCTGTCTTGGATCTGGAGGCACTGAGATGCTTCTTCCTTATCTGAAGTCCCACAGAGAACTGAGAGCAGATCCAAAGTAGAACTAAGCAATTCATTTCCCAACAGCCTGACTGTGGTTGCTGGAGAAGTAAGGAATACCGGAGTCCAGTAAGGGATGGGGGCTCAGGGGAGATCTCATTGCACTCTATAGCTTCCTGAAGGCAGGTTGTGATGAGCGGGGGTTTGGCCTCTTCTCCCAGGCAACAAGCAGGACCCGAGGAAATGGCCACAAGTTGTACCAGAGGAGGTTTAGATTGGACGTGAGGAAAAGCTTCTTCTCCCAAAGAGTGGTCAGGCACTGGAATGGCCTGCCCAGGGAGGTGGTGGAGTCGCCGTCCCTGGCAGTATTCAAGAGGCAGCTTGATGAGGAGCTACAAGACATGGTTTAGTACCTGTGGCAGCAATGGTAGTGGGAAGACGGTTGGACTAGATGATCTTATAGGTCCCATCCAACCATGTGATTCTGTGATTCTATGATTCTATGGCTTGCATTGGTGGTTGTCTTGCCTGACCTGCATACCTTCTCCATGCTCTGTGCCCGTTGGAGGCACACAGAGCCATCTCTCCCATGGAGCTGGGGACCAGCACACCTACCATTTCCTTCCTGTGGGCACAGCTCACAGGGGTCTCCCCAGCCTTCTCCTGGCATCTTACTGCAGCAACACCGAGCCTTGGTGGTGTTGAAGGCCTTGGGGACAGAGCACTTTCCGTTGTCAAAGCGAGTGAAGCAGAAGCTCTGGCGAGTATCTGTACAAGGACGGGGAAAGGCGCAGGTCATTGCAATCATCCAGGACGGTTACGCTCCCCTCCCCACTGTGATAAGCTGCACTCACCAAAGCACCGTCGGCCATTATCAGACAGCACAAAGCCTGGAGGGCAGACACACTGGAAGCTTCCAGGGGTATTGGTGCATGTCCCGAAGAGACAGATGTTGGGCTCCTCTTCACACTCATTGATATCTGAGAGCATGGGGGCCATATTACTGACAGTCAAAAGTCACTCCTTTTCTTATTACATTAAAACCAGCTGAAGCTGTGATGTCTGGGGAGCTCTGATGCCTGCAGCATGCCTCCAACCCTTAACCCACCCTCAGGGCAAATGGGACAATGAGGAGGCCAGGGCACAGCAAAACCACTGAGCCTCCTCTGTCACAGGAGCAGACCTTGTCTTGCTCTGTGTCCAGCTGCTTTCAAGAAGATATTTGGGGGTGGCAATTCATGCCCCAGCCCACTCAGGAAGAATACAGTTGTTCTGAGCATAGCCCATGGTGAACACATGCTGCGCTGGAAATGGAGGAGGCAGAGAGCCAACATTACCGATGCAGTTGTCATTCTGCACCTCGTAGCCAGGGGGGCAGATACAGCGGAAGGAACCCTCCAGGTTCTGGCAGGTGCCTGGGGAGCAGGTACCAGGCAGGCTCACGCACTCGTTGATGTCTGCAGAGAAGGGGAAATAACCAGTCTGTGCTCAGCTCTGAGGACTTGCGTGCAGGGTACCTTGCTGTACCCAGGCCCTACCCACAGCTGCACCCTGCTTTGCCCAAAAAGACACAAGGGAAGAAGATGAGCTATTTCCAGGATGTACCTTGTGTACCCTGGGAACATGGGCTCAGCCCTGCAGGACCTGGTGCTTCAGGAGGCACTGTAGTGGACACAAGTAACCAGGGTACAATGTGCCCGTCTGCCCCCACAGCCCCTGCCTGCAGAGTAGTTCCCAAGGCATCCCTGGTACAATTCTGTGTGCTTTAGGGGCATGGACAGGACAACATTTCTTCTTGCTGCCTGCAGGCCTCAGCACATGGGAAAGGGACTGGCGTGACTGTTCCCTGCACTGCTGGAAGGGAGGTGCAGGCATACTGGGGCCCAGTCCAACTTTCCATGGACAGTCAGATGACCAGGCTTTGGCTCCAGAGGACTTGTGAGTAGTTCTGGAGAGTCCACTGCTCAGGTGCCTCTGATGCGACCAGCCTGGGGATCAGGTCTCATAGCACTGCATGGTGCCAGCTCAGCTCACTGGGAAGGTCCAGCCTGCTGCCCGGACACTCACCTACGCAGTTCTTCCCGTCAGGGGTCCGATCATACCCCTCTTGGCACAGGCACTGGAAGGAGCCGATGCTGTTGATGCATTGGCCGTTTCGACACACCTGCCCCACCAGGGATGAACACTCATCAATGTCTGTGGGAGGGAAACGATAAGCACAGCAGGAAGAGATACGCACAGCGCATGAGAGTCAGTGTGTCGCCTTAGCCAGCCCTACACCTCTGAGACATACAACAACCCCTACAGCCACTGCCAGGTGACACCCAGAGCTGACCCCCTGCCACTGTGTGACAGCCCACGCCCCACAGCTGTGGACACATTGACCCCAGTCAGCTATCTACGTGGTCAGGATTTCACGCAACTCACCCATGCAGTCGTTATTGTGTGTTAGCTCAAAGCCAGGGAAGCAGAGACAGTTGTAGGAGCCAACTGTGTTCTTGCAGGTCCCATTTCCACAGGGCTGTCGGTCACACTCATCAATATCTGCAGAGAGAAAGTCACACCTGATTCAGAGGCTGTGAGTGAGTTGAAACCCACTATGTCTTGAGTGTGCAGACAGGGTCCAGGCAGCTGCACAGCACAGCCCTGGATCAAGAGGACACAGTGGCCCTTAGCTGTCCTTGGCACTACCCAGCAGGTGCTGGAGAGAGCTCACATCTATCCCAGTATCTGATTGACACGGCAGGGCTGCAGCAGTCATACTGACCCATGCACATGGTCTGCTCCCCCGTGGCCTTGAAGCCGTTGTGGCAGATGCAGACATAGCTGCCCTCTGTGTCAACACAATCCCCATGGCTGCAGACGTTGGGGATCTCCTGGCATTCATTGCGACCTAAAACAAAGCAAAGTGAGCACTAGTGAGCAGAAGGGATGGACTGAATAGGAAAAGCTGAGACAGCAGCCTTCTGCAGACTCCTCCCTGCTGGCAAGAAGCTGTATCTGTGAGCAGCAGCACAGCAGAATGGGGTCTTGGTTTTCTGAGAGGTGGCTTCACAAAGAACAAGGTTTATACACTCCAGAAAAACCCCACGTAATTGGAGAAAATGGCCTGAGCTGCCAGACTAAAGCTGCACTTCACAGTGACCTTTTTCGCATCCCTCAGGAGCCCACAATTCCTGGGAATTGTTCCAAAAGTACAAGTATCCCATAATCACAGCACAGCCAGGTCATAGTCTGGCATGTCCTTTATCCCGTCCTTCCTTGGGTCTACACATGGTGGTCTGTAAAACCATCTGAAGAGTCTAGGTAGGGGTGTCAGTGTCTCACACACGTGTCTCTGGAATAGGTAGCAAACAGCTCCCATCTTACCCACGCAGGCTCCACTAGGCGACAGCTTGTATCCGGTTGAACATTCGCACCTGTAACTGCCCGGGATGTTGATGCAGTCGGCGTTGCGCTGGCAGAGGTTCTCCCCACTGCTGCACTCATCGATGTCTGTGGGAGGAGAGCAATACAAACCCTGACTGTGCAGAGTGCCAGGCACTCCCCAGGCACCATCATCCTGGTAGGGCTGGAGAGGCTCAGTGGAGTCAACTGAATTTTAACCCTTGGTTTGCTCCAAACAGGGTCAATTTTCCACCTTTTTTATTGCTTTGCAGGAAAATATTGAATTTTAGTCACAATGTAAAACTTTTCCTAAAAAAATCCCCAAAACCAGAGGAGGGGAAAATCAGACAGGAACATGAGTGGAAACGAGCAATTTTTGTCCATACATTGATGCAAAAAATGAAGGTGATTTCAAGAAGGCTGAGAACACATGGACTCTGTCCATGTCTGCTGACAGCCCTCACCCTGGTGTCCTGTGAGCTGGGGAGATGCTGGTGCCACACTGAGAGTCCCCACCCTCCTGGGCGCCCTTGGAGCATTGCCCTGGCTGCCCTGTTACCTTCACAGATGAGCAGGATGTTGTTGTAGCTGAATCCAATGGGACACTCGCACCTGAAGCTGCCAATTTGGTTGATGCAGACACCGTTGGTGCAGATAGCAGGGATCTCACTGCACTCATCAATATCTGCACACAAAGAACATGTCTCAGCATCACGGGAAGGCAGCAGGGAGGAAAGCATCCCCCGTAGCTGGAAGACTGTTGTCCTTGTTAATTCTAAAAAGAAGACTAGCAGGAAAGGGCCACCAGACAAACAGTGGAGCAACTCCTGGGTGACTGATACTGGATCCTGCAGATCACGCCAGGCTAGGGCCACTCTGCAGAGGTCTGGGTACACAACAGAGCCAGACAAGCCTCCAAGTCGTAGGAGCCATGGGATTGCTGGCAGAGCACGCACAGCATATGTTGGGAGGGATCCTCCCCAGGACATCCACCTTGTTTTCTCCAAGTGTGCCTCTGCAGCAGCATGGACACCTGCTCAGGCTCTGGGACCAGGCTGCAATTGAGAAGTCCAGGGGGCCACTGAAACACTGAGATGGCTTGAGGGTCTCTGACTTTGTTGCTGTGACCAGCATAACCCACCACTAGCCATGTGCTGATACTTTCTGTTGCACTTTCTTCCTGGGAGCAGAAGATGAACTCATCACCCTCCTCTTCAGTCCCCTGGCTGACAACGTCAAGGCCAGGTGAAGCAATGATTAAACAATCTGCTTGTCTCTCTAACTACCAGCAAGTTCATCTTTCAAGACTGCAAAACATCTGTAGACAGCCCACAATTCCCAGGACTTTCAACAGCTCCTCTGGCTTTCCATCTACCAACACAAAAACCTGAAACTTTGGCTCTCACGCCAGGGCTACCATGGGTCTGGATCTATTTAGCCACTGGCTGCTGTCTGTGGTCACTGGCCACCTCTCTCTCCAGAAAACCAAGGGACAATTGCAAACATGGGGAGGTCCAAGCAGCCTAGCTGCTCAGGACATAGGCTTGAAGGCTTAGCCAGCTACTTGCAGCCATGTTTGCCACCTCTTTTCCTTGTCTGTCCTCTGTTCAGGGCTTAATTTGCTAAGGGAGGAGAAGGGAATAAGCTCACAGGCGCTGTGGGAAGAAAGGAGAGGGGCAGAGAGCAGACCTAGCTCCACAGGGGCTCTACTCACCTATTGGCTTCCCAGTGTGGATGTCGATGATAAACCCGGGGGCCTGGTTCCCACACAGGATCTGATACTCAGCTGGAAGGGGAACACCAAGGTCAAGGCCGTGCTCAGACTCACTCCTCCATGCTGCACACAGCCAGCGCTCCCCACCGCAATGCCTGCCCATGCAGCCAGCACACCATCTCCTGTCTGCAGACACTATCTCAGTCCCTGTGTCTGTCCAGCACAATGCATGTCCCCACAGTGCTCACCCACAGGCGCCACCTGCCAGCCATGACACCTCCGTTCTCCCCCTCTATTTTGTTAGTGCCTGTGCCTTAAAGTACATGGGACTGCTGGAAAAGCGAGGAGGTAGCCACATCATCAAGATGGCTTTCCAGACTTACGGCTTGCTGGTGTGGGGCAGGGCTCACATGGCTTGTTCCAGGCCTTGCCAATGTTGTAGGAGCAGCAGCACATCTTTTTGGTCATGTTGAAGGACAGCTCGTTCTCACACGTGTCATTGTAGTTGCGATAGCACACACTCTTCCTCATGTCTGCAAAGGTAGCCCAGAAAGTGTCTCTGCCAGCCCTGGGAACGGGTGCTGCCAGCCTCAGGGCACTCATTGGTGGGGATATGCCACCCTGCCCTGTTCTGGTCCTTAGGGACAGCAGGTGACACACACACCCTTCAAGGATGGCCCAGCAAAGTGGTTGCAGTGCTGGGCTGAAACCCTGCTCCAGTAGGAGTGTTGGACCCTGCCCCATGGCAGGCAATGGCCATGCACAAGCTCTGCTGGGTTTCTCACCACCCCATGAGGGTGAGCATCAGCCCCTCCGGCACGGGCAATGTGCACAGTGTAGCGGCAGGGATGTGGAGAGGCACCGGTGAACTCAGGCATCCTCAAGCCCAGCCCCTGCTCCCAGCACTTCTGCTCCTTCTGCTCATGTTGCCCACATCACACTGCCCATGGCACAACCCAGGGGCTGCACACAGACAGGGCACTGCCAGACCCCTTCCCGCAGATTCAGGCCATTCGTACCCATGCAGTTATTTCCTCCGTTGACTTGCATGTATTCAGGGGGGCACACGCAGGTGTAGTTGCCGAGGGTGTTGTAGCAGGTCCCAGGGCCGCAGATCCCAATGTGAGCAGAGCACTCATCAATATCTGCCAAATAAAGGAGACTGGAGGTCAAAGCACTGGGCACAGGTAGAGAAGGGCCTGGTGTGGGGCCAGGGGGTAGGCTTGGCATCGGCCTGGAACAGGGACTAGGTTGGCCTGGCAGTGGGAAAGGAGACAGGGATTGTGATGAGGATGAGGAGTCTGTAAGAGAAAGGGGAAGGGATTCTGGGCAGCCCAGGTAAACGTACAACTTTGTTGCGCACACATGTACGCACACACATGTGCCATACATGCCAGGCACACAGACAAGCACAAACATTGCGGTGCAGCTACCTTCACAGATGCGTGTGTCCTCATTGAGGTAGTAGCCGAGGGGGCACTCACACTGGAAGCTGCCAAAAGTGTTCACGCAGTTGCCACCCTGGCAGAGGCCCGGCAGCTCCTGGCACTCGTCGATATCTGAAGAGGGAGAGCAGTCGGGAGGTGTTCGCTGCCTGCCAGAGCAGCCCAGGCAGTGCCTTCACCCCAGGATCCCCGGCAGGGTCATCCCAGCACCTCTAGCCCTTGCTGGTGCCCAAGCAGCTCAGCCAGGTGGCTGGAGCACATCCAAGGAGAGCATCCATGTGCCCATTCAGTGGTCAGGGGCTTGACAGGGGCCCGGCCAGCCCATTGCCACAGCAAACAGTGCCCACACAGGGTTGGGCTCCCCCAGCACCAGAACGCCTGGGTAAGGGAACATGGGGGCCAGGTCAGCTTACCTTCCAGGATGACAGTGATGGGGTTGGGCCGGAAACCTTCTCCTCCAGGGCACAAGGTCTTGTATTCAGCTGTGGAAAAAGTAATTCAGGGGGATCCTGAGCTGAGTAGGCTCCCGTGAAACAGGATGGGTATGGAGAACCAGCAGAAACCCAGGAGGAAATAGGCCATGAGGATGGTGACAGTGGTCCAGATGGAGGAGCCTGACTCCCATCACACACCAAGCCAACTCAGCTGTCCTGTCTCTGCCTACACACCCCTGAATGAGGTTATTCCATGTCACTGCCCTCCTCCAGACTACTGTGACTAGGAATGAAGGATCCCAAACACCAGGTACAATCAGTCTGGTCTCCCTCACCCCACCCCACCTCTCCCCTGCTCTGGTCCACCCTGGTCCTTGCACTGACACAACAGGGTTGCCACCTCCTCCCTCAGCTTCCCTTGCTTCATTGTGATGATAGCGTATGCTGGACCCAGGACTTCCAGCCTGGGTTGAGAAGCCACAGGGAAGCAGCGTTCTCTCTCTTCTTTGCTCTACACTACACATCTGGCCCGTGCCCAAGTTCACCCCAGACATTTTCCCAACTCACTCGTGTTGGCTGGAGGACAGAGCTCGCAGGGGTTGCCCCATGCACGACCCAGCGAGCAACAGCAGGATGCTCGAGTGACCCCAACTCCAATTTCTGCGCTGCAGGAGATCCCTCCATCTCCTCGATCCTGGGTGTCCAGGAAGCAGTTCCCCACACGGGTATCTGCACAAAGACAGTAGTGGGTGAGCAAAGTCTCTCCAGTAGACTTGTGTGCACAGGAGGAATGAATGGCACTGTTGCCTCAAGGAACAGGGAGAGGGATAAAGTCCCAGTCCTGTCCCAGATGGCCCCACTGTCAGCTAGCTGTGTGGTAGTAAACCACATCCAGACTGTCCTTGAAACTCATGGCTTTAGGAACCCTTCAAGAATAAACTGTGCCCAGCTTGCCTGGTAAAAGCCAGAGGTCATAGCATGATGGCCTGTCTTCAGCATGGCTAGGGAGCATGACCCAAATAATGCTACCAGTAACCCAGAGCCTTTCAAGAAAAAAACACCTAAGAATATCTCCAGAGCTGCCCAGGCAACTGTTAATGGTGCCATCTCCATTGGCAAGTTCTCCCTCCTTACAGTGTCACAGTGCACAGGCACTTTGTTACCTCTATGGCTCAGGCTGAAGGAATAACATTGGTTCAACCAGGAGAGCACCCACACTAGTGACACAAGGTGGGCCAGGCTTAACAGGAGGTAGGTACTCTGCTGCTGCAGGATTAAGGCCATCATGGACAGTCAGGTATTTGGCAGGGTGGATCACGCTCAGCCACTCCAGTCTCTGGTAGTGGCCAGCTCCAGCTACGTGGGACCAACAAGAAGGACTACCAAGGTCTTGGATGGCAGGTGCACTCACCCACACAGCCCACACCAGTGGGGTTCAACTCGAAGTCCTGCGGACAGTTGCACAGGTAGCTGCCGGGGGTGTTGACACACAAGCCGTTGATACAGTTCACAGGGTCTGCACATTCATTGATGTCTGAAAAGATGGAAAGATGAAGACTGAAAAGAAAGATGATGACTGCCACAGCAACCACAGCCCCAGACCCTAAGCTCTGTACTGTGCGTTCAGGGTGTACCCCCATGACCACGGTCTTTTTAAGGCTCTTCATGTGATGGTAGGCAAAGCTCTTCTAGAAACAGACCTTGCCTTGTCCTACCTCACATCACCCTGCCCAGAGGCAGAAGAAAGGAGCAGAGCCACACTGAGCTTTCCTATCCACTGAAAGCTCACCTTCAGCAGTATCAAGGCCTTGCCAAGAGCAAAGACACATCACCACATCACCCAGGGACGCTTAATTGGCTTTAGGCTCCTAGTGCCACTACCTGTCATGGTTGGGGCAAGCTCACACCAGCAGGTCACAGAGCAAGCCTCATCCAATAGCCCCATGAAAGTCCTATACCTGTGCAGTTGCCTCCACTCCTGTCCAGTTCATAGCCATCATCACAGGCACAGCGGAACATCCCGGGCAGGTTCTGGCAGGTCCCAAAGACACAGATATTCTGGAAGGTGCATTCATCAATGTCTGCAAAACAGGGAGAGCTGGGTACTCAGGGTATGGCAAAGTGAGGGCCAAGGCAGGCCTCTCCTGCTCCCATCGTGAAGCAGAGCCACAGCGCAGCAGTGGGTAACCCATCTCAGGATGGTTTTATTGCCATGGGACACCGTCTCCTGGGAGAGCAGGACCAGGCATGCTGTGTGTATGCCCTCTCCCCTCACCCCTCTTTTGCTGATTGTCCACATCTTGCATGGATCCTTGGCTTAGCCCAGCCTCTCTGCAGGCTGGGGACCAATTCCTCTAAATGGAAGAGCTGGCTCCTCAGGAGCCTTGCACCATCAGGTGATGGTGGGTCTTGCTTAGTAACGATCAGTTGGTGACAGTGCAGTGGAGAGACCTAGGTCAGAAAGGAAGTGGACACTGGATCTCCCAGAGCAGCAGTCAAAACTCTGGGCACTTACCTTGGCAGGCCTTGCTGTCCTCTGTGGGATTGAAGCCCATCTCGCACTCGCAGCGGTAACCCCCAGGTGCATTGAGACACTGTCCATTCTCACACAGGTTCACGTTGTCCGCACACTCATCCACATCTAGGGAGAGTCAAGCATGAGATTGACAAGGCATCCACCTGAAGATGGGAGCTTCCCTCAGCTTGCCCAGGAAATTCCCAAAAGTTTGTTCCCACCCCTCTGCTGGGAGGCTACGAGGAAAGGGCTGCAATACTTCTTATTGCCTTGATGCTCCCCAAACACCCGCTGAGAAGAAGGTGGATCTCTGCTGAAGATATCTGAGCAAGCTGTGGTGCAGGGCAGGCTGCAGTGGCTTTTGGGGGACATCTGGTTCGGGGAACCCCAGAGACAGGCAGCCAGCTGCTGAGCCAGGCTGGTGGTTGAGAAAGGGTGATTCCCTGTCCCAGCAGGATGCCCAGGTCACATTCCTGCTGCCAGTTGAGTCCACGGGCCTCACCTGAGCAGGAGAAACCGTCCCCATTGAAGCCTTCTCGGCAGGCACAGCGGTAGGAGCCTGGTGTGTTGACACAGTTGGCATTCAGGTTGCACTTGTGCTCTTCAGTTGCACACTCGTCCAGGTCTGGATAAGGAGAACACCCTCATCAAGTTCTTGCCTCTGGCCTTTTCTTTAAGCCTGAGCATTTAGCGCCCAGGGGGGCCACGCAAATGGCCCAGAAGACTGCAGCCTCCAGACACTTTGAGCACTCACGAGGCTCCAACACATCTATGTGAGCCTCGGCGGCCATGAGACATTCCCCTGGCAGTGCTGACACAGACAATACGGTAGTGAGACACATTCACACACACATGCCCATATTCCCAATATCTCCCCAGTTCAGACACACATAGAACACCCTCACATCCCTTCATACACACCACACACAGGCCAGTAAGCGCCTGCACTCATATATACACACCAACACATCCCCACACACCTCCCACACCCATACATGCCCCGACACACAACCACACAGCCACATTGCCAATCTGACAACGACATTCATCAACGACATCTCAATACCACGCCCACATACTCTGCTTCCCACAAATACATGCCTTTGCTCCCTCATTCATGGCTTTCACAGACACGGCTGCAGAGCCTGACAGTGCAAGGCCCCTGTGCTCACACCCACAGTTCCCCTCTCTTACACCCCCACATCCCTCCACACTTCCATAAATCCTCATGCAGGGCTCCTGGGGCTCAAGAGCATTTTAAGTGCAGGTGTCAACTCAGCCCAGGCTTCACAGGTGTCCAAAGAGCACCCAGACACACAAACTTCCTCTCCTTGGATGAGAACTCACCGTTGCACTTCAGCCCATCTCCAAGCCAGCCTGTGCGACACTTGCATTTGAAGCTCCCAGGCACGTTGATGCAGGAGGCGTGCATGTCGCAGTTGTGAGCCCCGATCTCACATTCATCAATATCTGCAGGAAGAAAGGACATCAGAGATGAAACAGCTCAGCTCCTCCAGGAGAGGAGGGGCAGCTGGGTACAATCCTGCTGACAGGTCTGGGTACCAATAGCTCCTGGGAGCCTGAACCCCAGGGGATGGCAACAAGGTGCTTTGGGGAACAAGCTGCCTGGAGTTGTATCCTTGAGCTGATCTGTGCTCACCCCTGGAAGATGAAGACAAAAGGAAGGGCAGGTCCCCGGCTCACCTATAAACTATGCAAGTGTCAATTCTTCCCTGCAGCCTGCCTTCCTGCCAATCTCTGCCTGCCCAGGAGGATGTCCCAGCACACAACCACATCCCTGGTGTCCACAGCATCCCCCAGTGCAGGGACAGTGTTCCGTGGCATGG
The DNA here is from genome assembly GCF_036417535.1 of Chlamydotis macqueenii. Classification (NCBI taxonomy): domain Eukaryota; kingdom Metazoa; phylum Chordata; class Aves; order Otidiformes; family Otididae; genus Chlamydotis; species Chlamydotis macqueenii. The sequence goes on along the minus strand of NC_141581.1, from coordinate 2,752,980 downwards.
AACAGGAAGTGTTTGTGAGGGCTTTCACCAGCACCCTTGGCTCCAGATCTGGTGAGTTCCCACCTGTGCAGCCTGTGGTTCCCTTCTTGACAAAGTAGCCCAGCTGGCAGTGACAGATGAAGGAGCCCTTTGTGTTTTCACACTCGCCGTGCAGGCAGATATTAGGGTTGAGATCACATTCATTCACATCTGCAGGAGAAAACAGACTTGCTTGGAAGAACACAACAACCACAACCTGGCTCTGGAGTAACTGTTGGCATCCCTCCCTCCAACAGCAGCCTTGTGATGCAGTGCTGGCATGTGCCCAGGGCACAGCCTTGTCCTCACCAATACAGGTCTTCATGTCCAGGGACGCCATGAAGCCATCAAAGCAGAGGCAGCGGTACTCCCCAGGGATGTTAGTGCACTGCCCGCCATCACAGATGTCTGGATTATCTTCACATTCATCAATATCTAGAGAGAGGAGACCATTGCCAAAGTAAAGACATTAGAGTCAGGGAAAGGGTATTGCAGGAGCAGGAGGGAGCAACGAGGGAGCCAAAGGAGGGACTTTGCTCCAAATCACGTAGTTACAGGACTCTGGAGTCCGTCATGACGGACTAGACATTCAGTGCAAGGCAAAAACGTCTTATCCAGGGAAATCACAATGACTTAAAAATGAGGACCCCCCCACTCTGAAGCCTGTGCTAGGGTTGACTGGCAATGGATGCAGAGGTCCCTCGGGCAGCATCTAGGAGAGCCAAGCTGACCACTCACCTGCACACGATCTCTTGTCTGGCATCAATGCGTAGCCTTCACTGCAGCTGCATTCGTAGCTGCCCTCCGAGTTGGAGCAGTGTGTGTCACAGCCGCCGTTGGTTATGGTGCACTCATCAATGTCTGAGGGAGAAAGGAGCGGTCAGGCAGCTGCATGCGTGGTGGGCTGGCATATGTGCCTTGCAGCAGAGCTGCTCAGAAGCAGTGCCAGTACACAGAGACAAGGAGGGAGAGGTGCTGAAGAGGAAACAAAGCTCCCCTATCCAGAAGCAAGCGCCTCTTACCTTCTCTGACAGCCACTTGCAGCTCGCAGTAGTTTCACAGCTGATGACAGCCCCTTACCAGCAGTGCCAACCTGGCTGTAGGTCAGCCAGGAGGTTCCCCCCTTCCCTGGTGCTAACTTACCCTCAGACACCCCACTGAGCATTGCCACAGGTACGAGGCCAAGAGGGACCTGGATTCGTACTGGGGTCCTGGCATGGCTATTTGGCAAAGGGGAGCACTCACCAACACAGCCTTGCCTGTCCAGCGTGGCCTGGAAGCCCGAATCACACGCGCACTGGTAGGTACCAATGACGTTGACGCAGCGTCCGTTGCGACACAGGTTGTCACTAAGGGAGCATTCGTTGATATCTGCAGTAGAAAGAATGGTTTGAGCAGCCAGCAGTGCTGATGCCACATTGAGCATCATTTAGTACCCATCCCTGAGTACCCCCCCCCCCCACTGCTGTCTCCAAACGGAATTGGTCATTGCCCCACTGGTCAGTCTTCAGCAAACAGCAGGTAGAACAACAGACACCATAAATGCAATGGAACCCTGGCAGTGACCTCGGTCCCTCCTGGATGAGTATGTTCTACTCACATACAAGATTGGAAGGAGAGATTCACATGCCCAGCATGAGACCCGAGTCTCCCTGTGTCATTACCCTTGAACAGGCTCTGGTCGTAACATAGCTTTCCATCCTCTCACCTACGCAAGTGTTCCCTTTGGAAGTCAGCTCATGTCCAGGGGGGCAGATGCATTCAAAGCTGCCATCTGTGTTCATGCAGATCCCACCTCGGCACAGCAGTGGGTCTCGCTCACACTCATTGATATCTGCAGAGAATGACAGGAAATGTGGTGGACTGTCCCGTTCAGCTGGGTTTTCCAGATAATGGGGTGGTGCTGGTGCCATGCACCACAGTCCCATCACCAAAGATGTATCTCAAAACAGAGAGACATCACAAAAGTAACAGGGCAGCGCATCCAGGGCTTGGGTGAGTCTGGTGGACTTATGGCTGAAGTATGCATTTTGGGAAATCCAACTCTTGCCTTGATCTCAGTAGAAAGTAAAGCATAACATCAGGAGGAAAGAAGTTATTAGCTTTGTGCTAGTAGTTCCTAGTTTGCATCCCACCTAGCTTAGTACATTCTCACAAGTCACATTAGCAGAGGGAGAGTTCCTCATAAAATGTGTGTTTTGTTTGACAGAAGACTAACAGACAGGCTTTCTTGGTAACAGCCTTCAGTGTAGTTCCAGTATCACACACAGGGCTGGGAAATAGTCTGTACATTTCTGAAAAAAAAAAATCACATATGGACAAAGGGATTTGGTTTACTAGGAAATGGAGAAATTCCTGAAATAGATGAAACTGCTATGAGAGAGATGTGATCTAGCCAAAGATGAAACCAGGCTGCTGGCATTAAAAATGGGGCAAAAAAAGTTATAGAAAAGTTTATAAACACCAGACTAAAAAAAAAAAACCAAAAAAGGCAAACTACTGGAATGGTGCACTGGTGATTTTTGGAAACAAAAACCAACAAGAGGAGACGAAGCACTGCAAGTGTCGAAACTGGGAAGTCTTGTTATCGATTCATCATCCATGGCCCCTGGAGAAAGCTCTTTGTGATGTTACTATACTGTAGAGGTAACAGTCTTTGTGATCCTGCTGGCGTTTCACAGTGCAAGTTATGCTCTTTGGAAAGGCAAGTGCTGGATGAGTCTGATCCTCTATCTTTGGAAACAGGAATCTGAGAATGAGGTTCTCTATTTTGGTCCCAGATCCAAAAGATTTTGCATTCTTGCATACCCCTTGAATTGACTCGAGATGTCCTGCACTGACAGTAGGGGAGCAGAAAACGGGAGCCACTCTGGAACTGCTCAGAGCATTCATCTACCCACAGCTTTCAGAATACGAAACCATTGGGTATAACATAAATGAATGGAGGGAGCTAAAAAACAGCCCCCAAGAATCCCTTAGTGACAGCAGACAGATGGAGCGATGTCAGATGTATTTAAAGAACTCATTTTCTTCTATGTTTATTTTTCTGATTCCAGCCTTGTAATGAAGAATGGAATATTTCACCTTACTTGAATAAAACACCCTGCTGAGATTTTCAGCTTATCTATAGCTAAAGCGGACTGGAATACATCTGACAATGGGGGTGACGGGCCCCCATCGCACAGTCCCACAGGACCCACGCCTCTGGTTCTCCATGGTAGGAGACTGTTCCTAACGAACTGCATGACACAGCTTCAGTGCTGATGTTTATTGCCAGGGGCTGGCAAGAACTCCTCCCTCGAGATGCTGGAGCCAAGTTCTTTTACCAAACGCTGGCAGGAAGAAGTTTATCCTTGACCACAGGAAATGCCATAGTGTCACAACAACCTTTGTTGTCGTGAAATGACTCAATCCCCTGTCACACAGGAAAAAGGATACGGTGGAATTGTACAGATAATAGTGAGCATTAAAAAAAAAAAAAAACCACAAGAACAATGAAACACAATATCCTTCTGTAAAGATATCAGAAATCTCATTACTGAAAGAAGATAGCAGAGCATCAGTGGGGACTGTAACACTCTCAGTATCTCAGAAACGGAAGAGGAGAAGGAGGAAGATGATCAGTGTGAGCTGTGGTAAGCCACACTACAAATTGTATGGAAAAGAGAGAAAACCATGCCAGTGGCAGGGCAGCGATATGTTTTAAAGAACTCAGAGAATCGAATATGAAAAATAAATAAATGGTATTGAATCATGCCACAGATTGATGTGGTTTGAAAGTCCAAGCCAAAGCAGAAAGAGCAGAATATGAAGACTAGATCAGTCAGACAAGTTAGTCTGGCTAGACAGAGGAGAAGAGGAACATGGTATGCCAGGAATTAGAGGACAGCAACAGTCTGGCTGACTTGTTGGAGACAAATTGAGGTACTGAGGTCATTGATGGGATTTTTTAAGCTACAAACAAGAATTAATAAATTGAAAACAGATGAGAATCTGACAGAATAAAAACAAGCACTGGCCAGATGGGAGGATCTGTAGAGAATTATCCGAGGATAAAGGACGATTAAATGGGCAGGTGAAAGGGAGCCCTTACAATTATAACTGGAAATAGAGGGAGGCAGAAGAATGCAGACAGTCTACCAGAACTTCTCAGGAAGGACTTGATCTGTGTAAGTGTTTGGGGAACTGGACAGGGGCCTGATTAATGGTTGAAGCTGGTATGAAATTGCTGCAGATCCCAATGAAAGGTGCAGAAACAGCAACAGTTGATTAGATGTCACATACCAGTGGGAGCAGGTTGAGAGTCATTTTAGAAAAGAGTCAGTGGAAAGCAGCCCAAGAAAAATTGGATAAATCAGCAAGATTCAGAGCTAGAAGAGACACAGCTATCAAATGGTGAACCTCTTGCTGAGCAAGGTATATCTCTGAGTTCATGTGCCAGTGGAGGCATTTGATTTAATGGCACATGGCTGTAAGATGTGCAAAGACAGCAGGAGGCCAAGTAGTGCGATAAAGACCAAATGTATCCTAATATAGGAGCGGAAATAACAGGTCTACTAATCTCAGCAGTGATCTAACGATGACATAACTGATAGCTACTTGCAAGGAATGTATATTGTCTAGAAAAGGGATCAAGCTAACTGGATTAAGATGACTGATGTGGTATGTGAGACATCATTTAGGGCAGGCAGATGAACCAAGTTAAGAAGATAACTGTAGTGGTATCGTGGTTTAGCCACACTCAGCAGCTAAAATACCACATAGTCACCCACTCACTCCCTGCCTCACTGCCCCTGCAGCAGGATGGGGAGGAGAACTGGGAAACAAAAGAAGGCAAAACCCATGGGTTGAAAGAAAAACAGTTCAAGAGAGCAACAGAGGAAAAGAAAACAGAGATGGAAAACAAAAACAATAACAGAATACACTTAAGCAAGTAACATACATCACAATAGCTCACCGTGGATCCTGATGCCCTCAGCACCATCCCCACTCTATAAACTGAGCATGTCCCATGGCATGGAACAGCCCTTGGGCCAATTTGGGTAAACTGTCCTAGCTGTTGGCTAATTAGTAAGCATCCCACACAGGGGCCACCAGTCCCCGCTCCTCTCCCAGCTTGGGTGAAAATTAACTCTTTTCTAGTGTCCTGGTTTTATTTAGTGAGGTGGGGCTGTGGTGGCAGCTTCTGTAGGAAACTGTTGGAAGTTGTTTTCCCTTTGTCCAGTGGACTCGGCCGGGCCTAGGGCAGACCCGCTGCTGGCCAAGGCTGAGCCAATTGGTAGCAGAATGTTCCCTGATAACACCTCTGCAATAATGTATTTAGGAAGAGGAAACAGAAAAAAATAATGAAGACGACGTGAAGATGCTGAGCAGGGGCAGAGAGGGGGAGGTGCGATCCTTGTGGGCCTTGCACCCCTCACCCTCTGGCCTCCCGCCGGGCGGTGACTGGGCCTAACTCGGCCCGGCTGAGAGAAGTGGAGAGGAGATGAGATGTGAAGAGACCCTGAGAGGCGTCTGCCAGCCTGGTGTGAAGAATTTATTGTGAGAGGAACGGCTGCAGACGCCAAGGGCAGTGAAGAAGGAGGGGGAGCAGTAATGCAGCTCCTGGCTGAGGTTCCCCTGCAGCCTGTGCTGACGACCATGGTGGAGCAGGCTGTTCTCCTGCAGCCCATGGAGGCCCACAAAGGAGCAGAGATCCCCCTGCAGCCCGTGAAGGACCCCACTCCGGGGCAGGTGGAGGCCTGAAGGAGGCTGTGGCCCGTGGAGGCCCCGCTGGGACAGCCGTTCTGGAGGGGCTGCACCCCGTGGAAGAGATGACCCACGCCAGAGCAGTTTACAAAGGACTGTGGCCCGTGGGACCGACCCCACGCTGGAGCAGGGGAGGAGTGCAGGAGTGTGAGGAGTTCTTCCCCCCGACAACGAAGCAGCGGCGTAAAGCAACGCATGATGAACTGACCGCGACCCCCATTCCCTCTTCCCCCCTGTGCCGCTCAGGGCTGGGGGAAGGAGGCAGAGATAATGTTAAGCCCGGGAAGAGGGAGGGGTGGGGGAAAGTCACCTTGTTCTCTTTCTCATTATCCTGCTTTTTTTTCCCCAAATCAAGTCTGTTTTACCCGTAACGGTAACTCTCCCTGTCCTTATCTCAAACCTCAAGCCATTTTTCATATATTATCTCTCCCTATTCTCTCGGAGGGTGGGGGGAGTGAGAGAGAGACTGGGTAGTCTGGTCCTGAGCAGGGCTAAACTACAACACCTAGCCAGAACCAGGACAAGTGGCATGGATAGAGTACCACACAAAAAGATCTAGAAGTTGAGGAACATGGTTTAATGTAAGGATTGAACATATGATATTAATAAGATCGGAGATGAGTGTATGTTTAGAGTGTGGATATGTACATAATCAGTGGCAGAATAAATAATAGATGGGTAACACAAGTCTGAAAAGAAGTAGAAGGAGATGGGACGTCACACAAAGGAAACACAACTGTGTATGAGAATTGGAGCTGATGGCCATCGAGTTCAAGCTGCTGGCCTGGCAGAGCTCCACTGGCTCCACTAGTCACTCCCCAGTATAAAGGTTGCTGTCTCCCTACGTAGCAGGAATGAAAATATCAGGCATGGATCCTGTCCCAGCACAGTGGCAATGCCAGGCTCAGGCTCTAGCTGCTGGTGGCTGAAACAAGAGGAAAGGTTAGTGGCCAAGGTTTAGTGCAAGGGAAGGTCCAAGTGAAAGAAGAGTACAAAATGACAAAGAATGAACATTGTACATGAACAAGTACAAGATGAAAAAGGAAATACAAGGCCTTACTCTTATGTAAAAAAGGCAACATTGCATTGAGATTGCAGGGAAATGCCCTTTGGGTAGAGCAAGCAGAAAAGGGAGGGGAAAGAACTTGAGAAAAGCTCGTTGGTGGCTCCACGGGCTCCCAGCATGGGCTCCCCTGTGGGCTCCCACAGCTGAGGTAACGGTGGCCAGGAGGTGGCAGGGCAGGACCAACGATGTCCCATGAATGTCATGGCAGGAAGAGGCCAGGATGCTCCCCTGGGCCAGATGCTATACCCAGAGTCCTCCTCGATGCTGGCCTGGGCTGCCAGTCTCCCTCCCCAGCTCATGGGGTACCACCAGCCCAGCTGCTGGGCAAAGGCTCTGGCCTCTGATCCAAGAGGTCCTCATAACTAGAGGTCTCGAAGGAAAGGCTCCCAGTTTTGTCCCCAAGTCTGGTAACCTTTTCATAGCCTGTCTCTTTGCTCTCATTCTCTGGAGGCGTCTGGAGCTCAAGTCAAGCCTTGCTGGGGACATGGCTTCTCTCTTTATGTCCTGCAGCTTAGAAAGCCTGCACAGTGTCTCATGAACCCCTGACTTTACTTTGCATATGCTTTGCTGTCCTCCCGGGGTTATATGTATGGTGTGCTCAGCTACGCACACAGAGCTTCCTCTCTCTACATGTGCTGTCCTGCAGCCTGGCTCTGCCTTTGCAATCAAAGCAAGGCAGAAGACTCACTACCTCGGGGAGAGCAGAGGCTGCCAGGGCTCTCTACAGTGTAGGGACTCCCACAACCCTCCCTGAGGGCAATGAGGAGATTTGGCTTGATAGCAGGGGAACAGAGAGCCAGGCAGACAGGTAAACAGACAGCCAGATGCACAGAGAGAAGCTTGGCATGAAGCCCTTTGTCAGATCTGGCACCAGCTACTTTCTTCCTTGTGACAAGAGTAAGGGTGCTGCCCTGCCCTGGAGACAAGTCCTTACCCATGCAGTTCTTCATCATCATGAAGCCACTCTCGTAGCCTTCAAAGCACTCGCACTCGAAGCTGCCCGGTGTGTTGACACAGGTGCCATGGCCACACAGGTCTGGTGAGATGCGGCACTCATCGATGTCTGTGGGGATGAAGACCAGCTAGCGGAGGCAGGACAGACTACAAGCACTGCTACAGCTGGCACAGCATTGCCTGTACTGCACATCAAATTAAATGAACAAGGACTGGCAAGTCTGACCCAGCAGACCAAGGAAGTCCTCTTCCTGAAGGGAGAGATAGCAGTTAAGCTTTCTTTCTGGTGTAGAACTGATCCCTCATCCCACTGAGCCTTCTGCTCATAGCCCTGCCCCTGGCTTCTCAGCATGTCCATCAGGTAAGTGCCATGACTCCTCTGGGTAACACCAGAGCATTCCAAGGCAGCAAGACGGGCAAGAGTCATTTGGAGGGGGGCTACTCTTACCTGTGCAGTTCCTTTCCTCAGCATCCAAAGCAAAGCCGTTGCCACAGAGACACCTGAAGCTGCCAATGGTGTTTCGACAGGTCCCATGAGTGCACAGGCCGGAGAAAACCTTACATTCATTCACATCTGTGGGTGAAGACAGAAGAGCAGTGTTTCAGGGAGGGGATGTCTGCAACGAACCTAGGGTCCCAGGGCAGACAGCAGGTTCCTTGGGCTGTGTCTGAGATGGACCAAGCACAGCCCACAACCAGCAGCTCCCCTCTTTCTTCTCACCTTTGTAGAACGGCCTTCCTGAAAGCACGTCTCCTCGGTTGGCAAAGCCGGGTCCCCTCGGGCAGATGGCCTTGTACTCGCTGGAGCCAACCTTGGGACATTCTTCACAATCGATGCCCCAGGCTGAGCCCACAGAACAGCAGCACATGTCGATGCGGTACTTGCCTGGCAGAGGCTCCGTGCACTCATCTTCATCCCACTTCATGTAGCACTGTTCCACACGCACGTCTGGTGAGAGAGCAGAGCTCAGCCCTTGCCTGCAGCACCCAATCTCCGGTAAAACCAGAGACAGCATTTTTTGTGACATAGTTAGCAAGGTTCCTTGAACAGATTTGGTTGGTTGATCCTCCAAACAATGCCCAGGTATGGGCCATTTGCATGAAGCCACCTTGTTTGGGATGTTGTGAGAGATTTAATAGTATGGACATGGCCAGCCTGTGACTGTTGGCAACAGGGCCAGAGAATAGACCCTCCATGGTGTCATTAGTAGTGCAGACGGCCCCCGTGAAGGGCAGAGGTTTGTCACTGTGTGCCCAGAAAGCAGCCAGGATTTGGTTTAAGGGTGCTGGACCATGTCATTAACCAGTAAGGTTATCTATCTGGCTACCCCTACAGTCCACCCAATTGCATTACCAGCTGGACCTGGGGACATGAAGTTACAGCAGCCTTGCCTTAGTAACAGCCCTTACCAGGTATGACATGCCATCACTCAACTCCCAAGACTGTGGTGGGCAGGGGGTGGTTGGACCTCTGTAGAGAGGGCTGAAGAGAGGCCAGGGTCTGGGTGAGATGAGATGTCCTTACCCACACAGGTCCTAGCAGTGCCATCAAGAGTCAGTCCTTCTGGACATTCGCACCGAAAGGAGCCAGCTGTGTTCACACAACGTCCGTTCGGGCAGACACCAGGGAAAACCTCACACTCATTCACATCTGTTGGCACAAAAGGAAAAGACAAGTATGACAGTGGCACATGACCAAGCCCAGTATGGCCTTGAGGGGCTCCTGGAGGAGACGGAAGGAGCCCAGAGCTGCCCACCAGACTAAAACTGGCAACTTGTCACAATGAAAACCACATGCTCCACGCACAGCCACAGCCAGGCCCATACACTTTTGCAAGGAGGCTGCATTACAAAGGCCTGTCAGGGACAGGCAGACAGGGTGGTCCTGTTGCATATGTCCATAGTTGGCACAGCACTGGCAGAGCAGCACCAGGACTCACAAACATGAGTACTGCTGATGGAGCAGCTAAACCTGGAAACCCATTTCCAGGCACATGAATGACAAGAAAATAATCAGTAGTAGTCAGCATGGATTGACGAAGGGGAAGCTGTGATTGATGAGCTTAATAAAATTCTATGGCCCGGCAGATGAGTAAGAGCAGTGGATATTGTCCACCTAGCCTTCAGTACGGCCTTTGACACTATCTCCCGTAAGATCCTCATAGACAAACTGTTGACATACAGGCTGCATGAGCAGACAGTGAGGTAGACTGAAAATTGGCTGAATGTCTGGCCCCTGAGAGGGGTGTCAAGTGACATAAAGTCTAGCTGGAGGCCAGCAACTAGCTGTGTACCCAGGGTCTGATCCTGTTTAACAACTTCATTAGTTATCTGGATGATGGGGTAAAGTGTGTCCTCAGCAAATTTGCTGATGATACAAAACTGGGAGTAGTGGCTGATACACCAGAAGGTCATGGTGCCATTCAGAGGGACCTCGCTCAGCAGGCTGGAGAAATGGGCTGCCAGGATCCTCATGCAGTTCAACAAGGAGAAGTGCAAAGTTTTGCACCTGGGGAGGATCAGTCGCATGCAACAATATATGCTGGGGGTCAATCAGCTGGAAAGCAGTTTGGCAGAAAAGGGCGTGGGGGTCCTGGTGGACACCAAGTTGAACATGAGTCAGCAACATGTCCTTGCTGCAAAGAAGGCTAATGATATCCTGGGCTGCATTAGCAGGAGTGTTGCCAGCAGGTTGAGAGAGGTGATCCTTCCCTTCTGCTCAGCACTGGTGAGGCCACAACTGGGGTGCTGCGTCCAGTTCTGGGCTTCTCAGTATGAGAGATGGACATGCTGGAGAGAGCCCAACAACTGGTCAGAAAGTGTAGATCCTTCACCAGACTCAAAGATGCAGGACAGAACAAATAAATAACAACCAAGTTCCAAATTTAAGGAGGAAAAAAAAAGTCTTCTGTGTCCTGCAGCACTTTACCTTCACACGTGACCCCCTTCATCCTAGCATATCCCCGGGGACAGGCAGTATCTGCAAGAAAACAAGAATGTCAGCAAAGAAATGGGCTGCCTTCTGCCTTCCTGATCTCTGTGCCAAGCAGAGCCTTACCAATCTCACAGCGCTCACAGGGGCTGCCCCACGCTGCCCCCAGCGTAGCACAGCACTCCGATTTCAGCGTGGCCCCGTTGATGTTCACCTCGCAACGCCCATCCTGGATGTTCAGCCAGCATGTCCCTTTCATGCTGTCTGTAGGGGCAAAGACAAGGTGTGAGTGAAGAGCTGCTCCTTGATGGAGGTTCCCAGCTTCATGGAAGCCAGGCTGCCACAAGAAGCAGCTAGGAGAAACTATCCCTGAGCTGCAATGTGACTATTGCTCTCTGTCATCGCATTATCTTTTACGCTGTGGAGCCAAGCACTTTGCAACACGGACACAAACTGTGCTAGTCCCCAGAGCCCTGTCCCACTGCTGTGCTGCGGAGCAGCATTTCTGTGCTCTCTGATACAACTGCTATTGCATCAGTTCGGTGTCCTGTCCTTTTCCTAGTCCTAGCCTGCTCCTCTTCTGGCTAGAAATAGTCCTTTCTCTCCAGCTGCCCCTGTAATGCTTGACAAGGCCCTGATCAACCATGAATGGGAAGTGGGTACCTTTCTATCATCTTGATGAGAAGGGATCTACTTCACCTTGATGTGCCGTAATGTCAGCACACTACAAACCCATCTGGTGAGTGAGGACTCACCATCCCGAAACCCTGCAGCATCCCCTGGGACCGCACGGCTGTGCTTTGTCTTGCTGCAGCACAGTTGGGCATTCCTGTGTCTGCCACACGCTGCTCAGAGCACTGCCTGAGATTGCAGCTTTTCAGACTCCCTCGATGCATTAAGATGTGTTAATTGTTACCAACAACCAAGGAAATACTAGCTGAGAAAGAGAGGTCTCAAAGGATCCCCATCCCTGAGCCAGGAACACGGGACCGGCTTCAGATGAAGAGCAAGGGGTGATGACGGGCACTGCTGATATCAGACACTGCTTGAGAGCTGCCTGTAGAAGGTTGCATCCTTACCCACACAGATGGTGCCACTGGGGTCCAGCTTGCTGCCTGGGGAGCACTCACAAGCAAAAGAGCCAGCATTGTTCCTGCAGACACCATTCACACACGGGTTAGAGGTGCACTCGTTGATATCTGCAGGAAGAAAGGGAGTGTCACTGTAGTGAGCGCCACGGGACCCACTTTTCTGGGCCAGAGACCAGGGGAGATGAGAAGCAAAGAACATGAAGAAAGGAGTTTTTCAACTGTTCAGAGGATCACCAGTCCAGGCCACAGGAGTCCTGCATGTGCAACTCAAGTATGCATCATCTCAAGGGGAACGGGCATGGGCAGCAGACACCACGGAATTAGTGAGCTGCTTCAGGATTGAGGGAATGGATGGATTGAGGGTGGTGTGTGCAGCTACTGGGGAATAACGAACTTGCTCGATCAGGGCTACTATGGCTAAGACGGGAGCAGCCACAGTGCTGAATATGGCCTTCATGCACCTGTCTGAACTACATGTGAGACTACATAGCTTTTGACTTTTTTTTTTTTTTGCCTTCTTTACAGTACAGAAAATCAGTTGTGTTTTTTTTTTTCTCTAAACAGATATTTATGTGCAAAGTGCCAGTTCTGAAATGTTTGAGGACTTTGTGGGCTGGAAGCAATTTTCTCCACTCCAAACTGTAAGCTTTCAATCAAATGCTCCAAACTTACAATTTTGGTCAGGTTTTACCTAAAATTTTGGGAGCCTAGAGGAAATTGTTCTGGTTTTCAGTCACTGAAAAGCCCAGATGCTCTGGGTTTGGAGGCCCACTATTTTGAATGAAGTGTGAAATTTCCCCCTAGGAAAAAAAAAAAAAAAAACCAAACCAAACAAACAAACCCACAAACCCAAAGTCTGGACCTGCTCCAGTTCAAACCACTGTGGTCAAAAGGGAACCAAAGACACGTCAGATCTTGAACTCCCTTTCAGGCAGGACCTCAGGCCATAGCTCTTTACATTTTGTGAAGATGTTCTCCGTTGCTTCCAGAGTAACATTACCTTCACAGGTATCTGTCTCCGTCCTGAAGACAAAGCCCTTGGGGCAGGTGCAGGTATAGCTGCCAGGTGTGTTGCGGCACAGTCCATTGTCACACAGCAAACGATTGACAGTGCATTCATCAACATCTGTGGGCAGAGAGATGTGGTTTCTGAGCTACAACACAAGCTTCTTCTTGTCCACTCTTCTACTCTGCCAGCCCTCTGCCAGCCTGAGAGGCACAGAAATGCAGTACCATCCTCAAAGGAATACAACGTGGAAAGTATGTTAAATCACGTGCGAATGGTTTCTCGCATAGCACCTTGTGCTCTTCCATGTGGACAAGGCAGCGCTGAATGGGGATGGTGCTCAAGGGCATCAGCTGCTGTATCACCTCAGGCTCCTGGGCAGCTGGAGGTCTGTGTCTGGCTCCCAGCCTCATACGCTGAGCGCATGCCGCCCTCTCCCCACCAGCACTGAGCTCCTGGTTCCCTACCCAACACTGAGCCCGGCCTGCCCTGAACTCACCCACGCAGTTCTTGCCCGTGGGATCTGACTCGTAGCCCAGGTTGCAGATACAGCGGTAGCTCCCACGCAGGTTCTCGCACATGCCGTTGGGACAGATGTCTGGGTTGAGGGCACATTCGTTGATGTCTGCACAGAGAGAGAAGTCAAATTAGGTGGACCACAGCAACCACAAATACAGAAAACTTCTACACCCTAATTCACTGCTTCTTGGCGTCAATAGCCAGCTGGGGCACTCCACTGCAGAAATCCCTCCTTCCTGTCCTACCTGCCCTCCAGGTTTGACCCAGTAGGCCCTGGCGAGCCGTGTTCCTCTCCTCTTGGTGCTGTGGAGCTGGGCATGTTTGTCCTGGGGATATACAACTGATCTAGCACAGGGCTCTGAGCTCAGGAGGAGAGAACTGGATAAGAGGTTGAGGTAAGCCCAGTCTCAGTTCCATATCAAGGGCTCTCAGGTCCTTCTGTTACCTTCCTGAGTCTCCTTACAGTATCTCTATCCCAGATACTCAGGTTAGACCATTTAATTTTGGTCTATTGGAAGAGGTGGGAGGAAGAAGCTGTTTGTAAGGTGCTGTGACAGGATGCTGGGGCCAACTGGAGTAAGGGCAGAGCATGATGGACAATGTGCCCATGCATCCACAGCCCTGCCACGGGGGACCACTGCTGGGGCTAGAACAGGGCAAGGAGTACTCAGACACATTGGAGAGCATGCTGTAGGCAGCTGGGCTGGCAGAGGGTCATGTCCATGGCTTGATGGTCACAGCAAAGCCCTTCCAGTGCCGAAGTCCCTGTACCTACCAGCTCAGCCATGTTTCCCACACTGAGAGCTTCCACAGGCTCCCTGACCACACAGCCGCCAAGCTGGAAGAAGTCCTGATGAGCCCAAAGTAAATTTGCTTTCCCTATTGCTGACAAAGAACTGTCTGAAAGCAGCTTGGGCAGGCTGGAAAGGGAGAAGAGAGGATCTGTGGCCTCTGCCTGGTTCCTGGCCCTGGAGAATATGTGGTGATATGGCAGTGACAGAGAAAAGTGTTACGTTTGGGTGAGGACAGGGCCTGGGCCAGAGGCGAAGTCCTGCAGGATGTCAAAACCTCAGCTTCAAAAACTTGTAAAGTGCCTTGGACAAACTGAGAGGTTTTTTGTGCAGTTCTGCGGCAATGTGTGGTGAGTACCACAGCCCTTGCCGCCCACGTGTACGGTGGTTGGGCAGATCTGCAGGGCGTCTGGCTGGGAGAGCCATGGGCACCACTGCCACCACCCACCTCCTGCCCGTCCCCTTGTCAACAGCCCCAAGTGCCCCGGTGCACGCGGACAGTAACCCAGAAGGGTGGCAGCCAGGTGCACAGCATCTCTCCCTCTGCATCAGCATCATCTCACTGTCTTTTTGGAGCAAAGCTCTGCTGCCCAGGCAAAGAGATTTTACCATGATGAGAATCAGCCTCCCCATAGAGCAGGGCAGGTTTGTGTTTGTAGAGCCGTGTCCTCGCGGTACCAAAGTGCCAGATGGCAAGCAGCCCAGGCCAGGGCTTCCCAGACACTGCTGGCCTTTGTCTCCATACAGCTGGACTTCAGTTACATCCCCAGGGAAACACAACCCTGGAGAGCGCTGAGTGCATACAGTCCTGGCTGCAGGCAGCGATGGGCTGACCAGAACACATCTGACGTTAGCTTCTTGCTAGAAAGCATCTTATCGTTAGCCTGAGACTGATTTCGGCCAAGACACAGTGCCCTGGAAGGAAGCCCAAGAAGTCACCAGGGTTTTGCCTCTGGCTCACTCCCAGTTGGAAAGTTTTGAAAGGCCGGAGCTATCTGGCTGCTTTGCGCTCTTCCTGCTGATCCGAGCACTGCCCAGGGCTGGCAGCACAGCCGCCTGCCTGACCTCTTGCACAGCTGTCTAATTCAAAGCAGCCCCTTGGCAACGCATCCCAACACGCACTTATCACCTCTTTCTCCCTGGGAGACTGTGAACTCTCTTCTCCCTCGACCAAGGGAGCTGGAGGGCAGAGGAGGGAAACAAACAAGAGGATGCAATTGGTCACACTCTTCATTCCCATCAAAGCAGGGAGTAAAGCCAAACTTCGTGTGTGCATCCCCAGAAATGCAGTTCCCACAGGGTGCCAGGAACAAACCACTCGATTCAATACAGTCCTCAGGGATGCTTGGTCAGCGTTAACTCACGGTGCTTCAGGGAGGAGAAAAGACACACAGCACTCCTCTCCCTCTGTGCCCAAGCTCATGTCCCACCCACAGACACTCACTAACACAGAGATGGGTTTTTGTGTGCACTTACGCCCACCCAGGCTACGCAAGCTACCCCGCGCTTACTCACCAACAGCTCTCACATACACGGGCGTTAACGTGCTAACTCTCCAGCACACCCTCCACAGTGCCAAGTCTCTCATGACACATGCTCCCACACTCACATACGTGCACATGCACTCCGTTAAAAGCAGCTGAAGGAGAGCTGAGAGTGACATTAGGTGTGCCCATCTAGGATACAGCACGTGGTATGCACATACCTCTGCCATCAGCCGTTATTCCAATGCCGCTGCTGCAGAGTGCCTGGAATTCAGCTGTGTAGAGAGCACAACAGAGCCATTATCTTTTCTAGACAGTTCACGCACAGTGACATTAATTCTGGGTAATGCTGGATTTATCATTTCTTTGTTAGAATGTCAGCTGCAGGCTTCCAAGCAGTGTCTGTTTATACTTATGCAATGTGTATTTTAGAGCTGATACTCACAGTCAGCAGTCCAACACTGTGAGAATCCCTGCAATGAGATCAGCATCAGATTTGTGGATCAAGTGTAAATTTGTTGACTCCTTGGCATCCTTTCCCACTGCCTATGGCTTTCCCATGTCACTAGCAAGATGCCTAGGCCACCTCAGGGACCAGTCAGGGACTGGTCAGAGACCCAGAATGTCTCTGAGCACCTTCCTAGCTTTTTGCAAACTCAGACGGAAGAGGAACTCACCAGAGTTTTTGGCCGGACAGGGTTGGCAGGGCTCTCCAAAGCCATGGTCTGGGTTAGCACAGCAGCACTCAGACTTGGTGACTGCCCCTGGAAAGGGACGGGCGCACGTGCCCTTTTTAATGCCCCCATAGCAGGTGCTGCGCATATGGGTGTCCACGCAGACTCGTCCATCCACCCCAATAGCCAGACCCCCGAGGCACTCGCAGCGGAAGGAGCCCTCCGTGTTAATACACCAGCCATTCATACAGATTCCTGGTGTCTCGCACTCGTCGATGTCTGAAAAGAGGAAGCACAAACTGGCTGTCACCTACACACAGGCAGCAGGACACACAGACAGGGGCTTTGGGCTGCTTTGCAAGGAGACTTGGAGACTAAGAGGGAGCCAGAGGTGCAGTTTAGAGCATCAGATCCCCTGCATGCTCCCCTGGCTGTCCCTGATAGTTCAAGGGAAGGAACATGAATCTGGGCTTCTTCAGTCTCCTGAGACCCAGTCCCTTTTCAGACTAGCAGGGTCTGGTCTCTGCTCTGTTAGCAGGGCAGTGACCCAGTGAATTCACCCTCTGCACAGCAGCGTATCAAAGAAATGTTGTGTTCTCCTCCTCCTTTCTCCACTCTGCCTTCACATCCTAACCTTCCTGGCTTTGGGAGGTGGCACACAAACCATAGAGGAACGTGCTGCAGAGGTTGGGAAAGCTGTGGAGGTGACTGCTGCCAGCTTACATTGGCCATACAGAGCTCCACAGCCCTGCTTAACCTCCTTTAGAAATAGAATTTAAGCTCCAATTTGTGCTGAAGTAGTGGAGGCGCAAGACATTTTCCCTAGTGCCCATTCTGCTCTGAGGGAGTCATTTCTGGTGGAAGAGCAGGAGATGTCTGGCAACAGCTTTGTTGCTTCTCAGCTCCCCTTGGCCTCAGACACATCACAAGTCCCCAGCAACATGGATGGCAGGCTGGGAAGAGGGCAGAGACGAAGCGTGGGGACCTACGCACCAACACAGTACCGCCCATTGGGAGCCAGCACAAAACCAGGCTTGCAGATACACTTGAAGCTGCCATCCTCGTTGATACACATCCCGTTGAGGCACATGTTGGTTGTGGCACACTCATCATGATCTGGGGAGGACAAACAGAAAACAAGAGCTGAGCGTGGGAGCTGTGGCAAGACTCTCCTGTGCTCAAAAACTCTATCCTCCATCTCATGGTCAAGTTGCTTCTTAGGACAGTAGGTGCTAATACTCAAGGCAGAGTTCCCACTTCTTCTCCTGGTGAGAACTGTCCTGCGGCATCCCTGCCGCTCTTGGTACCCTAGGCAGCCGGTATAGCTCACAGCAGGACTCGAGACCCTGACTGCTGGAGAATGTCCTGCTTCCAGACCCAGCCCTGCTCATGCTCCTGGACCCCAAAACCTACATTGAGGAGCACTCCAGAAGCACTAGCACCCTTATAAAAACACCCTCCTATTTCAGTCCTTTCATTTCAAGATGCACTCTGCCCCAGAGATGAAAGGAGTACAGCACAGATTAAAGTAACCACTAGTCCCCCAGAAGGACATAGCCTCAGTTCAGTCCCAACGTCCCCAAGGCCACAGATGACAGCACAGCAGGAAAGAGCTTACCGACACAGTTCTTGCCATCAGGAGTGATTTCAAAGCCAGCGTTGCAGATACACTGGAAACTGCCATCAGTGTTAACACAGCGGCCGTTCCTACACATCACTCCGTTCATGATGCACTCATCAATATCTGGCAGGGAAATAAACATAAGAAAGTAGCAGCAGGTGGAATGAGAAGCAGTTCCAGGCAAGTGCTCTCAGACACTCAGAGCGTGCCCTGCTCCAGGATCACACTCTTCCCCTCTGTACAAACTACAGGAGGTGGAAAAGATGTGGAGAAAGCTTTCTGCATGCTCTGGAAGCAGCACTACATTTGTGAGTTTAGAGTTCCAGAATCTCAGCCTTTCCATGATGTCTTTTGTCAAACTCCTGCCCCAGGGTCCCCTTTGCAACTCAAATTATCCTAGGGCTGTTCAAGTCCACAGAGCACAAGCCCTCAGACCAACAGCCACGGACTCAGGCTTGCTACGAAGAGCCACAGAGATGTGGTCCCAGTGCATGAAGAACATAATGTCCACTTGCTCTTGGAGGCAGGGCACTGAATGTTCTGGGTAAAGACAAAAGGAAGAGGACTGTCTCACATAGGGGGTTGTTACCGACCCTTTATGCAAAGCTGGGGAAGACAGGATGAGCTATTTTATGAGCAAATTACAGAAAACCAATAGTCTGGCCCCAGCAGCAACAGATGATCCAGACACTTTGTAGACTTCTAACATGGAGAAATTAGCTTGAGAGCAGCCAGAAAATGCTCTGAATCACACATTAAATGGGGGGACTCGCACAGAAGGAAACCTCCTTTTGGGCTCTATCAACAGGAGAGCTGTGTGTAAGCAAGCCACATGGGACTGCTTCTTGTCCTGACAGCTAGAGAGGTCACAGCTGAAGAACGGCATCCCATTTTGGCACCACACATTAGAAAAGATTAAAAAAAAAAAAGGAGGAAGTTTAGAAGATAAAAGCAAGGACAATGAGAAGCTTAGAATCATTATCAATGAGAAGAAATTGAGAGACTTGCATTTGTTTAGTCTAGAAGGGAGACGACAGGGGGGTTACAAGTTGCAGTTTCCCATAATGTAAAAAATGTTGTAAAGGAGACAGTGATGAACAAATTTTCATGGCCAGAAACAGAATCACAAGAAGCATTCAGATTAAAAGATTTAGTTCAGAAATTAGGAAAAGCCTTTCACATTGTCAGGCAATTGGGAGTCCTTTTGGAAACCCCTTCATTAGAAGCCACTTGATGGCAAAATAAAAAAAAATTAAAAAAAAAAAAAAAAAGAAAAGCCAGACACTGACAGGGAAATTTGCCTTTGTTTCTTGTTCACATGGGACATTATCTCCCCATAATTTTTTTTTTTTAGCAGTCCCTCACCCAGAGCACCATCTTGCTGCAAGACACTGACAGAACAACTTTGCTACAAATCGCAATCCCAACATTGATACAAAAATTCCTCAAAATCCTATCTTTTGTCAAAACAAAATGTTGTCTTCTTTAAATAGAATTCTGCTCTTGAAAAGGACTCTGTAAGTTCCTTGATTGCTGCTAGCCAATTTAAAGACCAACAAAGGTAGAGGAAACTTCTCCTAGATAGATTTCAGAACACTTGGCAACTCCGCTATGCTGTTCTGAAATCCCATTACATGCCTGGCTGGAAGGGCTGTTTGGTGCTGAGGACTCCTCACTCTGTTTCTCCTTTACAACTACTTTCCGTTCATACCTAAGTCTGTGATAACACTCTTGCAGCACACTGTGTCCTCCCAAAAGGAGATAGAAAATACTGACCAATGCAAGCCTGTTTTGTGGGGGTGCTCTGGAAACCTTCGTGGCACTTGCAGTGGTAGGAGCCAGGTGTGTTCACGCAGTCGCCATGCACACAGGGGCTGCTGGAACACTCATCGACATCTGCAAGAAGAAAAGCCTAAGCCTGTGAGTCACCATCATGCAGGGAATGCACAGCAAGGTACCAGGACAGGCAACAAGGCTGCCTCTTGTGAGCTGCTGAGCCCATGCTTTCAACTCCAGTGCTCGGCATCCTGGCCAGCAAGATGTCTCTGGAGGGCATTTCTTCCCTGAACTGCACCACTCCGCTTGGTGCCAGGTGCAAACTTGGCAAGGGTGCACTCAATTCCACCCTCTATGTCAATGATGACAATAATTAAATAGTATTGGACCCAGAACAGACCCTTGAGGGTCACCACTCATTACTGGTTTCCACTTGGACATTGAGCCACTGACTGTAACTCTTTGGACACAGTAATCCAGCCAATTCCTTATCATCCAATAGTCCATCCACTAAACCCATATTACCCCAACTTAGCAGTAAGAATGTCACAGGGAACTATATCAAAGGCCTTACAGAAGCCCACATAGATGACATCTGTAGCTCTTCCCTTTTTCACTGATGCAGCAACTCTGTCGTCAAAGGCAACTAGATTAGTCAGGCACGATTTGCCCTCAGTGAAGCCTTGCTGGTTGGCTGTCTCTAGTCACCTCCATCTTCCATGTATTTTAACATATCATCCCTTCTGAACAGTTTATAGACATCAGTTGCAGTGCTCTTGTCGTGAGATTCATCCCACTGCATTTCCATGCTGCTTTCTAGCTGCACAGTAGCTTTCAGCATCTGTTTGTTACTCATGCTGCATGCATTGACACAGAGGCACTTCAGTTGGGCTGCCATCCCTCTCCCCTTTTTTGAGGAACACATCCTAATTCAGGCATTTCACAGGTGTTTCCCTTTTGGCTCCCAACACATCAGCAGCCCATGGCTCTTCTCTGTTGCTCAAAACTCCCTCGCCCTCTTCCCATTAAATCTAGTTTTAAATTCCAGATTCTTTTAACATAGCTCATTAACATACAGGCTCTTTTGAGGGTTCTAGGTTGCCTTCTCACAGCATCATTAGGTCCTACATGAAATAGTAGGAGTGCATGATAATCTGGAGGCTTCACCAGTCTCAGCAGCCTCTCATTGATGTTGCAAATGTGAGGTCCTGGTAGGCAGTAAACTTTTCTAGAGAAATTGTCTGGAGGTCAATTGGGTGCTTTGGTGCCTCTCAGTAAGGAATCTCCAATTACTAATACTTTACGTGCTTTTCTGGTGGCAGTGGTTCTAAATGCATGTGGGGGGCTGGATCAATGTTGCATGGTTGGCTTTTCCTGGATCTCCATTACTCAAGTGCTCTTCATTTTCCAGCCCCAGAGCACTGCATCTCTTATGTGGGGGCACTTTAGAGGAAGGGGGAAGGTTCTTCCTTCTGCTCTGAGCAGTGACAAGGGTCCAGCCTCCTTCTCGTGAGTTACCTGTGTCAGTCAGCTCGCGATTGGATTCAGGCTTACCTCCCTGTTATGTAGCCTTAAAGCAGGACTGTCGCTCAGCCTAGGACCACACACAATACCACAAACCAATCTCCCATTTACATCCCTGGATACCGTGCTGCCTATTGAGCTCCTCTTACAGCATAGCTACTTGCTTGAAGAGTTCTAGCTAGCTATACTTCCAGCTATGACATCTGCCACTGCCTTCAGGTGCTAGGAGGACTTCCAGGTGCCGGATCTCCACGAAACCTAAGGCCTGGACAGCTATTTCAGCCCTTGGGAGGTCTGCTTGGGTGGAGATGTCCGCATAGGAAGGCTGTTCCTTGCAGATGCAGTGGGTGGACACCATTTTCTTTCAGCAGGACACAGTCTCCTTACAGTTCTCAGAAAAAATAGCTCACTTATAAAATGGTAATTCTTTTGAAAGATACCATCCTTCTAATTCTAATTCCTCAGAGACCTCAAACTTCTGAGTAGGCTTCCACAGCCACCAGCTAGCTGGGATGACCGTGGGGGCTGCAGCCTAAGCCTGCGGGGTAAGCAGAGCAGGTAGCAGCCCAGTACCTGGCAAAGCACACTGCCCGTCCCATGTGAACTGCTGTCGCGGCTCCCTGATTGCTGCTGCCGGTATATGGGGCTTCCCACAATGTGAACTGGCCACGGGGACCACCAGCACCTCAGTGGTGGGATTCTGTCCGAGCAGAGACAAGCAGCTAAGCCAATGGCAATGTTGTGGTTACCAGAGGAGAGCTGTCACCCTGGATGTTCCTCATGGGGCAGATATATCCTGCCTGCCATGCTGCTTCGTTACCTGACATGAGCCCTCTATCTCCAGCCTCTTGGGAGCTCTGACTGGGATGGGGGCTGTTAGGGCAGCAGCTCAAGGTGCTACTAGGAGCAGGCATGGGGATAGCTGGAGCTGACCCTTCAGCGTTTCAGGCAGACCCTACTCACCAATGCACTCTCCGCGCACATCCTGCTTGTACCCCATGTTGCACTCGCATCGGTAGCTCGATGGAGTGGGGATGCAGCGTCCGTTCAGGCAGAGGTTAGTGAAATGCTTGCAGATGTCAATGGTCTGATTCAAAGTGGCGGTTCCTGTAAAGCACAGAGGCAGCATCAGGTAGAGGATTACAGCTCCCTTCCCTTGACTGGTCCCAGGAAGTAGGGTCAGTGAGTCCAAACACCGTGATGAATCAGTGATGCTCCTGGGCCCTGAACAACTATAGAGCTGCAGACACAAACTGAGCTGCCTCAGAAATCTCTGCAGAGTGCTGTAGTACCTGGCATGCCTCTACCTTAGTGACATGCACAAGATGGCACAGCCTCTCAGAAGCAAGGTGGGAGTCAAAATTTATCAACATCCAGTGCATTTTTACAGGCTTCAGTCCTTAGCAAGAAGCTATTTGGGGATGCACCAGAGGGGTGTCCAAGGTGGTGGGAAAACCAGTTTTGTTTTAGGGAGGCAGAGCGAGGCGGTGATGTGAAAGCTTCATTCCTATTTGGTAATTAGAAAGATACTCTGCACTGGAGCCAGCCTCAGCTCCCTTGCACTGCCAGCAGACGCTGTTTGATCTGCTTCTGGGCTCAGCATCCTGCACAGCATTAGTGTCACATCCCATCACTCCCCTCCTGTCAAAATAAACCTTGTAGCTGGCTAAGAGCACGGGTGCTTTGCTCATGTGTGCACAGCTCAGAGAAGCAGGCCGGCACACAGGTAGACATGCTGCCTGTGTTCTGAAACAGACAGCCAAATTGGGTCTGCACAGTAAGAAAGTAATTTTAATTACCAATGCTTGAACTTCCTGGGCCCATTCCAGGCAGACCTGGGATCCCGCCTTGTCCATTTGCCCCATTTGGTCCGATGCCTCCAGGTCCGTTGAGTCCTGGCCCAACACCATTGGGCCCAAATCCAGGAATTCCTGGAAAGCTCCCAGGGAACCCCGGCACGACTGGGAGTCCTTCGATGCAAAGCCTGCGGTACTCATCTGAAACAAAACAGCTGCCTTAGTGTTTTTGCAAGAGTGCCTGAACCCCCCTCCTGCCCCTGCCAGAGTGCAGAGAACAGAGGGATGGAGATGACTGGCAGGGAGCAAAGAGGGTGGGTGCTAATGTGAACAGGGCAGATGGTTGAGGAGGGCTTTAGCACCCTCCATTCCAGAGCAGATGATGAGACACAGCTTGCCAGGGTTTGGCAACCGCTTCTCGGGGTGCGTGGGACAGCTGGCGCCATGGGCTCCTTTCACACAGGAAAGGGCAGGACACAGGAGGGTGCCAGACACTGTAAAGCTCTGCCCTCCCCAGAGCTGGTGATGAAAGAAGAGAGGCAGAGAGATAGATCTACAGTGCTGTGCCTCCTCAAGGCCTCCTGCTGCCCGGGCTCACCCTCATTTGGCCCCAAGGTTCAACTATGGCGGGCGCCAAAGAGAGCTGAAGGGGTAGGAGGAAAGGGATAAATTCTTGCCTTGGCTGAACTCATCTGGCTCAACTTCAGATGAGATCCAGGCAGGAAAGCCAGCATCCCCATGTGACCTTTCTCTGGGTGTTGTGTTGATGATTCTCCACATCAAGCCTGGGGTACGACTAGGGCCATCAGAGCCATGAGTTGGCCCAGCAGCAGGTGGAGGCCCTTCCTGTTGCACTTACCAGACCCCCGGACAGGGCACATCTCTGGAGTCTGAGCAATGGCCCAGCAACGCCCTGAGTCACAGCAGCACTGCATCTTGGTGTACTGGCCAGGAAGGTCCCCGGCACAGCGGCCCCCGATCAGAGCAGAGAAACATGTCCCAATCCGCTGGTCTGCAAAGAGGGAGAGGAGAAGGAGCAACATTCATAATGTGTTATCATCACATTCTTGGTCAGATCCTGTGTGCCCATTCCCAATGGTGTCTCTTCTGGCTATCCACTGTCCCAACCTGATCTCCTGTTTTGCCCCATCCTCTCAGATCATGAGGTTCTCCAGCACGTCCATCTGGAGCCCATGAAAGCTGTAGGGTCAGGCCTCATTCCCTAGTATTAGATCTCACATTCCCTTTAGTTTCCTAAATATAAGCAGCCTGATCAAGAGCCAGAAACAGGCATAGGTGGGCAATCCCTCTCCATTGGATTCTCTACTGGGAACTGCCCTCCTTGTCCTGCAGGAATGACAGGATGATCCAGCAGAATCTGTCTGAATTCACAGAGCAGAAAACAGATGAGATCCCCTACCTCATCCCATGTTTCCTCACCTTCCCAAAGAAATGGGATTATTTACAGGTGTTTCCCTCCTCTCACTAGAGTTCCTGTGCTGATGAGAGATGGCAGGGATGGGTTCCCCCACTGACCCAACACACCAGCTGGGAGAGGGAATAGGCTGAGGGGACGTGGTCTACAGGAGACCACCGCAAACGCTGACACTTCCACTACTAGACAGACTGACCCATCCCCTCAGCCGGGACAGATATATCGTTCTGGAGTAAATACATTATGCAACGAAACTGCATCCTGGGGCTGAGATCTCCATTCTTCAAGTTCCTCCTCTGCTGTTAGTGTCTCTCTTGCTTGTTTGGATTACATTTGTGACCAAGGGTTGGCCATCAGTGCCAATACTACGGTACAACAGGCCCTTGAACTTGGTCACACGGAGTGGTAGTGTATTCTCCTCTCTCAGGCTGTTGGACCCAGCACAATATATTTTCCTCTAACGTCTGCCACTAAAACCACCTCCTTGTGATAAAAACAATCCAGCATGGACTGCTACTATTTTGAGAGTTCCCAGACAGCAAGCAGGCATTCCCCACCCATTCCTGCTCTAGGCTGAAGCCTTGTCTGCAACAGTCCTTTCCATGTTTTCACTTGTGGCACGACAGAGCTGGCAGACCAAGGTGGTCAGCAGTTTCATACACCACTTTGGTCAGGCTGGGGATCCAGGTACAACCCTCCTGGTGTCGGTCAGTGATCCTTCACGCTGAGCTAAGCAAGGACTGTTCCATAGCCACCGCTGTCCAGTGTGGTCTTGCACATCTCAGGCTGGGCTCTCCTTCCCAGACCTGATATAGGGACAAATGTCCCATGTCCCAGGCTTCCCATACGGAAGCATTCCCTGCCAGGTCCCACTGGTCTCAGCATCTCTCGCTAAACAAATAGAGCTGTTCCCAATTCCACATCCCTGCAGCCTGATCACTCCCATTCCCAAGTGGATGCCTGTTTCAGGTCATGGGTTAGTTCCCACAGCCTGGACTGAGCTGGGAGGAGAATGAGCCCTGGATGGTGGTCAAAGTCTGCAAACCCAGCCAAAGCCACAGACACCATGCCTGGCACCAGTGTTTGGTGTGTGTGGCTTCTGGACGAGGCCCAGGAGACTGAGGGTCTTTCACATGTCTAGCAGGCTCCATCTGGCACCAAGTCCTCTAGGACAACCTAGAATCTTCCACTCATTCATCTCCCATCTTTGTTTCTCAAGTAAATTAATGAGGAGGAAAGACTGGTCTGATTTGTCATCTGTGCCTCTAGACTGACATTAGCCAGCAGGCTGACACTTTCCTGAAATATAATTGAAATTAATTGTGTGGAGCTGTTTGATCTGTGGGCTGTGGTTACATTTCTTCTCTAATCACAACTCAGCAGCTTGCAGAGGACAGTGACCCCATTTAAAGCCAGGGTGACTAAACCAGCAGGTCTTTTCTCAGATACATCCTTTGCACCATTCTGCAGCACTGAGTTCAGCACGAACTATTCCCTTTTAGGAAACTTCATTCACCAAACAGACTTGCAGAAAGAAAGACAGACTAAGAGAAGGGAAACGTGAGCGAGGGGATTGAATGCAACACTAAATTAGCTCCTCAGCCTGACAAAGGGAAGTACAAGCCACATGGGTGTTTGGGTCATCCCAAGCCCTTGATCTCTGGCAAGCGGCAAGAGTGCAAGAGCAACACCCACATCTTTGCAGGTTCCAGCAGGTGCTGAAGTGGAGAAGAGGGCTGTGTTTCCACAGAACCTTGACAGGTCGATGCTCTTTAGCATCAGCATGTAGCCCACTCTTACTGCAGAAAGAAGCTGCTCTCTGAACAATCCGGGGCAGGACAGTGAGACCATTTGGAAACGCTGCACCTCAAATCCTCGATGCGAGTTTAGCTAAGTGAGGGCTTAGGGCTGAGCTTAAATGAACTTCTAGATCTGAGGGTGGTAGTTTGGAATAAACCCTTTGGGCATTAGAGAGAACAGATCCCACGTGGCTCCTTCCGACGCTTGCTGTCCCAAAAGCTGTGATACATGGTGACAGCCAGCCAGTTAATGGGTACGGATTGATTCAGAGAACACAACCTCCTTCCCCGCAGACAGACAGACATGTGCTGACAAGTTTGACAAGGCAAGGAGGTCACAGCAGTTTGTGTAACGGCGGGAATGGTCCAGCCCTTATTCATCTGGACAAATGTTTATTAAATTCAGCTGTCTTTGCTGCAGTTTGTAATGATCTCTCTCAGAAATGAAGGTCAGAACTAATTGAAAACTCATCTGGAGCTGCCTTGGGCAGAGAGAGGGGTGGATGGAAAGAACAGAGGGTCCCTGCAGTCCCTCTGTGACCTCCTGCAGGACCACCCACATGCTGGAGGTATGAGCACAAAGCTGTCGTGGTTTTGGTTTGCCTTCCTCTGCAGCTGTTAAGGGAACAGGTTTGCACAATAACCTCAGTAAATCAGTGTCGTAGTTCAGGAGAAGACCCACACCAGGAGCTGCACCCTCTGGGTGAGCCTCCAGCATGGCTAATCTCTACCTTCCCTTTTCATGTAGACGTCCTTTCTGTGGTCTGCACAAGGCATCTAAGATCTGCTGTGCACCTGCAAGAGATTTTGCAATTTTCATCCCAATTAAAACCTGATTTGCTTCTTTGGTGGTGGGGTAGGGGCAGGAAGAGACAGAGGAATATAAAGTGCTGATACTGCTTCCCAGGAGACAACTTTAAAGGGTGAGTATTTCTCTCACTTTGTGTGTCGTCATGTACAGAAACCGAGAAGCTCAAGTGACCAAACCGAAACAAACTAGTGGTTGCAAAAGGCAGTTAGCTCTGACTACAAAGGACCTGAGGGCTCAGAAGGGAGCTGCAACAGAGCAACATGCAGCCAAAGGTCTCCCACCCAAGATGTCCAATGGTGCTCGCTTTTTAAGGAAGAAGGGTGCAAAAAGGAGCCTCATACTGTGGTGAGGATAGTCAATCTGGACCAGTGATGCCATCACATGTTCTCTGTTTCTGGAAAACTGACCCATTTCATTCTTGTCTGGGTAAGATTAGACAATGGTGTCTGTCTCAGTCATGCCAGAAAGAAGGCACAAAGCATCCCTCTGTGCACAGCTCCCACCCAACTGCAATATCCACAGCACCCTTTGGCCTCCAACACTGCTGCAGCCGCGCTGTCAGAGGGCTGCAGTACAAACAGGAAAGCTCCAGCTGCTACTGCAGGACAGTTTCTTTGCTGGGAAGTGCTATAATAAATTTGCTCCCTCCCTGGCTGTTCACTCTTCTCCAAATTCACCTCCCAGTTCAACTGTTATAAGATTGAGGTATAAATGCATCCCTGAAATAACTTGACAAAAAAATTATTCTCTCTTGGAGGAAATGCTTTATAAATCTGAATGATCCAGTTTGCCGTCCAGGTCCCTGCACAGGTTTGCTATGGAGCCTTTCCTCTGGTCCCTGCAGATGTCCAGGCAGCATCACCAGCTCCCTCGATGCCTTGGGAACTATTGTGGGGCTCTGCTCAAGGTCCCTCCCCAGCTCCTTATCGATCTGTTTTGAGCCTGTGATCCTCACAGCACTTCCCTTTTGTCATTTCTTGCCACCGTAAATATTATCTCCTTGTATTTCCTTTTTCCTCTTGCCTTTTCCTTTCCCAGATAATGACCAAAGCAGGCACACAAAGGGTTCCCCAGGCAGGTGAAGTCACCAGTAACACACTCAAAACCTCCTCTGAGCCCAGGACTTCACAACGATAAGCAAGATCTGGCCCTACCCAGAAGTTTAGGCAGTAAATCTGCTGATGTTGTCTAAGAAGATATAAGACCCAAATCTCTCAGAGTTTTGCTACACTATCAGGGAAACACAGCAAAGCAAGAAATGTGGAGGAGTGCTGACTTGCAATGAACAAGGGAACACCATGTGCATGTCCAAAAATGCATCCGAAAGGCTATTTTTCTCATTTGAAAATTAGTCTTTTAAGCCGTTCTTGAAAAGCAACCCATTGTACTGAAAAGAAAAAAAAACAACTCAGGCTGCTGGAGGAGATGCTTCTGCTGCCAGCAAAACACTTGTCTTTTACAAGCATAAATGAATTAAACTGCTATGAACATGTGTGGAACTGGATTCTTTGTGTCAAGCACAGGTGGCTGAATCATTCCATAAATGTTCATTTCAAACTATGACGGACTTTCTCCAGCTACACTGCTGCTTGCGTTTTACTGAGGCAGTTAATGAGATCTGGGATCAAGTCAAGCTCAGTGTCTTGCTGTTTCAGCTGCAAAAACTACAGAAGATTATTCAAATGCAATAAAAAGGTGTTTACTTTACTAAAAAGGGAGAGGAAAGGGATGGGAATATATCAAGGCCGCCACCATAAAGTCACCACATACCCAGTGCTGGTGCCCCATGATATATGAGACACTGCGGTCATTTCCAGTCTGAACATCTGAGAGGTGGCAGTGTGACAATCTCTTCTGCTCTCTCCTGATGCTGCTCGTGCTTTAAGGGTGGCCGCATTATTTATTAATTTTCAATTTTACAAACTATTTGGTTGATTTATTTCATAGTATGTAAATCGTGGGCTTAAACTACCATAAACTCTCAAAACCAGCGCCGAAACTCCCTCAAAATATGGATCCCGGGGCAACACCCCAATGGTAACTGTGCATTTTGCCAGAAAAAATATTGTCTGTCCCAAAATGTGACAGCACATTAGCAGCATATATTAGCTCAGGGAAATGACTAGAGCATGATGTATTGAGTTCAGATGCAGTCATAGTCCACTGCAGCTAACTAAGCTCTGGACTATTTTTAAATTTGGGCTTTCTAATTTTATTTAGTTTCCATTTCTTGAAGCACTTGGTTTCAAGGAAAGTGGGGAAGTGTCCATATGACTCATCTGACAGCTGTCACACCCCTCCAGGCTTATGGCAGGCTCCAGGAAATAGGCAGGAATAGAATTTTATTCTCATTAAAATCTATCAGATTCCCAAACAAGGTGACTCCTACATCATACTTTACAACATTTTTCTATCTGGAACTGGAAGATTAATTTTAACTCCAGGTTCTGCGGATATAAAACAATTTGGAAATTATTTTTTTTTCCTGTAATAATTTCCAGGACTTTCAACAGAAAGCTGTACCTGACATTTTCCATTGCACCAACAATGATTTTTGCCTTTTCTGTAATGCTTTCTCTTTACAAATCCTCACATCCTCGCCTTTCTAAAGGTGAATGAACTTTGTGATCAGCGAGACAAACCCTGGGATTGACTAAAGTAAGTGCCCCTGCTGAGAGCAAGTAAACAGAGAGCCAATTTATTTATCACAGAAACTGTTGTCTGTTACAAAGCGAAATGGACCATCAAATATTTACAAGGCTTGGGAAGGAACTTTGATCTGTTAAACATGCAAGATTCACTCCAGGCTCTGTAGTCGGGAGGCAGGACAGCTCATCAGTCTGGGGAAAGCTTGCCCGGCTTCATGCCAGCTCTGGGAAGCTTTGAAATACAGACACCTTGAGCCAAACCAAGCTGGGGGTGAAGACGAACATCAGAGCCAGTGGAGCAGCACACGCCAGCCCCACCGAGCCCTTCAGACAGTCTGCAGGTTGGGGACTGCAAGAGTGTGATTTCCGTACAAGCCTGGGAGTCGTTTTGTTGCCAGAAACCAGGTACTGTGGGAGGAAGGTGGGCTACAAGGTAATGTGTAAGAGCTTAACGTGCAGCCTTGTAAACCTGCAGGTTCAGCACGGGCGCAGGGGCAGTGTCTGCAGTGCCCTGCACTGCGCTTGGGAAGCACCTTTTCTTCCACGGGCTAGAGAGGGGATCCAGACAAGCAGCTCAGTGCAAAGCAACTCACTCCACTCCTGAAAGCCTGAGTTCAGTGAGATGAAGCCAATCAAGTTCACAGCCCTGCTGATTATTAGCTTGGGGCAAGAGGGATTTATGAGCCATTACCTGTGGTCTAAGCAGGAAGAAGGAGGAGATGATAAAAGTCACCATTTATTTGCACTGGTTATGCAAACACTTAGGGTAAACCTTTCCCCCACTTCACCTCCGCAAAGCAAGCCAAAGAATGTGCGGTCATGTTCCCCATCACTGGGTCCCTCTTTGCTCCAGGAAGGCTTGCATGCCTTCCCTAGGACTTACACACTCCACAACCACAATTCCATCATAGGGGAGTACTGGTGTCTCTCTTCAGCTGACATCTAATGCAGGAGAAAAGGGGTAGCTTCTGGGATTCTCCCAATAGCTGGTGCAGTTCTGTGAGTAGGAGCACAAGGATCCTTCCTCAAGCAGACCACTGTCCCAGCCAGACACCTTCCACCCCAGTCCTCCTCCCAGGTCCTCAGCAACCCCTTCTCAAACACTTCAAGCACTGAGGCCCCTGCTGTCCAAGTTACGGAGATAGAGAAAGCCCTGCTCTGCAACATCATCAAAACCTGTGACCAGGATGGACAGTGTCAGCCATGGCAGGGAAGGACAATCCATGGAAAAGAGCATTTTTCAGCTATTGCAGGAACAATGTGCCCTTTGATTTGCAAATCTGGTGATCACCAGACAGTGATTTGCAAATCATCAGGTCTAGGTTTCAGACTGTGATCTCTCCCTGTATCTGTGTTCCTGAGATCAGTTTAGCGTCTTACCAAGGCAGCGCGATCCATCAGGGCTGGTCATGAAACCGCGTGGGCATGTGCACACGTAGCTGCCTGCTGTGTTGGTGCACTCACCGCCGTCACACACGCTGGGGATTGCGCCACACTCATCCACATCTAGAAAAGAACAAACCAACAGTGATGATATTTCCCCACAAACCATCTCCTCCCCTACCTGTAGTGTCAATCTGGGACCAGGTTTGGGATCACAGAGGACAGTAGCTGGTGTTACGGGTTGTCATGGGATGCCTGAGACCATAAGTGGCCCCCTCGCAGTGGATCAGTATGGAAAACAACATTCCCCCAGAGGTGAAGCCAATTGGTGATGGAATGTTCAATGATAACGCCTCTGCGATAACATATTTAAGAAAGAGAAAAATAAAAAAAACAAGAACAAGATGTGAAGAAGCAGAAGTGGGGAGTAGAGAGAGGGAGACGCGAGCTTCACGGACTCCTCTGCTTATTCCTCCTGACAGCGTAGGTCTTTCGGCAGGCTGATCTAAAATGCTGAGCTCCCTGGAGTACAAAGGAAGCTTCAGGACAGAAACACATCTGTGCAGGTGCATGACTGGCTGGACAGCGGGGTCGTCTGTGGAGGCTGCTCTGAAAGCAGAGACAACACCATGTTTTCAAAAAGCACTGGGCTCCTGCAGTATTCACCAAATTTCTCTGTACAGGAGGAATTTGGTTCAATTTTAGGTACGTTCAGGCACCCAAATACAGGTGACAAGGCCTGTGTACTATCAGTAAGGCAAGGGGGTCTGGACATAGCACTCTAAGGGTTCAGCTCCTCAATCCTGAACCCTATTTCAGTGTGAACCGATTTGCATATCAATGCCATGAGCATGCCATAGTTTGAAGTATTTATCTCTTCACAAGGAAGATTAGTGAGACAGAGATATACACTAACCCTCAGAGAGATCACACCTAATTATCCACGGCAATCAAAGAAACACCATCCACATGCGCAAGTCCTGCCACACACTCCTTCTGCAGCAGCCTACTGCCGTGCGTGTGACCTTATAACATACCAGTGAGGTGCACCTCTCTGGATTTAAGAGCACGGAAAAAAAGGACACTGCAATAAGATTTTGTCAAGGCGCAACAGCTGGACTCAGACATCAGGAGGGCCTGGCAGCCCCAGTGCCTATACACATGGTAATGATTGCAGAAAGGTTACAGAAGTACCAGAATTCAGAGACATTCACCCCGGTGCTGTAGCTTCTGCCATTTGAACTCACGACATGCTCTACAAGCATCTGTCTGGTGTGGAGATATGGCAGACCCTCACCACGAGCTGAACATGGAGACTAGCCCTGTTGCCAAGGTCCTGGACGCCTGAGTCTGTATGCTGAAACAAGTCATCTACAGTTGAAATCTTGCTCAGAGTTACATTTTCATCCATGCTGGAAGAACTGAGCTGGAAAGATAAGAAACTATAGCGTTTGCTTGAGAACTGTAGAGTTCTCCAAAATTTCCAGGCCATTTATATTATAACCTTGAGAAAATTCTTGAGTTAATTATTTCTTTGGCTCTTTTTATACTGAGCATTTAAAGAGCTTCATATCCTTGTGAAAGTTCTGGTTAACAATAGATGGGAAACCACACAGAAAGCCTGAAAGCTACAGCTTAACAAAAGTCAAACTGCAATAGAAAAGGGTGAGGACAGAGGAGAAAATTCAACAGAAAAGGGTGAGGATAGAGAAAATTCAGCAAGTACCTATACAGATGGTACAGAGAGAGACCACTTTTGTGTGCAGCTATCATTTGGGACCTGAAACTTGGAAAAATCAAAGGGAACAGAGTGGCAAATCAGCTATTTTGAAAAGGTTCTGAATCTGTTTTCAACAAATTTTGATCAAAATGTCAATATAATAATAAGAGAGGTTGTGGGTCCCCATCCCTGGAAGCGTTCAAAGCCACGTTCGATGGGGCTTTGAGCAACCTGGTCTGGCGGAAGGTGTTCCTGCCTATGGCAGGTCGTTGGAACGGGATGATCTTTAAGGTCCCTTCCAAACCAAACCATTCTGTGATTCTATAATTAAACTTACAGGGCCCAGCCATGCTTGTGGGGCATTTAAATCTAAGGACTTGTGTGGGAGCAGGGTTGTAGATTTTTTCCTATTGCCAACTGAAATCTGTTTCAGAAGCTGAGATGGAATTAGATCCAACCTCTAATTAATCCACCTAAAGCAGGTGGTTGGTGGTCATGGTCCAGATGGTGGTAAAAGGCAGAAGGAATATTTGCCCAATAGTTTTCATAGTGGTAAAAAAAGTGTCTTGGCAATTGGCAAAATAACTTATTTCTGCTAAGCACCTTTATTTATTGTATTTTAAATCTATCATGCTGTTGTGAATGGATAAGGGGATTTTTATATGCAATTTAGATGCTGCCTGGGGCTGGCAGGAAAGTAATGAAAAGGAACTGGTCAAAGTCTGCTCCTCTGAGAGGATTTTTCTGATGTGAACAGCATAACAGCCTTGCACAGCCTGATGGCATTAGCATGTGTGGAGGCTAGAGTTGCTGCAGGGCAAAGATGAATCTGCAAAAAAAAGGCAGAATAGCAAAGGCCTCTCATCTGGGAGTGGGGATGGAAGATGCCTTTGCAAGAGCTCATCTAGCAGATTTCAGTGATGAAGGTAGCATACACACATGGAAAAGAGTTACCTGAACCCACCTCATCAGAGCAAGGGAGGGACCAGAAAAAGTCTGTGCTGGGAGACAAAAGACCTGGCTGTGATGATGGATGTGAGCCACAGTGACAGATCTGAGACAGGGGCAAGAAATTTCTGTAAGAAATAGGTGTTGGCTACCAAGAGGGGTGGTGAGCTGTGTCCTATCTAGTGGGAAACAGAAAAATTTGAGTTAGGAAGGAATGTCTGACTGCAATCTTGCAGTGCCATGCAGTGGCTAGCGATGCTAGTGCAGCCCTGAAGATGTATGGGGAGGAACAGTGAGCAGAAGCAGGTAAGTGATGTTATCTCTCAGCTAGAGAGGTTCCTGGATGCCACAGCTCTGTGCGGTGCCAGCTCTTAAAAAACAAAATGGGTGGGTTCAGAGTCTAGGGGGACAATTCAAGGCCTGGAAAAACCTGCCTGACATTAAGGGATTAGCAGGACTCAATTCAATTTATCCAAGAAATCGTAAGGATGCAATGGGATCACAGAAAAGAGACACAAAAAGATGATGGTGAGGGTGCAGTGCTCTGCAGTCTCAAAAAGAGAAGAGGAAAAATGAAGCTGAGACATTATAAATTCAGGTTGAACAAAGCAAAAATATTTACACCAACAGTAAATAATCTTTGGCCTACGTACCCAGGGATAAGGCTAGTTCTCCAAGGCTTGGGATGGCTTCAACTCACCTGTGAAAAGTTTCCCTAGCACAGGTACAAACCCAGGTGAGGGCAAGGGCATGAAACCTAGCTGCACAGAGGTGACTCTCAAGGCGTAAGTGTTGTCCTCAGTTCTCCAGAAACATCCTCATAAATTTCACATTCCTCTCTAAAATTACAAAGTTGCCAGGAGCCTTCTGCCATTGTGTCCCAGACACTGTGACCCCACTACACCAGCCTTTGGCTGCAGGGTGGGACAGCCTTGGACATCTGATTATGACAGTTAATTCACATCACCACAAAGCCCCCATCTTGTTCTGTGGGAAAAGAGGTATAAGAGGGTCTACACTGTTAGAGGAAAAGACTGCAGAAATGATCTGGACAGTGGTGCATGTTGAGTTGTGGTGAGATGTGTTAGACAGTTACAGAGCAGGCATCTCCATCAGAGTTTTTTCTAGGTGCCATTTACACTCAGCAGAAAGAGACAGTCTCATCCAGGCAGTAATTCATCCCATCTGAAGGGAAATGTCTAAAGAGAGCAGAAAAGCTGTGCCGTAATAGTGATTATTTTTACGTGCACAGTGAGATACAGTGCAATGCATCCCACTCAGCTCAGCCATAGGCACTGACAACGTGCGTGTCTAAGTGAGCCAAGCCGAGCTGCCTTTTGAAGCAAAGTATGTCATACAGACAGAGACCCTCATGGATGCTTCATGTGGTCAAAGAAATGATCTTCTGTATCTCCTCCTTGCTTGCACAACCTGTGACAAACACAACTGACTTCTGTTTTACTTTGGCTGCAACTCTGAGTCCTGAGGAATTGAGCAAAACCTCAATTTCAACACACACAAAATTAAGCCCAAGTGCACAGGGCAGGTTATACACTCGTGTATCAAGAGGGGAAGGTGCATTCCTTGTTTGGATCCATGGGAACTCTAAAATTACGCTTTCAGCTAACCAAAGATTTCATCTGCTTTTTGCAAGCAGCAGAGATATCGGCTCTCTGTCCTTGCAGGGCTCCTTTAGCTCTTTGATGCTCAGAGCCCCTCCAACAGACAGACATGACCTGAAACCTCGACAGGCAGCAATGCAAATCTACAGAAAACACTTCCCCCACCTGGGGCCCTGCAGCGAAAGAGATTTTATCACTACAGCCTGCTCTCTCATTTAATTACAGGCTTGTGTTTGGTTACAATTTGCAGAACACTGGAAGGGAAAGAGCTTTATGAAGCAAAAGCTGGTTGTACTATTAGAAATAACAGCTTAAAACTTCTGCATAGCTCTCCTGAAGTTCCCTGTATCAGAGATCTGGAGGCCAGCTGACAGGCAGGCATCTTATTAGATCAATATTTATGCCATAGCATCAGTCATCCAAGAAAAAGTGTACATGTCTGTGGAGGCAGCAACCACATTCCATTCTTAAGGAAAAACAGAGTTAATTCAAAAGGTTAAATCAAACTGCAACGTTTTTTTCCCCTCGAAAATCCTAGCTCAGATGAGAGCAGTGTTAGCAACCCAAGAAGCAGGAAAAAAAAAAAAAAAGATTTTCAAGACTACTCGCACATCCTGTACTCTGAGAAACTAAGCTCTGGGTTTTGTTTTTGTTTCAATTCCTCCCCACCACATTTGCCTTCTTTATTTTCTCTTTGTAAAGTGTCTCATAGTTTTGATTCACTCAGAGCTGAAGTCCATGGAGAGAGTGTGACACAGTGGGACGGATATGTACACCCCGCATTAACACCCAGCTGCCAGCTCTGGGTAGGGATCTTTTCCAACTCAACCTGGCTACTCCACGACTTTTCCAACTCTCTGTTAAAAATTAAAGCAATATTCTGTGCACTCTGCTCTTCAGACAATGGCAGAATTCAACGCAAACGTTGATTTTGGACCTGGTCTCCACCTTGCTGGGTTGGAGTTGGCCTGATCTTTAAGGCTGAAAATGCTGGAAGCCAAAGGCTACAGCGCATCAGAAAGAGAGCTGCAGTCTGCAAAGCCCATCCAACATGGATGCCCACAGACATGTTGAAACCCCAACCTTTCCATCTGCTAAAAAAACAGGAGTTGATGGAGAAAACATCTCTGTGTCACGTAGCAGAGGTCATGCCTCATCAGCCCTCTCTCGTGCAGCACACGGGACTCTCAGACTTTCCCTTCCAGAAAGCACAAAGGAACCACAGAGGAGAGTAATGGAACCCCCCAAACCACACCAAATCCATGGAAATGAGTTTTTAATGGATCCAACAATGAGCTCTTCTGTAGACATTTTGTAAGAAAATTGAAAACATGCTAATAAAATGGCTATCATGTTCCATTTGTGAGGAAAGTTGGCCTGCCTACTTGCTCTACTCATGGAAAATGCAGGAAAGCTCCCTCCAACCCAGAAACTCGAATGAGATTCAACAGAGTGAAAAACAGAGCCTTGTCTTCATTAGAAAAATTGGAATTTCATGCTGTGGTAGCAAAAGACTAGCACTAGGGACATAAGTAGCATCTAACACATCACTTTACAAATGCTAAATAGAAAGGGGCGACTACAAAGAGGTGAGATTTCTAATTAGAAGATTTGTTCTTCCTTGGCAGAATCTGACTCCTGGAGACGCTGAAGACTCTCAAAAAGGATCTACCCTGGATGGGTTTGAACAGAGCCTGTTGCACAAAGCATGCAATGCCTTTCACTCCCTTGTCTGGTGTTTCTCTGAGCACTTCTGGTATCTTGTATGTTATCATCCTGGAACAATTTTGGATGCAAGACACTTATTCCTTTTGGGGCATTGGAAAGCATCCTGGGTGAGGTGCTGGCATTACATACTTCACTGATAAAGGAGCTAGCTTAGCATTTTGCTATGCAGTAGAGGAACGGCTGTTAAGAAAATAAATTACTGTCAGAGAACAACTAAAATTATGGAAGGAATATTCAGTCAGTGATTCCACCTTTAAGAACATGCCATGGAATTGTTCCCTCAAGTGTAAATTTTATGGTTGCTTCCAGGATAATTTAAAAATGTCACTCTGGGTAACAACCCTCCCATTTCCCTACGATTTATTGATAAAGGTCTTTGTAGCAGGAAGATGTGTCTGATTTCAGCTTTGATGTTTCCTTTCTTCATTTTGCACCATTATTGCCAGGAGTGCTTTCTTGTGTCATCCTCAACAGCTCTTGTCTTCCAGCAGTGTTGAGAAGTCAGCTGGATATAAGCGTGTCCTTCTCTCAGTGCTCACACACTTCTCATTCCCCTTGCAAACCTCAGCAGATCCTGCTCTCTTCCACTTTCTGCGTAAGCCAAGCACAGTATCTACCATAAACCGGCAACATCTGCCCTCCTTGCTCCTCTTTTCATACAAACACAACACAAATGCAATCCTTTGGCACTTGCAAAGCTGGCCTTGTCTCCAGTGCTGGTTAAGAGAGCAGCCTACCCCTTCCCCACCCTCTATCCACCCCCACCATCACCGCTATGTTTCATGCTGCTATCTTTCCAAAACTGAGCAGGCAACTCTCTGTGCCAGAAATTTCTCATTTTATGTTGCACAGCCCCAAGCTCAGGAACTCTTGATCCCTCAAGCTGCCTGAGAACACAATTAACAAAGGCATAAAATAAGCCACTATCCCATTCATTAGAGATGAGCTGCAGAAATAACTCTGGAACTGAGCAACCCTGGACTTGGAGAATATTTAGGTTCAAATCCAAACTGGATGTCATGTGCACATTTTCACATTTTGCAGACAGAAAAAGGACATCATTTTCCTTCTGGGCTATCAAAATTCATCCAGTGGATCCAGCTGCAGCTCCCTTGCATGCTTGGGAGGTTAGGACCTGAGCTGCCTCCATTATCAGCATTAGATGATCTTGCATAAGAAAAGCATCTTTATTCTTCAGGGATTCAGGGACTGAAAATGGAGCCTTAATTCCAGGTGCCATTTGTGTTAAGAGATAAGTATCACTAGGGGAAACAAACAACATTATCTCTCCTCCTGCCTATTCCCACCAATAAACAGCCCAAAGAAGATTAGTGGTACATGCTGCTGCGTTAATGAGGCAAACGTCATTAATCAGCAGACACAGTGACACAGGCTCTGACCTTTGGCTCAAACACAATCCCATCTGCTGACTTCACTCCCCAGGAGGAATCTTCTAAGCAGAAAATACAAGCTCCTGGGAACTAGGGAAGAATTTGATGTAGACATTTAATCTAGTTTTAATATTTCCTGGATGCTAGGCTTGGATAAGGAATCTGAAAACAAGAGGAAACCATCTCCTCTTCCTAAAGCAAGATGGTCTCAGCACAAGCAGAGAAATGACTCCTTTCACCAGCTATAAAGTTAGCACAAACAGACTCGACAAGCGAACTCCTGCAGCTTTGAGATTTTAGGCTTGGAGCGCACCTGGATAAAGAAAATATCCTCTTATGGTTGTGGTTATTATTTTGACTAAAACCCTTGGCTCAGTGAGGCGCTTACTTGGACTGATATAGCTCCTTCGGCAGTACAGACACTTCCAGCAAATCAGGAATTCAGTGCTCTATCAGCTGTACCAAACAGTTCGCTCCTGATATATCAAAGCATGCAGCAAACTCTGAGACAGGGCCCAGATCTTCCCGTGTTTAGAAAGCGTTAGCATCAGATGAATGATAGTGCTCGCTATCCCCCATTCACAGAGTTTTCATGACCCCCATGGGGTACATGTCCTAGAGGGGTGCAGTGATAATCCAGACAAA
The DNA here is from genome assembly GCF_036417535.1 of Chlamydotis macqueenii. Classification (NCBI taxonomy): domain Eukaryota; kingdom Metazoa; phylum Chordata; class Aves; order Otidiformes; family Otididae; genus Chlamydotis; species Chlamydotis macqueenii. The sequence continues at coordinate 2,713,850 of NC_141581.1, read as the reverse complement.
GGTATCGTCTTCACCTTCTGACTGCCTGGTGGGGACGGGCTGGTGATTCGTGTCTGGGAAACAAGCCCTCAAAACCAAAATCTCAACCTTGTCCATTTAAAGCATCCCTCATGTTTAAGTCATTCTCACAGAAGGACCCCTAGGTCAGTAAATCATACCAAAGAAAAGCATCCTCTTTTGGTGGTCTCCTTAGCGACTGAGGTAAGATAAGTGATGGAACAGACACTGTAGATGCTGGACATGTCTCTTTTTATGGCCACATCATGCTGCTTTTGCAGGCGTTCTGGGAAGTGGGGACTCATGCAGAGGCCCCTCGCATCTGGATGACAGATTCAGACAATGGATTGTTTTTAATCTTGGAATATAGGAGATTCCAGCTAAACTGATTTCATATGTGCTCTGCCTGGTCCCCAGCCAGCACGGGTGAGGCAGACCAAGACAAGAACAACTTTTTTTGTGTCCTGAGGTTGGGCCCATGGTTCTAGTACAGTCCAGCCTTAGCCCATTGGCCAGCCAAAACACATGGGACATCATTGGGTATGGGGAAACTGGTTCTTCACGTGATATGCATGTAAAAAGGCTGGTTTGGATTCTACTGGTTCCAACTCCTTGGATGCTGGAGCACTGCAAGAAACTTTTGTTACAATTTTAGAAAGTGTTGTGGCATCCTGCCGAGGAAGATCCACTGACACAGATGTCTTCTCAACATAAAAGAACATCCATCTCCCACTGAAGGATTAGCCTCTGTAGCTGGTGTCTCATTTTGGAAAAGTTTTTCTGAAGGGCTGAACCCAGGTCACACAGCATGCACTGACATAGAGGCTACTAGAATTATCCTAGCAAGGAAAATGTCTGGATTGCAGGAGGGTGGGGGCATGGGAACAGTCACCCGTGTGACTGTTCTCCCAACAGTCACCTGTGAAAGGAGCAGTGATACTCCTTTCCCTGAGAACTGACTGTTGGGAGAAACCCCACGGGACAACATATGCTGTCAAACCCACAGTGCCATGGGAGTGGGTTGCTGTGATGCCGCCTGCTTTAGAGTGCTCTCTCTGTGTAACTGTGCTACCCGGAAACAAGTTCCAGAGGTTAAACGTGGATTCTTGTGCATTCATCATCCCTTATCTTGGTTACAACAGAGCCTTGGAGAGGAATAAAAGAGAAGTGGAGTGCTTGAAGCCCAGCTAGGTGGGACGCAGTTATACCAGCACAACGAACACGTTGTATCCCTAAAATGGCAAACACAGGCCAGCAGGGTTTCATTAGGGTATGTGGGAAAGAGTTTTAACAACCAAGGCAGGAAAAGTTTAATGCTGTTTTCCTTTTCATTTGCCAGATGTTTGGAAAATACAACAAATGTTTATTCCCCTACTTCTGAGAGGTGCAGCCTGCCTGGCAAGGTATGCATCTGGCCCACAAGAACTGCTGCAAAATGCTTGGGGAGAGCGTGTCCTTCCTAGAGAGGTCTGCACACCTCTCTAAGATGCGAGAGCAGTCATAAAGGAGCTGCTGAGATTGGACCTTACGGAACTGGAGCCAGACTCTCATGAAGAGGGCTCAGACTGGTGTCGCTGGAAGCGTTTAATATACTGACTGCAACTCACCCTGCCTGTGCTCCACGCTTCACTACGGAAGTGTGCGCCTTACGGCATGGACCAAGACATTGTCTCTCACTATCTAGGCGAGTCCTGAATTTCACCAAGTAGTACGAACTACTTTCACTAAGTAGGACCAACTCATACCAAGCCCGAGACCAAAGAGCAGTTCCAGGGGCTTCCAGAAGTAGACAGAGTTCTGCCTGAACTACCAAAACTAGTCTTAACATTGTTAAATCTTCACCCCCAAATTAAACTAGTCCTCTAGTCTGAGGATCAGGCATTTGGCCATTTCTAAGCAATTTCACTAACCACCTGGAAAGCATTTCCTTTGGTTAAATGACAGAGCTCTCTGCCCCTCCTTACCAGACTCTGTCTGAGCTGCTGAGACCAATCCTTTCTGTTTCCTGCAGTCCTGCCTGCAGACGGAGATCTGACTGCTGACACTGCAGATCAGCTTGCCCACATGTTCAGAGCAGAGTTGCACCTGCTCATCTGGGCAAGGCATCTGGGGCCTCCGTTGAGCTCTTTTTAGAAGGTAACTAATATTTAAAACTCCTCCAACTTCTGTGCTGAGGAGTTTCTGCAAGTTCCCTTCCATCAGGTCAGGAACTTCTCCAGAGAGTTGGAAAGCTGACTGGACCGCCCAGGCTGCCCACAGCGCCAGGCTAAGGCTGATGCTGAGAAGAGGCAGACTGCATACCCCACTGCTTGGCTTCAAGGTACAGTAGCTCCTAGCTACTGCTAAGGCAGTAATGCTTCAGAGCATCCCTAGCTGTAAGCACGAACCATGCCTCTGAAGCACTGTATCATTTCCAAGAGAGATGTTGAGGCTGAAAACATCACTCCAATTTACAACTCAGCTGAATACGAGCAAGGTGCATCCTACAAAGTAACGAGAAGGACAGGAAAACCAGGCACAGCAGGCAAGCTGTCTTCAGACAACCCTGGATTGGAGGGGGAAGGTATGCTTCCTCTGTGGGGCTGGGACAGTATCAGGCCTCTGGCTCAAAGGAGGGATGCTCACAGGCATGCTGCTGACTGGCATTTCATGTCTCTAATACCAAATTTTCATTTGTGCCTGCTTTGTACTTTGGACAAGGTTCAGGTTCTGGCCAACATGTCAGTTTGGAATAGTATCTCCAACTCAGTGAAGCAACACTGCATTTACTTGCTCCATACCCTCATCTCATGGAATCAGATCTTCTGCAGTGGCCTGAGAGCCATCATGTTATTTCTGGTTGTCTTAGTCCATTGCCATCCCAGCTAGTCAGACTCCAACCACTTTGCCTTCCTTCCAGTTACTTTATTGAACTAGAGGCAACAAGTTGCAAGCTACAAAAAGATAAATATCAAGTGTATGTAAGGAAAATATTCCTCACCATGACAGTGGTACAACTCTGGGACAAGAGCCCCAAAAGAAAAGGCTTTGAGTTTTCAAAACTCAATCAGACAGAGCAACCTGATGTGGCTTTGAAGCCGGTCCTGATCTAAGCAGGAGGTTGAACTAAAGCCCTCCAGAGGTCCCTCTGTTCAGTGAGTTTGTGCTGCCATTAAAATATCTTTCAGAAAACACCTGCATGAAAAAAAAAACTCCTCCTTCTAGTTTAAGAGAAGATCAGACAAGCTCTGTTTCTCATTTCGTTACCTTGGACGCCGGGAAGCAGATAAACAGATCAGAAATTCAAATTGCAGTACATTTTCTAACATGCCTTGATGCTTGCAGTACTCCCTCCTTCTTGGAAGCTAAGATCAAGGCTGGTGCAGAAGCTCTTTCACGTCTCTACTTTGCCAGCCTTGGAGAAGCCCCGTGAGCAAAGAGATTCTCAAGTTTTTAAATGCCTTGTGCTCTCCGAGTATATCTGGAACCCAGTGCTGAGCAATTTGGTGAAGGCATGCAGAAGTCTGCAATCTTACCTTCACATCTGTGGCTGGTCTCACTTTGCTTGTGTCCCGCGGGGCATTTGCACTCATAAGAACCCACTGTGTTGATGCAGTTACCACCTTGACAAAGGCCAGGAATGGCCTGACATTCATCCACATCTACAGTAAGAAGCGCAAAGATGTTAGAAAGCACAGCCTTTGCAATGTATCAGTGCTCAATCTCAGCATGGTGGGAGTGCTTTACATTTCCTACTGCAATTACCTACCAGATTACAAGAGAGAAGAGGTGAAGGAAATAAAAGTATTGCTGGCTATCTATGCCAGCAAGAGGGAGGCAAAAGCATAGTAATGTTTCCCAAAGCAAACATCCATGCATCTACACCCTCGTGGCTCATTCCAGGCAGGCAGCTGAGTTGAGGATGAGAGTTGATTTTGTGGGATGTTCTCCTGCAGCCTTCAGAGAGCAACATCTGCTGTAGCATAGAAAGGGGAACCTACGCACTGTAAGCTTTTGCTGTTCAGCCCCACCCCAGGAAGGCTCATGGGTGGTCTTCTCCTCTGTGCAGGGGCACTGTGCTTTCCAAAGCACCTCACGAAGGCCTCAGTACTTGCTGCTAGAAAACGGCACACTAATGTGCTGCAGATATTATTTATACTCCTGTTCTGCTTGCAGTGAGTGACAAATCTATTAAATAGGCCAAGCTCTCCTGAAGAGATTAGGGCCATAAAATGCAGATTACAATAGACAGCAAGAGAGTTCTCCTCTTCAGCCTTCCCAATGTTATCCTACAGACACTGGCCAATGCGGGACTTAGACTGTAATTTTGGCATTTGACTGTGGCAGCTAAAGGCTGAAATTAGTTGTAGATGCAGAAAGGAATTCATGCAACTCTACACGGAGGCCCCTGCAACCCATCAGTGGGGAGAAGCAACAGGAGCTCCAGAAAGGCTGCCAATGGGATCTGCTGATGGGAACTCAGTGGACTATTCTGCTATTTTTGTCTCGGTGTCCTAGACACAGAATGCAACCTCTACGCATATGATTTATGCACATTTTACTTGCTTGTGTGATCTCAGACGAGTTATGGCTTCTGTTTTGAACCAACAATACAATTTACAGAGCACCAGTCACTTGATACAAGTGCTGATCATATTCCAGTGTTGGGACAGAAGCTCCAACAACAATAGCAGCACCAGAGAACAAGGGTATAGGAAGGCTGTAACTTAGTTTTAAACCTGGAGAAACACTGGCCTGATTGACTACATCTTGCAGGATAGCCACAGCATGGCCAGAATCTTTAAGAGTGTTAAGATGATCTTAGGCGATCCCACAAGAGAGCCAAGGTCCACAGTGATGCTCTGGGACATACAATGACAGATTTAGCAAAGTTTATACAGAAAACTATTCTCTGTATTGGGGCTCCTGGCAGTCATTCATCACTCGCCCATTCAGCACACATCAGGATAGATAAGGGAATATAAAATCCTTTAGATGTTCATGGCATTTACCTTGGCAGGCTCCAGTACGAATGTTGGGAATGAAACCTCGGCGGCAGGGGTGAGGTTGGGCAGGGCACATCTCACATGGGTGACCCCAAGCCCGTCCAATGGTGGCACAACACATGGTCTTGGTGCAGACGATCCCACTGAGTTGGCCCTGGCACATCTGGTTATTTACTTGGCTAAAGCAGGGACCAGTACGATAATCTGAGGGAGAACAACAACATCCACAGGTTAGATCAAGACAGAAACACAAGATTTTCTGTCTAACACACAGAGCGCCTATTGCCCCTTTCTACCAGCACAGCCGTTCAGGTGCAAAGCCAACAAGTTCTGGAAAACAAAAATCTGCAATCATAAAAGAAAAAAAAAATTAAGAACAAGCTGGAGACTAGTAGTGGAGGTGATGACCTTCTTTCTGCTGTTCATTTCATCTGATCATCTAGACATTCTCCAAGCCAGCTCTCCCTGCTCTCCCTCAGGCTCATCCCAAGAACTATACTTATTCTATTCCTTCAGTCACTCCCTTTAAGTACTGGCACTAGAATGAACTCAAAATATGAAGTCAGGCAAAGAAGCAATTTCAGGGCTGCAAGTCCACCTCTTCTGTGGAACTACTGAGGTCAGCAAAGCAATCAAAGTGTGTTGTAGTTAGGGGCAAAGGTGTGTAGGGAGATGACGTGGTACAAGCATCTCATGGACAGCCTTAGGGCCTGACAGTCTATGTCACATAAAGTTACAGGATGATAGAGATACCTTCCTGCCAGATCACTTCTACTTGTCTTGCAAAGGAGGAGTCCTAGATCTCACCCAGAAAACGTTCTGGGAGAGAATTTCCAAGCCCTTCCCTGTGATGTCTACTGTAAATGCCACAAAGGGATCTCTATACTCTCTGACAGTCGCTGTAAAGGCAACCTCCTGCAGTAATACACATCATTGTCACTCATTTCTTCAATTTAACTCTTAAAGGTCCCCTGGTAATTTTAACTAGATCTTTAAAACCCAGATGCTGCAGAAACAACCAGCCTATTTCTCATTCCCAGCACGGATCCTCCTATCCCTTAAAACCAAAAAGATTTGGAAGGGCTTGTTTGCACTAAGGAATGTGGTTTTGCCACTCTCTGGGCTCTCATGACCCTTGATTAGGGATATTAGCACAGCAGGCATTCATCAGGAAACAAAATTCTTAAACAAGAGGTTTTTTTTCCTACTACTGGGAATAGATGATTGCATGCAAGTCTTTGATCTCTGGCTGGAAAAAAGGACCTTTAACCACGTTATTGTCAGACCAGAAAATTCCACGTTAACTGTCTGAGGAAGTTAGGTGTTGGTCAAATAGCCATTATTTCAGATAGTTTGGCTGAGATTTGTAAAGTTGCTTATGGAATTTTGACGCTGGAGTGCTCAATAACTAGTAATTGACTGTGAACCCAAATCCCTGCATCAGTACCCAGATTAACCCACAGTTGTCTTTGCAGTGAAACATTTGGATTTGACGTGTGAAGCAACAAAATCTTGTGTGGAAAGTGGTTATACCTAAATCTTGAGCCATGGGCAGCACTGGCACACACATCTAAAGACTAATAGTTCTGTTTCCAGAAATGTCTTAGGATAATACAGACACTCGACAAGGCAGACCTCGTTGTCCATACTCCATTTCTTGGCCTGCAGTTCTCAGATATAAGTCTTTCCACACATGACCTTTGCAATCAGCTCCCTTCTTTTTAAATCCTGACACACACGTGCAAAGAATAAGAAGCAAGAAAAAAAATCATTAAATAGATGGTTCGAGACAGAAAGCTTTCTCCCATAGGGTATGTTTGCATGACAGCCACATCAGCAGAACCTACATTTGCATGAAACCATGACAGAGTGCCTTTATCCCAGGCTGTAAAAGATCATCTGGAAGCACTGGTAATTACTGCAGGCTTTAAACTGACAACGCCTGTGCTGACATGCCTTCCTCACGCCTGTGGCTTGTGCTGAGTAAAAACTGGGTGAGATTCACCTGTGTTGTAATTATCCCACCTGGCATCAGGGTTAGCATAAGCTATACGGAAACCACACGACAAATCCTCCTCTATCTCTGTGAAAGAATCAATTAGCACAATAATTGCTTATTTCCAGCTTAATACTGCCTCTGATTTGTACTTCTTGAGAAGCTAGGGGCACAGTCATACTGGAAAACTAGAAGTGTCAAAGAAGTTTGGTCTGTGGATGTCACTGAGAAGTAAATATCAAGAGGGACTTCAGCAAAAAAAAAAAAAAAAAGGGCAATGATTTTGAAGTTACATCGGTATAAAGATGACATGATCTCATAAAAATGCCTTTGTGTGGAAATCAGAACAGAAATATGTACTATATTTACAATGGTGAGTTACCAAAGAATCATCTTTTGATTTTTGACCCAAATTTTAACAAGGTACCAAAGCACATGGTCTTCATTAATGTCTCCCGCCATGCCAAGTTTAATGCTTTAGTGTGTTCTAGCTTTTTCCTAGAAAAGAAAACAACAAAATTTGAGTTGCTTGCTCACCTCTTGTCTTCTTCTATAAAACTGAAAGGCTCTTTTCAAATTTTCAACCTTGAGGGAAAGACCAAGGAGAGCCCTTTATAACCACACCAGTGAAAAGTACAAATCTGCTCAACAATGATACCGAAAGAGCTATGAAAGAAATTGCTTTGTGATCGTATTTCAACGGAGAAATCAACTCAGTAACAGACAAAAAGGCTAACAGACTGTTCCAAAGTATTAGAAGAGGACTAAAGAACAAAAGAGAGAGCATCATGACTAAACTCACAGTTTGCGACCATCCTGAGAGCTGCTTGCAGTTCAAGCCCCCAGCTCAGAATTAGGAAAGGATTAGAAAGAGGCAACAAGGATAATCAGAGGTGTGGAAGGGCTTATGTATGAGGAACAGCTGCACTGCTTAGCAGTCCTCAGTCTGAAAAAGAAACACCTGGAGCAATACCTGATAGCAGGGGACAAAAACATGAATGACCTAAGGAGGATCTGACTTGCAGAGCCAGAACCAGGAAGTATTGCAGGCCGATAAGAATTAATGCTGGCTGAAAAGAAATGGAGGAAAGTGGTTTTCAGGCAAAATATAAGTTAAGGGGAATTCTTCTACCAGAGGATGTTTTGAATTGTTAAAGATTCTGAGCTACAGGTGCCTGGAGCCCAGGAGTGTCTTACAGAGGAGGATCATATAGGATTGCCCTGTTCCTATACTATTCCCCAGACATTAGCTTTTGGATACTGCCAGAGCTCTGAGGCACAAAGTCATTTCAGGCAGAGGCCCTGAATCTACACTCTTACCACTTTGTAAGCCATCTGGGCAGTTAAATTTTAGAATGGGTTTTGGTTCAGCACATTGTAGCCGGACTCTCTGTGTCAGATAACTGTGGTTAGGCGGGCCGCAGAGCATTTGAATGTGGCAGTGCCCATGTGCTTACAGTGAAATATCATACATTTTATGAGCTATTCTGAAGCCTTGTTAACTCTAGGACAATGCAGAAACACCTAATAAAGAGGATTTGGTTTCCCCCTTTTCTAGTCTAAAGGGAGCATGGAGAAGAACATGTGTCTGATGTCATTGTGGTGTGTACTCACAAAGGGCTCTGATTGACTTAGGAGGTCAGACCACATAAATGTATAACCCAAAACCAAGGTACGGCAGCACCGTATAAAGAAGAAAGGGGTAAACTTGCACCTCCCACGTTGTCTCACAGTGCATGGCTGGATGCACTACAGTAAGAATTCCTTGAGATTGATAACGAAAGCATAATTGTAAGGAGAACACCCCTTTTTAAACAAATAATTGACAAAAATAGATTTTCATATGTAGATTACTTCTTTGGAGGGAACGAAGCCAAGGAGATTGCAGTCTGGAGTCCAGAAAGCCTGGCTGCATTCCAGCTCCCATCTGTTGCTAATTTTAATGGTCAAATTATTAAATTTTTAATGAGGCACCAATCAATTTTTATTAAGGAAATATGCACACTCAGGAGATGTCTAAAGCCCTTTTACAGTCTATGTATGGGATCCCATCTTCCAGGAACCCTGTTGCAAGTAGTTGCTCTTCAGAAGTTTGGTCTTTGCTGGTACATCTCTTGGAAAAACAGAGAGGAGGTGCCTTCCTCGCTGAAAGCTGAGATTTCTTCCTGTTCCCTCTTTCAAGCTTACTCAGGCTTACAATAACAGTGTCCAGTGGTTGAACATGGATGAGTTCCACCTTTCCATCTGCAGGTAAAGTTCTCACTAAAGAGACTCCAAGAAGTACTGCATCAGGCTTTATTTTGGGAATCAGTCAGACTCTCTTCACCTCCACAGAAGAGATTTTTAACACAGCATGGCTATGCATATCTGGTCCCTTCCCAATCACTTCTAGCTGCAAAAAACATGTCGGCTCACTGCCTGACTTAACCTCTCCAAATACAGCTTTGCAAACAGTAAACACTTGGCATAGGACAGACATCAGCTTCTCTCCCAGCATCTATCATCAGGCTGATGATGCACTGTTCTCATTTTTCTCTCTTCCCTTATTAATTGCAAAGCAGACTGCGCTTAGCAACCTGATCTGTAGATTTCTTATCGCCGTACAGTTGGATTAGGTTACTATTCGTGCCTACTTTTCTTGAGCAGGCAGCAAAGAGAGCACTCAAATTGCAAAAGGCACCGAGGCATCGGGGTTGAAACATCAACGTGTTTGCATTAATCACAAGAAATGTGACTCCTTGCTATGCTCTTTGTTTTCAAACCCTCTCCTCCCCCCACACATGGCTTTGAAGGACCACCTAGGACTAGGGGCTTTTGCAGATGCTGCAGAGTCAGGCTGGGCCTACAGTGAGTCTTATCTGCCCCATCCTGCAGCCAACACAGGCCTCAGATGTGCTCAGAAGAGGAAGCGTAACAGGAGTAGACCTCATTCCTAGTTTCCATGTTTAGCTGGTTGTTATGGAGATCGTTAGGAACTCCTATAGCTGATGAACGGTCATTCCTAACAATTCCAAGCCGCAAACCGTTGGGGAGTTAATGGGTAGGATCTATGCCATCACCAATGCTCTTACACTGAGCCACGCTATTCCACTTGCAAACAGCTTCCTGAAAATATCCCTGTAGACATTTTTAACTTTCCTAATTAGTGTGTCTAAGATGTAAGTGCGGGAATGATTCACGGTTGCTCTGGACATCTGTCTTCACCCACGTGCTGCATGGAGTCCTGCTGGAAGGGGTGCGATGTTAAAGTGCAGTAAGTGGGTTCAAGTACTTCTGATTGAGCCGAGCCAGCACACAAAACCTCGTAGTTTCCCCATGTCCACTACTTGGGGTGCTGTGCTGACCAAGGATGCTGCCCTGGTTTTGCCTACCTTACTTAGCCTGAGTTCACCTTGCCAGAACCTGTCTCACCTCCTACAAGAGATAATAAAGAACGATGCACTACTCTTTGCCAACCATGGCTGTAATTTATGCCAGAAATGCAACTTGGACTCATTAAAAAAGAATAATCAGTTTCAGACTATTTAAAATTACCACTCTGAGGCTATCAAACATTTATATACAACAGTTGGAAGGCACCTTCTCTGTTGCTCAGTTTCCCCAATGCTAAATGAAAACAACAGAAATCTTTTGTAGGGAATGTTTCCCCGGCATATACAGCATAACTCAACGCAGGGAAATGTTAATTTCAGCAACTCTGACTGATTTCTTTGAAGGCGATCCCAAACTGAACACTTCTATAAGCCAAGGCGTCCTTCATAAGTTTTGTAACACCTGATTGAAACAGTACCTGAACTTGAACTATTTACAACTTTATTTCATATCTAATTTAAATTACTGCTTTGCTGTAGGAGGGGGAGGGGCACTTAATATTTTACTCCTTTTTAATGGGCTCTTACTATCCCTTTGGGAAAATTGGTAGTTTTTGACAAAGAACTTTCGAAGAGAAGCATTTCATTTGAAAATTTTCACAAGAAAAAGTATAGCTTTCCCAGCTTCTGTAACATCCATCTACCCAGCGGGGTGTCACCAAGTAAATTAATGCTTGCAATGGGAATTCAGATCCCTGGGCAAAGATGCAAAAGCAGGAACAATTGCACTACTTTCCTTGCTATTTCAATCAGTCCTAGAAACACGGATACGCCTGGCCCCGGCCGTGTAAGCAGATCTGCAGAGTGCAGGCTAAGAGGAAGGTGAAGGGGTTGAAGAGCTCTCCTCTGCGCTCTCGGCGTGTCCCTTCTCTGGCACCGCTGGGCTGGAATCCCCTTGTGAGACAGGCCGTGGGCTGGGTGAATTCCTTCTTTACAAAATTAATAAATAGAGCAGCAAGGAAGAAGAGATTTTTCTTTGCTAAAAATCAGATTCCTTCTCATAATAAACAATGCTTTCACTGAAGGCTTTCTCTTAAAACAGTAAGGACAAACGTTGCTTGTAAGTAATCCTCGGGGAGCTACGGACCTCGCTGGGATGAGGTCACTCCAACACATGCCCCGGGCCTTGGCAGGCTTCCACACTGCTCTCTAAAAGCTCCAGCAACCGAGTCCAGGAGAGCAAGGAGAGTGGATAGCAAGCCCGATATCTATTTTTCTATTTTCAATGAATGATTTCCATCAGCAGGAGGCTTGGGTCCCCCAGGCCATGGCAGCACAGCCTTGCAATTCTTTGTGTGTAACCTTCTGGGCTTTGGAGCAAGACAAACAGCTTGGGAGCGAGCAAGAGCCGATGCAACCAAGGCAAGGCACTAATCTGGCAGATCCCTCTGCAAACTGCTACTCATAAAAATTCCCACACGATGATTTCTGTTGCACTAAATGTGAATGCAATTTTATAACATTGAGCGTACGTCTCGGCACGCAACACAATTCTAAATATCTGCTGAGCCTCTCAGGCAGTGTTGAGACGTGACAGCTTTGGTGGGAGGGGGGATGGTGGATGCAGGGAGAACAGCGTGAGGGTCTGCGTAAAGGGCTCATGGAATACTTTCTCCACCTAGTCATTTCCTTACCTCATACAAACACAGCCACATTCCTGATGTTTAACTGTTTGGACTTTTGCAGAAAAGAAAAAGCTGGCTGGGGCAGTTTATAAGGCCAGACATTCCAAGTGCTCAAAAAAAATATTCAAAGGAAATAGTAAAGGGAGAACTTTTTAAAGTTTTCCTGTCCTATTTTTACAGTTTCCTGTCAAAGTCTTAGCCCGATGAAACCTGAGATAGAGCTCCAGGCACAACCCTCCTCCAAGGACTCTCTAGTGCAGCACCATCTGAGGCACAAAGCAAACACATGGCAAAATGGGACCAGTATTCCAGCAGTTGTAGAAACATCTGGGAGAGTTGAAGCAGGAGGCTGGCACTGCCACACTTTGTCCTCCATCCTGGAAGAGACCATGGGGTCAGAACGCTGTGGGCTGTTGAATCGCTGCCTGGTCAGTTAGCGCAGAAACAGAGGAGCAGGAATGGAAGTGCTGGGGGTGGCGTAGGGGGTTTGTAGCTCTAGACATTTCCCTACGCACACACTTGCACCACGTGGAAGCCTTGCACCTCTCAGACTCCTTTGGCAGAGATCATGGCTGTGGGCAGGCTTCTGGATAGCAGCGGAAAGAGTACAGGGAGATGGTGGCTGGGCTGAGCTGTAGCTGAATTTGGGGGATTCCTCCTGGACAACTGATTGTGTATTCCTGATAGGACTGAGTAAAGGAAGAAGAAATCTGTGTCTGCCAGGTGGGAAGCAATTTTGGGCAGAGGTTTTGTGGACTTTGCCTACCTTCCTTCTGGGACAGTGAGCTGGGAGCAAGTGATGGCAAGGACACTACTGAGCAAGGACTTCCAAACAATGTGGTGCTTGTACAGGTCTTGCCTGATTGTATTTATGTTACTGCACATGACCTGCAGTCATCACCCGCCTGTTGCTGCATTCAGCAGAAGTTTTGTATTTCAAAAGCGGCAATGCAATGCTTGTGCTTGGCAGAGCAAGATATTCTTTGGAAGAGGCTTGTCCACAGCTAAAGTATCTTGAAATAGAAGGAAGAAGCCTCAGAAATAACCAAGCAGACACAAACAGCAAGTTAATAGATTCTTCTTAGAATTAATTAATGGAAGTGGAAACATTGCGCTCTCCTTATCATTTTCTTATCCCAGTAGACTCTAGCAGGCTTTGCCTTTGCATTCAATGGGAAGCATTCCAAGCCCCTGCCACAAATGGGGTATGTGGTTGTACAGGCCTGGAGCTGCTCTGTCACCATGAGCTGAGTGCCCATTCACAGACCTGCCCAAGGGCCTTGAGTAGATGTGAACCAACCAATGGCTCTCCTGCCAGTCTGCGTTCCTCCTCATCCATCTTCACGGGCTTGCAGAGAGCAGAGGTTGATGCACAGCCATGGGCTGGTATCAGTGCAGCAGAACCTTCATGTTTCTACATCCAAACATGCTCCACTGAGCCTGTGACCATGATGTGATGTCCCATTGCACTCCTCACAGTCAGCTGGAGAGGGCTGCTTACAGCCCTCGCAGAGAGAGTGTCCAGATTTGGGTGAAATGTGAAAACAGGCATTTATCTTCATGCCACTTTTATTCCACAAGGATCAGCAGGTTCCACAACATCAGGATACTCTTGCTCATAGACACTCCTCCCCGCAGTGATAATGAGAGAAAGCCACATGTCACTGCATCCAAGAGCAACGAAGGGTCAGAAGATAAGACAGGCACCTTCCTGCCTGAGCCAGAGCAGGCAGTGAGGTGCCAGCTGAGCAACAAGAAGGTCCCAACCCGTGACAGTCCAGCCTCCTTGGCTCACTCAGCTACAGCTGACTCAAACACTCCTGTGTTTCTTAGTGGCAATGCGAACAGTTTGCCGTTGGACAAGGTTGACTCACGTATCTCTTTGCAAGGACCCTCTTTGCTATTACTTGTACCTTTGCCACATTTTACCTATTCAGGCTGAAACAGGTTTGCACTCAGGATAAGCAGTTTTGGAAAATTCCAGTCAAAACATTCCTGTCAGATTTAAAGATAAATGTTGGGAATGCTGTTTCCATTAACGTCTCTGGAAGAAATTAAATCTGGTTCCAGAGGCTGGTTCCCACTGTGCACAGGGAACTGGCCTCTGAGCCACATGCTGAACACCAAGCAGCAAAGAAAGGGATTAAGTAGCTGTGCTTTGGGAGTGCTGCCCACCCTCTGGCAGGGGAAAAGTAGTATGTGATTGTCTCATTAAAGATTGTACCATAAAGCCCATGGGCATGCAGGAAAATTATACGTGCAGGATGTATCTACATCCCACCAGTACTCCCAGCAGACTACGACCGGCTTTCCGCAGAGATCAGAGGGAAACGTGGTTTCACAGAACTATAATTATTTTACAAAGTCAACCTGTCTGCAGGAGGAAAATGGCAACCTACAATTGAGTACAGAGTTGAATTCCAGTCAGGGTGAAGTCTCTGCCAGGCCTTTCTGCATAAATGCAGGCAAGTTACAGCAGTAGATATCAGAGCTCTTCGGACTACAGTTGATTATCAAAATGCTTTTTCTACTACAATGTAGAGAAATGGGAGCTTATGCCTCACCTCTGGAGGCAGGCTGAGGAGAAGGAACTCCATCACATACCTCAGCTACGAGTTCTGCTTTATGTCTTAACATCTGGGTTAGCAGAACACTAGGAAAAAATCAGCTGAACGCCTAGTTTCTAACGAGGATGAGAAATCTCTTTGTAAACAGTCTTTTATTAAAAACCTCATCTGGGGAAAAAAAAATCTTAACCACTGCCAATTACATTCCTCCATAAGGCTTGTGGTTGAAGTAACTTCAAGCTTAATCTGGAATTGTTAGGAAGAAGGGCTTGCTGAGTGTCCAGCAAACTCGTGTCTCAGCTGCGTACTACACTCACATCGCCCAGACAGTTTTGAGTGGGCATGACAGAAAGGAGCCACCATGGCCAGTGCTTTCCCCTGTCTTTGCCCTGCCCCAGAGAACTGAAACCCAAGAAACAAATAAGAGTTCATGACACTTTGGAACTGCCTTGCAGCTCAGGGGATGCATGTGGAGGCCCAGGCAAAACAAATGTCAGTTTGGTCTTGGGAGCCATATCCCGCTCCATGCTTCTGGGATCTCTCCATTCCTCTGGGATTGTTGCTGTGTGTCACTCTTCTTTCAGAAGAGCAGCTGGATTTGGGCTCAGTTTCACAACGTGCACGGACCTCAGGCACAGCCAGAAGTTGTGCCTGAGGAGATATTTTTGCCAACCAGACATTTATCCCCAGAACAAAAATTCTGCTGGGCAGCTCAAATTAATGAATTTGATGTACCTTCATCTGAAATGCAAAGGCTAAAACTAAAGACTTTTCTGAGTTATCTCAGATGGCATTGAATTTCCATGAAATACTTGTGGTCCCTTTTCTTGCTAGCATGATGCGTGTTCTTGTGTGCCTGGGCTCTGGGGGAGGTTTGAGCTAAAGGTACGAAATATGTATATCCCTACTGATTATTTCATTAGCAGCAGCATTTGAGAAGTTCAGGACTGTGACCTGACTAAGACAGGAGTGAGCAAAGGTACCACGTTACTGCTGGCTGCTTCCTGCTGTGGCTTTCGCCTGCACGCATGGAGATCAGACACATCCTGCGTGGCTGCTTCATTTCTCCTAAGCCTCCAAATTAGAATTAAAATTTGGAGAACAAAATTATTATGAAGAGGAAACAGAAAAGCTAAGACAAAGCCACTCTTAATAACTCTTCTCAGGATGGGGGCTGGAGACGCCTTACAAGCAAGACTAATGGGGTATTCTGCAACATTCCCACCATTTGGAAATCCGAGTGGATTAATTTGCAGTTTTTGCTGAGACTCACTAGCATCCATCTGTACGTTACAAGATGATGTTCTGGACTGTGTATTCTGCTTATATGTGGCATGGGGTGTCTGTCTCTAGAAAAGCTGGAGGGAATGATAGAGATAATTTTGGATTTCTCTTTCCCTTAGACAAGACTGACTACCAGAATCAGACCTAACCAGTGTTTGTTTGTATTGGTTAGGAGAGGACATGCAGACATGCAAGGGCCTTCTGAACCAGATGAATCATAGGAACCATAGTCTGCACAGAGACTGAGAACGTTACTCTGAAAATCTTTTTTTTCCAAAGTAAAATAAGACTTTCTTTCACAAGAGGTATCAACTGGCATCCACAGTGAAGACTTCTGCATTTGGATGGAAAAAAACCCAAATTAAACCTCATCCTTGGAACACAGGAGGAGCTTCCACAGCTTCACCCAAGTCAAAAGCTGTTACTTTTAACATTTTTTTCCTCCTTGAAGGAGGGTGGAATCAGAGACATGACATCAAAATTTTTCATTTTTCTGTAAAACTATTAAAAGAAAATAGGCCTCTCTCCCCACAGATTCATTTTTTCTGTACTGCAGCTTTTCCTCCAACACTGATGTAATGTGAGTTCATGTTACCAAAGGCTGCTGGGGTTATACAATATATTTACTAGTTCTTCATCTCTGAAGATGTCAAGCAGAGAGGAAATGATGCTAAGATTATTTGAGTACCTAGCCATTAAGGTATTTACCTCTGAAGTGGAGTATTTCCCGAATGAAGTGCGAAGGTACTTAGATTGCTTCCATTACAAAGCAGCCTCTTACTGGAGCCCTAAGCTGTTGAACATGCAGCGTGTTGAGTGTACAGCAGCAGAAACTGTTGCTTAGCATTCAGGAATTTAGTTTATTATAGTTTAAAAGTAAAATAGTCTCTTTTTATGGTTCTAGCAAAATAAAGTCAAATTAAAACCCTAAATAAATCTGTAATCAGACAGATTTGTGGAGTTTGAATGCCTTCTTTTCAACATAGACGGGCACATTTTTCAGTGCTTGCCAGTCCAAACTGATACTCCAAACTCTGTAGGAAAGCACACCTCCAGTGAGGAAAGCTAACAGCCACACTAGAAACACCAGCAACTGTACAAAGCTAACAAGCAACCCTTTGGTGACTCCTCACAGTCCTTGTGCTGCAGCAAAATGTCTATTATTTTACAGAGAAAACACAACAGAGTGATGTAAAGAGCTGCTCAAATAAGCAAAAGCAATGACCCAGACACAGGATGGAGCAGCAGAGCTCATACATGCTCAGAACATAAAATTTCCACATTAAACCCAGCTATGATTGAAACCAACTGCCCCATTTCAGTCGTGGGGCTGGGAGAGATGGAGAGATGTGTCCTACAACACGTCCTCTCTTCTGCAGGCTGAGTGTGGCCTGATTTGCCAACCCAGATGGTTCCTATCAGTAGACATCTCCCAGCACAGCACTGAGGGAAATGACTGTAGGTATCACATTATCTCTGCTTTCTCTCCTGAAAGACAGTGAAAGCCAGCTTAAACTACCTGTCAGTAGTACTGTCAGTACTACCTTTGTACTCTGTAGTCAGGACAGCCTCTCATTTTGTGCTCTGGAAGCTGCAGACACAAGTATGCCAGAGCGCATTCTTATTGCCTAATGCCAGCATGATGCACGTAGTAGTTCGCAATGGTTCCCCCATGAGAAACGTCACAGGAGCTACTCTGTGTGAGAAAGAAGGTGGTGAATAATGTCTTACTAGACAGTAACTGGCATTAGTGGAAGTTCTCTGCCTGCAGAGATGCAGGCAGGAATCCGAGGAATTTCCAGAGTACTCCACCACATACCCAGCCATGCTGCAAGAGCATCACCTGGGCTGAAAACACTACTTCCTACATATGAAGCCAGTGGGTTTCAGGCTCTGCTTTGAATTAATCTTTCTTCAGGAAAAAACCTTCAGGAACAAGACTCAGAGCTAAACTGAGAGCTATAGATGATCCGTGTCTGCTACTTGAGTCTCCTGTTACTGGAGACTCCCAAGGATGCTTTTAAACATGTCAAATACCATGGCTGCTTTAAATGGAGAAACTGAACAGAAATTCAACAGCGGTCGTGTCTCCAGTAAAGTCTAGTGCTTAGGGACTTCATCTTAACAGGCCTAGTGATGGAGCAGGAATTCATTTTCTCCTTGGAAGGGTTAAGTTCTTTGCTATCACACTAATTATGCTCGGTAGGTCAGCCACAACCATCTCACCTGGCTGCAAACTCGCAGGCTGCCCAGCCAGGAGCCTCTTTGAAAAGTGTAACTTTTAACATCTCTTAGCAAAGCAAGCGCTCTGTTTGTCTTGGCAGGGAAGACCCGTGTATACACAGCTGGAGAGCTTGTTTTGTCTCTTAGTACAAGTCTGGACTAAACCAAATCTCTAAAGGCTTTGTAAAAATGCTCTCTTTATTTAAAGAATTTTATACATTACAAGATGTCTCCAAAGCCTGCCCCTGCTCAGACCCCTTCCTTCCCTGCCTCTTCCACTCTCTCTCCTACTCCTTCCACCACCACACACACAGTCAGGACAGTAGGATTTTTCAGTTCTTCCTTGCACTGCTGTATCCAGAAGTTTCTTTAAGAAATTTCCAGCTTTCTTTTAAAAAACAGACAACATCCATATCAATTTATGAGTCCCAATACTTCAGACACCCATGAGACAGAAAAAAAATAAAGCAGCTCTACAGACACAGTTCTGGAGCGCTCAGGTTTAGGGTTTTAGGGGGAGGAATCTTGCAAGGTAGAGCCTTCAAAAGAGAAAGGCTGTTATCGTCACACTTTTCCATAAGTAATGCATGTCCAAGTGTGTATGTTAGAAAAAGGCACAGAAAGGGCTTAAAGAATATGTAACTGTGGTGCTCAACCGATATCTGCGTTTGCAGGAAAGTAAAAAGGAGGAGACTGGAACAATGAAAGGTGACTTCATTGTGTGTGGAGGCTTTTAAAGAGCTTACCCTTCTCTGCATCCAATAAATGTGAGCCTCAAACCACAGCGAGGCCTTTTACGGGCCTGTACCATTAGGTTCAGGAGATACTTTTGCAACCCAGGGAACATTGCACAGCTATGTCGAGTTCTGCCTATTTCTGCTGGCCGCTGTTCAAGTAGGGCTGACTGATGCCTGGGCTACCGGAAACCAACTGTTATTCCTATCTCACCCTCTAAATCACATTGCCAAGAATCCCCAACTTGGAAAAAAAAAAAACATTAAAGGCAAGAACAGTCCAGTCCTTGGACACGGAGTTAAACAGAATTAGCCCAATCTCAGGAAAGTGAGAGGCTAGAAAAGCAGAATATTTCCAGCGTGCTTTGATCTTAATCCTGGGAGTTTACACACTGGCTTCGTGTTTCAGTTTCATTTCTGCTCTGTGCCACTCTGACCCGTGCCAAAAATCATATCGGAGCAGTGTCGTGAGATGTCCAGTTAAGCCAACAGGAAAGGGAGAAATTTTGCGTCTCAGCCAAAACCTCAGTCCTGCCCACACTGCCCAACTGTAAATCTGATCTAGCCACTCAGCACACGCTGGCTGGATTAAATACAGCAAAGCCACATGTCACTTAGGAGCCATATTCTCAGCTGGTGAAAACTGTGGTTCTCGCTGCTCTTACTAGATGAGCAGCTGGCATCGAACTGCATGAGGTTTACAATGAACCAGAGTTGGCTTGTTTCCCTTTGAAATATTTTTACTAAAATACGGTTCTTTCATGGAAAACCTTACGTTCTGGTCATAATTTTCAAGGTTTTTCAAGTAAATATGGTACTAAACCATAAAAATAATTTTGCAAAGGCTGGAATATTGACTTTTAGGGTTTCAAGTTCATATTCATTTGAAAACTATCGGCTGTTAGCATTAATGATATCATTAGTTTTAATTTTTGATGGTACATGGTATTAACCTTCACTCAAACGTAACTGTATCCTGAAGCACACAGGACAGGTCAAATTCAGGCAATCACTTGAGCTGCCGAAGGAATTTGTTTCTATATAGTGAGAGCGGCAGGAGGCTGCAGAAATAGTCTTACTGGCAGGGGAGCCGAGTGCTTGCCTGGTGAACGGCCGTCTGCCCATGTCTGACGGAGTTCCTGTGCTAGCTGGCCAAGCCATTAAACCAGTATTTTGCATGTGGTCCCTAACTGCGTGTGGTCCCTAACTCCTTAGACCTCACTCCTCTGCAAGAGCTGCAGTGAGTTGTATGTGCGGTGCTGAGCAGGATCAGTGAACTCTGAGACTCCAGCTCAGGGTAACTCAAAATGGGCACCAAAATTGGCTGGTTGTATTGAGTCAGACTGGGATGGAGTTAACTTTCTTCACTGTGGTGCTGTGTTTTCCTTTTGTAGCTAAAATAGTGTGGATAATGCCCCAGCGTTTCGGCTGTTGCACAGCATCAAGGCTTGCTCTCCAGATCCAGTTCAGTAGTCTGGGCCTGGGCAAGAGGCTGGGAGGGGACGCAGCTGGGACAAGTGACCCGAACTGGCCAAAGGGATATTCCACATCATATGACACCATGCTCAGCAATAAAATCTCAGGGAAAGAAGGAGGAAAAGGGGATATGAGACGATTATGGCAATTGTCTTCCCAGCCACCGTTACAGGTGCTGAGGTCCTTATTCCCAGGAATTGGCTGGCCATCTGCTCAGTGATAGGAAGTAGTGAATCAATTCCTTATTTTGCTTTGCTACCACACGCAGCTTTTGCTCTCCTTATTAAACTAGCATCATCTCCATCCAGGAGTCTTTCTGACTTCCTTCTATCTTCCACCCATCCCAACAGAGAGGGGAGTGAAAGAGACGTAGAATGGATGTTTGGCTGCTGGCTGGGGTCAATCCATCACATTGGCACACTTGAAAATTTTGGCTTACGTTTCTTTTCCCTTCTCTCTTAGTGTTTAGGACGGGTTGATGGCATCACCTTCCCTTCATGAGGATGCTCTGCTAAGCTGCTTACTGACGTTTCTAAACCACTCCCAGGTTATCAAGACAAGAAACAGTGAAATGCCCAAGAGAAAAATACCCTTTTTGTACTCAGTACGGGGTTTATTGATGTTTAACAAACAGCTACAAGGGGCCATATGTGGAGAGGAGGATCCAGAGACACTGAACAGCCACGTAGTCAGCAGGCATTTCGCATCCTGCACATGTAATAACCAGGGATCCCAGGGAGTGCTTTGGGCATGAGGTTGTCATTACAGGTTGCATCATCAGAGAGAGGAATTGAGAAGAAATTCACATAAAATTGTGTATTTTTAACATATGTACTTAAATATACAACTCCTGATCCTATGCTCTGTCAGTGATAATATAATGAAAATACATTCCTTACCTCTCTCACACTGGGGACCGGTGAATCCATAGACACAAGCACAACGGTTTGGCCCAATGCATCTACCTCCATTCTGACAGCCGTTTTCACAGACAGCTATTTTGAAATAGAAAGAGAAATCAGTGATTTCTGCTCTTAGTGAAACCACAGTGTGAGACATGTGGTGCTGGCAGGACTTGGAATATCACCTATTTCATGTTGTTCACCCATCAGGAGCCTCCTCCATGCAGTGAATATACAGAGAAAAGTTTGATATTTTTTCCTGAAAAATTACTTCCTGTTTATGAATGAACCCATTTATAAAAGGGCTCTAAACTCTTACTTCACTTGAGAGGATTTCCTGTGCTCTGGAGTCTTAGTTCATTCGGGTCAGCATTGGGATTTAAATGTCAAGGTCAAGATGAATTGATACAAATGAGAAACTGCATAAAGGCAAATGTTTAATGTATGACAACAGTGAAATGTGAGGAGAGGAGACTAGGCAGCCATTCAGTCCCATGTATCCAAAGCAAAGAACCAGGCTGATCAGCACACAACTATTCATTGACTTAAAATGAGACCTGCTACCCCTAGTTGAAAACCTGCAGTCAATAGTCTAGGACTGAAATCAAAGGAGTAGGTTGCTGATTAGGTCCCGCGCTGAGGCGAAGCAAATTGAACAGGATTTAGGAACACTTCTGCATGTGACACAAGCAATGGCTGGTTGTGACAGATGCCACTGACCTATTAAAATTTCAGCAGCTGTAATGACTAATGAGAGGAGTACTGTTGTGATACTTTCCTAAAGTTCCTACGCACAGCTTCACTCTCTGAGCTCCTCAGTTGCCCAACAACACGAGTGCACTGAAGACGAGAAGAATATAATTTCATGAAAGGTGAGGTCCACAGCAATCTTGTACGATACCTCAGCGTGGCCCTCGCTGGTCTAGTGCCAAGCTCTGAGCTGCAGCGAGGCCAGGTACTGCTGCTTTTCACAGCCTCCAAAGGCTACACCCATTTCAGAGCCAAGAAAGCCAAAATCAGCTCTGCTGGGACACTGCCAGTGGGATTCTCCATTGTTCCCCACCCTGTCAGTGATGTCTTGCCAGTACTTGAACCATTATAAAAACTCTACTGAGGATATTATAGGTGGAGCTGGTAGCAGCACATAATTAAGGTTGCCTAGCACATTCCATTATAAGCCCCGGACTGCTGTTACTTATAATTTTCCCAAGCTTTAGCTGTTTAGAATGAAATTTTCCATATGGTGTGTCTGCCTTTAGTTGAACGTTTCGGAAAGTCTCAGCAAAAATGAACCCGTCATAGCTGAGGATAAGTTTAGGGGAAATATGGTGTTTTGCCCATATTTTTAAAAATTCTAATAGATTTCACTGAGAACTTGTGAATGTGATTGATTCTCACATTGATACAGGAATTTGAAATCTGCCTGGAAAGTTCCATTTGAGTAGAGGTTCTTTCAAAACTATTGTGCACACTTGCTTACTGTACACTTCTTAAGGGTAGCACCTAGGCTGTTTGATTGTTAATTCCACAATGTGCATGAGCAATGATTTAAAATTGCCAAGTATATTTCATGGGAAACTAGGGGGAAAAAATAAATATCTCCTTCTGAAAGGTACATGTGCTTTGACAAAACAGAAAACCAAGTCATAAAACATTGTAAAATTTCTTGCAATGACTATATTGAGGTTTCCCTATAGAAAGTCAGTGTTGTCAAACAAATAGAACTAAAAATAGACCCCTCCAAATGTAACCAGGTGTAATTTATAATTTTAAAAACGTTCATTTGTTCGGGTTTTTTTTGTTTTTTTTTTTTCTAATTGAAAGAAGACTTAATTTGAGCTAAAATGAATGTTTCCCACAAAAAGCCCATTCCCAGAGAATATGCTGTTTATGTAAAACTATTTACAGATAAATTCTATCTAATATACATAGATATTTGTGTATATATTTATACATCTATATTTACAGTGAAATTATATCTAATATATCTATAGCTAGATATCTATCTGTACCCCCTAAGGAGATTCCTGTGGAGAGGAGAGTACAGTGATGACATCAAAGAGCACGTCGGTGTGCGCAAGGTGACCTCTCTAGTCATGAGCCTGCATGAATCTAGCCTCGCCCTTCAGCTCCCAGTGTACCATCAGGTGCCGCAGACACTTACGCTGTCCGCAGTATGTTCCCGTGTAGCCTTTCTGGCAGAGGCAGGACTCCTCATTGCAGCTCCCACCATTCATGCACCTCACACTGCAGGTTTGGACTGTGGAGAAGAGCAGGGAGATATAACACAACCATGCAACAAATTGTCTGTGACAGGAGGTGGACACCTCACATGTACTGGATGTTCAAAACTTTCTTATCTCAGTGCAGAATGTAAGGGTGATGTTAAATGTCCAGTTCCTTCAAGTTAAATGGAGTCACTGCTGACTTCCCACAGGATACGAGCCCATGGTGTGGTTAAAGGCTTTCACTGAGGTATAATTATCCCAGAGTTGTGTACAAAAGTAAATGCCATGGTCTGTTCTTTATTCCCTGGACATAAGACATTGTGTTGTTCCCATACCTGGTAGTACTGAACTGTTCAGACAGGAGAAAGCCATGAACACAATGGGCAGTGTGAAACTAGGAGCCATTCAGGGGACGAGATCCTTCAAGTCCATCTCACACAGGGCAAGATATCATTATTCTCTTATGGCAAACAGTTTTTACAGTGATATAAATAGACCTCATTCCACAGTAACCAAAGACACTCATCATTTTACTTCCTTAAGGGATCTACCCCA
Source organism: Chlamydotis macqueenii (assembly GCF_036417535.1). Taxonomy (NCBI): domain Eukaryota; kingdom Metazoa; phylum Chordata; class Aves; order Otidiformes; family Otididae; genus Chlamydotis; species Chlamydotis macqueenii. Next base: position 2,689,907 of record NC_141581.1, on the reverse strand, counting down.
ATTAAATATCTGCAGCTTTGTCCTTTCTACAGGACGTCCTGCTGTAGCTCATGTGACTGCAAGTAAGGGCATATTCCTGGTATCTCCATTTCTTTGATAACTCTGTTATTCTAAACAATTAATTTTCTTATGATACTACACTTTTCAAGTATTTTCTTACTTTTTATTACTCCATTTTAAAAACATTCACATGTTTTCAAATGTCTAATCTTTAACATCTCTTCATATTAAAAAACCTATGAGATGTTTGAGGGGACAGAATGTCTTTGGTGGAGGAAAACCATCAACTATTAAGATATTTCTCTTCCTTTTACAATTACTATGTGGCCTTATTGGTGAGATTCATTTAATACAAGTGGGTTTTTAAAAGACATCTGAAAAGAAAAGCACGTATCATCTATTCTTCTGTGTTAGAGTTCGGCTTTCACACTAGATTGACACACTGACTGTGACTAACACCTGTAGAAAACAACAGCAATAAATAAGTTGGGAACTTTCATGCTGATGTAGACACAAAGTCAGTATTTCCTTAACTGTTTCATCACTATTCAATGTTTAAGGAATGTGGTATTAAAGTAGAACAGCCCAAAAGGGGAGGTTTCCTGCTAAACACTGAGTTACAAGTACAGGTCAAACAGCTTTCATTCTTTACCAAAGTGCCTGGAACAATGCATTCTTCCTTTGTAAGACTTGAGAACTCAAATTGCAAGTGCCTGAGGTTATAGCAAGTGATGTGAAAACTATTTTTCAGCATGTACACCACAGTTGACGTCTGCCAGGGATAGGAGGGGCCGTGACTTGGCAGCTCAGAGAAGGTGGGGCTGGAGAGTGCATTTGTGAGTGGATGCTAAGCTGTGGCTTGCGTCTTCTCCGTGCATGCAACATCAATTCCAAGCAGGGAAGAACTGGGGCCAGTGCAAGTGAAATGTCTGTCCAAAAGGTAGTAAGTAGGACTCAGAAGTGTCCAACAGGGATAACTATATGGTTGACGCCTTGTTCATAGGAAGCCTGAAAGGAAGGAGTGGAATGGGAAATCTCAGAGCTTTGCATTCAAAACGCTCGGCACATGTGCTGTACATTTAATCCATGTATTGCTGGTGTGGTTTGAATTAGTCGTGATGTCTACTACTCTTCCTATTGCTCTATGGCCAGAGATCAGCCCAAATTTAGATGAAAGCTTAATCATTAAGGAAACTAAGCTTGAGGCTTCAAAGCATTTCCCAGATTGTCAGACATGAGACCAGCCTCTCTGGGAAAAGGCACTGATTCCAGCACATGCTTACCCTACACCCCTCACTACAATTAATCAGCCCTGGGAAAGCAATTACATATAGCGAATCTGGGAGAGCTGCCCATACAGAGGTAGCCAGGAAGTGTCTGTCTGTCAGAGCTGTCCATCTGCCAGGGCTCTTCCCTACCCAGCATCCTGAGCCTCACAGTCAATGCCTTCAGCAAGGGGTAAGGTTTAGTGAAGCTGAGAAATCTGGGGAGTTCAAGGTCTGGACATAAGAAAAGCCCCGATGCTCGTCCAGAAACTTTCCAACTAATTGGCAAAGACTATTCCTGGCCCTACACAGAGCAGGACCCATTTCTTACTTCTGCCATGATCCCAAGGGCTCTGAGGTCCCATCACCATCTGACTTATCTCCAAGGCTGGTCCTGTTAGAACTCCCTGCAGACTTAGAGCGCAGAAAAACATTTTTCAACCAAGAATTTAAAGGCCTGTTACTCTTTGTCAGGATTTTCCAAGGTAGCAGAGACCAAAGTTCTAGGAAAAAGAGAATGACAGCTCGCCCTACTTAACTTTTCCCATGATTGGGTTGGATTAGTTCTACAATTTATTTTAAAGGATCAGTGGCTGCAGCTGTTCTGCAGTAGTAGAGTTTGCAGGCAGGTTTTTTTGTCTGCATACTCACTACTATCTAAACAGTCACTTGCAAATTACTCCTAAAATATCTTTACTCCCCAAAGTAGGAAACCAAGCCTTTTGTTATGACAGAGAGAGGCAGAGTGGCTTTTATTGCCTCTGGAATGCACAATTTGTCTGCTTTACCTCCCTGAAGCATTCATGATAAATGCAGATCCAAACATCCCCACAATGAAAGCCAGATTTGATGAAGCCCCTGCAGAGGAACCTACCCCCCTTGAGTGCATGCTGAAATCCACCCCAGGCTCAGCGGAATGCCAAGTCTGTGCCCAAATGTATATACTGCTTACAGCATTCCTCGCATTCCTCCATGATTGCTAACATATGGACCCTCACTCCAGAAACTTTTGTGTCTCCAGCACCTTCCTCTCCGAGGCGAAGCATGGGGAAGGTCTGCGGAGCAATGCACACACAGGCTCTGGTGCTGAGCGCTTGCTGGGGACATCTGCAGGGCTGTAGCACAACGTGGCACTTTCAGATGAGATTCTGGGAATTTCCTTCTTTGAGTCACACCCTGAATGTGGTTTTGAGGTCTGAGGGGGGCTAGTTCTCTGGCCTTCAATCAGATGCCTGCAAGTCACTTTATTAACAATAGCTTGCCTACAGATGAGCAAGAATGAAAAATAAATTTCTGGGTTGTATCTTGCAATGGCCATCTGAGACCTTAAAAGACTCCATAAAATCCCATTAATGTCTACATTTTACATAAGGCACTAGCAAAACTAGTCTTCTTAAAACAATACTGTGCCACAGCTCTGTTCCTTTGCTTGCAGAGTCTTTTTTGGGCTGGGGTTTTTGAGTAGTGTCATCATGTATGGGTGGACTGCTTATGCTGTCAGGTGAAAATCATCACCCAGTATCATCGCTTACATTTGGAGATCTGTTCACACATTGCTACTGGCTTTAGAAACAACTGAAGCCTTTTTGGGGCAGATCTGTGATGACCCACATCTCCCTCCAGCCTCTCCACAGATCAGGTTGGCTATGACTTTGTCTAGCTAAGTCTTCAAACCCCTCAAGGAGGGAAATTCCTCACAGCTCTGGTTATCTGTCCCAGCACTGCACCACCCTCCAGTGTAAGAAAATTTTCTTCATGCCTAAAGATCCCAAGCTTGAACATTCCAAGTGGCAACTTGTGGCCATCGACCTCTGTGGCATCGCCTGCCACTGCTGAGAGGGGTTTGGCTCCACAACAGTGTAGCTGCACTTCCAGTAGTTACAGGCTGGGATTAGATCCCTCTTCAGCTCTTCTTAGACTAAATCAGGCCAGCTCCCTCAGCTTCTCCTCTCAGGACACATGCTCGAGTCGCAACCATTTTGTAGCCCACTACTGATCTATTCCCATTTTCCCCACATCCCTCCTCAACTGGCAGCCCAGAACCAGCCACAGCCTCTCTACCCCTGAGCAGAGGGGATCACACTTTCCTTTGATGTTTTCACCATGATCCCCTTCATTTAGCTCCAGGTGTGATTTGCTTTACTTACAGCCCCAATGACTATTGATTCCTATCCAGCGTGACGTCTACCATAACTCCCAGGTCCTTTCCAGCAATACAATCCAGTGGAAAAAAGGACACAGAGGAGCAATTCCCTTCCAGAGAGTACACAAGACCATTAGCCATCAGGATGTAGACTCAAGCAGGAGTGTGTTCTGTGCAGAGCCATGTGCTGCAGGGTAATGGAGCGGTTGCAAACAGATCTGGTCTTGAATACATCCTGTAGGGATTACCAGAGGGATATGAGCATCGGCTTTCTGAATATGTGACTGTCACACTGCCGACTCCTCCATAGTCTGTTTTCCAGAAACCTCAGCCACCCAGTCCTCTTCCCAGAGCTTTTCAGATTTTTGTCCTGAAGGTCTGAGATGGGAGAACAAAGCAGAAAAAGTGGGAACGCAGTTTCTGCATTCCCAGTTCTGCCAGTGCGCAACTTCATCCTGTCACTGAGGCTTGCTAAAAATGCTGGGCAATTCTCCCTGACATCCAATTCACAGCCTAGGAAAAACTTAATAATTGTTTCCATTGGAAAAAAAATATTTATTTGCTTAACAAAAGTAGTGACAGATTTAATTCCACTTTCAAGAACAGCCAGGGGTGGCTGGCCTCATTGGCAGCAGTGTTGCTCTTTGCTGCTGTGAGATGTGGGGTTTTGAGCTGCATCCTGTAGGATTTCTCGTACCAAAGTAGCAGAAATTGCAAGCACAGTGCCACTTTTCTCCAGGTATCAGGAGCGGTGAAGACCCTTAGTAAAAGCACCACAAGAAATGAAAGATTTTGTGACTCCTGCCCAATTCAGTTAGAACCTGGTTGCCAAAACACAAAATATTTCAGAGATGCAAAGGGAGACATTTCCTTTCATTGTGACTGGGAAATTTTTAAGAGCACGCATAACTACTCCAGAGGGAGCATATTCACCAGCAATGTTCTCTTACCTCCAGCTGAGCCACAGTTGGGAGAAAGTTGTCCATTGGAGCATGTACACATGTTTGGCCGTGAACAAAATCCATCACCACAAGAATTCCTGCAAATCGCTGGAGGAAGAGAAGGATGCAACGATTAGCGCAATGTGCTAGTCTGTGAACTTGCTCACAGATGTGCTTTTGGCTGCTGAAAGGGTGTGAACCCATCTCTTAAGAAAAATAACCTGGGGAGGAAGCTGGGGCACCTCTTGAGGACCCTAGCTTGGGCAGAGCAACAGCGGGAAGGACCCACTTGCTCATAAGGAGTTCCTGGAGACATCTTCCTTTTATGACATACTGTGGCTGGTCCTGCTACCACATTGCTTTTTCAGCAGCAGAGGAAGACGTTGCACTTTTCACTACTTTTGCCTGCTAAAAACATTTCTCAGCAGAGACAAGTGATGTTCACACTGAGACAGGTTCTTTTTCCTTAAAATTTTTGTGTTTCCATGAAACATTTTGCAGTCCGTGGTCTGGCATTGAGGAAACTGGCTGTTACTGAGATGCATCTCCTGTTGAACAAGGGGCTGAGCCTGAGTCAGCCAGAGATGCATCAGCAGGATGTTTGCAGATCAATCCCCATCCTTTCTTGCCTGGGACTCCTGCTAATCTCTTCCCCTTCCTGTGCCATGGGAGCCAAGAGCATAGCTGGCAGTATTGTTCCACCTGTGTAAGCACGGATTTTATTAGCGCCCCATGAAAGTATCTCATCTCTGTGTGTTTCTTAAATACAATTACAACACAGTCCCCTGGGGACCTCCAGCCCAGATGGCATGTTTTACAGTTATGAGAAAAGTCAGCAGACAACCCTGAATGTCGCTAACCCCGCATGCCACTGAGCAGCTATTTGGCTGCAAGTTCCTTAACCCTTTGCTGCGGCCAGCACTAAACTCAAGCCTTGCATCCTTGTTGGGGCATCTGCTGTCCAAGGGATGGTGAGGAGGATTCTGTGAGTTCGCCTGTCTCTTCTTGTGGGGAAACGAGAGGGTGCAGAACTCCACGTCTTACCATCACCCGGGGTGAAGTCGGATGCATTTAACTCTTGAGACATCACACCTCTCTATTGCCCTTCTTAGTGAATAAAATGCCACGCTCTGGTGCTAGTTACCCATTATGTGCAAGGACACATCCACTGGCCCCATCACTTAAAATACAACAGACACCATTTCCTTTGAGAGGGGAATGCTTCCATCTCTGGGCTCAGTTTTGTACATCTGAGGTCCCAGACAGCTCTATATTAGGAAACACAAGGTGTTTAAGAGTTTTTGACTCTGAAGGTGGAATTACTTCTGAAATATGTGACCTGTATTATGTGGGTGATCCCACTAGAGGAGCCTATTGTTTTCCTCAGCTTGAAACCTCCCACTGTGAATTATTTTTAGGAAGTTTTGGAAAAGGGCATTCACATACTGTGCTCTAATGTAGAAGATTTATTCAGAAAGCTAAAATCCTGGGAGACAGAAGCATCCCCTAGTGCTGTCTGCTATTCTGCATGTCCAGGTTATGGTTAAGATCTCCAGGACGCTGTACTTACTGTGTTTCAGTATAAAAAATGACCAAATGCAAGTACAATTATCCCTACTATCTCCAGTGAGAATCTCATTTATTTATTCCTGAGATGACTTTCACTTCTAATGGGAGCATCCTCCAAAGGGCAGTTTCCTTCATCTCCCCATAGCTCATGCCTTTAACCAATAGAAATGCAAAACGTCAGAGCCGCTTAATGGATTTTATCGGTGTGTATCAGCACTTCAATAATGCCCTACTCCAAATAGGAAAGCTACCTGCCAAAAGAGAAGTGTGATTTATCTGGATCAGCATCCTGCTTTGGATGGCCACTCAGAGCACGATGCAAATTCCTGCTTGTGGCCACTCTCATGACATCACGTTTGCAATGTCAGCATCTAGCTGTTGTTCTACCAACTAACTGAATTATTTCATCTAAACAAGCAGCTCTAAAAGAACTTTCTCAGGAGTCAGTAATAGCTTTCCTTTGAGGCTAATCTTCTAAAGCAGGCATACAAACTGTCAAGCAACAAGGAACACAGTGGCAATTTGGCAGAAGATAAAAGGCCATGCACTAAATGGGACCAATTGCAACCACCCTGCTTTAATCAAGACTAGCAGAGATGAGAACTTCCAGCAATCGTTGCTCCTGTCCCAGTGGATTATGAAACGTTCTGTCATCTGCTGAAGTGTGAAATAGGCATTCCTTCCCACATGGCCGTTACTTCCCTTGGTGCCGTTAACAGGAAAATGGATACTCACGGACAATGCACTGGTTCCCTCCAGGCAGCGTTTTCCAGCCAGGACAGCAGTAGGAGTGGAACCTCGAGCCACAGACATTGGGTCTGAAAAGTAAAAAACAATTTTTTTTCCTCTGTTTCTGTGCAGTGCCATTGGATAAATTCAGCGTGTATCATTGCTGTAGGAGAGGAGCTGAACAGCTTCTTGTGTGACATTCCTCTACCAAACTCCATTCCCTCACTGTGAGTTTGAACAAGCCATGTTTAATTCCCATCAAAAGGAGCCACCATACATTATTTTAATAACTGACCTCAGACCTTCCTGTGCAGAATGCTCTGATCTTACAGAGACTAACTTAGGACTATACAGAGGAGTAAGGAACTGAGGCACAGCCAGGTCTACCCTCACACGAAGCCACGGCACAGCACCATACCCACGAGGTTAGACCCAGCCAGACCAGACAACCCTAGAGACCACAGGCAAGTGAACACCTCCACCACCTGAACAGGACGACACCCGTCACATGTGAAAACAGCTTAGCAGAACTCTTTATGCACAACGTGGACAAAGTCCTGCTCTTCATTTCTGACTCTACAATTAACAAACTCCTGTGGACTCCAACTTGGCCGCCCATGGTTTTCTTTGTCTTTATTGGTTTGTTGAACAGTTTAATCATTGTACATAGCAAAGACCGCAGGAAACTCAGCCCCAGCACATACCTCAGCATAGCCTTTACACCATGTTGTGCCGTGCTATGCATCCATACATGAAGTAGCAGGTTTCCCAAGAAAAATTCCCAACAGAAAATGTGAAAACAACAAACTTGCGTAATGTTCATACACCTGTGACATTGTCAAGTGTGCAGTCACGAGAACACAGCCCCTTGCAGAGACGCTGAGGCTCTAACACAGGATCAAGCAGATGGGGGAGAAGTGCAGACAGAGAGTTTAGACCTCACCTGGACCCCGGCCAGCAAGCCTCCTACCTCTTCTTGGAGGTTTGCTGAGGGATCACATCTTTCAGGAAAGCATGAGAATTTGAACTAAAACCTCTAGCAAAAAAGCATACACTTTGGAGGTTTTCTAGCGATTAATAGTCCTCACCATTAAAACTCTATGCTTTATTTTGCAGTCTGAGTCAATCTAGCTTCTGCTTTCAGCCATTGGATGTGGTTGTATCTTTGCTCACTAGATTGATGAACCATTTGTTAACAAGGTCTCTTCCCCTAGTAGACCTATGTAGGTTGTTACAGCACCTTTTAATTTTCTCTTTGATAACAAAAGAAAAATATCAGATTAGTTTGTCAGGATCTACTGTCCAAAATTTCTGTAACCTCATTCTAATTTTAACTAAGTTTTACATCAACCACTTCAGTAGCTTGCCTGGGGCTGGTGGTAGTAACTATCACCATCATTGCACAGACAGCATGGGGTTACATGAATGAATCAGATTTGGCATTTTCAGCGATGCAGTTTGGGATGTTTCTGAAATACAGGAGGTTCCACCTGAACATCAGGAAACATTTTCTCACTGTGCAGGTGACTGAACACTGGGACAGGTTGCCCAGAGAGAAGTCTCCATCCTTGGTCATATTTAAAAGCCATCCGGACATGGTCCTGGGCAACCAGCTTGAGCAAGATGAGCTCCAGAGATCACTCCCAATCTCAACCATCCTATGAGCCTGTGAATCTGTGTTCACTGTAATTCATTTCATTGTGACATACACCTCCACAACTATCTGCATATCACAGCTACCTGCAGAAATAGCTCTAGCTATACGGCGCATGGGACCAAAGTCCTCCACCTTCAGCGTGACTGCAGTAGGCGCACAGGAGATATACAGAAGACATGCAGCAAAGATGAAGCACACATGCAACACGTGCAGAAAACACACAGCAAACATAAAGCAGACACGCAGCAGATACACAGAGGACGTGCACCAGATGTAACGGAAACACAGCGTATTGACAGCAGTCCCACTGATGCAGAGCACATCCAGCAGACACAAACCAGGGACGCAGCAGAAGTGCAGCACGTGGGCAGACGCATGCGGCAGATGTGCAGCAGATCTGCTGCAGGTGTACCTTTCCAAAGTGGAAGAAGTAAAACGCTTTCCCATGGGAAAAGGAACTGGGCAGTGTTTGCATTAATGACAAAAACACTGAGCTGGACTGAGAGCAAACTGAGGAACCTTATACTGAGCAATGACTTTCCCATGTAAAAGCAATCTTAGCTTCTACTCTTCACAGTGACTGGAAAATCCCTGAGCAGCACAGACCATGTTGAATGACTTTCTGTGCAATGAAGGGTGCTGCTCTGCTTCCCAGCTCTAATTCTCCCAGAGCACACGACCTGTGTAGAGAAACACAGCTGCCACAGTTTCTATGTGCTGCATCTGCCCCGTGCCATGTGGAGCCTCCTTCACCAGCCCTCTGCTAAATTAATTTGGTGCTATGGTTGGAGGTGGATAGCAAGTCTGTATTTTGCTTCCAAAGAGCCTACATTTTCCAAGAGGGTGGGCATCTGTTGCTTCTCCTGTGCTTAGAAGTTAAAAGGAGACCTCGAATGCAAGGCTTTCCTGCTGGTATGGATTAAGGTTCCCTGCAGATGGGGGAACATCTTCGGTTGCGGCTAGTACTGCCACTGATATTCAAGTGTGTATCTCCAGCCAGAAGTAGACATACGTCTGTGGTTGGCATTAACTGGGAAGGTAAGTTCACTTTGAGCAGATGGGTATTAAAAAAAAAAAAGCCTAAGTTTCAGCCCTCAGGTTCCCAGCATGCAGGGATATTTTTTATATATAGGACTCTCCATGCAATGCATAGGCAGCCCAAACAACTCATGGCCAGGCACCAAATACTGCAGTTTGACTTCCACCTGAATCTGTCTGCTGGTCTCCCCTTGTCAACAGCTGGATGTGAACAGCTTAGGCAAGGAAGGTAGCCATGGACCTCAGCACACCAATCACCTTCACACCCTGACCTCAGGCTACTTCAAACTTTGTTGAAGGTTAAAGAATATTATACAGTCATTTTATCAGGCAAAAGACTAAGGGTTTGTTTTGTCCAAATCAGTGAAGGAAGAGGTATCTGGCATCAATCCCATAGACTAAACCAGAAAAAAAAAAGTGGAAGCTGAATGAAAATGATACTGAAGTGGGTGTTTTTAACTACGGTGACAAGTACCACCTCCTTCTAAAAGACAGTTAGACACAGATTTCATCAAGCTCTGGGCAGGGACCCTGGGAGAGGTTCTGGGCACCCCGTTACACAGGAGGCTGAACCAGAAGATCACAATTGTCGCTCCAAAACTGAACCTTTATAAGCATATGCTAAAGATTAGTGGAGTTTCAAAACAAAAAATGAGGGAGAATCCATTTTGAATGGGCTGAAATTAACGGTCACAGAATGACCTAGAGGGAGAATGAAATTAGACTCCCAAGCAAGAACTCAATAAGGAGAAGGCTGTTTTGTAAGAAAAAAATAACATCCTCAAAGTTTTGACAAAATTGCGTTTTAAAATTAATAGCAGTTATCTTGATCCTGGGAAATACAAGCTGGAAACCCATGTTCTCATCAGCAAGAACTGATGCATGCCATTTAGTTGTTAAACAGAAAACGGCAACCATAGTTTGTGGTGAAGAGCTCCTAAGAATGGGAAGGTCAAGGTTAGAAGAAAAATTATTTAAACTCAATAAACTTTCCCACAACGTTCTAAGTATTACTGATAATCAAGATCCACAGACATTCCAGAACTATCAAGAAACTTCATAACAATCAGTCCTAAATTAAAAATCAAGAGGTCGGTTTTTTTAGCAGATGTTCCCTTATCACCTTCTGTGTAGCCTAGGAAAAGGCTGAAAGAGCTCAGCAGGTAAAGAGAATTGTTTTAATGAAACTTAATATGACCAAAAGCATGATGCTAAGAAAGGGCAGAGGGAAAAGCAATGCTGGCCATAGCTCTTCTTTGTCCACTTTAAATAAGCAATAGGATTACTGAGATAAGTAGGGACAAAGTAAGCCTGAATTTCAATTGATGGCACCAAATACTGCCTGCTGGCAGTGCCTCCCTCTGAGGACTGGGAAATGCCAAGAAAAAACCACTGGAGCAGAGCAGAGCTACGGCCATGTGACATGTAAATGCACGGCTGTTTGCAAGAGAAGCCTTTTTCCCAACTCCACAATGGAGTCAGAGGCACGAGCAAGGGCTGGGAGACAGTCCATACCACAAGACTGCCCGCAGGCTCAGAGTGCAACACAAAGCAGCATCTGGCTGTTGCTGCAGCAGCCTGTTCCTGTTAGCAGCCTGGGAAAGACAGCCTAGAGCACTGAAATGTTGCCTACTAGCTGAGCAAGGGGCTGAAAAGGACTCTGTCCTGCCAATTTTGTCAGACACCTAGTGCGACCCCAGCAGAATTGTGCTCATTGTTAAAGGTAGAAGAGGGCAGGCAGCACAGCGTGTGAAGTCCAGGCTGAGAATGCTTCGCAGACTCAGATGCTAGCCAAAAACAAAGTCAAGTCACCTCGAGCTTCCTGCTCACCCACAGTCATGTCCTCAATGCAGGCGCACGCACACAGGTCTTTTGCCACTCTTCCAGCCATGGGAGAAAGAATACTCAGCTAGAATGAATTCTCCAAACCTTCTTCAGAAAGCTCTGCACAGTCACTAAAAGGCTGATTTGTGCTGTAACAGCAGTGTCCCGCACGGAGCACTTCTGCCATCCAGCAGGACCCATGGCTAACGAACCCTTGGCTACGTGTCGTGTGTGCTTTCCAGACCGCAGGAACAGCAGCAGGGTTGTCTCCCCTGTCATGAGTAATCAGTGTACCTCAGTTGTCACTAGCCTTCAGAAGTGGTATTTCTGTTCCTTAAACTGGAGGAAGACAGAAGTGAATAAAAATTGGTGGCTTGCCAGGGCTGGGGCAATTCTCAGAGGTGCTCTGGTCTGCACAGGGACTGTTCCTGCGCTGCTCACATGTTCTCCTTCTCACTGGCCTCATCCAGGGGGATTCAACATATTAATTCAGTGAACTATAGTTCACTGCTTTGGGCCAATTTCCTGCTCTTCTCACCAAGTGGAGACCCTTGTCCAGTGACTGAGATTCCCTGAGCTGTGAACTTGGAAGCAGTCTGCGCGGGTGCACGCTCCACAGCTCAGCAAACGCTTCTGCCAGCTCACTGCTTTCTTTGTGTCTGCCTGGAAAAGCTTGGGCTGGGTATCTGCTGCCTGAGCATGGGGACCCTTTTCCTCATTTATCACAGTCACTCTTTATTTCCCTCCTTGATACAACCTGTGATGATGAGAACAAGTCAGGGTTACAGAGTAGCTGGGCTCAGAAATTCATACTGCTTCCATTTTTTGTAAACTAAGACTTTGTTAATACAACTACAGCTTGTACTTTTACCAGGTCCCAGATTTAAGTCAGGCAAGTGACCAAGCACAAATTCCTTTTTCTCCAAGTGTTTCAAACAAAACACTCAGTAAAACACTCCTGCCAAAGTACAACCGTGCAGGCGAGTAGTAGGGCTGGAGCCCAGTGTTTTACGAAAGGCAACTTTCCCACCAGCACATGGGATCAACACCCGGTGATTTCAGGATGAGAAGCACCACAGCTTAGCTATCCAGCCACGAACTGAATGATCAAGAGACCCCTTGTGTTCTACTAGTCCTTAAAATAGGTGGGACAGATTCATCATATGAGAAATCCACAACAGCAGCAGACCACATCCCGGCCTAGATGAGGAGAAGCATGGCCAGCAGGCCCAGAGGATCTATGTTCCCCTCTTCTGCTAGAGCACAATCTCCTAATTTTAGAAGTCTATTAAGCTTGCCCAATCTCAATTTTTCTTCTGTTCTCTCTGTCTTCTCTGGGCATCTTAAGAGACATGGAAATCTCTCTTTTGCTCTGCACACACATCCAGTTCGGGGTGCAGCAATTCTGACAACTTACCTGGGATGAATGGAAACCCCTTGGCATGCTTATAGTCGCTACCTTCCCTGTCCCTTATTTTCAGGGTGTTTTTTTTTTCTGTCTTCAAGTTTCAGCTTAGAAATATTTATGGGGAAATCAAACCATCCAGCAACAGATTTAGCCAATTCTGAATGCACTTCTACTTGTTCAGCTTTAGGAATGGCCATCGGCCCAAATGCTGCTCTGGATTTCCCCAAACCAGAGTTACCCTTTGCTGTAAACTCACCAACTCAGTGACATTTTAGCTAATTCCAGGCTACTGAGGATTACTGATTTAATACTGCAAAAAGGAAGGCTGTCAGCTGTCCACAGAAGAGCCATTTTAGGGAAGAGACATGGAAGTTTCTTTCCGAATTATTTGCCCCCTGCAGCCTATCCTCTTATCATTAAATTCATGCCATCATGAATTCATTAAATTCATCTTCAGGTGTGAAGAGTCAAATAAGATGAATTTGTATGAGTATCACCACTACACTCTCTAGTCTTACATGATTTAAACATGTGGCTTTTCCAGGAATGATGATCCTACCTTTCCATCTGAGCTGGAAATTTTTCCTATAATTCAAGATTCCTTTTGGTTTTGATCTTAGCCTGATTCTCTGCTGGGCCCCAGGGATCATCTCTCACAATAACTGGAGAACACCACTGCAGTCATCAGTCACCCCTGGCCTCAGTGGAGATCACCAGGGGGACAATAATTACTGCCAAGTGCAATAGTGGTTTTTGGTCTTGCATCTCCCCACCCAGAGGGATTTAGGATTGTCTCATGGCGTGAGAACATATTTGAAACAATGCTGACTTTTGGATCCTTGGCCTAAGTGGGAGCATATTTGTGTCCTCCTTCTTGACTTACCAGATCCCTCAAATGTACTGCAAATACTTATTTCGGTGATTTATCAGTTTTATGAGTTTAGGACTATGTAATCTGTACATGCACTGCTTACTTCTCCAGACCTCCATGTGTTTATGCAATGGATACAGTCTGATAAGTAATTTCAAATGAGAAAGTAGAGAAGCCAGCTGTTCCTACCCAGGCAAGCCCCCATTTGATGTAAGGATCCTCAATGCTGCAAAGGAGGCACTTAATCTCTCGCAACTGAAACATCACCCTCTTGCTCTGCAAAGCAGCTCAGCATCTGTTCAGCTTTCAGGAAGGAGTTTGAGTCCCAGTGATTTCAATTATTTCTGGTTTTAAGAATTCAGTTGTAAAGGTGCGGAGATGCTAACTTTGTTACTACCAGTAGAAGTCACATACCTAAAAGCCAGTAGCAGCTATTTTGCTGGGTAATATTACAGGCATGAAAGTATGCCAAATTCAGCACATCCTGGCATTGTTTGCTGGAATGAGCTACGGATCCCTTTCCTAAGACTCTCAGCAATACCTCACGCAACTCAATAAAACTCGACTGTTCTGTGGCAACAGAAACATTTTTCCCTGATCTCACCAAAGCCCCAGACTTACAGTGCCTCTCCCATTCCTGCTGGAGACCCTTTATATCCCTGGCCCCAGGAGCACCCCTACTTCCATCCCCAGGGACAAAGATGATGTGAACTGGTGCCCAGCTCCCTCCTGAGGAAATCCCAGTAGCATTACTGAGCATCTCTCATCTCTGCTGCCCAGCAACACTGACCTGATCTCTGCTTGAGCCCAGACTGAGTAGCTGGGGCTTGGAAGACCTTGCCTGAAGGTGCTCAAAGCAAGCTGAGCCTTTCAAGCACCTGAATTCAGCTGTTGATGCTCCACTGCAGTTCTCCTTAAGGAAACGAAGAGGTCTGGGAAGAGGTGCAAGAGTGCCTCCCTGACTGTTCCTCCTCCCAGAACCACGGAAGGGCTCCAGACAAGAACGATCAATTTACGTGGAGACTACTTTTTCTTGGTTATTTTAGTTAACAGAAAGGAAACCTTAATTTAAGCAGTTATTTAAATCTCTGTTTTTATATTTTAGTTATTTTTTTCTGAGAGAGTGGATGATCTGAAGCTGAAGTTAGGCTTGACATCTAATTTAGCACTTTCTTTAATTAACCAGGAAAATGCATGATATCAAAATATATGCCTGTAACTGAGCAATTATGTAGTTTCAAAGTTACTTAGGTGTTTACTGTTTTCATTTTTAGATTATTAGAAAATGGGGAGAAATTAAGGGGTTTTTTTCCCAGATGGTTATTATATTTCTACTTCTAATACATACTAAATTGTCTTTGGATTGAAACTGAAACAGCATAAAATGGGTCTTTTTAATGTTCGAGGGTACTTCTCCCGTCTCTATGTCCAGGGTTGAATTTCCTAACATAATTCATAGCAGAGGGCAGCTCTGGGTGCCCTGGGGACAGGCCACCTCACATAGAGATGCAGTCTTGAAAGATTACAGGTCTCTAGCTCAGCCCCATTGCCTTTTCCTGCCGAGATGCAGCTATCAGTAAGGTCATCAGTAAGGTGATGGAGCAATGGAGGGAAGTCCCATCAGAGACCTCTGGATCCCCAGTGCAGAACTGCAGCCCTGCCTCAAAAATCCTCCCTGGGCTCCGGCAGAGTTCCGGTAGGAGCCCCTGCACACACGGGCTCCAGACAGGCATGCACAGAGAGCGCCAAGCTGAGCAGGTTGCCCAGCTCACACCAAAATAAACCTCTATGCACAACAAAGTACTGCCCAAGTTTAGGTGACCAGAGCCATGCAAAGCCAATTGCAGGGTAAACACCTGAATTTTAGCTGAAAGTGATGGAAAAAAAAAGAGAGATGGTAAAAAAATTTTTAAGATGCGTGATTAATATTCAGTTTCATGAAGGGAATGAAGCAAAACGCAAGAAAGTCTTACAAAGACTGTGTAAGTTTTGGATTCCATCTGCTTAGGTTCAAGCTCAATAATGTTTACTTTTTTTTTTTTCAAAGAGAGTCTATAAAGTCTTTTGTTATAAGTTTTTTCTTTGTCAATAATAGTATTTTTTCCCCCTTTATTCAGATCTTCACACATCTTGTATGACCGACAGTAGGGAAAATCTTCCCTTACTTGTGCACATTTAAATTTAAATCCTATATATCAGCCAGGAACCATAGAGAAGATTTTCCTTTGAAAAAGACTAAAAATGCAATTGATTTCCAGGAACTGCTTAACACTTTCATTTGGAAAGCAGCATTACCAACTCTTCCATCTTTTTTTTTTTTCCCTTAAATTCTGAAATAAATCAAAACTTCAACTCCAGTTCTTAAAACTTCCAAACAAACTCCATATAACCTATTAACTTCTATGCCAGATAATCTTTTGCCATGCCAATACTCGCCTTCACGTTTTCTGCCAACAACAAGAGAAACCAGCCTAGGTCAGAAAGCCAAGATCAACCATTTCACAATATAAATCAAGACACAAGGAAAATTTAGGAACAAGAGTCTTAAGTCAGAAGTTTCCAGCTGCTGCTTTAATTTTGTTCCTTCTGTTATGTGTAGTATTTAATCTCTGTCTCTATGAATAAATAACAAGGTTTACATGTGTGAAGTACGTGGACCTGGAAGCAGCCGAGATGTGCTCAAGAGGTGACCACATCACAGTGACAGAAGCTCCAGCTGCACCTTTACTGAAGTGATGTACACTCAGCGTTAGCAGGCTTCAGAGCAGAGACTCACATCCTGCCCAGGGCAGGAACGATGTGGGAGAAGCTAGAGCTTTATCATGCTCTTCCTTGCCGTGTTCTTCCTCATTGTTTCTAAGTGGAGATGCCCTCCTTGAAGACAGAGAGTCCTCTGTGCATACATGAACTTGCATGTCACCATCTTGTCAGGAAATCGGTACCTGGAATAGAGTTTTTCAGTTGGAAGGGACCTACAATGATCACATAGTCCAACTGCAATGCATGCGGGCAACCACAAGCAACACAATCCATTTCAGACAGCAATTTTTAATGAGTACTGGACTCCTGTTGTTATTCTTTGGCTACACGCACGTGTAGTTTCAGTTGGTGTAGTTAGTGACATACCCCACAAATTTGCTTAATCATTTAAATCACCAGAGTTACAGGGTCTTTTTCACAAACCACCCACACAATCAGTAGGACAGAGTCTTATTGCCTAAACTACAGGATTAAGTTAAGAAATGGGACATTTTAGCTTCCCTTGCCTCTTATAGAATCATAGAATGGTTTGGGTTGGAAGGGACCTTCAAAGGTCATCCAGTCCAACCCCCCTGCAAGGAGCAGGGACATCCCCAACCAGATCAGGTTGCTCAGAGCCTCATCCAGCCTGGCCTTGAACGTTTCCAGGGATGGGGCCTCCACCAGTGCTGGTTGTGTTTTGGGCATCGGCTCTTTTTAAAGGTACGTGTTTCTGAAAAACCTAAAGCAAGAGTGAAGAAAGTTACAATTGTTGCCGGTCAAAAAAAAACCTTTTGTAATTCCTGTACTAAGATGTTTGTAGAACCGAAATGTCAGAGATGGAGTCAGATTAAAGTGCTGCTGGAAATCATCTGCTCTCTTTGCACATCTCAGAGTAAACTGCAGAAGTGGTGAAGCTCATCTCCACAATGTCCAGTCTTCCCTTGACTTTAAATATCATCCTGTGTTAGCTCCAGTTTAAACTGGTGCCACGTGGACCAGAACCACAGCCTCTGGCTTTCCCTCTCCACTGCCTCTGAGTTTCCAAGCTTAGGGTGGTGGATGGAGAGTTCATCTACATCCCAGCAACTCCTCCTGCACCCATCTTCTGCAGTTAGAGCGTGCCCTTCCTCTCCATTCCCCAGTGTCAAGTTGGAAAGCAAGAAAGTATTAAAAAAAAAAAAATCTACAGAAGAGCAGCTTGGAAACTCCTCATATTCCCCACAATTTAGACACCTCTCTGTCTTTTTGCATAAGTCAGAGCAATGGAAAAAGTATGCCAAATGCCTCCCCAAACATGCCCTCTTCATCCATCTTCTCAATTGCAGTGGCCATTTCATAATTAATGGGCTTGACATAATTAGTTGTATTTAAAGCCAGGCTATAGCTGAGTCTTTATTCTTACTTGAAAAAACAGGCAGCCAGGAACTTACAGGAAATCATACTGCCAGCAAACAGCTCAGCTTGCTGCAGACTAATCATCTTTTCTTTCCCCTTTGTTAAACACATTCTTGCTCTTGGAAACTGTTCAATAGTTCATTAAACTAATAATCCCATTCAAATCCTGCCTCATAAATGGATTTGTCAGTGCTGTTCCTTTCAGGAGACAGTCATTTTAAATTGTCTCTACTCTAATGAGTTTAAGGACAGATTAAATCATGGCTTTGGCTGTGATTTATTACTCCACATTATTTCATTAATTGTTATTTGTAAAAGCATTGATGAATAACAGGCTTGCTTATTTTGCATTTATTTCATGCTTTACATTTATTTCATACTTTTCCCGTTATTAAAGACAACTGGGATGTGAAGAGAGCCCCAAATAAATATGTTTCCAGCAGAAACAGACAATCTTTCCTCCTGCGCTGCTGAAGCCTATAATGAGACATCTACAAGCGTCCTTGTGCACAGCCAGATCACTCCAGACCCCCGAACGGAGAGCTTGCTATGGTCACAGTGGAGTAACTATGGAGCAGATTCCCACTCTGAGCTCTATGATGTTAAATGACTGTGTATTTCATAGAATCATAGAATGATAGAACGGTTAGGGTTGGAAGGGACCTTCAAAGGTCATCTAGTCCAACCCCCCTGCAAGGAGCAGGGACATCCCCAACCAGATCAGGTTGCTCAGAGCCTCATCCAACCTGGCCTTGAACGTTTCCAGAGATGGGGCCTCCACCGCCTCTCTGGGCAACCTGGGACAGTGTTCTATAACTCGCATCGTAAAAAATTTTTTCCTAATTTCCAATCTAAATCTACCCCCCTCTATTTTAAAACCATTACCCCTCGTCCTATTGCAACAGGCCCTACTGAACAGCCTCGCCCCATCTTTCTTGTAGGCCCCCTTGAGGTACTGGAAGACCACTATCAGGTCTCTCCGGAGCCTCCTCTTCTCCAGGCTGAACAGCCCCAACTCTCTCAGCCTGTCCTCTTAAGAGAGGTGCTCCAGCGTTTTATCATCTTCGTGGCCCTCCTCTGGACCTTCTCCAACTGGTCCATGTCCTTCTTGTGTTGGGGGCTCCAGAACTGGACACAGTGCTGCAGGTGGGGTCTCACCAGGGCAGAGCAGAGGGGGAGAATCACCTCCCTCGACCTGCTGGCCACGCTTCTCTTGGTACAGCCCAGGATGCGGTTGGCCTTCTGGGCCGCAAGGGCGCATTGCCTGCTCATGTTGAGCTTCTTGTCCACCAGCACTCCCAAGTCCTTCTCCTCAGGGCTGCTCTCAATCCATTCCCCACCCAGCCTGGATTTGTGCCTGGGATTGCCCTGACCCAGGTGCAGGACCTTGCAGTTGGCCTGGTTGAACTTCATGAGGTTGGCATGGGCCCACCTCTCCAGTCTGTCAAGGTCCCTCTGGATGGCATCCCTCCCTTCCAGTGTGTCGACAGCACCACACAGCTTGGTGTCATCGGCGAACTTGCTGAGGGTGCACTCTATCCCACTGTCCATGTCGCCGACAAAGATGTTGAACAGGGCCGGGCCCAGCACAGACCCCTGAGGGACGCCACTCGTGACCGGTCTCCACATGGACATTGAGCCGTTGACCACCACTCTCTGAGTGC
Source organism: Chlamydotis macqueenii (assembly GCF_036417535.1). NCBI lineage: Eukaryota > Metazoa > Chordata > Aves > Otidiformes > Otididae > Chlamydotis > Chlamydotis macqueenii. The sequence goes on along the minus strand of NC_141581.1, from coordinate 2,670,661 downwards.
GGCCATCCAGCCAACTCCTTATCCACCGAGTGGTCTGTCCATCAAACCCATGTCTCTCCAGTTTAGAGAGAAGGATGTCGTGCGGGACAGTGTCAAAAGCTTTGCACAAGTCCAGGTAGATGACATCCATTGCTCGTCCCTTGTCCACCGATGCCATCACCCCGTCATAGAAGGCCACCAAATTGGTCAGGCACGACCTGTCCTTGGTGAAGCCATGTTGGCTGTCACCAACCACCTCCTTGCTCTCCATGTGCCTTAGCATGGTTTCCAGGAGAATCTGCTCCATGACCTTGCCAGGCACAGAGGTGAGGCTGACCGGCCTGTAGTTACCCGGGTCTTCCTTATTCCCCTTTTTAAAAATTGGGGTTATGTTCCCTCTCTTCCAGTCATCGGGGACCTCATCAGACCGCCACGACTTCTCAAATACGATAGCCAGTCCGCCAGTTCCTTCAGGAGCCGCGGATGGATCTCATCAGGTCCCATGGACTTGTGCACCTTTAGGTTCCTCAGATGGTCCCGAACCTGCTCTTCGAGTACAATGGGCAGTTCTTCATCCTCGCAGTCCCTGCTTGCACCTTCTACAGCTTGGGTGGTGGGACAGGAGCTCTTGTCGGTGAAGACTGAGGCAAAAAAGTCATTGAGAACCTCAGCCTTCTCCATGTCCTGGGTAACCAGGACACCAGTTCCCTTCCGGAGGGGGCCTACATTTTCCCTGGACTTTCTTTTGTCCCCTACGTACCTATAAAAGCTCTTCTTGTTGCATTTTATATCCCTGGCCAGATTCAGTTCTGCCAGGGCTTTGGCCTTCCTTACCTTATCCCTGGCCACTCGCGCAGCCTCTTTGTAGTCCTCCCAGGCTACCTGTCTCCGTTTCCACCCTCTATAGGCCTCCTTCTTTACTTTCAGTTGGTCCAGGAGCTCCTTGCTCATCCACGCCGGCCTCCTGACCTTTTTGCCCGACTTGTTTTTCATTGGGATGCACCTCTGCTGAGCTTGGAGGAGGTGCTCCTTGAATACAGACCAACTTTCCTGGGCCCCTCTTCCCTCCAGGGCTGCCTCCCATGGCACTTGGCCCATCAGGTCCCTGAAGAGGCTGAAGTCTGCCTTCCTGAAGTCTAGGGCAGAGAGCTTGCCATGTAGTTTCCTTGCTGCCCTGTGGATCTTGAACTCCATCATGTCATGGTCGCTGCAGCCAAGGCTGTCCTTTAGTTTCACATCCCCCACCAGCCCCTCCCTGTTGGTGAGCACAAGGTCGAGCATGGCACCCCTCCTTGTTGGCTCCTCTATCGCCTGCAGGAGGAAGTTGTCGTCCACGCATTCCAGGAACCTCCGGGACTGCCTGTGCCCTGCCATGTTGTCTCTCCAACAGATGTCAGGGTGGTTGAAGTCCCCCATGAGGACCAGGGCCTGTGACCGTGAGGCTGCTCCTATCTGCCTACAGAGCACTTCATCTGCTCTGTCCTCCTGGCCAGGCAGCCTGTAACAGACCCCCACCGTAACGTCCCCTGTCTGTCCCCATCCTCTAATCTTGACCCATGAGCTCTCTGTCAGCTCCTCCTCCATCCCCAGGCGGAGCTCCACACACTCCAGCCGGTTGCTGATGTAGAGAGCGACACTCCCTCCTCGTCTCCCCTTCCTGTCTTTTCTAAAAAGCCTATACCCTTCCACGTTGACGCTCCAGTCGTATGTCATCCCACCACGTCTCCGTGATGCCAACGAGGTCGTAGCCCTGCTCGTGTGCACGCATCTCCAGCTCTTCCTGTTTATTCCCCATGCTGCGTGCATTGGTATAGAGACACTTCAGCTGGGCCCCCGACAAAGCCGACTTGCTGGCTGGAGCGACAGGGGTTCTGTTGGACCGCAGTTTAGGTTTATTTGCACTTATCTGTGATCCTTCCTCAGCTTCTGGACCCTCGGTGCTGGCACTGGCGCCATGCTGACAGCAGTGGGCTGAACTGTGCTCCCCCTCCCCCAGCAACACCAGTTTAAAGCCCTCCGGACGAGCCTGGCAAGTCTTTCTATAACTAGTACTTGACTAATGCGTCACACAAAGGAACTTGCTACAAAAAGAAAGCAGATATTCTGTTCTGTCTGGGCTTACTCAAGGCTTTCCTGGGAAATCCACAGGAAGTTTTTTGTACTATGTGTAGGAGATAATTAAAAGAAAATGCAGAAAGGAGCATCGAATATGTTTTCCCTAGAAAGACATCTGGGCCACACTTCTCTGTGCAGTTCCACTGTGATTCTATTTGCTTGTCCAAACTGTGATACAATTCAACGTAGAGATGGAGGGAATCCATGGTACAATCCACCCAAGAGAAAAGGAGGCACATAAGAGCAAATGGTAGACCAAAAGCCAGATTTAGCTTGGCAAGGTACGTGGCTGTCCTTTGAGTCCTCTAATCTCTCTACCTGTCATATTCCAATTTGGGAGCAAAGGTACTTCTGCCGTGGACAAAGTGATCTGCGAATGGCACGGTAAGCTTGTAAAAGGTGCCGAGATCCGGCAGAATAAAAGGTATCAAGCATAGCATATGAAAGGAAAATGCTTATTAACTTGTGTTGGGAAAACAAATTATTTTGAAGCACAAAGAAGCCAGGGCTACAGACACTCCAGAAGCCCTGAGTAGAAGGTTTCCACGAAGGAGAGAAGCAGAAGTTAGGAGTCTGCATTGACGCACAGCATTGGATCTAACCAGTGAACCCTCAAAATCTATGTCTGTTTCCTTCCATTCAGAACAATATACAAACTTTTGAACATTCTCACAGAAACCAGAGTGTTCAGGACAGTGGCAGGCATTGGTGGCCCACGGCTCACCAGGGAAGCTGCCAGTTGAGGCCCATGTGATGCAGCTACGCTTTGCTGTATTTTAACTCCGGTTCTATTTAAATTCCTTTCATGCAAGCCTCAGAACCAAAGGGAGTCTTAAAACCAAAGACATTCCAGATGAAGGTTGAATTGAAATTACCGTTTCTCTCTGAAAAATAAAGTTGTGAGTCTTTGAAAGCAAACGCCAAAGCAAATATTTGAAATGGTGTCATAAACTGTTGAAATAGATACCACAGATAAACATGTTTAGAGGGTCAGATGTGTGGCATTATAGAACAGATGATTCCATGACTCACAATAGTCAAGATAAGCCACCTGCATGCCTACACTGTAATATAACACTAAATTTGGAAAAAAAAAAACCAACCCAAACCCTACCTTCCTTTACATTTAAAGTTGCACCAAGAAAATTCACTGTTCATTCATTTCCTTTGCTACTGCAGTGCCCGTCTGCAAGTAAACCAAACCTTAACTTACGACTTATCTGATTTTCCCAAAGAAGTGCATCAAACTCAGTTAAATTTCCCAGCAGCAAAGAATCTTGATACCTTAAGGCAGCGAAATCCAGGTCAGGCAAGACCTCGATCCACAGCTGCAACTCTCTAGAACTGCATCAAGGCAGAGCATAGGGGGACAAGGGACTAGTGTTGTTTGGGGAATCCACAGCAAAAATTCCTGGGTCTGTGACTCCGCAGGAGATGGCTTTCACCGGCTGCCAGACCCATCTACAGCATTGCAGCTGGTGACATCTGTAGCTGCTTTCTAAGCCCAGTAGAACATTATTTAAAACATCACTCTTCAATAGATTTCTCATCTCAAGTGGTTTTTATCTGCTTGTAAAACAGAGATTTTAAAGAGACAGTTTTTTGCTGAAGGGCTGGAAATCCTAAAGGAGAGATTTGGACACAAAATGTAGGAGACTGTCAGGGTCGCTTGACATGGAGCATGGGAAGTGCCTGGGGCAGAAGCTCCAGTCACTCTGAGTTTTGCCAGCTTCCCCTGTGTTGCCCACCATGATTCCCTCCCTTGAAACAAAACTGTTCTCCCAAGGGCCAAGAAACAATGATTCTTCAGTTGTCTTAAATCATCCTTGCACAGACTTCCTTAAACAGAGCCTGCATTTATCCCAGCGGGGTTTTTTCTTTTCCTACAGCAATTCCTTCAGAGGGCATGAGGAAAACAGAAGAGAAAATGAAGGAGGTAGCAGTGTGGTCCTCAGCTCTCTGCAGGGGACTGGGAGCCAGACACTTCAGGCCTGATTCTGATCCTGCCTCAAACTTACTGTGTGGCCACTAATAACTTACACAACTGATAATTTGGTATTACTTTACTAAATGTTGGTCCATGTCTGAGGATTTAAAGCAGAGAAGGGTCTTCAGAAGTAATTTCTAACTTGGGAATCTGGGCTTCATTTTTAAAATGCACTTGGGATTTGGATCCTTCAGACTCACCAAAAGTCAAAAGGATTTAAGCTGCAAACCATTTTTGAAAACAGGATCTGGTCACCTAAGTCACTGAGTTCCATAAGACCACCAGACACCAGCGAACTTCTCTCAGGTCCCATGGGGAATGGAAACACTCACTTCCTTGCTCTGCCTTTCATTTTTCTCCACGGGGCTGCATGAGACAGGATTATCCACGCACATGTCAGCTCCTTCCAATCCTTTCCATCTCCACTATGAGCACAGTAGTCAATCACTTATAGCCCTGGGCAGCCAGGCTGAGCTGGATCTGGTAGACTGTCATCCCACCCTTTTCAAGAAACGGCCTTCATCCCTGATAGTCCTACAGGTTTGGAATGTTTTATCTGAGGGATGATGGACTCGGAGAGGAGCAAGGTGAAAGTATTTATGGGTCAAATTGAGGGAGACATAGGGTGTCCCTATCCTGCAAGTGAGCTGATGGCTGCTTTTGGTAGCTAGTTTTAAGACCAAATCCCCAGCACAATTGCTGTCCATCTTTTCCAAATCTGCCGTAGGAGGGAGTGGCCATGCACATTTGAATTCCAAGAGCAGATGCCGCCAGCCCCACGGCCCTGCCGTGGCAGCTCGACGGCCAAGCTCTGTGTTCCAGCTCCAGCCCAAACACAGCACATTTGACTGTCTGGACTGAAAGCACAGCACTCCATCCCATTCAAGAAGCATTCCCCAGCAAGTGCCGGAGGACTCTGGCGCAGCCCAGGCTTCGCGCGTGTATCACGTTCTGCTCTGATTCTGCCCACTGACACAGGAACACTTTCCAAGAACTAAAGCCAGGCAGACTTAAAATAACCTAGAATAAATACCGGGGCCAGGAACCATCTTGAGAGCATGCAAACACAGCTGAGCTCCAGCACAAGCTTCAGGATTTTCTAGCTGAGCCCTGTCTCCCTCCTCAGGTGGAAAACACTCACAGGTCCAGCTCTTGCACTCATTTGTCTATAGACAAGACCACAAGCCAAGGGACGTGGTGAGACATCTTCCCGTTAGCAACAATCATCAGGTAAAAGCAGCTATCAGAGCCAATAACCTCTCAATACAGCCCAGAGCATCGACTGGCGGCAGAGAGACGAAAGCAACTCCAGGGTCAAAACCTGAGCCGGCAGCATCCCCGCTAAGGATGGTGGAAAGCCCAGCCACAGCCATCACTCCAGCTAAACGCACAGCATCCCTCCCACAAACCGGCAGGCTGTAGATGGCTCTCCACAGCCTTGGCAGCTGACTCCTGAGGTGCTGCCATGACCTGAACAAAGCAGCAGAGCTCAGTGCACCACTCTGCTCACATGGGAGTCTGCTTGGCTGTCCTCTGTGGCATGTGCTTTCCTCCTCTCATAGGTCTGCAGAGCAGACTCCTTCCTGAGCTCAAGGAAAGGCAATTCTGTAAGCACGTCTCTATGTGCTATGGTAATAAACCAAGTCCTGCTTTGTAAAATAGAAAAGAACATTAAACGTACCCTCGTAAAGTGTCTTGGCCTCTTCTTCTTACTCTGTTTGCTGGCTGTCTTTCCTCGTAGCCTGCAAATCTGTCTGTCTGCAAGTCCCCTTCATATTGACCCTGGGCTTGTTCCACGTACATAACTGCTGTACATCCCAGCATGAACCTGGCCAGCCATAATAGCCCCATGATGGCACAGACTCCTCGATTCCCCCGGCTGTCCCAAAAGCTTCTTCCAGCTGGAGGGTCCCTGCTGCCTTGGTGGAGGATGGTTTTTGGCAGCAGCCCCTAAGTGCCAAGGTGCTGTCCTGCTGTTCCCTTTCTGGAAGCAAAGACAGAGGAAAGAGAAAGAGAGAGACACAAGTGTTCTTAAGGGCTTTCACATTTTTAAAATGATTTATCATCCCAGGCGGTCCCTCCTCGGAGTTAATACAGTAGAGTCATACAGTCACACCAGGTTTGGCTCCTTGTACACGCAGCCAAGCAGCTCACACCGTCACTCCCTACCACAGGGAGTGGTAACCACCAAACCTTTCTTTCCCAAGAGCTGGAAACCAAGAGATCTCTAAGAGTCATGGCTCTGCCCTTGCATCTATTTTCTGGCCCTCCTGATGAAGAAAAGAAGAGTGACAGAAGTGTGTCTGCCCTGGGCCTGCCCATGGTGGGGGGTTACGATGACTCCAGCATAGTGCCTTGGTTCAGAGGAGATGTAGGGTTATGAAGCAAGGAGAACTTCAAGAAAGAGCACATCCTATTTACAGACCATCTTCCCAGGTCCCACAGCTCTGTTTTACTGCATTGTACTTCAGATAGGCCATGGCATGGAGATCAGTTGCTGGAAAACAACCTCCCACATACCTGGTGATCCCAGCTGGCTGAGAGCTGTCTGCTGGCAAACTCAGAGGGACAGGTACACCAGGGCGGAGATGGGCCAGAGGGTCACCGTGGGCTGGAGTGAGATGGAGGACTGCAAGCTGGTGAGTTAAGCTAAGCCTAGTTTCCATGGAGGGTGAAGGGACAGAGGAGAAGGTGGAGGGCTAGGCATGCTGGAGGGACGTAGGAGCTCCTGAGCTGGGACAGGCAGCTGAGCCCCAGAGGCCATGGGGAGGAGGATGATACAGGGTCCAGAGCCACTGCGGAAAGGAGGGAGTGGGCTAATGGAGACCCCTCACACCCTGGGTGGGGAGGCACCTTGGGGTGTGGACAGCATGGCCAGCTCTCCAGGGCTGGATCTGGCAACCAGGCCTACAAGATGGCCAGGGGCCAGACCTGGGGTGTGGGCCTGATTCACACCACAGCAGGTCCTCAGCCCCCAAAGTCTTTCTGCCCAGAGCAAGACCCCCTTACGAACAAGGCTGCTTCCTGGGATAAAAAAAGCCACGACCCCTCTCTCTGCCCCGGGGTGGGTAACATGGCAGAGGGGTCCCATGGGCCCTGCCTGTACCCAGGGGCAGAGCCCAGAGGGAACCCAGGGGTCAGCCCCTGCCATGGGGTGCAGAGGGGAGACGGAGCCCACAGCAGTCTGTGGAGCAGCTTCATTTTAGTCCTTACAGCCACGTGGGGTCCGAGATCTTCCAGGCACTGGGGGCAAAGGAAAACAGCCCTGGGCAAGGGTACACACCCCGGCACAGCACAGACCCCGGGAGTCACAGTGCCATCCTGCCTTCGGCCTCGGCCTAAGGGTGCTAACGGGGGGTGCCACCCAGGCAGGGCTGTGAGGCCATGCACAGGGTGGGAGACCAGGGAGGCAAGAAGAAAGCCCCATGAAAAGGCTCTGTAAGACAGATGGCGGAGGAGTGCGCTCCACAGACTGAGCCCCCTTCTCCTGCTCCCTCTTCCTCCTGCCCCCCCGCCCCATTGCCCTCCCACCCGCCCCACCATTCCCCAAATCTTCCAGCCCTGCCTGTGAAAATGGGGAACCCTTCCTCCTCCTGGCTGGCAGAGGGTCAGAAAGCATCTCTCACCTCAAGACCCTAAAAGTTTGTTCTTTCAAGGGAGGAATCCTGACGGGTCTTCCCCTCTCCACCCCAGAGTGGAAATAATTTGCCGCTTCTGCGAGAGGCAGAGTCGGCTCCTGCGAGGATGGACGGGGCCCCTGAGCCTCCCCTAACAGTCCCCCTTGCTTTCCCACAGCAGCACTTTCCCGTTCCAGCCCAGCCTCAAAGCAGGGGGGGGGGGAAGGAATCAGCCCAGACAAGGCAGAAAATGTGTCTGAACAAAAGAAAAAAAAAAAAAAAAAAAATTTAAAAAACCCCAAAACCTCACTGCTCCAAGTGTCCCAGCTGGGAATCTCTCAGCTCTTGAGAGCGTTGAGAGCATGCATTTTTCAGGCTCTAATATTTCAAATGCAGTGAATGAGAAAGACAGAGTGGGAAGGAAAAAGGCAGGGCTGGGAGCAGAGGCAGAGACAAAGAAACTGCCCTTCCTGCGGCCCTCAGAGCTCTGCTACTTCGCTACACACGCCTGTCCGCGAAGGCTGGGATACGGTTATCTTCTACGAGACAAAAGGGAGAGCGGAGCGTTTCCTCTGCGCCCAGAACTCCCAAGGTAGAGCACAGATAGAAAGAGAAGTCGTAAAAAGCATAAACATTTGGTGCTTCGGGAGACTTCCAGTTTTTGTGCCGAAATTTAAACTGCAGAAACTCCATTCCTCACGGAGAAATTAGAAGCACAACAAATGATCGATACACAGGCGTGTACGCTGAGAGCGTTCACACAGATCTTACTAAGAGTATGGAAAAGTTATTTACACCATCAAACAGAGGGTTTAAATAAAAAACAAACCCTCAAATTCTTTTCAGCTCTGAGAAATTCCATCAAACACCACTCATAAGAAATACACTGGCAAAGCAAAGAGAATCAATCACTAAATCAGATTTTAAACTGACTTGCAAGGGAATCAGGAAAGACATTTCAAAACCATGCCCTTTAAGTGTGCAAATTAAATCAATCAAAAAAACTGTGCAAAACAATTAAAATACACTTAGGCAGACAAAGAATTAGGCAGATAAAGAGAAAGAAATCAGCTCTTAGCTATGCAGGTCTGGATTTAGTCTGAAACTGTTTAAATACCTTTATGTCCTGGAACTGGTGATGTGCCCAGAGCTCCTTTGTTTAGTGGAGATCTGGGCAGAAAAGAAGGGAATAAAACCCTCACTCCTGAAGGAGAGAAGAAAAGGTACAGCCTCATCCAAATTGGACAGGGGGAGGGCCTTGCCGCGGAGAAAGGGGTGCAGGAGGAGTGGGAGTAGCGAGAGGACAACCCTACCGCATTCTTCAGCCAAAAGTTTTTAACTTCAAGGAGGGGCTGGGGGAGAGGTTGGGTTTAGCAGGAGACCTCTGGATGCAGACGTTATCACCTAGCCATTCCTTCCGAGGTGAGGACTCGTTTGGGTCAGTTAATTAGGGAGCACTTTCAGTTCAGCTGGATGCGGTGAGTGCTTGTCCCAAATTTAGGCTGGAGCTGCAGGAGGGTATTAGTAACAGTGGCTTCACATCAAAAGAGCTGGTGAAAAATAATTCATTTTCAATTTGGGACTTACTCTTCATTTCTTTTTTTTTTAAAAAAAAAAAGATGGTTTGTTAACAGTAGCAAAAAAAAAAAAAAAATTCAAGTAAAAGGCACTTTTCTTGCTGATCATTTTCCTGTACTTGGTGCAACTAATGTGAAACAATTAAGGAAAGACAGATGGCATGAAGGATAGGTGACCCAGCCCAGGACCCTCACGCTCAAAAGTTACCTCAGGTCCAGAGGATAAAATCTTTGAGGTTAAAATCATTTTCCCAAAATAAATATTTTTTTAAAGTAAGTTTACTTACTTAAATACTTTAAAAGTAAGTATTAAGTCTTTCTTCTAAGGAAGAACTTTGTCTGAATGTCAGCTCTGAGTCTAATTCCACTCTTTTACTCCAAGAAAAAAAAAAATCTCTTGTCTGCCTCTTGCTTTAGGAATCTTTACTGATAGCTTTTCTTTAAATAAAATATAATAAAATGCACAGGGCCCTCCTCCGCTCTGAGCTCCCTCTGCTCTGTGCCACTGCACACCCACAACTTTTCCAGGAGGTGGAAGTCCCCCAGCATGGACAGACAGCATGCCACAAGTCTCCCCAGAAAGCCAAAAAACCAAGCTGCTTTTCAGGTCAAAGAGATTCAGAGGCATTTCTGCACCAAACGGAACCCAAACGGCTGCACACAACACACCCAGCGAGGTGAACGCCTCCTTGTTTTCCCACCATCTGGCTTAGAGCCCCGTTACCCCTTTACACCCAGCGGCTGAGAGTTCAAATGCAGTGATCGGATCCGTTCACAGAGGTGCAGAAATTCCAGGGCAAGCCCCAAGCTGACGGGGAGACTCTCATCTCTTCTCCTCCTGCCTCCCTTTGAAATGTCCTCGCCGCCTTCTTTGTTCTTTTCACCCTTCCTAATCAACCCCCTACTAGCTTTATAGAAGTCAGAATGATGCTCAGCCTAATTAACAGCAAACTTTTGGAGACTAACAGGGAAAAGGCAGAGCTCGTTTTCACAAGCAGCCAATAATGGAGCATTGCAAGGAATGCAGCTCTGTCAACACGTCTGCAGTGCTCTGTAGAGCTCAACGAGATACAAAAACTATTTTCTGGGGCCAATCCTGCAACATCTATTCTAGTTTAAAATAAATGTGGACTCTACCTGGTTGAGAACGGCAGGACTGGGACACTGTGCAGAGCAGAACAGCAATGAAAGCACAAGAAACTACACTTTTCTCCCTCTCGAGGACACAGCAAGTTGGTGACAACCACCGAGGCAAAAGATTAGCTTTCCAGGCTAGTCTAGTTTAATCTTTGCCAACTCCCATATTGTGATCATCACGTAGTTTATGTGGGCACTGGAGAGTTAAAGGTATTCTGGCACCTAAAAACACACATGGGGTCTTTGTTATATTTGCAGAAGCTCCCAGAAATCTGTCCCCAACATTTGACCACCAAATATTTTAAAAAGACTTGCAAGCGTTCAAAGCGGGTGATATTACATAAATGGAGTTTTCTTGTTTTGTTTTCAGGCACTAAGTCAACTGCAGATCTTTACTTTTGGAAAGCATTTGTAATGCCAGTTAGAATTTATTTGGGTCTGTAGCCTAGGGTATCTGGGCCGGGGAAGACTGTTCTTTGTGCTCAGCATACCTGCCATCCCACGTCTCACCTCTGGCACCAGCTTGCTCATCCCATGGCCTCTGGTAGTTCACACGTAACTGATCTCAGAGCACACATTTAATTAACATTTCCCAGGTATATTTGCACGCCTCTCTCTGCAGCCTCCCCATGGGACACAGCCCTACAAACGACCGGCATGTGAGGGAAATGCACTTTTTCTTTCTTCCCCCTGCATTCCACTTTGGAGGGTTAGGAAGCATTTTAATCCCCCACCATACGCAAACCTCTACAAACATGATGCTTTTAGCTCCCTCCCTGGTTTTCTAGAGCAGGGCTTTTCAGCACAGCTGCATGTGATTAGGGCACAGCGTGCCCCACGATTCCGGCATCCGGGCAAGATCTCCTTCAAAGTCTCATTCAAGCCTCCAACCAGCTCTTTATTTCCCTGCCATCAAATGCTTGTTGCTGGCCACAGGGAGTTACGCATGCTTGTAGACGTTTGTCTAGCTCCCCATCTGTTTTCCCCCTGGGTGGCTGGGTGTTTTGGCTTTGCTTTTGTGCACAATAAAATATTCCCCCTAATCATTCCTGGGTCTACCTGGCCCTGGTGTGTCTGGAGAAGGCAGCGGAACACCTGGAGCGTGTAACCCACCTCTGCTGTGTGCACCAGTATAACTTCATAGCAGACCTCAAGCTGGGGATGGGAGAGGGCGTTGGAGGAAAGTTTTCTTTCTTTCAGGCAACACTGGGATGCACATCAGCCTCCTGAGAAACAAGAAGTGGTGGAACAGTTGATGTTTCTCAGCTGGACTGCTTCATAGTCCAGAAAACTCTGCAAGGGAAAAGCTCTGAAGTGTGAGGAGCAGTAGGATGGCTAAACAGACTCCCAACCAGCTCACATAAAATTACCCTAAATAAAAACCAGCTGCCTGCAATTTTAATTTAAGAGCCAAACAGAGAATCCCTGTCTGTAGGAATAAAGGCAGATGAGTATCAATCACACGACAGATCCATCTGGAGCAGTTTGCTGTAGGACAGGAACCACTGTTTTAACTGAGGCTGCCTTACTGACAAACGTAATTAAGTTAGAGACATTTTCTTGGCCTTTGTAGCTTCCAAATCATACCCAAAGAAAACTCTGAGGGCCCAAACTTTTTTGTAAGCACGTGAACTGCTGTAAAATTAATATCATAGAGAAAAATCAGTTGCCAGCCTCTCTAAATTAGCAAATATTTTTTCATGCCAACTACACTGCGTTTAAGATCCATGCCCGTAAAACAGGATAACGCCTTGCCTTAGTTCACAGGGCTGTCATGAAGATAAACTACTTGTGAAGTGTTTCAGTTTTAATATGTGAAGCATAGTGGAAAAATGCTTGTAATTAATTGTTATTATTAATTATGTGCTTAGAATAGAGCTGTACAAGTAATTGATTTTTTTTCTGCATTGGACAAACAAAAATGAAGAGAAAGGAAGAGTCAGTTAGGGGTGATTTGATGAACATTTTAGCTTGAATATATAATTTGACTTTAAACAATGCACTTACTTTTGGTTTTGGAGGGGTTTTTAATTAATTTTAAATTATATTTATTCAAGCTCTGAAAATGTTGTTTTGAAGGGAAAAAAATACAGCATATAATTTTACAATAACTGAAACGAAAGATTTGCAAATAATTAATTATCTGAAAAAAACTATTTGACAAACTCAGTAGAGATTTACAAGTTTTTCACAGTACTGGTGCAGCAATTTTTGCCGTGTCTCTTCTGCGCCTAGACTGAACTGTGGGCAATAAATAATCCACATGACCATCTGACAGGGTAGAGAAAAAGATCACATCTCTTCATTTTGGTGAGCTCCTGGTAGCACGTGCACTGCGCGTGACACTCCTGTGTAAAAATAATATGAGATCCTCACTAATTGATGTCACTATAATAACGAAAACACACAAGGAAAGACGTTTAAAGCTACCTAGACACTTGTTAACGTCAACATTTTCTTTTTAATGCTGGACTTGGCTACCAGGGCTCTTTCTCTGGGCAATACATGGTATCAGGATCTTATGAATATAAGTAATATGAGAGTAGGGAATTTGGCTTTTTCTGTCTCTCTCACCAGGGTCAGTTCTGATATTACACCTCTTTCCTGTATTTCCACACAAAAGTGTAAATGATGTCTTCAGTCATATCAAGGACTATCAAAAACATAAAACAAAGCTGGGATAAAGTAGCTTTAACTTTTCCATTTCTGACTTCATTGAGTGCAATCTAAAAAATGCTTTTGCTAAAATTAGTACATGTTGCTTCCTGCAGGATGACACAATTTCTGTCAGGATAGCAACAGTCCTTAGTCGTGATGTCATTGAAAAAAAGAACCAAGACCAGGCTCTTGTCAGATTCTCAGTGAGAACTGAGGTCGGGGAATGTGGGATTTACACCACCGCTCCAAGCTCCCTGCAAGGCTGTGTCCTGGCAGGCCCGCAGCTGCCAGGAAACTCCAGCTTTGAAACCAAGAAATTAGAGATCTGATTTAAAGAGAATGGCGTATAGTGGTCTGAGGAGATACGGTGAAGTGGACATGGCTGACAGACCCGCACTACTGAGAGCTTTGCAGTGCCGGGGTATGGGATGCTGCCAGAGTGGCCAGAGTCCCGTCCCTGTTCCCGAGCCAATATGATTTTGATGCTGTTCCTGGGTGTTCTACAATATAAGTGATTTCTGTGAGATCAAGACAGAGCCCAAGAGACAAGTTCCATCTTTCTTCAGGTCTGCTGAGGGACAATCACAGCATCTCTCTGTGCTTCAGCTTCTGCGCCCCAAGACAGGGGCATGATGCCATCTCCCTTTGAAACACGCTTCTGCAGTGGATAGGAGTCAAAACCGGATGCAGGGAATTTCCAGAACCTTCTCATCAAATTTCATAACGTATCTGAGATCAAAAGTGGAAGCTATCAGCACCCCATGAAGCATTTAAAGATGGTCAGGAACAAATTCAGACAAAGGTTTCCTCAGGGAAATTGTTCTGCAAACGTTAACTGTTTCACTTGCTTTCCAGTTTAGCATGCAGTCTAGCTAATAGTCATCAATAGGTTTTTAACATCAAACCAGACTGTTTTATCATCTTATCTGACATTCTAAATAACGCAGCCCAGATCATTTTACTGCCTCACCTTTTGCCGTGCCCAGTAACTTTTCTTTGCCTAAAACCTACAGGACAAAAGGTCCCGCGTGAACATCAGGGCACTAGAGTTTGTGACGCGAACTCCCTCCTCGCGCAGCGGAAGGGAATGGCTGAGCCCAGGGAACAGGTGACTCCTGTCTGAGGTTTAAAACAGCGGCAAGCTGTGCTCTGCACCGCTGCCCACAGTTACCGCCAGGCTGTGAGGGGAAGGGTTAAATGATGGTCCTGTACCTTGCTTTTCTCATGAAAATGTGCCTCTGATCTCCACAGCCAATCTACTACCACCTCCAGAAATTTTCTCCCTCATTAATCACCCTCTGATCTGGTGGACGGTTAATAGGAGGCAGGCCTCTGCTGAGGTCAGGGACACCTGATGCGCCAAAAAGGATGCAAGCTAGCCCAGCTACTGACAATGGGAAACAGCAGTGGCTTTCACCTCCTAGAATACTGCATACACCCACTCCTGCACATTGTCTAGACGCCCTTTAAAATTCACCACAAACCCCAAATCCAAAAACATCTCAAGGGATCACCCCATGGCTGATACCTAAAATAAGGCAGGTGCATTGCGCCCTGCCATGGAAGAGCGCTGTAAAGTCCCCAGATCCAGCCATCACTGCCTGGAGTGAGCCCTGCAGGAGCTGCCCTCACGAAAGCAAGTTCAGGGTTGTGGGGTTTTTTTCTGAAAAAAATGTTCTTCAATAAGATCTTCTCCAAGTAAGGTAAGAGGATCTATGACAGAATTTATGAGAGGAGGGGAATTTGTTATTGCAAATGTCCCTGCTGGGCACACTTTACCATGAATCGCTGTAATTCCAGACAGCCAACGTTTGCTTGATGCGTTGCAAAGGAAGCCCCGGGCCTGAGGACAGGCATTTGACTTCCAGCACACAAGTGTCAGGGAGCAGAGGGCCAGGGGAAGTGGCTAGCAGCCACCTTCTGCTGCACGGAGCTCCCCAGTCACTTGGTGGGGGTGTTATTGCAGGTGGTGGAGGCGGTGGGAGATGAGGGGACAGGAGTCAAACTTGAGGAGAAAGGTTAGGGCACCAGCGGGAGGGATGCGGGACAGTAATGTGTTAACAACAGCTCGCAGCCATCAGCCTTGCTGTGGCTCACAGCTCCCAGAGCAGGATGTGAAGAGTCCTGCTGCTGCTCGTGTGAAAAACCAAGAGCATTTTAATAGTTAAAGTGGTCTTTTGTTTCATAGACTTCCAAAAGCAGAAAGGCCTCATCAAACCAGAGCTGCTGAAATGCCAAACACAGAGCAGCAGACGGCACTTACTTTCTTTGCCCCTTGGATCCAGGTTTTATGCCCGTTCATGACGGTCTGAAAAGGTTGAGGTCAGGCAGAAAAGGGCGGCTGTCTTCTAGGCATCCAGACCAGGAGCAGCCCTCTGGTCTCTGTGATGCTCACGCTGTCAGCGTGCAGTTCCAAGCTGGCAGAGGAACCACCGCTATTTTGGATGGCCCACAGACACCAACGGAGACTGGCGCAGCCTTGCCCTTGCAGTAGTGTTGGCCTCGCTCAGGTCCTGCTGGAGTCATTCCAGAGTGGAGAAGAGCCCAAGCTTCCCTCTTCAACAGGACAGGATCCCACCTGGGAAATGTGTAGTGGCTAGCAGGAGACAGCCTGGGCTCTGGGTGCCTGGGCAGATGACGCTTGCCAACTGCTTCCTTCCCAGAGCTTTCCTGGTTTGCTGCGGCAGAAGCCTGTGACACCTGGAGGAACAGAGCCACAAGGCAGGGGACATGCTGATGCAGCTGTCACACTGCTTTGCACAAGCCCAAAGAGTAGCATCACCTCTTCAGTGGGAATGAGGTCCTCTTTACCAGTGCACCTCTCCACCAGCACCCCGTAATTCACCTTCTGGGGCAGAAGGCAGAAAGCTGGATCCAGCTGGGCTGTGAGCCGCTGCCTGAGCATCAGCGAGATGCCTTCTGGGCTCTGTCAGCTTTGCCCGAGTTCAGCCTGGATTAACTTGGAGGAGAGTCTGCATACCATCCTGAGACTTCAGGTTTCAGTCTGGGGCGTTTAGACAGGACCCGGTCAGATCCAGATCCTGACGGGTTTGCCTCTGGAAGCCAAGGGAAGATCTGAGTTGACCTCAGGGATGGGGGCAAGGGGCCAAGAGAGGCTATCAGATCCTCACTGCTTTCGCCTGTCCCAGGGCTGTACAAAGGTTCCCTAATTTTGCACACACGTGTGAGGCATTATGTTCCTGTGGGAACTGGGATGTGTACTGAACCGGACAGACCCGTGTGCTTCGCTGGAGCCAACAGCAAGGATCGAACCCCAGGTACCCACTCACGATGAGCTGCTATGGGCGTCCTGCTCAAGCCAAGGCTCCCGTCTGTGTGTAAGATTTGCAGTCTTGGAGCTTGTGACCACAGTTGCAACATTCCTTTTGTTTTCTAGGAATTCGACTCCACCAAGGAGGGAAACCACAGGGAAATTGTTTCAGTGTGCGCTTTGGATTGGGAGAGAAGGGATGGGGCCGAGGCATGATGTATAACACACAACTCAACAGCCAAGATCTTTAAAAAAACACACTTTTATTTAAACCTAAGGAAAGTTACTTTTTTTTCTCTTTAGCTTGGCAGGCAGCAGCAGCCGTGCTGAGCCCAGGCAAGTGTAGATCAAAGCCAGGCAAGTCTGCTGCAAAAAATCAAGCACTGGACATTTATTAAGATTTTATTCATAAAAAGCCATGCAGTGAGTACAGTGGGATTTCACTGTGGAACTTTTGACACGGGAGCTGCCTTATTTAGAATGAAAATTGCCTCTTTCTCCTGCCAGGAGTAAGGCAATCCCTCCATTTCCTGTGAAACTCCACTCAGGGATACAAACACCTTTCTTGTCGCCCTCAGGTGGGCTGGAGTCTGCATCCAGCCCTTGCTCACGGGGGCGAGGAAGCTCACAGCCATGGAGTGGTCATCTCCAGGCAGATGTAAAGTTTCCCCACCACAGCTGTCTGCTCCAGCCCCAAAGAGGCCCACGTTACTCTCTTTTCCCTTGGTTAAATTCAAAGTTCCCCATTTTCAACCCTTTTTTTCATTTGTAGCTCTTTTTCTCCCCTTTGTACAATCTGTAGCACAGAAGTTTAACTTGGCAACCGTGCTGGAACAGATGGAGAACACTGGACCAACTCCCCAGATCCCAGGAACTTCTGCTCAGTGCCGTATGCAGGATTTCCAGCCACTTACTGCTTGGATCTGCCAAGGCAAAGCCTAAAAACAATTTTCAGATAGAGAAGCTGGAATTTTCTTTAGGACATCAGCAATCCACAAGTCACCATGAGCATACTTCCCCAGTGGAAGGTCCAAAGTCTGCAAATTCCATGTGAACTAATTTCAAGTGAAAACAAGAGGATAATTTTAGAGAAAGCTGTAATATCCCTTCCTACGAAGTAGGAAGTAGAAGTACTGGCGTGGTGAAATCCACAACTAGCTTATCTTGAAGACAAAGATCAGGCGGAGCTCTGCGCCTGCCTTTCAAGCACGTCCCCATGCTTCTGAGCCCCTCCGCGAGCAAGGCACCAGTTGCAGTCATTCCTCAGAGGAGAGCAAGTCCTTTTTTCTTTCAGTGCAAACAAATGAGTAAAAAAGATGTTCACGCTCATGAACATTGTGCACAATCAAAGCCCAGAGCAGTCAGTTGACGCAAGGAGATGGAGCAAAGGAATGAACCCACAAGGACCAGAGAGGTTCAGGAGGGGAGCAGAGGGCAACAGCTTCCTCTTTTCAACTGTAAGGTAGTTACTGATCTTTTTACAACATGCAACAAAGGACAGAATTGTTAAAATTACGATAAGCACAATGTCATAAAGTTTGCAAACAGGTCTGAAGTGGTGACAGGTAGAATTCTCCTGTGGAAAACAAATTTTCTGAAAAAAATATTGTTTGAAGTTCTGGAACCATCCGCAAATTCTTTCAGTCAAAACAAAGGACATACATTTTTTTGGAAAGTGAGAACTTCAAGTTTTGGTATTTCTTAGACTTTTTTTTTCCCCAAAACAAAAATACACAGGGGACCAGATGGGATACATCTGAAGGTGCTGATGGCGCTGGCCGAAGTCATTGTGAGGCTGCTCTCCGTCATCTTAGAAAGACCAACCACATCCTGGGCTGTATCAGCAAGAGTGCAGGCAGCAGGTCATGGGCAGTGATTATTCCCCTCTATTTGGCATTGCGAGACCACATCTGGACACTGTCTCCAGTTTCTGGCTCCCCAGTACAAGGAAGACGCACTGATGCACTGGAGCGTGTCCAGCAGAGGCCACCGAGATGGTCAGGGAGTTGGAGTACATGATGGATGAGAAGAGGCTGTGGAAAATGAGTTTGTTCAGTGAGAAGAGAAGACAAAGGGAGGAGGATCTTGTTACTGTCTACAGCTACCTAACAGGAGGTTACAGAGAAGACAGAGACAGGTCTTCTCAGAAGTACACAACGAAAGGCCAAGACGCAATGGACACAAGTTGGAGCAAAGGAAATTCTACTTAGACAGAAAACCTTTTTTGTACAAAGACTGGTCAAGCACTGTGAAGAGGCACAGAGGGATGATGGAATCTCGATTCTTGGAGATAACGCCCACTCGATGTGGACTGACAATGTCCTCAAACTAGACTTGCTTTGGGCAGGTGGCTGACTAGACATCTCTGGAGGTCCCTTTCAACATCCACAAGCCTATGGTTTTAAGATTAAAATGACAGATCCATCTCAAATTTTGCCTGTCTTAGGGTTGATAAAACATAATGTGAAACCAAATGCATTATTTCATTTTAGGTCAAAGGGCAAATTTCAGGTTGATGTAAAGTAAAACTTAGGATTAAAAAAAAGCAATCAAAAATGTATGTGCCGTGCATCAAAATGAACGCATTTGTTCTGTTTTGCAGAAAACCTCCCTGATCTGGGCAGACTCTGAAATACTGAAGGGTCTGAAAGATCACCCAGCAAACCTGGGTAAGAGTGTGTGATGAAGAACCAGAAAACAGCCAAGCATTACATTCTAGTATTACTCCTGAGGACACGGGAGAGGATACCCAGCATCTTCCCATAGCTCTCAGCTGAGAAGGGCTCAGCGATGAAGGAAAAATGAGAAAAGTAAGCAAAAACATAGGAGAAAAACCTTGTTTTTTGTGTGCAAGAGTCTTTCCTTTCAAAAGCAGAGAAGCTGGGTTTATATCTAGTTACTTCAAGCAAGAAGGTGAACGTGGAAGAATTATGGAAAGAAGAGACACACTGGACCATTCACGTGAAAAAGCTGCTGGGTTTTTAAGCAGGAGGGCTAGCCTGTGAGATCAACTGGAGGCCAAATGCTGAAGAGCCACTGGCAATTTTGGGGGAAGGAGTAAATAAGAAGCCTTGACCAAACTATGTATCCTGTCAGGATTCCTGGGATCTGGACAAAACTGCTCTGTGAGCTGGGCCCAGGTGCAGTCCAGCACTGCGTTATGGTGACCTGTGCTGTAGAGTGGGGAGTATTCTGGCATCCCTGTCATGAACATCACCCATGCCGGAAAGGCAGGATTTTAGGTATTTCAGGACCTCTGTGGTATGGGGGAGTTCTCACCAGTCTGCAGTCCTGAAGGCATCTGCTGGAGGGTGTCTCACAGAGATCTCAGTATTGAGTACAAGTGCAGCAGAGATAACCACAGATTCAGAAAGTGTCCCGTGCCAGCTGCTCCTCTCCCCGCTGGCTTTCAAGGCACCATCAGTTTGTGTGACTAACAAGTGGTTTCCAAATGAGGTGCCTCCTCACACATTGTCCAGTCCTGCTCCCAGACTGAACGCACCTCCTCATGGCTTACAGAGAGGCAAATAACAAGCATCCCATTACGCAGAGGTGAAAGCAGCTGGGTAATTAGCTATTTATTTGGAGAATAAAAGCTGTCCTGTGTATGATTTTTTTTTTTCAGACTGAAAAGACCTGTGAGGTCATCTGTTGTGTTCTCTGCCAAAGCATGATGTTATATTTTGTTTTCCTTTCTCAGCAGACAGAACACTTAAGGTTGGTTGAGACCACTGAGCTCTGAAGTTTTGTTCTACAAAACCTGCCTACGTTTGGCACCACACCATTCAAACAAGGGATTCCTCAGGACTCCCAAAAGCAGGAGCAGAGTTTGAACAGTGCAATGTGGATGACAAGCCATGGGGGATGTTCCCACCATGCTGCTTTGGACTGGCAGTGGGTGTTTCCAACGCAGACATTTTCAACCCATCTCAGCCCAGTAAATTCCGGAAATGTCACTGAAAAGGAGGTGTCCTAACACTCTGACCAAGCAGTAGAGCTTTCAGCTGACTAGCAAGCCAAGGTCTGTAAAGGGCTTTAAAAGCAAATATGAAGCACAGTATATTTATGTTTATTAATTTTTGCAGTTATGCAGAATGCTGTGTTAGAACAGCATTGTTCTTCCTGGAATTAATCCTGCTCTGTAACACCGACTCTTTCTTGGGACCTCTACTTGCTATCAAGCACAGGCAGGATGCCTTTTAATAATTTTCTTTCAGATGATGCTTTCTCAGACTCTGTACAAGCTCCACTCAAAGCAGAGAGTTTTAAAGAAACCATTTTTGGAGCTCTAGGTGTGCAGAGGGATGCACACCAGACAAATCCCTGGGTAGAGATGCGGATGTCCTGTGAAGGTTTTACACAGTGCTTCCTACATGTTCACACATGGAGGAGTCCTCCGTGTGCTGTGTGTTCTGTCTTGGCTTGTCTTCTATCTCGCCTGGTTCTGACACAGAAGATGGGAAATCCTCTGTGTTTTCACTCAAGTCTTCCCATCTCTGAGCAAATTATTTATACCAGAGATTTCAGCTCCCTGACCATGGCAAGCTAAATATAATCATAATTGTAAACTTCTATTGCGCATGTGGCCACCAGGCTCCCACATACCACCAAGACTGTCAAGACACGTGAAGAGTCATTCTCCAGTACCCAGCAAGCCGTCAGTTTTCAGCAGCATGAGCAATGTTGACAAGTCATACTAAGAGTGGCCTAGCCACAATCCAACTTTGCTGTGAGCACCTGCTTTCTTCCCGAGCACTTCTTCCGACATCTGCTTTTAAAACTGAAGTCAATGTGCTATGCTGTCAAATGACTGCAGTCTTCTGCTTCAGCGCTGGCTGTATTTTAAGGTCAGATTAAAGGATTTCTGCATACTGCATGGGCAGTGACAAGCACTGCAGACAAGCACTAAATGTGTGAGCCTATTCCTTGAAAAAGCACAAGGAAAGACTCATTCTGAACTAGCAAATATTTAGTCACAAAACTTCATCTAACAATGTACAGATGGCATGGGATCATCTCTGGTTTTGCTAGATGGCCTTTTGTTTTCACCAGCTGAACTATCATAGCATCTCAGCAGCTTACAGCTACAGAATCCATGAGAGAGTCCCTTCCATAACCTTCCTGGATCATTAGAAAATCAAAAGACACACACAAAGTGCAAGTACGACTGGGTTACCCTCCACAGATTTAAACGTCTAGTGAGGAAATGCAGGAGAGCAGAAGGGCAGTAGCAGAGTTTTGCATGGCATTTCAGTGATTGAATTCAACTGCAGTGCATTTTACTTTATGTGGACAAGTACTGCTCCAGAATTTGCCATGAGAAATTTATGTCAGTTATTTCTTGCAACTGGAAACTGTATGTAAGTGGTCAGAGGCTATGTCCATATTAGCACTAAATAAACTGGGCAGTATTATTTGGCCCCAAGGCTAAATGGTGTGGCATGTCTTGTGTCGAGTACTCTATTGCCAAAATTTGTGTGGCTGCATCCAAAGGGCCTGTTGGAAAGGTTGCTGGAGAAGTTAGCCCTGCTGAGAAGCACGGTATGTTCATTCAAGTGGAGCCCTGCACTCATACCTCCTGTATCTGGTAGGGCCTGTAGCAACAGGAGGAGAGGTAATGGTTTTAAACTACAAGAGGGGAGATTCAGACTAGACAAAAGGAAGAATTTTTTTACACTGAGGGTGGTGGAGCACTGTCCCAGGTTGCCCAGAGAGGTGGTGGATGCCCCATCCCTGGAAACATTCCAGGCCAGGTTGGCCGGGGCTCTGAGCAACCTGATGTGGTTGGAGATGTCCCTGCTCCGGGCAGGGGAGTTGGACTGGGTGGGCTTTAACGGTCCCTTCCCACCCAAACTATTTTGTTCTATCATACCCCTGTCCACACATTCATCACCAACTTCATGCAGCTGCATTGCCCTGGGTGGATCCTCCTCAATTCTTCTCCAGTGACGTGTCATCTGTAATACAGTGGTTGGTTTGTTCTGTTCAAAGGAGGTCCATAGATTTTGATTTGTCTGCCTGTGCAGAACCAATTGGTAACTGCAAGCGTCTCTCAGGTTTCATACTGCCCGGGCATTCTTTTCTTCACCTCTTGTCCCAGGATTTGCCTCCACAGAAGGTGCTGCACAAAACTACATCTG
Source organism: Chlamydotis macqueenii (assembly GCF_036417535.1). Lineage (NCBI taxonomy): Eukaryota > Metazoa > Chordata > Aves > Otidiformes > Otididae > Chlamydotis > Chlamydotis macqueenii. The sequence goes on along the minus strand of NC_141581.1, from coordinate 2,648,180 downwards.
TATTGCAAACATTGCCAGACCACACAGGCAACCTTGGAGCTGGAACAGTACAGCGTGTGCTGGAACAGCCTTACCATCGCATAACTGCAGTCCAGTGCCACAGACAACAAACCATCGCAAGCAGCAAATCCAGCCCTGTATTCTCCCTGCAGCAAACTGCAACACTGGAAATGCTCGAGCAAAGCCCCATTTTGCCACCCACAAGTCGTGTCATACCACAAGAAGGGGGAAGCAGCTCCATTCAAATCAGCATAACGGAGACTGTTCTCCTGCCCTGAAAACAACTATCACATCATGGATCGTGTCTAGATCCTTAAACTCTTCCTGCCCCAGAACAAGGCAGTGACATCTAAACTGGACCATGACCTCACTTATCCCCTGAACAGTGCTGGAAGAGCATTCGCTGGCCTGCTCCAGACCTGGGTACTAGCTTGGCCTGTCACAGACCAACGGCCAACCCCATGCCAGGGTCTGTTTGGTTGCTGGTCTAACCCTGATGTCTAAGAATAATCCAAAATCTTCAGGATACATTTGTAATAAAGTACTGAACGACACAGAAAGACTAAAAGTGACGAGGACAAATTTGTGTCCACCAGTCACTCCGTGACAATGGCCATTTGTGAGCGGGTAGCAGTGTAAGGAGGCAGCGTTCCTGTCTCAAATCATGAGGTCTGCGCAGCCTTTAGCATCCTCATACGGAACACACACAGCAGACGTCTTTGTGTCTCGGGCTGTCTGGCAGAAGATCTTTCTGTGTCTCTTGGGAGTTGCATCATTATTTTGTCCTCTTGCAAATATTATTAATATTTCAAGGTCTGGGGAGATAGATTTTCCTTTTCATTCTTTGGCACATTAACAGACTCTGCTTGTCAGGGTCGTGTGCGAGTCACCATCACCCTCTGCTACGAGTTAGTCTATCAGCTGATGTCATTGTTTGGCCATAGTAACCCGAATGTCTTCAGTCCGTCGCCTGCAGGGTCTCTTTTCCAGCTCAGTGTAATGAGAGAATAAACCAAGAGCCAGCAGCAAATCTGTTTCCTTTTAACATACATAGATTTGAGCTAATAGTTTAGCTCTTACTTCTTTGCCTTCCCTGGGAGGTGCAAAACACCCTCTTTCTTCTCCGCTCTCTCTGCCTGGTGCCAGCTGTGAACTAACAGTAGAAGCAGATTTTCCCCAGTGCCAACACCTACATGAGTTATTCCCTTGAAAAAGGCAGCTCACGACTGATGTCTGACACGGTGCAGGCGGTGGATGTTGGCCTTGGAGGGCTGGTGCAGCTGGTGGAGGGACCAGGAACTCTGCCAGGGAAGGTGCTGGTGTGTGCTGACACCACTCCCATGAGCCTTTATTTTTGGTACATGTTCAAGAGTTTCACCGAGATGGGGAATTAAAAGCCTGAAGGAACAGAATGACAATCAAATCTGACTTTTTGAATAGAACAGGCTGAACCATATGGCCTGTGTGCGCCTTGCACTGTCCATAATGAAGATCTGTGGCAGTAATTTAATAAGCTGTTAAAGGGTAGTGGTTCAGCTAACATCCGTCAGTACAGCTGAAGCTTGCTGGACTAGTAAGGCTTCATAAACAAGTTGGGTTACAGGCCAGCGTGGATGTAACAGGGATGAAAGATTCTGCACGAACGGCATCCGTAGGGTGTGTACGCAACAGGTTACGAGTTGTTTCAGACAGCTATTGATTCGGATCATGAGCATGCAATAATATTTATGGCTCTGTGACCTTTCATGCTTTCATCAGAGGCACAGGAATAAACATAAAGGTACTGCTAGGAGCATTTGCAGACCCCAAATTGGACAAATTTTCAACAAGGATAAGGACAGGACCATCAAAGGGAGCGGAGCTGAGCCACAGCGGCTGTAAAACAGAGCTGCAAAACTGATCAAAGGCCTGAAGAAAGTCCCTGGCCACACGGCTGGGAAGGCCGATCTACTAGGTTTGTCAAAACAAAAGGAAGTCTGAGGGACAAATTGTTTGCCATGCATGAATATCACTGGGGGAAGGGGAAAATGCAGGATAGAAAAGAGATCTTTAACAGTGGGGGAAAAAATACGATCAGCTGGATGCCAAAGTTGGGTGATTACAAACTAGAAATAAGGAAAGCATTTTCAAAAGTCACAAGCAACAAACTGCCAAGGAAATCGCGGATTCCCTAGTCCTTGATGCCTCTGGAGCAAGTCTGGATGTCTTGCAGAAAAAATGCACTAGTCAGATTGAGTGACTAGGGTCAGTACCAGGATAAATGGGTGAAGCTCAGTAATCTCTGATACATATGAAGTCACTCCAGATGATCTAATGTCTTCTGGCCTCTGGCTCTGTGAAGCTGTATCACCATGCAGATGTCATCACAGCTGTATGTTTGACAACTTCGCAGTCCTTCCACATAAAAATGACAACTATGACACTGACAATTTCAACTAAAAATATCTGAATACCCATTTGCCCTGTGTTTCCTCCTCTGAACCTATTTCCCTGGGCATTCCTGTCCAAATCTGTACCCCAAACTTTCTCAGTATGTCTGTATTTTTAATAAAAGACTAAAACCAGACTCTCAAAGCTGCTGCTGTATCTGTGGTAGCACAGCTTTGCCCAGTAAGCGTTCTGCAGCATGCAGTGGAGCCTGTCAGTGCTCATGAGCATCCATCTACAGCGGCACAGAGCAGGGAGCTAACGCAATTACCAGCAAGTTGCCCTCACCAGCTTGGCTGCCCTCCTCTGATGGATGGTGGAGACTCCAGAGACCCACTGACTCTCGTGTGGGTCCCAGCAGAAGGTGACGGTGTTGTGCTTAAGACATAAATACACACAGCCAGTGGCCCCAGCCATCTCTGTCCCTCACTGGATGAACCCATACTGGACTGGATCGCTCCAGATTCACATGAGCCTGAGGGGACATCTCCAGGGAAGATTCTCAATTCAGAGCTTGAATTCACACTTTCTGCAATGAGCCAGAGGACAGTTTTCTCCTCTTTTTTCACGCTGGAATTTTCTCTTTCCCCGTTTCCTTTCAGTCCAGTCTCCTGTGTCTCCCTGGCTGTTTCTGCAGGGACACAAGCAAGGCCATTCTGCAGGAAGTTTGTGTCTTTCCTGCAGCTGCATATCACCCAGGGTTTCCTGGTCCTGCTCACTGGAGACGTGAGTTCATTCAGGCTCCCTCTGGCTAATCACTAACAGGCATGGAAAAAACCCCTCACACACCAGAGGAGAACATAAACATCAATGCGATGTGCACAAGCTTATGAAGACAGGACTATGTGAAACACATGGTTCCATTTTAATAAATATTCTTACATTTCAAGTGTTGTTTTTTTTTTCCTAATGGCTTTTTACTGAGCTGTGAATAGCAGGGCTTGTTTTGTTGTGATTGTTCTGTTTTATGAGGACAATACCATGTCCATAGCCGCAGACATCAGATATTTCTGGTGGGGAAGATAAGCTTCCGGCAAGAGCTCTTGGCTCCCACCCAGGTCTCTGTTAACTCCTTCTGGGATTGCTCAGGGTCTGACAGCCGGGGATGGGCAACAATGGAGTGGTCAAGAAGCCCCACATGCTCTGAAATATTTTATCTAATCTTCCTTCTTAAACAGTTTCAGCCTCTGTAGTTGGATTCTTCAAAGTCCTTCATGCTTTCTTTGTGCTCACAAGCAATTTCCTGACAGCCTTTGGTGTGCAGGGAAGAGGGCTCTCTGCCCGGCGGAGACAAAAGAAGGTGGACGTGTGTAGCATAAAGGCCCGTATAGCTCATAAATCTCTGTGAGCACCTGCCTCACTGAAATAGCGTTGGATCAAATGTCAGGGTGGATGGGGGAAAGTGACGGCAAAAAGATAGTTTTCTCCTTATACAAATATATGTAACTTCATTAACAGCCTCTGTCGCTACAGGGATGAAGTTCTGAAGGGCAAACTGATGTAAGGCAGGACCAGATGTGTGGGCTGGTCTCAACCTGCTTGAGCTTCAGCACGAGGGACTTCGTATCTCCAGCTGTGAGAGTGGTTCTGCTCTCCTGTCCAGCACGTCCCTCCAGTGCAGCACCGACACTTTCCTTCTCTACGGGTGAGTTTATTGCAGGCATGGACTAGGGCTAGGTTCCTCTGAGGTGACTCCTGGATACCTGGAGAGAGTGCTGGTGTTCAAGACTAACTTTGAAACTTAGCTAACACTAATTAAGTCAAAGATGTTCTTTGTGTGTGATAAGCTAACAAGTAGAGGACACCTAATCACCTCTGATCAGAAGAACAACATTTTAGTATCCTTTAACCAATTAAACCTTGAGAAGAACATTTAATCAGAACATTTTGAAGATGCTTTGTGTTTGGTGTCAATTACTGAAGAAACTCAGGGAAAGGTAATTCTGGCGGGGGTTGCCACAACCACAGCTCACGGAGCCTCTACCCAATTTGTACCACTAACTCAAAAGAAATACACAGAGAAACAGGACCAAGCACGTCTACTAATTTACATGCTAAACGAGGAGACTTTAACCATCATTTAATAGAATATTAATGCCTATGTATTAGAAAGTTGAATACGTAAAAGTTTTGTGTATAAATATACTGCAGAGGATCCTGCTTGGGGTGCTGGATTTGTGGGAGACCACCGAGCACCCAGGCTTGCACAAACCTGAAATAAATTACCAATGCCTCTCCTGAGTGCACGATTATTGGCTCACTGCACACCGGGTGACGAATTTATCTTTTTCGGGTAACACTGGGAAAGGGAAGATGGCAGAAAGACGGGTAGAGGCCAGTTCAGTGGATGCATGAGCAATGTGCCAGAGCCCCCAGCAAGGCAGGCAGACACCGTCCTGCTTGGCTTGTCCCAGCAAACCTTGATCACAAGGCTCAGGGCCATCAGGTGTCTTCTCCCAAGAACAGGAGACACACCTTGTAGCAGTCTCTGTCAGGGAACCCAGGCTGTCTGTTTTCAGGTTGTTTCCTTTACCAGGATGTGAACTGCAGATGACATAAATGTATGGACAGGTTTTCTGAGGCGAAGGGAACTCAGCACACTGAGGCTGAAGATGGCTATTTGGGTACAAAGCCATGGGACTGGACTCTTCCTCCTCCTGATCCCACATGTCTGGCCATTCTGTGTTTGCCAGCCTCCTCCATCACGGCAGCATTGTTTCCCCTTCAAAAGCCCCACCAAATACAATCCAGCCTGCATGGGCCCTGCTCTACAGCAGAGTGTAAACAGACAGACCTCCTTCCAGGCAGGGCCAGGAGGTCAATGTGTGAAGCCATCCCAAGGATGAGGAATCCTGTCTGAGGGCTAAAGCATCCACGGCTGGAGGGGTGGAACCCCAGAAAAGTCACGTTCTCTGAAATGCTGTATTAATTGTTGTTGCTTTTAACACTGGGGCATGAAATACTGTCTTTCTGGGTTGAGATCAGACAAGAGTTTGCAGATAAAGACCAAAGGGAGAAGGTTATTATCCTGAGTGGAGCAGGGCCATGGGACAGGGAGCCTGTAGCTTTACAAAGACAAAAAGGCAATCAGCCACATCCCCAGCACAGCAGAAGAGGGGATATGCAGGGTGCAGAGAGCCTCGCGCCCGCCTGATTACAGATTCCTGAATATCCCTCCTTACCAGGCTCCTACCGTGTGCCTGGGATTCCAGCTGCTTGGTGAAGTGGACAAGCGTGGGCGTTCAACAGAAAGGATGAAGTAAAATTCAAACTATTCAAACTCGATCTAATCCCACAGCTTCAGGACTGTCTGAATCAGCTCTGCCAGGGCTTGTTAGAGGAACATCGGTTACTTCTTCATAGTAAAGGCTGAATCCACTTTTCTAACCATTTATTTTGTGTATATATAGTGCTTGGGGAAAGGAATGATATTAGGCAAAAAGGAAATATAACAGCACGATTTTCAGCTTTCCCCGTGGGCGGATGAAACCCGGACTAACACAGAGAGAATATTCAAATGCACCCTGCCACTCCACTGCATGCCTCTTCTGCAAGACCTTCCGCCCCCACCAGCCCCTTTTTTTCTGCTTCCTGTTTTATTCCTGTTACATTGTCTTGTTCGTAAGTAGGGAAATTAATCTGCTGTAATTGATCATGTTTTCCTGATCACTAAAAAGAAGTGCCCTGGAACAGACCCCAGACCTCAGCACTGATCACACAGTGTGTCCGCCCGAGTACAAAGGGAGAGGAATCCCTCAATAAACACTCCTAAGATTGCAGGAGCTAGGACAGGACTCCAGTCCTGTCTCAGTTTGGACTCCTTTGGTATTTTACTGTGCTGCACCATCTCCAGCACTTGCTAGGCTGGGATATGTAACCCTTTCCTATGGTGCTCCTTTTGCAACCTAACCCCACACTCTCCCCCTTCTCTCTTCTCTTCCATGTTGGACAGTACTATGTTTATTTTGGTATTAACGAGAAAAGCCCATTTTCTGCCAGCTGCAGGGAAAGAGGTTTAGTTGAATGAGAGGGAAGGGGATAAAGAGAGGAAAGCACACAGAGTAAATGTGGGGCAGTGGGTCTCCTAGCCCTAAACACCATCCAAACATCGTGGGCTGCTGTGCCACACTGGCATTCTCAGAGACCACAGGCAATCTCAAAGGGAAATCAGGCTTTTCCAGCTCTCACCAAAACCAGTAGGATTCTGCCCACTTCCTAGAACATTCCTGGAACTGAGGATTGCAGAGGTGCAGTCCTCCAAAGCTGTCACGTTCCATGTGGACAGCTGCCACGGCGCTGAGCTCAGGGCTACGCTCTACTCAGAGCCCAGGACTGCTTCCAAGCTCCTGGCCACTTCCCCACTCTGCTCATTTGGATCTGCCGGCATTAGTTGAAGCACTTCTCCTTCAGTGCTGGGAAGAAAACACAGAAATCCTGCTTTTTTTCCAGTGGGACACTGTGACATGGCACACCAGCTTGGAAGTGACGCACAGTTCAGGTAGAGAACAGCCTGTTGTGGGTCGCGGGGCAGCAGCCGCAGGTATTGGTACCTTGCAATTATGCTACACAAAACTGGTGCATGCACATAATCGTGACTTCAGTTTAAAATAACTCTGCCTTTAATAATTCACACAAGGAGAACACATCCTGGTGCATATTTTGGGAATTTGAGAAATACGACAAATATAAACTACACCCTGACGTATCAAGATGTGTTCTGCACTTCAGTTCTCTATCGACATACTTGCAGACACCGCTGCTTGGGAGGAAACGGGCAGATAGCAAATCCATTCTGCGCCAGTCTGAGGTGCAGAAGGACTTGTTGCATCTATCCAAAGTGGTACAAGCTGGGGAAAAAAAATATATTATAGTGTCAAATGCTCACTTCATTTGCCACTCCCATATCTCTTGCTTTACTGCATCGGATTTCGGCTTCCGTTTGAGCAGGCCCTGGCAGGCAGCTTACACTCAGCCACTGCGCTGTCTCCTCCTTTCTCCTTAAGTCACCTGATGAGAAATGTCCACTGTTAACTCTGGGCACATCGACCAACCCTGCGGCAAGAACATTTACCAGGCAGGGAAAATGGCAGCCCCGGGCAGGAGCAGAGCATGCTACAACATCTGACAACTGCAGCTAGCCTTAACAAAGCCCAGGAGGCCTTAGAGGAGCGTGAGGCAAGAGGGGGCCGAGAAAACCACCCTGTCAAAGCAGCCGAATTGCCTTCATTCACAGAGCAACAGCTTAGAAGAGACAAAATGCACTGGGAGTCATATCTCTCCTCTTTATTAGAGCATTTGATATGGTTCATAGCCTCGGAGAGAAACCAGAAAAATATCTAGCTACTGTAAGATGGATATGAGAGAAATTAAAAGGGTGAGCACAGAGCAATTGTGAATGGGTCAGTGTGATGCCAGGAGAGGGAGCCAGGACAATCACACTGCTGAAGGGATCAGGATCTCAAGAGTTTCAGGTTCACATGCAACAGAGCAACCAAAATCCAGCTGCGTTTAGTGACTGGCTTGGACATCTCCCAGGAATCTCTGTTTTCTGGTAAGCTGGAAATAAAACAAACCATTCTCATGGTATTTAGCCTCTGTGTTCAGACAAAACTAAGCAGCAAGGGAGCCTGAGTTTGCTATTTGCACAGCGAGTGAGCAGGAGTTTTTCACAGCCCAAGAATGCTGCACTTCTGGTCAAAGTTTATGCCAGCTTTTGGACTATTTGTTCTGATGCAAAACTGTCTACTCCAGCTACCGTGCTGACAGACTCAGTTATTCCCTAGAAGGAAGGGCTGGACTCAAACTCAGGCTGACCCACGAAGGCGGTACTGAGAACACAGGAAAAACACAAAACCCCACTGCATTCAGTACAGCTGAGGCATGCCAGAGGAACGGGAGAAGCTGGAGTCCAGGAAAACTGAGTAAGTCATGCCCACTGACCAGGAATATCCCTGAGAAAATAAACCTGAAAGCAGCTACTAGCCATATGGCCAGGACTGCCAGAAACCACCAGTTGGCCATGTCTTGCCACTGCACAAAGCAGCTGTCATATCTGGAAGAAGTGGTAACATGAGCAATAAATCTCTTCTGCCTGAAGTGTTGCCTTGCTTCCTCCGCAGTTCAAGGTCATCTTCTGATTGACTGCTTCTACTGGGTTTGGCTGGGATAAAGCTAATTTTCTTCATAGTAGCTCACTTACATTTCGGATTTGTGACTAAAACAGTGTTGATAACACACCAAGGTTTTAGTTATTGCTGAGCGTGCTTACCCAGCATCAAGGGCGGGTTTTTTTCTATGTGATAACCAGCCACAAGCACTGCTTGGTTCTTCACTTATGCTGGAATTTCTAAGACATTGCGTCTTTCCAGTTGGATTTCTAATCTCTTAACAGAAAAAAAAAAAAATTCAAGTGGCATGATTTGGGAAATGGGGATAAAATAATCTCTGTGAGGCTGGATTTCACTTGGTTGATCTATGACTGTGGCATTTCTTTTACTTCTAATATCACTGGTTCTGGTACCAACTGGCTCACAATGTAACGTTAACAAGTGTTGGGTTTCCTCTCAAGCTGATGGTCCTGCAGTTTCTGAGGTAACTTTTTCTTATGAAAAGTCACTCTTCCAAACTTCTCCTGCCTGTGATCCATGCTGTGCACACCCGCACATCCCCAAGTTACACAAGCCATTGGAGTTCCTTCATATTTGGAAATGCTGTACTTTGTCTGGCACTGTCAGCCACAGCATGATCCACCTGCTACTGACTTCAAGTCACTAATGGTTTTGGTGTCATACTCCTTTTTCCCACTATACCGGAGTTCTCCATTATGTAAACCAGATCAGAGTGCTGCCCACTCTTTTGAACCCTTAATGTCCATTGGAGAGCTTCCTTTGCATCAATTCTAATGACTTCATTAAATGTCCTCCAGTAGTCACTGTGTCTAAGGCTCAAGCCATCACTTAAATTTCCCGCCACCATCCTTCACAGCCCACAGACTGCCGTTCTCACAATGCTTCCTCCATTGCCTTTCTTAACCTGGAGCACTGCTCTAAGTTGCTTCTAATGAAAGAGAGTTGTGTTTAATTCAGCAATTGCCCAACACCTGACAGGGCTGCCCCACTCAATATCCAGGCTCCAGCTCATCTTCATCGTGCTACGTGGGTCACTTCACCGCTGTTTCCATCTAGAGAGCACCCGCCCTCCTCCACGGCCAGCTGCAGGCTGGGAGGCTGCAGGGTAACGTGTCCAGGCAGTCCTACAAGATGAGGAAACGGTGCTCCCAAGAGGCACGGATGAGAGACAACTTCAGAAATATGTATGAGCAAGATGAAGGTCATGATATATTGTCCACCTTTGCAAAAGGCTGATGAAGGAAATTCTTGGCTCATACTTTTTCCAAAGCGTTTGTCACTGGCACTCCCACCAACACATATTCAGGGTGGAAAATCTGTCCAACATAGAAAACATCACTGCATCCTCTCTCTGTGTTTGTTGTTACATTGTTCTGCTTTGGTCTAATTCTCAGATAATCTCCAGTGAGAGAAGCTTTTATTCGGCTTCTCTGATATATGGAGGCCTCTATTCCAAGTGGAGTCCAGATCTTTCAGGAGGGATAACTCATATTTGACTAACTTGTTTGGAAAAAATGTAAAAGCTGTAACAGTTCTGGAAATTCTGAAATGCAATCACCACCCACACATAGACACAGATTAATACACACGCTGAACCTCCAGTCCGGAGGAACTAAAGACATTTTGAAAATAGCACTGGCACTTCCCTTGGTATCTTTAGTAAAAGCACAATTTTGTATAAACCTGGTAAAAACAAGAAGAAGAAAAAAAAAAAAGAAAGATCTGAAAAACCAAGAGTTACAGGTACACAAAAATGACCACACTGAAACCCACCAAGATCCTGCTACTGATGGTGAGCAGATGCCACAGAAAAAGTGCAGTCAAGGGGGTGGAACATGATGTCTCCTTAGTGCCTCAACCACTATAGCTCTAGAAAGAGTTACATCCATTCGTGGACCCTCTGAATCTGTAGGTTGCACTATTTCCTGACTGAAATGAGAAACAGCACACGCCCCAGTCATGTTTTCAGAGCAGTTACCTCTAAATTGACTAACAGATGCAATCAAAAACTGCTCAGAAATTATTTTGCAGTGTCTCAGCTAAGGGACGGTTACTAATGGTGAAAAGAAACTAAACAGAAATTCATCACAGCCACCACTCTAAATTCAACCAGATCCTAGCTCACATGGAGAAGTTGCAGCAACTTGTAACCACAAAGCACAATCACATCTCCAAGACACTAAACTAAACACATTTAATGATGCCTCCTGGATGTCCCCAGTGCAAGAAGAACATCTGTTTCCTATGCAGTGGGGAGATATCCTACCATATAATAGGTTTTAGAAGATTAGAAGGATAATAAAAGACATTTGCAATTTCTGAGTTTCCTAAAACTTTACATTTTAGCTTTGGGAAGCCTGAAAGGAAGGGGTTGAATCTAAGTATGAATATGTGCCATGTGCAATAAAATTGGACTGAATAAAGATCACAAGGAATGCAGACAGAAGATCCTACGTTCCTTAGGGCTCCCCAGACTCTTTGTGCATTTCATGATGATCCTAAGGGTCTTTTTCAATCTAAACAATTCTATGATTCTCCTCATCTTAGAAGAGGAGAAAGAAGCTGAGAATTAAGAGATTTAATCAAGAGAGTAATGAAATGCCAGGTGGTGAAGAGACGGCAACATGAACAGAAACATGAGAGCAGACAAAGCCCAGGTCTAAGGCCAGGCCACCCATATTTGGACCTGGCTGGACTGGGCTGACATATGCAACCACATCAGAGGAGCAGAGCCAGTCCTGCAGCCAGCCCCCCTAAAGGTCAAGGAAGTCTGCCGGCTTGTTGGGCTCCCTTCTTCTGCCCATGGCCATGTGCGGCACACCCCGGGCCAACGGCATGTGGGAGCTGAGAGGGGTCCTTGCCCCTTTGCACTGCTACTCAAGGGTTTCTTTGGCCTCTAAGCAATTGAGGCTGCCACCAGAGAAGGGAAAGTTCAGCTCAAAGTATGTCCAGACTGAAGTGGGTATTGCCAACTCTTTCTCTGCTGAACCCATTTTCAGACATCTCTGCAGGTGAAGTGGGTCCTAAAGAGCTCTGCTTGTTCTCTGGTGGGAGATTCTGTGTTCTTCCCATCCATCTTCTCTATTTTTCTGCCTTTTAATAAGTAGATGAGATAATTTCTGCACTAGAAGGAAAAGCCTGGGTGGAAACCTTGCGTCAGAGAGCACTGAACAGAGCAGGAAAGGATGTGGTGTCATTCTTGCTGGTGCTAGACGCTAGTCTGACTTCATGGAGCTGTCCCTGTGTTGGAGAAGACGCTGGCTGTGCAGTCCAATTCCTCTCTAAATATCAAAACCAGACTAAAGAAGCTAAGTCTCATGGCATCCATAAACCTAATCTTGTGAGGGCTGCAGAGTTCTCCCAGTGCCTGAGGTAAGAGGCTCCAGATCTGATGAACCCAAAATGCACACCAAAATGAACTGAGTCCCAAGACATTCATCCCCTGGGGAGGCTGGGGCAACGTCGCCTTATGTTGCATGTGCTGGGTTCAGTTCCGAAAGGAAAGTATGCTACTAAAGCCACACAGCCCTTCTGCTCCTTTTGGGACTGAACCAAAAATGTACCTCCCCTCCCCCTGCATTTCCCCCTGACACACCTTTCCTTCCACTGGAACATAACCCCAAATAAGATGTTGGCCTGACATTAAAGCAAAATGTATAAATATTTTTTAAAAGAGAAGAATTCCTGCCTCTCTAACAGTTTGCTCCAACTAATAGGTTTCAGATGTCTCACATACTTCATTCATTCAGCCCCATTCAGTCTCCTAGGAGCCCCCACTGTATTTATTAAACACAGCAATTGTGGAATGTTCAGCACTTACAGAATAAAATACACCATTTTTTTTTTTTTTTTTAAAAAAAAGTGTAATTAGAAAGCTTTGTGAGTGACCTAAAACTGTCATTCTGGTTCCAATCCCAGTGCCCACTCCAGCATTCTGCAGCTGTCCCAGATGCTGTGCCACAGCTTAACCCTTTCTGGACTGTGCAAGCCCCCAAGAACACATACTTTTTTTTTTTCATCCTTAGCAGGATCATTTTGCTGCCTTCCCGGAGCACCTCCTTTTCACTGTGTTATTATTACACGTGTACTTTTGGACACTTGGCCCTCAAACACTTCTTGTCTCTGCAGTCTCAGTAACTCTTCCCACTGCTGGATGTGCGAGTCAAGCCCTGAAATCCTGCAGGATGCCAGGGCTAATTTCAGCAGCAAAGAGCTGGAGAACACGAGATCTTTCCTAGAGGGATTCAAATGGGAGCAGACATAATAGAAGAGCCATTTTTCATTACAATGCTGGCAGAAAGAGCAGAGGAGGATGTCTGGACTAGAAGCACCGTAGAGAGGCAATAGATGGAGTTTGTTCCAGCAGAAGTAACCTGCCAGCACTGGGTGACTGGTCAGAACAGTTTGCTGGAGTCTGGCATTGTCCCAGCCCTTCTTTGGGGAGAGACACACGAAAAGCAGATCTTAAAGGGTATGTGAGGCCCCGAGTCTGTGCTGGGAAGACCTCGGGAGCCAGCAGCAGAGAAATGGACTTTGCTGAAGGCCACATCCAGTTTGTGTGACTGATGCATTCCTGTCAGGGCCTTGAGTGCACTAACAGGACTTAATGGCCCCCAACCAGCCGTACCCAGGACCTCACGCACAGCCTGCCCCTGGGCCAGGAGCTCCACTTCAGCTCAGTCCTGCCTGAGCTATGCCCACGGTGAGCCTGTCTCCAGCTCCGTCACTGCTGGTCTGGACTCTGGTTGACCATCTCTGTCCAGACCCTGCCCACACAGCTGCGTTGTCCTTCTCCCTACCAGCTCTCTGCACCCTAGGGAGCAGCCAGCCCTCTCCCAAGCAATTTGGAGGTGCAGGGGAGGCAACCTGAATGGGCAGTGCAAGAACCAGGTCATGGGAAAGCTGGCATCTAGGAGAGAGCATGGCTGGGAGGGAGCAAAGCACTCGGCTGAGGCTCACCGGACCTGGGAAGCCATCAGGAGTGACACAGGGGCTGCAGGCACTGCCCTAGGAAAGACTCATGGCTATACAGCTTCTGGCTCTTGCTATTGTCTCCAGACCCCATGGGACAGAGCAGGATTTTGCCACACCATCAACAAACCTAGGGAAGGCAATAGGTCCAAAAGGGCTTAGGAGAGCTGCAATCTCCCCAGCCTCCTGGGGAGCTGCTGCCTATGAAGGTCCTTGCAGAGCTCTGGAAAGTGTTGCTCTGCTTGTCCTTCTTTGTGCGACTGCAGGAGACTTCTTCATCCCCTCCACCACCCCTTTTACGAGCTCTGATCACCACATACTGTGCCACCTCTCTGGGCTTTTCCTTCCTGCAGTGGCAGCAGTACTGGAGTAACAGCCAAGCCCTACACAAACACATCATGGGAAGACTGACCTCTCCCGAAAGGTGTTAGGATTCATTTTTCACCCTTTTTTGGCTGAAGAGCTCCACACCCATGCCCACATGGGAGACCCTGTAGTTCATGGGAACTGCACTGGTGTCACTGTTTCCACATTACTGCCCACTTCAAAGCCGCCAGAATAAGCCTCGTCCCAGACACGTTCCCAAGGGAGTTGTTGGTTTAGAGTCAGGATCCTTGATTATTAGTCCCACTGCAGGAGGTTGCACAGGAATAGATGAATACTAGTGTGCTATAAAATGCACCAAATGTGCTGAGAGTCACTTCAGAGCAATCTTAATGCTTCATTACAGCTCTCTCTATGGAAAGATCTGACACACCTCCCTATTTGGGCAGAAGGACAACTCCTTGCTCTGACCACTTCCAGGGGTTTCCCATCTTCACTATACTTTTCACCCTCTAATTACTCAGAAGGCAAAACACTCCTGGGAGCCCTGGTTCCTGGAGTATCGTAAATGCTCTGGCTTGCTCCCGTTCCGTCTATTCTGTTTTAGCACTGCCTGGTAGCATCAGTAAACCAGTAAACCCTTCATTTCCCCTCAGCCAGTCTCCTTCAGATCATCTTGGAGTGTTTCTTTTCAAAAACTGGACATAACTATCAGTCACATCTCACCCAGCCACCACTTGCAGTCAACATAAAGGATTTAGCAATCCAGATTAACTCTCTGGTGTGTTCAGACCCTTCCAGAGGCACCCATTTCTACTCATCCAGTGTCCCAGGTGCCCAGCTAAGACTGGGGTATGTCAGGTAGTGCCACACATGCTGCTCTTCCCATCAGCATTCCTACCCCCATCAGACACTGCCTCCTTTCTTCAGGGCTCTGCCTATTTGCAAATAACTCCCACTCCACTCGGAGTTACGGTGTCACCTGAGGCAACTCGGTGTAGCTTTATGTGAGTGCAGCACAGGTCACAGGCTCACATTAAACTCCATTAGCTCATGCTCAGAAAGATGGAAGTAGTGCCACTGCTATCTCTAAGTGCCACAGAAACGAAGTCCTGGAAGAATAAATGAGGCCTTAAAGAGGTGAAGAAAGCCATAGAGTGCAGCATCACTCTGAGACCCCTGAGTGACAAGGATGGACACAAGCCGCTTGTGAGCTGTTGCATGTTGCAGGGAAGAAGCAGCAGGAGTCAGGGAGACATTCTTGGGGGAGAGAGATGGCCTGGGGATACACCAAGGCAGGATCATGGGGCCCAGAAATATTTTCCTCTGGAGAGTGGATGAGGCAGGAGAGCGGAGGCTTGGCTCCTTGCAGCTCAAGCTGGAGAAGGGAAGATGTTGCAGACAGGGTCCTTTTTAAAGTCAGCTCTCCGAGGACCCTCTTGTTTCAGCAGTCTCTCCTCCCATGCTGAGATAAGAACAGTGTGCAGGGAAGAGGGTGGCATGGTTCCTAAGGCAGCTGGTTCACAGACAGGTGAGATGCACAGACAGGACTGGGAGCAGTTCCCAGCTTCTTGCAGCCTTGCATTTTTCCTTCCCAGTTGCCCCGCACCTCTGCCTCACTGCCAACCAGGACTTGGGAATCCAGCCCCTTCCAGCAAACTAGACTGGAAAATAGAGGTCTTTCAAGTCGAAGGTTCCCACATTCAACTCACAGAACACAGTTCTCCAGAGATCTTCTGGGGTTTCCATTGAAATTCAAGGCCTTCTTAGCTTCCCAGAAGTGCACTTGGCAGACAGCTCCAAGGATCTGTTGCCACAGAGCACACAGCCTCCATGCCTGGGGCTCCAAAAGATTTAGGAAACCCCAGACTAGTTTAGGGATCTAAGAGTCTAGATTCAAGGATCTGGAACAGGAACCCACAGAGCAGCCCAAACTTTCAGCTCCCCATTTCAGCGTTGCTCCATCTTGAATTGCTCCCTGATACTTCAGTGTCAGTCATCTGCTCATGGCGTCTTTACAGATTTTCTGGAGAGATGCCCAGTCCCATGAGCTTGAACTGACGCCCCAGTTCAAGCATCTGACCATGTATTGGAAAAACCCCTAAGGAAGATTCCTGCCCATTCCTGAAACTTGGTGCCTCTGGGACAATACTCCCACCCCATTATGGGTTTCCAGCATTTTTTTGTGAGGCTGGCTAAGCATCTGCTGGTGATTAAGGGTTTTGTCATTTGGAAAGAGCTGACAATTACCTCTTGTTGGATACCTGGAGTATCAGGGACACTTAGTGAACAATCCAGACCGAATGGAATTGTTATGTTTGTGAGCAGCAGGCCTCAAGGACATCACTGAAGCCGCTTGTGAGAAAGTAATGAAGCCACCTGTGAGAAAATAATGAGGCCGCCTGTGAGAAAGTAATGAAGCTTCCTGTGAGAAAGTAAACGAAGCAACCTTGAAGAAGATCGTAAACAACTTTGAGAAAGTGAAAACATGAAAAGCACAGGACTTTCAGGTTAACGGGACTTTCCAGATTAGCTAACTGCAAGTAGGAAGGATATGCAAATGTAACTATTAGAGCTTAAGCCAATCACACAATGACTAGTAGGCATACTTTATCTTAGCAATATAAATATGCGCACCCGGGACTAATAAATGGAACTACGCTTATTACTCATATTGAGTCTTTTGTCGTACGTTCCTCCGTCGCTCGCAACCTCTAATTCAGACTAAGTCAGGTTCTTCAGCACAAGTTTATGTGATGACTGTTGGCTGGAAATTAGGCTTTCAAACCCCTGTGGTCACTGGAGAGCAGAATCCACCTCTTCTCTCTCACATTCAGGAAAATATTTCCTTGCATAAATACAGGCAAGGATTTGGTCTCACAGGACCTGACCTGTGCGTGTCTCTGACCTCCTGAGTTATCAGCCATGCTTTTGTACAAACCCTTCAGATGTTTCGGAGTTTGCCTGTGGAATTACTGGTGAGAACAGCTCACAGGCAGCGGGACCCAACAGACAGATGAAGAGCACACCCTTCCTTGTCAATGGCTGACTACCTGGAGAGGTTATGCACAGCCTGCGCAGTCAGGTCAGGAGCTTTCTGCTCCATTTGCTGAATGACTACAAGTATTGGGTCTGGCTGGGATGGAGTTAACTTTCCCGATAGCAATGCTGGGATGTTCGGGCTCCTGCTGAGCCAGCATCACGGCTGGCTCTCCAGCCCCCTCTCAAGGGCCAGGAGGATGGAGGTGGACGAGAGGTTGGGAGGGGAGGTGGCCAGGCCAGCTGACCCAACTGACCAAAGAGATACTCCATACCATATGATGTCATGCTCCGCAATAAAAGCTGAGAGAAAGGAGGAGGAAGAGCAGACCCCACAACAGAGCAGGGGAGGAATGTGAGGAGTTCTTCCCCCAACCATGAAGCAGCAGCGTAAAACAACGTGTGATGAACTGACTGCAACCCCCATTCCCTCTTCCCCCCTGTGCCGCTCGGGGGGGAAGGAGGCAGAGATAATGTTAAGCTTGGAAAGAGGGAGAGGTGGCGGGAGGTTATCTTGTTCTCTGTCTCATTATCCTTCTGTTTGTAGTAATAAATGAATAGTTTTCCCCAAGTCGAGTCTGTTTTGCCCGTGACGGTAACTTTAAGGATTTCTCCCTGTCCTTATCTCAAACTTCGAGCCATTTTTTCTTACATTATCTCTCCCTATTCTTTCGGAGGGTGGGGGGAGTGAGAGAGAGACTGCGCAGTATGGTCCCGATCGGGGCTGAACTACGACAAGCTATAGAATCATAGAATCATAGAATGATTTGGGTTGGAAGGGACCTTCAAAGCCCACCCAGTCCAACTCCCCTGCCCAGAGCAGGGACATCTCCAACCAGATCAGGTTGCTCACAGCCCCGGCCAACCTGGCCTTGAACGTTTCCAGGGATGGGGCATCCACCGCCTCTCTGGGCAGCCTGTTCCAGTGTTCTAGAACCCTCAGTGTAAAAAATTTTTTCCTAATATCTAATCTGAATCTACCTCCCTTTATTTTAAAACCATTACCCCTAGATGCTCCCAAAGCTCATTCAGGGCTCAACATGCCTGAAAAGCCTCTCAGGAACCTTCTGCACAGCAGGAAACACTGGAAGGTGGAGAAAGTTGAGAACCTGAAAGACCATTTGGGACACTGCTTCTGCCAGGCTCTCTTCTCTTAATTCTGTCATTGACCAAGGAAAAGGAGCGGTGGCCAGGTATCGGTGTTGAATGCAAGGGAAACTAGTTGAGCCATTTCTAACTGTTGTCTGGGTGTGATGTTGATTATCCTGCTTAACTGAAAAGCTTTTACTCCATCTTGTTTTCAGACATGAACAAAGTTCTTCCCAGAAACGGTATGGCCCTTAATTGATCACAGTGTGGTCTCTGACTATTCCCTCTGAGCACTGTGGCAACCCCGGGGAAGTACGTAAGGAGTTCCTTATATACTTACTTCCCTCAAAAGTCAAGTCAGTGATGCCGTTGGGCACAACCGCAGGAACAGCCCAGCAGAGGTATCTCATATCTACATCCCACGCAGTTTTTAGACAGGTTTTTGGCAGTGCTATCTACAGAGAAGATTCCTTTGAAGATAGGAACAAGGCACACAAACCCCAACACTGAGCACAACCCCACTTAATGAGACACTTAAAATGGTACAAACACAACTGGAAAATACACTGCACTGAACGGCCAATATATTAAAATTTCTTCTCCCTAATTACATGTGATTGCTTTTTGGCAAGCGCTCAACCTGCCAGAGCAGTGAGGTTTTACAAACATTCACATAGGCATTAGATCATTGTTTGCATGAATTATTGGCAGCCCAAATCCAAAGAAAAAACATAGTTTAAAGAAGACCATATTGAACAGGGTGAAGCTGTCTGCTTTCATGTCTCCTGATTGTCTCTGGACACCTAGGATCCCCTCTAGCTTCATGACATTCACATCACAACAGCATTCATGGTTATGGATGTCATGGTTTTGGGGTGTTCTGACACAGACTTGTCACTCATGCAAACAACAGGTCATAGATGGATTCGTTTGCTTTATTATAGAGCGGAGATGGCAGGTTTGAAATTTAAGTAGTGTTCAGGGAAGGTGCTGTGCGCACCCGTACTTGAGACAGCTCAGAGCACAATGCTATGGACAGTGCACATCCTGATGTGCAGGGGTGATCCTCGCTGACCTGCCCGTACACACGTGCATTATACCAGTAGTACGACCATATTAGCACTTAAGTCTTCTCCATGGTACCAAGTATAACAACGCACGTGTCCTCCAACATCACTCATCACTTTGAGGAGGATGATGGTGCCTTACGGGAAGTATCACTGAAAGCAGATGTCATTGTTGGGAGAACAGATTTCTCTATATCAGACCTTTCCACAGCCAAACACTGTCACACATTTTGAAAGAAGCCTTTCCCCTCTTGTATTTTAATAGAGACTTTTTGCTTTGCTCTGGTGAAACACATCCTGTCCAGTATGTTCCACTACCAGTGCCTGCTGCTGGCTGCTGCCATCAGGGAGCCCCTGCACCACTCAGGAAGAATTAACGCCTGTTGTGAGGCGAGTCTGTCCTCAGGTGGTGCAGAGCTTGAGGAGAGCCCCCTGGCAGCTCGGCTGGTGAGGTGGTTCATGGATAAAAATACTCTGAGCTCTGGCAGCAGACCAGCCTGGAGTACTGCATGGTGTGGCTTCCACCCCAGAGGCCCTTGCAGGACACCTTGCCTTACACGTGCTTCCTAAATTAGATCTCCTGAGACGGACATTGGCTTTTTAAGAGGGAGGTGAGCTTGTTAGTAACCAATGTTATACATTAAACGAGAATCAGCAGCTTTTATTAGACCCTGAAGTGCTGTAAAAGGAAAAGGGGGAGAGTACAACATCATGAACCCACTCACCTCCCCAGTGGAGCCCCCTTGCCCGGCACAGAGGGGTTTTCAGTCAGGCATTCTTGCAGGTTACTGTAATTGTTAAGTTCCCTAATGGTGCTAAGTTACAGCAAGCCCCAGACTAAACACAGGAGCCTTGTGAAGGTGCAAGAAGATAAGAGACAAGGTTTGTAAAGGGTAGCTCCCTAGTGAGCCCCTTCTGAGGCCAAAGAGAAAGAAAAACCCAAGCTGGAAAGGAACTATCTGAGGACTGCCAAGCTCTCCACCCAGGAAAGTCAGGGTATGCAGGCTGCCTTCTTACCAAATCATACTTTCAGTTGCACACTCGCTGTCTGCCACCAGCTGGGCTGCTGGCATACAAAACCCCAGCACACGCGCTGTCACAGTGACCCTAGTCGTTCCCTTCGTGCAGGTCCCTTCCACAACATGCTCAGAAATGGTCTCTACCTGTTGGAAAAGGATCTCACAAAATTTTGGTTCACAGTTTCAGTGGCTAAGAGGGCTGGTCTTATAGTTGCATATATTCTCCTGTTCCCAGAGAGCTACCATTCCAGCTATGGAATTACGATAACTGAGCACACACCAACTGCCTCAGTTGCCTTACATTCCAAAAACTCAGCTCAGAAATTAATAAAGTGGTGTATTTTGGTTACAAAGAAAACTGCAGAAATAGAATCTGAACGTAAATGATGGAGAAACATCTGTGAAATTCTTGAGAGCTGCCAGGCAACAATAAAAAAATACCTTGCCAAGGACATTTTTAAATCAGAATCCAAATTCAAAGATTTGTTATTAAGAAGGTATAAAGTAAAAATAAACAAAAACTACACATGATGTTCAAATGACAGAAACCATCCTGTAAAAGCTCTCATGAATTTGCCATCACATTTTAGAAAGAATGCGGAATTTATGCAGTTTTAAGCTTATTTTAGAATGCAAACCTTGTGTTGCAAGCAATGGCTTTATTAAGATCCAAATCAAGAAAAAACTTAAAGATCTTTTTAAATATTAACTAGTTCCACTCCAGCATCCTGTCAGGTCTTAGTTATTATCTTGATCCTAAAGATACAGAAATTTTGCAGCAAAGCTGATGTCCTTCCTAAGGTCATACTCTGATGCAAGTGACAGAGCCAGGAAAAAAAATAATTGGTCCTGGTTTTTAAGTATTAAGCAACTCTGCCTCTCCAAAATAGGTAATATAATTTTCTTTTCCTCAAACAGCAGAATCCACAAAATGCAAAGGAAATCAGGAGGTGGATTTCTCTCCCAATACATATAATCAACTTTGCAAGACGTTGTAAACATGCACTCCTAACCTACACAGGTTACTGAGCCATTAGTTGCTCGAAACTGCACAGAACTCCCATCCAGAGACCTGATTTCACTCCACAGTATTAACTCAAATGCTGTTTGGCTTATAGAATTGCACCAGAAAAGCCCAGGTGTTTAGCCCAGCCCGTTTGGAGTCAGTCTTTCAGTGCGCTTTGGATCACTGAATGGACACACAATGGCCGATTGTCAGCATGAGGCCACAGGGAGCTGACACTTTCCCAGAGAAAAATGCCTTTGCTGTGTGTTTGGAAGGTTACACAGCTGTAAGTCAGACACAGAAGGAACTGAAACCCTGGAGGGATTATTGCCTCAAACACACATGTGCTATGGAAGGAAGCTCTCCTGTGGACTGACATACCATTAACTCCTGCTGGTGGGAGCCCATTCCTACGGCTGGAAGTCCTTTACAGCCTCAAAGTGCTGGTCACTTGTCCTGCAGACAACTCTTGTCTCATCTCTGACCTGGTGACTTGGTCTGGCTTGTATTTATTTTCTCATTTTATAAGAAACAGGCTCTTCTCTGAACTCGTTATTGGTGGGAATACTGGCGTGGTGCGAGGCTGAGACCCACACTGTACAATATCAAATACTCAAGCGGAAGAACTGGGACTTTGTCCAACACGCCGTCTATCTTCCTGGGAAAAAAAAAAAAAATCTCTGCTCTGCGTGCTCCCAATCATGCCATCAGCTGGAGCAAGATGGAACTTCACTGCGTGAGATAAACCAGCCCTTCTCCCGAATGCACTTTAAGGACAGCAAGCACTGCCTGGGCTCAGGCAAAGCCCAGTGAAGGCCCTGGGGCTCTCTGAAGGGCTGAAGGACACTGCCCAGGCCCCTACAAAGGCTGGCAAAGGTGCCAAGAAAATCTGGGGTCCTTCAAAGCCCAGTAGAAGCCTCAGTGAAGACTGGAGGTCAGCAGGGCCTCTTGAGCACACTGGAAAATGCCTGCACTGGAGTGAAAGTGCTTGTGGGGTTCTGGGCTTGCCCTACCACCTAACCCTCACGTTTGCCAGAGCCCAGGTCCAAAACTTGCTTGGGGAAACAACGAGGAAGTCGAGACGGGATGTGAGCAGAGTACATGTGTCAGCACAGGGCAAGGGGCTGAATGGTCATCCTAGCTAGCACAAAAACTGCTCCAGGGTACCAAAAAATACCTCAGGAGGGGTTCTGAGAGAACAAGAGGGACCCAAAGGCAGCTATGGAGACACAAAATGGCTGCGGGCACAAGGAAGCAAGCAGCAGACCTTGTGAGTGAAGTAAGGAGGCCCTGAAGGGACCAGAGGGACAAAACACACCTCAGGAAAAAAAAAAAAAAAAAGGCTTCGGGAGGGAATCTGAGAGAACAAGCGGAGTTCGAAGAGGGTACGCCAGAGACCGCGGCCCCCGAGCTGCGCAATACTCCGCAGCGTCCGGTCTCCGCGACCCCACCGCAGCCTCGTGGCTGCCTGCAGGCTGCACTGCGCATGCGGGAGCCCGACGGCGGCAGGCCCGCCGCTGCTAGCCGCAGTGCGCATGCGTCAGACAGCGGCTACAGTGCCACGCACTGAGCAACGGAGCGCAGCGGAGCGCCGGGCACGTGACGCGCGCACGCGCGGACCACACAGCTGCGGAACCGGCGGCACGGTGCGGGAAAGCAAGCGACCACATTGCGCATGTGCGAACAGCGCCGCCTGCGGCGCCGCGGGACACCACGAGAGGGCAGCACCGAGCCCGGCGGTGCCGGGGGCTGGGGCCGGGCGCGGCTGGGGTCCGCGGGCCGCCCCGCTGCCCGCCAGAGCCCGGGGACCGGGCAGAGCCCTGCTGCTCTTCGCAGAGCCAGGGAGGGTTTCTCTCCTCCTTTTCCCTGGAGGGGTCCCTGCAGCCATCAGGAACCGCTCCAACCTGGGAAGCGGTGAAGATCCCCTCAGGCTGGGGACCCCTCCACAGTGACCGGGGATCCCCCAGCACCCCACCGCGTACCCCCACAGCGACCAGGGCCGCCCCAGCTTACAGCCAACACCCCCCCGCTCCAACATGGCCGCCCCTCAGCCTCGCTGCGACGCGCCGCCTCCCGGAACTAGCCCCGCCTTCCTCCGCCGCTCATTGGTGGAGCGAGCCGCTGCCCGGCGAGTTCTCGTCTGTTACTGGCTATCTCTGCCGTCCGTCAGCGCACTGCACCGCCGTCGAGAGCCCGCCCGCCCGCCCGCGGTGACCCGAAACGGAGGTCTGGGGGCGAGGGTCGGGCCCCGGGTGGTCGCCAGCGGGGCGAGCCGCGCTCTGGAGGCCGATGTGGGCCCTGGAGACCGCCTCAGGCCGTGGAGAGGGGCCATGGGGACCTCACAGGCCTGGGGAGGGGTGGCAGTCTGGGCTGTGGCGGGGTCACAGGGACCAGCCAAGGCCCGGGGGCAAAGTGACCGGTGTGGACCCTCACAGGGACCAGTCCGAGCCATATGGACCAGTTGAGGTGGTCGAGGCCAGTCGAAGCCCGTGCCCTCCCCTCTGCCTGGCCCCGTCTGGCCTCTCAGCAAGTGAAGGGACCATCCCCAGGGGCAGCTCTGCTGCTTCGAGAAAATCAGGACAGTGGGATGGGAATCAGAGCCTCAGGCTGTTTTATTGCCTGGTTCTGGCGAATCTCTCCAGTACTGGTGGCTCCATGCTGCTGGGGGCATGGGGACGGAGGGGATGCGGAGTCCCTCGGTGGGACAAGGGAGACGAGCGGGGTGGGGAAGGGGACGCTGCCTCTGCTCTGCCTGTCATGGCTCCATCCAGGGTGTCGCTGAGGCCGGCAGGCTCCAGGCACTGAACTCCCCGGAGTCTGTGAAGTCCTTGGCGGCCACCTGGATGTGGTGGAGGGTCCCGGGTTGCACTTCCGTCAGGGTGTAAGATGTCTGCTCGTACGGCCCAATCTGGGGGTAGAGCGGGGTTAGGGATACCCATGGGCCGCGGGGGTCGGGACACAGCCTTGCTAGGGATGCATCCCTCGGCTGTGCCTCAGTTTACCCCGTCTGGCATGCAGCAGTACCATCTTGGTGACAGAGTCCTCCCGGGCATAGCGAATGCGGTACTTTAGCGGGAAGTACTCCGGGAAGGGCCAGGACCCTGGCGGGCTCCACTCCAGCAGCAGCTTTTTGGTCTCCCCAGGGATGGGCGAGACTCGTAGATCCTCGGGAGGATCCGGCTTTACTAACGAAGCAGGGAGACAACAAAAGTGTGGGGTACTGGCTGGGAGATTGGGCACGGGGCCGCTGCAGACAGTGACGCCACGTCCATCAGCCCCGTTGACTGAGCTGTGTAATCCAGGCTGCAGAGGTGGCCTGAGACCCAGCAAATCATTGCACTGGTGTTTCTGCATCCCAGGTAAGGGAGCAAACCAAGGGGAAAGGCTCAAAGGAAGCCCCAGGGCTGGGTTAGACCCACACGTGCTGCTTGGGATGGGGAAGGGCGTCTGGAGGGGGCCAGGCTGTCCCGGCAGCACTCACTGATGTTCTCCAGGAGGAAGGGAAGGAGTCGGGAGGCAGCGCCCAGGGGATTAACGGCCGTCACGTTCACCTCGTAGGGGGTGAGGGAGAATACCTGCACATCCCCAAAGGAGCAGCTCCGCGGCCCCGTGCGGACACACTCGCCCATTTCCGTGGCCCCCGACACCCTGTGCCTGGAGGGGGCAGAGGAGGGGAGCTGGGCAAGGGGCAAGCTACCCTGCCTGCAGCCCCACGTGTGGTGCAGGCACGGGGCTCGGGGGCTCAGACGGGGCTGGGGGACCCCTGCTGACCTGTACGTGGCCACAAAGTCAGTGTCCAGCAGCGGCTCGGGGGCCAGGTCCCAGGAGCAGTTCACTGCTTGCGGGTAGCTGATGGCCCAGCACTCAACGGCCGGCAGCGCAGGGGGATCTGGGGCAGGGGACAGTCATCACCCTGCTGCCGGCCTCCCCAAGGGACCCCCAGCCAGCAGCGGGGGCCACGGCGGGGGACCGAGGTCACTCACAGCCCAGCCGCAGGCAGACGGTGGCCCAGGTCTCGCCGGTGCCAGGATGGTGGCAGCTGTAGTGGCCCTCGTGGGCCAGGCTGGCGTTGGGGAGGGCCAGCCCCGCTGTAGGGTACGTTCCCAGCACAGTTCCTCCTCGGCGCCACTCAGCCGCTCCCCCCGCTGCAGCCGGGCACCGCAGCAGCACCTCAGTGCCCAAGGTGCCGTGCTGCAGGGCGCAGGGACCTGGGGGACGTGGTGGTGGGCACGGGCTGCACCCCCTTGGTGCCGACCCCCCATTCCCTGCTGCAGTCCCCGGCAGGGGGGGTGACAGGGATATGCAGGGGGGGCAGGCAGTGGTAGGGGGTGGTGCTGAGTCAGGAAGGCTCTGTGCCTCCCTGAGCCCCCCAACTCTGCTCCCAGTGCCCCTCCCTCCCAAATGCCCCCAGCTCCCCTGTCTCCTTGGTTCCCTCATGTCCCCAGCCTCCCAGTGTCCCTACACCTCTGTCCCTAGATGCCCTGTAATTCTGTCCTTCGTCCCCTTGGTGTCCCCCGTCCCCTCAGTGCCCCTGTACATCCAGCCCTGCTCCCTCCATCTCCATCCCCAGCACTCCCTGTCTGCCCAGTCCCGCTGTCTCCAGTCCCCCTAGCTCCCCCCACACCTCCATTCCAGCCCCTAGTCCCTGTATCACCGGTCCCCCATGTCTCCATACCTCTGTCCCCATCCCACCTCCCCCCAGGTCCCCCCATACCTCCATCCCAGCTGCCCCAGTCCCTCCATCCCTGGTCCCACGTGCACCCGTACCTCTGTCCCCGTTGTCCCCATCCCCGGTGCTGCCCGCTGTGCCGTTGTAGGGAGCGGTCCAGACAGGTGCCACAAAAGCCACCACCCAAAGCCACTTCATGGCAGGAGACTCAGCAGAGCTGCCTGGTTCCAGGGACCTGTGGGGGCAGGCAGGGCAGTCAAACCCCAGTGCAGGGGACAGCAGGGACACCATGGCCACAGGTCCCCAGGTGCTCCAGAGACGTCGCCCTAAAGCCGAGGGTTCAAAGCCATCTCCAAGCCACCCCACAGTGCTGTGCCTCGGTTTCCCCTCTGGCCTTGCCACACAGCCTGGGGATGGGATGGTTTCTCGCCGCAGTGGCCAGATCCTGGCTGCCAGGAAGGAGGAGGGGGCAGAGGTGCAAGTGAATGCACCCTGTGTGCTTGGGGCTTGCCCCTGCGATCCCGCGCCCGGAATTGGGTGTTCTCTGGGCCTCAGCCAGGGAAGGGGCCAATGCACTCAGCTGGACCCCACCTCCCAGGGCATCTGGGGAGGGACTGTCCCTCCAGAGACGCCCCCAAATCCCAGCTTGGGGACTGAGCTGAGTTCCCTGCTCTGACCAAGCCCAGCACCACAGGGACAGATCCTGCCCTTGTCATCGCCCACCCTGCCTGCGGGCTGGCTCGGCCCCAGAGTGTGGACACGCCTGGCTTTCCCTGTGTCGTGGAGTGCGACTCCCCACGGTGCCCCCCAGCCAGGCACTGTGGGGCCACCCCTAGCCCCCAACACCCCCCTGTGACCCCAGCCCCACAGGGAGCCCTGCCCCCCATCATGCTCACCGCAGCAGGGCCAGGTATCTGGGACCAGAGGCTCTGTCGCTGCCGGTGTGGGAAGCCGCAGCCCCAGCCCACTTCCTCGCGCAGGAAACGCCGTTCCCAGTGGGGAACCCGCCGCCCAGCGTAGCTCCGCAGGGATCCCTGCACACGGGGCCTCTGCTTGCCCCGGACTCGCAGGGAAGGGATTTTGGCTCTGGCCAAGAGGGTTTCAACCCTTCCCATGCCACCACCCCACTTCCTTTATGTTCACCCGCTCCCGTTTGGGGACATTGGAGCTGGAGGAGATGATGGCACCAATCCCTTATTGTCCCCAGCTCCACCAACTTCTCCCACAGGCCACCACACCCTGTGCCCACCCTTGCCCCCCCAGAGATGAGCCGTCCCGTTGGTGTGAGTATAAATACTTTATTGCTGCTGTGCTGGGGTGTGTGGGGCACAGGGGGCTGTGGGGGTGCGTGTGCCAGTGACAAGGTGCTGCCCCAAGAAGCAAAGTGGGTACAGAGGGTGCTCTCAGGGGCCTGTCCCCCCAGCCGTGTCACTGGCTGTACCACCGAGCCCTGTGGCACTGCCATGCTGGCAGGGGCTCATCTGCCCTGCTCCTGCAGCCGCTGTATCCTCAGGATCTGGCACAGGAGTCTCTGCACGTCCTCGTCCATGTGGCCCTGGGGTGGAGGGGACATTGGTGGGGATGTCAGAGGGGACATCAGGGAGCGGCCCACGCGCCCTGGGTTAGCAGTCCCTGGATCCAGCCCCTTGCTGCCTCCCACATGACGTGCGGCTGGCTGGTTCTCCATACCAGTGTCCCCAGTTCCCCCACAGCCACGTCCCCATCTCACCTGCACTGCGTAGAGCAGATGGCTCCGGTACAGCGTCACCACCTTGCTGTGCCGCATTTCTGTCTCCTGCAAGAGAGCGAGTGGGTTTGAGCATGGGGCTGAGGGCTTGTGGAAGCCCAGAACACACCAGGTGACGGCCACAAGACCCCCCCGGTACCCACCGTCAGCTTCTCCTCCAGCGCACGGATCCTGACCTGGAGTGCGGCAGTGTCGGGGGGCGACTGTGGCGGCCCCCGGGACTCAGGGAGGGCATTCAGGGCTTCCTTCAGCCTGAAGACCTCCTTAGAGAGCTCAGTGATCTGCACGGAGGTTACAGGGACCCCTCAGGCCCAGCTCCCCTGGGGTCCACCCATGGCCGTGCCCACTGCCACCCTTGGCGTGGCCCCTGCGCCCAGGCAGGGGCAGAGCTGGGACTTTCCCACCCCACCCCTTCTGCCCCCGGTTTCAGTCTCGGCTTGGGGAGGAAAAAATGGGGACAGCCAGGAGAGCAGCAAGTCTGCATGCAGGGGTGCCCGTGTGTCCGTGTTTGCACTTACGTGTGCAAGCATGCATGTATGTGCAGGTGCACACAAGTGTGTGCAAGCATGTGTGCTCCTGTGTGTGCACATGCGTGTACACATGTACCTATATACACGTGTGCATGTAAATGTGTGCGCACATCCATGCACGTGCGTGTGTGCATGTTTGTGTGCATGCCTCCACTGCGACCTAGCTCAGCTCACCCGAGCCATGCCCAGGCCACCATTTCCCCTCCCAGGAGCCCCTCACCAACCCCGACACCTCCTGCCTGTCCCCTACCTTCCTGTCCCTGTCTCTGACCAGCTGGGCCGAGTCCTCGGCGTGGCCGCGGAGCTCTCGCAGCCTCTTCGCCTCGTCCTGTGCCTCCACCAGCTGCTTCTGCACGGCGGCCAGCCGTTCCTCTGCTGCCTGCCGCTCGCTCTTCATGAAGAGCGCCTGCCGCTGCACTCGGAACACCTCCTCGCACGTCTTCTCATGCCGCCGTGAGAGCTCGCTCAGCCGCTGGGCCAATGCTGCTGCCTCAGCCTGCAGCCCTGCCTGCGCCTCCTCGTGCTCTCTGCGCGGCACCGCCGTCGCCAGCTCGGCCTCCAGCCGGGCGGCCTCGCGCCCCTTGGCCTCCACCGCCACCTCCAGCTGAGCCGCCCGCTCCCGCAGCGCCCGCACCTGCTCCTCCAGCGCCGCCGTGGCCCGGGCGTGCTCCTCCCGCGGTATTCGGCCCTCCAGCTCTGCCTGCGCTTGCCGCAGCCGCACCAGGGCCTCCTCGTGCTCCCTTCGCCCCACCGGCCGGGTGGCCAGCTGCTCCCGCAAGGTGCCCAGCTCAGCTTCCCTGCGACCCAGCGTCTCCCGCAGCTGCACTAGCTGGGCTGTCACCTCCTCGTGCTGCCGCACCAGCTCTGCCACCCGTCGCTCCAGCACCCCTGGCTCTGGCTCGGGGCCACCTGCCACCCGCCAGTCCCGTGTCTTGGCCTCCAGCTCCCGCCGCAGGGCTTCTGCCTCTGCCTCCACCCGGCCGCAGCGTTCCAGCAAGGCTTCCTTCTCCCTCGAGGCCTCCTCCAGGGAGGCCGAGACCTCCTCAGCTTCTGCACTGGCCTCCAAACGAGCCTGCAGCTCCTTCACCTGCTGCTCCCGCTTCTCCAGCGCTGCCTGCACCTGCTGCAGGGCTGCCCGGGCCTCCACCAGCTCAGCACCAGCCTCCCCCTCAGTCGCAGAGGAGGAGGTCCGCGTGTGCGGCACCCGCAGCTCGCCCAGCGCCACCTTGCACTCGCCGTGGGTCCAGGCTGGCTCCTTAGCAAGCTGCTGTGCCGCGCTCCCCTTCCCGGTTTTCTCCAGGGCTTGCTCCGAGGCACTGCTCTGCCCCTCTGGCTGCCCGCCAGCCTCGTCCCTCACATCTGTGCCCCGTGGTGGATCCAAGCGCTGCGCCCGCAACTGCTCCAGCTCGCGTTGGAGAGCGTTGTAGAGGCTGGCAGGCACAAAGTCCCCCGGGGTGGACAGATTGCTCTCGTCCTGCTCATAGTTCTCCAGCACCTGCAGAGAGGACAGTGAGGCCACCAAGGGCCCGGGGACAGAGGCAGGGAGGGACAGGTGGACAGGCAGAGACTTGCCTGTATTTTCTCCCTCAGCTCCTTATTCTGCACGGTGAGGGACTGCACCTGCCCCTGCAGCGTCGCCAACAGCTCCTCAGCCGAGGGGCTCAGCGTCTTCTTGGAGAGCAGCAGCTCTACCCCTGCAGGCACAGGGACTCTGGTGCCATGCCCACCCATGCCCCCACTCCCCGCTGTGGGGTGCCACCTCCCCGAGGGCTGCCCAGCCCCACAGGGGCCTTGGGAGGTGCGCAGAGCCCTACCTGGGAACTCAAGCGGGTCTCCCTCCTCATCTTGCAGTGTCTCGATGTCATAGCTCGTGTTCTCCTTCTCGTTCTGGGGGTGCAGAGTGGCAGGCATCAGCCCCGACGCACCCCAGCCCCTGGCACTGCCAGCTGCTACTGGCACCTACCTCCAGTGAGGACAAGCGGCTCCGCAGAGCGTCCACCTCCTTGCCCAGCCGCTCCTTCTCACCATCCCGCACCGCCAGCCGCTCCTCCAGCTCCTGGATCTGTGGGGCAGGACACAGGGCATGGGGGTCCCCTTCACTCCCACCAGAGTCCCGACAGCATTCCCGGCACCAGGACCCCTCAGGCAGCTGAGGCCACCTATGACCTCTGCACGAGCCTCACCTGCTTCTCCATGGAGCGCAGGGAGCCCTCGTCCAGCTCTGCCCGCTAGCAGGACACAGAGAGAAAACAGGGAGGGATAAATGCTGTCCCCATCCCTCCTGTCCCCTCCACTCCTTAGGGACACGGTGGCATCTCTCCCACGACCCTGCAGCTCGCTGGTACCTCCCGTCTCTGCTTCTCCTGCTGCTCCAAGCCCCGGATCTTCTGCAAGAACTGGCCCCGCTCCTGTCGCAGCCGTACGATCTCCTCGTAGGCGTCCCGGTCCTCCTGCAAATGAGCAGCCATCGAGCCTCAGTGCCGGGCACTGCCAGCCCACTGCCAGCCCCCTGCTGCCCATCCTCGCCGGGGGTTTGTGGCAGGCTGAGTCCAGCCAGGCTCAGTAGCAGCTCTCTGGGCACCACGTGCCCCTGTGGGTGAGCCACTATCCGGGGTGTGCAGGATGCTTTTTGACACCAGAGAGAGAAGGAAAGGCTCTGGCAGGGCATGGACCGCTCCCCCACCTAGTGCCAGCACAGCCCCCTGGGAGAGGTGTTTTGGGCATGTAGGTTGGAGAGAAAGGGGCTGGTAGCAGGGGCTCAGGGCCTGGGGTCCCGAGGGGGTGGGGACAAAGCCTCTGTTACAGCTCAGGCCAACCCCTGAGCATCGCCTCCACTGCAGGGAGGAGGGCCCTGGGGCAGGCAGAGCTGGAGGAGTTTGCCTGAGCAGGCCAAGGTTCGGCTGCCCTGCATCTGCCAAGCTGGGTGTGGACGTGGAGCTAAGTGGGTCCCCTCTCTCACCTGGCTGGGGGTGCCCAGGGGAGGCAGAGGGGCTTTCCTCTTCCTTGGGGTGCTGTTCTTCTCCCTGACAGATGACTGGCTGGGCGAAGACGTCTGCGGAGACACCGGGACAGAGAAGACATCACATCTAAAGCAGCCTCCCTCCTTCCAGACCCATGGCCACCTTGGAGAGCCCCAGGGCTCCTGGACACCCCCACCCAGGGGCTGGTCCCAGGTTAGCCCTTACCTGGGACGTCTGCCCAGTTGACTCCTCTTCTGTGGGGCAGAGCAGGAGGAAAGAGAAATTTGAGAGGTTTAGGGCGTTGTAGGTGCGGGCACAGCAGGCAGAGCCCACATGGGGGTGGGCACATGGGGTAGACACGCACACACACGTGCACAAGGGAGCACACGTGCGTATAAGGGGCACACAGGCAGACACACAACTGTGGGGATATCCATGGATGTGTAATTGTAGCGATGCACACACGTGTGCAGACATGGGGAGACACACGCACACGCAGACACACATACAAACACACTGGCTGATACACGTGTGAACATATGTGTGCAAGCACGTGCAAAACATTGAGACACATAACAGGCTCAGCATCACCTCCCAGCCCTCCGCTAGTGGCAGAGGCGTGGGCGAAGGCACCCCCAGCACATGCAAAAAGGGCACACGTGCCCCCCAGCCTTGCTCAGCCTCTTCCATCCCTGCCCCAAACACCCTGCAGGGTGAAAACACCCCCGTGGGTGCATGCCTTGTGGACAAGGAGCCCCAGGGTGGCACAGCTGCCTTACCACTGGCCCAGGACCGGCGCTGAGCAGCCTCTTGCAGGAAGTGCTGGATGAGAGCGTTGCCTGTGGCCAGGCTGTAGTGCGCAGCGTCGTGACCTGTGGAGTCCACCACGGCCACACGGGCACCAGCACTGATGAGCACCTCCACTGTCTCCACGCTGCCGTTCTCGCAGGCCAGCATCAAGGCTGTCCTGAGCAGAGTGATGAGAGGAGAGGTGAGGAGGCCCATTCCCTCCCTCTCCCAGTCCCCACCAGCACAGACTCACCTCCCCTGCAGGTCCCGGCTGTTGACAGCTGCGCCACGGTGCAGCAGGTACCGACATAGCTCCGAGTGGCTCATCTTGGCAGCAAGGATCAGCGGCGTGAAGCCATCCTGGGCAAGGTCAAGTTGGGTGAGGCTGTGCAGACGAGGCTCAGATCCCCCCCATGGGGCACTCGCTCTCGTTATCTCCCAGATTTCCACCTCCCACTTCAGGGTATTTTTTCACCCCAGGAAACTTGGGTACTGCCAGCCGCTGCATTTCACCCCAGAAGCTGCTGCGTTTCAGAGGCAGCCCCAGCCTGGCCCCTTGCTGCTCTGCACAGCATTGCAGGGCGAGGAGCAGAGGAATCTCACCTTGTCCTTGATGTTCAAGGGAGCCTTAAAATCACAGAGGATCTCCGAACACGAGATGCAGCCGCTGACCGCTGGGGAGAAGGACAGAGGCTGAGCACTCTGCATTCCACGGGGACATGAGCCGGACAGGGCTGGCACTGTCCCCACTCACCTGCGTGGTGCAGCGCTGTTCGGCCGCTGCTGTCTGCTACATCCACAGGGCAGGAGGCCTGAGGGAGACAGCCTGGGTTACAGGAGGACAGGGGACAGACAGCCAGCCAGAGTGCTCCAGTGGATGTGGCTCCCTGAGATGGTGGAGGGCTGAGCAGGTGCTGGGCAGCACCACGAACTACCATGCCAACCAATGCCACTGGTGGGGGGGGTGAGTTCAAGGACAGAGGGGACACCGTGCTGGCACAGCACCCTCCCTCCCTCGCAGCACAGTGTTCTCAGCTCGGGTACCTGCAGCAGCTTGCTGACGCACTGCGGGTGGCCATGCTTGGACGCCAGGTGCAGGGCAGTGTAACCTGGGGAGAAGGACAGACGGACGGGTCAGAGAACAGAAAACGGGTCTGCAGCAGAGGGGATTGGCTGGGTGACAGAGGGATGGGTGGGCACACAGAAGGATCTGCTGGACTGGGGCTGAATGGGAACAGGACATCCCCAGCAGCACCATCGCGCTTGAGGCCCCATAGGAAGCCGGGACAATTTACAGCTTCTACAGGTGTGGCTGTCTGCTCTGTCCCCTCAGCCTCAACACCTTCCATCAGGGTTGGAACAGCCAGGGAGCACTGGTGGCCCCACGTGGTCCGTGGCATTAGCCAGGGGTACGTGGCGGCCATGCCCTCACCCGAGCTGTCCTTGGTCATGGCATCCACGCCGTGAGCCAGCATGGCTTCGAGGCAGTCCACGTTCCCCCGCATGGCGGCCAGATGGAACCTGCAGCAAGAGCGGGGGCTGTTGGACTCATGTCCCTGACCCCCAGCCTTGTCCCCAGCACTGCATTCCCGGTGTCCTGGGGACGTGGGTCAGCACTTACGCAGATTTGCCCTCCGAGTCCAGCTTGGTGGCGACCAGACCCTTGCGGACAAGGAGAGATGTCACCCTCCCGGCATCGTTGTAGTCCACAGCTTGCAGGAGCTTCTCATCGTTCTTGGTCCAGTCCTGGCTCTGCAATGAAGCCAAGAGGAGGCTGTGATGTCTGTGCTGTGCCCAGGGACAGGCAGGGTGCTGAGCTGGGCTCAGGTGCCCGTCCTTGCTCTCTTCTATCCATCCCTATCCCTTGAGGTGCCATCTCTGAGCCAACCGTTTTCCTGGGTGCCGTGGTGTCTGACCTCTAGGTATGGAGGGTTTAGCTGGGACAGCTGACTGGGATCCCAGTGAGGATCTTCAACTGCCCTAGGCTGTGACCGGCTAGGATTTGGGAGCAAGCCAACACTGTCTGCTTGCCCCTGCCCCAGGGTTTGCCCCTGCCACCCCAATGACCCCCATGCCAAACACAGCTAGCACCCATGAGGTGCCTGAGCCCCATCCCTGCCCAGGTTTCCCTGCTGAGCCCACTCCCAGCCCTGCTTTGCTCCCCACTGAGGAAGGGACCTAGACAGGGTGAGCAGAGCTGGCAGCAAGCATAGATCCCCCAGGGGTGGCTCCAGCCTCCCTGGGATATATGGGACACAACGCTACCCCACTCCTGTGCAGGACTGGGGCTGGATGGGGGGCTTGCTGACCCGAAGAAGTGACCCACAGCAGGACGGGACCAGCACGGGAAGCCTGGGTTCACACCGCAGCCCGTGAGGACAAACCAGAGCTCACTGCGGCCGCGGCGGCAGGAAATGGATGTCACCTTTTGGGAGCTGCTCACATCCTGCCCCTCGCCAGCCTGATGCTCAGTGCCAAGTGCGGGACCTGTGCCACCTGTGCCGCCTGGTGCCCCTTGCAAGCCCCTCCAGCCCTGAGGGGACCCCAGCCAGGGGTGGGGAATAAACCAGTATCCCAGGGTTACCGGGCAAACTGGGAGGGTGGTGCCTGCTCCCCCTCCACACCCTTGTCATGCAAGGACAAAACCGGTTGGAAAGGACGCAGCCGAGCCCCGGGACGGGGACGGAGGGGGCCCAGGTGGGGTGGGGGTGACACGGCTTACCCCGCAGGGTGGGACCAAAGGGGACCGGAGATGGAGGACAGGAACGTACCGCGAAGGAGGCAGCCGCGCAGAAGCAGATCTGCTTCATGGTGTTGAGGAGGAGCTGGCGGGTAGCCATGCATCCCTTGCCCACCGCCTGGGCGAGGGCAGGCTGGGGCTCCAGGCCGGGGACCCCAGACCCCAGCTCGGTCCAGCATTGCTGCCCGGGCGGGGGCCGGCTCCTGCCGCAGTGGGAGCCAGGATCCGCCTCTCTCCATCCCTCCGTCCCTCCTTCTTTCCCGCCCTCCCTCCCTCCTCAGCATCCAGAGCTCCAGGCAACCCCGCATCCCTGCCACAGAGCGGGTACCAAGGTCCCAGTCAGGGACCAGCACCCAGGCTGGTCCCAGTTAAAGTAGGAGGGGTTGGGGAGGGGGGCAGCATGCTCAAGGTGAGGCAGCAATGCACCCCCAAACGAAGGGGATGAGCACCCTCCTGCCACCTAGATCCTGCACCCCAAAGACGGGGACATGTGACCCCCTGCCCTGCCGTGGGGGGCACAAAGTTACCTCCCACCACAGCCCTGGGGCCAAGGGAGGGGCCGGACCCCTTGCCTGCATGTCGGGGTCCAGCAATCTCCTCTGAAGGAGGGAATCCCAAAATTCAAAGGGTCCATGGAAGAGCCCTGGGGACAGTAGGAGCCTCTCACCCCTCCCCACTCACACAAGTGTCCAGGGCAGTGCAGGGAAACTGAGACACAGAGCACCCCAAGCAGGGCAGGCCCACGGAGGACTTCAACCTGTGTCCACGTCTCCCCAGCCATGTGTCCCCAGTGCCCATGTCCGCCCGGTGCTGCCATGGGCACTGGGGACAGCACTGCCACCCTCTGCCCGCTGTGGAGAATGGCGAGAGCCTGCGGCATGGTGCCAGGCTGGTGCTGAATAATTGAGGAGCATCGACATGCTGGCCCCACTGGCTGTGGCAGCTGGAAAGCTGGCAGCCGTACTCCAGGAGAGGACCTGGCACCCACTTCCATCTCCCTGCTGCTGCCTTTTTTGCTTTGCTCTGCCCTGCTCCCAGCGATGGCCCTGGGGGCACATTTGGGTGCATTGGGAGCTCAATCCCACTGGCCAGGGTGGCAGTGCCGACCTCCATGAGGCTGTTGTCCCCATGGTGAGCTGCCATCCCGTGTCCCAGGGCAGGTCCCCATGTCCCTGTGACAATGGGGACATCCTGGGGAAGATCCCCCTGCCCTCACATCCCCGTGAAACTTGGGACAGGTCCCCATGTCCCTGTAGACATCGCAGGGCAGGTCCCCATGTCCCTGTGCAGTTTGGGACATCTCAGGGCAGGTCCCTGTGGACATTGCGGGGCAAGTCCCCATGTCCTTGTGCAATTTGGAACATCCCAGGGCAGGTCCCTATGCCCCCATGGACATCGCGAGGCAGGTCCCCATGTCCCTGGAGGTGGCACTCACATCCGCCTTCTTGAACTTGGCCTTCAGGCTCTTCATGGCGACTCCAGCCTCAGCCCTGTGGCACCTGGACAGGGGATGGCCGTGCTCGAGGGTCTCTCCCCCACCGATATCAGCTCCGCTGCCCTCAGATCCGCTGCCCCCAGATCCGCTGCTCCCGAAGCCCCGTCCTTGCCTGCCGCGTCTCCCCACCGGCCGCAGCACCCAGAGAGGGGGAGACCAGACACACAGGAGTTGGGTTACGGCCCGGCTGCGGTTACAGCTGGCAGCGCTGGGCGGCGGGGGAGGGGGGGGGGGCGGCTCTGGGGGAACCAGCTCTGTTTGTGGGGGGGGGGTCTGCCTGCACCTCTGAAATACCCAGGGTCAAGGAGGTGAGGGGACATGGCACAGCAGGGCCTGGCCCGGAAGGGGAGCTGGGGGGTCTGGGGGCAGCAGACCTTGGCTCTCTCAGGAGTCTGGCACTGCAGGCAGTGGGGGGCAGGTGGTGGGGGGCACGGCTGGGCCCTTCCCTGCCAGCCCCTGCCCCTGCCAGCACCCCCTGCTCTGGCCTGGCACCCCCTGCCTCTTCCAGCACCCCCTGCTCTGGCCTGGCACCCCCTGCCTTTCCCTGGCAGCCCCTGCCAGCACCCCCTCCCCTTGCCAATACCCCATGCCCTGCTTCTCCCTCCCCTTATCACAGCCCTGAGGGAGGGGGGCAGTCGAGGCCTGGCAGGCTGAGGGCAGCCGGCCCCCCTAACCCCCTTCTCGCCCGACACAAAAATGGCGGCGGCGGCGCCCACCCTCAGCGGTGCCCGCGCATGCGCCTCGGCCGCCGCGGCCTCCCTGCGCGTTTCCGCCCGTCCGCGGGGCTGGCAACAATGCGCGCTCCGGAGGCCGGGGCGGGCCATGGCGGTGAATTACGCGGCCGGGCTCTCGCCGTACTCGGACAAGGGCAAGTGCGGCCTCCCCGAGGTGAGCGCGGCGCGGCGGGGTCCCGGCCCCGCACGGGGCCTGCCCCGGCCTGACAGGTTTCCGTGGCAACCGGGCCCTCGGTCCCATGGGTGTCCTCCGTGGGGAACCCAGCACCAGGGACCCCTTTGTGTGTCCCCAGGCCCACCCCATCGCTCCCTCCTTGTCCCACTCAGCCCCATCGCTCCCTCCTTGTCCCCCCAGGCCCACCGCATGGCTCCCTCCTTGTCCCCCCAGGCCCACCGCATGGCTCCCTCCTTGTCATTGCCCAGGCCCAGCACTATCTCCTTGTTTTGTGTCCCCCCTCCCTCAACAGGGGCTCCCAGCCGTATGGGATCCAGTGGGGATCCCCGCAGGCCCCCCTGCGAGGGGCTCCTCGCAGGCACCGCGGGGGTGATTCCAGCCCCATGCCCCCAGCGGTACCCGGAAAGCTTAAAAGAGGTTTTGGGATGAGGGGACAGGGATACGCGGCGGCGTGTCCTCAGTCCCTGTCCCCAGGAGACCGGGCTGGAGAAGCATCTCGCAGAAATGAAATCCTGTGCCCAAGCTAGAACGCCAGGTGGGCACTCGGTCCTGTCTAGCCACAGCGTCCCCCACCTGCATGGCGTCCCGCGCAGCTCCCCTGGCACTGTCCTGTCCGCAGAGCTGGTGGCTGTGCTGGTGACAGCTGGAGTTGAGCACACGTGGGGTGGCACTGGGTTTGCTCCTGTCCTCCCACTGCCCGGCGGTGCCCTGGAGCCCAGCCACTTCTTGGGGTATCAGCTGCCTGTCAGTGAAAGCAATAAATACCCTCATCTGCGTTAGGTGTTTTAAGCCCTTACCCTGCATGGAGGTAGTTTATACAACATTGTGTCTCTTTGATCAAATGCTTTTGTCATTAAGGAATGCAAAATTTTCTTTTCTTTTGTGAATAAGAAAGAATTGTGGTTTGCTGGGTCTTTGTGCCGGGAGGTGTGTAGGATCTATCCCCGCATCTGTCCTTTCCCGTGTTGGTTTGTCTCTTCTGCTCAGATTTTTGACCCGCCGGAGGAACTGGAGAGGAAGGTGCGGGAGCTGGCAGACTTGATCAGGAGTTCCTCCAATGTGGTGTTTCACACGGGGGCTGGAATCAGCACCGCCTCGGGGATTCCTGACTTCAGGTAAGGGCAGCGGGCAGCAGGCGAGAGATTGGGAGGATGTCACCTCCTCAGAGTCCTCACATCTAGTAAAGCTCTGTCATGTGCTTCCTGCTGTCCTAGCCAGACGTACTCCATCCCTTCTGTCTAGTCCTGGATCCGACTGAAAATACTCTTTCCCTCTTGCAAACGTTTGACTTTCAGCCATAACCAGACAAACGCTGCGTGCGCTCTGCTTGCATCAGCAACAAAAATCATTGGTGATCCACGACCTTCATTTAGCTGTGCCCTGCTCATCCTCCATTGATAGGCCTTGTGGTTCTTTTTTACAACTGTCTTCTTAGAGCCTGAGCTCTCAGTTCTCACTCTTTCTATCCCCATTGCTGCAGGGGGCCCAATGGTGTCTGGACTATGGAAGAGAAGGGGCTTTCCCCAAAATTCGACACCACCTTTGAGAATGCCAGACCCTCCAAGACTCACATGGCGCTGCTGGGGCTGCAGAGAGTCGGCATCTTGAAATTCCTGGTCAGCCAGAATGTGGACGGCCTTCACGTGCGTTCAGGATTCCCACGGTACTGCCTCTCCCAGCCTGTCTCTGGGTCCCTCGTGCCTTTTCCAGCCGCTGCCGTGTGGCTGCTTTTGCTGCCTGATTAGCATGGCCTCGCGTGCAAACATTTGAAGTGAGCCTTGATTTCCAAGGCTGGCTTGGAAGCTGTCTGCCCGCTGGTCTGGGGAATGGAAGCTGGGATGCGCTGGTGTGGGAAGGGGTATGTAAACCAGCTTGAATTTAGAGAAGAGAAGTTACGGTAATAATTCAGAGGGCGATGAAATGAAGCCAGCCGCAGTTGATGCTCTCTAGCAGTACACCCAGGAGCCATCTGGTCACAAGAAAAAGGATCAGGCCGCGGTGCTGGGCCATTGCACGTTACCACCCATCAGCTGAGTGGCTGTAGCTGATGGTGCCGCTGTGCGCAGCCCGGCTGCGCTGCTGCCTGGGGGCTCGTGGCCTGGGGAATGAGCTGTCGGCTTCAAGCAGGGCACGTGCTCCTGGGAACTGGGCTCAGAGCTGCGCTCAGGGAACGCAGTCCTTTCTACTGCCTCTGTACCCGTCCAGAGCATCTGCAACCGCTCCTGCAGAGCCATGTGTTGCCCTGGTTTACCGTATTGCTAGAGCTGTCTCAGCGCACTGGATCTTGTGCTATTTTACCGTTTGCTTAAGTTGAATTTTTCGAGAGAAAATAAAGGCGGTGTTGCCCCAGTGATGAAACCACACCTAGGCCCAAGATAACCTTAAAAAGTATTTTGCCTCTCAATAAATTTGCAAAACTGCAAGGGCAGCAAGACAGAGAGAGAGTCCCGCAGTTGGAACTGGTCTGACTTACCGGCTGTGGTCTCTGATTTCCTCACCCACTGCGATGAGGTCAGGGATCCTGCGTAGCTGTGTTCCTTCTGCGGGGAGCTGCGACGTGTGGGAGCTGAGGGTACAAGATCTCTGCTCCCTGAGTGGGTGGGGACTGAAGTGCATTTAGCAGCGCAGTGGCCATTTCAAAAGATGTCCTCAAAGGAACCTGCCTTTCCATTAGCACTTAGGGCAACAGGCTCTTCCCTTCAAGAAACTTCAGCCTCTCGTAAAACCCATTTCCAGCACTTAAGACCAGAGAGCAATTGTCTTGTGAGCCAAACTGCTTGGAAAGGAAAGGGGAGAGCAGCTAAATTCAAGTAAAAAAAATAAAATGGAGTTGGGATGAAAACGAGGAGCATGAATGGGACCTCAGAGAAGATGCATCTCACAGATGTCTTCAGCCATCGCTGGCTGAGCAGAAAGCTACCTCCAGGGGGTATTTCCTATTATTAAAAGCCCCGAGTCCTGGTTTCTGCTCCTAGCACCACATTTGCTTTTTTAAACTAAACAACCATGGGAAAAAGAATAGGAAATAATGACCGGAACTCAGCTGTGCTCCCTGCAGCCTAGTGCCACTGGCTCCCACTCTGGTTTAGCACAGCTCTTCCACCCAAGCAAAGCGTGTGCTTAAGTAAGTGCTGCTGAACTGGGGCCAAAATGGGGGAAATCAAGTCAATCCTGTCTCCATTCGCGTTGGAGGAGGTTCCCAGGTACCGTGGGGCTCATAGGAACATAGAGAGAGTGTGGCCTTGTCTTCCTCTAGCTTCTGCACTTTCAGGCAGGTGCTGAGGGATGAAAACTCAAGGGGAGTTTTAGTCAAAACAAGTGGCAAGGGCTGGAACCGTGCAAGGGCAGAGAGGAACACTGAGTGCTGAGAAAAGCAAAGATCTCAGTTCCTACCAGATGCAGAGAAGGTTTGAGGCTGGGTCAGAAAAGGGGCTAGAATTGGTGCTGCAGATGGAAACATTTTAATTTTAAAAGCCTGCCTAACACTGGTACCCTGCTCTGATACAGCCGTGTTTGTCTATAACGAATGTAACTCCCCTCCCCCTGTGCTGGGGCCCTGTCCCCAGGCCATGGCAGAGGGTCCCAGCCGCTCCACGGCACCTGGCAGGTCTGGTCTGGCAGAGCTGGAAAGCGGGGAAACCCTCGAGGTGCAGGGGGGCCCCGGCGAGGAGGGGTTTTGGGCAGCTTTCCCTGTTGCCTCAGGGCTCTCCACCCTTCCCCAGCTCACCTCTGCCATTTCTCCTGCAGGGACAAGTTGGCTGAGCTCCATGGGAATATGTTTGTGGAAGAGTGCGTGAAATGCGGCAAGTACGTGAGCGCTGAGCTTGGGGAGGGCGTCGGCGGGGTGGGGGCTTCGTTGTTGTCCCTGGGGAAAGACGGAGGCCCTGCACATGCCGTGGGGCTGTCTGCCTGGCAGGTCTCTAGCACAGCGTGTGTGGGGTCACGGACAGATCTGTTCTGAATCCTAAACCCTGTCAAATGGTGGGAAATGAATGTTCTGGGAATTCTCCGTTGCCTGGGAGGCCCGCAGCAAATCCTGCTCCTACTGGCAAGGCGGACATGCCAGCAGGGCTGCCTGTGGCAGGGTCTGTGCCTGCTGGGATAGAGGAGAGAAGGTTGCTACAAGCTGGGTTTTCCATTCTGGTTTGTGGCAAACCTCTGGGGCTGATGGTCAGAGCTGCTGTTGGCAGTGCCTGATTAGAGATGCCAGCAGAGATCAAGGAAGGACTGAGGTGCTCCACTCATTGCTAGTGGCTCCCAGCCATCCCCTGTTCCCTCCGGGGTCTGTGGTGTGGGGTGTGCCGTATTGGGGGGACTTTTCACAGCGAGTGCCACCTCCCTGCGTATTCGGCCCCGAGTGGCACCGTCTTTCTTGCAGGCAGTACGTGCGGGACGTGGTCGTGGGCAGCATGGGGCTGAAGCCAACGGGCAGGTTGTGCAGTGTCACCAAAGCCCGGGGGCTGCGGGCCTGCAGGTACGTCTGCTGGGATGCTGGATGGGGGCTCCCAAGGGGATGTGGGGTGGCAGGGACCCATTCACCCAAGTGAGTGGCTCTGGTGCACAGACTTGGCTTTGCAGGGCTGAGCCCACAGTCCCTCCAGTTCAGTTGAAGAAGCAGAGCGGGTAGGGGAGCTCTCCGAAGGCCCAGATGGGAAGCCGCATATTGAAGGAGTCCCAGCCTCCTCGGAGGGTCTCCCCACACCGATAATCTGAGCGTGTCCTAGTGCTGGAGAATGTCCTGCTGTGGGATGGCGGCTTTAGAGAGCCCCTGTGCTGCTTGCCTTCAGTAGGGAAGCATGGATAGTGTTTCCAGCTCTGCAGCTGGAGGTCCCCTGAGGTGATCTGGCATTCAGACACACTCCACATGCCCCTTGTGCTTCCTCACCCCAGCCAGGCCCAGCCCAGCTGCTTTTCTCATCCAGGCCGGCTGCAGAGCCAGCACGGCAGAGCTGGGGGCTCCAGGCCGTGGGGCAGAGCTCTGCTGGCTCGGCTCTGATGCTGGGGAGTGAAGGGCGCATCCCAGCTCTGAACTGGGACTTTGGTAGCTTTGGGTGGCACTGCAGCACCAGACACAAAATCCCTCATGCAGGTGAATTTGGTGCCATCCCCCGCCTGCCGGTGAGTCCCCTCAGCTTGTCTGGGCTCTCTCTCTCCCTTCGCAGTGCTGGGCCAGGGAGAGCAGGACAGGATCTGCATTGCTGTCCCCTCTCCCAGGGCAGCTCTGCTGCCTGTTCCTGCCTTGCAGGGGAAACCATGGGCCCTGTTTGTGTTTTTCAGAGGGAAGTTAAGAGACACCATTCTGGACTGGGAGGATTCCCTGCCTGACCGTGACCTCACGCTGGCGGACGAAGCCTGCAGGTACTGTGCTTGGGCTCTTCACGCCGTGGTGTCTGCTGACACCTGCGGCTCGCGGTGCCCCGGGAGGCTGCCCGGGCTCCCCATCCTCTGCCTGCGCCACAGTGGCCCTTGGGTCAACCCTGCCTGGCTTTGTTTGTCGCGTTTTGTGCCTCGCAGCCCTGAGGCTGCACCCACAGCACAGCAATGCCCAGCCCTCTCCCCAGAGAGTGGCCAAGAGGAACCACTGCAAATTCTGGACACAGCTTTGCTTCCCAACTGGGAAGCTTGGAGAGTACACAGTGGAGCAGGATAGGAGAAACAGCCTACAAACAACCGTGGCTTTTTGTCTCCTCCTTGCAGGAAAGCTGATCTCTCTGTCACTCTGGGGACCTCTCTGCAGATCAAACCCAGCGGCAACCTCCCGCTGATCACGAAGAAGAGAGGAGGGAAGCTGGTCATAGTCAACCTACAAGCAACCAAACACGTGAGTGAGCACGTCCTCGCTGCTCTGCGCGCAGAGCAATTTGCTCTGCACCGCTCCTTTCCCCTGGTGTCACTTGTTTCAGCCCCATCACAGGTTTGTCCCTACGCAACATCCCCTCGCAAGCAGCCAGATAGAGGAGTGGCCTCGCTTAGCAAGCAAACAGGCTGGGCTTTCCCTGGTGGAGGGTTTAAACCTCTCCACAGACATCTAGAAATGGAAGGTAAATCTTAAGAGCAGAATAAAAACTGCCCAAAGCCTGATGTATCCTCCAGTGAATTCTAATCCAGTGAAATAACTGCACGCACCGTGCCATGGGGCAGAGGAGTTAGGTTCATGTTCAGCCCTGGTTTTGGTGCCCTAATTATCCAAAGTCTTTTGAATAACCAGAGCTGGAGGGTTTCTGGGATGTCAGTAGAGCTCCCTTGTCCCTGGCCCACTCTGTCCAGGGCTCGCTAGCCTGGCTCTGCATCCATGTCCCTGTCTCTGGGCTGTGCTTCAAGGCATGACTGCTTGCCCACACCCCGAGAGCGCCCCATCAGCCCATGGTGTAGCCAGGGCGCAGTGCCAGGTGGGGTCAGTTCCTGTTCCACCAGTGATCATGTCTCAGGGACAGGAGCCCTGGAGCCCCCATGCAGCTGAGCCATCACCCAAGCCCTGTCCCCACGCGCTCCCTGGGAGGGGACGTTTGTCCCCACACGCTGTGTTTGTCCCCTAACGCTGTGCTTGCCCTTGCTTGCCCCAGGACAGACAGGCTGACCTGCGCATCCACGCCTACGTCGATGATGTCATGACGAAGCTGATGAAGCACTTGGGGCTGGAGGTGCCAGAATGGACGGGGCCGGTGGTGGTGGAAAGCGCTGAGCTCACCAAACCCGAACAGCTCTTCAAATTTGACCCCAGGGCTCGTGGGCTGCTGAAGGAGGAGCCCCTCTCCCAGTACAACGGCACGGGTGGGCTGTGCCCTGGCCTTGGGACCACGCTGGTGGAACGCCGTGACAGTCTGAAGCAGGAGTGTCCCAGCCCGGACATGGGGCCAACGACTGTGAAGAAGATGAAGGTGGAGCCTCTCCTTACCTGACCCAGACTGTTCCCTGTCTGTCCAGACACTCGTCTGTGCCGCTTTTCCTACCGACTTTTTTTTATACCCTTAAACGTTGTCCCTTTTTTTATGTAAGTATTAAATACACTTGAATCACGTGTGGCGGGGCAGCTCCACCCACCAGCCCAGGCAGG
Organism: Chlamydotis macqueenii; assembly: GCF_036417535.1. Lineage (NCBI taxonomy): Eukaryota > Metazoa > Chordata > Aves > Otidiformes > Otididae > Chlamydotis > Chlamydotis macqueenii. Next base: position 2,604,217 of record NC_141581.1, on the reverse strand, counting down.
GTGTTGCCTCTTTGAAAAATAGCGAACATCTGATTCCTTCTCTGCAAGGAAACAGTTGTGGGGTCCAGCAGACCTCGGAGGGGCAGAGGGAGGAGGGCGCGCAGCGCTGGGGCGCTGACACAAGGGGATCACTGGGGCAGCCGATGCCGTCTCAAATGGAGCTGGGGCTGGGCGGTGGTTGGGATGAGCCACGGCGATTTCCCGTCTGAGATCTGCCTGCGGAGCCTGTCCTGTACACGCTGGTGATTTGGGGATGTCGCTGGGTGGTGGAAGGGGACTGGTGCGGGACTGGGAGCTGTGGGATGGTGCCCCTGGTCCTGCCGCCCTCACTTCTGCCTCCTGCTGTGCCCACTGCTCCCGGGGCAGCCCTGGGCTGGCTCTGGCCACGCGTCCCTGTTGCCTTGTGGCAGCTGGACTCGAGGCGTGCCTGGCCCAAGGGTCCTTGAAACCTTGTGGATCACCCCACACTAAACTAAAGCAGGTGGATTTTTTTCCAAAATACCCTTTATTTAAACATGAAAATAAAGCTTAAAAAAAAAAAAAAGAAAAAGAAAAAACCAACCAGTTCTAATATCATTAGCCAACAAGCCCAGGGCCCCTCTGGTCCCCTCGTCCTCATCCCAAGCGACCGTGTGTCTCTTCTGCAATTCCTGCTGCACCCAAGGGGGCAGGAGCAGCCCCTTCCCTCCCAGTAAGGCCAATGGGAACCAGTCTCATCTTCCCAGTTCACAGATACAAGCAAAGCCAAGTGGGTCCAGCATCTCCCCGCACCCGGAGACAGATCCTAGAGGGGCCACCCTGCGGGCTCGTCCCGTAGGGGATAAGGTGTTGAGCCACCCCATCGCATCCCCCATGGTCCCTGGGTGCTGCTTAAAGCTCCTCAGCTGGCTCCAGCACCGTGGGCCTGCTGTGGCCGGCCTCGGTCCAAGCCAGCGATGCCAGGCCTTGGTGCGGTGTGGTGCCATCCCCCAACACAGCGTCGGCTCGATCCCCATCCCCGCGGCTCAGCCCCTCCGAGGCAAGCGGCTGCGTATCGTTCTGGAGGGAGACTTTGTCTGGGCGCGGGGTGAACGTGCGGCCACCAAAGGTTTCGTGCAGGGTCTTGAGGGCTTCACCAAGGCGCTCCGGCCACAGCGGCTCCAGGGGCTTCTCGTCCCCAGTTTGGGGCTGCGTGTAAGCCACGCGGGAGGCGGCCGCATTGTGCAGGGACCTGGAGAAAACTGAGCACGAAGGAGGGTCAGGGCCCACTCCAGTGCCCGGAGCTCCCAGCGCAGCCCTAGCACAGCACTCACCTCGCACGGGCGTGAAGTCGCCGTCCACCTCAGCCTTGCTGGGGGCAAAGGGGCTGATGGAGGGGAAGATGATGAGCGCAAAAGAGAGCAGCAGGACCTGGGGGCAGAGCAGGGGGACATCACCGCACACAGTGGTGGAAGGGGGGACCAGGTTCTGGGACACGGCTCCCAGAGAGGGGGCTGGTGGCCAGAACCAGGACTGCGTCCCTCCATCCCTCCCGCTGCATGTGCCCCTGCCAGCGTGCCTGTCTGTCCCTTTCTCCATCCGTCCGTCCCTTCCTCCACCTGTCCTCACCTGCCTCCATCCCTTCTTCCATCCATCCAACCTTGGTGCATCCATCCCTCTGCCCTCGCCCACGTCCGTCCCTCTCTCCACCCTTCCGCCCGCCCCTGCCAGCACATCCCTGCGGGTCTAAGCCTCCCTCCCTCCAACCAAGGAGGCTGTGGGGGCGGGGGTTTGGGGGCTCCACACACCGCGATGCAGGTTCCCGTCTGCGCTGCCTTGTTGCTTGACTGTACCACGAGGGCCTGGAGCTTCTTCAGCTGTTCCAGGAGGGACCTGGGAGCAAGGAGGGTCTGTTAGCACCTCCAAGCCTCTCCTGCCCGCCCAGCAGGTCTGGCTGGGGCTGGGGGGGCAGTCCCAGCCCCATCCTACCCCCCCTAGTTGTCCCCATCCTGCCCTGGGAACACCTACGAGTTCTGCTTCTCCAGGTGCAGGACTTTCCTCTGCAGCTCCTGGTTCTGGGCCGTGCACGCTGACATCCTGGGAGACAAGGAGAGGCGGATGAAGTCTGGGGGGGCTGGCAAGGAGCAGTGTGCCCATCACCGGGTGCCCCCAAGGTGCCTGCGACGGGGAGGAGGGGTGCCAGCTGTGCCCAGAGCCGGGATCTGGGGCCGTACCGGCTCTCCAGCCCGTCGATGTACTCCTTCTTCTTCTTGCGGCTCTCCTGAGCTGACTGCTTGTTCCTGATCTTCCGACGGATCTTCTTCAGCACCCGCTCTTCATACTGGGGGATACGGGGAGTGGGGGGTCAGGGCCAGAGTCCCCCAACTCTGCGCCCTTCCCAGGCACCGTGGGACCCACCTTGGTGAGGGGTAGCTGCGTGGGCAGGGACACCCCCTCCTTCGCCAGCAGCTTCTTCTCGTCCTCCGTCAGCACCAGCTCCTGGAACTGCCCCTGGCTCTGCCTCAGCAGGGAGCTGGGCACCGGCGGCTGCTGCGGGGCCATGGACGGGTGAGGGCCCCAGGCAGCGGGGTCACCCCACGTCTGGTCCCAGGAACCACGGCGGGGACCACGGCACGGGAACAGGGATGGGATGGTGGTGCAGGAAGGGGACAAGTATGGGGACGGGGAGGGATGGGAACAGGAATGAGGAGGGGATCACGGTCCAGGAAGGGACGAGGGGGGATGGGGACGCAGGGACAGGGACTCACGGCATCAGAGCTGCCCGAGAGCAGCAGGTCCTTGACGGTGAGGGTGCAGGATGCGGGCGGGGGGCCCACGGCCAGGTCCTGGCTCTCCTCCAGGAAGAAGCCGGGGTGCCACATGTCTGGGAGAGGGGAGAGTGGAGGCTGTCAGCAGTCCTGTGTCCCGCTCTGTCCCCAGTGTCCGCAGTACAGGACCCTCACCTCTGCCACGGCTCCAGGGCTATGGTAACTTGCTGCCACCTGCCAGTCCAGTGGCCCTGGACTCTGGCCCCCTAAACTATCCCTCCGATCCCACCCCAGCCTCCCCCAAACACCCTGCGCTGCTCAGCCCACCTCAGCACCCCCAGTCCCTCCAAACTCCCTCCTCTTCCAGTCTCCCCTACCAATACCTGTCTGCCCAGTTCACCCCCGTTCCAAAGCTCTCCCCACTGCCTCTTCGGCTCCCCCCCGCCCCAGTCCTCCAGACCTCCCAGTTCTCCCCAGTTCCCTCCTGTTCCATCAGCAACCCTATTTTCCTCACTATCCCTGAGAGACTCCAGCTCCCCCATCCCCCTCAGCTTCCCAATGTCCCCAGTCACTCCCAGTGCCCCAGCCTGGTCCTTTGCCCGATCTCTCCCCATGGCTCACCCAGGTCGATGGAGACCTCGGGGTGTGGGACCCCGCCCCCCCCCGGGAGGGGCAGAGCCCGGCAGGGGTTGGCGTAAGGGTACAGGACCTCGCTGGGACCCCCATCGCAGCACCCGGGGGGGCTGTCGAGCTGGTCGGAGGGGGGGTCCTCAGAGACCCCGCTGTCACTGGTGGCTGGGGACCAGCCAGGAGAGTCCGACGTGGAGTCCCCGGAGCCCAGGATGGAGCTGAGGAAGTCCTCGCTGTCCTGGGCACGCTGCGGGGACACAGGCGCCCGTCACCCTGGGGTGTCTGTCACCCTGGGGTGCCCACGCTGCAGGGTGGTCCCAGCTCCCGCCAAGGTGTGGGGATGGGGCTCTCCTGCCAGACCCAGGGACGAGGTGGGGATGGGGCCCCCCAGCCCAGGGGACTCACCCCGTCCTCGTGCCAGGCGCCCGATGGCGTCCCCACCTCCACGCCACGGAGGATCCCGTCCTGGCGATCGAAGAGGAGGTCCAGCAGGTCGAGGCTGTCAAGGCCACCCATGCCGGAGGCCATGGCTGCGAGGTGGCAGGGTCAGGTCCCCAACCCAGTCCCCGTGATCATCCCCTTGCCTCCACCCCCTCCTCCAGTTGCACAGTCCCAGGGACACCTCAAATCGTGGGGCAGGTGAGAGGGAGCATGTCTGGGCACAAGCACACACATGTGCAGGGCCACAGGGAGGTGTACCTACACACGTGTGCACGTGTGTGACTGTGCATGTGACCATGTGGATGTATGCACAGCCTGGGTGCGGACGTGGCCATGCAATGCAACCCAACGGCCATGCAATGTGCACGTGTGTGCCCACGCAGACATGTGCCGGCACCTGTACATGAGCACATGTGGGCACATCTGGCAAAGCCCCACATGCACGCGTGTGGGAGGGAAAGCACAGGCAGGCAGGGGCTCAGGGGCACGGCCATGCCCCGCTCCCACCTCCTTCCAGAAGCTGGAACTCCCAGATCCTCTATTTTTACTCCCAAGAGAACAGCACAGCCAGGGGCTCCCCGCAGGCACCCAGCTGCCCCAGCCCCACCGTGCCCTCCACACGCAGGAGCAGGATGAGCACCCAGACCCGAGGGTTGGGTCAGCTCCTCTGTCCAGCCTCGTCCCACGCGTGTGACTGCACCGGAAGATCAGGTTAATCATTTTGGGTGGCAAGCAGAGGAGGAGGAGGAGACTGCTGCCACTGGCCAACCCCGAGGAGGGACTCAGCCCCACTCTGCCACAGCCACCCCAGGCACTGCTCAAGTCCCCGCACTCAGAGAAAACCAACGGGCCAACTGTTGCTCAACCAGCCGATCAGCTGACTGACAACCCAACTAACTGACCAGCTGACCAACCAGTTGACCAGCCAAATCAATGAACCGGTCAAGAAACAGACCAAATGGTCAACCCTGTTGGTCAACTGACCAACTGACTGACTGACCAAATAACCAACCCACTGACCAACTGACTGACCAGTCAACTGTTCGCTTGATTGATCAACCAACCCACCACCCAACAGCTCAACACACTACACCCAGCCCATCACCCAACTGCCCTTCCCAGCCTGTTAGGGACACTCAAGCGTCCTTCAAGCCAGGTTTGGGGATGGTGGTCATTACCATAATGTTTGGCTGGTCAACCCAGGCAAGGGGCTTCACTGCACCCTACTTCATCCTCAGCCCTTCCGGCAAGCCCTGACAGCCCCCGGGACCATCAGGTAGAGGGATCCCATTGAGTGCCGGCAGCCAGGACGTACCTGTTTCAGATTGCACTCCCACGGATCCCTCCTGTCTTCTCAACTCTCTTGGTGCGTAGGGAGTGGGGTGGACACTGAGCTCAGCCTCCTCCTCCTCCGTGATGCCCTGACCCAAGTGGCAAAGTTTAAATTCCAACTGCACAGAAATAACGTCCCGGATTGCAAAATCTCCCGTCCCTGATTGGGGATGGTGGTGAGCGGTGACAGGGCCACCCTGGGGATGGACCTGCTGTGTTCCGTAACTCATTAGCCAAATGTTTTTGTCCTCCTCTGCTGAGTGGGGCAGGAGGGGCCTGGGGCTGGTGAGCGAAGTCCGAGCGCCGCGATTGCCCGTGAACTTTCACCCACTTTTGGGGACAACTTCCCTCTTTTTTTTTCAGACAAGCGTATCAGCGTTAATCACTTTTTATAGGCGTTGAGAACGACATCCGGGGGAGACTTGGACTCTACCACTTACAGCTTCCTCAACAACCAACCGCGGTCCCCTCTGCTCCCTGCGGCCAGGGCTGGCCGGGACACCCGGGTTCTGCTGCCAGCCTGGCCGCTGCCGGACGGTGAGGCTGCTGACGCCCTCCGCGCCTCAGTTTCCCCCACGGCTGTCTGGAGCTCGCAGACGTTACGGTTTGTTGGCCACCGCGTTCACCCCGCAGCGAGGGCGGCAGCCTCCGGATGAGCCCCTCCTCGCCAGGACCCCCAGGATCCCCTCCACGCAGGGAGGGGACGGGTGACGAAGGCGTGGCGTGGGGACAAGGCCGCGTCCCGTTATCTCCCGCTCGACACCCTCTGACCGGGCAGCAGCGGTGAAAGCAGCCGCCCGTGCCACCCTGCCGCTCCCCGGTTTATGGCCTCGCAGCGGAGACGGGAACCCCTGGAGCCGAGCAAAGGGCGCCTGCCCGCCCGGGGCTGCCGATCGCCCGGCTTTCTTAGGGCCCGTGGGCGGCCCCCGGGCCTGGGGTCGGGCGGGAGGGCGGCGGACGGGCTGGGGGGCTCCGCTGATTACTGTGTCGCTAATTACTGACGAGGCGCTGAGCGCTGGGTCCCTCCGCGCAGCCAGGCGCCGCCCCAGCTCTCCCACCACAGACACCCCCCCCCCCCCCCAACATGTCTACTCCCTCCCGCTCCCGCACAGCGCGCCCCCGCACAGCGCGCTCCCGCACAGCGAGCTCCCGCGAGACTCCTCGGCACCACCCCCCCCGCGGCTCCCAGACCCGCCCTCGCCCCGCCCCGCCCTCGCCCCGCCCCTCCCCTTCTGGCCCCGCCCCTCTCGCGCGCCCCCGCGCCGTGCGGCCGCGCCCCCTATAGGCCTTCGCGGGGTCCCGCCCCCTTATCTGGCCCCGCCCCTGCGCGCCCCCGCGCCGCGCGGCCGCGCCCCCCCGCAAGGCCCCGCAGGCGCGGCCCGGCCCGGCCATGCCGGCCAAGAGGAAGCCGGTGCTGCCGGCCCTCAACATCGCCCCCAGCGCCGCCGAGGGGCCGAGCCCCGACGGCTCCGCCGAGTGAGTGAGTGGCGGCGGGGCCCACCCGGCCTGCGCCGCGGCCCAGGAGCTGGGGGCGCCGGGCCGGAGCGGGCAGCGGGCCTGGACAGTCTGTGGGGACCGGGCAGGGTGGGCGCCGGGCCTGGGGAGACTGTGGGGGCCGGGGAAGGACGGGCACCGGGCCTAGGGGGCTCTGGGGGGCCGGGTCGGAGTGGGCGCCGGGCCCGGGGGGGGGGGCTGGGACAGGCTGGGCGCCAGGCCTGGGGGATCTAGGGGGCCAGGGCAGGGCAGGCACTGGGGCTGGGTGGGGTGGGTAAGGGGTCAGGGAACCAGAGCCAGGGAGGGGGGCAGGTTGGGGTTAGAGGGGCAGGTGGGGAGGGGGTGGTGGCTGGTCTGATCCCTGGGCTTGCTGAGGCGGTGGCAGAGGAGGCTGGGGGCAGTTGAGGCCCGGGGTGTGTGGGGACCAGGCCTGGGCACGCAGGTTGGGGCTGGGGTGGGGACCTAGGCTTTGAAGTGGGGTGGATTTGGGGCAGCAATCAGGGCTGGGTGGCCAGGATGTGTGGGGTGAAGGGTGGTGGAGAGTGGGGCATGGGCATCACATGGTGGTGCTGGGTGGTGAGACCCTCCTAAACCATTGCCTTGGTGGGGGGATAAGGGGATGGGCAGCAAATGGGAGAGAGCAGCTGGAGCCTGTGCGGGCGGCAGGAGCTTGGCAGCAGGTGCTGGGGGAGCACAGACGCCCCTTTGTGCTCTGGAGCAGTGTGTTTAGGGGGTGGTGGGGGGAGTGTAGAGGAGCAGGAGGTTGCTGGAACCCTGGAAAGCCTTTTTCATATTTCACAGGGAAACCCAAGCCTGGCTTCCTGTGTTGGGAGAGGTGGTTGGTGCTGCTGTGCTCTCCGGGCTGAGCTGTGCTGCCTCTTTAAGGGTTGAAGGGTTTTCCCTATTCCTTGGCTTTCCCAAAACAGCTGACTGCACTAAAGCTCCTCTCCAGAGGAGATGTGTGTGTTGGGCAGATATTGCACCACGGGTCTTGCTGTCTGTGTGACCCTGTCAGCACCAGAGCTGAGCCCTGCCTCTCTCCAGAGCTTTGCTTTAGTCTCACTGCTGTATCAGGGGCTGAGTATGTGTCAGACAACAGTTTGCAGTTATTTTTACTCTGCCTTTCTCCTTCTTTCTCAGCACTGCCCTCATGTCTCCTGACTGTCCCTCTTGTCTCCTCCTCCCCTCTCCAGGGCAAACTTGGTGGACCTTCAGAAAAAGCTTGAGGAGCTGGAACTGGATGAGCAGCAGAAGAAGCGCCTGGAAGCTTTCCTCACGCAGAAAGCCAAAGTGGGCGAGCTGAAGGACGATGACTTTGAGAGGATCTCTGAACTGGGAGCCGGCAATGGCGGTGTGGTCACCAAAGTGCAGCACAAACCCTCAGGGCTCGTTATGGCACGGAAGGTAACTGGGGGCAGGAGGAGTGGGCTGTGGTACCGTGCTGGAGCATCTGGCGCTTGCCTTGGCCCTGGGAGAGCCAGCTTCGGTTGGGATCTCTGCGCTGACCCAGCTGCACCCTAACCATCTCGCCTGGGTCGGAACCATGGTTCCAACTGCCCCCAGCTAGGTTTTATGTGGAGCCTCTGCTACTTCATCTCTGAGCTGCCCTGCTCTGAGGAAGGCATGCTCTCTGCGATGGGTCCCCGGCGTTTGGAGCACCTTGTGTGCTAACATAAGCTTATTCATTTTTCCAGTGCAGCTGATTTAAATGAACTTAGCTAAACTGGATACAAGCAGTAGGAAGAGGATCTCTTGAGGATCCTAGGTTGTGGCTAACTGGACATGGCAGGTGGAGGGATGAGTTTGGCACACATACATTCCTCGCCACCTGCGTAACAGATCCCCAAGGTGGTTCCAAGCAGCTGTGACCCATGGTTCCTCTCAGACGTGGGTTATGGGTGATGTCTTTGCTGTGGTGCCCTGTAGTAGAAAACTAGGACATGCTTTGTCTGCCTATTAGAAAAGGCAGTGCACGCAAGAAAAGCGTGACTGCTCATTTGTAGGACAGCTTCCTTGAAAGTGTCTGGTCTCACCTGCTGTTGGGATGGTTTAGTGGGTCTTCAGGAGCAAACCTGCTTCTCTAGGTGGCTTAATTCAGAGCTGCACTCTGAGTCTTCCAGGGCATTTGATTTGGGAGTGTTGGATGTCACTGGGTGGTTTTGAGATCGTTGGGAGCTCTGTGTTCAGAAACTGAGGCGAAGGCGAGCTGCAGCATTGCTGTCCTTCCTGCAGAGACCGGCCTTTGTAGGTCTGTGGGAAGGACAGACGCCCCTGGGGTTGGGATCCTAGAGCCTACAGTAGAAGTGGCTCTTTTTTTCTGACCTGCCATTGTACTTTCTGGCCTCTGGCTTCCCTACCCACAGCTGTGTTAGCTGACTCTACGTGGAGCCCAAGGAATAAAGCAACTGCTCTTTCACGTGCATAATCTTCACTTTACTTTTTTTTTTACTTTCTGTGGTTTCCTTGATATCAGAGCACCTCTTCTTACAACACCTACAGAACTTGTGAAAATGTTCCCGTCTGCTGAGTCAGATCTGCATCAAGCTTCTAATTTGTCTTTCTGCTCTGTATCCTGTGCCATCTTCGTGTTACATGGCTGGCAGGTGCCTCAGTCACTAACAGGCTGCACAGGGTTCTCCCTCTCCCTTTACCCTTAATGTTATCTGCAAATGGTAAAAAGTCTACGCCAAAGCAGAGCTTCCATTGAAGACTTTGTTTCTTTCAACACTCAGGACTTGCTCACATGATTCCTGTAAGGCTGTTGATTTGTTGGGTTTTTTTGTTTGGTGTTTTTTTTTTTGTTTGGTTTTTTTTTTTTTTTTTCTGGGCATTTCACCTTGAATATTTCTTTCTTTCTTGGCAGCTGATTCATTTAGAAATCAAACCGGCCATCAGGAATCAGATTATACGAGAGCTGCAGGTGCTGCATGAGTGTAATTCCCCGTATATTGTGGGTTTCTACGGAGCCTTCTACAGCGACGGAGAGATTTCCATCTGCATGGAGCACATGGTGAGTCCCCGTTCTTCCTCTGCCAACTGCTGCTCCCAGGACTGTTCTGAACTGCATCTCCCCAAGACTTGAAACTGCAGGTGAAATGGGTTAGGGTGCTGGCTGCTCCTTGCTCTGGCTGCAGCAAGGCCACTGTGCTCCCGGCAAGAGCTGCACGCTCCTACTTAGGCATCGAAATGACAGAGAGCGCGACTTTTTGGAAAGCGGAAGCAGAGGTTTGGGGTTTGGCCAAACGGAAATGTTGTAAACCTGCTGTTTACAGAGCTTGCTGTGAAGCATGATGTGCATTTTCTGTTGTCTCTGGTGGAGAACAGTGTTGTCACTCCTCTGGATCAGTGCTGACAGCATCATCTTCACGTTTACCGCTGGGGAAAAGGAAGCTAAGAACTAATAGCAAGAAATAGAGCTGATGGAAGATAGCATTGAAATAGTCTTCAATGAGAAGCTTGAGCTCTGATCACAAGATACGTTTTTGTCCGCTGTCAAAGGAGCGTGCTCGATGCTGGGTTGTTGCAGACAGCTGTGTACTGCTCATATACCACTTGCTCTCTCTGGGCATGTGTCATAGTTCAGCCCTGATCAGGACCAGACTACGCAGTCTCTCTCTCACTCCCCCCACCCTCTGAGAGAACAGGGAGAGAAAGACTGCGTAGTCTGGTCCTTGCTTGCCGGTGCAGCCAGCTACTCTATTTTCCTGCTGGAGATTGGCGTGTTGGTCATTTTGATCTTCTTCATTTTAGGATGGTGGCTCTTTGGATCAAGTGTTGAAAGAAGCCAAAAGAATTCCCGAGGAGATCTTGGGGAAAGTCAGTATAGCGGTGAGTTGTGGTGGCTCTTCAGACTTCCAGAAAGGATTTGCTAGGCATGGCTTGGAAATAATGCTTGTGTGCCTTACGAAGCTTTCTTCATTTCCTCATTTCCTGTCTTGACCTGGGGCAAGAAGCAATGGTGTGTGCGAGAGGGGACGGGGAAGCACATTCCCAACCACTCTCCATAGCTCTGGCCTTTTGCAGTGCACTGGCTGGTGTTGACTTCTCCTGGAGAAGATTTGGGAGTAGCTTTCTCAGGCGGTTAACCCAAGATCTGTGATTGACTTGGTGATAAATTGCAAAGCCTGAAACGTGTGGACACTGTGGGACAGCTTTCCTTGCCAAGCTGCAGTGTGGCAGCGCCTGGAGTTGATGCAATGTGTCCTGCTGAAGGGAAGGCAGCTTCCCTTCCCAGCTGTGATCTCATCTTGTCTTTAATTTCCTTCTAGGTTCTGAGAGGCTTGGCGTATCTGAGAGAAAAGCACCAAATCATGCACAGAGGTGAGAGGAGGAACCTAAAAATAACTGCCTGCGATGCAAGAGCCTTGTGTCACGTTTACACTCTTCTCTCTTGCCGTTGTCAGATGTGAAGCCTTCTAACATCCTGGTTAATTCTCGAGGAGAGATTAAGCTGTGTGATTTCGGAGTCAGCGGTCAACTCATTGACTCCATGGCAAACTCTTTTGTGGGAACTCGGTCCTACATGTCTGTAAGTTTCTTTCAACTTCTGGCTGGTTTTTTTTGTTTGTTTGTTTTGGGGTTTTTTTTTGTTGTTTTTTGTTGTGGTTTTTTTTTTTTTTACAGTTTCTGTTCAGCTTGGCTTTACAGAGTCAGTGTGTAGTGTCCAATTTGCTTGCAGTTTTGCTCTTCGTTTCCATCCTCATCTGGGCTGCCCATTTCCTGGCTCACACTAGGGGTGAGCGCCATGCTTCGAGGCACTCTGCACTGCAGAGACTTGCAGGGAAAGACATTTTGCATCCTACAGATACTTCCATATTTTTATTTTGGCGAGTGTGTTTGGTTTCAAAAATACCTTCTTTTTCTGTATGCAAAGCTCTGTCCAAAAAACTGAGTGCAAGAGGATGCAGATGCTGGTACACGCACTTCCTCTGCTGCTCTGATCATGTGTGCTTGCTGGCAAAATTGGGGTAAAACCAGTTTATTGCAGCTGGGTTTTGGTGCGGGCTAATGGGAAATTAAAGCCAAATTGGAGTAAGCCAGTGAGAGTGAACTGCAGGAAGAGGCTCTGAGCAACCTGATCTAGTCAGGGATGTCCCTGCTCCTTGCAGGGGGGTTGGACTAGATGACCTTTGAAGGTCCCTTCCAACTCTAACCATTCTATAATTCTAAGAGCTGGTTGTGCCTCTCCTTTAAATAAGAATTGTAATCATCATTAGCTCAGCTGCTGATGATAGAGCACCAGTAACAATAAAATTGCCTCCTGGCTAGTTCTGAGTCGCCAGGTCCTGCTGGCTGAAAGGCAGAGGGTAGGTGGGGGTCTTCTCCACATGCTGTGTGGTTGTGGCTGGGAAGTAGCTGTGGGTTGTTAGGGAAGCCGTCAGAAGATACTTCTGTGCTTAGGTCTGAGCTGCTCTCGTATTTTGGGAATGGTTATTCAAGTACAGTTATAGTTGGACAGTGGCTATTTAAAAATAATACCTCCTTTGCACTCAGCCACTGGGTCTGCACAGCTGACTCAAAGCTGCCAGTATGGATGACTTGCATTGATTTATTTTTAATTTTTCTTTTTCTTTCAGTAGTAATAGCCTAGAGTTGATTTTCTGCTCCTTAAATTTCTCTTGGGCAATGAATGGGGGCGGGGGGGATTGTTAATAAATTGAGTTCATTAGATCTCGGCATACAGAGAAACAGATTCCTACTCTGGACTCCTAAGTATAAGCAGCTCTGAATGCTGCTCAACTGTAGCTGTTGATCAGATGCATACAAATGCTTTGTGTTTGCACATGATCTTTCTTTTGCATCCCCTTTGCACATGACCCCTTTGGGACAGTTCTTTCCCTGGACGGGGGGAGCACTGAGATGGAGAGGTCATCAGAATATTGAGTCTCATCTATTTAATTTCACTGCTTGATGTTTATGGCTCTGCGTATTGCCATTCTTTGTCAATGTGCGTTTCTGTGGTCTTCTGTTCCAGCCTGAGCGGTTGCAGGGCACCCACTACTCAGTCCAGTCCGACATCTGGAGCATGGGTCTGTCGTTAGTGGAGCTGTCTATCGGAAGGTACCCAATCCCCCCGCCAGACTGCAAGGAACTGGAAGCAATATTTGGCCGTCCTGTGGTGGACGGGACAGAGGGAGAGTCTCACAGCATCTCACCGCGGGCCAGGCCCCCAGGACGCCCCATCAGTGGTAGGGGCTGTCGTATGCATTGGAAACAACATGCAGACAGGGGGAGAAGGGGTTGGGTTTTGTTTGGTGTGGCTGGGTTAGCCAGAGGCTGTTTTGGATGAGGTTGTGGATGGGAGGCAAGTGTTTCTCTGGAGGCTCCTCCCTGCAGAGCAGATGAAGCCATGCCAGTGCTCCAGCAGAATCCACTCAGCTGCAGAGGTTTGTAATTCCTCACGAGCACAGGTGGGAGTCTGGTCTTGCATGGAGAGGTGAGGAGACTGCTCTCAGGATGCCAGCTGGGGTCTACTAAGATTTTGAAGGGCTCAGTTTATATGCTTTTAGATGCTGCCGTGTCCCACGAGAAAGCTCAAGCCGTGCAGCAAAGCACCGCACGCTCGGGACAGTGCAGGCTGTTGGGATGTTGACCCCTTGAGGAAGTGCTTTGAGGGATGCTGTCACAGCCCGTGTTAGTCCTCAGGCTCTGCCTGTGCTGCCAGCAGATTCCTTTCAAGCTAGGGGCGGCTCTGTGGGAACAGCTTTGCCAGGAGCTCTCCTACCAAACTGGCACGGGTGTTTGAAGGAGGCTCAGCTTGAGCCATTTGCTTGGAAGCAGAAGGCTCTAGAAGTGCTGCCAGCCTGCCGCAGCAGATGGTCTTGTACTCTCCAAATGCTCCAAGCTTGGAAATAGATCTGAACTATAGGTGCAGTGAAAGAAATCTGAAATCTCGGAATGTGTTTTGGTTTTTTCTCTGTTATTTTTTTAACTGCAAGTCAGTTTCCTAGTGGGTTGCATCTGCTTCTCCCAGACAAAGTCCCACAGCACGTGTGCTTTTCACACAAAATGAAGCCTTTTGCTGTCCCTGAACAGCCTCTCATCACTGTTTTTGTCATCTTAACCATGCAGGCCATGGGATTGACAGCCGGCCTGCGATGGCCATCTTTGAACTGCTGGATTATATAGTCAATGAGGTGGGTATTTCTTCAGCTTTGCTGGGCTTCCCTGAGCTACCACAGTGTCGTGTCCACTCTGCTGAGTCAGGGTGGGCTCCAAAAACTTTGTTTGAACAGGGGCTTTTTAGTAGAGAACCCCTGTTCCCATCTCCTTGTATCACAAAAGTATCTCTGGTTTTGGAATAAAGCTCTGCTGGGGGAAGTTCATGGTACCCTTGAAAGAGGAGAGCGGTGAAGGGAGCTCTTGGCTGTAATGACCTGCTTCTTCGTGCAACCAGCCATTTAAAACGTGGTCCTCCCTAAATCACCAAAGGATGAATGTTCCCTCTGTGGAGACGCTGTGGTCATGCACTTTTTTTAACTGAAGCCCTTTGAACGAGGGGTGACCAGTGCTAAAATCCCAGGCTGAAGTGCCCTACCAGACTGGCAAGGTAGAGTCCATCCCACCAGAAAGTGGAAAGTGCAGCTTCCTCTTTAAAGGTGATAGGAGTTGACTCCCAATTATTGTTTCTGGATCAGCTTTGTCTGCCTTAGGCGTTGCCAGAGCTGGGATTTGCGAGGTTGGATCCAGAATTGCGATGCTGCAATTTTGGTTTCCCAGCTTTGGCAGTGATTCAGCGTGGGGCCACCCCAGCTGCATGTCGTGCTGGGGCAGCAGTTTGCTGCCAGCCCAACCGCGTGCTGCCAGGGTAAGAAATGGCAGAGAGCAGTTCCCTGGTTGTAAAGGGCAGCTTAGAGGAGGAGGATAGCTGTAGAGCACAGCTTTTCTGCAGTTCATTAAAGACATTAGGTGACACCCTGTTATTTGACCCATTAACACACAATGATACAGAAAACCATTCTCCTTTTCTCTGCAGCCACCTCCCAAGCTTCCAAATGGAGTTTTCACACAAGATTTCCAGGAGTTTGTAAATAAATGGTAAGGATTTCCTCTTATGGCTGAAGGTGGAGGCCTGTAGGTACTCCCTGACAGCTCTGCAGGCTGCTGCTCCACCCAAAATGTTCAGTGTAACGGAGTACTCTCCTGTAGATGGTCTGTCCCTGGCTACGGTGTGATCCCGCATAGTGCTGGGAACTCCTGCCTTGGGAAGGGTTGGAATAAAAGCAGTTTCTTTGTGGCGATGCTTAGCAGTGTCCCAGTACCTTCTAAATGTGCGCCTGGCAGGGGGATGGTGGAGCAGATTGCCGGAGCGGTGAGGCACCCCACAGCCCTTGCAGGCACCAGGCATACACCATCGACTTCTGGACCTTCTGACGCGGTGGGGGGACACCTGAAGATCCTGCCGCAGCTCCCATTAAATCGTGGAAACTGGACACTACAGAAATACCTAATCCCCACCAAGTGTTAGATCCTGTTCTCCCTTTACAAGGGGCAGTTCATCCATGCGGTCTAGAAGGGACACATGCTGCAGCTCTCCCTAGGAGCTGAGCTGTTGGAGATCATGCTTCCTGAGCCATTTCCATGCTGCCAGGCTCCTGGGGAAAGCAGCCAGGAGATCAAGTGGCTTTCAGTGAAGCTGGAGACCTTTCCAGCCAGATAACTGGTTTCCCACAAGATATGTCTCAGTGTTGGTTTTGCTCTCTTGTTCTTCTCATTTCAGCTTAATTAAAAATCCAGCAGAACGAGCAGATCTGAAGATGCTGATGGTAAGTGGGGAGAGCAGCCTTCTTTCTGCAGTGGGGTGGCTCCAGATCTGTAAACTGCTGCCCCGTTCCTCTGAGCCTCTCTTGCTCAAAAGCCTGGAAACTCCCAGGCTGAGCTAAAGATGAGCCAAATAGCGCTCAGGAGAGGGAGTGACTCACTCACCTTCGATTCAAAGGCAGTGATGGTATCTAGCCCAGGATAGGAACCACCCAGCTGTCCCATACGTGTGGAGGTGCCTGGGACAAGCCTTTGCCTCCCGAGCTGGGCAGATGGATATGAATCTGTGGGCTGAATATGAGCTGGCAGTGTGTGCTCACAGCCCAGAAGGCCAACCGCATCCTGGGCTGCGTTGAAAGCAGCGTGGCCAGCAGGTTGAGGGAGGGGATTCTGCCCCTCTGCTCCGCTCTGGTGAGACCCCACCTGCAGCGCTGCGTCCCGCTCTGGAGCCCCCAACATCAGAAGGACGTGGAGCTGATGGAGAGGGTCCAGAGGAGGCCACGCAGATGCTGAGAGGGCTGGAGCAGCTCTCCTGTGAGGCCAGGCTGGGAGAGCTGGGGCTGTTCAGCCTGGGGAAGAGGAGGCTCCGGGGAGACCTGAGAGCGGCCTTCCTGTACTTCAGGTACTGCAGGAAAGATGAGGAGGGACTCTTTATCAGGGAGTGTAGTGATAGGAAGAGGGTTAACGGTTTTAAACTGAAAGAGAGTAGATTTAGATTCGATATTTGGAAGAAATTCTTAACTGTGAGAGTGGTGAGGTGCAGGAATGGGTTGCCCAGAGAAGTTGTGAATGTCCCATCCCTGGAAACATTCAAGGCCAGGCTGGACGGGGCTTTGAGCGACCTAATCTGGTGGAAGCTGTCCCTGCCTATGGTGAGGGGGATTGGAATGAGATCTTTAAGGTCCCTTCCAACCCAAACCCTTCTATGAGCCCAGTTTAACTGTGTTGACCTCTGCTTTCTTCCTCAGCATCGTGCTGAGCCTCTGAGCTACATCTGGGTGCTCCCATGCAGCCCTTGCAAAGGGGTCCCATGTCCTTGTGGTCCCATGCCCTTGTGCCAAAGTTGTCCTGTCTTGTCTGTGCTTCTCCACTAATTTCTGTGCCCCGGAGAGCAGGATTTGCCATCCAGGGGCAAGCGAGGACCATGGGCCTGCCCATCCAGAGCAGTGTTTTGGTCTCACAAGCAGGGGCCACACAGGCTCTGCTGTCCTTTAAATCTTGCTCCCATGCCTGCGTCTCGGCTGCATGGCTTAAAAACCCAGCCACAGCGCTGCAAGCAACAAATATTTTCTCAAAACTTACTGTCACTGCCTGAGAGCAGCCTGAGCCTGTAGCACCAGGATCCTCTCTCCACTTCGAGGCCTGGCCCCACAGCACGGGGCTGGGGCTGGGTTTTGGGAACCAGGGAGCATCCAGCGACGCACGTTCCTCACCCTGTTTCCTTTCACTTTCAGACTCACACCTTCATCAAACGCTCCGAAGTCGAGGAGGTGGATTTCGCCGGCTGGCTGTGCAAAACGCTGCGGTTGAACCAGCCCAGCACGCCCACCCGCGCTGCCATGTGAGGCCACGCCGACTGCCTGGTGTCGGTACATCTGCCTCTGTCACCATTTCCTCTCCTTCAGTAAATGACAGAACTGCCCTCCTTCCTTCTCCCCAGCCCCTTCTCGCCTCGCATCCCAGCGGCAAAGCACCATCCCCTCGGAAGCGTCTTTGTCGGCCGCCCCTCAGCCAAAGCGGGGTTGGTTTCTTTTGATGTGGGGGTGTTCCAGGCCTCTGCTCCAGCTCTGGAGCTCCTGACACTTGGGAAGTGTGGTGCTGCTTATGTTAAGTTTTCGGTTTTGTTTTTGTTTTGTTTTTGTTTTGTTTTGGGTTTTTTTGGGAAACATGTTCACTTGGGTTAAAAAAAAAAAAGAAAATAATTGTGTGTGTGTGTGTGTGTGCACACTTGCATGTGTGTGAGATGGTGGCAGGGGACGGGGACGAGGGGCTGCACAGCAGATGCTTCAGCTCCTCCTTGGTTTTCACATGGGTTCTGTGGGACGGAGAAATCAGTGGGGCCAGGGATGGTGGCCCAAAAGAGTGTCACCGTCCTGCCCGGGGTGACTGGGGACGAGGTGGGCGCCCTGCCGATGCGGGCAGGAGCTCTGCGGGATGATGTATGGCTGAGCTGGAGAAGAGCGTAGTGCTGAGCTCCCTCCTGGCCCATCTGTGGGTGGAGGAGAGGAGAGATTTGTATTTTCTTTTGTTTTCTTCTTAAACGGTTGTTTTTAAAGTCGCTTCTTGTCATGCACTGGATATTTAGTGAAGGGACTTGATCTGTTGAGCGCAGGCTGAGCTCTAGGCGTGCAGCGGCAGGGAGTCGGGTGGGTGCAGTGAGGTGAGTGTGTGAGGGGTTCCCCCGGGACTGTGGCTCCTCGGCAAGCTGTGGCTTGCACCTTTAGGTGCCAAGGCGAGGAGAGAGCATGAGCTTTTCTTCTCCGGCTCCTTCCAGCCCAGAGAGGTGGGAGGCAGAGCCCGATTGTCCACCGTGGCCAGGGCAGGCTGGACTAGCCTGGGAGTGGGGTCCCTCTCCTGACCCCACCATCTCCTGGGGACAATGAAATCCCTCCAGGCTGTGGGTTTTCCCCCTCCAGCTGCCTCTCGCTTATCCCATGAGTGGCCTTGGCCATCGTGGCGGTAGCAGAGCCCCAGGGCTCCCTGTCAGACCCCCCAGAGCCCCCCGCTCCCTTTGGCCAGGATGTGTGGAGTGCTGGGGCTGGGCCTTGCAGGGAGGGGATGAACCCAGCCAGCCGGACTTGCGCTGTCCCATGGTCGTGGGGTTTTCCAAAGGCCGCCTCAGCCTGACCATGGCTGATGGTCTGCCCCTGTCGCGTTCCCTCCGACCCCACGGCTCCAGGGGCCGAGCCCCGGCTGAGTGGCTGGGTCCATCCCCGCCAGCACCGGCTGCGCTGTGGGGATGGCAGCTCCCCGCTGTCACCTCATTTTTCACCCTGTGGATGTATTTTCGGGTGACTCGCCCCTCCCACGCGGGGTTCTGCGATCCCCAAGCCCCCCATGAGGAGCTGACATTTAGAAGCTTGATGGGACTTTTTTTAATGTGTTTTCCTTCTTTTTGGGCTGTTCCTTTCTCCTTCCGCCCCCCTCCCCCCACCATTGGCCTGGTGAGTCCCACCATGACAGCCCCCCAAAAGCAAGTGCTGTGACTTGGTAACCCCAGACCCCTCGTACCCCCTTTTCTTTCCCCTTCCCCAGCAAAGGATGATGGCAGTGCCCTGTTTGGGACAAGCGCCGGCGCAGCTACATCCCCCCCCCCAAGGCAAACCCTGGGGGGAGACCCCAGGTTTTGGTGGGAGGTCTGTGCTTGCTGGGTCAGCTTGTGCCCAGACAAGGCACCCCGGAGTGGCAGGGATGCTCATCGTTATGGTTTTGCCTTTTAATTTACGTGGGAGACAGGGAACAGGGACAGTTCATAAAGCTTTAGGGTAGTTTCAGTTGGTTTTGGTGCTGGGTTTTGGAGGAGGCGCAGGAGAAAGTGTATGGAGCATTTTGTTGGTGCAGGTTTGTTTTTTGGTTTTTTTTTTTTTTTTTTAAACTCTATATTTTCATCGTGAAAAAAAAATAAATAAATGGCACTTTACATTTAAAGGCCTTTTCTCTTCTTGGTTGTGCCGCAAATGGCTTTAACCCCTGCAGAGCCGGAACCTCGGTGGGTCCTGCCTGGATGGGAGCGATGTCACTGACCCTGCTTGGGGACGCGGCCACGCTGGGATGCGCCGGCGGCTTTTGCCGAGATGCGCCGGTGGCTCTGCCACACTGCCCATCGGCTGCCTCCAGCGGAAGCAGGCGATAACGGAATTACCTTAGCACAAGGCAGCCACGGCTGGAATGGGTGCGCAGGGTCTGAGGACGGTGCGGTACCCTAAATCGTGCCCCAGGGGAGCCAGGATCAGCTCGGAAATATTTGGGGTAAAATATTTACAGCTCTGAAATATTTAAGGTGAAATATTTGTGGCTCTTAAATATTTAGGGTGACAAGAAGCAGGGAGAGGTGAAACTGGGCTCTGCCAGCCCCGGGCAGCGGTGGTGGAACCTAAATCAGGCCCAGAATTGAAAAATGACTTTATTTTGCAGAGTTTGTGTGGCGTTAGTGATGTCAGGGCTCTGGGGAGGTGATGTTGGGCACCCACCTTGGTGCAGTTCCCTCTGTGAAGCTCCTATAGTGGCACTTTTGGGGGCCCCGGTTTTGCTTTTCCTGGTGCTGTGGGGTCCCCCCTGGGAGTCTGGGCTGTCCCACAGAGACCGGGATAAACTCTCTCCACTCACGGGAGCTGTGGCAGGTTTCGGTGATGTTGTCTGGGAATCGTGGTGGGGGTCCGGGGCTGGGCATGAGCATGGCTCCTGCGGCACAGAGCGGGTTTAGGGGTGCAGGAAGAGGGTGGGGTTTGGCCGGGGCTGGGGGAAGGGGAACCCCCCAGCCCTGCTGCTTTTGTGGGGCAGGACAGGGGTGTTGGGGGTCCTGTCCTCACCAGACATCCCATATCCGTGGTGCAGATGGTTTTGGGGTGGCCCCGGTGTGGGGAGGGCCTTGGGGTTTGGGGGGGGTGGGTGGGGGAGGCCACGCTGGGGCTTCATCTTTGGGCAGGGGGGGGCTCTGGGCACGCCCCCGGCCGCAGCGGGGGAAAGCGAAAGCAGCCAGCGAGCGTGTGGCAGGGCCCCGCTGTGGGGTGGAGCCTGGGGGGGGCCCAACCCAGCCCCCTGCACCCCCCCCCGCCTTCCCTCTCCCACCACGCAGTGTTGGGGCCCAGGGACCCCCCCAGTGCCCGCTTACAGACCCGTTCCCCCATCCTGCCTCAGTTTCCCCACTTGTAGAATGGAGTTAATGATACCACCCCCCCCCTTCCGAAAAACTGTCAGGGGCTCCCACTGGCCGGGATGGGGGTGGGTGCCACTGCGAGGAGGTGAGTGGGATTATTTAAGGAAAAAAAGGGGAGAAATGAGGAAATCCCAGGGTGCTGGGCTGTGGGGCTGGAGCAGAGGCCTCCCGGAGCCCCTGGCATTGTTTGATTGAAGCCTTTTATTATCTTTATTTTTCTTATTTTAATTAATTTTAACAAAAATATTATTAATTTAGAATCTTACTTAAAACACTGCTAAGGCTGAGCGCCCCGTGGCAGCCAGTGTCCTATGCGGATGAGCCTGCAGGAGACCAGCCGTAAGGAGCTGTTCACTCTGGAGCGGAATGGTGGGGATCTGTAAGAGACCCGGTGCTCTTGTCGTGGGTGGGGGCTGCTGTTACTGTGTGTGCGTGTGTCCCCTCGGGGGCAGGCCTGCAGCTGGTGGTGGCTCCTGGCCCTGCCAGGCTGGCTCCCAGCCCACCGGTGACCTTGGGCAGAGCTCGCCCTGTCCCCTTCCCAGCGTGGGAGGGGGACAGACGGACAGTGGAGGGGCTCTTGAGGAACAGGGCGGGGGGGCCGTGCAGAGAAGCCGGGGGCACGGAGGTGCCCTGTGGGCTGACGCGTAGGAGGGTGACACGGGTGGGTTCGGGGTTGTGAGAAGGTGGCGCACGGGGAGGGGGGCTGGGGGCCCAGAGGTGACACGTGGTGAAGCGGTGACACGAGTGGGGCCGAGAGTGCGGGGAGGTGCCCCGTGGGGTGACACGCAGGGGGGGGCTGGGGCTGTGGGAGCAGCGCACGCGGGTCCGAGGAGGCCGTGGGGGCTCTTAAAGGGGCCTCGCGCCCCCCCCCCTCAACCCCGCGCGGAGCCGCGTGCTACGGGGGGGCGCCCCCCCTCGGCCGGGAGGCTGCGCCCCGCGGCGGCGGTTGCGGGGGGGGGGGGGGCGCGGGCGGGCGGGCGGAGTGGGGGGGGGCGGCGCGCGGCCCCTTTAAGAGCGGGGCGGCCCCGGCCGGAGCAGGAAGGAGTCGCATACGGGCCTCGGCGAGCAGCTCCCGCGGGGCGGCCAGAGCCTGCTCCGCCCGCACGGCTCGGCCCGGCCCGGCACGGCGCGGCCCGCTCCACTCGCTCGGCCCGCTCGGCCCCCACCCGGTACGAGGGGAGAGGGAGGAGGAGTGGGGGGCGGCGGGCAGGGGTCAGGCCCGGGGAGGGGGGAAGGAATGGAGGCCCGACCCCCCCCCCGCCGCCCCCCCAGGGGCAGCGCTGGGGCTGAGGGGGAGAGGGGGGTCGGGGGGGGTCCGCGGGCCGAGGGGGGGCCGCGCCGGGGTGGCTCCCCCCCCCCCCCCCCCCGCCTGCATACGTTGTACTTGGCCCGGCCGTGCTGGGGGGGTCGCGGGGGGGGGGGGGGGGGAAGGGCCCCGCGGGGGGGCAGCGGTTGGGGGGCGCGGCGCGGGGGCTCCTGGGAGTTGTAGTCCGGGCTCCGCGCCGCCCGCAGGTGCCAAGGGGCTCGCGGACTACGTTTCCCGGCGGGCTCCGCGCGCGCGGCGAGTGGGAGGCGTGTTGATGGGCAGCGGGCGGGGCCAATCGGGGCGCGCCCTCCGCCCCGCGCACCCACCCGCCCGCCGTTTCCCGGCCCAATGGCGGGTGGGGTGCGGGGTGGCCGAGGACAGGCGCGGCGGGGCCTGCGCTGCCTCCCCCGGGCGGGCCCGCGCCCCCCGCCTCGGCCCCGGCGCCCCCGCCCCGGCCCTGCCCGAGGGAGCCCGGGCGGCGGTCACGGGGCCCGGACCTCGCCTCGGCCCCCCCCCGCCCGGCCTCCATTGGCGGCGACCCGCCCGGGGGAAGGGGTGGGGTCGTGGCGCCCGGCCAAGGCTCCCTGTGGGCCCCGCCGCGGGGGGGGGGGCGGCTCGGCCCGGCCCGACCCGGCGAGGAGGGGAGGGAGGAGAGGAGGGGGGGGGCTGAGCTGTTGGGTGGGGTCCCCCGGGGCCTGCGTCCTGCCAGCCCGGCCGCGGCTGGGCCGACCCGTGCGGGGGCGCCGGGCTGTTCCCCTCCCTCCGTCCCTTTTCCGCTGGGGCCCCCCCCCGTCCTGTCCCCGAGCACCCCAAGGTCGTCACCGCGGGGGGCCGGCCCGGCCTGTCCCTGGCTTCGTTCCGTGGGTTTGTTTTTTGTTGGTTGGGTTTGTTTTTTCCCCCCCCCCCTCCCCCTGACCCCCACCCCTTCCTTATCTCCCGCACCCACCCCCGGGCGCAGAGCGGGGAGAGGGAGGTCGGGCAGCCGGCGGCCGTTCGCAGTGATAATCCCCCTGGCCCTCGGTGGTTGGGGCCCTGAAAGCCCTCGGCTGGGCCCTGCGTTGAGCGCTGCCCTGGAAGAGCCGTGCAGGATAAGCCTCTCTCTTCCCTGCCGCTGGACCTGCGTAAGCGGTGAAGGCCAGCGAATTGCTGCCGAGGTTGATACGAGGGGCAGCATCCCTTGCTCACGGCAAAGAGGAGGCCTCTCTGCTTGCCCGGGGTTGTGACGCTTCCTTGTCTTTGCCGTCCCCCATCTCAAGGCTCTTGAGTTTGAGGCAGCGGGTCGGTAATCGAGCCTGAGCCTCAGGTACCCAAAGCTCCTGTGCTGAGCTCCTGAGACAGAGGTGAAGGTTACCGCCGGCTTCCCTGGCAGCGCTGCGTTTGTGAGGCCGATGACAGGAGACAAAGTCACGGGCGGATTGCTGCGGTGACTGTGGTCTGAAAATGGAGGCGAGCTGGTTGCTGCGTGGGGAAAGGGCTTCGTTGCTTGTGATGTTTCAGTAGTGTGGGAAAACCCCTCGGACCCGCACGGGGAGCGGGACTCCCAGCACCTGGGGCTTCCTCTTACCAAAACTTTTAAATCCTGGCACTCATATGTTGAAAACAACAGTTCCTGTCATGCATCTGCAGCCGATGTGACCGCTCGTGCCTGGCCTTGCTCTCCCGTGTTCTCAGCTCCTGGAGACCCTCTCACTCGTGGGGCAGCCGGAGCCTGGGCAGCAAAAGTTTCTCTCTGCTCAAGGACTCTTGGTAAGAGTTTGCTGCTGGTCCGAGTTCCAGATTAGCCGTGTTCCCTGTGCTGTTAATTGTCTTGGCTATCGAAACCATAATTTGTATAGTACTTTATAGACATGGGTAGAGACGGTCTCTGCCTGGAAGAATTTACAACCTAATGAGTGCTGAAGTTGTGTGCAGCCTAGCAGCGGAGCTAAAAGGTCATCCCGTCATTTAAAAAAAGTGTTGGGTAGTTTTGTTTTTGTTTTTTGAAGGAAATGTTTTATTTCTGAATGTTTCTGCTGGTCCTGGTTGGAAATTGCAGTATGTGGGCACTTCTGGAGGCTGATCAGGAAGAGATCTGATGGTTTGCTGGAGATGTTGTATTTAAACGACTTTTAAAAAAAAGAAAAGAGAGACAGGGAGAAACTGAGCAGTTTATTAGAGAGGAGCCATTCTTGTTTAATATTCATTCTGGCCCCTGTTTAGGCTTGTTCTGGTGAAAGAGGGAGTGAAGAGGCGCAACCCAAACATGGGTGAGATGGTGGGATTTTTCCACCAAGCCTTAATTGCGTTAGTAACTTGGGAGGGTTTTGCAAGGCATGAGCTCTTAATAAATTTGGTGGTGAATGAAAGTAGTTCTTCCTTTTCTGCTGATCTGCAACTCTTCTTGTGCCTTTTTTTTTTTTTTTTTTTTAATTTATTTTTTTTCTCATATATGTGTCTCATTGTGTTGTGGTAGCGGGTCCGATGATGATCTTTAGCCGAGTCGTGGGCTCGGTAAGGAGCTCTGCTTTGTAGAGGTGCTGGGCCGGCTGAGGCTGGGTGGAATTAATTTGGCGCAGCGAAGGCGGTGGGTTCGCTTTGTGTTTTGTGACTTTTAAAGCAGAGTTGAAAATCACGGTTGTTTTCCCAGTGTGAGAATCTGGATGCTGACATGGGACACAAATCAGGGAATAAAATTTATGCTTGTATCAAAGTGCTGTGATGGTTTGATTGCACTGCCTGGCTTACTTGAGACCTTGTTTGGCGGATAAAGTGCTGCCTGAGTGCTGGGTTTTAACTCTGCAGAATTTGGTCCCCCGCAGGTGTCCAACCTGGAAATTGGGGGAGGCTGTGAAATTCCTGGTCGGCATTTAAGACAGAGCCTAAATGCTTGAGAACTGTGGTTTAATCTTGATTAAAACTGACACTTGAGGGTTTTTTCCCAGTCTCGGGATGCTGCGTTTATTGAAAGAGAAGGCTTCTGTGGCAATTAAAATCCTACTCGCTATCTTACATAGTCAAAGCAATAAACAGTTGCTCTTAACTATGCTCTCAACCAGACTTAACCTCAAATTTGAAGAGACTGGTTTCAATCTGTAATTAAAAGCCTTTTGACGATCAAAACTTGGGGAAAGGGAGAAAGACAGTCTGTAGGATGAAGAGAAGCGTTTGTACCCAATCCCATGACCCTTTGATCCAAACTGGTGCATGTTTGTGTTCAGCGGTGCCTCCTGATCGGCGTGAGCCCGTTAGCCCTGTGTCCATCCCGATACCTGTGCCTGGAGCATTCTGGAGGAGCTCTGGTGGGACGTCAGGGCGGGAGTAAATGAGGTCAGACAAGCGTCGGGATCCTCTGTGAGTATCCAGGGACAATTGCTTCTCGCCCGGCACCCTGGCCGTATCGTCTTCCCTCCACGCATAGTTTCAGTTTCCCTGCCTCCCCGGTGTCATTGCTGGCTCCTGTAGCAGAGTCCGGACGCGACTTCCACGGCGCAAATGCAGCAAAAGCCGTTCTGTGTCTTGAATCGCGGTGGGGCTCCTTCCCCCTGCTGCAGACTCGGCTGTCTGAGGGACTTGTAAATCTTCCTGTGAGATCTCGGGCAGCGGCCCCGGGCTGCAGGTGGAAGGAAACTATAGGGATCAGCGTCCTCCCTTAATGTGACAAGGTGCGAGAAACTGGAAACTAGTGCGAGCTGCCCCGTGGCTGCAGGTGGGAGCCAAGGCCACGTTGGTGAGATGAGCTGCAGATCCCCTGGCAATCAGCGGCTTTCCGGCGCCATTGCTTCACTGACCCTCTAAAAAATGCGTACAGCCGGACTGTCAGGAGCGGGATCTCCCTGACGACAGCCTTGCTGTCTCAGATACTTTTCGCCGATTGTTTCAAAGCCACGCAGAGATCCGTGCAGGGGCTCAGGTAGAAACACGCGGTGCTGGCACTCGCTGGGTGGTTTCTTTGCTTGTGAAGGGTTAGCACCTTCCGGCCCGTTTTCCTCCTGCTTTCCACCTTTGCAGTTCTGTAATGCCTGTTTGAAACCTCCGTGGGAAGGACCGTTGCCCTGCTTTTTTTCACAGCGGAGGATGCTCCCGAGCATCCCAGCGCTGTGTTTTAACTCCCTCTTGCCTGCTGTTAAACTGCAGTTGTGCACCCTATTTCCTTCCTGGTTCATGCACCTACTTATTTCCTACCGGCAAACTGGAAACCAGTAAGTAGGTTTGGTTGGTTTTTTTGGTTTTTTTTGTTTTTTTTTTTTGTTTGCTTGAGTGCCTACCCAGCAAGCATTGAAGGTAGACTTGTAGCTACAGGTTGCTGCTCTCTAGTTACTTGGAGCTTCTTGCCCCAACAGGCAGAGTACATGCGGTACCAGTTCAGCGTTCACTCCCTTCATCCCTGTGCTGCCAGTCGTGTGCTGAGGAGGGAAGGAAAAGAGCTTCCTGACAGGACAGTGTTGCCGGGGATAAAGCGTGTGGCATGCTTGTTCTCGGGATTCGCTTTTGCACGCTGTGTGGAGTCAAGAACGGTGAGGCGAGCTGTCTGTTTATCCGCAAACTAGGAATTGCATAAGGGACTGCCCTGCCTGGTACGCTGTGCTTGTCAGTAAACTCCAATCTTAGTGTTTTGTTTTGTTTTTTTTTTTTTTCCTTCACCCCTGCCCCGCGCCCCATCTTCCTGGTGTGGAAAAGACAACTGATCTTCGAGGTGCCATTTGAGGCAATTAGATTAATACTAGACTTCTGGCATCAAACACTGAAGGCAGGGGGAGCCGAGCAGGAAATGTCAGACTTGTCGGAGGGGGAGAACACAGAAGCTCTGAAGGGGAACCTGTGACGTGGCTGTGGGGTGGGAGAGGGATGGGTTGATTTTTGGGGCTCGGGGGCAGCTGGACTGGAGAGCCCGGGTGTGTAGGGAGCAGGTCAGGAAATGGACAGACACTAAGGGGGCTGTGGGAAGGGAGGGTTTGGGATTTGGGCGGTTCTTGTTGTTCTCTTGGTTTAGGAGACAGAGACAAGCTGTGACAGGGGAGGGGGAACATGGTGCGAAGGAGGCCGATGCTGTCAGCCTTTCTCAGGGAAAACGCCTGTGGTGACTTGGGGGAATTTTGGACAGAATGAAGAGTGCAGAATTAGGCCTCTTGCTGGTCTGTGGTCATGCATGGCCTCCAAAGAGGAAGAGGGTGTAAAAATATGACCAGCAGAAGCTCTCGTTTTCATCTGGCCTTGAGCAGCTGGGACGTGCTGGTGGCCCTGCGGCCCTGGCTCAGCCCTTGTGCTTTGCCAAGCAGTGGGTTCGTGCTGACGGCGGCTTCATCTCTTTGTGACGAGTCTTCGGTCACTCCCTTTGGTGGAAGGGGCCAAACGTTGCCTTTTTGAAATATTGGCAGCTTATTTCTGCATGGATCTTGGTGCCTCTGGGCTTATGGGACTTTTGAGTTGAAAAATAAACCTTCCCCTTCCGTACATGCTGTGCTCCCGGGCAAGGGCTGGTCCTTTAGCCAGGATTGAAGCACACGGTTTCATGTAGGGTTTTGGGGTTTTTTTCCCTTTGCGTGTAACTTCTAAGGCTTTCTAAAGTATTTAGGCGAACTAGGGGCTGCATGGCAAGGGCTTGGTGTTCTGCAGGATCTCCCGAAAACTCCTCCGTGGTTTTGCCGGGAGCTGCTCTGTTGCTGTACGGCAACAGCGGAGCTATGTGGGAGAAAACCCTTCGGAGGGCTGCGTCAACAGGCGTGTGGGCACACTTGGGCTTGGCTTTTGGAGTTTGTGTCAGTAGCAAAACAAGCAGCTTCCATTAACGCAAGGGTGGCTGGCCTTCCTGGCCCCATGAGCCGTGCCTGGACATTTTCAGCAGGCTGCCTGCATAGGCTGCGTCGGCTCGGCTGAGGAGAGCAGGAGGCCTGGGAGCAACTTGCACACAGCCTTGCTGGAGTGAAGGTGGGTTTGCAGCAGGGTCTGAGGGTTGCTGGGTGGCTCACAGCCTCCTTGGTGGATGGTGGCTCATTTCTTCGCAATATGGAGAAATTCCTGGTTCCCCGTGGCTGTGGGCACTGCTCAGTGGCAGTTCCAGCACACAGCCCTCCTGTGATGGACTCGGGACCATAGTATGGAGAAACCCTGAGGCAGAGCGGTGGTGCCGGTGGTGGGAGGCTTCTAGCACAGAAGCAAACCCCTGCTCGCACCGAAGTTCAAGGGCCACGCGCTGGCCTTTGGTCTGTGACTACGCAGGTCTGAACCAAGGCACATTGCTGCTGGATTAAATACGCTCTCTGATGACAAAGACAGCTGGCAAGGAGGTCTGGGTGGAGTAACCAGTTCAAGCTAACCTTGCAACATAAGGGAAGTTTTAGTATGCCCTGGTTGTTGCTGTCAGCAGTGACAAGGCCCACGTGTTGATCAGCACGGGATGGTTTTGGAGGGGTGGCAGGTTGGGGAGGCTCTGCACTGCGCCGTGCCGTGGCCGCCACTTTTGGATGTGCTGTAACGGGTCCAGCGGAGGCTGGGCCATGGTGCTTCGCCACATGACGTGGCAGGCAGGCGCAGACCACTGCCGCCTGTTGGGGTCTAAGTCAGCTTCTGGTTTTGCCAGTAGTTGATGCTGCAGCGGAAACTGAACTTCCCCGTGCGCTGTGCGAGGCTGTGCTGTGCCCTGGAAGGAAATCCCGTCCCAGTTCTAGACATTGGTAGGGATCTGCTGTGTAGCAGTGTGTGGTGTTCGGTCATCCCTCGTCTGTTTTCCTAATTGTAGCAGTTAGCTCCCAGCATCTTTAGAGATAGAGCTGCGGCCATGTCTTTCCTCTGGGCGGTGAATGCCGTTAGGTTAACATGAAAGCCACAGACCTTGTCCTGGGCGATGCAGAGTGTTTCCTCTGCAAGCACGCGGGATGTGTCGGGAGTGAGCCCCGTGCCCTGCTGCGGGTGACTTTTCCCTCTGCTGGTTTTGGTTTCATTCTCCTGGTCGGCAGTAGTAACGTTCTGTGTTGTGTTTGTGCTTAGAGGTCAGAGTTTGGATCGAAATATGGAGCCTGGATGGGGGAGGCAAGGAGGGAAACAGGGATGGGACTGCTGAAGGGTCAGTCGGTTGGGTAGACCCTGATTTGGTGTTAAAGCTGGTAGATGTGAGCCCTTTCCTCAGCAGAACTTGTCCTTTCACTGTCCATGCAACTAGAAAAAAAGCTGCATCTGGCATGTCCTTTCTCTTCTGGACCAACACATGAAAAGCACTTAAATTCAAGCAGTTTTAGAAAAAGAAGAGCAACAAGCCCCTTTCTTCCTGGTGAACTCTGCAGCAGTGTCCCTAATGATTTCCTCTAGTGTGATGAGGAATCCCAGACCTCTAGCACCCCATTAACAGCACCACGGAGACCAGCTCCACCTGGGTCATCGTTAGCTCCCTGCTCCGTTGTGGTCGCACCATCTCTTCTGCTGCTTGCTTTGCAGCCTGCCTCTGGGATTCGGGAGCCTGGTTCCAGTTGCTCTTGCTCTGGTTCTGGCTTGGCATGAGTGGTCACTGTTACGCTACTAAGGTGTCTTGGTGAAGTTCTCCTTCACTTCTTCCCACTGGTGACGCAGTGGTAAGGGCTGGAAGGGCGTCAGTTTTGAATACTGAGAAGATTATAAAAGGTTTGAGGTGTAAAATTTAAATTAGTCTCTTGTGGATACCTTCAATCAGCTGCCAGCATTTCCCTGAGGTAGCAGGGAGATTGCTGAATTACCTCCAAAACCTGTCTGGCAGGAGCTGCTAGGTGATGTGTCACCTTGATGAGAGACTTGGTGGTCGTCCCTTCATAGCTCAGTTTGATGTCCGAGCTGAATCGCTGGTGTAATGTAGGCTTGGGACTTTTTCATATGACTTCTTCGATGCAGCTCTTCCAGCCTGATTTAGATGCTCTGCCAAATATATCAGACCTACGGAGGCTCCTCTGAATGAGCACAGGATGCAGCCGTTCCTGAGCAAGGAAATGGCTGGCTGGCGTCTGGGGGAGGGCTGTCCTTGCTCCACCGGCTCTGCAGATCTGTGCCTTTTGGCCAGCCTGAGGAGAGGAGAGCACCACGGCAAAGCCAGCTCCTGCTGCCACTCCTACCTCTGAGGTGCTCTGCTGTGGGAGGGGATTATCTTTTTTTTTTCTTTTTTTTTTTCCCTTTAATATGAAGGAAAATCAAGGTTCTTTATTACTTGTGGTCATTAAAGTTCCCATGATGCTCATCAAGGGTCCAAGGGGCGTTCAGTTCCAGTGCTCCATCCAAACTTCAGTGGGAGCAATTACCAGATATTCTTCCTACCAGAGCTCCCTTGGCAGCGGTAGCAGGATGTGGGATTCTCCTTTCCTGTCTGAACTTCTCTGCTGCTAAATGACTGTGCGTCCTGTCCCAGAGATTGTTTTCTGTGGTGTATTAGGTGTTTTGTCCCTGTCGATATATGGCTTGTAAAGTGCTTTGGCTTTTCTAAGATGAGGGATGTGGTGTTGATCTGTGCTGAAGGATCTGCGGTTGATCTATCTGCAGGTTTCAGATAGATTTCCTTTTACCTTGGGCACCTCCTTGGTATGAAAGAGTCCTAGAACGAGGGTTGACTCTGTGCTGGAGCTTCCTACGCTGCCCAGGCACATGTTTCTAGACAGTAGGGAGAGCCAAACCTCCCTGGCAGGTCAGACCTGGCAGCAGCAAGGAAAGCTCCAGCTGTTTTGCTTACCTGATAGTGGTGCAAGTTCGTCGAGTCGGGCTGAAACGAAGGCCGGTTGCTGTAACTGAGGAGCTCGGGCTACCTTGTTGGGTACTGTCATAGCAGCTTGGTTGTTTTTCCACTTTGCTTTAAATTTGAGGCATTGAAGCAGGATGCTTAGAAAACTCTGATCTTTGGAAGGATCAGAATAAAACAACCACCCCACTTTGAGGAACCAGTGGAGTGATAGTTTGGTCTGGTTGTGGGATCAGAAGCCCAGTGCCTGTTTGGGAGCCGACTGAGTCCTCATGATGTGGTCAGTCTCGTTCCTTAGAGGAGCCTTCATGTCATGAATCCGGCGATTAGAGCCGCGGTAACAGAGACCCTGCATTGAGAGCTGTAGCAGAGGCGCTGGGGGATTTCCCAGAGTCAGTGCCTTCAGAGAGGGATTTGTAGGGGGCTGGAGGGGATGCCCGTTTGTGGAAAACAGAGCCGTATTGTCCGCAAAGAGGCCACAGATATTCGCAGCGTGCTCGCTCTGCTCTGATCTCCTCACTTCAATAGCTGCGTGATCTTGGTCATGCCATGTGTGTCCTCTGGTGTTTTAACCCAGATGTGATGTCCAGTTAAGATATAAGAGAGCCTGGATTTGCTCTTTTTTGCCTTTGATGGCTCCATTACCTGCTAAACACCAAAGATTTCTTCCCATTGGATTATCGAACATTTAGATATATTTAAAAAAAAAAAAAAGTCAGTGTGCTTTTACTTTATCTTAATTTTTTCATACAATGTGATTTGCTTCTGTTGATGTGCAGGGTCTCCCTCCCCGGAACATGCATCTGTTTTGCAGGTCCACATAATTCAGATAGTTTGGCACTAAACTGCCGACAGCGCATTCCTTTTAGAGAGCAGTTGAATTTTAATAGCACCGTAGAGTGGTTGAAATAGGGACTTCTCCCAAGTAGGCAAAACACCCTCCTTGATTTCCTCCTGCCTACCGTCTTCCCACCGTTTTTGGCTTTATGCTGCTGCGTGCTAGGTGTGTTTCCTGAGGCCTCTGCATAGTTTAGGGTGGATCCTGGGCAGAGGGAGACCTGCTTGGGCTTGTCCTTGGGATGTTGCAGAGCTTGTTGTCAGCAGAGATGACGGCTCATGCTCCAAACGGCCGGAGAGCTGCGTTTTATCTTGAGGGATCCAGGCTTCCATGCAGTTGGAAGAAGGAAAGGGGAAACTGGGATGATTGCTGCCTAAATATCAATTGAAGAGACAGGGACTTGCATTGTGTGACCTATAATTGGGGTGAGCTATTCATAAGGAAAAAATGCCCATTTCTCCAGTCGGTGGTGAGTGAGGGCTGGGATAATGTTTGGGCCTTGGGCAGCAAACCACTGGCTTTTATATATATATATATATACACATACATATATACACACACACACACACATATATATATATAAACCCATTATTTTAATAATTATTTTCTAGCACACAGCAGCACTGCTGCAAAGTCTGCCCTGACACTGTCAAACTGCATTT
Organism: Chlamydotis macqueenii; assembly: GCF_036417535.1. NCBI lineage: Eukaryota > Metazoa > Chordata > Aves > Otidiformes > Otididae > Chlamydotis > Chlamydotis macqueenii. Next base: position 2,572,487 of record NC_141581.1, on the reverse strand, counting down.
CCTCTAAGAAATTCGGCTTAGCAACTTGTGATCTCCATTCCTTGGGTACCTTGAGCTGCGAGAGACCAGATAGCCATGAGCCATAGCCCAAAACGCAGTTATTCCCGAGAAACCTTGCATTGTGGGGTGTAGCAGTGCCCTAAAGCCATTTCGCCTCGTGCTGGGTAGAAAGGGCGATGATAATTTTCCCTTTCTGCCTGGAGCGGGTGCACAGTGTTGCTCAAGCTTTTCATCTGTGCTGCTGGAGTAGGTGGCACCTCTGCGGGAGCAGAGCGCCCTGCCTTTGTAAAGCGATTTGGGATCTTTTCCGGATGAAGAGCGCGTTGAAAACACTTGCTGTTACTGGCTAACCAGATGTGACTTAGCTCTTAACACCCGATACCTGCGTATTTCAGAGTCCTTGTAAGCTGCTCAGGTTCCCCTGCTCACCCAGCTAAATTTTAAAGCAATGCAAGGAAGCAAAAGAAAAAAAAAATCCACTGAGGCTGTGTGGAAAACTAGTAATTAAGCAGTGTTTTGTCAGCACTTTTGGTTGTGATCCCATCTTAATGTGGTCGTCTCATTTGAATGTAAATGTCAAATTCCAGAGCTCCTGTAGGAAAGCGATTGGGTGACATCTTGCTGGACTCGAGGTGAGTAAAGTGCCAGCTCAGGGGTTTCGGTTAATGCTCTGTTCTGCTCTCTTGCAGTTCGTCTGCTGGGTCTGAAAGGAGTGAGCTGCTAACTCGGGCTTAAGAAAATAACCTTTTAGTGTTGAGGAGTGGTGTCAAACCGCAGTCGGCCTCAGCGCAAAACCAGTCAGATGTACCAAGATTGCTGCGAGCAGCATCTCAAGGAGGCAGAGGGCTTCCCTCGCTCGCACACTTATTCAGCAGCACTTCTCACACAGAAAGATGACATTTTTCCTACCTGGAATCAGGCTGCGTTTGCGTCGGGCTGACCTGGGGAGCTGGGGATAGCCAAAGCTCGGTTGCGTTGGTGTTTTGGAAATGCAGAGCAGGTTCAGCACCCGTGAAAGCAGCTAGCTGAGGAGTTAGGGATGTGCGTCGTGTTAGGCCAGGTTTGTAAAGAAGGTTTGTAAATTAATTGGAGAGCTCTGGCATTGTCGTAAACTCTCTTTCAAATTGGCTGTATTTTAAGTTGATGGTGTCCCCTCAGCTGCTGTGAGTTACGTGTGAGGGCGATTTCTTAACGTCTCAAGCACGGCCGCTTTGGGGTGAAATGTGGCGCCTTTGCAAGCCTGCAGAGACGCACAGTCTGGGACAGCAAGCGTATCACGCCTTTTCGGCGGTCGGGGGGAGTAGAGAGAGAAAAGAGCTGCCTGGGAAATTTAGGTCAGTAGTTGAAGCTCCCCCTTGGTGGCCTATTCAGACCTTATTCTTGCCAAGGAGGGGACTAGCTGACAGTCACGCCAGCGGCTTTTCTCACTTGTCACCTGGCCGCTGGGACCTTTCAAAGCAAATTTCACCCATCCTGCTGCTGTGGCGCGTTGTGTCCTGTTCTTGTTCCTACTGCAAGCAGGTGGTCGGGTGGCTTTCTCTTTTTTTTTTTTTTTTTTTTTTTTTCTTCTTTCTTTGAACCTGTAAAGGTGGAAGGCTCCATCTCTTGTTACTAATCCCCTGAGCCACCCAGCACTGTGCAGGCTTTAATAGCCTGGGCTGTTCACCCCCCTGTAAAGGGAACAGGGTGTGATATTTTTAAGGGCTGAGCCTCTGGCCGTGGCTCGAGCGTCCGGGTGCTGAAACTGTTCCTGGGGGGCTTGGGGCAGCCAGCTTAGCCCCTCAACGTTCTCAGCCACCGCAGATGAGGAACACAAAGGGTGTGTTGTGCGAGGAGAATGAGTTGCAGAGTTGTACAACTTTCCATGCCAGCCCTCGGCAGTCTCATGACCCTGCAGCCATTCCCACACTGTCCGGCTGATTGTCCCAGCCCCCTGACTGGGGTGGGGGTGACCTTGCCTGCACGGCCTGACTCGCTCCCCTAGGCCCCCTCAGTCCCCGGAGCCGGGCACCGCAGCCGACAAAGCCCGGTTGTGTGGGTGACAAGGCTTGGCTGCCCAGAAGACTACTGCCTAGAGCTTCAAAATGCTTCACACAGCTCAAATTCTCAGGGAAAAAGGCTTTGCAAGCCACCTAACCTAGAGGGACATGGTGGGGGAAAGACTCTAAGGTTGTTTTCGGGGCCAGGAGGTGTTGGGGTGTGGGCGGAGATATCGGACGTGCTTTTCTGGGGAGTGGTGTGCCGTGGTGGCTCGGATCAGGGGGGTTCAGGGAGCTCTGGGGCTGCCCTGGGGGGAATGGGGCAAGTGATGCTGAGGCAGCGGGGGCCTCCCCTGCTGTAGCCCAGCCACTCAGGAGGCCGGGGGGTCCCTTGGACCCCCTGTGCATGGACAGAAGCAGTGACCTTGCCCAAGGTTACACCTGAAGCTGGTGCCCGAATTCAGAGTGGTACTGGCTTTCCTGGTCCCCAAGCTAACTCAGACATCAAACAGCCTTATCCTGCCTGAAGAGGACCTCTTATTAAAAAAAAAAAAAAATAATTAAATACGACTTCAAGTTCAAACGCTGCTGCTGCAGGAGCCAGCTCTGGAGTTGGTGCCCTTGCTGTGGGCATCTTGGGGAAGCCACCTTGCTTTGCTGCTCGGTCCTACTGGCAGGACTTGCACCGACTGCCCTGCGCAGCCAGCCCAGCTCTCCTGGTCCTTCCCTCCCACCCTGGCTCCCCGTCACGTTGACGTGATGAGCTTCGGGCTGGTTTGTGCGTTGCTTTTATTTAATATTGAGGGATTTGCTTCAGATCGGTGTTTCAGACTCAGAACTGCCTTCTGCATTTTCTCTGGGTAAAACAAGAAGGTGCAGAAATTAATGGGTTTTTTCCTTGGATTAAGGAAACTTTGTAAAAATAAGGAAATATTAAGAACTACTTGGAAATCTACTAGCAAGCCCAGAATGGGGGTGAGCGCGTATGTTGGGAAGTGAGTGTTGTTTTGCAACCTGGTTGCTAGCTCCCCGTGCTAGAACACGGCACTGGGAGTTGGTTCCTGTGTAATTACTTGTGTTCTGGATGTGCTCCTGACTCATCCATCCCCCCTCACACACGTCCCTCCGTGCCTCAGTTTCCCCATCTGTGAACTGGGGACTTTGATGCTTGTGCTTGTGCCAAGGTATTTTGTGAACCAAATTATTTGTTGTGGATACGCTGCAGCTTGTGTTAGTCCCTAAGGGTCCCGTGCGTGGGGCAGGGGGCAAATACATTGATTTGTAAGCAGACAGCATCTCTGCTGCAAGGAGCACGTGAATTGCTGCTTGAGGTAGGGAGGAGGGAGACACCTTTCCAATTCTGGGGATCAGAAGGTTGGGCCTGAGAGGATTCGGGGGCTCATTCAGGGCAGGCATGGTGAAACCCAGGTCTCGCTCTTGCCTGTGTTTGGCCTCGGTGCCCCTCTCCCGGCCAAGGAGGGTCCCTTCCAAGCGGAGCTGCTGGGTTTGCTCTGGCTGTTACAGTCTTTGAAGAGAGGATGTAGTTAAAGTCAAGTGGATCCATTTCTGCCATGCTAGCTCATCACGGGTGACTTATTTATCTTCTCCCGAACAAACCCTCGGCATCGCAAAGAACTGCTGCTTCTGCTGAAGCCTTTCTGAGATGCGGGGAGCCGGTGCTTTGTGAGACCAAGCTCCTCTCCTCTCCGGTTGTTCCTGGGGAAGGTGCAGCAGGTGCTGTGGGTTTAAGTGTTTAAACTCGGCTCTTTGTAAAACATCCTTAACGTCAGGCTGGGGTGGTTGGTGCTCCCCTGTTCCTGCACACCGGTGCGTTTGAGCGCTGAGCTTGCTGCTGTGCCCTTCCCAAGGGATGCTTGCTGCCAGCACCCTGCCTGCACCTCTCTGAGAGCATTTGTAGACTCTGGCTCCCCAGGGATGAGTGATGGGAATGATTTTCCCAGTGATTACGCGATTGTATCAGGAGTTTGGCTGGACAGAGCGAGGCAGAATAAACAGGGGACCTTTCCAGTAGAACTGGTGGGATTGGGAAATGCTCCCAGAGGTGGACTGGGGTCCGCTGGCAAGGCTCAAGCCTCTGTAGCCCAACACCAGGTGTGCCAGAGGTATTAACTCTGGCCCTTGCCAAGGCTTGCTAGCTCTGGCCCAGCTCCGTGCTAATTCAGCTGTTCTCCCAGACTCTAGCTGGAGAGCACCTGGGCTGTGCTTCCTCTCCTTCCCAGAGTCAAGGTAAGCATGGGTCCGTCCTCGCCTGCTGAGGGAGGCATGTCTTAGATGCCGGGCAGGACAGCGGACTCAACAGTGAGGCGGAGAGGCGCAGAGGACGCGCGAGCCGATAGCTAGTGCTTGCTGCAGAGCACGCTGGCGTCGGCAGACAGGTAGCTGCTCTCTGCACTGGGAGTTTGCCCATGCGATGCGATGCCTCCAAGCAGCCAAGGCCCCTGTGACTCATTACACTTTCCTCCTTCTCTCGTAGCCTTTTGTGTCGAAGATGGCGGGTGGCGTGGACGGCCCCATAGGGATCCCGTTCCCCGATCACAGCAGTGACATCCTCAGCAGTCTGAATGAGCAGAGAAACAACGGGCTGTTGTGCGACGTGGTCATCTTGGTGGAAGGCCAGGAGTTCCCCACCCACCGCTCCGTCCTGGCAGCGTGCAGCCAGTACTTCAAGAAGCTCTTCACCTCAGGGTTAGTGGTGGACCAGCAAAACGTGTATGAGATAGACTTTGTGAGTGCAGACGCCTTGTCGGCTCTGCTGGAGTTCGCTTACACCGCGACCCTTACTGTCAGCACTTCAAATGTCAATGACATCCTCAACGCCGCCACACTGCTGGAGATCCCGGCGGTAAGGGATGTTTGCACGGATCTCCTGGACAGGAAGATTCTGGCCAAAAATGACCAGATGGATACAGTAGATCAAATTGATCAAAGGAACCATCTCAGAGCAAAAGAGTACCTGGAGTTCTTCCAGAGCAACCCCGTCAATGGCCACCAAGGCAGCTTTCCGTGGACCAACCCAGAATTGAGAGACCTTCAGAGACTGAACTTCCGAGGCCAAGAGGAGGAGGAGGAGCCGGACTGCAATGGCATGGACTTCTACTCTCAAGCCCCCCTAAGTGAAAGACCAAAGGCGAGTGACTGTGATCCTGACAGCAACCCGGCCATGTGGCTGGACAGAGAGGAGGAGGAGGCGGCAGCAGCTCCTGGCTCCTTGTTTTCACCTTCCCAGAACGGACATTACAGCGCCCGTAGCCTGCCCACGCCAGGAGAAGAAGAGGGGACCCTGGGGGGGGCTCTGGATCAGCAGGAAGCCGATGACTCCCCCAGCTTCATTCCTGCTGGAGCGGATACGGAGGATGACACAAGGGAGGTGGATGGCTTGGCTGCTAGCGCCCTGCTGCAGCAAATGATCAATTCCGTGGGGAGACAGCAGCTCGGGGAGGACGACCGAAAGGACGACGATGGCGTCATGGATTATTACTTGAAATATTTCAGCAATTCAAACGAGGGCGACGTCTATCCGTCCTGGTCCCAGAAGGTGGAGAAGAAGATCAGGGCAAAAGCATTCCAAAAGTGCCCCATCTGCGAGAAGGTGATCCAGGGGGCTGGCAAGCTGCCGCGCCACATCCGCACCCACACCGGGGAGAAGCCCTACGAGTGCAACATCTGCAAAGTCCGATTCACCAGGTAAGGCGCGGGCGGACGCTGGAGGAGAGGGGACTGTCGCACAAATCTGGCTCTTGTCTTACCCCAGGGGTTGGCGCGGGGCTGGTCTTGTGCAATGCTATCTTGCCTGCTTGACTGATTGCCATCTTACCAGGCGGGTTGGGTATGAAGGCCAGAGTTTTCCAGAGACACAAGCAATTTGAGGGTCTGACTCTTGAGATACCTCAAGCCTCCTGTCTTGAGATGCAGTGCCATGCCGTGCTGGTGTCCTGAATTGCTGAGCTCTGCTGGAAACCTGGCCAGACCCAGGCTTCTGCGGAGGCTAAATAACGTGGTTCATGAAACGGAGCTGCAACCCTTGGTATTTCCATTGTGGCCAAGGAGCCCGGGATTGAGGTGGGAGTCAGAGTTGTTTGGAAATGGCTTCCTGGGGTGCCTGGAGCTCTGGTGGCTGGTAGTTGGGCTGGGAGGAGGCTGGACCCCGCACCGCTCATGTCTGCTCTCAGCGAACCGTGGCAGGCTGAGCGATGGCGGCCTCAAACAGCACACAAACTCCGGTGCCTTGGTTCAGCTCCCCGGGGGCGTTCGCCTCGGCGCTGTTTCTAATCAGGGTTCCTCCGCTCCTTCCCTGTAATGCGGGAATGCTGAAGAAAGGGGATATTGTCTGGATTCCTCCAGTTCACCAGAGTCCACGTGTTGCAGCGCCGCCTCCTCTCTCTGGTCTCTGTGGCTGTGGTGGCCGAGCTGGGGCAAGGGTCCCAGCCCGGTTCCCCCCTCATCCTGCCGAGGGGCTGTGTGGGCAGAGGAGCTGGGCTGCCTGCCCTGCCCACTGAAATATTCCCGGCTTCCCAAGTGCTGACTGCTTTGCTTCCCTGGAGTCTCATCCTTGGGGGGAAGTTGGGAGGCCGTGGGGCTGGTCCCCATCGCAGGCGGCCCGTGGAGGTGATGGGTGGCTCCGGTGTGAAGCCAGCGAGACCTGGACGTGGCAGGAGGCCATGTCCTGCCCCACGGCGCTGCGGGCCCTCTCCCCGTGGCCGTGACCGCGCCCAGCCCCACGTTGGATAGCTGAGGAATGCAGATAATGGCGGGGGCAGGATGCCAGCCTTCTGCCGCTCCCCCAGCGCCGGGCCCTGCCACGCGGCACCACCCTGCCCCATGCTGGATCTGCCCCGCGTGTGCCGGGGGCCGCTGGGGCCGCCCGCCCTGGGTGCTGCACACACCCCTGTGCAGAATCCGGCCACCGCGCCTGAGTGGTCCGAGGCCCTTGCGTAGCCGGGAGCTGGCGGGTGTGGAAATGCCGCAGGGTCCCGGCAGCCATTGACACCGGGGGTAGAGGCGAGGGGAGGCATGGTGTTTTTTGGAAGAGGAGGCGGTCGGTGGGGCAGTGCCACCTCATCGCTTTTCCGCCTCGCCCTTCTGTGGGTTTTCGATGGGGACCTGCTCCCTGCGGGCTCTCGGGAGGGCCTGGGACTGTAGAGAATGGGGTGGAAAGTGTTTTCTTATCCCAGCCCCTATAAACAAAACTGTTTCATAATATGCCAGGGCCATGCTATTTTCCAGCCAAAATACATCCCAGAGAACCTCCCGTCGCCTCACTGCCACCAGCGCTGTGCTCCATCTCGTGTCTCGCCCCACAGCGTCCGCCTGCCGCTCCTGCTCTGACCCACGGCGCTCGTGGAAGATCTCCCTTGCGGCTGCTGCCCAAAATCCCCGCTGCATTCCAGCTCCCCCTGCCCGTGGCTGGCTTGCCAGTGCCAGCCTCACCCCCCGGCCCGGCCCGCCGTGGGGTGCGACAGCGCAATGGACTCAAGCTGCCGGCCCGGGCCTTGTCTGCTCCGGGCTGTTTTTGTTGGTGGTGTCAAGGTTGTTGGTTGCTTTTTGCTGCTTCTCCCCCAGCCCCGGGCTGTGCTCGAAGCCTCGTCTCCCAGGCTCCCAGTGTCAGAGTGCCACCCCCTCCAAACGCTCCATCATCCTTGTTCCCCCTGATTTTACTGTTGTTCTGCGTTCTTTCCCCATCCTCGTCCCATCGGGTGACAGTGCACTGCTCAAAACCGAATCTTTTCCCTGGGCTGGAGAAAATGCTGCCTGTCGCAGAAGCCAGAGCAGGCTGGGCGCGGGGAGCCTCCTGGGAGGGCAGCAGGCAGGAGGACGAGCTGGGGCTGTTCTGCAGGGGGTGTTTCCCGTGCTGGGTGGGGACCGGAGCCAGTCGGTTTGCTCCGATTTTTGCTCGCTTCTGCTTCCTGGTTCCCCTGCATTCGCAGAGGGAGGAGCGGCGATCATGCTCTAGCAATCTTCTGAAAGAAAGGCAGAGTGATTTGATAAAAATTATAAATGCTGCGAAAATACTATAAATGATAAAAAATTTATTTTAAAAAAGCTGCTTTGCCGTGTTGCTGCGTGCCACCTTGTTTTTGGCAAGGCCCACCTTCCCAGGCCCTTCGGGAGCTGCATTAAAACCAGAAGTGGACACATCCTTGGTGTTCTGGTACTTCCCTTCAGATTTAGGATTTCCTGGGGCCCTGTACGGTCAGAATTTCCCCCCACGGGTGACGGCAGCGGTGGCTGGGCGGGGCTGGGGCCTGCCTTTCCCGTACCGGAGAGCAGAGAGCCGAGCGGTTCCCTCGCTGTCTGCCCAGGGCCGAATCGTGCTCCTCGCTGCCTGCGCTGCCCCGCCATGTGCTTCGTGCTTGGTTTTTGGTTTTTTTTTTTTTTTTTTTTCCTTCAGGAAGAAGTGAGACGCTGTGGCTCACGTGGCCTTGTTGGCCCCCAGCCCGGCTTCTGCAACTGCCCTACCCTGGCTCCCGAGAGCTGTGGCTGCGCAGGCCTTCTGGGAGCCGGCTGGCCGCGTACTGGGCCGTGCTCAACCCCGCACGGGGCGATGCCTGACCCCACACGGGGCCGTGCTCGACCCCGTACTGACGCTCAGCCTTGTACCAGGCGATGCTCGACCCTGTCCTGATGCTCAGCCCTGTACTGGGTGGTGCTTGGCCCCGTAACCGGTGCTCAGCCTTGTACTGGGCGATGCTCAGCCCCATACCGGGCACAAGGGCCAAAGGCAGACCCCCCGGCTGACCTGCCGCCCCCCTGTCCTTTCTCTCCCGCGCAGGCAGGACAAGCTGAAAGTTCACATGAGGAAACACACAGGGGAGAAGCCGTACTTGTGCCAGCAGTGCGGCGCCGCTTTCGCTCACAACTACGACTTGAAGAACCACATGCGCGTCCACACCGGCTTGCGGCCCTACCAGTGCGACAGCTGCTGCAAGACTTTCGTCCGCTCCGACCACTTGCACAGGCACCTTAAAAAAGATGGATGCAACGGTATTCCATCCCGGAGGGGCCGCAAGCCCCGGGTGAGAGATGCCGGGGGTTTGCCCCCCACCCCTACGGGGAATCCCGAAGATGGGAGTTTTCCAGCCGGTGGGGAGAGTCAGGAATCGGAGGACACCCTGCAGGGGAACGGCCAGGAGCAGCAGCACTTTGAGGAGAATTCAAATAATGAAGCATCAGGATTGAATGTAGCAGGAGGGTCGTCTGAGGGTAACGCGCAAGGACTCTCCTAAACCAAAAAAAAAAAAAAAAACAAAGTGTCACAGAATCTAGTTAGTACTTTTCCTCCAATTTTTCTCTTTCAAGATGTTTCTCTCCCTTTTTTAAAAAAAAAAAACAGAAAAAAATATATATATTATGTTTCCCATCTTCCCATCGTAAGCAGGGCTCCCCCGAGGATCCCTCAGTAGCCAAGGACCTTTTCTTGGAAAGGCAGACGCTAGGAAGCACGGGGTGGGGATGGAAAGTGGCTCTGTCACATGGAAAAGAGCTTCCATGTAAATCCAAAGCTTTATTTTGTGTCCAAACACACGTTAAAAAGATATTTCAGAGAAAGATCTATTTAAGGAAAAAAAAAAAAAAGCAAAAATAGAAAAAAAAAAAAGTGGTAGGAGTGGAAGGGCTCTTTCAGGGCAGGCGATACACGGTGCCTCGGCGGGGCTGGGGAGCGGGGCCAGCCTTCCCCCCTTCGCTTTTTGGGAAGTTAACGCTCCAGTGGCTCGAGATGCTTGGTCCTTGCTGTGTCCCGGGGCGGGGACGGCTCCTTCCGGGGAGATCGGGGTCGGTTTTGGGGGGTTAACGGGGCGTGGGTCCTTCCCACCCTTTGCCAGAGGGGGGAGCTGAGGGCAGGGGCTTGGTGTAGAAAATCGCCTGAAATTGCCTGATGGTGTGCGTGGACAGAGAGGATTTTGCAGGGTTGCTGTCGGCAGCGCCTGGGGGACACCCTGGTTGGGGACACCCTGGGCCAGGGACACCCTGGTTGGGGACACCCTGGTTGGGGACACCCTGCTCGTGCCGGTGCCGCTGCCAGTGGACGCCAGCGGGCGAGGGTGCGGCCGTCCCCGCGCGGGCATCCTGGGGTGCCTGGCTGCTCCCCGAAACGGGCTGGGACGCCTCCGGCGCAGCGCGTACCCCAGCGCCCGCTGCCCTGGCAGGGTTCGGGGGCGTTGCAGGGGGCAGCTCCCTCCCACCCCCCAGTGTATTTTGGGCACAGGGTCAGCACGGCCGTGTTCCCGCAGGCCCCGAAAGCGCCTAAAAATGGCAAATTCCTTTTAAAAAAGGTTATTGGAGGTCTCCCGTAGAGGGGCAGGAGGCCTTTGGGCAGGGGGGAGGGGGAAAGGCGAGCTGTGGCTGTCCCAGCTCTCCCGGCCCCATTCCCAAAAAAAAAAATTATATATATATATAGAGATGCTCTATGGCTCTAGAGGCGGGTATGTAACCCTCGGGGTTAGCAGCGGACGATAAGAAAAGGCACCTTTCAGCTGGTCACCTGTTTTCTAAATGCACATTTTTAAATGAAAAAGAGATTTTAAGCCCTTTTATTTTGAAAGCACTTTTTAGATTCTCTTCCTTTTTTTTTTTTTTGTTTTGTTTTTGGTTTTGGTTTTTTTTTTTCCTTTTGGTGTTTTGTTTTTACTTTCAAAGCAAGAGCAGGTTTGGCCGAATGTATTTTGGAGAGGGAGTGAGAGGGGAGTGTGTGCTGGGGGGGAGGGCTGAGTGGTGGGGGTGGGGGAGAGATGGATGTTTATTTAATGCAGAAAAAGCAATAAAAAATAAAAAAAAAAAACCATGATAAAAAAAAATAAAAAAAAAACAAACAAAGAAGTCTTAGCACTTTGCGATGGAACGGGTACTTTGAGATCACTTTATCTTAATTTAAAAAGCAAAAGCAAAACATGTTTACAAGTCAAAACCAACTTCTACGGAAAAAAAAAATATTATTAAAAAAATCCTAAATTTATTTTTGTAAGAAAAATGTGTATATATATATATATATTAAAAAAAAAAAGAGCATAGGCAGATTCCAAGTTCTATGTCGCGGAGCAGTGCAAGCCGTGAGGTGCCCGGGAGGAAGGTGCCGGTGAGGGTCCGCCACGTTCCGGCACGCGGCCCCCCGAAGCCGCTGCGCTTCGCCCGTTTAGCCGACAAACAACGAAACCACAGAACGCTTGAATTTTAGGCAGGAATCGTGGCATTTTTGTTTTGGCTTTATGTATTGTTCATTTCTCCCCACACCTTATTATTATTATTATTGGGGGTTTTTTTTAATTTTATTTTTCCGATGTTTTCTAGCCAGTGCTAGGCCAGACGGCTCTCCCACCTCCCGCGCTGCTCCCCGCGGGGTCACTTCGGATCCGGGCACCGAATGCTCCGGGAAGGTGCCGGGAGGAGGCCCCGGATCCCGGCCGGCAGCGGGGGGCTCAGGGCTGGGCAGCAGACAACCCCCCCCCGCCGCCCCCGGCCGCTGCGTAGCGCCGGCTGATTCCGGCATATGCCAAAAAAAAACCCAAAAAAAACCAAAAAAAAAAAAAAAAACCCAAGCATGGATTTGTAAATAGACACTTACTTGAGGTTCTGCATTGTAATCAGCAGAGCTGTGGTCTCTCTTTTCTAGTTTGTGTTAATTTTTTTTTCTCCCCCCCCCGCCCCCAGCTCCTCGCCCGGCCCTGACCCGCGGCCGCGAGGGGGAACCGGGGCAGAGGGAGCAAAGGGAGGGGGAAAAAAAAAGGAAAAAAAAGAAATAAGGGGAGGAGAAAAAATAAAAAAGAGGGAGGGGAAAAAAGGAAAAAAAAGAAATAAGGGGAGGAGAAAAAAATGAAAAAGAGGGAGGGGGAAAAAAAGCTAAACCCGGCACAAAAAGTAAGAGGTGGAGAAGAGAGCAAGTGCCAGGATTCCCCGCGGGAAGCGCGGCCCCCCCCCCGGCGGTTCTGCCCCCCCCCCCCCCGGCAACACTTTAGCACAAGTTTGAGTTTGCACTAAAACCAAAACAGAACACACAAACCAAAAAGAAAAAAAAAAAAAACCAAAAACAAACAAACCACCACCAACACACCCCGACCCCACCCCCCCCACCCCGGGTTTGTCCCCGTCCGCAGCCATCGCCTGCCTTAACACCCCCCCCCCCCCCGCCCCCCCCCAGCTCAGCAGCCAGATTGGATTTTTGTTGTCGTTATTGGTTTTTTTTTCTTTTTTTTTTTTTTTTTTTGTTTTTAATTCAGGTTGTGATAAAGTGTTGCCAAAGATACTGCTGAGTGACACCCGGTCGGGAAAAGGGGGGGTTGTGGGGGGGGGGGGGGGAATTAAATTATAATTAAATCGTTTTACAACAGGACAAAAACCCAAAGAGGGGTGTAAGGGCAGTGGGAGCTCAGCCTGGGGGTCCCGGCCTGGGACACCGGGCAGGGCTGGGGTGGTGCCGCCCCCCCAGAGCCGCTGGTGACTGTGAGAGGGCCGGGGGGGGCCGTTCCCTGCTGGTTTGGGGTCTGACGGGGGGGGGGGGGAGGATGCAGGGGCTTCACCTCCTCCCAGGGCTGGGGGGACTGGAGGGGATCTCCTTCCTCCACCCCATGCTGCTTGGGAAGGTGCTGCACCCAGCCCCCCCCCCCCCGAAATGGGGCTGGGGGGCCGAGGGGGCTGCTGGCCCCCCCCCCAGCCTGGGCAGTGAGGGGTGGGGCTCATTCTTCTGCAGGAAAAGGGCTTATTTCTTCCCCCCCCCCCCAAATTCTCCTTCAGCACCCACTGCTCAGTAAGTCCCCCCCACTTTGGCGCGAGGGTCCCGCTGGCAGCCGGGCCACCCCCCCCCACCCCCCGAGGCCTGATTCGACTATTTAAAACGAAAAGCAGAAAACGCCGGTAGCGCTAGCTCTATGTACGGTATCTATTTATATTTGCAATTTATTATGAAAAGTTTTATTTAAATAAAGAAGAATTAAAAAAAAAAAAAAAGAGCGAATCACCACGGCGTCACGGGATGGAGCCTTCATGGGGGGGACCCAAGTAGCAAAAAGTTGATTTCTTTTTTCTAAAAATTTTATATATATATATATACACACACACAGAGCGCAAGAGCTGCAGCTTCTCCCGGGGCGGAGGGGTCGCGCGCGAGGCCGAGCTCTGCCCGGGAACCCAGCGACGATGCTCGAGATGGGGCCACTTTTTTCTTTCGTTTTTTTTTTTTTTCCCTTTTATTTTTTTTTTTTCCCTTTTTTTTTTTTTTTCTCTTGCGTCTTTATATATAATCTATTAAAGAGATTCTCTATCTAAAGCACTCGCAAGGTTTCAGCGGTTTTTTTATGTGTTAAAACTACTTTTGTGGTATAGCTGGGGAAAGGAGTTGAGGCGAGGGGGGAAAACAAAAAAGCACAGAAAAGACATTCCATAGATTGTAACTTTGATAGTTCTTTATAAAGTGTGGGAGATAAGGAAAAAAAAAAAATTAAAATAATAAAAATTGCACTTTGGGGGGGGCTTTAAAAAAAAAAAAATAAACTATATATTAAAAATACACGCGCAGCCGTTTGGTCTTCTTGGGAGGCGGAAAAGCTTATCGAGGGCGCCAGCCCGGCACGGGGTGGCTCGAGTTGGGGCTGGCTGATGCCGCTTTCTTCTGGGTTTTTTTCTTTGTGGTTTGGAGCTCCCCGAGCTGGGGGCGCTGCACTGGAAGGGGGGGACCCACGACCCGCAGCAGGGTGGGGGGGTTGGGTCTGATTTGGGGGTGTCCTGGGCTGCAGGGGCCGGTCCTGGCGTGTCGCCGTGCCTCAGTTTCCCCAAACGGAACAACTTTCCCCGGCAAAATAATGGCAAAGGGTGGGGGGTCCCACCACCCCAGCACAGAGCTGGGTGCCCACTCCCAGTCTGCCCAGTTCCGCCACGGCTGGATCTCGCCGTGTTAAGCTGCTTGGGCGGGGGGCGAGGCGTGAGGACGGGGGGGCGCAGGGCCCTAATCCCGTTTGGGTGCAGATTAGGGCCGGGGCCAACACCGGCACCCAGATGGCCACGGTTTAAGGAGCCGCTGGGGTAAGGGGTGCGCGTCCCCCCACACCTCCCTCCCCAAGGAGGCTGGGATGGGGAGCAGCTACAAATGGGGAAACTGAGGCAGACAGGGGCATGCGAGTGGCACTGAGGGGACACCAGCACCCAGAGCCCCCAAGTCCTGCTGCCAGCCTGAGCCAGACCCCGCCTGGCCCCCAGCCCCCCCATTGCTGCCATCCCCGGCCCCCCCCCCAAGCCACGTCCCCCCCTCAGAGGGCATGGCCAATGTTAACGGATTAATTTGTGTCATAAGCTTCCTAGTTTTCGGGAGCGTGAAGAGCTTTGGGGTTTTATCTCCCGGGATTTAGTGGCCGAGTCGTCCTAATGCCATTTAACACCTGGGAGCTGCGATTTTCATTAGGGGCGTCAGGGACAATTAGTAAGAAAATAATTAGGGCAGGGGCCTGCCGCTGGAGGGTTTAAGTCCCATATGTGCCATATGTTGGGGGACCCCCCCACGGGTGACACCGCTGGGATGGGGCCGGCCCTGATGGGGGTGACGTGGGGCAGTAGGTCCCCTCCTGGGGCAGCCGGCGAAGGTTGGATCCGGGGAGATGGAGGGTCCCATGGGTGGGGGTCCCCGCTGGGCCGTGGCGACAGGAGGGTGTTTTGGGAGGGGTCCCTCGGGGGGAAGTGTACCCCAGGCTCTGGCCCCATCCTGGCACGTTCGGGTTCCCTGGTGATAGGGGGAGACCCCTTGGTTCGGTGGGGTGGGGGGGACGTGGGGCAGGTGACATCCAGAGTGTCCCTGAGCAGGTCCTGCCTGGAGTTGCCCCCATTTTTGGGGGAGCTCCATCTGGGCACCACCTCCCTGTGTCCCTGAGCAAGGGGGGTTACAGGAAAGGGAGCCGGGGATGGGGAAGGAGGGGGCCAGGGCCACGGGGGGGGGGGGCCCAGCCCCAGCGTGGGCGCTCGGGCAGGCAGCGGTGGGGGGCGGTGGGCAGGGCGAGGGGTGGCAGCGCGAGAGGGGGGCCCGGGGGGCAGCAGGGGCAGCAGCAGCCCAGGCCGTACAGGGCGTAGGGGTGGTAGTAGCCGATGTTCACCCTGCGAGGGGAAACAGAGCACCTGGGGTCAGCCCTGAGCCCCAAATCCCACTGTGACCCCGCCTCACCACCCCCGATCCCTTCCGCAGGCCCCCAGCCCCACTCACCTGCGGACACGCCGCCGGGCCCGCCGGCGATGGTAGTCGCCTTTGGCAAAATCCTCCAGGTTGGCGGGGTGGATGGCCCAGAAGTGACCTTTGCCGTTGTCGCTGCGGCCGGCTTTGACGAAGCACTCGTTAAGGGAGAGGTTGTGGCGGACGCTGTTGCGCCAGCTCTTCTCCTGGGCCGAGAGGGACGGTCAGCCAGCCTGCGCCCACCACAGCCCCATTGTGCCCACCCCACGCGCGCCCGGGACATCAGTAGGCACCAGAGCGACCGCCCGCCCGGAGAAATCAGCCCCTCGGCACGTCTTGAAACTGTCCCGAGATCCAGACGCCGGCACGCGCGTGTTTTCCCGATGGATTGGGGTCAGCAGAGACGCGGTGAGTCAAGTCCAGCCTCGTTCCTCACCAGCACCCTGGGCTTAGCTCCATTTCCCCACCCCAAACCGTACCGAAACTGGGGGAAAACATCCCCCCGGAGGGCTCCGCTCTGCCGTCGCAGCCCCTCACCTTGTTCTTGAAGTAGGGGTAGTTGTCCATGATCCACTGGTAGATGTCAGAGAGCAGCAGCTTCTTCTCCGGAGAGGAGAGGATGGCGGTGGAGATGAGGGCGATGTAGGACTGCGAGGGTTTGTCCCTGGGCTCTGGCGGGGGCCGGGGGGCTGGCGGGGGGCTGCGGCGGGGGGGAGAGGGGGCGTGGGGTCCCCCCTCGCCCCGCTCCGACAGCAGGTACTCGATGGTGAAGGAGGCCCCGGCTGGGCGCCGGCCCCCGGGCACTGCGTCCCCCATGGTCCCTGCGTCGCTGCCAGGCGGAGGGGAGACCTCGGGGCCCGGCCCGGTAATTAGTGCAGATTACAGGGTTTGCTAATTGTGTTTTCACAAACGGGCTGCCTTCGCAAAGCAGGCTGTTTATCTGGCAAAGCCCCGGGTTTAGCGGGATTTGGACCTTTAAGCCTCATAAATAAAATGATTAATCCACTGGAGGTGGAGGAATTTGAAGTGGCACGGAGGTGCCCGTGGGGAGGCACCCAGCCCCGGCCCCCACCTCGCTCGTGGCTCCAGCTGCCCCCCAATTCCCAGGAGGGGTGGGGGGCTGCCCCTGCCCTACACGCAGACCCCCCCAGGTTCATTTTGGGGGTAAGCTCGGGGAGCCTCCCGGGAGAAATCCCAACAAGCCAACACCAAATTAAATGTAAATCTTTCTTTTTATTTAACAAACACTATAATTTGAACTTTGAAGAATGTGTACTGAGGGAAAGAAAAATAATTTTCTTTGTTTTTTCTCTTCTCTTTACAAAAAAAAGAAAAAAACAGGATATAAGAAAAAACATATGTACAGGAAGAGCTGGCCAACTCAAACAGAAAGCAGTAACAGAAGCATGATGTTTCCAAACAGTGGCTTGGCCTGGAAAATTTAAAAGCAATTAAATTAGATTACAAATATTAGAAAAAAAAAACTGGACTCTAAAGCTACTGTGCAGCCAGGGATGCGAGCCACAGAACTTTATACAGTAAAACTTTCGAGCTCTACCCAGGTTTTTTTTTTTTGTTTTAATTCCCCTTCCCACCCCTGCCCCCATTTAAACCTGAAAACATATTGCTTACACACAGACAGGAGAAAAAAAAAAAAAAAAGAGAAGAAAAAGAAAAGTCTGTCATACAAATAAGAGTTGCTCTGTGGGAGCAAGACTGGAAACAGCGGAAGAGCAAGCGAGATGCAGCTGCCTCCCGCCTGCTGCCCGCCCCTCCCTCCCCACGGCTGCCGGCCAGGGCACCCTCGCAAGGTGCCTGGGGAGAAAGCGTGGGTTAGGGGGTTTTTTAATTTTTTTTTTTTTTTTTCTTATTTCCCCTCCCCTTCCCCCTTTTGCCTTTAAATTTTCATTTGTCAAGATAAAACAGAGACGGGCAGGAAGGGCTGGGAGCGATGGGCGCTCCCCTCTGCCAGCGTCTG
This sequence comes from Chlamydotis macqueenii, assembly GCF_036417535.1. NCBI lineage: Eukaryota > Metazoa > Chordata > Aves > Otidiformes > Otididae > Chlamydotis > Chlamydotis macqueenii. The sequence continues at coordinate 2,555,371 of NC_141581.1, read as the reverse complement.
CAGCCCGGCGCGGCGCCCGCCCGTGCTGGGATCCCACACCGCGGGGCCGCAGAGACGGGAGAACGTGGAGAGGAACCTCGCGAAGCTTCCTGCTCAACAGCATTAGAGGATAATTCTCTGCTTTTGGGCAAGTCACTAACAAGGATTTAAAATAGTTCTGGGTAGACCTTGGTGGCTTTTCTGTTGACAAGAGATGGGCCGTGCTTCACTTTTTCCTCAAACACAGGACGAGCGCTTTGGAAAGCGCCGTCGCTTTGGTTCTGCCATTTCGCTGCCGTTGCCCCGTCAACGCCCCAGCTGCGGAGAGGTGAGGGGAAGCAGGGTTTGGGGCACAGGGCCCCTTCCCAGCGCTCGGGCGGGTCTCAGTACGGCGCAGCTGGTCGCTGCTCAGGCAGCCCCCACTGCAGCAATGCGGGGCGCGGGGGCACTGCTCCTGCTCGCCACCCATCCCGTGGGTGCGGCGAGGGGCAGAGACACAGGCCAGCCTCCTTACAGCGTTTATTCTCGTCTACAGATGAGAAAAGTCAGCAAGGTCCAAAGCAAAACAGAGTTCAGAGGCGTTAGGAACAGCAGAGCTGCTTGCGCAGAGTTAATTACAAAAACTCTCTAAGACAAAGTCAAAAAGGTTACCGCTTGGAAACTCAAAAGCAACATTTTGCCACCAAGAGCATAACAGTAGCTTTGGGTCTGGGACCAAAGTCTTGAACAGAGAAGCGGAAAGCCCAGAGGCTGCTAACACGTGGCCACAGGGCTCCACGCGTCGTTCCTCGGCTCTGTCCTCAACACCCTGCCAACAGTGCCGCCAGCAGCGCCGGTGCCGGGCCGCACACTGGTTCGTGACTGAAAGAAACCTGAATTGGAGTTTACCGAGGTAGTTGGCTAGAAACTGAGATTCCCCCACCTGGCATTTTCTCGAAGGCCCAAGCACCCTTCGCCCCCCACCCCGCTCCTCCTCACGTGCCAGGTGTCCAGCTGTCCTGCAGGTCACTGCCACCGCCTCCAGAAACAAAGCCTTCTCAAAGAAAAGGGAATGCGCAGCCCTTTTAAGTCTTCAAAAACACCAAGTTATTGCACTTCAAAAATACAACAGATTTGTGGTTCGAGCCCTCCCCACCCTCCCCATGGCTTCTGCTCAACTAAAACGATTCACTACGCACGATTTCTACATTACCGTCAGGTTAGGTTAAAAGGTTCAAAACGTGTCTCTTTACATGAGGTGCAGAGCTGCTGGAGCTCCTATCTAGAACAGTGCGATTCCAACCGTACATCTCTTCCCTCTCCCCCCGTGCCCCCCTGGCCCCACCCCTAAAAACCCCCTCTATGCTTGCCCGGTTATACAAACCTCCCTCACCCACCCACCCCTCTTCTCCTGACCCTCGCCCCGCTCCCCCCCCCACCTCCCCGCCCCGGACTCACACGTCCAGCAAAAACTTTCGATTAATTAAGGAATGGTTAATCAACAAGACAATAAAAATGCACACAGCTTTGGAGATGCACAGGAGCGGGATGTCCTGTAGATCTGCAGGTGAACTGCACCGGTTCCAGCCGTCCTGGTGAGGGGCAGCAGAGACCAGCGAGCTGTGGATTCTGACTGCCTGGCTTAAGACACTTTCCTTACTTCAGACTCCAGTTCAGGGTCAGGCTTTGAGTGAGGTCGTTTTCCAACCAAGAAGCAGCTCAATGGTTTGGTTTTTTTTGTTTGTGGTTGGTTGGTATTTTTTTTGTGGTGGTTTTTTGTTTTTTTTTTTTTGTTTTTTTTTTTTTTTAAACTTTTTCTCTTGCTTTAATGATTAATTTGGAACAGGAAAGTCAAAGGAGATCAGGGAGGATGGGAGATGAGGTGGGAGAGGACATTCTCCCCCTCCTCCAGTTTAATAAGCACCAGAGTATTCAAGTCTGTCCATTCTGAGATTCAGAGCTGCTTCTGCAGTCAGCAGGCAGAAACTAAACCTTTCTCGTAAGAGCAGCGTCGTTTTGGTTGGGGTCCCTCATCATCGTCATCTTCATCTTCATCTTCCTCCTCCTCTTCCTCCGATGATGAGCTGTCCAGTGTTAAATCCACCACGTCAGCAGTGGCCTTGCCGTTCTCACCGTTACCGTTCGGAGTGGGCAACAGCCCGTTCACATCTGAAGAACCTGAAAGAGGTGAGCAGAGGACTAATTAAGACACTTCATGGCCAGTTGAGGGGATGCTCCGATACTCTTGGTCTCTCGTGGCTGCGTGGTACTTCAAAGATAAGATTTTTCAGTTGGAAGGGATCTACAACCACCATCTATTCCAACTGCCAGACCGCTTCAGGGCTGACCAAAAGTTAAAGTGTGTTGTCAAGGACATTGAGAAGCTTGGGGCATTCACCGTGACAGGCATGACCTTCCTCGAGGAAGCTTGTTCTGGTGTTTGACCACCCTCTTGGGAAAGAAATGCTTCCTTGTCAAGTCTAAAAGGCAAAGGGGTGCCTGAAACAAACTCTCTTCAGGCAGTTGCCTAAAAAAAAAAAAAAAGACCCAGTGCCACAAACCTGATGCTCTCTCTGGGGTGAGGACTCGCTACAGCACCCAACAGCGCCTGCCCGAGAACCAGGAACCGGCCCGGCCAAAGCAAGAAGCTACACAACTGCACTGCCGACCCCGTCAGCAGACACCACCGCAGCTAGAGGACCCAGCCTCGTGCGGGCCAGCCAACAGGCACACTTCCAGCCAAAATCATCTTTTCCCACAAAAGTAGTGCAGCGCTGCTCCAGGCTGCTCTGGCTGATGACATTTCAGGGGTCATTGCAGAGGTGCACATACTGACAAACTTGTTTGATGCCACTCTGGAAACAATCCAGCTTTGCAGAATAACCCCATTTGGGCCAGGCCCTCCTCCGCAGGGATGGGATGCGCCCTGGCCATGCTGTTCCTTTCTTGGAGAGGCTGAAAACAAAGAGACTACGCAGAGGAAGTTCGGAGACCCAAACTTGTGTTAAGATATCTCACAGCTTTTCCCAAGCCAGCTGGGGAACTCTGCTTTTGCAGTTTGTGCATGTTTCCTACAGCAATTTGAAGTCTTTAGCTCCAGAGATACTCACCTAGAACTAATATTGGACACTGAGGGCTGCAGCTCCGCTCTTTCTCAGCTCTGATGGGACACCAGGAGCCATCCACCAGGTACTCTATTTCATCCGCGTCTTCACATTCTGTTAGGATCTTTGACAGGAGCCTGGACAGGAGACAAGATGCCATCTATTAAGCTCGAGGCAATTAGCAGGACGTATTTAGTGAGGGGCCATCAACCTGGATCTTCACCTTAAACAGCCCTGAATTTAAAAGAAATTTGGTGCTGGCAGAAGGCTGCCAACAGACAGCCCTTGCAGTCAATGGCTTGTTTTATTTCCCATTAAACAAGTACAGGTTCTGACAGTGCAAACCATCCCAGTCCTTTCTGACAACTTACCTAAACCATGAACTAACATTTTAATTACGTGCAATTAGAAGACAGTCTTGCCTCTTCACCCAGTTTCCCGAGTCTGTGGTGCCGCTTCCAGACAGATGCCTGACGCCCCATCTAGGGCTGTATGCAGGTAGATTCGCACCGAGGCATCAGCAAAGGACAAAGTATCCTATGGCATCAAGAAATAAGCAATCCAACAAGCAGCACTTCACTTCCTTCCTATTTTTATTTCCCAAAGCCACCACAGCAGTCACCAAAACCATATATACAGCCTCCTGTAACAGGAAAAACATGTTCTCTGCTGAAAATAAACCCAGTGTAGATACCTCGATGTCAGCCATCTCTCATCACAGAGGCACTAACGAAAATGAGGCCCTTACTCTGGCTCACTGTGCCTCAGAAACCGGGTACAGGCTTTATTCCGCTGTGTCCCACCACTTGCCTGGGACGTTTATTTGGACATGCTATTGGAACCACTGTTCTGCAAGGCCTTATTCACCTCCGGATTTGAGCACTCCCCCTTCAGTATAAAGGGGAGCTAACAGCAAAATCTTACACGCTCAAGAAAACTATTCATGGCACACTGGTGGGAGAAAGGTTCTACTTTCTCCCAGCTAAAGAAGGAAAAGCGTTTCCACAGATGGTCCTGTCATCCAGCGGAGCAACCACCAAGGCTGCAATTCCAAAAAAGCTGACAAGACCCAGGGGATCTCAGACTCCACCAACCACCTCCCTCCTCAGGAGCCTACGCCCCTTTTTTGACTAACAGCATCCAGCTGAGTGCCAGGTTCCCTCTAGCTTACTTTCAGGGAGGTCTGAAGATCACCTCAGCCATAGAACTGGTACCGAAACCCAGTCTCGAGCACTGCAGAGCCGGGACAAAGAAATCTGCTGAGCCTTCACTAGTGACGACGACCTCCTCCTCGTCCGGGAGGGACAGGTGCATTGCTGACATGTGGAGGTTCCACAATCCAGCCCCTCACACCTTCCTCTTCAGTCTCAGCAGCCTCCTTAGAGATCTCAAAGGAACTGGATTTTCCTGTTGGTTTTGGCCAGAGGACAAAGCAAACAGGTTATCTACACTTAGGCTGCTTCACACTGTCTAAAAAGCCGCAACTCCTGGATCAAGTCAGTACCTACAAACACAGCAACGCTCGGAATATTATCAGCCAGGCCCTGGGAATATATCATCCAGGCTGAGACTCGTCTGCTTACTTCACTGCCTTGGGCGCAAAGGGAGCTGGACGCACCTGAACAATTTCCTCCCACTTTTGAGGGAATCTACAGAAAACTCTCCCTACTTTTGAAGCAATTTACGTTAGAGGCCAGTTACACAACCAGGAGGGTGGAGATCGTTTTCCAGAAGCCAAGAACCACGCATCTTCCTCCACCAGTCCTCAGGACTGCTCCTGCCTTGGCTAGTACCACTATGGAGGTCAGTGGTCCCAGCCCATGAAACGGGCTCTTGGCCTTTTGAGGCAACAAAGCTTCATCTGGGAGATTGGTGGAGATTACTGTTCACATTAAATTCACTCCGTGCTCCTTCCTTTACTCCTGGAAAAGAGCCAGGCAATTTATGGTGCTCTTCTCTAGAGATAGCCTCTGGAACCCGTATTTCTGGAGCTGACAAGCCTCGTTGCCAGGTTTCTGGTTTGCCTCAGGTGGCCCCTGCTGTCAGCCTCGCTCCTTCTGCAGTTTGCATATAGGGCTTCATCTGCCAGGTCTGCAACGAGGAGCGGGAGATCTCCTGCTTTTCACAGTAATTCTCTTGGCACACAACTGCATTTTTAAGCTCTCCAGTATCAAACCTCACTTAGATATATGAGCATCACCTCCAAAGTGTTCTTGCACTGCTAACTGTAGCACTCCAGCTCTCCTAGCTTATGGTGAGCCCTCCGCTCTTCTCTCTGGGAAAAAGACAGAGCAAACTCACTTGCTCTATAGTCCAGATATGGGAAACACCATTCCCAGACGGACAGGGAACCAGATGACAAGTCGAGTGCCAAGTTTAAAGCAACCTTTCCCCAGTTCACAGCAGAAGAACTCTTGGCAGGGCTCGGGACATGCATTTCTTGCCTCACCCTTTTCCAAATGCTGTTCAGAATTTACTTTGCTTTAATTCCCTCTTGTGCTTTCACAGCACTCCTCCAACTATGCCACATTCAGAGGAGACAGTAGAAAGAGAACATCCCTCATGCAGAAGAGACAGGGGCTGCCTCGCTGGGAACACTGAGCATGGGGATGCTGGTGTGGCTCTGTCCTTCTGGCCCACAACAGGGCAAGTCAGACCCAAATGCACAGCTGGGGCAAAAATTTCCAGTCTGCCCTTTGCAAACCCACTCTAAAAGTGCTCTAACAAAAGCTGGTTCCATCCCAGCACTCCCCATTTGCCTGACAAGTGCACCGGTGTCCCCTCCCACAGCCAGGAGCCCTCAGGGTCCTCTGAGCACCCCACAGCCCTGCTGCACAGGCTCAGCCTGCTAGCACAGATCAACCACCGAGTGTCCCCAGAGGAACTACAGCAGGAGGCCCAGGGAGCCCGGGCAGACCCACAAAGCCTCCAACCTGGATGGTATTTCCAAAGCATTTTAATTCTGTCTCTTCCGTGCATCCGAACCTGCTGCTTCCCCCCCCCCCCCCCACAAGGCATGCAAAACACAGAAACAGTCCTTGCTGAGGTATCCTTCCCATCCTTGACACTAAGATCTTCACAATACCCACGGGAACAGTTACAGAGAGTGTACAAGTACTGCATTTGTACCACTCTCTCAGGGGCTGCATGTGGCACAACTTCCAGTTCAATAGCTGGCAGAGAAGATCCCCCAATCACATTTACACTGTGCCAAGAATTGCTTGTGAGCTGATGAGCACCTCACACCAACAAGAAAACAGGAAGATGCTCCCTATCAAAAAGTCACCCTATTGGCTGCTTATAAAGTGGTTAATTCCCTGCAGTATGATATCGGTCAACCAAGGCAGCTAGTTGTGCAGGTTCATCTGCCTGATGAAGAGAGTGAGGCACTAAATGCTTGATTCTCAAAACTCTTCAGTGTAATACAAAAATTAAGAAAGGTAGACAAACAGTGAAGCCTTGCTCTAATACACCAAGACAAACAAGTCAGAATATTATGTGCCAGCAGAATAAGCTTCCAACTTTACGTGAGGCGAACTTCAAATCAGACACACAGACCAAAAGACAAGATGCTGCACCCAGCGGGAAAAAAGAAAGGGGCTGAGGACAGAGAAGTGTACGTACTCACCCATCAATTATTAGCTGGTCATAGGGTGCTGGTTTGTCACACACAGGGCACATCCATGTCGGCTTTTTCTCATTCATCTGTAGGTAGAAGACTGCATCAAAGCATTGCAGATGTGCACAGGTCTCCGCCCGGCAAGGGACAGACAGCCGCATCTTCACTAGCTGTTGAACCAAAGAGCAGAAGATCAGCGATAAAACCCACCCAAGCCTTCACCAGACACTTCTCCTCCCAAGCAAAACAGTTCATCAGTTTGCAAGGCTGCTCGGACAGTAGAATAGTGTTTCTTGACAAAACCAGACTGAAATATACTGCAAAGACTTACCGGACAGATAAGAGAGACACGAACACCCGTAGTGGCAATCTCACTGTCTGGATCCAAGCGTAGCTTCTCTTTTACTGCAGTAAGAGTAGAGGGCACAAAATTTAAGAGATGCAAACTCAAACCTCAGAAACAACGTGTAGCACAGGTCAAGCAGCTCACTGACAGCCCTTGGCTGCATATGAGTCATTTTCCCCACAGACGACAACCTCTGCCAGTCAGGGACAGAGGACACAGGAGACAAAGCTGTTGTACGGGACCAGGCTTGTGCAACCCGCAGAGCTCACTAGAGATGCTGCTTGGCTAGCCAAAAACCTTCTCCACGATGAGGCAGTTCGTGGTCTGCAGGCAGCTGGAGCACTTTCTGGTCAGCCCGGATCACCTTTTCTTACAGATCCCCCATCCCAACAGCCTAGCTCTCCCAGCCAAACTGCACATGCCGCCTCTCATCCAGGCAGACCAAACGAAGGAGCCGGGATGGGCTTAGGTGTTGGGATGAGGGCAACATCCGCATGCTATCTGCCAGCTACACTGTTAATGCTCTCTTAGCGACCCTTACACCTCTTATTTACAAACTACAGACTGGGCAGCTGGGGTAGAGGAAATCCCACTGCTGACCAGCTTTTTCATGTTAATATTACAGCAAGGCAGCCAACTGGGAGTTAACTTTGTCCCACTCTGGAGGGGACAGACACCCACATACCTGGACTTCCTGTATGGAGGGAAAGAGTGGGCGGACAGAGCTCTAGCACATGGCAAGACTTCTGGAACGAAGTCAGTTTAGGCTTATCTGATCATTAGTATAAGCAGAGTGGGTTTAATTCCCTTCCGAGATCAGTGGCAATAGGACAGGGTTAACTGCCTCCCCCTGCCCCCTGAAATTCAGAGAAAGTCCCCCCAGAAGTAAGCAAACACAGGATTCAGTCAAACTGACAGGAAACCACATCCCATTATTTCCCCACCTAATGAACAAGCCTCCTTTAGTGCTGCTGGGCTATAACTCTTCAACTTATATGCTGGCCAGCTCATTTATTCCAGCAGATTGTTTCACAGGAACCACAAACAGACCAGAGATACCAGGGCAGACAGCTCAAAGAGCAAGGCAGCCATGAAAAAACAGTCACAAGCAGCGATCCAGCATATATTTAGAAAGAATCAGATGTTAGGAAAGGAGTTAGAGAATCCTGCCCTCGCTGATGCATCCTGAAAGGAAAACCCAGAGGAGCTGCAGGCAAACCAAAAAGAGCAGCAACCATACAGGTCCTACACATGCAGGTCCTGCATCAAGGTGCAGAAACATAGAACATAGAAAATTAGCTTTAAACTACTACACAGCTCCTAAAGAGTAGCGGCTGCTAACGCTGCTGTCTGAAAAGGCCTTTGACACTTCCATCACCGTTTTTCTTTGGAGCAAGTCAACCATTTATTCTGACCTTTTCAGATCATAACAAGATGTTTCCAGACAATGAGGCTACATGCCATTTTGTAACACACAGCTCTAATTAGAGAGCGACTTCTCAGATGTGAATTTGGTGTTGTTTTCTTCACATTAGGAGATTTTCATTCAAGCTTAATCTTTTGTAAAGTTCTTTGTAAAAGCATTCTCTGTACATCAATTACTATGACACATGGGAAGGAGAAACAAGCATTTACTAGGACCTCCTGACTAGAATCAGGCTCTCTTAAGACTGCTTTTGGATCCACAGCCATGTCTGTAAGCATTTCTATCTTCAGACAGCGTTCCTACACTAAAGTCAACAAAAGCATATGCAAAGGAAGAGGAGCCAGCCCTGAGACGCAACCGAAATCAAAGGGCAGCTTTAGCGAGCACTGAGGGATATTGCCATGAACACGATACGGAATCATTTGCAGAACAGACCAGAGCTATAAAAGCAAAGTTTATAAGCTACTTGTGCCTGCCAGTTTCAGATGTCCAAACAACTTCCAAGCAGTAACAGGCCAAAGGAAGCAAAACAAGACAACATTCCTATTTGGTTAAATTTAAGGTCACCAAATGCAGCTCATCTCTGCCCCGAAGTACAGCCAAAGTGGTTAGTTATCTAACTCAGCAGAACTGGGGGCACACACTTGTTATTAAGTGGAAAAGGCAAGAAAGCTGCTTTGAGAACCTCCGCCTGCCACTCAGATTGAGAGGCCATTCTGCAAGTGCTCGCTTTAAAGGGAACACACTGCTGAGACCGGTTTCAAGAAGTGTCAGAGAAGAACGAGAGGATCCTCTGCAGTTTAGGACAACTCAAAAGCCAGCCTCAGCGCACTTCATTTAAGGTTCTGGTGAACAGCAAAAAAGGGAGCACAGCCAGCGCGAGGATGGTGGACACTTAACAAAGGGAAATGTTCATTTCTTATGTCAATAGGTAAGGGTTGGCTGTCAAAGCGGTCTAACGTGATCAGGACTGCCACGGACAGTGTTTGGTGTGGCACACAGATATAGAGGTGTTCAGCATCTGCTGCAGAAATGCTGCACTTAACACGAAGATCAAAAATTTGGCTGAAACAGCAGTGTGTTCCACAACGTGCATGACGCATGTGAAGACTGGACATGCCTGAAATCATCATCTCCCCTATGAACTACAATCTGTCTTCAAGATTATGTTTCTCATACTTGATAAGAGTTGTTTATAATCTGAACAGCATGTTTTAAAGACCATCACGACCCACGGTGTTAGCACTCCCATGTAGAACTAAATAGCAAGAACGCTCTCTCCAGTAACATTAAATAACTGGAAATCTTCCAGACTCTCATGAGCTGTAAGCCAGATTCTACCTTGGAAAAGTAATTTCCCTTCATTTTCAATAACGTTTTGCATTTGCCTCATACCATGATGATTTACCTGAATGGTCTAGGATAAGCATCTCTCGAGATCATCTCTTCTCTGAAGCTCTCAATGCATACGGAAGTGCTGGTGGTGAAATCCCACTGCCAGTCCCCAGGACTCACAGGGGGCTGGGGCAGCAGGACACTTTCACCAGGATCCCTTGCTCCAGAAATCTCCTTTGGAAATAGTGGGTCAAGGCCGAGGGGCTGTGGTAATGTTCGTCAGCCCATAATTACTCAGGTGAAGGCATGAAGCCATTCGCATCAGAACGACACCGGCCCTCAGCGGCACTCACCACGATACGACCTGGGGACAAATTCTAAATCCAACCACAGTGATTCAGAGCTTCTGCAGAGCCACGAGAAACACGCGCTGCAGAAGTGCTGCACTTGCACGCAGATTTGGGGCAACTTCACACAAGTGACATACAGCTTAGCAAGTCTGTTCAAATAAAAAGTGTTTTTATACAAGTGGAGGAAAGAAATTGTATAAAACTTGGCAGCTGTTCCCCAAGCACATTTTTAGCGGCCCGGCTATCAGGAATGCTGCAGTCTGACAGGCACACAGCAGACATCCCCGAACCACCTCATAAGCAGACATACTCACCAAGTGCTTTGCAGAGTTCTGGATGTTTGATCCCAATTGTTTTCAACCTTTGCAGCAGCTCTGCTGAGGTCATCTGCCGCACTAAGTACAGTCCCACGGAATAGCTCTAATGAGAGAAGGAAGGGAAAGAATGAGTGAGGCTGCTCTTTTGCACTCGCTTGTGCAGTTCTGTGCAATTTCCTTTGGCACGTACCTTCCCGTAATTGCCCCAGGTAACGGTGATGCGATTGGTCGCTGCAGACAAGTACATGAGATGGGTGAGGTTGATGGGACGACATGGCCTTTTAGGTTCCACTCCAGGTTTGTTTGATGGATAGTAGCCCTAAGGCAGAAAGATTAACTATATGGGTTTTTTTTCACTCAAGATGCTTGTATGTGAGTACATCTATTCATAGCTTCACTGAATTTTACTCACCCACAGTTTTCAAGGAGAGGGGGTAAAAGGGAGCTGAATAGTGAGACCAAGTACAAAGTAAAAAGGATTTGGTCTTTTTGCAAGAACAGTTTATTAACAACACAGCTAATCCATCAGAAAATTAGCTTTAAACTAAGCAGTGCTCTTTTATACTCTAGCTTCTTGTCTGCATTCACCAGGAAAACAATTTCCTTCTAAATCACACAAGTCCTTCACACCTCACGGCTGAGCTGACTTACCGGCACGGAGCAGTAACTATGATTCACTTTCACCGCAATGTTTGGAGGGTACTGATCCTCCTGAGGAGAACTAGCGTCTGTGTAACAGATTCTGCAAAGAAATTACACATCTCTCAATACCCTCATGCTGTTTGCATGTTGAAAGTTCTCTGCACATCAACAGCTACCAGCAAAACCACCACCACACCAACCCATGCTCCCTCATCTGGCCAAAGCAAACCCAACTCCACTCGGCTCTCCCAGGTGGGATGCAGGCTTGATACTTGGGCAGCAAAACCCGACACACTGCACTAACTCAAGCAGTACATGTAGGAAGAGCTTAGAAGAAGTTTAAGATGCTTGTGTTAGGCATGTGAACAAACAACTTACTCTAAGTTATCTTTGTAGCTATGAAAACCACATTGAAAGTCAACATATTTTGATAAAGCATTCCCTCCTCCCCTGTTCCGCACCTGACGTTAAGCCAACCCCATGCTCAGACATACCTTAGCACAACCTGAACTGATTTCACACCGGGCTGCAGCTCCCTAGTAAATTAACGGAGAAACAGAAACTTCAGATTAATTATATATATATATATAAAAAAAAACCAAAACACCCACAAAAAAAAAAAGCAACAAAAATCAGCTGCCACTTTTGCCAGACTCAATAGTTTTAGTTCTCAATTTTTTTTTTAAATATAAATCTTTAAATAACTATTTTACAGAATTTTATTAAAAATGTATAATTCCCCCTGACAATATCAGTGGTCCTATAATTATTTTTTTCTCTAATACACCATCCTACAACCTTTCTCTGGGTTTTCAAAACTGCAAAAGTGTCGGGTGAAAGATACCACTGTGCCTGGCATCCTTTTGCTGATTTGTAAGCACTTACGAAAACTAGGCTTCAAGGTCAGGTCTACCTGCCAGTGTTCTTTCAAGACTCTCTTTGTTCAATCGTTCAGCTAAAGCTGTTCATGCAAACCGAGGAACCAAGTGTCATGGCACCAGCAGAATAACCGTCAACATTGCCAGCTTCAGTAGAAATACTCATTAGAAGATTTCAGCTGGTACCAGGAAAGCAACATACCACAGAACAAGGGTATTTTATTAGGAGTTTTTATACACAAGTGCAAAACATACTCTAATTTCTGCACACAATGTGAGGTATTAGATAAGATCCCCAAATTAGTCTTGATTTGCCTCTGAAAGTGTTTCACATTCCAATTCAGTGTTTTAGTATAAATGCTTTGATTTTGGGGGTGGAAAGGATGGAACCTCAGTTCAGCTGACAGACACAGAAGCTGACCTGGCAGTTTTAAATCTGGGAGGAACACATCTGGATACCACCACAAGCAGTGGAAGAAGATGGACCTGTGCTGAGTGATTGTTCTAGACTCTCACTGAAAGCCCTGCTATGAAATATTTAAGTTGTGTTACCGACAGTGAAAATTTTCTCACAAATCTGAATGCACAGAGAAAAGAGCGTGAAAAATCAGCTACAACATGTGTAGTTTTTAATCACCCTTAAAGACTTGCGTGGTATATAAATTCCTTTCTGTTAAGCCTTCAAACAGCTTCCCCTGCACTGCTTCTGTTGACCTACTGGAATCGCAACAGTAGGATATTCAAGAAACACCATCTTTCTCCGACTCTATAAGTATGATTTTACTGTGAAGAGAAATATTTAAAGGTTTTACGCTTAGTTTTGGAGGACCAATTCTGCATCATTGTCCTTTCACGGCAGCAAGGACCAAAGGAGCGGGTCAGCAAAAGAGCCTTACTGCCTGCACTGACATTTCCTAGGCGTTTCATTGTTTGAATCAAAAGTTGCATCACGACAGAGGTCAGGGTAAATCCTAATCAGTGCAAGATGTTTTCTTATGCAGTTACTATAGTATCCTTTACAACAAGGAAGGTTTCTTTCAGATGCAAACAGCATTACATGTACAGCTTTTGAACTTTCGCTGCAAAGAAAAATCTGCAAATATTCACAACACAAGCTTAACAGAGAATTTAGGTCATCAACAATTTCATACTGTTTTCCCTGCCCAAACAGACTATTCAAAAGCAAGATTAGAGAAGCAGAAGTGAAACTTAAGGTCTTAGATGGGTAAAATTGTACCTCCCACCTCCCTCAAAGATATTTTCTTCACATGAGAGGTAGCCTGCCTGCTAACGTCCTCAAACAAACTGTGTTTCCTTACAGAGAACAAAGGCTTCCACAGACAGGGAGCACAGAGGAATTACACAGCTATATTTTCTTGAACTCTTAATACATAGCGAGAAGTACCTGGAATTTCTGATCAACTCCACTTGTCTTGGTGTCAATGCAAAAATGCACGGACTTTCCTGAAGTTTCTCATTATTCTGTGGAACTGAAGAGAAAAGAAAAAAAAAAAAAAAAAAAGACTGTACATCAAATTGACAATATCCAGCTCTTCCTACCATGGCGCTTTTTTTTTTTTTAAGTGTTCTGAGCTATGTTTACTTCTAAGTCTTGTTTTCTCCCATACAGCTGCACAAGAATTCCAACCATCATGCATTTTGTTGATTACAGCTTTGCTCATTTATTGCTTGCCTGTTTTGCTAGTTAGCACACTAATAGTACACAGTGCATTTGGACCTGCTTTTTTTTTTTTTTTTTTAATTCCTCCCCACCTCCGCCCCCCATAATCAATGAGCCAACGATCATGTGTTTATATAAGAACAAATCATAAGTGACGTCACAGTGTGGAGACTAGAACTCAAAGACGCATAAGAAGAGACCTATGCGTGGCATGAAAGCATGAAACCACCAGACTGATCAGACTGATTCTACAAAAGAAAGGAAATAACAACAAAGATCAGCTTAGATAATTTTAAAAAGCATCACAAAAAAAACATCTGTAAGAGACAAAACGTGACTTACAGACACATGACCTTGAGGGTGCCTTAACAGGTAGGGTGTTAACACTTTCAGAACACTTAACTGAGAATCCAGCACTAATTACCCTTTTATCCAGTCACAATTTTAAAATCAAATGCATTTAACATGGTTAAAATTAAGCTTGAGATGTGGAAAACTTACATTCCAACTTCCGCTTAGTACCTTTTATTACATTCAAACACGGTAAATTTTATTGTCAGTACACATTTCCAACTGAAGTCAAGGCCCTGAGCTGGTGAAAGTCACAGGATAAACACAAAGAAGAGGAAGTGATAAAATATGTATTTTTTTCTTTTTAGCAGGAATTGGATTTTTTTTTTATTTGCACCACTTCAATTACTAGTTTATTCAAAGCCAATATATCAGAATTTGAGAACTACAAAAAAGTGTGCTTTACTGTCTATGAATAAGATGAGATGAAGGAAGGATAAAACCTCAGCAGACCTAAGATCTTGGAAGACACGGTGACAATCTGATTCAATGACTACAGAGACTTCCCTTCGGTAACCCAGTTTTAAAAATGCAAAAAGAGCTTGACAAAGAAAAAAAAAAAAAAAAACAAGAAAATTAAGGTATCTTTATGGACTTTTCATAAAATTCCACCTTCTGTACAAATGTCTCTTGACCAAAACAGTCATCAAGAAGCAAAGCATTTCATAAGGACTGCTAGTTTTAGAAAGTGATGAATGATAACAACAACAAAAATTATTTTACTATTGTTGCTTAGATAACTGTCTATAGACACACTGTCATCCGATTGTTGAGCTACACAAAGACAAAGCAAACCTGATTAGGAAAGCTGAGAGGTTGTTCATGTGTTATTTTGCATTTTTATCAGCTCTCCCTTCTTTTACAAAATAAGCTCAAAGCATGCTGCCCACAGCACGGCCTGGCACGGTTAGAGGGTGCCATCAGCGCCAGAAGTCAAACCCTGTGAAGTATCCAACCGTTCTGGTTTTGTTTAGTGAGGTGGGGCTGCGGTGGCAGCTTCTGTAGGAAACTGCTGGGAGTTGTTTCCCCTGTGTCCAGTGGACTCGGCCGGGCCTAGTGTGGACCCGCTGCTGGCCAGGGCCGAGCCAATTGGTGACAGAATGTTCCCTGATAACACCTCTGAGATAACGTATTTAAGGGGAAAACAGGAAAAAAAAAGAAGAGAAAATGTGAAGATGCTGAGCAGGGGCAGAGAGGGGGAGGCGCGAGCCTTGTGGGCCTTGCACCCCTCACCCTCTGGCCTCCCGCTGGGCGGTGACTGGGCCCGACTCGGCCCGGCCTGGCTGAGAGAAGTGGAGAGATGAGAAGTGAACAAGATGTAAAAAAGATCCTGAGAGGCATCTGCCAGCCTGTTGTGAAGAATTTGTTGGGAGAGGAACGGCTGCAGACGCCAAGGGCAGTGCAGAAGGAGGGGGAGCAGTAATGCAGCTCCTGGCTGAGGTTCCCCTGCAGCCCGTGGTGATGGCCATGGTGGAGCAGAGATCCACCTGCAGCCCGTGGAGGACCCCACACTGGGGCAGGCGGATGCCTGAAGGAGGCTGTGGCCCGTGGAGGCCCCACTGGGGCAGCCGTTCTGGAGGGGCTGCACCCCGTGGAAGAGATGACCCACGCCGGAGCAGTTTCACAAAGACTGTGGCCCGTGGGAGGGACCCCACGCTGGAGCAGGGGAGGAATGTGAGGAGTTCTTCCCCCAATGATGAAGCAGCAGCGTAAAACAACGCGTGATGAACTGACCGCGACCCCCATTCCCTCTTCCCCCCTGTGCCGCTCGGGGGGGGAAGGAGGTAGAGATAATGTTAAGCCCGGGAAGAGGGAGGGGTGGAGAAGGTTATCGTGTTCCCTGTCTCATTCTCCTGCTTTGATTTTAGAAATAAATGAACAGTTTTCCCCAAGTCGAGTCTGTTTTGCCCGTGACGGTAACTTTAAGGATTTCTCCCTGTCCTTATCTCAGACCTTGAGCTGTTTTTCTTATATCATCTCTCCCTGTTCTCTCAGAGGGGGGGAGAGCGAGAGAGAGACCGCATAGTCTGGTCCTGATTGGGGCTGAACTACGACATCAACAAATTTTCTATCACCTCTCCAGCAAAATTTTCTAGCATCAAAACCAGTACACTATTGAACCCCAAACCAGGTAATTTGCTCATGTCTGCAACACACCAAGTAGTTGCTGACAACACCAGAAGCGAGTATCACTCGGGGGCTGAGGCTGAAAGACCATGGCTACCACGTACGGGACACGACGGGGGGTTTGCACAGCAGCCCTGGCTGCAAAGCACCAGCCACCGACGGGCTACGCAGTTCGACTGTGCAACCACCATTACAGGAGAACAAAACACAGTCAGGCGCCTACGTTTTCTCCACAGCTACTTAGTTAACAACTCTCCTCTTCGTGCGTGAAGTAAGAGACATTTTACCCCGACAAAAAACTGCTGAAGGGAAAACAAAAATCAAAAGATGTGGACTTAGGATGTGTCCATGCATGCCTTGTTTCCAACAGCAATTAGAACTGGATGCTTCGGAGAAAAGTGCAGAAGAACAAGCCCTGAAAGACTGGAAGAAAAACCTCCCTGAGACAGACCTGTGTAAAGACCCAATTCTCCTTCAAAATCTTAATGTTGGAAAATAAGCTTGAACTCCAGGAGGTACACTTCTAGAGTACCTAATCAACTATTTGTTTCTTTGCTGAGCAGCCAGGGAAAAAAAAAAAAAGTTTTTTTAAAGCTAAATATTTTAAGATAACCAAGTTTCATCCTTTCTCCAGGACAGACGTCTCAGCACACAACTCAGCCCCTTGACTTACAAAAGGTGATCAGTTTATCAGTTGGCAATAGCAATAAATCAATTTTTAAGACTGAGCTTGATCAGCAATCCTCAGAATGAGTCAAGACATAAAATTTCCAAAACCCAAAAGGATTGGCAAGCCATATTAAAGACTTTATCCCAATGTAATTGCAATGGATTCCCATTCTGAGAAGCCAAACTCATCTGCAGTTCTCGATCTGGCAGGCTGGACCATGCCACACAAAATAAGAACTACACTGATTCAGGGCTTTAGGGCTTCCCTGCGCCAAAGGGATTTTTGGTTTGTGTGTTTTTTTGTTTTTTTTTTTTAAGGTAACGTTACTCACTATTACTTATTGGCCAAAGTCACTAAAGGCATTATATACCCCTGGGAAAGAGAAATCATATTGTCATCACTGTGTCTGGAGATGCCAAAGACATCAGCCAGAGACGCGCTGCTGACAAGAGGCTTCTGTAGGGCTGAGGAGCTTGTTGTGAGTCCTCATTCACATCCCCACACCTCCAGAACAGTCCAATACAACACAGAGGGGTTCTTTTTGTTTGCTTGGGTATTTTTCCCCTCCTTCTCCTTGGCTACTGGACTTGCTCTGAGTAGACTGAAGGGCATCTGTGTTCACGAAGGGCCTGGGGAGAGGGGGCAAGTTGGCTGTATGGCATCTTATTTTTGTAAGCAGCAGAAGCACTCATTTTAACACATAATGCAGTTTGTTTAGGTGGATATATCAACACTGTGAGCATGTGCTTTTCTGGTATTCCTTGGAGATCACCCAACACAGTAGTGTTTGCTCTGTAGTAGGGGAATGGAGCTGCTTTTGTCACAAAACTGGTGGCCCCATTTACAGCAACTGAAGTCTGGCCTCAGAGGAGGGGGTTTGAGCAGCAGCTGTACTACTTCCACAGACAGAAGAGCAATGCCACTGCTGCAAGGCAGGTATTATCAAAAGGACAAAACCAAACAAAGCCTGTTTACATTCACAGTGGCAAGACCTCCCAGCCTACATGGCCTTCTGCTCCCACAGCTGCACCACAAGATCTCCTTTGGCATCTCTCCAGGAGAAGCCCAGAAGCCTCAGTATCTACAGTGAGTACAGGCTGTCACAGCTAACGTTCGGAACAAAACAATCATTCAGAATTCCTTACAGCACACTATCACTGTCAAAAACTATATTCACAAGGCTTTTTCCCCAAAAAGGTACCAGAGGATAAGTACACTATCAGCGAGGTGCTCCCATACCACAGAGCTCACACGAATGCGCCACTTGTTAGCTACTTAAAATACAACGCAGGAAAGATATCAGCGCTCATTTCCTCTGAAAAGGTATCTGATCAATCTTAATTTTAAGCCTTATCTACCCAAGAGAATTGCGGCAATTTCAGTAAATTAGAAGAATCCTTTCATGTTGGCATCCTTAGACCAAACCAGAAAGCTGCAGCAGAAGCTGTTTTCACGTAGATAACTCAGATGCTAAACTCAATACTTAAACTGACGGTGTGCAGTTACCAAATATGAGGTATTAGCTGGTTCACAATGGACCTAATCTATCTGCTTTTAGCTGAAGCCACCTTTGTCTACAAGTCTAATAGCAATTTGATACTTCTTCAGGGACTCTGCCTACATACCAAACTAGGCATCGCCCACCTCACCTTTGATCTCAAGGCAATAATCTCAAATAGGCAAGAGAGCCTTTTCATCAATAAAGATGCTTCCATTTGAAGTCTGGAACACATAAATTAAGCTTCCCCTACTCCCACCATGGCTCTATGCTTAAAATATCTCTTTTATAGCCTAGGGAAATGGGGTACTACAAGAGCAGCTGGGCATTTCTAAACGGATCCAAGATCTTAGGTCTCTTTCAGGTACTGCCGCATCACGACTTCCTGAGATTGACAAGGAGCTTGGTCCAAACACAGAATGGGAAATCTGGGCAACAAAGCGTGAACGGGTGCAGCTTCCATATGGAAAAAACACTTCATTTTCCTCAGAGCACTTTCTTTTATCAACCTCCCACACTAAGCAGAGCCCTCTATAAGGGTAACTTCTAACATCAGAAGTAAGTCCAGCACCCAGCTGTTCCAAATTCTAATGTCGCAAGTTACTCCAGCACCCAGTTGTTCCAGGTAGCAGCGGGGAGCAGTCGATATCTATGCAGTGTTGAAGTAACCCCAGTTTTACAGAGAAACAAACGCTCCTTTATTCACATCAGTGCAGGCAGAAGGAATTATAGTTGCAGGTCACCAGGTTGGGAAAACTAAACAAGTGCCTAAAAGACGTCGTTAGGTTCTGAACAGCTGACTGGGACAATGAAGACTGAACATCTGTTCATACCCAGATACTCACCAGCAATCCCCCACGGCGGAGCTGAAAACACTCGCATCAAAACAGAAAATTAGTCAAATATGCTTTAGGGAACAAGCAGACCCGAGGGAGGTGTCAGCTATCAGAGGCGAGATACTAAATTTAATGAGACTTCAGTTCTGATCTGATGTAGAAAATTTAATGTCAACTTTTAACAAAATCTATTAATTTAAGTACATCTGGGCTCTCCTCGTATCTCTGGATGTTTCCACCTCTTTGTTTTCCTTCAAAATACTACATTTGTGTTCCTGACTAACAAATGCCACCCCACATTTAAGACTGAACTAACCCATTTAGAATATTTTAGCTGCCTTGAGCAAGGCAGTAACCCCTTGACTGTTTCAAGGGTCACAGCATTAGTTACATACAGTCTGATGAACTAGTAATATTTTTTGTACCTGTGCAATCATATCTTCATCCATCTTTTTCTTCCTCCAATCCACACGCACATCAAACACTTTTTCAGCAAAGACAGAACAGCTTCTCAAGCCCTAGGTTCATTTTGTAGTGAAGCCTGATATTACCACCTTGACTTTGAGACATTGTGGCTCAGCAGCCTACAGTGATAATTCTGCTCTGTATGCACTGCCTTTGCTACAAGAACATTATATTTAACATCCATGACTATACTGTTTCTCAGAATTAAAATAATGAAAAATCAGACTCCTAGCTCCAGGGTGGGAAAAAGCACTTTTGGTTTTCCTAGCTGGCCCTCAAAATACTCAGCATCATGTACAAGTAACTGACAAGCACGAAAAAAAAAAAAAAGAAAATAAAAGAAAAGAAAGAAATACTGTTTGATGTGTGTACCACCCTCTTTCATCCACAGGAGGCTTTAGGTCAGGTATTTTAAGCACTGAAAAATAGCATTAGTGTAGAATATGCCAGCATTCTTGCTTAGCACAGGTGCAACACCAACACAGACAGATTTTCATCGGTATACTGCCAAATTACGGAGACGGAAGGCAGATTATGATTCAGAGCGAAAGACTGCAACGTGCAACACAGCAGCATCCCAACAAAAGACATGAGCTACAGCCAAACAAGTCAGACTTTCAAAGTACATCTCAAAGTGACCACATTCCTGTTCTAAGGCAAGTGAAAAAAAGAAAAAAAAACAAACAAACAAAAACCAACAACACCCACAAGCTGGATTATAAATATTCCTCTCTAAACTCTAAGTATGAGGTGAGACAGGAGGGCATCCACCACCACATTAACCAATCTCTCCTCTGTCACATGACATTACAGATCCTTGAAAACACTGCCACGTTCTGACAAACTTGGTTCACTTCTGTTCCCCAGATCAAGTCCATCACACGCGCACCAGCATACTGGAAACTCACTTAATTCCGTCGGCTTCAACAGTTCGTCCAGGGTCGTGTAGAAGGGAAGTTTCACCAGCCGAACTTCAGGCTTCGCAACTTTGGGTGGCAACCTTCCCAGTCCGTTAAGGTATTTCCCATAGAGCGCAGGATAGTCAATATTAGTAGTGGAGATAGAAGTCCGAGCAACGGTGCTCCCGCGGTCGTACGATGAATGTATGGAGAGTGTCTCGGGTGACCGGTGCTGCTGCGGCTGAGGTTGCGCAACTTCGGAGCTCTTCTTGGCGTAGCGAGTCTCATAGAGCTCCTTAATTTTCTTGAATACTTCAGGGCTGCAGTCAAATTGGACCAATTGCAATGCTCTGGTGACTAGTTCATGTTTAAGTCCGCTTTTACTCCTGCCAACAAAACCCAGCAACATCTGAAGATCTGAGACTCGGAAACTCATCACCATGTTCTGGGGGATAAAAAATTAAAAATGTTCTTACAGTTATAAAAAGGCAAAGTGTCAGATTGCACTATACTCTACAACTGGAATCCAAAATACCAAAAAATCCCTTATAAGAAAGGCACCAAACCTTCTGTTCAAACCAGACGTTATTCATCTGACCAGCATCCCATTTCTTAGGTACTTGTTAGAGTCAAGCAAATACAGCGACCATCATCAACTGAAACATCATCAAAATCAGAGAAAGACTATGATCGTAATCAAATTACTCAAAAATCATCTGTGATAAATACTAGGTTATCCTCAAGGCAGGTCGACTGTAAGCAAGAGTGACCACAAAGGAAAACATCTCAAACAGCACGCCTCTCGCATGAAAGAGCACATCAACCCCTTTAGCACAGAGGCTCAAAGCATCCAAACTTCCCAGGCACCTTTGGGTAACAGAGCTACATTAAAAACTTCATCTCAAACGTTATTAGCGTAAGGCAAGGGAAGAAAATGAATGTGAACTGGAAGGCAGATGACATTTAAGTGAACTGGGGACATCAATCCTTCGTACTGTACTTCAGTGCACCTCTATACTATGTGTACAGACAAAAGACCTTCCAGAATCCTTCCTACACACACAGACTCTTTAAAAAAAAATAAATAAAAAATCATGCATTTTAGACCACAGAAAGATATTAAAAGACTATCAGAGACAGCAATACGTTCCCATGAGAACAATGCCTCTGGACTCTGTTTAGGTGCTCTGCCAAGCACTCCCCCATGATCGCAGCCAGTGGCTGCATTTGCTGTTGCACTGGTACTATCAATTTCAGTGTTTTGATAAGCAGCAAAAGAAAAAAAAAACTACCTCCATCTTCAAAAATTCACTCTCTTGCTGCTGTGGAAACTAGGAAGGCCTGAAACTGCCAGCAGATTCAAAGACCATACGACATTATACAGCAACTTTCCATCGGACTAAGAACTAGAAATTATTTCTGTTAAAACTCCTGCCAGAGCCTGGCGAGACTGATGTTTCAATCCTCTCTTACGACAAAGCAGCATTATGAACGCACAAGACAAGCTGATCAAGTATGTGTTTCTGAAAATAGACTTGACAGGTACCCAGACGTATGCACTCAATATCCGCCCTGGTCTGTGGGAAATACAGAAATTCAAGAAGAAATACCAGTTATCCCATAGTTAAAAAAAAAAAAAAAATATCAAAACCAAAACAACCAGAAGCAGAGACCCAGCAGGTCTCTTTTCCCCAACCTATACTCCATACTTGTTTGTGGATTAAGTAATGGTACTGATAAAAAAGCGTAAAAGTTAGATTTCTGTGGAAGTTAACAGGAGTCTTGTAATTTCCTGGAATAAAACAGTCATGGCTTTATTTACTTATTTTTAATTAAGAAAGCAACTACTGACTCCAGAAACATTTCACAGCCACTTTTGCCTGTGTGGGAACTAGACTACAAAGAAAATGTCATTTTATTTTCTCCTTTTTTCATGAAATCTGTCATTTTATCCAGAAGCCCAAAAGATGTTACACAAATGTTACTGGCTGTAGTTAAAATTTTTGACAGTTGCGATGTGCCCCAAAATACCTTTGATGACAGGGAAAAAAAAAGGCAGATAACTTTAAAGAGGAGAGAAAGGATGACTGATTGCCAGAAAGTCAGGATTCAAGAGATCTGGATTCATGTCGCTGCTTCACTAGATATCACTTGTGCAACCTTGGAGAAATCTACTTTCTGTGTCTCATTTTTCTCCAAAACGGAGAGCGCCTTGTCTTCTCTGAGGAACTTTCAGGATAAACAGCATATTTGCAAAGATAAAAACATCAAGGCAGTACAAATACTTCAGCAGTGCGGCACTGGGGGAGTCACAAGAGCACAGCAGACACATCGCTCCTACACCACCAGTGACTTGGGACTGTCGGTGCATAAAGCAGAGTTTGATCTGATAGTAGAAGGATGACCAGATTTGAGCAGTAACAGAAGAAGCAGCTTCGCATAAAGAAAACCTGTCACTGAGGCTTGGACCTGCATGATGGTATGAGTAGTAGAGAGGCCACGTTAACTACTGAGATCATTAACGCCAAAGCCTGCTCCTCCTTGTGAGGAAGGCTTGCACACAGCCCATCAAACACCTGCTATGGGGGCAACCAGGACACCTCCAGAGAGGTCCTGGGCTCAGCTCACAACACTGAGAGGGGCCCCAAAAGCACAGAGAGGGCAGAGCCTCCTAAAACAAGCCTCTCCCAAATGTTATTTTTGCAGCCACATCCTCACCGATGAACTGATCCTGCAGGCGCTAAACGCTTCCCATCCATTGGCATTGCCCAGTACCACCCTTAGCACCAGCTTCCCCATGACACCGTTGGGTGAAGCCCACTCAAGCATCGCCAGCCAGTCCTCTGCACTGCCACGCACCAACAGCGGGACACAGAGAAATCTCAACTCCCAGAGGGGCATCAGTGAACGGGGACCCAGAGGGAAAAGGAGAAACCCACAGCACAGTGGGGGCCCATTGCTCCAGGAGGCCCGATGGGGTCACAAGACACCTTGGAAGCCCCACACAACTTCAGGCACAGTTGCTGCAAAGAAATGTCAACCTCATCCCATTGTGAGGGGGCCTCAGAGGTCACGCCAGGCCCCCGCGCCATGGAGAGACAGACGGCTTCTCGCCCAACACCAGGCACGGCTCCTCGCTCCGCCATCCTCCCCAGCTCCCGAGCCCTCAGCCCGCCGGACCCGACGGGACAGCTCCACTCCGCGCCCCAAACGCCGCCCAGCGCACCCGAGCCCCGCCGGCCGCGCCCCCAAACCGGCCACAGGGAGCCCAGGGCAGGCCGAGGAGGGGAGGCCGGGCACGACCGGCCCAGGGCTCCGCGGGGAAGGGGCGAGGGGCCCGCGGAGCACGGGAAGGAGCTCTGCGGGGTGAAGCCACCTGCGGTAAATAATCGCTGGGAATTAACTGCGGGGGAGGCCGGGGCCCGGCCCGGCGGCTCAGGGGCAGCCCCAGAGACGGGCGGCTCCTCGGGGCTGCAAGCCCGGCCCGGCAGGAGCTGCGGCCAGGCCCGGAGACCGGGGCGGGGCAGCCCCTAAGGTAAAAAAGGCGGCGGGCGAGGGGGGAGCGGTCCTGGGGCGCCGCCCCCCCCCCGGCTCTGACCGTCGGGGCCGGAGCCGAGCCCATACCAGCCCGCCCGCGGTTCCCCCGCCGGGTGCCGCCGGGTGCCGCCCGGCCCTGCGCAGCCCGGCCCAGGCCCCACCGGCGGGGCGGGGGCACCACTCACTCACTTTTGCCTCCACCAGCTCCGCCGCCATCTTGGCCTCCAGCGTCCACCGCGCCGGGAGCCGCCGCCGAGTCACGTGACGCTGGCGGCAGAGGGAGGAACCGCCAGAGGCACGCGCCACCCAATCCGCGCGCGCGCTCTTCTCCCCGCGGGCCGCGGCCTCTCGGCGCAGGCGCAGTGGACCCGCCCCGCCCGACACCGCCTTCCCGGGTGGCTTAAAGGGACAGCGTCCCGCAAACCGAGAGAGGGGAGCGGCGGGCCTTAGAGCTCTATCCCGCAGGATCCGGGCTGGAGGACACCCCCACCTCCCCCCGTTTCCCCGCAGCGAGCAAGAGATTGGGAACGGGCGGGCGGGTGGCGGTGCGGCCCCCCCGGGAGTGATGTGTGGTGCCCCCAAAGCGGCGGCAGGTGGATGCCCCAGGCCAGGCCTCACCGCGGCCGGTGTCGGCCCGGTGGACTCGTCGGGCTCGTCCCGAGGCCCTGCTGCCGGCCTGGAGCGTGGCTGTGCCAGGGCAGCGCTGGGGCCATCCTGGAGGAAGCTGCCTGGGGCTGCGGGCCCCGGCACGGGGAGCTGGGAAGGGGCTCCCCCTGCACCCCAGCTCCTGGCCGAGCACCAGGGGCCTGCGTCTCGGCCCCCGGGGTGTCTTTGGCACTCGCGTCTGGAGGCAGTTTTGTCCTGAAAATGGGGAGCACCAGATCCAATCAGTTGTAGTTTTGCTGAGAAACACTTCTGTAGAGCAGGCAGCTGACATGGGCTTCTCTGAAGAGAAAAGACTGGAGAAAACCCCTAAAAACCAGAGCTTTTGCATCTGTATCTTCATCAGAGAGACCCAAAGGACACTGACCTAACCATCCTCCTCCTCCTCACCCTGCAGCAGCCTCTGCTTGAACTTGTAAATCTCAGATTTTCCTGTTAGATCTTGGCCCTGCCAGACCCTCCGATATCCTCTGCTAGCCAGGGACGGCTGCTCCCCTCTGTGTGTCCACTTCAGGGGCCTCAAAAGCCTCCCGCCACGCCTTCCTCTCCCACAGGCTCCCTGCCGTGGCACACGTGGCATCTTGCGGCCAAAATCAACCTGCTCCACGGTGATAGCATCGCAGAGATCCCCCTGCCCTCCCGCACGGGTCAGCGTTGGGTGCTTGGGAAGGACACAATCTCTCTGATAACCCGTTACCTATCAAAAGTACCTTCTCTGTGGGTACAAGTTATTTCCCCTAAGTCAATACCGCGTCCCCCGGGGTCTGGTTGCTCCATTTCTAAGACGCGAGTGCGTAGCTGTGTCCTTTCTGGGAGGTAACCCTAGTAGTCGGGGTGAAACGCTGCACTGGGAGAGGTTTTACAGCGCTTTCTTCTCCTTGTCTTTAACCCCACGAGCTAATTAAACAAAAAGGCAATTAGCCAGTTTCCTAGGCAGGCCAATATGTTAATCAGGCTCCCCGTGTTCCCTTCTAGTCTGGCGAAAGTCAGTATTGGTGCTAAAAATTCAAGCGATTGCTATGGAAACACCAACAGCTGATAACTCATGCTGTCACACCGAGAGCACCGGGGGCCCAATCCATCCTGGGTGTAGCTCCACCGCCATTTTGTCAGTCTCTGCCTGTGCCCGGTGAAGGTGAAATGGACCGATAGGTTGGAGATACGCTGGGAATTTGGCAGCAATTGTAGCTGCCGGGTGAGGTAACGTGGGGACGGAGCGGCTGGGATTTGTGCACCTGAGGGAAGCGGAGCGACCCCCTCCCATAGTGCTGAAGAGAAGAAAAAAAAAAAAAAGCAAAATATTTATGCTGCGGAGATGGAGGGTTACATTTCCGCCTTGTCCAGAGTGCCTCTTTCCGCGTAACCTCCCTTTAACGTGTTCCTAACTCGGACAATGCTCTTCACCACGTAGAGCTTTGGCTTCCCAGCTCGCTGGGACAAACCGAGGGGAGCTTGGCCCTTTCCTTCCTTCCACCTCGTCCCCGGTGCGGGACCCCCGGGAACCGCTGCAGGGTGATGAGGGCAGGCGGCTCGGTGGCCCCCCCCGCCCCCCCCCCGGTGTCAGGGGGGGCTGTCCCAACCGGCTGCGGGACCACGCGGGTTTCTCTTCGCCCCGGGGCGCCGCGCTCCTCCCCGCCCGCAGGGGGCGCTGCAGCGCCCCTGCTCGCCCTCCCCCGCCCGGCCCGGCCGGCGCATGCGCAGCGCGGGGCTCCTGCAGGGCTGGGGCGGGCACCGGGGCGGGCACCGGGCCACGGCAGTGCCCGACCGGCGTTGGCGGGGAGGGCCCAGCGGTGGCTGGTGCTGGTGCCCGGGCCGCAGCGGACACCGGGCTCTGCCCTACGCCCCTTCCTGGGGAGCCGAGACCCCAGGATCGCCCGCCGCTCTGCTGGGGCCGGCGGCGGGGGACGTCACCGCTCCGCCAGCGGCGGCGCCGCAGCCCCGGGTATCACCGGCCCGCAGCGACCGTACCGACTCCGGTCCCCCGGGACGGCTCCCACCTGAGTTACTGGCAGCGGGTGGGGAGGACTTTACCCCGCCCCGCGCTGCGGCACGGGCAGAGCCAGGGCGGGGCGGGAGCTGCCGGTCCCAGGTCTCCCGCAGGCCCCGGTGCAGCCCCCGTACATGGCCACGTGGTCCCGCCCCGCCGGAACGGTCCTCCCGACCATAGAGCCGGCCGGACGCTGCGGGCCAGAGAGGTGCGGCTGCGCATGCGCGTTGAGTGCCGGGTGCGCAGGTTCCGCCCCTCTGCCGGCGCCGTCGTATAAGAAGGGGGGGGGTTGACGTCAGCGGTCTCTTCCGCCCGCTCTGCGCTCGCCAGCGAGACAGGGCTGCCGCCGCCGCCATTGCTGTAACCCCCCCGCCCCGGAGAATCCACCTCCATCCGCCGCCATGGTGAGACTCCGCGTCCTGCCGCCGCCCCGCGGGGGCTCAGCAGGCGCTGCGCTCACCGCGGCGAGGGCGATGGCCGCCCCGGGAGGGCCCGGAGGCTGTGCGGCGGCGGCGGGGGCCTGTGGTGCCGGGTTGGGCCGTCGCTGAGGGGAGAGGGTGGGGCTGGAAAGCGTCCCGGGGGGGAAGGGGGTTGTCCCTGGGGAGACTCGGGGTCCTTGCCTGGCGGGTGCGGCTCGCCCGCCACGGGGGTCTGCGTCAGCCCCCGTAGGGCTTTCCTCTCCCGGTAGCCGTGCCGGTGGAACCCGGTGGTGCTACGCCTGCCCCGTGGGGAGGGGGAGCGGCGGCGGTGATGTGGCACCAGGGCTGCCTTACGTAACGCTGCGGCCCGGGCGGGGGGACAAACCTACCGGTGCAGCGGGCTGTCAGCCGCCCGCCGCGGAACAGCGACCGAGTAGGGGTTCGGTTTTAGCGGGGGTTTGCCTCAAGGAAGCGTTGACGCGGCTGCAGTTTGTAGGACACCGAGTCAGAGAGGGAGTGCACTGGGTGCTGCAGGCCCAGGTCCGTCTGCTTGCAGCGCTGGCGTCTGCGGTGCCCTTGTTGTGGGTTGTCTTATAACGCGGGCTGTACGGGCGGAATTTATGTCGGTGGCACTAAACGTGGCAATGGCAGGTATTTGTGGCGTTGGTTGGGCTTCCTGGAATGGCCAAAGCCATTTCTATGTATTCGACGTCTTTCTCTTCTGCCCTCTTCTCATCCTTCAAGGTGAACTTCACAGTAGACCAGATACGGGCCATCATGGACAAAAAGGCCAACATCAGAAACATGTCTGTGATTGCACACGTTGATCATGGCAAATCAACCTTGACTGATTCTCTGGTATGCAAAGCTGGTATCATTGCCTCTGCCCGTGCGGGGGAGACCCGTTTCACCGACACAAGGAAGGATGAGCAGGAACGGTGCATTACCATCAAGTCAACGTGAGTTTCTGCCCGTCAGGCACCTCAGCTGCGTGGCCTGAGCTCGGGGGGGCTGCGAGCGCTCCACTAGTTTGATTGTGAGGTGGAAGAAGATGGCATCAGGGTTTTTCTAGTCTAGTTCAGAAAGTCGTCTCTGGCTCATGAGGATTGCTTAAATGAAAGAGTAACTGTGGATTGGCTTCTGGTGAATCATAAAGCGCTGCCTGGGTGGCCACTGGGAAATAGGTGTGCAGCAGGCGTTTCAGCCTTCCATTTTAGCACTGGGGCTGTTGGATGTGGCTGACGTCTGCTGGAGTCCCGTGGATGCGGTGCAGGGAACATCTCTGGTGATGTACCTGGTGGCAGTGTCACCATGGGAGATTTGAGAACCCAGAGGGGCACGAGAAGGGATCAGAAAGGAGGATGGACCCAGTAGAGAAAGCATAAATTCTCAATTGAAAGAAATTTACCCTTCTTTGGGCACTTTAAATAAGATAGAGTCAGAAGAGGTTATGACTTCAGAGGAGCGTAGGAAGGGCAGATTTTAGCCTGCGCTCCTGGTTGTCTCCCACACTGGCCTCCCAGGAATACACTTCAGGAAACCCTTAAACCCAGGCACAGCTGTCTGTATGGGATAAAAGGCTGTTTCTAGGCATTGAGTGGGGGTAACATGTAAATCATGATTTTAATAGCTTTTCTTTTTTTTCAGAGCTATTTCTCTATTTTATGAACTCTCTGAAAATGATTTGGCCTTCATCAAGCAGAGCAAGGACGGTTCTGGTTTCTTGATCAACCTGATTGACTCTCCTGGGCACGTAGACTTCTCTTCAGAGGTCACTGCTGCTCTTCGTGTCACTGATGGTGCCCTGGTTGTTGTGGACTGTGTCTCTGGTAAGGTTTTCTGCAGCCGTGTGCAACTGCAGTGTGTGCTGGGCGAGTTTGAAGATGAGGATAACTAATTCCCCTGTGTTTGGCAGGCGTGTGCGTGCAGACAGAGACTGTGCTGCGTCAGGCCATTGCTGAGAGGATCAAGCCTGTCCTGATGATGAACAAGATGGACCGAGCGCTGCTGGAGCTGCAGCTGGAGCCAGAAGAGCTGTACCAGACCTTCCAGCGCATCGTGGAAAACGTGAACGTCATTATCTCCACATACGGAGAAGGAGAAAGTGGCCCCATGGGAAATATCATGGTGAGTGGGAGGCCGTGTTCGAGATCTGTGAGAGGGAGCAGTTGTGGCTCTTCATTAGTTCTTTCCTGCCTCAGGTGGAGAAGTAAGTACAATAACAAAGACACTCATACTACCCAGGTTTGTGCTGGTTTGGAGCTCTTGCTAGCTTTCCTCTGAAGTCTTCTGTTAGTACGAAGCTTGATCAAATAAAGATTGTAAATACAAGAAAGTCTTTTGCCTCTTCACAAAGGGTGCCCTTGTTTTGTAGGACACCTTTCCCGCATCACACCTGTGATGTTGGGTGATGTTGGCTCCTACGCGGCATCCCTCCCCTGGCTGCCTGAAATGGAAGGCCAGTAGGTGTTTGCCGGTCCCTGCGCTGCAAGCGCTGTTCCCTGCGGGGTTACTGGGTAGCGAGCAGGCTGTCAGCTCTTGAGAAAAAGCTTCCGCTTTATTCCCATTGAGCACTCTCCTGCATGCTGCAGGTTTTCATATATTGCTGATGGTCTCCATGAAGGGCCGGAATCTTACCTGTACGCAAATGTGCTCAGCTGTTGAGCTGTCTGAGTGTGTAGTTGGTTGAAGTGATGAAAACCAGATCTAGTTCTGCAGTACAAAGCTAAAACGTCCAGGCTGTCGCAGAACTGCTCAAGGGTCCCCTAGTTCTGAAGCTCCATCTTCAGACTCTCTTCCTACTTGAGCGTTCCTTGGGACTGCATAGACTGACTGCCGTAGCGCTTTGTGGCTGTGAGAGCTGTGGCTGTTCCTCTGTAACTCAGCTCTCCTGTTCCTTTTCAGATTGATCCGGTGCTTGGTACTGTTGGCTTTGGTTCTGGCCTGCACGGCTGGGCTTTCACTCTGAAACAGTTTGCTGAAATGTATGTTGCAAAGTTCGCTGCCAAGGGTGATGCCCAGCTGAGTCCATCTGAGCGTGCCAAGAAAGTAGAAGACATGATGAAGAAGCTGTGGGGGGACAGGTGAGGAGTCGCGTCTGTTGGTTTTAATTCCAGATCAGGTCTATGTGGCTCCAACCTGGTGCTGTAGAAGATTGGTAGGGAGGGAGGATGTTGCTGTGCCTGCTTACAGCCCTGTGTCGGTGACTTGGTGCACGTGCTAGCAAAAGAACCATTTCCTGTGAAATCTTTCCAGAATAGGAAATAACACAGATAAACGGGATGGGGATGCTGAGTTGGTGATGTGAGTTGTGAGCTCTGTGAAAGCCTGCGAGTGATGGAGTAAAGCATGAAGGTAGTTCTGTCAGCAGCTCTTTCCTCTGGCCTGAGCAAACAGAACAAGCTGCACTTTTGCAGCTGAACTGAGCGTTGACACTTGTCTGGCTTAATTCTTTCTCCAGATACTTTGATCCTGCTACTGGCAAGTTCAGCAAATCTGCTACTAGCCCTGATGGAAAGAAACTGCCGAGGACCTTCTGCCAGCTCATCCTTGACCCCATTTTCAAGGTGAGTTCCTTCATGTTCAGCCCTTGCTTGGTGCCTTATGCCCTCTGGTTTGGTTATGGTGCGTGATGATGGAAAATTTCTTCACTTTGACCTGACTTGTCTGATTGAAGAAATTTAAATATCTGACACAAGCCTAGTTTGTTAACTCTGTGTGGGCAGGGAAGCTGGTGGTAGGTAGGTATTGTGTCTGAGCCTGGGCCTCCAAATGGATTCAGCCGGGTGATGAGCGAGAGCAGAGATGCTCTGCAGAGACATTTGTGCTGGTGCTTCAAACTGGGTCACTGATGATGTTCATACCTGCTGCTGTTCCAGGTTTTCGATGCAATCATGAACTTCAAGAAAGAGGAGGCGGCTAAACTGATTGAGAAACTGGACATCAAGCTTGACAGCGAAGATAAGGACAAGGAGGGCAAACCCCTGCTGAAGGTGAGATTGGTCTGTGGAGAGGAGACGAGTAGTTGCGTTGTTCCAACTGTGTAAACTTACTAAGCAGCTACAAACCCTGCTTGGGTGGGAAGGTGCTGTTGGCAGCTTGGAGGGCGGGGAAGCAGGGGAAGGTTGACTACCGGGTTGTGAACAGTCTGCCCAAGTCTCACTCCTCTGATCTCTGCTCAGGCTGTGATGAGGCGGTGGCTGCCTGCCGGAGATGCCCTGCTGCAGATGATCACCATTCACCTGCCTTCTCCTGTCACAGCCCAGAAGTACCGCTGTGAGCTGCTCTACGAGGGACCCCCTGATGATGAGGCTGCCATAGGTATGGTGAGCCACAGCTTTGCTGCTGGGTGTCTCTTCACAAAAATCCTCCAGAATACCTGCAGCTGTTTTGTTGCCTGAGTACACAGCTCGGTAGATGCTGTGAACTGCAGATTGTTGAGTCTGTAGCTTTTCTGGTATGGATGAAACAAGCTTACCAGCTCACAGCTTTACTCTGGAGGAGTGGGCTAGCTAAGTGACTGCAGGGTAGCCAGGGTATATGCCAAAGAGTCAAGTTGAGTCTGTATTGGTTTAAAAGATCTTCTGGTAATGTGATCTTGGGCTAGCCAGCTGTCCAGACAGAAGTCATCAGGCTGGGACAATAGTGGTGCAGCTCTCGTGTTGGATTTGGGGGTGGGGGGGAACGACAGGGCACGTATACCAAATGTGAGAAACGGTACTGAGCTAAGTTGATCTCTCTCCCTCCTCCCAGGTATTAAGAACTGTGACCCCAAAGGCCCCCTGATGATGTACATCTCTAAAATGGTGCCAACCTCCGACAAGGGACGTTTCTATGCTTTTGGACGTGTCTTCTCTGGTCTCGTCTCAACTGGCTTGAAAGTCAGAATCATGGGACCAAACTACACACCTGGCAAGAAGGAGGATCTGTACCTGAAGCCAATTCAAAGGTCAGTCCTGGCTGGGTGGAGTGTGCTCTGAGCCATAGTTCAGATTTGTGGTTCTTGAACTCTTCTTATCTCTGAGGCCAGGCATGACACTGCGCCGTGGACTTCAAGTCTGCTGCCCTAACTCCAGGATGCTGCCTGGTGGGATCTCCTCTTTCCAACTTAAGTAAAACAACTTTCTCTTTTGCCAGGACCATTCTGATGATGGGCCGCTATGTTGAACCCATTGAGGACGTGCCTTGTGGAAACATTGTTGGTCTGGTTGGTGTTGACCAGTTCCTTGTGAAGACTGGAACCATCACCACCTTTGAGCATGCTCACAACATGAGAGTCATGAAGTTCAGTGTCAGCCCCGTTGTGCGTGTGGCTGTGGAAGCCAAGAACCCAGCTGATCTGCCCAAGCTGGTGGAGGGACTGAAGCGTCTTGCCAAGTCTGACCCTATGGTGCAGGTGAATGTCTGAAATGCTTCTGTGGGCAGGAGAAATCCTGGTCCTGCTGACACAGGAGGCTTCTGCATTTGATCGTGGTTGTACCTGGCGTACTGACTTAAGTCTTGAGTTTTGTTCCCAGCCCTAACAGCGTGGGGAGGAGTGCTCTGTTTCACCTTGGGGTTAGTGCTGAGTCATCCCCAGATCAGTGGAAAGAGCATCTAAAAGTAGCTGTATGAGTCAGACATAAAAACCAGAGACAGTCATTAGTATATTATGTGCGATAGCTTTCGTGGCATTGCAGTCGAAAGCCTCACCTGTTGTATAAATGGTCCTTTCAGTGCATCATTGAGGAGTCTGGGGAGCACATCATCGCTGGTGCAGGGGAGCTGCACTTGGAGATCTGCCTGAAGGATCTGGAAGAGGACCATGCCTGCATTCCCATTAAGGTAGACGGGCTGCAGTGGCAGAGCTGTTGGTGAGCTCTGATGGGGGCGTCTGGTGAGCTGTGGTTTTGGTTGGTGGCTCACTGCTCTTCTCTGCTCTTTGTCACCACAGAAATCGGATCCTGTTGTGTCATATCGTGAGACGGTCAGCGAGGAATCCAACGTGATGTGCCTTTCCAAGTCCCCCAACAAACACAACAGGCTGTACATGAAGGCCCGGCCCTTCCCAGATGGCTTGGCTGAAGACATCGACAAGGGTGAGGTCTCTGCTCGTCAGGAACTGAAGCAACGAGCTCGTTACCTGGCTGAGAAGTACGAGTGGGATGTCACCGAAGCCAGGAAAATCTGGTGCTTTGGTCCTGATGGCACTGGCCCCAACATCCTGACCGACATCACCAAGGGAGTGCAGTACCTGAACGAGATCAAGGACAGCGTGGTGGCTGGCTTCCAGTGGGCGACAAAGGAGGTGAGGTGCAGCGCCTGGCTTTGATCATGGAGGGGCGGAAATTTCAGAAAAACTGTCCTATACGATGCAACATGTTTAAAATTCAGTAATATCTTCTAGGAGAAATGAAACTCACTGGCAGCTGGAGTGACGATGTTGTGTCAGTTTAGACAGACACCAAACATAACCTCAAGACAAAAAGCTTTCTCCCAGAACTGTAGAGAAATTCATTATGGCAGCATGTACTTAAAATATTAAAAAGCTTTTCAGAGAGCAAAATGCAGCAGCAGGGACAGAAACTGTTAAGATGAGTGTAACACAACTGGCATCAAAAGAAAATGGGAGGTGCTCTGAGAGCATCAGAGAGATCTGGCCTTGTTCACCAGTTGTTTTTTTTCAGGACTAGACAGGAGATGACTCCAAAATAGCAAGTTGACAGGTAGACTGGGAACAACAACAGGACAGGGTTTTTTCCTGTTACTTTAAGTCTGAAGAAGATGTCATACCAACAACTTTTTTTTTTTTTGTCCCAGTAATGGGCAAAACTACTTTTCCTCGCCAAATACTTTGGTTCTTATGCAGAATTGTAAATATGTGTCAGCACTTCTGCCAATGTGAACCTTGGAGCTGTTGCGTGAAGGTACTGGTGTAAATGGTGTAAGCCGAGGGACCAGAGCCTTCAGGTAGAGAGTGCCAGCTGTCCCCCGACATGCTGTTGGTTGACCCCCTGTTCTGCTTTTCCAGGGGGTCCTGTGTGAGGAGAACATGCGTGGCGTGCGTTTTGACGTCCATGATGTCACCCTACACGCCGACGCCATCCACCGTGGAGGTGGGCAGATCATTCCCACTGCCAGGAGATGCCTGTATGCCTGCGTGCTCACTGCTCAGCCCCGGCTCATGGAGCCCATCTACCTTGTGGAAATCCAGGTGAGGGACCTCTGCTCTGCCTGGAAGGTCCTGTGTGAAGAAAACACGAGTGGGCCTTTCATGGTCCTAACACCGCTCTCTTGCAGTGCCCAGAGCAGGTGGTGGGTGGCATCTACGGTGTGCTGAACAGGAAGCGTGGCCACGTCTTTGAGGAGACCCAGGTGGCTGGCACCCCCATGTTCGTGGTCAAGGCCTACCTGCCTGTCAACGAGTCCTTTGGTGAGTGTCTTGGTCCTGGGCGTGCGGCCGCTCCCAGGAGCTCGATGCCAACCCTGGGAAGGAAGGAGATCCTTGGTGTCCAGCTGTCTGACAGCAGCGACCGTACAATCGCGGAATCACTTAGGTTGGAAAGGACCCTTAAGATTGAGTCCAGCTGTTCACCTAACACGGCCGAGTCCACTGCTAAACCACGTCCCTGAGTGCCACATCTACACCTCTTAAATCCCTCCAGGGACGGTGACTCCGCCACCTCCCTGGGCAGCCTGTTCCAGTGCTTGACAACCCTTTCTGTGGGGAAATTGTTACCAATGTCCCATCTAAGCCTCCCCTGACACAACTTGAGGCTGGTTCTTCTTGTCCTATCACTTGTTACTTGGGAGAAGAAACCAACATCACAGAAGGGTTTGGGTGCAAAGTGACCTGTAGAGGCCACCCAGTCCAACCCCACTGCTGTGAGCAGGGACATCTCCAACCAGATCAGGTTGCTCAGAGCCCCGGCCAACCTGGTCTGGAACGTTTCCAGGGATGGGGCATCCACCGCCTCTCTGGGCAGCCTGAACCAGTGTGCCACCACCCTTGTATCCAGTCTGAATCTACCTTGCATCTCAAAACCATTACCTCTCGTCCTATCCCAACAGGCCCAGCTAAAGTCTGTCCCCATCTTAGAAGCCCCATTAACTATTGAGAGGCCACAGTGAGATCTTCCTGGAGCTCCAACCCCAACTCCCAGCCATTCCTCACGTGGCAGAGCTGCGCTCTGGTTGGCATCTCCGTAGGCTTTTGGTTGCTGCTTTGGGTTCCTTTGCTCTGGATGTGACCCGCAGCACCTTTTCTGCTCAAGGTGACACCAAACTATGCCAGTTCCCCGTCCATCTCACCCCCTTCTCTTCCTCGCAGGTTTCACAGCGGATCTGAGGTCCAACACAGGGGGCCAGGCTTTCCCCCAGTGTGTCTTTGACCACTGGCAGATCCTGCCCGGGGATCCCTTCGACAGCGCCAGCCGTCCTTTCCAGGTGGTGGCCGAGACCCGCAAACGCAAAGGCTTGAAGGAAGGCATCCCTGCCCTCGACAACTTCCTCGACAAACTCTAATTAAACTCTTAATTGGACTCTGGAGGGGGGGGGAATCAATTAATTAGCGTTAATGCCCGTGCGAAGGGGTAGATGCCTGTGACCACCATCTCTTTGCATTGTTGATTAATCAGTTTCATAGCGATTTGAGACTTTAAATGAGGAGGGGGGGGGAAAAGCCTTATAGGCTTCTGTGTTGCACACGACTCATCTTTGCCATTGTAACTAAAACATTTCCACTAGATTTGCCCAATTCTGTATTTATTTGACTCAAAGTGTTTCTGCAGAAGGCTGGGGGGGGGGGGGGGTGAGACGTGCTCCTCGTTTCTCCCAAAAATGGGGTAAATTGATACAAAACGAGGAAGGGTCTGCAGTGTGACTGTCCGTCATGACCGTCGCCGCCTGTATTAGTGCCACTGGAATTAATAAAATCGGATAATGGTGAGCGCCTGTGCGTTTTTTCGTTGTGTGTTGGGGTTTTTATTTTTTTTTGTCTCCGGGGGGCGCCCCCTTGAGGGCGGGAGGACCTGGCGGGGAAAGCGCGGGGCGGGCGGGACAACGCAACCCCGCCCACCTTTGGCTCCGCCCACCTTTGGCTCCGCCCACCTTTGGCTCCGCCCACCCGCCCCGGGGCCGGGCGGGGCGGGGCGTCGCGCGGAAGGTGGGCGGAGCCGTCAGTGCTGGAATGCGGCGACGCGGGCGGCGGCGGCCCAGGTAGGCCCGGGGCGGGGGGGGGGTGATGAGGGGTTGGGTTGGGGGGGGCAGGAATGGGGTTTTTGGGGGAGGGAGAGGGGCGACGGCTTGAATTTGGGAGGGAGTGAGGGGTGGGGGGGGCTGTGGGGGGGGAGCTCGGAGTTGGAGGCCTATGGGACGGGGAAGGGGCTGTGCGTTTGGGGCCTGTGGGGTAGGGAGGGGTTCTGGGTTTGAGGCCTATGGGGCAGGGAGGGGCTGTGGGGGATCGTGGTGGGGAGAGGGCTGTGGGTTTGGGATCCATGGGGCAGGCAGGGGCTCTGGGTTTGAGGCCCAGAGGGCAGGAAGGGGCTGTGGGGGATCGTGATGGGGTGGTCTGTGGGTTTGAGGCCTGTGGGGCAGGGAGGGGCTGTGGGGGATCTGAGAGGGGGAGCTCTGAGTTTGAGAGTTTGAGGACTATGGGGTGGGGAACGGGCTGTGGGTTTGGGGCCTATGGAGCAGGGAGGGGCTGTGGGTTTGGGGTCCGTGGGGCAGGCAGGGGCTGTGGGTTTGAGGCCTATGGGGCAGGAAGGGGCTGTGGGGGATCGGAAGTGGGGAGTTCTGGGTTTGGAGGCAGTGGAGCGGGAAGGGCTGGAGGGGATTGGGTCTAGGGGGGCTGTGGGTGTGGGGGTGTGTGGATTTGGGGCCGATGGGGCAGGGTGGGGAGTCCTCCACCACACCTGGGTGCCAGTGGCAGTGGTGACGGGAGGTTTGGGATTGAGCGGGACCCATAACCACGGGGCCTGTGCAGCCACCGCCCCACTCCCTGCTGTCTTTCTCCAGGGCATCCTTGTGGGGCCCGGGCAGGCAGGGGGTACCCACAGGCCTGGGGGCACAGTGAGACCTTTGGCGGGGGGTGGGGGGCAGGACTAATGTGCGGTTCGACCCCAGCCCCACGGCATGGGGCTGCGCTGCTTTGGGGCTCCCTGCCCCCTGTTCTACCCCGGGGGGATGGGGTCGCTGTGCCGGGTCCTGGCCCCCGAGCTGCCGCAGCGGCTCCATTGCTGGTGTTGGTCTGCGGTTCCCAGGGCGTCAGCTCCCCTTTGTGGTGCCACAGGTGCTGATCCCAGCTGCTCCCCCGTGTCCTCCTCCGCTCGAAGGCTCGGGGCAGCTTCAGTGCCGCCGGGGCCCCGCAGCCATGTCCACCTTCCGGCAGGAGAGCGTGGAGGACTTCTATGAGATGGGGGAAGAGCTGGGCAGGTGAGTGAGGTCTCGCTGTGTTCAGTGGGGGCTTCCATGGCTGCACCCCCTGCCCGAGCAGTGGGCCCGGTCGGGAGCTTCACCCAGTTGCTGCAGCCCTCGTGGTGTCCCCGTGCCGGTGACATCCCCTGTGCCACCTCTCTGCTGTCTGCAGGCAGTGGGTCTGGGGCCTGAGAGCCAGGCATCTCTGGCAGCTATATATTTAAAAAAAAAGGTGTTAATTAACTTTAAATTCGCTCCTGTATCTGGACAGGCCTAGCAGCTCCCTGCAGAGCTCCCATCCTGTCCGGGTTGGGCCAAGGCTGCCGGGCTGCTGCTGGCGACTTCCGGCCCTTCTCAGTCGCTGCTGCCCGACTCCGTGCCTGTGGGACAGATCTGGGGGTGAATCACTGCGTGCAAACAGGATTTAATCATCCAGCATGCAAAGGCAGCGGCGGTGGGGGCAGCGTGGGCTGGGTTTGGATCCTCCAGTGCTGCCTCGGCCACGCCAGCCCCGTGCCGGCACTCGGGGGCTGCTGCAGCCATGGCTGCCTGGGCACGGGGCTTCTCGGGCACTGGGAAATAGTTATACAGCAGAAACACTTTGGGTGGTTTTAGCAGTTTGGTTTTTTTTTGAAGGCTGGGAGCTTCCAGGGGCTTTTTCTGGGTCCCCTTCCCCTTCGGGGCTGCGCTGCGGCTGTGATCTGATACGAGCCGTGGGGACGGATGTGGTGCCTGGGGGCCGGATCCCACCAGGGCTGGTCCCTACCCGGCAGGGGGCTGTGGGATCCAGGGATGAGTGCTGGGTCCTGGCGCGCTCAGAGGCCAGTGACGGGGACCATACGTCACCGCGTGGCGGCAGGGATGGCCAATGGCCGGGGCAGCGGGGAGGGGACAGAGCAGTCTGGGGATGTGGGATGGATCCTGTCCTCGAGGGAGGGTGCTGAGGGGCCTTTGTGCATTCTGGCAGCGGGGCCGCAGGGGGCTTGGCCGGGGCCAGGAGGGACAAGGGCCGGGATCCTGCTGTAGCAGCGGTGCTGGTGTCAGCAGAACCTGGCTCCTTGAAGCGCCTGTCGATGCCAGAGCCCTGCCTCCCCCCGGCCCCTGACCACAGCACGCTTTGAACTGTCGGTTACTCTTATTTCAGGCATTTTTCCCCCTGCCTGCTTTCCCCATCCGAGCTTTATGGTCCCTTGGGAACATCCCCCCACCAGGCTCCAGTGTTCGCTCCTTGGAGCAGCCTGGGAGCTCCTGGCTGGAAATGAGAGCTGATGGACATCTCCCACCTGGGACGATCAGCAGCACCCACGCAGCCCAGGGAGGGTCAGCAGCTGCTGCGTCCCTGGGAGGAATTCCCTTCCTCCGTCCCGGGCAGCGCTGGGGTTTACGTGCCTGCTCCGGCGGTGTCGGGGTGTGTAAACCCTGCGAGCGGGCGGGCATCACCAGCAGCGTGCCAGGAGGACCCCGACTCCCAGCAGAGCTCGGGGAAACCGTGTGTCCTCCTGCACAACGCAGCGTCCCCCATCCTTGTGCTGGTGCTGACCCCACTGCCAAGCACACGCGGGCGATGCAGGAGGAGCTCCTCTCCTCACCTCCTCCCCGCATCCCGCAGCGGCCAGTTTGCTATTGTAAGGAAATGCCGGGAGAGGAAAACGGGCCTGGAATACGCAGCTAAATTCATCAAGAAGCGTCGGCTGTCATCCAGCCGTCGGGGCGTGAGCCGGGAGGAGATCGAGAGGGAAGTGGACATTCTGCGGGAGATCCAGCACCCCAACATCATCACGCTGCATGACATCTTCGAGAACAAGACGGATGTGGTGCTGATCCTGGAGCTGGTCTCCGGTGGCGAGCTCTTTGATTTCCTGGCTGAGAAGGAGTCCCTGACGGAGGAGGAGGCCACCCAGTTCCTCAAGCAGATCCTGGACGGGGTGCACTACCTGCACTCTAAGCGCATCGCCCACTTCGACTTGAAGGTGAGGTCTGTGAGGGAGGTGCAAATGCCCCATGCTCCGTGGCTGGGGAGTGAGGATGAGCATCCAGGCTCCGGCAGAGCAATGGGGCTGGCTCTGGGATCTGTCCCTGCTTGAGGCGTGTGTCCTCTCCTCTGAGGAGAGGAGCCCAGGGTGGCACGAGGCTCCCACAGGTGAGCGTGTGAGGTAAAAGCCCGCTCCTCTCCCCATGCAGCCGGAGAACATCATGCTGCTGGACAAGAACGTGCCAAACCCTCGCATCAAACTCATCGACTTTGGGATTGCCCACAAGATTGAAGCTGGGAATGAGTTCAAGAATATATTTGGGACCCCGGAGTTCGTAGGTGAGACCCGGCTGGCGGTGTTCCTGTGGGGCTCCTCTGGGCTCTGAAAGCTTTGGCTTAATCCCGGAGAAATGCCCAAAGGCCTGGTGCAGCAGGCTGGGCAGCTGCCAGGATGCACCCACGGGGACAGGCTTCCTTCCCCCAGAATAAGCCTGTTTTCTCCCCTCTTCCCTTCTAAAGCTCCAGAAATTGTGAACTACGAACCCCTGGGGCTGGAGGCCGACATGTGGTGAGTGAGTCCCCTCCCACGTACCTTCCAGTGCCGACACCAGTGGCACCAGTGGCCGGTCCCCAGGACCAGGCTCGTGCCGGCGTATCTTGCCTCTTGCTGAAAGCACGGGGAGAGGGGAGCGACGACCCTTTGCGGGGCTTCAGCCTTGTCTTCCTCTCTCTTCCAGGAGCATCGGGGTCATCACTTACATCCTGTGAGTATGAGGGGTGTCTGGGGGAGACAGGCGCTGCAGGGCGAGTCCCCCACCTTGGGCTGTTGCCTTCCTGGGGTGTCACAGCCCGCTTTCGCCGCAGGCTGAGCGGAGCCTCCCCTTTCCTCGGGGAAACGAAGCAAGAGACCCTGACCAACATATCAGCTGTCAACTACGACTTTGACGAGGAGTATTTCAGCAACACCAGCGAGCTGGCCAAGGACTTCATCCGCCGCCTGCTCGTCAAGGACCCCAAGTGAGAGACAGAGAGCAGTGCTGGGGATTACCCTGAGAGAGGGGACGGTCCCTCCTGCCCCCACCCGCCGCGTAGAGGCAGCTCCCACGTCTCCTGCCCACGCTAGGGTTTAGCTCTGAGCTTGCCTGCTGCCAGCCCAGAGGCCTTGGCTCATCCCTGTTGCGCTGGTTGTTTATAAATCCCATTCATCCCCCTGTTCCCCTCCTGCTGCTTGTAGGTGTTGCAAAACATCTGGAAAACAGTCTCTCCTCCGTATCAGGCATGGGGTGAATTCTGGGACCCCCGTGAGGGTGCAGCAGCTCACCTGAAAAGGGGGGAATGGGGTTTGGAAGGAATCAAGGGCTGACCGGAGCACCCAGGACCCTGTGCTGGGGTGGGAGCAGTGGTGCTGTGCCTCTGTCGGGAGGGTCCTGTGGGCTCTTCTGTGTGTATTTGCTCTCTGGAGGCTGGCTGAGGGCATGGGCCCCTGTCTGGGGTGGCCCCTGAGTACGGCGAGTTTGGGCTCATTCATGCTCCAAAGGTGACAGCATCCGAGCTGCTTTTCCAGGAGTTTAACTGGAACAGAGGCAGCAAAGCCTCTGCCCCTCGGTCACAGCCTTGCTGTCATTGCAGGAAGCGGATGACCATCGCTCAAAGCCTGGAACACCCTTGGATTAAGGTGAGAAGTTGAAGAATTGGCGCATTTGGGTGTCAAGCGTCCAGGAGGTTGGGGGTGGGTACTGATGCAGCTCTCCACTACTCTTCCAGCCCCCTGTTTGGGGCTGGTTTGGTGGCGCTGGTGGCCACGCTGCCAGTGGACCACAGGTGGGTGCCACAGCTGTCCAGCTTCTGCTGTCCTGGCTGCGCCCCACACCTGCGACTGTACCTCTCCGCAGGTGATCAAGAGGAGGAACGTCCGCAATGAAGACAACTCTAAGAAGCCCGAGCGCCGCCGGCTGAAGACCACGCGCTTGAAGGAGTACACCATCAAGTCCCACTCCAGCATGCCGCCAAACAATACGTACATCAACTTTGAGCGCTTCTCCAAGGTCATGGAGGAAGTCGCTGCAGCTGAGGAGAGCCTCCGAGAGCTGGAGAGGAACAAGAAGTCCTTCCAGGAGGACATCGAGGCCCTGCTGTCCATCTATGAGGAGAAGGAGTCGTGGTACAAGGAGGAGAACGAGAGCATCAGCCAGGACCTCCGCCAGATCCGGCAGGAACTGCAGAAAACAGAGGCTCTGAAGAAGCAGGCACAGGAGGAGACCAAGAGTGTGGTACAGGTGGCCAATGGCCTCAAGAGGCGTTACCGAAAGCTGGAGAACCACTACGAGGCATTGGCCAAGCAGGTGGCCTCCGAGATGAAGTTTGTCCAGGAGCTGGTGTGGTCCATTGAGCGGGAGAAGCTGCAGAGCGGTGAGGGAGATGGCAGCATCCGCTAACTCGGTCGGTGCCGGGGTCGGTGCCCGGCTGTCCTCGGGCTGGGGCTGGGTCGTCCTTCCTGGATCTCCCCTTGCTGACCCACCGCGGCAGGCAGCGCCGAAGGGACCTCAGTGGCTCTACCCCTTGCTTGCCCGAGGAGCCGGTCCACCGACAGCCTTCGGTAGATGCTCCCAGGCTCTGCTGGGCTCGCGGTGCCGTGCCAGGGGGCTCGAGTCCCTGGAGACCCCCACCTCAGGGGGCTTGAGTGGTGCTCACCTGGGTTTTGGCTTCCTGCGTGCAGCTCTTGCTTGGCTTGCCGTCCATGCGCTCCCCATGCTCCTGGCTGCTCTGCCGCTCGCTGCCGCAGGCCTTGGGGACCAGTCCTCCCCTCCCTCTCCCACCCAGGCACTGGGTCTCGGAGCTGCCGCAACGCCCTGCCCGGGGGAGAGTTTTGGTGGGCAAACCCCTCTTCTAAACCCTGGCAGCAGCTCAGCGCCTGCCATGTGCGAGCCGTGACCAAGGATTTCTGCGTGGCGCAGCCCTGGGCCTGACCCCAGCCATCCCCTGCTGCCCCTGGGCCATTGCACCCCTCTGCCCACCGCCCTGGCCCTCCGTCCCGCCGGGTGCTCCCCCTTTTAACAAAATAAAGGTTTCCGTGCACCAGGGCGGCCGCCTTGGCTCCTGCCGTGGGAGGACAACAGTGGGAAGGGGGCAAGGACATGCCATTGGGTGACAGCTCCTCTGCTGTGCCCCCAAATGGTGTTTGAGCTCCCATCCCAAAGACTTTTTCTTTATTTGGGAGGGAGAAGGCTTTTTTTTTTCCCCTTATCAGCCCTAACTCTGTTGGGTGAGCTCCCTCTGGGCTTGGAGGGGGCTCTGGGGATGGGGCTGGGTTGCAGGATGCTCCCGGGCTAGGGCAGTCCCCAGAGCCTCTTGCCTTAGACCCTGGGGGAGGTCTGGGGGGCTCAGGGAAGCCTGGGGAATGGTCCTGGGAACTGGAGAAGGTCTGTGGGATTTGGGGAGGTCCCTGGGTCTCGGGGAAGGCCCTTGGGTGCGGTGAGGGTCCCAGGTTTCTGTGGGGTCCCTGCCCTTTTCCCCAGGGATCTCCCTTTTGCAGGGGCCTAGTCAGATCCCATTTTGCTTGGGAACAGAGTGGACAAAGAATTAGTCCCAAAATTATTGGGGCCAGGAAGGGCTGCCAGGCTCTGGCATCACCAGTGAGCGTGGGAGAGCAGCTGGTGGTCAGGGCTGGGGCGCCAGCATGGGCTGGACCCCCTCCCCTCGCCCCTGGCCTCCTGGGGACCTCGAGGGGACGAGGTCCCAAATTGCTGAGCATGCAACCCGGGCCAGGTTTCCGCTGGGAGCACCGAGGGCTTTCCGGCTGCCCATGGCCCTGTGGCGATGGAGCCAAGATCCAGCTGAATTTGACCTGAGGGAATCACCGGCCAAATCCCAGCGGATGGCAGGCATCCCTCTGGCTCGCCAGCACCTGCAGTGGGGAGGGACAGTGGCAGGTTTTCCTCTGGCCGTGCTCTGGGCTGAGGGAATTTGCTCAGTTCAGCCTTTATTTGTCACTCCAGTGTCCCCCCCTCCAGCTCCCCAGGGGTCTGGAGTGGCGATGAGATGGGCACAGCCTGGGTGGAGGGGACGAGCCCTGTGCCGCCGTCTGCGGCGGCCGTTGGGCAGCCCTGCGTGCTGGCCGCTGGCCGCTGACGTCCTGCGGGGTGTAGATTTCATCCCAACCCGCGGGGCACGCAGGCTCGAGGATAATTTTAGTCTTCCCTGTTTTTCCAGGCCAAGGCGCTTGGCATCCAGGGGCGACGACGTGACTGCCCGGCTGGTGGCGTCGTCCCAGGGCAAAGCAGGGTCCGTGCCGCGGCCCCAGGGTGCTGGAGGGGGGCTCCGGCTGTGGTGGGGGATGCCGGAGCCTGGCTGGGGGGCTTGGGGCCGTTGTCGTCTCCCTGGGTGCTGAGTCCTCGGGGCTGGGATTTGGCATGTGGATTCAGTTGGAGTCCTGGGCATTTGATCCACTCCTGCAGAGCCATTCGTCACCAGCGTCAGTGTGTGACAGGATGTATGGAAATCCTATAGCAACAGTTGTTCCCGTGCTGTGCAAAGTTCACATAGTGCTAAGGCTTCCCAGATGCTCCTCGTGCCGTGGGTTTCTGTTTCAAGGCTTTTGGAAGTCGCTGGCCATTCACCCTGGCCGGTCCTGCCGTCTCCTCCCTGGCCGCCCGGTGGGTACGCTGCTCCGGAGGGAGTGGTAGCAGATCTCGTCCTGATGGATGCACAAGAAAACACCAAAACATTTTTTAAAAAGGAGAATCTGGGGTGTTTTTGTTGCCACTGCCCACAGGGTGAGCTGCTTTAGAAGGTTTTAATTGCAGAGTACTGGCACGAGTTCAGCAGTACCATGTACAGCTGCAGAGGAGGGGAAAATACCTACTGCTGACCCTGGAGGAGGATTTACTGGGGAGAAAGTGTCCAG
The DNA here is from genome assembly GCF_036417535.1 of Chlamydotis macqueenii. Taxonomy (NCBI): domain Eukaryota; kingdom Metazoa; phylum Chordata; class Aves; order Otidiformes; family Otididae; genus Chlamydotis; species Chlamydotis macqueenii. The sequence continues at coordinate 2,510,996 of NC_141581.1, read as the reverse complement.
AAGGCAGATACTACAGGAACTCAGCTAATACTAACGCTACAGGAATGAGGGTGCTGCTCAGAATCGAGGGGGTATGCTGTTCCCCAGGTGATTTCGGCGATGTGACGTACTGGGATGTTCTGCCTCAGTTCCCCTCTTTGCAACCAGAGCGAACGCCACCCTGGGGCGTTTCGTAGCCTCTGCGGGCAGAGTCTCAAAGTGCCTTTCTGAGGCTTCGATTTTTGCTTCCTAGAGGCTGGCTTGAAGCGAGCGCAGTGTCTCTTCCCTTATGTCTTTATGAAAGCAAAATGATTCTGTACGGCTTATGAGGTGAGGGTTAAACCTGTTAATGTGGGGAAACCCTCGTGGAAATTATATGCCACATCCCACTGGGGAGCTGAGGCTGCTTTTTTTTTTTTTTTTCCTGCCAGCCTGCAGAGCTGCAGCTAATCTGCGGGAAACGCTCCATGGAACGATGTCAAATGGACTTACAAGGTATCGGTGACAAGTCGCAGTGTGCTGTCCCTGGCCTACGCGTTCCTCAGCTTTGCCATTGCCCAGCGGCTGGTGTAACGGTGTAATTATAGTTTTGTGGGTCTCTCCAGGCACGCACGGGGTTGCACACAAGGAAATATGCCTTTTTATAGCTTGTGGAAGTGTGGGTGATGCCATCAGTATTCGTGTCTCGTTTCTGGCTGCGGCGTCCCCATTCCAGCCAGACAGTCGGAAAAATACTGGTGTAACATGAGGACAAGGTGGTGGATGTGACTTGCTGCTAGCTGCTTCACCAGGCTGTTTAAAAGACTCCCTGCAACAGGCTTGGTGGTTTTGGGGTGACTTTTTGCTAATCTGTGGCAGCTGCTTTTCTGGAGTGATGTTTCTAATTAAGACATGCCCAAAAATCTTCTGAAGTGAGCTGCGCTGACACCATAGCCAAGTTATTTTAGTGCCCAAAAGATCACCACACTCATCCCACGTGAGAAGTTTTGTACTTTAACATGGTGAACCTTTTATGCGTGGTGCGCCGCATGTGCTTTAGCACATCAGTTTAATGGCACTTCCTATCTTTAGCCGGTGTATTTCGATAGCGGGTTGACAGATCTCAACACACTCACCTATCTCACCACAGTATGTAAGCTCAATTCGTTACCAGGCACAGAGCAGCGTGGAAAATTTATTATTAGCTTGGAGCTAGCCAGTAGCCGAGGACAACGCTGCAACCAGGTCTTCTGTCGTTTGTGCAGAGCTACAGTGCTGGGCCCCAGCATTTGAGAAGGACGTGAAGGTCCCCGAATGCCTCCAGAGGAGGGCAGCTGAGCTGGTGAGGGGCTGGCAGGCATGTCCTCCCCTCTGGGGAGCGGCTGAGCGCTCGGGGTTTGTCTCCTGTGGAGGAAGGAGGCTGAGGGGCAACCCCATTGCTCTCTGCAGCTTCCTGAGGAGGGGAGGTGGAAAGGGAGGTGCTGAGCTCTTCTCCCTGGGATCCGGGGACAGGATGCCTTGGAATGGTTCAGAGCTGCGCCAGGGGAGTTTTGAACTGGACGTGAGGAAGCATTTCTTTACCGAGAGGGCGGTCAAACCCTGGAACAGGTTTCTACAGAGGTGGTCGACAGCCCGTGCCTGTCAGTGTTCAAGAGGTATTTGGACAATGCTCTTAACAACATGCTGTAACTTTTTGTCAGCTCTGAAGTGCGCGGGCAGCTGGACGAGACGATCGTTGCATGTCCCTTCCAGCTGAAATGGGCCAGGCTGGTCTGTACAGCTGCAGCGAGCTGCTCTTGTCCCCCGCACACGCAAGTGCAGATGTTACCCCAGGCTGGTGGCAGCACAGACCCATCCAAGCGGACAGGGCAGAGAGGAGATGACCTTTTTCATGGCACTAACCATTGTGCTGCGCGTGCTTCCCGTGGGGCTGCCCGGGTGAGGGGCACCATTTGGCTCGCGGGCAGAGGTTCTGCCTAAAAGCCTGGTGAATAGGAGTTGCGCTATTCGTAAAGAAGGAAACTCAGGCAGAATGTTGTTCTCAAAGAAAGTACATGATAAACAGGAAAATAAAGGTCTACCACTCAGTTTTGCTTCAGGAACACCATCCCCATTCCTTTCTCAAGCATGTTATGCTCCATCTTATGGTTTATTTCAATATTCTGATTGTTTGCCCAAGTACTGCTTTTGTGCTATCTTTCTTGGAGTGGGAGGCTTTTTTATCTCACTGAGAAAAAGCTTATCAACAGAAAAATCAGTAAACCTCTTTCCACTGATGTTCTATTTATTGTTTTGCTAGAAAGGGAAGACATGGATGAGTAAGAAATCTGTAGACTTTCTACAGACTAACTGGAAGTATTTGAAAAAGCAGAACCTCCTGTACCTACATTTCAGAGTTGTAATGTACTATCGGGCACTTTAATGCAGGATTTTGCCAAAAATAGAGAATGCACTTGAGTGCAAGCTCCTCTGCAGGACATGTTTTTGAAGGCAGATTACACAGGGGTATAAAGGACAGCTTTCTACAGCATGGACTCCTCACAACACTTTTACAAACAGATCTATTGGTAAATAGACTGCACGCGTACTCCAAGGACACTGTTTCGAACCGAATTTAGGATGGCATTTTCAGTACTAATTCCCAAAGTTTCCTAAGGTAGCACAACTTTAATTCAAGGCTGCTACTCTCATCCCCTGAGAAATCCTACTGATTTGCCTTCTGGATTTTAAATTCAGGAAAATAGCCATTCCTCCCTCTTGAGGTCCAGCTGGCAGGAGAATTTAGGACCAAAAGGCAGAAACAGAGGCTTCTGTCCAGACTTCTCACCTTGGGAAGCACTTGACTGTTGTGCAAAATGGGCTGTAGTATCTTCACTTGCTAATTTGTTTTGAGCATGAAGTGAGAAAGGCTGAGGCTGACATAAAACTGGTTTCATACCACCAGTTTGAAAATATCTGAAGTGCTGTTCACCCCCCACGATCACCTCTGAGAATCTCACTCTTCTTGGGATGTCTGAACAGGGTTTCCAGGCCAGTGTTACCACTTAAACGGAAACAGCAACACATGAAAGGAGGTTTGAGCTGCTCAGGTAAGAAATTTCAAATGCCATATGAAAAAGTAGAGGCTGTTGTGTGTTTTGGGTGATTTTTGTGCCTATTTCCACTACAGTAAAGGTGGCTGACATTAAAACAGGACCTCCAAAAGCAGAAAGAAAAAAAAAAAAAAAAGGATTTTGAATTGATTTTTACTGAGTTGAAGAGATGACATTACAAACAAGCCATTACATAAAGACTTAGTATCTGCAGAAGCACAGAAGCAGAAGAGTAAGTTTTCCCAGTGCAGCTCTACTTCTTCCATTATAAAAATGCATTTTCAACTTCTGTTTAAGCCAGTGAAATATAAAATAAGAAAATTTAAAAAACAAAACAACCAAAACAATCCTGTCCATCACAGAGTTGTGAATAAGTTATCTTCATTTTTCAATTATATACAAAAGATACTTTCCAAGGACAGTATAAGACGAGTTTACACAAATAAACCCTCATTCTAAGTATATTTACATCCTTCTGTACATGGGTCTTTCAGGTCTTCTGAGACCCTGAAAAGCAAGAAGGGAAAGCGTAACTATCCGACCAGAGGAGCAGGGTGTTTCCAGCATCAGTCCTGCCTGTTTCACCCCCTCCGAAGCAGGGACGTATTTACCTATGAGCAATTTAAAAGCTTGTTGTGAATATCTTCGAAGACTTGATTGTAAAGTTCATCTCTAGACTTCAGTCCATCTAAATAAACTGAAAGGAAAAGATGGAGTCAGGCTGCAGGTTTCTGATCAGAACAAAATTTATGTCGATGAGTTTTAAAATATTTCATACTCTGCTGACCCAAATGACAGCTTGTTTTCCAACTGGAAAAACATAACCATCCTGAAAGATCTATGGCCCATAAAATCTCTTATCCCCCCCCCCCCCCGCCCAAGTGCTTATAATATGAAACAAAGGGAAGAAGTTCTTAGCTATAAAACTACATTTATTTATCTGGACAGAAAGCAGGCCAAGATTACAAGTTAATAGTAAAAACAGTGCTTTGCATCATTACAGTTAAAGTTTCCCGGAATTAAATTACAAACTTCCTTAAAATCCCAAGTACAATGCTGACGGATTTGTTTTTAGGGAGGCTTACCGACATCAATGCTGCTGTCCTCCATTTCTTTTCTGTGTTTTAAGTACATGGGCCAGACATGTCCATCAAAGAGACCCGGTGGGTCAGGAACAGTGTAGTTACGTGTACTGCAAATACCAAAATGGAAAAGAGCATCAGGACTGCCAGGATCACGCTGCAGGAGCCTGAAGCTAATCTGACAGCTGCTTGGTTGTGTTTATGTAAAAGCTGATTGTCACAGTCCAATTTCTCATCCACATCAATGTCTGTGTTTTGCAACAAGTTTATTTGAGCACCTAAAGTGAATGCAGAAGCTACAGGTGCAAAGCAAGCAGTCTCTGAGGTTTACTGGTGCTAACCGGGAAGCATGCAATGACTGTGGCAGTGTGCAGATCTCCTCAAACCTCCCCAAGAGGGGACTGCCACATCTGCAGTTTCAGAAAGAGCCATGTGAAAGTCTCCTTCTCCACTTATATTAAAATTTTCAACTGCAATTCCAATTGTGATGCCAATATATCCTGTTAATAGCAACATAAAGGTAGCCTGAAGGCTTGCCTCTAGTAGAGAGTCTTTCTTGGAAGGAAGGATTTGACTTGTGTCAAAGAATCTTCTTACCTTCTCCTCCTTTTGCATTCATCGTATGGAACTGCCAGGTAGTAGCGTATGTCGAATAGGTCTATCAGTGGTCTAGGGTGGGGTAGAAAGAAAGCGTCTATGTATTTTTTTCTGACAGAGAAAAGTGTTAAATCACCCCTGAAAGCCATTAAAAAAAACCCAAAACTTTCTGCCCCTCTTGTATTTGTGTCTCTTCCAGACCAGAGAAGTGCAAATGTTTTTGTTACGACACAAGCTAATTTACGGGGGGTTTATTAATAGCTATAAAACACGGAGGATGCTGTTTTTTGAAGGTCAGAATGGTATGGCAGGTTCCCACCTGCTACCAGTTACTGTGGAGGATCAGACACTGGGCTGGGAAGACCTGGAGTGTGAACCCCAACTCTTTTTCTAGATAACTCCAAATTCTGCTTGCAGTAGACCAAAGCTGCAATTCAATCTGATACGAACGGACTTATCAAACCGTCTGTTGTGCCGAAGCGAGCTGTCAAAACGTGCACAGGCACACAGATTCGGTACAAGGCAGCTCATCAGTTCATGTTCTTTTCCAGAAATACTGGGAGTTGGCTCAACCACAGCTTACTGCACTGCACTCCTATGAGGCTGAAGAAAATAAACCCAGAAAAAAATCCTTAGAGCAAAGTTAGTTTGAGCTCAGTGGGACTGACAGACTTCTAAAAGCCTGCTGAGGGTTGCATAAATGCTTAATATAGTTCGATCTGAGCAAGGTCCAGGTCTGTGGATGAAATACTCTCTCTGGACTCAGGAAAGGCTCCTGTTAACGAGATGGAGTGCTTCAGAGGTATTTGTAACCTTCAGGGGAGATATCAGAAGTTACCTCCCCGGGGACAGGCCAAGAACACCAGGCAGTTTGCCAGCGCGATCTCGGGTTGGCCGTTCTTGGTATAGATAGTCCGAGACTGCCATTTTACATTTTCCATTCAGTTTGCAAAGCTGGAATGGTGCTGCTTATAGTACAGCTTGGAAACAACTCTGGTTTTGCTAAGTGTCACGCACAGCTTGTTCTCTTGAAAGAGTTTTGTAAACAAAACTACAGTTTAGAGCCAAGAATCTTTTGCTTGTCATGTTTATGCATGCAGTTTTCTGAAGTTTAGATATTTAGCTATTGTGGGTTTTTCTTCTCTTCACTGCTAGTCTTGTCTCCTCATCTTCCTGCCAAACATTTTTCCCCATATAAAAAAAAAAAAAGCAAAAGTAGTTGATCTTTGCTCCAATGTACAATTAATTACTAAGCTCAATTTAGTCAGTGTTAAATAGGCATATGTATCACATGCTATAACTATTCCTAAATTCCAGAAAAGGTCCCAGGTAGTGAGTGCAGAACAAATTATCTCCTCAGTCTCAATGACCTTTTCAGGTCAAGGTTTAGGCACTGTGATGGGAGACCAGGAGGGAAGCCTGCGCCTTCACTGCTGGCTCGGTATTTACAAGTTCTGGTCTAAACCTCCCTGTGCCCCAGAGTTCAAGGGTGTGCCCTCAATGAGAATTTTATGTTGTCTTGAGAAGGTCACCTTGTGCACCTCACTTTACCGGCATTTATGGTCAATTTTACATGAGAAAAGTTCTTATGCATGCTACCTCAGAACAAGGCAGGAGGGGTGTATTAGTAAAAAGGAGGTTTTAGCCCTGGCACTAAGGATCTGGTGTTCTTCCCTGGCAAACAGTTAATAGTTCCCCAAACCTTACTTGTAATTATAAAGCAGGAAGCCTTCAATGACCAATATATGGATATCTTTGGAGGCTGGCTCTTTAAAGCCAGGCGTAACATTCACCCCGTGGGAACGGGCAAACTTCACTGGGTTCTCAATCCACGCACGCACAGTGCTCACCATTGCCTCCATATCCAAGGAGTCCAACACTAGTTAGAAGAAAGGGGGTGGGTGGGAAAAAGGTATACAATCAAATACCACAGACCACATCGGCTTGAAAGGAGAATATAAAATGAACTTGTAAAATTCAAGTTACATTAAATTTACTGTTAAATCTTTAGTAATTAAAAATAAATACTTAGGAAAAATATACATTACTGCATCCTATAGCGAACACTGCTCTTACCATCCCATTGTTTAAAGCCGTCTTCCCCGACTTCTATTTGATCTTGTGGCTGAAATATAGTGAGCAATAAAACATTGCTGCAAACTCAGCGTGATCAGTTACCTAAGATCCGATCACAACCTGGACACTACTGCAATACACAACAAAGCAAGTGTTCATGTAATAAAACAGTTACAGACGCTGTCTGGACTACATTAAAATTTAAGTTCCCATCTGTCACCAACCCCAAGAACTCTGAAAAGTTTTCTTGGCTCAGTCAAGCCACTTTGGACAAAGAGTTCTAGGTTAATAACGATACAGTGTTATTAGTCAAAACACTACAGGCCCCTGCTTGTAAGTCGATATATACGAACTTAAAGTGCAAATACAGTGTTAAGTAACTGCTAAACTTTACATGTTCAAGAACAGCTATTTTAACTCCTAACGGCTCTAATAGCAGCACAGCATGACTTCTGGTCACTTAGTTACTGCTTTACTTGCGCCAGCATTTGCGAGCTAAGCACGCTAGTGAGACGTTACTGATCTTTATGGAAAGTCACGTATAATTCCTCCTCTACCTTAAAGGGCTCATATCTGACCAAATCTGTGCACGAGGCTTCTGGCAAAGAAGCTGTGCTCTTCCAAATGAGTTCTGTACGGCACAGGCTCCTGCAGAGGCAGGACAAACCAGCATGCGTCCGCCAATGCTGGAGCACCTCAGGTGCTGGGGGATGACACAGCTCCTTCAAGCGTGTTGCCACATCCCCATCTTTTGGGCTTCCACGTGCGGTGGGGTCCAGCTGTACGGTAATTGCCGTGAAATGGCTGCTGCTCACAGGGTTCAGCAAGGGGGTTCTGCCACGACGGCTGCCCCTGCTGCTCTCCCAGGCTGGGTGCAGACCGCACCCCAGTCAGCGCAGGGCTGCTGTGTTCATTTTCAGCAACCCTGGAACTGGGTTTCTGACACAGAGCTGCCCAGTACAACTGTCTGTCTGCACTTAAACCAGTGTAATGGTGCTTACATCCTGAAGTATTATTTAGGAGCAACATTCTTATTTAAATAGGAGGAAAACTCAACATGGAGAAAATTATTTGTGCAGAGTACAGTAAATAACCTCTAACTTAAATGAGTAGTTTGACCTACAGTTAGATCTGTCGTTAAAATTAAAGGAAGCTTTTGCTGCAACTGTTATATTAAATATAAAACAATATCTTAAAATAATAATATAAATCATTATATTATTATTATAAATAAAGAAATAAGAAATGTGCTACGCCTGAGCTGTCCAAACTTGCTCCGAAAGCATGCACAAGACCCGCTACGACTGTCGCTACAGCGGCAAGCGGCAGCTGAGGGCTCAGCCAAGGCGGGCTCAGCTTACCTTGAAGAAGTCATCCTGGTGGACCACGCAGCAGTTGGGCAGCGCCTTGACGATTCTGTTGGTCAAGGTGGTTTTGCCCCCGTTGGTGACACTGCACGGAGAGGCGGGACGGAGCCGTTAGAGGCGCGAGGACCCCCGGCCCGCAGCGGGAGGCTTGGGTGGGGTGGGGGTGGGGGGGGGAAGGACACACGGACCCCGCGCCCACCCATTGAATTTCCCGCCTCGCCAGCGCCGCGGCGCGCGCTGGCCGCCGATTGGCTGCGGCCGCTTCCCCCGCCGGGAACTGTCTGCGGCCGCCGGGCGCGCGCGGGCCCGCTGGAGGCTGGCGCCGGTCGTAACGGCTGCGCCGCTTCCCGCGCGCGCTCAACGGCCACGCCGCCATCTCCGCTTCCCCTCGGAGCGGCTCGGCGGGCGGGCGGGCTGGCGGGGCCTCCCCCGCCTTTGCTCCCCGCGGATCTGCCTGAGCTTGGGGGAAGCTCGGCCGGCGCCTCCCCAAAATGGAGGAGGCAGTGCGGGTCCAGCCGCCGAGGTGCCCTCCCGCCTTCTCCGCGCGGGCTCCGGTGCCCGCCGGCTCCTCTCCCCGCCAGGCCGCGGCAGGGAGCTGGCAGCTTCCGAGGTAGGCTTAAAACGCACCTTTACCGGCACTCGGTGCCCTAAACCAGCCTCGCTCGTTAGGAGGAGGGTTGCGCTCATCAGCTTAAGAAGCCGTTTCGTGAAAGTCAGGCGTGCAAAAAGTGCCTTTTAAAAATGCCTTAAATTAATTATGAATGAGGGAAGCTCGCTCTTTTCTCAGAGTATGACTCCGACTTATATCTGCCAGACCCGTTTTAATATGAGCCCTGAATAATCTCTCTCTCCAAAGGGGAGAGCTGTCAAGTCTGAAGGTGCTCCTTCCTAATTTTTTTATTCAAAGACTATGAAAGTCTCACACTGTCTTTAACTCATGTTGTAAATCTGGGTCTTGCTCGGTGTCGGTTTTGCCAGCCCTTCTGCAGCCGGCAGGGATCCGCCGAGCACACGCACAGCCTTGCTTCTAAATCCTGCCTTGCTGGAAAAAATAAAAGCTTTTTGTACACCCTCCATATTATCTGAAGCAGGATTTTTTCCTCTTTGTCTTTCAAAGAAGCTTTTAAAAGTCTTATGTTGAAAACATCCTTTTTCATAGCCGAGGCACACCCCTCCCTTCATCTGACCTATGAATTTACTTGAAATATTTTATTTTCCACGGCAGCATACCTCCTGTTAGTAGTACAAACGTTTGGTATGTGCCACCCTGCAGAGTTCTTTGTATTAAGTAAAAGCTGCATGAATTCAGAGCCACCAAGTTACATCTTATTCTAGAATTCTCTAGTATTATTTTACAGTCAGGTCTATAATCTAAGTCTTATCTATAACAATTAAATAGGAAGAAAAAGCAGTATGTATATATATATACACACACACAATATTAACAGGCACTTACCCTCCGATGCCTATGATGTATTTCATCTTTGTAGAGTGGCTTCCTTAGCAGGAATGTGGTGAGAAAAAATAAATTTAGAAATGCTGAAATTACTTTCAGCAGGAAAAAACCCTACACCTGACCCTCTTCCCTCTATTTTCCCCCACTTAGCTCTTCCTTGCCTTACTATTTCATTCAAGGAAAAGGCGCGTTCCCCTCTAATTTATAGGGCCCCGCTGCAGTGCCCTTCCCTCCCGCCCTGCCGTTTCCCCGCCCCGCCTGCTGATGGAAAAGCCCTGTGACTATCATGAGCCCAAGATGTCATATTTTGGGGCTGGGATTAGCCTATCCTCCCCTTGGCCGATGGGGTCATGCGCGCTGCCGCTGCACCTGTTTCTGCACCCCTCGCGGATCCCCACTCCCCTGCCCTTGCTGGCTTTGCTATAAATAGCTTTTTGGCAAGCTCTTCCTTTGCCTAAATTAGTAATGGGGTAGGTGGAAATGTCACCCCTTTTTACAATTCCTTTGGGAGTTCTGGGGAAGGCACAGAGGTGTGCGAGGATATTTTTTTTTTTTTTTCCTGGAAGGCCGACAAGCTATCTTTTTGCTTTCCTCTTCATTTTCCCAATTTCTGTTTGATTTGAAATGCATCCAAGAATGTAGTGAGAAGGAATTTTTTTTGTTTCTGTAAACTTCCGATAGGGAAGGCAAGAGAACTAAACTTATTCTTTGTTTACTTCTCTTAGTGAAGCTGTTTAGAGAAAGGACTATGCAGAGGCTGATGACCATTATGTTTTGAACCTTCAGGAGGAACTTTTTGAAAGTCGGGCTTCTCATAGACACAAAGTCATAAAATGCTATTAGCTTTCCAGCTCCAGTTTACTCATGTCAAGTAGCACTTTTTAAGGTAAGTTAACTCTAGCTGGACTGCTTTCTCAAGTAAATACATCTCACCTAAGTACACGTGGAACCTGTATTTTAATTTTAATTGTTTCAGATGCTTCTAAAATCAGAGCTGTCTTGAGAGATGTTAGATGGAGGCAGAGTGGAGTTTGCAATGGTTCTGAATGTCTTTTCAGATAAACACAATGACGCGACGTTTATAGTATGCATTTTTAAATAGTATATTGTCTAATAGAGCTTAAATCATCCAAACCCTCGTGTCCCTCTCTTCTTCCTTTTTATAAAATCAGACTATGGAAGTATTGAAAGACACGTAAAGATTCCTTATCCTACAGCAGTTTGTAAAGTAATTGTAAAAAATGTCAGTGACGCTGATACCTAGGTGTGTGGTGTCGTGTTCATTTTCTTTACAGCTTTGGAGCCTGCAGAGCCGACACTTGCATCGTGATCCTGTACTGATAGACGTATGTGCAGAACACAGCGAGTGCTGGTGTGCCGCTTGCCGCCGGCTGAAGGTGAATACAGAAGCTGTTGTTACGGTGGAGTGGTTTTCGCTGTGTTCAGAGGAGTAGCCAGATGCCCTTTCTATTCTATTTTTTTTTCTGTAGTGCCTCCATCATTTGCTTGCTGGCTACGAAGTATTGTCCCTTGAGCTTTTCAGCTCTTGCAGTGTAAAATCCACACATTCAGAATTTAACCATCAAGAATCTGAGGAAGGCGTTTTTGAAGGAGTATTCCTCAAAATCACTCCCGAGGGGAGGGGTGCAGCTTCAGCATCCCAGGCAGCCGCTAATCTCGGCTTCGAGACGCACCTAAGGGCTCACAGCTGCCTGGATGAGCAGCGGTATGTTTTGCGGAGTTCTCCCATATACAGTGGCTTTGGAGCTATCTAGGCAGGATGTTTCATGAGTTCTACAGGAGCCTACAGAATATTTTGGTTCTGGCAGTTAATGGCATCTCTTCTGGCCCACGTGGTATCCTATGGCTTAATCATCTCACACCGTATTAACATCCCTAGTATTTTGTTTGTGGATACCTTTTCCTCAAATTTGGTAATTGTTTGCCATCATTAAGTTTTATTCAGAGCAACTTCTCCCAAGCTATATTTAACTTGAATTTTTCTGCTTCTATTTCAAGCCTGAAGAACGGTTTTGTGGCCTAAAATCTTGTTTGTCTCACCCCAGCTATGTCCGTTGATCTAATAAAAGATGTTACTTTTTCCTACAAAGCAATTTTATGCTCATCAGCCACGAGGTCAAGGCCCAGTGCTTTGACAGAATGAGCCAATCATGAGTAAACATGGACTGCAAATTAGAAGATTATTAACCGTCAGAGGTGTACCATTCTGGAAGTATTGCAGCGAAGATAGTGAAGGCAAGAAAATAAATTGCTTTTAAGGTACAGCCTGGTAAATTTATGAATGGGATTACGGTGACTGATCTTTTCCAGTCTGTTATGCTGTCTTAATTCTGTGTGTTTCACAGATAGACCTCAGCCAGTGTTTCCACTGTAATTATTATTTATGGTCAACATTAGTACACTGTTTGTTCCTGGGGACATCCTTTGTAAATTATACTTTCGTCATCATTTCCAAGGTAGCTATATAAAATTATTGCTCCAGAGAAATTTGGAGCTCAAGTTCTTGAGTATGAATGAGATGTGACTCTCAGGGAAGTTAGATTTCCAGCAGCTGCCCATCGCTTTAAGCACAGCCCAGCATTTGCAGTGGAGAGTCACCAAGCCTCTCAGCTGGTGTGAATTGTCATTGTGCACTGAAGTGGAGCAATGCTAATTTGCGCCAATTGAAACTTTCACCTAAGATTAGCTCTGTGCTCAAGTTTTCCATGCCCTTCATTGCATTTCTCTTCTGTCCATGAGCTAGGAAGGGTGTCTTGGATAAAAAAGCAAACTCTGTTATTTCAGTGTTTATTTTACCACACTTGACCTTATGGTGTGTGAGAAACTGGGAGGCTCAGAAGTTGTATGAAAGTTAAGAGAGGACACTGGTCTCAGCTACTTCTCATCCAGTCCTCTTTAAACTGGAGTCACGCTCATCCAAATACTTTTGGAATGTGCCATCCTCAAGGTGAGTGAAAATTGTACTCTGCCCTGCTGGATTTACTAATATGAACATGCTTTAGAAATACAGGCTAAGTTTTTGCATTGAAAAAATGAGTATTTGGCCTAAGAGATATGAAATGAAACAATACATTTCTAGTACAGATGGCAAATTTTGGCAGCAGCAGCAGTTCCAAATGCTGAAGTATTTGGCTGAGTTGTTTGGGATCAGTGAATTCTGGAACAGTGAAGTCCCATTATCTCTATAAAGAATGTGAAAACTATGTTTCTTCTGAAAACCAGATGAATGAAGGACAGAAAGCATGGGGTTTTGTTGTTGTTTTTGTCTTTTTTTTTTCTTTTCTTTTCTTTTTTTTTTTTTTTTTTTTTTTTAAGCTCAGATTTGCAAATCTCGTTCATGTAGCCCTCAGTGTAAAATCTCATTTTTCAAACCTTTTCTTCATGGTCTCTCAGTTCTTCTGTGGATGTGCCTGGCTTTTCCTGAGTTTGTTTTTTAAGCTACTGTAATGGTTTTTCTGTCGTGCATATTCATACTCATGCACCAAACATCCAGTAAAATTGTGTTCACCCACATAGCTCGAATTCTCAGATTCCTGAGTGGCCTCAGACTTGCAGTTCCTTTAGGTGGTGGCATGTGCCTGCCTGTATTTGGAGATCTCTGGCATTTCAGCTGTCTGCTTCCCTAAGAACAAAAAAAGACCTTGTACAAAAAACTGTCTGAAATGAATGGTGACAGTTACACTTACCAGCTAACAACAAACTTTACCCAACCTGTAAAAATATGTCTATGCAAATGCCAAGTATTCATAAATGCTTTTTTTAGCAAGTTATGTGAGCTGCATTTCTCAGTGAGTTATGTATTGGTCATCTGAAACTTCCTTTTTTTTGTGCTTGTTTATCCTGCAGATACGTTATCTACTCGACACTTTACTGATACACATACTGTTCAACAGTGTGCTTTAATCAAAGATAGAAAATAGTCCCTCTCTTTACATTATTTTTAGAATACTAATGTTTAGTAAAAGTTTAATATTAATCTTCTTTGTTAAAACTAAGATGAATTTGACAGAAGTCAGTTTAATATTTTTGGAGCCATCATGACATCATTTCCTTGGGATACTTTAGTTTCTGTGTTCACTGACTTTTCTGTTGCAGAATATGACTCATCTCTTCTAAAGATTTAATGCAGAATTTAAATCCTTCACTAATCAGAAGATGTTGTTTATGGTATGAGCAAGGTCATGCCAAGGTTCCTTCCGCTAGAGACCTGGAGGAGCGAGTGGGATGAGACGGCATACCAGCTAGTGAAAGAACGGGCAAAGGAATGAGAGTAATAGTCACTTGGGAATTTTTAAATTGTGCATTTATTTATTCTTTACAGAATGCTGTGTTAGTTGGGTTGCTAAGAGAGTCCTTCTCCAAGGCTTTGGAGGCTGCTTGTGTCTCGACAATGCAAAAGCTGTCATACCCCTTCCGGAGGAAGGTAGGCATTTATTTTAAACAAAATCAAGGGAGAGAACATCTACAGAACAGTACTTCACTCTTAACTGCCACTAACTAGAACCGCTAAGAGTAAGGAAATTAGGCTAGTAGAATAACAAGCTTAAATAGCATAATGCTTGATTAGCTGGCGTCTTGTCACAGAGACATGCAGAGTGACTTGCAGCCAGGACCTGCCACCGTCAGGGGTGATATTTTTTGCCACTGCTACAGCTGATCCCACGGCTGCTGGTGGTGGCAGAAGGTCTGTAGCCCCGTGGAGGAAACAGGGACAGAGTGTTAGACAGGTCATGCTCTGAGAACTTAGACAAGATGGGATTGGGGAGAAGCAGCTATGCATGCAAGAAAAATAGAGATGAAAACATTTCAGTGTATCGTTACTTTGGGGATATGGGATTAAACTGGGAAAAGCATTCCAGAGGGAAGGAAAAGTGATGGGGCCTGAATGAAAGGACAAGAGGGTAAGTGTCAAAGGAACAGATTAAGCAGTAACCTGAAATGAAGACTGTGAGGGAAGGGGAAGCTGGAGTCCAAAGGCAGCCAGCTCATTACTGAAGAAGTCCAGTCAGAGCTGGAGAAATTCTTCTAAATTCTCAGAGTCCAAAGTATCCGGTACTGCAGTTGTTTCACTCTCCATGCTGCGCTTCCCAAACGTTTCCCGACTGTGGCCCTTTGGAGCTGTTGACCACAATGCTGCAGGAAAGGATCCCCTTTGGATTTCAGTGGTTTACATGAGGAATTTGTCTCGTGGGATTAGTGGATATAGAGGCAAAAAGGAGTAAGATACACAAGAAATGCTTCTTTTTTGTATCTGGGTGGTGCCAGGTAACAATGGCAGTAATTCCAGGAATAAATTTTTAAACAGATGCCAGACATTTCTAGTGTCGTTTGACAGTTGGCATATGTTTGTAGAAGTGTGACATTGTTGAATTAGTCCTGGTCTGTGTGTTGCTCTACATGGTCAGGACCAATGAATTAGAAGCATTTTTTAAAAGTAATAGAATCCCAGTTTTTACTCTCTAGTTTATATTCTAGGAGAGATAATGTCTCATTTTGCTCTGCACTGAGCTGAATCTTTTGGCCAATGTAGATTGTACTGATGGATGAGAAGAGAGGAAGTAAGCAAAACTTGAAGGTAGTTTGGAAAGGGAAGAAGGGTGGAGAATGAGTAAGGCATGAAATAAGTGTTGAAGCTTTTCACAGCAATCACACAGTGAAGAAGCTGAGCAATAAGGCATTTTGTTAATGTGTGATGATTCATCCAGTGCTCCAAAATATTCTGACAGTTTTTCAGGTATGTTTGACAGACTCTTTACAATCTGTCCGAACAGGTAATGTACAGGCAACAAAGGGAAGCTTTCCCTTTTTTTTTGCTGCTAAAAGCTCATCCTTGCTCATGCTGCTTCATTCTGAGGTTGGTAGGGCTACACCAGCTCTTGGGTTTTGAAGCAGTTTTGAGGCTTGCCTGTGCTGTGCCTGTGCTCCCTTGGCATCTATGAAATTCCCAGGCTACAGGCTTCCCGCTCCACCATGCTCCAGCTGCCCCTTGAAGAAACTTCCTGTCCCAATGGGATTTCATCAGGGGAAACAGAAACCCTTTGCATTGGTATGGCTTAATAAAAGGTGCCTCGAGAGCAAAGAGTTCAGCTGAGACTGGGGAGAGGACAAAAGAAGGCAACCACAGGGGTTCCTGTTTTTCTCCTTAGCTTTTGTGTGTTGCTTATCCCTACCATGCCACCTCTGTGGGGTGGATTTCTGGGGAAACTTGTCTTTTTTAAATGTCTCTACCAGTTCTAAATGTTACCAAAGATTTTTCTGCTCTTTTCTGCATTCTTAGCATTCCTTTGCAGCTTCTTTCTGACCCTTCCTCTCTGTTTCCTGCTGCACTCTCCCAGTTCCTGCATGACTGGTTCCAGTGAGATGCTTCAGTGCGGTCCCTGTCAGATCATCGCGGTGCACTTCAATCCTCTATGTTGCTCAGACCTGCAGGACTAAGCCTATTCTGGACCACAGCCTTTCAGCCTCAGTCTTGAAAGCCACTTGCCGTAGAGTTTATAGTGTGTAAATTGTTTTCTGAGTTATTTTGAATTCGATTTGGGTTATTTTGAGTTCTGTTTTAAAGAAACAGAGAATATTCCTCCTGATCCTCATATCGGAGAGAGATACATGTAGTGTATACTGTAGTATACACTGTTCTGATAACACTTAAGAAAAATCAGAGTGCTTCAGTATGGTGTAGTTGCTTCTCCAGATATAATCCTGGGGTAAAAAACAATTGAGTACACTCAGCAGAGTGTGCAGGGGTAACACTTTGAATGTATTTTAGAAAGGAAATGCTGTACATAGAAGACAAGTTCATGAACGCAAATTTCTTCTGTTCTTTGTGGTTCTCTCCTGTTAGATGCTGTTAATACCTGCGTGCTACTCTTCACTTACAGCCATGCTGACTGTGTTCAGTGCTGCGCTAAGGACAGAGCCCACCCTGCCTTTTTGTGCTCCCCACATCTGCCTTGGCTAGAGGTAGCTGAAAAAAAGAACAAAATTCTCCCTTCACTAGGAGTGACCTGCTTGCCTTCCTGGTCGCCCTGACACATATGGGATCCAAATGGGACAGCAGAACAATTCCCTCCTGTTTTCTGGAATCGGTGTTCTCTCAGTGTTAGTCCTTGTATGTTTGATTGCCGTTTCAGGGGCACGGAGCTGCCTGCGGCTGGGCTGCTTCTCCCACAGCTGTAATATGCCGGGAGGAGCTTACAGACCAGTGCAGCCCACAAAGGGAGAGTAGTTCCAGTGACACAGGAAGATAATTTCTTACCTCCACCCGAGTCAACCTGAGGCTGGGGTTCATTCTGCTCAGCCATCTCAAGGTTCAGGGACTGATGCCATCCAGAGCCGGTGGTCATCCTCTGGACGCGTCTTTTCTACTGTCTTTTCTACGCGTCTTTTCTTTTTCTGACCATGGGCCACTACAGAGACCGCACACTCTTAGACTGTATGTGCAACCTGAAAATCTGGGAAGAGAGATCCTGAGCAGGAAGATGATCTTCACTGAATAAATTAAGTTGCTGCAGAGGCATTTTATATAAAAATTTAGTTCTCTTTGTAGGTTTACTGATGTGACTAACATTTTGTAAGGTTATTTTTGTTGTTAAAGACAGACAGAAAAAGAAGACCAATCTTCAATTTTAGCCAAAACTTGTGACAGCAATGCCATACACAGACCAGTTATTTTCATTACTAGTTTTATTTTGGTTATTTGTTGAGGTTGTGTGGTGTTTCGTTTGTTTGGTTTTTGTAATAGGTTAAAATTTGGTCAGACACGTTGTGTTCATATTGAAATTTCCCATGGTGAGTGACTGCCTCAGGCTAATGGTTTTTGATAAGTTTTGGGTAAAATAAGTTGGGTGCTTGATATAATGAGTTTAGCAAAAACTCGCTGTTTTGATTATAGATCTCTACAATTAATTTATTTGTAGTTTGCTTTGGGAAAAAATCCCTCAAAAATAGACATATAAAACAAGCTGCATTAAAGGCATTTTAACACTGCAAAATTAACATACCTATGAGCTAGGTGCCGTGTCTAAAAGAATATTTTCTATTTATCATGAAATTAAGGACTGTGTTGTAAGACAAACAGAAAGGGTAGGTAGCCTTTACATTCTTAAAATGGATTTTAACAAATGTCCCTCCAAATGGATTTTTGTGGATGTAATCTCTTCAAAGGGGCTATATTTGGAATTTTGGATGTAGTTCACAGTGGTAGAATTATTAATTTATAACCTTGATTTATTTGACCGCAGTATGATATACTAGTAAAATCAAAACTCAAGAAATAAGGGAACAGAAATTTCGGGCATTAGAAGAATGAAAGAATCATTAAAATGGATGTGAGAATACTGACTGTCCTTTGTGTGATGTGAGGAGTTATCCGGATTTGGGAGAGTGGGGGTTGTTTGGAGCAGGATGAGGGACACGGGACAGAATCAAGCTTACTTTGATGCAGTGCTGCTTGCTTTACAGTAGCAGTAGGAGTCAGTGTCTTTACATTCAAGCCCAGTCAGTCTTTAGCTCAAGTGCTCTCACAATTAGTTTTTCTCAGAACCAATTAGCAATATTTTCCAATCCCTGCCTGTAATATCTCTCCTCTTTCCATTCCAGCTGTGAAATCTTATTCTTACGACTCTCATTTGGGCATTATTAACTTTTATCTGGAGGTTGAGTTTTCCACTATGGCTGTTCTCTGATGGACTAAAAAAAATACAGCCAATCTAAAAGAATTTTAACTGGAACGTATTGGCTTTCCCTCCTGCTTCAGATCTCTTCTCAAAACTCAGCTCTTCAGCTGGCATTCCCTTGTTAATCTGCAGTCTGATGTTACTCAGGGAAACTGACTGCTTTTGATCATATTAGATTGTTAAACAAAAGGTCAAGTAAACAAAAAGTCTCAAACATCCTGAGAGGTTAACCCAAGGTGACAAGCAGAATGATCAAAGTACTAACCTCCCCTGCGCTAAAAAAGGAAGGTATGTTCTATCCATTTCTCTCTTTCACTTGCATTATCACTTGCATTTTCCTCCCCTAGGCTGTGATTCATTTAACTGGCAGTCTAAAGGACAGTGTGAAGCTAGATATTTAGCTACATCTCTATCAGTGGAGCGGGAGGCCTCACCACAGTGATTCATCCCGTCCTAAAGGCAGTGAAATCGCCTATTTTCATTGACTGTAGAGGGAACTTAAAACCAATTTAGACTCTGTACCTAGCTTTTAGATTAATACATTTCGGTGAGATGAATCTCACCCCCGTGTTGAGGTTAATTGTTTGGAGAAGATTCTAATTGTTTTAAGCTGGGAATCTTGGTTTCTGTCTGTGACACATCATGATTAGCAATGATGGCAAATGCCTCAGAATAGTCCGTGCTGTAATTAGCATGCTCTTGATTATTGCTTCATCCAGGAACCTCAGCCATTTTGAAGAGAACAGTCCCATAATGCATGTGTGGAAGAAGAGATTTCCTCTTGGGTAACAGTTTCGCTCACAACTCTTGGGACAGAAGAGGTTTCAGTTTTCATTTTCTTAACTGAGAGAACTAACTGTGCAGGTGATGGAGAGCTTATAGCATCTAAACTTATTAGAAAGATTCCAGAAATATTACCTGATGTTCTACTAGTGATCTTAGTCACAGTTGCCACCATCTTGGTTAAAAGGAGTATAAATACACTGGACTGGAGGTCCAGTTGAGAAAACCCTCAAAGGCCTTACCCTGGTGTCTTCAGAGCAGAGCTGGTTCACAGGACTGGCCATGTGTCCAACACCCTGCTGCAGCAGAGGTTTGCAGATTTGTGCTTAAGAAAAACATAGCACAGGTGAATTCAGTGGTGACAAGAGCAGTAAACGGTTAATTTTTAACTGTTCTCTCCTGTTCTACCAAAAACCCTCAAACCAACCATGTAATCTTCATATATTTACAAGATCCTGGGTTTTTTGAGTGCCTCTCTTCTCTGTCTTTTAAACTACAGCCAATTTGCTGCAGAGGTCTTTTAAAATTTATGTTCTAGGGAATATTCTTAGCTTTTAAAGACCGCCGAATGAAAATTATAGTATAAAATTGCAGTAATTCAAATAGAGGAATATAATGTGGGTAACGGAAAACTACAGTGGAGGCTGACTAAAGGGTGTGTTTTCTTTTGAGGAAGGAGATCTTGTCTTCTGATGGGGAAACTTTGTTGCTTTGGTAGGGTAGCAGCTAATCCCGTTTCTTGTGGGGTGGTGCAGTCATAACACCATGAGCTTTTGAACTTCGTCTGCTGTATTGGTTGCATTCCTTGTGCTTAGAGCTGGGTTTTGGCATACCTCACCCAACACTCTCTCTCCTTTTTTGTCAGCATTGACCAGATTCCTTCATGACGTGCCACCAGTGCTAGAGACCTTTTGGTGCAAGGCAACTTGAAATATTTCAGAAGTGTTTCATTCATAACCTAAAAACGTGCCTACATGGGAGGCACTGCAAAAGCAGGTAAGCACAGGATTTTATAGTACGCTGCCTGGGGCTGGCAGCGGACTGCTGTCACACCTCTGGAACAACAGGTTCCTACAGTGTTACTGACCACACAGATTTAATCCAAGGCTCAAAATATCATATTTGAGACAGAGCATTGCAATTCCTTCTACAAAGTTTTGTGTATAAATTTAACAAAAAATCACAGAGGAAGAGCAGAAAAAATGTCGATGCTAATATGGTTGGGGTGGAAGTTTTTTGGTGAAAATAAAATTGTAGGGAAAAGATCTGCTTTCATACATACATAGAGCAAAAGTGTAGCCCTATGAATATATACTCATATAAACTAATCTGCATTTCCTGAATTCACTATTTCACAGCATGAATACAGTAATGTAATTGGATTAGACTAGTATGCATTCATACTTGCAGCTCATTAATTGAAATACGTTCATAACCTATCTAAAACTCACTCAAATTAGACATCTCAGGTATTTTCCTGTAAATACTTGTTTATAAGAGTTTTATTTTTTTTTCCTATTTAAGCAGATTTGGTTTGTTTTTTTTTTCTATGTGTCTTTTTTTACAATTTAATTCCCAATCATTTTATCAATTTGATTATAAAAAGATATGTAAAAATAATTTGAGATTAAAAGACCTCAGAAAAGTGTGATTCTGTACAGACTGATACAAACCCAAGGGAAGCAATTTCTCCATGATACTCTTTTAAAGCATAACATTGAGGGGAAACTTGGAAAGATCATATGCCATATTGATAGGATCCAAGTTATTTTAGTAAAAGCATTCTGAGAGGTTCATTTTGCAGCATTGTAATTGCCAGGGAGGAATTTGACTTGCTTTATTCAAGGGAATAGCATCCCAACAAAAATTTTCATTATCTTTTCTGTGTGGAGCCAAAGTCTAAATAAAAGATACTGACAAAAAGAGGGGTATGCGTTTTTGCTTAAGGATTAGTCTCATTTTAATTGAATATCCACAGATTCTTATGGAATAATACAAAGCAAAAATAATAATACATACTTAACAGCAATCTATGTCTTCTAGCATAAACCACCTAATTACAAACACTTTAGAAAAATGACAGTTCACACATTTTTACCTGTAGGTTTGGGTTAAAAGGGCCCACTACAAAGGAAAAAAAAAAACTGAGATAGATTGTTATATTGTCATGGTGACTTTTAAAAATTCACTTTACCAGTAGCATGCTGTATTTCTGACTGGCAGTAAATATGGAAATACAAAAGAGAAACCATGTGCTTTTGTATTTATAGCAGTTTTGCCTGTACATTTCACCTGCTGTCAGCCAATCTGAGCTTATTGCCACCAGCATTTCATTAACTCTTTTGTTTTTTTTTTATCCCTAGATATGTAAAATTGAAATGTGTTGCTTTTAAAACCTTTACCATTTAGGTTTTCTCATACATGTGTATGCACATCTGTAAGCAAATAATCTTTGGGAAAAAAATAGATGGAAAAATTGCGATGAGGTATGCTCTAAATATCAACTCACATTTACACAGTACTGCACAGAGGGAATTGTGTTAGTTATCCAACTTGAATATACAGCAGCATCTCAGTTTTATTTCCTTGTGAATCAAAATGAAAATTACTGGACAGTCCCAAATCTGGGTGATTCCTGTACGTGCCAAAACAAAGCAGTTTTACCTGTATAAATCTGATGGTTGGTGCAAATGCAGTGACAAGTGCCTGCCTTTCCGAAGGGGAAGCCAAGTCCTGTGACTGCTTTAAAGAGATGGGGAGGTATTTCCTCATCTCTCATCAATTGTACAGGGAGGGATCTGATTTTCAGTCTGTAACTGATGCTGGGTGAATGTTGAAATTCAGCCATTAATTAGACTGTGAGTAAGAACAGCATGATTTTTGTGAATATTCTATCCTGGGTGTAAAATATTTTTTTTTTCTGCAGCTGGAATGTGGCAGTGCATGGATTCACCATTAGAAAATCTCTTGAAAAGTAGAATCCAAGACCAGAAAAATGTTGTTGATAATACCTGCTGTTTGATATAATACAGTGCATTCAGAAGTCAAAATATTTATCCTTTGGAGATGGTTTTATGAGGCAGAAACAAAGCCTGATGGACATTTGGAACATTGACCAGTATAGCAGTATTGCTAAAAGGATGTAGTTTATTTCATTTTATTTTTTAAACATATGTATATATACTGGCAAAAGTCCTAATGTAAATGCACTTTTACTAGCAACTCTTTTTTTTTTTTTTTTCTTTTTTTTTTTTTTCTGGTATAGCATATTTCTCTTATAAACTGCATCTCTAGTGGAAATGTAGAGCTCGGCTGGTAAACCCTTTCACAAATAGGCTTTGAGAGCAGCTCTCTGTAAGGAGCTGGCAAAGAAATTTCTAAAATGGCTTCAGTCACCTCAGATTTCTGTTTGGTCTGTTGTCATGGCTTGACTTTTGTGCAAGGTGAGTCCTGTCCTTGTGTTTAAGCTGCTGGTTGACAGCTCCCCACCAATGCCACCGTACCGTCTGTCTGCAGTCTCCAAAGTTTTGTCAGCTGTCCTTGAGAGTCACTGTCGATCTCTTGCTTCCACTGCGAGGTGGATCTAAACTGGTAATGATCTTCTAAAGACGAGTGTGGCATATTTGGTGTGTTCATTACAGCAGGTAGATCTGATTTTGTTTGAAGACTCTGCAGGTCTATCAACATCGAACTTGGATCTAGGTAGCTTCATATTTGGTAAGGGGACACTGAAAACTTGATTGTTTATGTGTTTCTATCAAAGAATTTGTAGCTACTTTGGTTTCAAGTAGCATCTAAAATTGTCTGAAGTGAATGACACTTTTTTTTTTTTTGCTATAAAATGCACTTTTAACATTTAGCTATAGTTTATCGATTATGGGTTGTAGGTTCTTTTCTATGTTGAAAATACATATAGACATCCATCCATCGAGGAACATAAAATTTATACACTCAAAATTTTTTTTAAATTAAAATATAGTGCATACTACTTAGAGTGCTCTATCAGAAAGTGCACTTTAAAAAAAAATGTTTCAAAGAAGTTACAAATTGACTTTTGTATTCAAACACATGACTTCCTTCCTATCTTAAATGAGAGTGGTAATCTGTCCTTTTCACAGCTGAACTCTTAACCTTGCCCTGAAGGAATTACTTGAAAAAAGATGACGTTTCATCTTCAGGTCTGCTCATTCTGTCGTTTTTCTGAAAATGTAGACACAATGTCTCTTCTTTGGAACAAAACAAAACAACAAAATAACCAAAACCCACATTCTTCTGGTATGGTTACTGCTGAGAATCAAGAAGGAGTCGATTTCTTCAGGTCCCAAGACTTGAATATAAACAAGGTTTCTTATCTTCATGTCTGTGTGTTCCATAACAGCAGTATTTTCCATGACGTTGTGAACATTTTTGACTGAAGTGTTTGATAACTACAGATGCATAAAAGGTTTCTAGACTTGTACTTTTAAAACATTATTAAACGCTCTATCAATTTTTTTCATTATATAATTGTAAACTTTCAGTGTCCAACTGCATTGCATTCTTTTGTGGGAGGCATAGCAGATGATTTATCTAAATGCATTTAAAAAGTCTCAGAAGAAAAAAAGGAAAATCTAGGTTTAAGAATTACCAGTGGGAGAGAGTGAATTCACATACTCTTATACTACAAAGAGATTTGTGATTGTTTATAGTCTGAGCTAAAATTAATTTGATCAGATGAGTCCTTTCTTAATTTCAGTGGGTTCATTTAGTCCATCTGACAGACCGTGTGTGAAAAAGGATACCCAGCTTTGCAGACAGGTTAACACGTGAGTGTTTGAAAATGTCTAACTGCTGCTTCTGTCTTGAAACAGATGTCCGCTGGCTGTTTGGAAAGCCTAGCGCAGAACGCCTTTGTGGGGAGGTGTTATTGGCATAAAACCTAATCTCCAGAAAAAAAGTGAAGAGCCCTTTTTTTCCTCGTAGCGTAGAATTCACTTTGTCAGTAACTAGCTCATAATGAAATTTCTAGAAAGCTGTGGAGGTCGATGCTTGCTTGGTGCTTGTTATTAACATGCCAGTGAGACAGAATAGGGAGTTGTTACCATCTTCAGCTTCTAGGGTTAATGCTGTAGATGTAGGGCTCTGTTTTTCATGCAAAGGTCTGTTTGGTAAATACATCCGTGACTGAAGTGCGTGAGAAAAACACGTATCAAATGAGAAGTAAGGTTAGAAAGCATATTTGGTGCTCCTTTGTAGCATTCAGAAAAAAAAAAGGTCTCATCTGTAGCAGTATTATTCACTGAAAAGAAAAAAAAAAGCAGCTTTATCTACGCGGAGGAGACATCTCTGTCTTGAGGAAAACCTTGCTTTGCCAGAATTGTCCTCCGGGGGATTTCAGAGCTGAGTGATGTGGTGGTAATTTCAAATAGCCATGGGGGTTGTCGGGCTTGAAATATTCCTTCAGTGGTGAAATACGCAGGTAATTCTTCATCTGTGGTTGCCTGCAAGGCATTTTACCTGATGCGTTTGGGACAGTTTGTGTAACCTGGCTCTGGTGAAATCAGGAGTTTCCAAATGATTCGAACAGACAGTTGTTTCTGAAATTTTCTTCCCTCCTTTGTTCACAGAATCCTCATGAGTCCAAAATACAAATTTCCAGAGTCTCAGTATCACATCTGCGCCTCGTGGCTAACTGAGAAGCTGAACCCAGGTACAGTATCCCGCCTCCACATCCGCAGCCTTCTCCGCCTGGGTTTTTCCCAGGCAGGTGTGATTATAGATGAGACCCTCGTTACCCAGGGACGGCAAGTAGACAACTTCAACCATTTAGCAGCTTGTCTTCGCGATAGGAGGTCTTAGTAGTGAATGATTGTCCAGTGTCATGAAATCAATACAAAGACAAGGTGTGAAAAACTTTCCTGTCCGTAAGGCTCCTTCTTAAAACCAGACCTTTTTGGTGTGTGTGCGCTGATATGAGAAGATGCTCGTAAGAAGGTTCTGTGGAGGCTGCCATGCCGTATGAGACCCTCTGTCAAAGTTACCAGAGCACCTTACAAACTGAGACAGAACAAACGGGGGAAAAAACCATGGCATTTACTCCATTCCATTTTGGAATGGTTTGGTGTTGGTTAACAGGAGGAACTGGCAATGAATTAACTGAGGCAGTCAAGGCTGGAAGAGGTGCCTAGACCGGTGGGCACTTGGTATTTTCAGGAAGAAACATAGTGCATATAGAAGGGACAAAAATGCGCTCTTTTCATAGCCTGTATTGGTTATTCCCTGGGGCACTGGCTGTTGTGATGTCTGCATGGAGGAAAGGGGGTGTGCACTTTAAAGCGAAATGTCTCAGTGCTGGCCAGCAGCGAGTTAGAGGAAGGGCTTATAATTTAAACAAAAAATATATCTCTTTCTGGGGTGGTGACTAATGGACTACAGGATGCTCTTAACTAAGAGGGAACATGGTATCTATTTGCACTACTTCATAGCTCTCCACAGACCGTTATTGAAACACACGGAACCTGTCCTGAAAAGTGCTATTCTTGGCTTGTTTGGCTTTGTGGATTTTTTCTTTAAGTAAAATGCTTCAAAAAATGTTAAAGGACTTTGCATCTTGGAGACAGGGGAGGCAGGCTCCGTACTCTTACAGAACTTGGAATAAGGTGGCAACAAGGTCTTACACCAAAAGGTCATTTACGTGGGTAACTGCCAGGCTGCGTCATTCTTCTACTCCATTCATTCCACTCTACAGCGATTCATGACATACTGGGAAGGAACGGAAAGACAGAGTTATTTTTAGAGAACAAATTGTAGTAAAAATTTTGTTATTCCCCCTGTGTCAAAAAATATGAGTATGTTTGGGTGTAATCCTCTACGAAAGTATATCAGGGCCAAAGATAATGTCATTTATAGCTTTAATGGGCTTTCTTGTTGTCTAAGGATTCTTCCTGAGCATACAGGACCATGACAAAGTTACTGCAGGGTAAAGGAAGGCAGCTGGGCAGTAACCCCCCACGTGCACCCCTTTCACCACGTAGCAAGTACCGGGTAATTTACTGAGGGGCAGCTTTCCTCAAACGCTACTGCGATTGTGACCAGTCCCTGCTTTGGGACGAGCTGCCGCGGTTGCGGTTGTGACCGCAGCCGTGTTGCGGCAGGGTGAAGGCGTTGACATCTTCCCGGTGTCGTACCCCACTGCTGCGAAGTGGCTGATGCCTCCTTTGTGCTGGTGAGTGGCACCGGGCTAAAGAGGTCCTGAGTCTGACCCCGCCTCGCCTTCCCTGTTAGCGGATTACAAATGCAATGAAATCTGTGGCACAGAGACAAACAAAAGAGTGAGGTATGACTCAAACCTGGTTTCTTGATCCTCTGCTGGGGGCACAGGCCTGCTGGGAAGAGAACCAGCAAAACAATAAGTGAATCTCCATCACAAACTAATCATCCTCTCTTTTGGCCCTGAGGTCCCATTTGTTTCTCGGAACAATTCAGACTCATCCAATGGACCCTGGCCGTTTTGATCAAAGCTCCTTTTTCTCTGGGAAGAGAATAGCAGAAATATGCACTGTTCCCCCTCAGGAGCTAGTTAGATAGAATAAAAAAAAAAAAAAGAGGCTATATCACTCTGAAGCAAAGCCAAAACCAGGCCAAATTATCCTGGCATAGGATTTTGACACTGCCTTCCAAAGCTCCCTAGAATCTTCCTTCCCCTCTAATGTTACAGCCTTGTCTCTTGCCTTTACAGGCAGCCAGGCTGTGCCTGCCGCAGCACTGGCCTCTGCCCTGCACCGGCGAGCACATCCTACGGCTGAATGTCAGGGGAGCGCTCCCCGGTGCCTCTGGCTCTGGCCCATGACCGAACGGGCTCCCTGGCTTTACAGACGTGAAAAGCAGCGTCAGGAATCCATTTGCGTAGGGGAAGGTCAACAACATCACAAAAGTGATGGCACAGCGAGCTGTTAGGCAGAGGAGAGGCTTTATCCGTTTCCAGACGGGTTAGAAACGTCCTTTTGGGTCTGAACATCTGAGAGCGCAGAGCCTGGCTCCCCAGGGGCTGCTGCCAAGCAAAAGGGCCATTCTCCTCACCAAAGGCTCTCGGAGCTATTTTGTAAGCGAAGGACAAATAAGAAAGAATAGTTACCTTTCCCTCTCAGCCATGTCTTGTTTCTCTTCTGCCCTGTGAACACAAATTGCGTTTGAGATCTATCGTCTAGGGGCGAGCCGCGTGAAAGAGTAGAGTACCTGAGGCTTTTCTAGAGAGACAGCCGGAGCTCCGAGAGCGGTGCCAGGTCTGATCAGAAAAGCAGTACGCAGCCTCGATAATCCTAACGCTCCCAGGGTGCCTGGGAGGCCCCGGAGGGAGGGAGCTGGCTAATTCCAGCTGGGTGACTCGCTTTTCAGCAGCTAATGCTGAGCAGCATCCTCCCAAATTGGCATTTCCCGTTTATTTTAACAGCACAGAGAGGTGGTGTTATGGCACGTCGCTGCCGTGCTGACCCAGCTGGCCCTTCCTCTGCCCGCCATGGCCTTTTGCTTTTAGCAGAACCGACTGTTACTTCTGTTTACGGCCAGCGTTTCTAACCTAACCCACCGGTGATGGAATGGCTCTAGAAAATGAAACAAAATAAACTGTAAGCTAATGGCTCTCGTCATGCCACTCTAGCAGAATGAAGTGGCTTTTAAAATAAGCGCTAGCTCTCGCTTTAAGGTCAGTTTGCGTGGTCACATGGGGAAAAATGTGCCATCTTCTTAGTTGGTGTGGTTCCTGATGATCTTTGCTAGCACATAGGTGCATTTTCAGGGTGTGTGCGCTCCTGAGATTAAGAGGAACAGATAAATAACCTTCTAATCAAGCTTCTCTTCCCTCCTGCAGCTTTTGCTTACTCTGAGAACATCAGTAGAAAACAAGTGTAGGCCCTGTGAGTTATCAGGGTAGGAGGAACACAGAATTAACTGGTTAAAACACAAAATAATGATGACAGAAAGCAATAACATCACAAGAAAATTAATCCACCCTCCACCCCCGCCCCCCGCAAAATTAATTTTACCTTTCTTTTCTGGCCTTGATCCTCTCTTCTTCGTATCTGCAACAAACAGGAAACATTCTTTAAGTGTTACCCAGTCAGGACTGTTCACTTTTAGTAAAATGCAATGTCTGCTCGGAAAGTGACAGAAACTGCAAACCAGCACGGTGTGCAGGCTGCGAGTTGGCACTGGTGTGTGGGTGAGATGAAGTTTGCCCCAGGCTCTGCGTTTGCAGTACATGAGTTTTGACTCAGCCAATATCCTGCTACATAGGATTTTTGTCCTGCGTCTCCTCAGCTGCGTGTGCCCCAGGGTCCCCCGGACACTCACTGTGAGACGCAGTCTGGAATCTGTACGTGCTCCATTGGGATAAGTTGCTCCAGTTCCTCCAGGCTGTGAACATACTGGATCTTGTTGATAAACTTCACACTGGCAGAGAAAGAGAAAGAGTGCATGCCTGAGGTCTTGCTTTGATGTTCTCTCCATGGGAAGTCAGAATTTTCCTGATGGAGATGCGGAGTTCTGCGTCCCTGTATCTTCCATAGTGTACCCGTCTCCTCCCAGTGCTAATATGGCGATGAGTAAATACTGTGCTGAGATGCCACATTACTGTCCCTCACTTTGCTTTGACCCCTGCCTCTCAAGATCTGTAGGAGGGGAAAAGGACCACCATTCCCACACTTCCCAGTAAATCCTTATGTGCTACCCACTGGGACAAACTCTGATTTGGATCCAGCCACCACAGTGTCTCCTAAAGCCAAGAGTTGTCCTTGGAAGTATCAGAGAGATGAGCAGTCTCATGTTGCTCGCTACTAGTTAAAGGCGAGCTGAAGATCTGATTCATGAGATGAAGCTGGCACTTCAGACCCAGCCGAGTTTGGGAACACGTTGTATTTACCTGATGAAGGGTCTGGATATGGCCAGCACTGTCCGGATGAACCATGAAGGATGCACGATTATCAGTGCTTTCAGGTTTTTACGCAGCCTGTGGAAAAGCCATGGGTCAGAAAGTCAGATTCAGGGTACCTGTTCTTAAACTCCCCGGTAATGTGTCGGGGGCTGTCGGGGTTTAGCCCCAGCTTGCAACTAAGCCCCACACAGCCACTCGCTGACTCCCCTCGCAGTGGGATGGGGGAGAGAATCGGAAGAGCAAAAGTGAGAAAACTTGTGGGTTGAGATAAAGACAGTTTAAGCGGTAAAGCAAAAGCTGTGTGCGCAAGCAAAGCAAAACAAGGAATTCATTTGCTACTTCCCATCGGCAGGCGGGTGTTTGGCCATCTCCAGGAAAGCAGGGCGCCATCACGTGTAACCGTTACTTGGGAAGACAAACGCCATCACCATGAACATGCCCCCACTTCCTCCTTCTCCCAGCTTTATATACCGAGCATGAATTCATGTGGTGTGGAATATCTCTTTGGGCAGTTGGGGTCAGCTGTCTGGGCTGTGTCCCCTCCCAACTCCTTGTGCACCCCCAGCCTCCTCACTGGTGGGGTGGGGTGAGAGGCAGAAAAGGCCTCGACGCTGTGTCAGCGCTGCTCAGCAGTGACTAAAACATCCCTGTGCTATCCACACTGCTTCCAGCACAAATCCAAAACATAGCCCAGTACCAGGACTCTGAAGAAAATTCATTCTGTCCCAGCCAAAACCAGCACAGGGCATTAATCAGCATTACGATGCTCACCAGCCTCAGCCCTGCCCATGGCCTTAGCAGACCTATTTCAGCTCAGACTTGGCAGGCTTGGGTGCTTTATTAGCCTGATCTCCATGAAGGTGCTTGCGAGGGAAGAAGGGAGAAGAGGAGATGCAGAGATTCTGGAGTAAGTCAGAAAGCTGTGACAGAGAAAGGAATTACAGAATCTGGGGAGCGAGGAAGGAGGGGTGGCTAAGGAAGGCTGAGAGGAAGCAGTGGAAGGGGTGTGGGAAGAGGACAGGGAAGAATGAAGAGGCAACACCAGGATTCTCACCTTCTGTCTATCATCTGATAGCATTTCTTCAGCCAGCCAAGGCCTGGCATTCTCCTCCGGGGCGTTGCTCCGTTTAGGTACACGATCATATAGTCCTCAGCCACCAGCAGCTCCAGACTACTGATCACGTATCTGTTGGGCGGTGACCAAAAGCAACGGGGACATGAGACTCAAAAAGGTCCCTGGAGGTTTCTTCAGGTGCCTGTGTGTCATCCCAAAAGGACTCCAGACCCCTTCTTGGAGTCGGTTTCATATTCTGCAGGATGCCTAGGGGTACATCTTGGGGATTGCTGGTGCTTGTTAGCCTAGAGCATACACTGATGGACATCCCTGCACCGCTCTTCTGCCTAGCAGTAGCATCTACCAGCTGTTCAGCATCGTATACACATGCTCTAGCTTGGTTGTGAGTCCATCACTGGCTTAATTAACACTGAATGTTTGAATGCTTTGATTTATTGGACTTGGATGCAAATGCTGTGGGCAGTGTCTCACCAGTGATGCCCGCTCCAGTCTGCAGCTGCACACTGGGAACATTTGGCCTGGATTCAAACTACTTCCGGCTGAGGTTCCTGATGCAATAAATACATGGAAAGTTTCCCCAGAGCCCAAGTTACCTTCCTTGCCCAACTTTCCCTCATAGACCTTGCCAGCCACTTACAGGAAGAGGTTCTCCATGATGTAGTGGTAGTCAGCCAGGTTACTGTCCGGGAGATAGCAGGCGGCGAAGACAATGATGGCATTGAGACCTTCTCCGTAGTATCCTGGGAAAGAGAGACACAGGCAGCGTCGGTGACTTTTCCCATGGGGAGACGCAAGACTTGAAGGAAGAATAGCAGCAAAGATGTTTTGCCAAATTTGGGCCCAGGGTGGTTTTTATGGCTCTGTTGGGCTGTAGGTGAGTGTTTGTCCCTCTTACAGACCTCTGTCACAATCAGATTTGCCTCTGGGCCTGGATTTGGCTATAACATGCATGTGGGGTTCAGGGCAGGAATTGGTGTGTGTCAAAGCACAGAGCTGAGAGCTTTGCCCTGGGTCGCTGCTTGGCTTTGCTCAGATTTCAGAAATGGTTGCTAACTGTGGACGTGATGGCCTTTAGCTGTGCCCCCAGGACAGCTTGGGCACTGGGCTACAGAGGGATCGAGCATCTGCAGTCCCTTCATTGCTGGCCGTGCTGCCCGCACCCCGGGCTGAGGGTCAGGGTATGTTCAGGCTTGCTCAGAGCCAGCTTTATCACCGCTTTGGTTTACTGAAAGACTGATAACACTGGCTGTATGTTTTTTAGCGTGAGCTAGGTGCTTTTGTGCGTATCTGCCACATAGTGGTACAAAAGGAATAGCCATTTTTCCCTAAAACAAGTCTAAACAGTCAGTCACGGTACCCCCTCCAGCTTGACAAAGACGGACTGAAAGAAATCCACCAAGCCAGGCTTAGGCTCTCCCTCACCTCCGTGTGTTACCACTCTCATGTAGGGTTTGATCATCTGGAGGTCGATGCGGTGCTCCTGCTCCCCAATGATGACAGTCCTCCAGAGCCGTCCGTTAGTAGCGCTCCCATCTTCCGTCCCACCGTCCCCAAACAGGTCTGCACTGTCCCCAGGCATGTTCTTGGCTGTGGCTACGGGAGTGTCATCTGGAAAAAGGGACAAACAACAACGTACGAAGAGGCTCTGCAAGAGCTTTGGTGTGCGATAAGAGACAATAACAACCGCAGACTGAGGATGACCCATTTTATCTGCAGCTTTGATCTGTGTAAGTTTGTGGTTCTTAATAATCTTGCTCTATTGACAAATTGTAACAGAAATAAGCTTAACATCTTGTGCTGCTTATAGTACCTGCAATCACAGGTCGGACACTGGACGTTTTACTGGATCTTCCTTCAGATCCATCTGTGGTGTCTGCAGAAGGCACCACCCTTGCCAGAGGAGTTGTCTGCTGATCTGCTAGCAGAGCTGCTTTCATGAGTCCTTCTTAGCCCAATTCAGTCAAAATCAGCCAGGTTAACAAAGACCATGCTGTTCAAGATGTTTGAACATTCACAGCTCTACTGGCAGAGCCGAGCAGGCGGCGCTTTCCAGCCTGGGGTGGTGGCCCAGCTGCAGCTGGAGGGACACGTGTCCACAGCCTTATGCCTTACCCTGAATTATGGCTAGGCCGGTGTTCGTAAGTCCCTGAA
The DNA here is from genome assembly GCF_036417535.1 of Chlamydotis macqueenii. Lineage (NCBI taxonomy): Eukaryota > Metazoa > Chordata > Aves > Otidiformes > Otididae > Chlamydotis > Chlamydotis macqueenii. The sequence goes on along the minus strand of NC_141581.1, from coordinate 2,478,756 downwards.
CTACTTCTGCCCACGCTGCCCCCAGATGGAAGGGCTGAGGTAGCAGCACAGAGGCTCCTGGGCTACAGCTGGGGTTCTGGTGGGGCAGATGTTGTGTGGAAGATGGGGCTTGGTTGTGCATCTTGTGCTTCACTGCTGGGGAAGTCACTCCTCAGCTGCTGATGGTGAGGAGTGTCAAAAGCGGTTAAAATTAGGCTAAAAAAAAAAGTGCCAGCCCCTGCAGACATTCACCCTGAACCAGCCTTTTACCTTCCCATTCCAGTTCGTTCCCATTCCCCAGGAATTCAAGGGAATCTGTCTCATCAGGAGTTTCAATATCATCCACATTAATGTCCAGGTCGTCTGGTGTGTCCAGGAAGTCATCGGAGAGAATGGAGCCTTCACTCTGGTCCAGGGAAATGTTGATTTCAGGTGCAACAAGTGTCTTCCGCTTACGATGTGCCCCATTAAAGTTTAAAGTATTTGGGGGAGCTGGAGTTAAAAGGAAAATAGCTGACAGGTTGTCCTCCTCCTGTATCCTTACTGCAAGACATAGTGCTTTCATCATGCGTATTTCAGGCCTTGGGAGCTACGGGTGGTGGGTCACAGCTGGGAGGTACTGGGTGCCCGCAGGTCTGCCTGGATTAAAGTGCCCACACTTCTGAAATACTTATTTCCTCTCCCAGCTTCTTGTGAAAGATTAGCAAATTCAAATCTCTGCTGGTTTCCTCTCCCACATGGGAATTTTTGCAGGTACTCCAAGGGAACTGGCTTTCGCCCTAACTGCAAGCTGCCATTCCCATGGGCTTGTTTGCCTTTGACCCGCTGACAAGGCGGGCTGGTACTTACAGGATGTGTTCTCGTCTTCTGTGGGGCTGCCCAGCGACTCCATCCCCGTCTCTTCTGGGAGAGGTCTGCAGAGAAGCCGAGGTGCGCAGGTAAAAAGACAGGAGATAACAGGTGATGTAGGAGAAAGTCACTCCATGCAGACAGTGGAGAGAACTGGGGACATCAGGGAAAAACGTACGACCCCACGTGTGCTCAGCCGTTTCCCTTTTGCCTGGGAGCTCAGCCTGAGGGATACCCTCAGGTGATTTGCCCAAGAGCAACCTGGCAGCTGTGCTTTCTTACTGGAGCACTGTTCAATCCCTAGCAACCTCCAAACTATCCCTGCATTTATCCCCCCCATACTTCTCTCATGCTGCCATTCTGCCAAGAGGCTGGAAAATCCAGCCAGAGACATGGGAGCAAGTCCTGTCCCCAGAAGAGCCTGGTAACATCCTCAGTCTCTCTGTGTTATCCCCATTTTTATCTCTGTCAGAAGTTTGAGAGGCAGTGCTGAGCTGTAGGGCTCCTCACCGAGGGTACCAGCGAACCCCATCCTCACCTCAGCCCCCACTTGGCAAGAGCTGACAGTGACACCCAAACCCTGCTGAGCTTTGGAAGTGGGTTCATTCTGAGCAAGGATCCAGGCAGCAGTGCTCACACCCGTATTTTGCAGCCAAGGGCTGACCCACGCTCCCTTCCCTGGTCTCCATGGCAGAGGTCAGGATTTGCAGCCTCTCATGCTTGGCTCCCGCACGCTCTTGGTATAAACCATCAATTGATTTCAATGTTGGCTTTCCCGTATGGATGCTAATGCCAAATCTCACGATGTGGCTGTCACCCTTTGGAAGTTGCTGGAGTTGCTCCTGACCCGTACTCGGGTAAGTGAAGTCAGAATCTGGCCCCCAGTACAAAGCAGCACACTGCCCACCCTGAGCTGGACACTTTCTGGATACTTTTCCTCTTAATTTGAGCTGGGACTCGTGCCTGTCCCCTAGCATTAGCTGGGTTTGACACTTCTCACGCAGCATGACCAAACCCAGCTGACCCTGTGACACGCTGGTGTTCCCAAAGGTCTGTTCAAAAGAGACCGGCTGAGCCATCCTCCTTTCACCTGCCCCTTGCTGGGAGCTCTTCCTCGACAGGGGGACATGCCTCCCAGTGTAAAATCCTGGGTGCTGGGACAGCCCTGGGGCAAAATGTGGGAGAAAACCCACCAGATTTAAGGCGGTGCTGTGAGAATGGGGATGGGACTGTGCGCAGCGCTGGTGTGATGGCAGGGAGAGAGATGATGGGGACCAGTACGTTGGGTCTGCAGGATACGGCCTGGCTCTGCCCTACAAAGGCTCCTGTTCCTGCTGCCCTGACACCAGAGCCACCAGCCAAATTAAACCCTATAAATATTTAGATTAAGGGATAATCCTCTCCTAGCTGGTTGTTGTATATTTATGAGAGTTGGGAGGCCTGATCAAAGGCGCTTGCTCCTTGCTCGCTTGTGCAGCACCCGGACCCCGTGGGCTGCCACAATCTTCCTGAGCAGTCAGAAAGATCCCGGTGCCCCCCTCCAGCTGCTCCTCCTCCCTTTTGTGTTTGTTTTGAACCGAGCCTGGCTGGTTGTTTATCTGCCTGTGAGCTGGCGCCTGGCACAATTTGGTGATACAGCATCCAAAGGGGGGGGGGCCCACCTGAACCCGCGTACGTGCTGCAGTCAAGCACTCCGCTGCTAGGATTCGTTTAAAAAAAGCAATTCAAAAGTCAGAGGTGAAGGAAAGAGCTTTCTTACCTTCCCAAAGGATGCTTGAATCACTACCTCAGTCTCCCGTGTAAATCTTCCTTCCCAAGCGCAGCTAGCCCCGGCTGCCAGATTTTCTGAACAAAGCAGGTTTTCTAAGGGCCGGGTGCCACCGTTCTGCTGTCTGCCGACAGCATGCTGCCCCGTTTCCCCTCTAGAAGCACCTTCTCTTGGGCCCCAGCCAGCCTGAGCCTTCACCAGCCGTCATCATCCGATGGATGCGTGATGGAGTGAGCATGCTCCTGCGTCCGCCCCGCCGCGCGCTACAGCATCACTGCGGGACGCGCTGCCACGAGCAGCTGAGACAGGCTGTCTGCAGGAGGATAAACCTTCAGGGAGCAGCGGAGGGGGGACCCTTTACTCTCCCTGCTCGGTGCCTCGGCCTTGCACCTTTGCAGCCTGTGAGGCAGGAGCTTGCTCCGCAGATCAGCTTCTGGGGGAGGGATGGGAATGCCGCCTTAACGAGCAGCAGAATTCGATCTCCCAGACCAGATCTTTGTCTAGGATATGGGTTGTTTTTTTTTTTTTTTGTGGCAAGATTGGTTAATCACAGCTAAGCAAAAATAGCTATGCAGCAAATCATTTGCTAGAGGGCTACTGTCCCACGTGCAGCAGCTTCTGCCCTATTATTTTAGTGCTTCTTGGGGGAAGTGTCTTGAAAATAATTATTTATTTATTTTTCATGCTAGTTAAACACAGCTGGCAGACACTCATTTGCCTGGCAGCTCTTTGGGCTCCATTTCACTGATGTGCTCCCTCTGCAGCAGTCTGTCAGCTGGCTGGGGCGCTTGTTCGTGGGGCTCTGGCCTTGTCCCTGCCACCGGCTGGTTACCCAGCCACGGTCACGGCCCTTTGCCTCTCCTGTGCTTTATTTGCTGGGCCGGAGCCACGATGCCCGTGCTGGGGGGTGCTGAGGGCTCTGCAGACAAAACGGCCCTTGAAGGCTTGACTGGTTGGGGTAAGTTTGCTGCCTGCACGGCAAGCGTGAAACAGAACCAGCGACATGCTGGTGTGGGTTAGCGCATAGGTGTCCGGGTGCTAGAGTAGCTCTGTCCCCAGATTTTCTAGGGAGCTTGCTTTCCTTTCTATCCCTCGCTTTCCCTTCCATCCCTATCTACTCAATTAAAAACTTGTCAGCACAGCGCTCTGGGGAAGCCGTAGGTTGGCAGAGCTCCACCAGCCCCAAGCTCTGCTGTCGGAGAAAAGAAAAATCCCTCCTAGAAACGCAAGGGCTTGGCTGAGCCCACCTCGGGGCCAGCGGAAGGACGAGCCATGTCCTGGGAGCCGCGTGCGGGGCTGGCAGACAGAGGTGCTTAGATTAGCGATGCAGCTGGACCCGGGGAAAACAGAGCTCAGCTCATCCGCCGGTGCCGAGGGAAACAGGAGAGCCTTTCTAGCGGGGCAGGGGCTGTGCGTGCCCACCCGTGCAGCACACTGAGCCACTGTCTGCAAATACAGGGGCTCTGTGGGCCACCCCGGGGAACTCAGCCGCAGCTGGGACGGGGGCGAGACAGCCCTGAAAAGCCCCTCGCAGCCCGGACCCCAGCTGCAGCAAGGCCTGGTGTTGGCCATGCTGGGTGGGCCCCAGCCAGCTGCTGCTGGGCTGTGGGGTTTGGTGCTGGATGTGTGGGGCAATGCCCGGGTGGGGATGGGTGCATGCTGAGCTTATGGGGATTTTTTTTGGCACTCTGGGCAGTTAATGAAGTATCTGTGAAGGCAAAAGCTGCCGCTTTTGCACCTTCTGTCACCCACAGATAATTGCTTACAAGGTTTGCAGCCATTTGGATTCTGCATGTCAGTGCCAGCGGTCATTGCATCCCAGTGCCTTTGCTTCCCGTGGCAAATTCCTGGCAACGCAGTGTTGCTCTTTTTGGGGAGACACACTTGATTTGGAGACTGGGAAGGAGTCCATCCATCCCTGTATGCATGCATCCATCCATGCTCATTTCTCTGTCCTCAACACCCTGCTCCTTATCCCTTCCTTGGCATGCTCATAGCAGGTTGCCAGAAGCCACTCCCAAAATTTTAAAGCATTCAGAGCAGCCTTGCTACAAAAGCTCTGTTTTCTGGCCAGAATTGCCGTGTTGGAGTTAAGACTGCTTGTTGCCTCTGGGGCAACAGGAGCAGGGACCTGCATACTCCAGGCCCCGCTGCTTTCTTACGGGAAGAAATAAAATTCTCCCTGGCTTTTTTTTTTTGCAGGGAACAAACCTGGGGAAGTCCTCGTCTTGCCACTCTTCCTTCACATCCACATTTTCCATCCGCAAAGTGGCTTCTGTGGTTCCCATCGTGCTCGGAGAGTGGCTGGTGGCTGGTTCCCTTGAGGAAAGGCTCAGGCTGGAAGGTGGAAGGCAGAGAGGTTGGCATCAAGCATGGCCACCGCGGAGCATTAAATCCGAACGCTGATACCCTGATCCACAGAGAAGTGGCGTGATAGCTGCTTGTTTTGCCAAAGGAACGGGGCAAGGCGTGGGGTTTTGTGGCTACTTGACACGCTTTGGACAAGAAAGAGGAGGTGAGGTTGGCCCTGGGTCAAAGAAACAGGTACATCTCTGCTCTGTTGCGACCTTAGCTCTTCTCTCTGAGGATCAACACTGGGCTGATGCCCACCCCTTTTTCCCTTGCTACTTCTCTTCCAGAACTAATCTCAACATAAACAAACACCTCTGCTGAGGGGAGTGGAATGTGGCTGAAGGGGAAGAGAAGAGCGAGCTCCTCCCAGGCTGGTTTCAGGTCGGTTTGGCTGTAGCACCAGTTTCCGTTTTGCTGGCCTGTGCAGAAGTCAATGGCTTTGGTTTTGCAGAGGAATTCCTGACTGCTGCTGCCTGGTCCGTGCTCCATCCTCACGCTTGTTCCTGCACCCAGAGAGGAACGGAGGAGGGCGAGGAGGCCTTCGCAGGGATGTGGAATGCCCTTCCACATCCCCAAAGAATTCACATCTCTGCTTTGCTCCCGGGTAAACCAAAGCAGATGCCAAAAAACTGGAGCACCTCAAATGGAGGCAAGGTGGGTGTGCCCTTCCCAGACTGGGCTTTCTCCTGCACCGGTATGAAATTCAGGAGAAATTCAGATCCAGCAAGCCCTGATGCTAACACCCCAGCAGCGCGAGGGGCTCTTAGCACCGTATCTGTTATGTGCCTTCACCAGAAGGGTCCTACACTGCCAGCCAGCAAAAATTGGACCTTTGTACCTATTTCCCAGAGACTGCACCTGCAGCTCCTAACAAAATCCGACTGGAGGCTCCGGACCAGCTCTGGTCCGAGAGAGCAGATACGGTGCTCTCAGCGGGACACTGGGCTCGGCCGCACCTGAGCCTGGTGGGGACGAGGTCAGGCCTTATCTTACACAGAACGTGTTCAAGCGAAATCAGCTCGTATGCTAGGCACGCACCTTAACCCATCAGCTGCGGTTTTGAATGTGCTTCCTAAGCTCAGCCTTTACACTGAAACTGCCCCCGGGCACCAGCTGGATAGTAACACATTTTTTTTAGGATAAGGGACCTAGGGTGATTTCCCAAATGGAGGAGGCTACCCTGTCTGTCCCCTGGTGTCAGAGAAATCAGCATCTGGCAGTCTGACTCCATTGCTGTGCGGCTTTTTTAGAGTCAGTGCTTTTTCTGCTTCCTTTGAAGGCTGTATTTACAGAGGGCGCCGCTGGTGATGATTCATGGGGAGATAAATCTGTCTGTGTGTATCTGCTTTAAAGGAATGAAGCTACATAGAGGCCTGAGTAAATCCAGCATCCGTCTTTATTCCCAGCGCTGGCAGAGACAGGAATCAGGGCAAAGAGCTGGCTGCGAGCGTCGCAAGGCTCTCTCCCTGCCCGGTGTCTCTCCACCTGTCTTCCCAGTGCACACGTTATGTCTCCTGTCCTCACCCCCACACCTGGCTGCATGCGATGCCCATGGCACTGCCACACACGTCTCCATTTTTGATTCCCCACATGCAGGCAAAGGAGAAACCCTGGGGCTCAGAGAGACCCCCACCTTCCCTCCCTCCTCCCCACCGCTGTCATCTGCTGAAAGCATCATGGAGGGAGGAAGAGAAAGGAAAGACGCTGATGCAAATCCCAGGAGTCTGATGTTTCTTCATATCAAACGTTGCCCAGTGGTTTGGAACCGAGATGATGCCGTACTCACCGTTGCTGGTGGCTAGTGAGGAACAAAGACGATCCTGCCTGTATCCCGGCTACGCATTCCTCCCGACGGCAGTGGGCTGCTCAGGAGGTCCAGCGCCTGGATCCGGATGCAGACCTGTGTGGCTTTCTCAGCGGAGGAGTGTGGGGATGCATCTAGGGTGGCCTTCCTCAAGGCAGTCGTTTCTTTGTGATTTGGGTTTTGTTGCGGGGGGCAGGTGGAATTGAGGGCAGTTATTTGTATTCTTCCATGGCTGCTGCTTCCTCTGCTGCCCCCATCCCCTCCGAGGTATTTTATTATTTTCCGCTTGCAGCTAGATAAGCCTCAGCTCTCTTAAGCCAGCTAATTGCACTGCTTTTGTGTGTGAGGAGGATGGCAGTGGTGACGGGGAGGGGGGGGTGTTATGGAGGATGGGTGGAGAGAGGAGCTGAGAGCACCCCCCTTTCACTATCGCCTCTCTTCCAATTGGCTGCGAGGTACCAAATATCTCCCTACACTCTGCCTCTGGATGAATGATGCTGCTGGGGGCTGAGCGCACCATCTCCTTTCCGCTTTTGGTGGGAGCGAGGGATGCCCGTCATCCAGCAGGATCTGGTCCTGGAGGAGGTATGGGAGCCGGGGAGGGGTGGGTGGGAAGGGGAGGGCTTTTTCATACAGCACATCATTCACTGAGAAAGTAGAAGGTGGCCTCGGGGTGCAGTGGGATGCAGGATTTAATGTTCCTTCTTGCCTTGCGCACGCAAGGTACCATCAGTACTTGAACCTCAGGCACTGGTCTCGCTTCTGATGCCAGGAGCTGTACGAACTGACAGTCCTGTCTGTGCTGGGGGATCAGCTCCGGTTCCTCGCTTCCAGGACGTCTGCAACTGCATCAGAGCCTGGGACCTTTGCTGGTTCCTGTACAAATCTAGAAGTGAACAAAGAAGCAGTGATTTTCACCTGCTCCAGACTTGGGCTCACGTCTCTGCTTTCTCATTCCTGGGCTTCAGCAAACAGCAGTCCCTCCAGCTCAGGCCAAAGCCTCAGCACAGCTGCTGAAGGGGCAGGGTTAGTTTGATGATGTCTTCTGGCAAAAATCCCCACCCCGTGTCTGCCATCACGCCGCCAACGTGCTTGGTGCTGTACAAGGATGAAGGTAGCTCCAACTTTGGTAGGGACCCCCCAGTGAAGCGCAAGGGTTTGTCTTCTGGGTTGTAGCAGAAATGGTCTGAGAGAGATCTCTCCTATTAAGAAGAGGAGTCCTGCCGCAGTCCTGGCCCTCACGCAGCCCTCACGCTCAGCGTGGTGCTGGGGCTCTGCAGTGGTGCCAGCCGAGGTCTGCAGGGGCAGGAGAAGGGCCCATGTGCCGTGCTGCAGGTAAATTAGATGGGATATTAGGGAAGATTTCCTCACAGAAAGGGTTGTCAAGCACTGGAACAGGCTGCCCAGGGAGGTGGCGGAGTCACCGTCCCTGGAGGGATTTAAGAGGTGTAGATGTGGCACTCAGGGACGTGGTTTAGCGGTGGACTCGGCAGTGCTGGGTTAAGGGTTGGATGTGATGATCTCAAAGGTCTTTTCCAACCTAAACAATTCTGTGATTCTAAGATAAAGCCGAGGTCTCACAAGGCCTTGCTCTGGCACACTCCCTGGCTGCCCACCTAGGACAGACCATCCCTCTCCTGTCCCTTCACCTGTTCCATCCCGTCACTGCGTGTCCCTGCTGGGTGCTCGCATGTCCCACGTGCTGGGACCAGGGACCTTTGGTACCTCAGCAGGGAGGTGGCTGGTCTCCAGCCCTTACACATGCACGTGGCATAGCTCTCTGTGGACACGGTTGTTCTCTGTAGATGAGTGGCTCTGGCAGGACGAGGTGTTGAGGACAGTATTTCCTTACGCCAGTGAATGCCACCGTAAAGAACGTGACATGTATCAGTGCTGCCCAAACATGGACAGCTCCTAGCCACACGTGTGGTCAGCCTGGTAGATCCCAGGTCAGACCTTAGAGAGGGATGGTGGGATATCCCTCACTCACATCCCTGTGGTCCAGGATACACAAGATACTTACGGATGCTTTAGGGATGCATTTTATTTCCCTATGTATAGTGTATATTTCTGTATTAGAAGCAGACAGAGGATCCGTGGGGACAGAGGGATGCCAGGACGTCTGTAACACTTGATGGCTCCAAAGTTAATTATCAAAGTCCGCAGAGTCATCTCTGGCTAAGCTGAATACTTGCCTTTTACCTTCATTTTTATATGAAAAATGCTCTTCTCGTGTTTTCCAAGGCAGTTTAAGCCTGATAGCACACGACAGCGTACGACAGCATATGAATGCCACCTACTGGCTGCCGTCCCGGGACTCGGAGCAAGTGTGCTTCCAAACCACGGAGGTATTTCATTGAGCGCATACTGACGGGCTGACTTGGCCCATCTCTGTTTGCCAGACCAACTGGTTTTGTTGGTATGCTGGGATGTATAAAGTGAGCACTGCAGCACCAAGCTGGTTTTCCAGCACTGCAATTTCTCCGGGAATTCTGTGCTCAGCCCAGTTGCAGCAGAGTCCTGCTGATTTGGAGGAGGCAATAGCAAGGCGAGGGAATGGGTTGTGCAGGATCAGAGCCTTTCAGGTGCTGGGTGTTTTCCCAAGCAGCTTTTTTTACCCCGTTCCAGTCTCTCTTGTATCTCCACACGCTCCTCTCACCGGTTTTTATGTTCCTTGATAGCGTGTGTTTTCAATTTGTGAGCCAAGGGGGAGAGAAGGACAATACGTCACTTGGGAAAGACACTGGCTGTCACGTGAGCATCTTCCTCTCGTTTCCCTGAATTCAATGTTCATTTTTAGGCAGTGGGAGCTTGCGCTGATGGGCACTTTCTGCAGCCCTGCAGGTCACTGGCAACCCAGAGGCTCTAGATCACTTCCCTACCTGTATGAACCGATGATAGAAATTCTTGGCTTGCTCAGAAATGCCGATGTTGTTATTATTAGAGTAAATCCAGCTGTGTCTTGTACACGGATGGAAGTGAAAGACAGAAACCTCTTGGTGTCTGCCACGGGAGGGCAGTGGATCCATCCCAGCCGGTGGGAAATCTGGCTGCGACGTGAGATGTGGGAACTGGGCTATAGATGTCACTTGGCACCAGGAGATGGATGGGGCTGAGGGGTGGACGTGTCCCGCTGGCTTTCTCCAAAGGGCAAAACAGAAATGGTAAGTTTGGCTCCAGCCTAGGTCTGACGGCTCTTTAAAGATGGGTTGAGGTGCTTTTTCCAAAAGCCACTATTGAAAAGGTCCGGCAGCTGGCCCAAGGGCCTTTGCAAGGGAAAGGGATGAGAGATGCTCACTGGGCAAACTGGAGATGTGGGACTTTACTAGCAACTAAACTCAAACCTTCCCCAAAGGCTGCACGGGACAGGCTGCTGGAGCCGAGAGCTCACTGCACTGCACGCGGCTTGTTGATGCGTGTATTCGTTTGCCAGGTTTGCCGGCATGTCTGTGTGGGTTCTAGGAGTCTTGTTGAAATTTAAGGCATTTTAAATGTCTTTCTCAATGACCAGGATATTAAAATGTTTGCATCTGGCAGAGCATCCCAGAGAGCGAGGTCTGTGGGATGAATGGGATCCGAGATTTCCATTTTCCTCTTTTTCCATTTACGCTCCTGTTTCCTGACCCCATCTGAGGTCTTAGGTGGAGATGATGACAGACCCCGACACTCCCCAAAAGCCCAGATGAGAAATATCCATCACCTGTTTACTCTTTTTGACAAGCTTGGGCATTTCCCCAATTTTCCCAAAGTCACTGGCATTTTTATTAAGCCTGCACGGCGGCTTTATTAAGTTACACGGCGGTGACGCAGCTGATGGTGCCAGCAAATGCTGGGTGCTGATGGTGGCCAGTTTCAGTGCAAGCCAACAGCAGCTCAAGCTCATGGGGCTATCGCGGTCTCACGAGGGGACCAGGAAAGGAACGAGTACCCTAACGAGTGCAATGCTCCAGCGCGAGGTAAACCTCTTACTAAACTCCAGAGAATCCACGTAGGCACAGGACATTTGGAATGCCCAGCTCTGGGAGGAGCTTTTCAGAGTTCACAGCTTACTGGGCACCGAAGGTTCCGAGCAGGATGTACGGTCTGCAGAAATCTGGCTTGTTCAGACCGGCTGCTCGCAGGCTGGCTCTTTTAAACGCCTGCGGGTTTCTCTTTTACAAATCTGCCTTCTGTTTTCCCCCGTGCAGGTCAGGCAGAGGTTACAGGTTTTCATTTATGAGGTAAGAAACCTGCATTTTATTTTAAACGCTCAATTGCAAAATCCCAGGAACTGGAGCTTGAAAATACCGTGAAGCTCTGTGCGGCTCTCGGAGTCGACGGGGCCGGTGGTGCCGCAGCTCGCAGTGGTTTAACGGGGCCGGTGCATCCCCAGGGAGGAGACCGCAGGGCCTGGATGCTTCCTTTTGGAATCTGTGATAAAATCACACGGAACGAGGGTGCCTGAGGCTGGCGGATGCCTCTGGAGATCAGCTCGTCCGACCCCTTGCTCAAAGCAGGAGCAGCCAGAGGGGTTGCCCGGGGCCGTGTCCAGTCGGGTTTTGATTTTTTCCAAGGATGTAGACCCCACAACTGCTCTGCACAACCTGCTCCAGTGTTTGACCACCCCTTGATTTTTTTTTTTTTAATATCTTCTGTTTAAAGGGAATTTCCTGTATTTCAATTCATGGTCCTTGCCTCTTATCCGCTTACTGGGCGTCACTGAGAAGAGTCTGGCTGAAATTAAGATGAAACATTTGTTTGCAGGGAAAATAAAAGTTATTTTGGTTCCTTTGAAATTATTTACAACTTGAACCAAAGTTTGAAGTGAAAAAAAAAGTATTTTGGGGATGAAAAACTGCAGGCTTTGTTTAAGATATGCTTGAAATTAAACGCTTTAATGTTTTATTGTACTGTGACATTCTCTATTTGAAATTTGCCTGCCTTTAATTAAAAAAGCGGGGGACCGCAAGTGCCTTCAAATACGCATTTGAAAACAGAGAAAGGTTTTATTTTGGGGAGAGCAAAATGTTTTCATTGTCTCCACTTAATTTTGCTGTGACAAATAGGAAGGTTACATTCTGGATTGACCTAAAGATGAAAAATTTTCCTCTTGCTAATTTTTTAATTTGATCTTTAAAGGACAGACCAGCTGTTTGCACAGGTCTGGGCTTCACCTCTAGGAATCCAGGAGGAGCTGGGCAAGGAGGGACGAAGCTAGGGCCCGGCAGGTCTCTGAAATGTGGGACTGGAGCGGACTCCTTCCTGTTGGACGACAGTAGCTGTGGATCTGAATTCTCCTTGGCCTGAGTGTGGGGAGGGCTTGGACATGTGTAGGGCAGCTCAATCTCGACACGGGCATGGCTGTACTCTGCAGTTGACACTATCAAGCTCAGCTTGGTCTTGGCAGCGCTGGAGACTGAAATAAACATGTGAAAACCCCCACACCCTGCCCTTGCAGCATCTTCCAGTTCTTCTTGGGAGGTTTATCTTCTCCCGTTGAGGTTTTTGTAGGTCAGCTGCTGCAGTTCCCGGTCCGGAGGCAGCAGCCCTGAAAGTCATTACCAGCAAAAAACCCATTTGGGCACTGGTGTGAAATAAGTTGGTATGCTGTGATGCACCTCCCGCTGCCCTGCGGATAGAGATCCCTGTAGCATCAGGCCCTTTGCCTCAGGGATATTCAGGTGTGGGGGGACCTGGTACTGCTGAGAATTTGGTCCAAAGGGACGGGACCTGTGGTGGCCCAGAGCGTGTTGGGTGCAGGCTCTTCGCTGCTGCCTCCTGCGCTCCAGTTTTTGGAGAACATTGGTGCTGCTACGTGCTGTTGCAAAGCCCAGATCTGGGTGAAGTCCAGATGCACAAGTGAGTGTGAATCCCAGGAGCTGCTGAGGGCATGGGGAGAGTGACGTGGAAAAGGAAGAGTTCGTGTAGGTGGGTGCCAACTGCATTGACAAAGTCATGCATCTCCTGCGGGGTAAGGGAGGTGAGTGCCCAAATGTTTCTGGAAGCCAAAGGCATTGTGATTCCTGGCTGAGACTTGTGCTGGCAGCACCTTTGCTCCTCTCCTGTGAAGTCTTGGCTAACATTACCGGGGCCAAGCTGTGGATGTGGGGGCACTTGACACTCTGGGGTCCCACCAACCTCTGACCATGGCAGCGAGGACGTGCAGGGGGAGAGCGGGGAGGCCAGTTCCCCATCCGAAGGCAGTGCCCAGTGGCAGAGTGCAGCCCGGGCTGCTCGCTGCTCCGGTGGGCAGTCCTGCGGAGAGCCGGGCTGGGAGGATGGCCCGTGGTCCTCGCGCAAGACCCAGAGCCTCGCTGCTGGGCCAGCCATCTCCTCCAGAGAAGCACCTGCGGCTCCTGCCTCGTGCAGGTTCCCCGTGTGAGGCGGCACAGCCCACAGCACGCTGGGCTGCTCCCTGCAGCGGCGCAGAATTTAGGCTGTGGATCTTTGCCAGCTTAATACGGCAAGGGAAGTGTGCCTGGACCTAGGTGCTTGAGCGATCCGAGATGTCCTTGGGGATGAAGACCCTCATTAGTCCTGTATAAACACTTGTCATGTTGGACTGGGCTTTGCGAGACAAGTTTGTTTGTGACGAGGATGGAGCCTGGGACTGATGGGTCGGGTTAAACTCCCTGACAGGCTGAGGGCTTGTGGCTGCCTCCCAAAACGCTCCTCAGGGCAGCAGCCCCTGGCCCAGCCTTCTCTTCCCAGCGTCAGGGTAGAGCCTCACGGCCTGCGGCGCTGCATGGCAGCTCCACACTGGCTGCGACGGCGCGTGATGGAGAGCCGCAGCCACCTCCTGCAGGAGCCATTCCCCAGCCTCCTGCACCCGGGAAATGTGTTCTGGGGTGGAAAAGAGATGCTGGAGAAGGAAGGCGGCAGATGGGGATTATTTTATCCCCTACCTTAGGTTCGAAGCCTTAGATCAGGCCCGTGGACAAAAGCGTCTGGGAGAGATTACGGCCCTGACCTGCAGGCTGATGTTTATGCCAAATGAAATGGCTCATGGTAAGAGGGCATCGCGTGGCCTGACCTGCTCCACAGGCCTTGTTTACATCTCATAAACAGGAAAATTTCACCCACACCCTCCTCCCTGGTGATCAGCAGCATATCCTCCCTCCCCTGCTTGCCTTCCCTGGGTACAAAAACATGCAGCAGGGCGTAAACAGTGCTGTCCACTGACCTGTTTTTTTTTTTTTTTTTCCAAACTGGGCCTGGCCCTGGCTCAGTGAGTGGATTACTTAGTGTCGAGGCAGCCATGGTGAAAAGCATCCTGGTCCTTGGCTGTGTTCATACCTGCTTGGCCGGGTGGGACTTTCTTTGTTCGAGTGCAGCAGGATGCAGATTTTGGAAGTTCCTTGTTGTTTTTTTAGCTTTTCTAGGATGAGTCCGGCTCTTGTGGTCTTGTTCATTTCCCAGTGCCTGGCTGGAGACTGAGGCAGCGTTGGATGGCCTGGGCAGCCGCTCGGGGTGCGTGGTCTGCAGAAGAGAGGTTGCGATGCTGTCCGACCTTGCCGACCAGCAGCAGAGTCCTCCAGAGCTGGAGGGAAGGATGTCAGCAGCCGGTGCTGGATCTTGCCCCGTGGCCTTGTTGTCAAACAAGCCTGTGGATGCTACAAGTTTATATGGGTTTAAGAGGAGACTGGGCTATGACATGCAGGAGAAATTGTTGAGGGGTTACTAAGTACATCTGGCTCAAGAGTTCCTCTGAGTTAGAAACAGCTGGAGATCGGGACAGGATTCAGAGTAACATCATATATGTATGTGTTGTTCCGACATGTCTTTGGGCATCCTTTTATGGTCACTGTTAAAGAGAAGCTAGGAGGGAAACCGAGCCCTTGCCCTGAGCTGGTGGGGTGGTTTTTGTGAGGACCTTGTCCCTTGACTCTTGTTCATGGGGTCATTTTCTGCTGCTTTGGCAGCAGCTCCCTTTCCAGGGAGCTGATGTTGGACTCTGCTGCTGGCTGAGCTGTGAACCAGTGAGGCTGTTTTTCAGACCTGCTCTACAGATGAACTGGAAGCCCAAGCTGTTTCCATCCCAGCACTGCATGAGAAGAGGAGAAAGGCTTGATCCCGCTCAGGTGCAGGAAAGAAAAAGGGAGATGGATGTCGGAGACTGACCTTTCCTCTATCCCATCCGCTTCCTCTTCTTAACTCAGCCCCTTGTCTCATTAATTTCTCTCCAGATCTTCCCTTGCACTCAGACTCTGACCTCTCCCTACAGTACCCTTGCTCTTCTGCTTCTCCCCTTGCTTTGGTCTCCTGCACCCCCCTCCCAACCCTTCTGCCCCATTCTCATCCTCTGTATGAAACAGCCCCCAGTCTGCCAGCAGGCCTACAAAAACCAGTCTATAAAGGTTCCTGGAGTTGTCAAGGAGGGGAAATTGAAGCAAATGGGCCATGAAAACCAACACCGGTCAAGAATGCAGCTTTCTGTAGCTGGCGATGGGCTAGTATCTGTAGTGACAGACTTGGGAAGGTTTTTCTCCTCCGCTTTAAAACACAAAGTTGGCTTTTTTGATCTGCATTGAGTCCCACAATCAGAAAAGCTTAGCGGCAGAGGGATGTCACGGGTCAGTGGCAGAGAAAACAGATCTCCTCTCTCATGCCTTTCGGGGAGGACAGAAAATTATTCAAATGGATTGACCGGTGGGATTCATGCAGAGGTTTATAATCTGCTTGGAAATATCCCTCCCCCCAAAGAAGCTGCAAATGATGGATTTGTAGGGTGAGCTCTGTGGCACGTTGTCTGCCGTGGAAGGCTTTGCACCTGCCTGGCTCTTGGATCTACCTCCATGTCAAAGCAGGTGAGCTCTCCATCACCAGATGTCTCACAATGAAAAGGGCTGGTAGAATGGGGCAGGGGCTCTCTGTCTTTTCATCTGGATGTCATCCATCAACACCAACCCTGTCTCCACCTGGGGTTTGTGTGGGTTAGCATTAAGATAAACTCCACAGCGCCTCGTCTTGGGTGTCTCACTGGGAGGTTTAGCTGGACATAAAAGACCAGCCTGTTGCACCGTGAAGGAAGTGTCTTCAGTTATGGTTTGCGGGTCCTACCTTGGGACCTTGCTCTGCTCTAGCTCTGTATGAAGCCAAGTTTAGCTGGGCTTGTCCTGGTACCCAGTGCCACAGCCATTGAGGAGCTGCCTTCTAATTTCAGGTTGGATTTCATTGTGGGCAAATTTCTTCCACCGTGTAGGGGAGAGGAAACATCATGCCAATGTTTGTCCTTAGCTTTGTTGACTTTTATCTCTTCCTGGAAAGGAACTGATGAGAGTGGAGACATTTAGACAGAGGTTCCAGGGAATTCACCCTGGATTCATCCCTGTCACTGATGCTGTGTATTTTTTGAAAGTGTGAGCTTGGGACAATGGGGCTTGGTTGTCTACTGCGGGAGAGGGATCAGCCAGGGCATTAGAGAGGAGCTGGAATGGGAGAGGCTGAGTCTTTCCCAGGCCTGTGCTTGATCAGGACTGAAGGGCTTGGCTTTTTGATCTTGATGGGGAGCTGGTGATGATGTGAACCACTTGAAACCAGCTGGTGCAAAGTGAATGCTTTCCCTTAAAGCAATGCTTAGGCTCCTATTGATTTTAGACAGAGCCCATACAGAAGGTGGTTTGCTCTTGTGTTTTATTATCTGGTAATAAACATTTATTATTGCTGCTATTCACGAGTGAGCACCTCAACACAGCAAGTCTTCAAGTGGTGACAGAAGCATGATAAATTTTGCTACTGGTGCATGCCCCAATCCGTGGAGGACATTTCTTGCTCCGAGATTCCTTCAGTGTTGACAGCTGACATCTAGGTTACAGGCTGCCCCAGTGAGACACCCCGTAACCTTGACATTGATGTGTGAAGGGTTAATAAGGGCTCTGCTCTGCCTCTGTGTTCACGTCTGCTGATTAATTCCTGCCAGGTGTCTATGGTTCAGGTCTTAAAACAACAACTGCTGAAGCGTCTGGGAACACTTAGTTAGGCTTCACTCTGCAATTCCAAGTATGGATAAATATTTGCACCTCTGTGGTTGTAAGACACCTTTGAGATATGAAGGCAATTACTGTAGGAGTTCTTTACATGACAAAGAGACTGATTTCCTGGGGAGCAGTGGTGGTTCAGGGGCAGGCAGGTCTTGTGGGCTCTTTCTGGGTGGTCCTGGGGAAGGTCAAGGGGCAGCTGGTTTTGGGTGCTGGAGGGGTTGTCATCCTACAGCACCTCTTGGGGAATTCAGATATGCTCCTGGCCTCCCACCGATTTTTGGCTTTACAGTTTCTGGGCCATGGTTGCCCCCAGTGATCCATTTTACATGGGAGAATGAGGAGGAGAAATGCAGAATCCAGAAGCATGTGCAAAGCCCCTTCCTTGAAATACTCGGAGGAAAGGCCTTGTCTGGCTCAGCGATCCTGGAAAATATGTTTAATTTTGGTGAGTTCCTATTTCCATCCAGGTATAGTTTAATAGCTGTAGTGCTCTGCCTCTTTCCATTAAAGAAACCAGTGGTTTTCAGCTATGTCTTTGGGGGGATACAGCCCCATCACTCTTAATTTCTGGCGTTCAGCAGCCTGCCATCCTGTGATGTGTTCAAGGACACCAGTAAAGAGTGTCTGCCTTCTCCTGACAAGGGCAGTTTGGGTTATCTGTGCCTCCCCGCATACCTGGGGACTCCAGGTAAGTCACCTGCTCTTCTAAATGTGTTAATGATGGTCCTGCTGTGGCACCCCTGACCATTTTTAATGTCTTTTTTCCTAGGTTTCAGTCTGAAAATTGTATGGAGACTTGTGGACCTAAGCCATGTCTCAGCCTGGCCGGCGACAGACGTAATCCTTCTGAGCTGGAGCACGGCAAAGTAAACTCACCCCAGATGTCGTCATTGACTTGGTTCAGAGACACAGATGGGCTACAGGACCCGTAGTATTTGGACAAATAAATGGCCGCTCAAGAGAGCTCTTCCTTCCAGCGTGTGATGAAGTTGCTTTATACCTTGCTGTCCATACTGCTGGGAGTCTGTGCTGTATTAAAACCATTGTAATAACTTCACAGGCATTTCCACATTCAAGCGATTGTAATAACGCTCATAAAGTACACTCCAGCGTGAAGTATTTATGAATTATTTGACTTAAGGTGGGGGAAAAAAAAGAAGAAGAAGAAAAGACCTGGGCTGAATTAACAGCTCTGGAAGAATCATAAATTTAGAGGAATCATATTGCAGAAGGTTATTTTGTGTGTGCAATAAAAGCAACACTGATGGCTTCGGTGCATAAATTTGGCTTGAATGTTTTTGAAGCAAAGACCTTTGAAAGAACTTATAACTTTTTCTCCTTTCATTTTAATATTGCCTTAAAGAGAAACACCAGACGCTTTGCTGCTACACATGAAGGCGAGTGAGGAACAAGGAGGGAGCTCTGTTACCTTGGCCTCTTGTCCTTGACCGTGGCCTGAGGCGGATGAGGGGCTGAGCAGGAGGATGCTCCCGGAGCCCTGAGGGAAGCTCAGCCCCAGGCTGGCTTCCTCTGAGCCCGCACGGGGGTTTTGTCGCCACGTGTCTCCCATTCACCACTGCGGCAATAAATATACGTGATCCCAAATCCCTTGTTAGTAATCGTCTTGTCCGGAGGCGTTTCTGGATGCTGTTCACACGCTGCAGTAAGGCAGACGGCTGTGAGATTTGTCTTCCCTCATTTCCCAACCTGAGGGTGATGCTTTTACAGGGAGATGAAAGGGAGGGATCCGGGGGGTACCCATTGAGCAGGCATCGCAGCCGCACGGCAGAGTTAATGCCAGGCCCGGGTTTACCCTGGATCGGAAGGAAGGCAGATTCTGCCCTTTAAACATTTACTGCATCCCTAGGAGATGTTCGCAAGTGATGAGGAAGCATTTACACCCCCAATCTCCTCCTGCCTGAGGAAGAAGAGGGATGAGAGAGTGGAGCAGGTTTAGGATGCAGCTGTCTGGGATGCCACGCGCACTCCTTGGTGCAGGATGGCAGAGATTACCTGCTGCAGTGCATCTTGCCCATTGCATTGCTGCACCTTCCCCGAGCCCCTGGAGCCCGTGAGGACTGGAGCTGCCAGGTGAGGTGTGTGATTCAAGCAGCAGGCATGCAGACACCATCGCTGCCTGCTTGTTTGGCTTTTTTTTTGTTTTGTTTTGCTCCTTTGCTACATATCACAACCAGGCAGAGCGACCTGAAGCAAAACCTCAGCTCATAAATCCTCACTGCTTCCAGGACCCCGGAGGGTTTTCTTCCCTCTGTCAAAAGGAGTAATCAACTCCCCTCAAACACGGTTTTAATTGGGTAACTGACGGTTGTAACGTTCCCTCTGGGACATCTGCAGTGTGCCTGCGCAGGCAGCAGGGAGACGCTAGCTCCCATTCCCTGGTGTGAGTGACGCCAAGCAGCAGCCGGGGCTTCTCCAGCCTGGAAGCACTTATGGCTCCGGGTGGCTGCTGGAGCCGCGGCACCCATGTGGGAGCAATCTGGGGAGATGCCTGGAAAGCACTGCGGTTCTGGCTGCACTCCCTCGGGGCCAGAGCTGGCGAGGTTGAGGACTGCATGGCAGCTGTGGGGTGGTGGGGGTGCTGCCCCCCTCTCCCTGCTAAAGCATCACAAGTGGGGAGCGAGGAACGACTGAAGAGTTGTGAGAATGTGCTCGAAGTCATGGGATTTCCAACGAGGCTGCTAGAATAAATTATGTGGGCATGGAGGCACATTGGTCTCTGCTTTGAAGCTTTGAGTTGCCCAGGCTACAAGTTCAAAGGGAAAGGCACACGATGTGGATATTCCCTTGTCCCGTCCTGGCTCCCCCTGCCCAGGTTGCTCCTTCCCTGCTCTGCTCTCCACAGCAGCTTCTTGGTTGAGGAAGAGCCAGAGTCCCACGGGGACCGTCCCTAAAGGGACGATTGTCATGTGCAGAGACAGGGAAGATGCTCTTGTCTTGGTCTCCAGTGGATGGATATTGCTGGACGTCCTGCAGCCCTTGGTTTCTATCTTGGCCAAGGTGGTTACCATTAATTGTACTAACTCTACCTGTTCCTGACATCCACAAAAATGTCTAATCCTGTTTTGGAGCTACCTACGTTCTTGGCCTCTCCACATGCTCCTTTCTCTGGGAATTTTCCCTTCAGATAACTGGGCTAGAAATGGATGTTACTGTGGAAAAACCTACAGAGATGTTCTGCTGGGTAGAAGATGCTGCAACGGGAGCCCATGGTGGTGGTGCTGATGCAGGGCGGAAGCTGGGGCTTCCTGCGTCTCGGAGCCGCGTGCGAATCTGCCTTCCCCAGGGTGCTGCCCCTGTTCCTCAGCCACTGGCTGAGCCCAGTGATGGTGCATGCCTGTCTTTCTGGAGATCTTGGCCCTCCAGGTAAGGGTAAAATTATGCTGGATTTGCAGACAGAGGTTACATCTCTGGCTTAGGTCATTGGGGAAATGGGGAGAAGTAAAGAAACTGGTTAAAGAGGTGGATGTGGTTCGGATGGAAAGGCTGTTCCCCCTTCATGGGTCAGTTTGGAAAAACGGCATCAAAACCTGAGGATG
The DNA here is from genome assembly GCF_036417535.1 of Chlamydotis macqueenii. Lineage (NCBI taxonomy): Eukaryota > Metazoa > Chordata > Aves > Otidiformes > Otididae > Chlamydotis > Chlamydotis macqueenii. The sequence goes on along the minus strand of NC_141581.1, from coordinate 2,458,488 downwards.
TCCTTGTCCCTGGGTCTCCCTGGCTCCCTGCTGAGAGGCAGAGGGTGCCAGACCCACGGACATGTGCTGCAAAGAAGTGCCAACAGCAGCTCTTCTCTGCAAGCCTGACATCTCCAGCAGCCAGTATCTGTGAGGAAGAATAAAGCTACCCTAACCTTAACAAAATTAATAGACTGGAGAAAAGATCCTTGTTCATTCCCATTTCATGGGTAGAAAATATTTAAGTGCTGAAAAACCACTATCCGATGGCTCTTTTTTGTGCAGGACCCACAGATTCCCACGCAAGCCGGTGAGGTTTTCTCGCTGGAACACTGACTCCTGATGGATTTCCCTGCTGGGAGGCAGAAAAACCTTAAATGAAACCCTGGCAGAGCTAATTGCAAAGGGCGCCCCACCTCAGTTCCTGGGAGGCTGGTGTGTGGGTGTTGGTTTGTGCACCTCGGCATGGCATTTTTCCACGGGCAATGTGCATTTCCAAAGTTTCTGGTGCATCCAGCATGCAAAGGAGCGTAAACCAAAGGGCTGTTGATCACTAGAGGGTCATTTTCTGATTGCCGCTGGCTAGAATAAGATCTGTAATGAGCCCGTGGCTGGTTTTGGGGAGGCATTGAACCCAGCGCTCTCTGCTCAGCTCCTCATCTAGGCGAGCCCTTGCCGGGGTGGAAAGGTCACTGACGCTGTGGTGGGGCCGGCCTGAGAAAGGGGGGACGTAGATGCAAAACCCATCGGCTGCACCAACAGCGCAGGAATACCTGTCTCTGTCCTCTACAGCCTGCATTAACAGGTCTTTCCTTTCTTATCCCTGTAGGAAAGAGTTATTCCCTCTGCATTTGTTTCAGAGCAGCGTCCTGGTTCAGATCCTCTCCCTGTGACAGCCCTGCGTGGGAGCACTGGAATTCCCTGGAAACACCGATGGGACATGAGGATGTTTTTTCCCTGGGAGCTGCCAAGAGCCACGTGAGCAGAGGAGTGCAGGTTGAAGGAGCCAAAAGCCTACATCAGCCCCCGGAGCACTCAGCGTGCCCCAGCACGTGGGGCCGGTTCCCGCTCCCCTTCGGACACATTGGTGCCAAGGGCGGGGGGGTCTTGAGGGGCTCCCTGTGGGACTCCCAGCCAAGATTTTCAGCCTTGACCATGGATTTTGAGTGCTTTGAGGGGCGAAGCAGGGTTTGTGTTTCAGGGGAGCAGGACCTGCATGAGGATGGGGCTGCTGGGCTCTGGGGTAGGTGGGTATTGACAGAAACGGTCTCTCAGTAGCGTAGCTGTGTGTTCTCTTAACTCATGTGTTTGTCCATCGATCTGGCCTCCCAAAGACCTTTTCACTTAAGATTTTAAAGGACCTTGTGGTGGTGCATTGTAGAGACAGATGGGTTTTGGTGGAGTTAACCTGTTGTCCAAGCCCTTGGCTGAACCATGACCTCAAGAACAACCTACGAGGGCCTCCTGGCATGCACAATTCAAGCCAGAGGGTCCCCACGAGGGCCAGGGCAGGCGATGGCAACGGGAATCAAGTCATTGATTCAGATAATTTAAAATCCTTCTTGGGATCCAGTGCCATGAAACATGTTGAACCTTGCACTGAATATGTGAAGTTGGGATAAAGCAAAGCTGACCTCGCCATGGCCGTGATCCCGCATGGCTTCATTAATGAGAGGAACCAAAATTAACACTGGGCAAGTTGATTTTTTTCATTGCTGCTGTTGGATAAATTTTAGCTTGGAGGACTTTTTAACCTTAAAACAGACGTCTTCAGGTCTGGGCTAAATTATGCCTCCACAGGCTGTCATTATGTCATAAAAGGAGCAGGTAATTTTAACATTTTTGAACAATTGCCCAGGTTAAGTTTGCTATAGAAGAAGCCTCTGTGAGTGTTCATGGACGCGTAGAGGAAACCAGGACTGGAATGCTTTGATTTATGAGCAGGGCTGGGGATGCCCGGGAATGAGCGGGTCCTTGGACAGCCTACACAGGAGAGCAGGAGGCTTAAAAGACCTGCTGAAATGCTTTGTGGTCAGAGGATTTAGCTGCTGTGCCGATTCATCTCCGATTATCAAACGGAGCACAAATTCCTTCCTGATGACATGCGAGTGAGTGCGTTACCGGAGAAGCCAGCTGATGAACTCAGGGTGGGAGGGATATGGCAGAGGGTCCTTCGGTTTTTGGGGGAGGACTTGAGTTCCTTTGGTTGCTGATGTGACTCACAGAGGTTTCTGCAGCCTGCAGAGCTTGTGATGCTGTTTTATGCTCACTGGAGACCTGGCCATCGAACCAGAAGGCATTTTTAAGAGGTCAACCAGCACCTCGTCCATGGGCTGATGATGCATTTTGCAAACTAGCCGTGTCCCCTAAACTGGAAGAGAAAAACCCCAAGCGACAGCCCTGTGAGCGGTGCGTGTAAGTATTCCCTCTTTGACATTTTCAAGGAGGGGAAAAAAAAGAAGGAAAGGAGAGACATTATGTGCTGTCTTCTGCTCCAGGTTACCCACATTTTTATGCCCCAGTAAAACTCAACTCCTCGAGGACCCGCGTCTGCACAGCCCATACCCTGCAGCGGTGGATGCCAGCAGGAGAAGCATCTTGGCCCCATTTTGGGAGCGTGAACGGCAGCACAGGATCAGTCCCGGGATGGTGTCGGGACCTCGCTCCGCTGACGTCAGGCGGGAGCGCCCGCGGAGCTGGCTGGAGCAGAGGTAGAAACTCCCTTCGCTGGTGTGAATTAGGTTAGAGCATGGTCCCGGGAGGGAGGGGAAGTTCATTAAAATGCCACCACATGTGGAGTGAGGTTAGAACTGATTTTGAGTGGGTGCAGCTGACAATCTGAAAATATATGTTCCCCTCCAAAGGGTTTTTATTCTTTCAGCTCTGCCTTGCTGCAGCCTTCAGATACCACAGATATACTTGCAGGCGATGGTCTGGCACTGGCGTGAGCCTTGCCCAGTAGCGATACAGAGCAGACTGAGATCAATTATAGTAAGGTATTTAAAGAAAGATGCCGCTTTTCCATCGCTCAGGTCTTTGCGCCTGTTCACGCTCAGTGGGAAGTAAGTAGCATTTTCCAGTTTTTGCAGTAATGGTTTCTTTTTCTTTGTGGTTTCATGCTGCCCTGGGGTTGGTTTATTCAGGAACAGCCCAAGCGAAAAGCACCTCAGCTCTCAGCAGGCAACACCAATTCAGCTCTCGGAGCTGCAGGACCCCCTTTGGAGATGCTCCTCGGAAGCAACTGTGCAGGCAAGGCCTCGTGGTTTAACACCACGTTGCTAAATTTCACACCACAGCCTGTTTGGGAGATGGGCTTTGGTGTAACCCCGCTCTGAGCTCAGGAAAGCTGCAGCCGTTAACCCTGCTCAGCTGGCACAAAAGAGCCCAGCTCTGATGATGCTCTTGGGTGCCTGATCTCCCGGCGGGACTGGCTCTCTTTGCTGCGATTTAGGACCCATCTCCTCAGGAAGCTCTTGCTGAGCCAAGCTGAGCACAGATCCTGCTCTCTCACTGCTATTCTGCAAAACAGCTGCTTATTTCTGCTTAATCCCTTTCCAAACAGATAGGCTTGAATCAGAAAAGTTTGGGTTTGTGCCAGCCTGCGCAAGAAGCTGTCCTGAATCATATCTCTGGGCAGACGGACTCTTGTGGGGCTTGTAAAATACTGAGCACCTTCTTGGCAATGTCACAGTGAATAAGTGAGTAAAAAAATTGGCTCGGCCTCCTGGGGAAGAGGGGCTCCTGGCCCAGCTCATTCCCAGCAGTGCTGCAGCAGCGTTGCGGAAAACGGCTTGCAGCTGAATTGGGGAGGAAAAAAAAGAATCTTCAATATTTAGATTGATGAAGTAAGGGAAAAACGCTTCTGTGAAGAGAATGGCCCCAGAGGGTGTTTCTGTGCATTGGGAAATTACATGCATGTGTTTCCGCTGCCGGTCGAGGTGTCCAGTGCCTGGATCCAGCCTGGGCTCTCCTCTCCCAGGGCCGGTGTCCCCCGGCTGCCAGGATGGCTCATTTCTCCAGAAACCGGAGGGAGGCAGGGGAAGATAAACATCTGTGCGGCCAATCCTGCCTGTGCAATTGGGGGCCTGTTGTGCTGGGACTGCCGGCGGCTGGCCTGGGGTGAGCCCTCGGCCGCAGGCACCGTGGCGGAGCATCAAGGGGGACACCAGGGACCTCGCTGGCCCGGAGTTAAACCTTTGCTGCCGCCTTGCCCATGCGAACGCAGGGACAAACCCGGCCTGACCCCGCCTCTGCGTGGGTGATGGTTCTAAATAACGACCTGGGTATCGCCTCATCCCCAGAGAGAGCACCTGTCTGTGGCAATTCGGACCTGTGTGTGCAGGTACAGCTGAAACTCTGACTAAGGAGCCTGGCAGCAAGGTGACTTCTTTTATTTTCTTTTTTTTTTTTTTTAGCAGGTCAAGAATCTCATGAATTTTCCCCTGGAAAACAAATGCACAGCAAAATCAAAGCTGTGGGTGACCCCACAGCCGGGTCGTCAGAAGAGCAGCCGAGCTGAGGTGGACTGCCATGGGGAGCACGGCCTGTGGGGCTGAGGGAGGAGGAGAACATCCCAAACATGTCAGCGCTGGTTTGGGCGGCTGGGAGAAGGAGGGCTGGTGAGCCGCAGCTATTGCAGGGAGGATTTCAGGTGTCAGGTCTGGGGAAGCACGTATGTACACGTGCAACCGGCACACACACACGTGTGCACCGGTGTGGGCAGCCTGTGTCCACGTATGCACACACATGTACCTCAAGCACAGCTGCCAACACCCGCGAAGCAGCCCCTGCTCATCCCTGTCTGGTCCCAGTTGTGCTTTCTTCCCCCTCCCTTTGCACAGCCGCAGCTCGCGGATGTGACCATCCCTTTAGACTGGGTGGGGCACAGCCCCAGTCCTGCCTTTGCCACTGGAGGGTCCTGGAGGAGAAAATTTGGAGGAAATGGGTCCGGAAGGCCTCTCTGGTGGTGAGATCTGAGCGCTGGCTGGAGGAAGGGAGCCATGGGTAGGTCTTTTTTTGCTTCCAGCTCCAGCAGCATCTGGGCATCACTGGTGCTGTAGTGCCGTGGGAGGGTGGAAGGCTGGGATTTGCCCACCAAGGCTCTACACAAAAATCATCCAGGCCAGGTGCTGGCATTGCCCCTCACCAATCCCCCTCCTAAACCACAGTTCTGACCACCCCTGCCTCTGCCCCGCGCCGTGTTCCCATGGGCACGTGGGAAGAGCTGGGGCATCTGCAGGAAATCCTCACAGCCTTCCTCCAACCAGTGCCAGGTTTTCATGGAACACTTCACCCCATGCCGCCTACCCTGGGGAGAGCAACCAACTGTGGTGCTGGCAAACAGCTCGGTGATCCAGCTTGGGAAGCACGGGAGGATGTTCGTGTCGGCTGTAGAGCAGGGAGGCTCCTGCCAAAGTCTCCCCAGGGCTAACCCAGGGCTGCCTTCGCCTGGCAAACGCTTGACACCACGCAGAGGGGATGCTGGTGCATCCAGGATGTTTCCATAACTCAGACCCAACACAGGCACCAAAAATAAGATAAGACAAAAATAATTTTGAATAAACTTCCCCTCTTAAAAGCAATAAATAACCTTTATCAGATGCTGGCTCACTCTTAATCCAATTTATCTATCAACAGGCCTACGCAGTGGTGGGAGGAAAAACACAGCGACTCCGTCCTGCTGGGAAATGGGGCTTCAGCTTCTTCCAGTTTTTGGCCTTTCATTCTTCCCCAAATCCAGCAGAGCTCTCTGGAAACGTGATGTCTGTGGGCAGCAGAAGAGATCTCCCTGTCCAAGGGCAATGGTTGTTGCCTGTCTTCTGTATCATTCAAAGCACTCAGAGGGTGAAGTTTTGCTCTAAAATACTGGAACTTGAATCCCTCTTACCCAAGGCTGCCACATGGTGCCTCCTTGAATTCTTTGATGTGGGCTCTTGCAGCCCAGCACACTCACTCTACAGCCACCTTCCCTGCCCAGAGGATTGCAGGGCTTTGCATCCCAGCTGGGATATAATTCATGGGATGCTACAGCCTTTGGGGTAATCCAAAGGCAAAGCTGACTGGAGCCTCTCTGCCCAAGGAAGAGAAACCACTGGGAGGTGGTTGAGCAGAGCAGGCTTTCCTCTCCTTGCAACCGCTCCTGGCTGCTTGGCCACCCACCCATGCGGACCCGCTGTGAGAGGCTGGAATGGGCTCAAGCAGCAGCTTCCCCGGCACTGAGTGGCCACTCTTGGGTCTCAGCAGCCCCGGCTGGCGGTGAGAAAGCTGATGGAAGGCGAGATGTGTCCGCTTGCTGTGACGGCAGTAAAAGTATTTCTGGAGGAGCGTCCTTGCCAGAATAAATTGTTGGCAAGCATGCACTAATTCTCTTTTCATAAACAAAGCGAAGGAGATAAAAGCAGCAGCCTCAGCTGCCTCCGCCTTCTCCCTCTAGCGCAGCGCCTCGCGCCCTTGCACACCCAGTCCTGCATCTGGAGCTCATTGGGGGCAGCTGCTGGGAGGATGCAGATGGGAACCAGCTGAGCCTCCTTCCATGCTGCCACCAGGTCCGAGCACGGTCCTGGGGAGGGAGCATGCAAACGGGGCCCCGCTTGGGCTAGGAAGCTTGGTTCAGATCACCGGTGGCAATCAAAGCATCAAAAACCAGCGTGATTTGGTCAACATGTGAGCAGAACAGTGAGGTGGCTGCCATGTATTTGTAACAGCCAAAATAGCTTCAGATTTCCTCTTGGCCATTCATGCCACTCAACCAACAGTAGCCAAATGCTGGGAAAATGTGGTGCTTGTTAGATCTTGTGTGTGCCATGAATTTTGTCCTGTCCCTGGCACAAACCTGAGATGGGCACCACGAGTGGGGTGTTTCCCTCAGGCTCTGCAAAGAGGTGGTCATCTTGGGAGCCAACACTTGGGAGCACCTTGGGAACAGCTTCCCAAAGCTTTGGCTTTGAGAAGTTGTTATTAGAAAATCTAATTTGAACCCTTTTTTTTTTTTTTTTTTCAGCCAAGGGTCATTGCAGATGGATTTCTCAACACAGAAAGATGTTAGTGGGTGGGGAGAAAAAAAGCTCTATGTGGCCACAATGGAAATGTTTGCATTTTGCGTTTGCAAGAGGAACATTTTCCATTTTGGGGTTGGAAGTGACTTCTGTTTAGAAACTTGAGGACAGCATAGTGTAATGCAAAAATAAACAGCAAAACAGCCCAATTCACTGCAGCCCAAAAAGAAACATTTTGAGATAAATGAAACAGAGGCCCCTGGTTGGTCCTAAATGAGACGTCAGGAAGTGGGATGGACACTTTGGCTGGTCTTTGACTTTACCAAAGCCTTCCCAGGGCATCTCTTGGTGGATTCTGCTGCTGGTTTTGGGCAGGATTTTGGAGGCTGAGCCCATGGTGCTCACCTGGAGTTACCGTGGACTTGTCAGCCCTGTAGAGAAATTGTCTTTTAGTCAAGGCTGCATATAGCAGATGGCAGCTGGGAGCTGTCCTGGTGTGGGCGTGCGCTTGCCCAGCTCCAGTTCCCTGAATCGCTCCCCTTCCATCAGGGTTTGCTTTGCGCTTTCCTGACAAACCCTTGCTGGAGTGCTGGTTTTCATTAGCTGAGGGACAGCAATTCGCTCTTCCACGTCCGCCCCGTCCTCAGGGAAGGCTCGAGGAAACAACTTGCGTCAAGCATGCTCAGGGAACTCCAAAATGGTCCCCTCTGCAAGTGTCAAATTATAGACCGTTGTATTCTGTGTTAGTCTCTGCAATCTGAGACCTGTGGTCCTTCAGCTGCACCTTTATTTATTTATCTAGATTTCCTCTGAAACCAGAGATGGGTCTCTAGCATGGCCTCCATTATAATTTTATTAGTTACATTTCCAGCTACTTGTTGATTACATTTTCCCCTTCTAGACCATCCTTTTGCCCTTTCTTGGGAAAAAATAGATGCTGCATGTATGGGGGGGGGGGTCACTGCCCAAATCTGCTTTTTTCTGGCAACCAAAGTGCGCAGCTGGAGACCTGGAATTGGCTGCAAGAGGGCTGTCTCTGGGGTGCAGCTCAGCCTTTCCAAAGGATGCTTTGTGAGGGTGTGGCCAGTGTCTGGTAAGAACCAGTCTTCCTTTTCTCTGTTTTGGGTTGTTCTCTCACGCGTGGGGAGCTGCGACTTGTCTTCACAGTCCCCAAGACGCAGGGGTCCTGCCCGCACAGTGACTGTAGCTGAGCCATTGGTGTGGAGGGGCTCAGGGAGCTGACGGGAGCTGCCACGTGCTGTAGTGGAGGAGATGGCAAGTTGCTGCTGGAGGTAACCTCCACTCCTCAGACCAACTGTGTATCCACTCTGTATTAGGTACCTGGACCCGCATTCGAACCTCACCTTCACCCATGTTTTTGTTGCCTACTCTCATGCTAAATGATTTTCAGCCCTTGGCCGTTTTTAAATTTTCTAAAATATTTTTTGGTGGAGACCCATAGTAGACAACTGACAAATCACTCTTAATCCACCTGAACTGCTAAATCTCTTGGTAATCCCTCCCCAGCACTGCTCCGACACTGCTCCCCTACAACAGACCTTCTTGGTACCATCAATCAGTGTCTTTGGCTCCCGGGTGCCTCATGGTACGTGTCTATGCAGGGAAACCTTCTCATCTCTAAAACTTGGGGACCTCCCACGGTTTCCCATTCCCTGTGACCCCGGCGAGGGGGTCAGTGCACAGAGTAAACCGGTTGAGAGGGAAGGTCCTAATATTTATACGGAAAGCCATTAGCAGGCAATATCTTATCTACCTTCTGTTTTGAAGTGGAGGCTCGGGGCGATGGCAGGGCTACGGCTAGCATAGGAGCTGCCTCCGAAATGCCCTGACATGCTCTGTTTTGCCATCTGCGCTTGCAGCTGGGTTATATGTCATGTTTTTAATATTGTGGAACGAGAGCAGTGGGTGCAGAAGGCTTTGGGGGGGGGGGGAAAGAGCTTTGATCCTCACTTGCTAAATTTTAAAGCCAGACAAAAGCTCCCCAATCCACCTTGTGACCTCCGGGGATGGTGCGTTGTAGCCAGCTGGTCCCAGTGGATGCTGTCCTTCCAGGCCCAGCTGCAGGATGGAGTGGTCTTTCCTGGTCTTAAAAAGCACAGGGCTATGAAACAGCTGTTGTCTTGTGAGCTCCCCTGAGCCTTCCCCAGATGTTGAGCGTAGCTTTGAACACAGAGGTGGTCAAATGTTGTTTTCTCCAGTAGAAACTGTCTTGGAGAACCTCTCTACTGGATGTAAAAAAAAAAAAAGGCAGGGAAGGAGTGGAGACGAAAGTGAAGACATAGCGGTGGTGAGATTCCTGCAGGACTTTTCACATGAGAGGAGAGGTGGTGGCTCCTTGGGGAGGCAGGCACACAGGGCACAGGGGACTGGCACGTATGTGGGTGCTGGGTAGGCAAAATATCGAACTCCAGCACTGTCACCGACTGCGTTTCTTTAGGAAATGTGGCAAAACACAAACCAGAACCAAGCTAAAGAATGAGGCAGTGGAATTCCAAATTTGCTGATGTTTTTTTTCATAACATCTTCAGCAAAAAGAGCCCTCCGCTCCCGGGCTGCAGTGCAGCTGCGGATAGAGCTCGGTAGTGCCCTGTTTTCAAGTCCATGTCCTCATAGGATGCTGGGAGCCCAGGTTGTGCTGGGAATGGGACCAGCAGACACAATGAAACTCATTGGAAGCTGCTGGCTGACCTCCCGTCAGCAGCTTTGGGGTAGCATTCAGCATATCTGGGCACTTTGTAGATGCTGGGCAGAGACTGGGGAGAGGAGTGGGGCTGAAGCAGCTGTTGGGACTCCGTGAGCCCTAACCAATCTCAGAGCAATTGTCCCGTAGTTCAGAAGCCATCAGGGACATCCAGGCACAGGCTGGAAAAGTCTTCAAGGGCGGGTGAAAACTGACCTCACCACTTAGTTCTGCAAGGCTGGGAAAAGCAAATTCCCAGAGCGAAGAGTGTGGTTGCTCCCTCTTTCCTCTCCTCTCTTCAAGCCCGGCATGGGATGGGTTCCTGTGGGATGGAAGAAATGTTTCTAAACCAGAAAACTGCCTGTTGAGAGCATCCAGATTGTGTGCGTGCTAGGAATGATAACTTTTAAAAATCAGGCCCTCCCTCACCACCAGGGGTGTTTCTGTGTTCCCGTGTTCCCGTGTAGCTTTTGTTCTATTTCAGTATCCGGATCTGTCTATTTGCATTGTTTGTACCAAGATGGATTTCGGAGGTGTTACTATTTGCAGTCGCTGAAATCCTACCCTGACGCCATCACATGCTGATTACTAAATGCTGAGAAATGTAGGATCTTGGCTCTTGACCTGGGAGAGACATTTGATGATTTCAAAGAATGGGCAGGACAGGGACAGCTGGGAGGGAGCAGCACACCATGTGTTGGGCTGCTAGGGAGTCAGGGAAGGGAACATACATTGTCACAGGGAACATAGTTTTTTGCTGAATTTATAGATGTGCTTGGGCATGCTGGAGACACAAAGCATCTCTGATTCTCAGATATGATAGGGAGAAAACTTGTTCCTTCCCCAGAAGAACACTGGAGGCTTTCAGTGCTGTGTGTGAACATGGCCTGGGCAAGCGGGGCCATTAGCGCTGGCATCCCTCTGGTGTGGTTCAGCTCTGGGTGCAGCACAAGTAATTGTTGGGTTGGATCTTTTTTTTTTTTTTTTCACTAGAAGGAAATAGCACGTTCTTGGGAATAGAAACAGTTCAAAACCTTCCTGCACCACTCCCTGCTGCTCTCCTGGAGGTTGGAGCCTGTGGGGAGCACGAGTGGGGCTGCCTGCCCTGGGCTCCCCCATGGAGTCGGACCCATGCCAAAGGGTGGTGTGGCCCTCTGGGAGGAGCTGTGGTCCCAGCAAATGCACAGGACTGGTGATATAAGACAGAGCAAAATCATGGGGTAGCCTGGGGAGAGACAGTGGTGATGAGGTTTGGCCTGCCCAGGGAGGCAGATGGCTAAGGAGATGCAGGGCGTGGGGGAGTGCTGGTGTTCGGGGCTGGCTGCCAACCCCACGCTCCCGTCCTGGTCTCCCTGCAGACATTAAAGGGCTCTGGATCAGGCACTGCTAAATGTGTTCTTGGTGGCTGCATGTCTCTGCTCTGCTGTTGCTGGGCTGTGCCATGAGGTGGGTCTAACCTAGAAGATCAGAAACCCATTGCTGGATGGCAACCAGGGCATGTGGTTATATGGTGAAGCACAAACAACATAGCATCTTAGGACCTGTTGTACATTTGGGGGTTGGGCCCCTCCCACCTCCCAGATCCTCCTTCCTCATGCTGGAAACCCATGTGAGAAATTTGGCAGGGTGAGAGTACCTATTGACACTTATTTTATGTCTGTGCAGGCAAAAAGACTGACGGTGATGGAGGGGAGCATCAACAGTCATCGTGTTTGGACGTGACCTACCCATCCCATCCTGAAGCTGAGTGTTTGTGACGACCACTGGATCCATGCTGGTATTTGCCTATTGATGAGCATCTCCCAAAACATCTTTGTTCCTGGAAGCTACGAGATGCGTGCCTGGAGATGAGCAGGGACCAGCTGGAGACCGAAACTGTGAGTGCTCCAGCCAGAGCTCCCTGGTGAGTCTTTGCAAAGGAATTCTGCATTCCTCCTACTGCTTTGCCCTGCTCCTACTCTTTGCAGTCTGCCCAAAGGGAAGTGCAGTGTTGTTCCCTTGTAGATGCTGCAGAAAATTTTCAAAGGAATTGGAGGTATATAGAGAGCTTTTACCAGTTAATTTTAATGCAATCATTAAAAGCCTCACTACTAGCAGAGATATATTGCTGATGGGGCTGTGAGAGATGTGCCCTGTCCTCTTGGAGACTCGTGTCTCTTCTTGGGACAAGGTGTCTGATCAGATAAATGCTTCCAAGAACTCTCCCCTCAGCTGTAGCCCTGGGCTATGGCTTTTCCTCACATGCTACATATGCAACGGGAAACTAAACGGAGCCAGGGCACAGGTCTATACTGTCGTGTTATCACCTGTACCGCACACACCTTGGCACAGTTTTAGCCCATGCCAAAGAGTGCTCTCCAAAGAGCATCTAGCTGTGGCCCGAGAACAGCCCAGGGCAGGGACCATTCCCAGCAAAAAGCCTGGATGCAGCTGCAGTTGACTGAGAAGCGGTGGGGATGGGAGTAAAGCCGGGTCACTTGGCCTCAGGGACAGAAACTAGTTTCTGGCCCATTTGTTTAGTAGTGCAGATGAATCCAGTGTGTTTGCAAATCCACCACTGTGGATTATCCGTGGTGGACTACCTGCACTTGGCGACCCCTTTGCAGGCAAATGGTCTCAGCTGTTGACCTGCTAGCATCCCTGGAGGAGCAACATTTGCCCCGTGGGCTCAGGGAGTCCAGCCCTTGCATTTTCCTGTGCTCACCTGGGTGGGACCTCAGCATCTGAAACTCCGCCGTCACTTGCTGGGTCAGCAAGGGCAGTAACCAGGACGCTTCTCCAAAGTACAACACTATTTGTTTTCAGATGTAGCAATTACTGAGACTATTCATCATATAACAGTAAGTTTTCACGTCAACTGTGTTTGGTCCTGCCAAATCCATTACCTGAATGTCCCATTTGTTCTGTCCATGCCACATCTCACATCACCTTCTGGACTAAGTGATCTGTCACCTCATGTCACGTATGCCACTCGTAACAAATCTCAATGCACAGCTCTGTGACTGTTTTCCATGGATTCTCCACACTTGCTCATATGTTTAATTTACACTAGTTACCCCTGTTGAGCTTAAGTTCCATATAGTCCTGGCTTTCAGGGGTACAAAGTCTTGAATTTTCCACCTGCCTGAAGGCTCTTCACTGGTGTTACAGCATCCTTCAACTCGGGCTTCCCATAGTGCTGGAAAACTCAAATCTTCTTTCTCTTCTACAGGCTTGAGTAAAATTGCATCTGGGAACATCTGGGCACTCATGGTCTTCATTCATGCTGCTGGCTGCAGAGCTCACGGCCCCTCAGCAAGAAAGCTGGCTGGTGTCTGAACTTCATGACTGCATCTACCGTTGGAGGACAAGTCTGTTCTCCTGAGGCTAACCAGCCTGGCAGGGCCATGTTCATGTTAGAGAAATCCTTTTTCTACCAAGGAGTGGCCACAGGTTCCCTGTAGGGAATGGTCGCTTGTCCTGGTAACTCCCAAGTTGCACCTGGGTCACATCTGGCATAGCGCTAGCTGGATCATGCCAAAGCTGGGCCGTGGACCATTCCAGATTTCAGCCTCTAGATGAATTAAATACAGAGCCTGCGCCCTCATATTGTTCAAGTTAGTAGTATAGGTGTAGCCTGTGCCATGGGGAAAGGGCAAGAAGTCACAGTTTCTCAAGTGTGGCATTTCTAGCCGGAGCAGTTGAAAGGCTGGTACCTTCTCAGGCGCAGGTGAGGAGCTGCCTGGGTCACCCTGGAGTGAGCAAACCATGAGTTCTGGCCCCTGTCCCTCAAGCCATGGTGTATTTTTTGCTCTCAGCTGTGCTGGAGTGCTCCCAAGTGTGCAGGAGGCACCTGGATAGACTTCAGGTGACCGCCAGCTCTGTCCTGGGAAACACACACTTGCTGGGAGAAAGCCTGAAAATGTAAAATCTTCCACCCCATATTGCCCATTTACAATCATCTTGCCCACCCAAAACACTCCAAACCTGCCTTAAAATGTCTTCTGTTAATTCCAGACCAACAATCCATATTTACAGCCGGGTGTATTTAAGCCTGATAATAACACATAATGGCTTTTTTCTATCCCAGCCAAGTGCAGCCAAGCTCAATGCAACATCAATTCACTCTGGCTGTGGCAAACAAACCATGACCACAGACCGTGATGCACAATGCCTGTTTACCTGGGCTGGAGACGCTCCAAAGCATGGTCTGTGGTGCTGGACACAGGAGGGATCCCCCAGATGGTCTTGCTCAAGCTCTTGTCTACTCTGAAGCTCACAGTGATCACTGAAGTCACCAGTTCCAAGACGCTCTTTAGCTTGAGATCCTGGAAGGGTGACAAGGAGATGTGGCCTGGCGTGGGGAGGGAGACAGCCATGCCACAAAGCCTGTTAGCCGACTGGGGGACTTGCAGACCTGATGCGTGCGCCTCGGCTCCATGCCAGCTTTGCCCATCCTTCCCAAACAGAACTGCCCTCCTGTGACTCAAGGTGGAGAAGAAAGCATATAGCAAGCAAATCCTGTGGGTTGAGACCAGCAGAAGAAGCAAACCAGTGCATGTGCAGTGATGTTTTCAATGGTAAGGTACGCTTTAACCACGAGCAATGTCTGGGCTGCTTTATTTCCTCAATTTGTCAAAGAGGAATCCGTCCTGGCTTTATTACAACTTTTATTTTTGGGTGACATGTTTCTGGTGGTAGCGACTGGCACGCACAGCTCAAGACGCAGAGGAACACCTGGAACACGCCGCTGATCCCTCCCTGTGTCTGCGCTCTCCTTTCTTCTCCTCTTTTCCTGGTTGTGTCATCCACTCCAGTGCTCACCTTCACAGCGTGCTTTCTCACCAGGACCAAGACTGGAGGTGAGCTGCAGAAGCCCTTTCTTTTTTTTGTTAGTTATTGGAGGAGGAACCTGACTTGGGCTGCGAGAGAGAGGCACCGGGTAGAGAAAGGAGTGGGTCTGCAGACATCTCTTTTCACCTCTCATGGTAGGGTTTTGCGATTTCTTTCATTGCTTCCCTCTCTATTTTCTTGTTGTGGCTGTCGGTAGTACAGGTACCACTGATACACAAGATAAGTGACAAGCACCACACCCACCAGCTTCTGCTGGAAATCCTGTTGTTGTGGAGGATCTTACAGCTGCCTGTAAGACCACGGTGGAACGCAGGTTGGTGCTACATGCGTTTCCTTGTCCTTAGGTCAGTGTTGCTAATAAGAGGCAGAGACCAAGCCTGTCCTGGTAGATAGTCCTGATTACTGCAAAAGCAGCACGATGCAGGCTGTGGGACGCAGACAGCAGCCCCGTGCTCTTGGAGACCACAGCAAGTGGATCAGTGAAAGCAATGGGGTGTTGCAGACCTGAGGGACGGTGACCATTATCTGGTACAGAGGAGCAGCCAGCAGGATGCAGGTGATGGTGGTGCTGTGATGGAGACTGTCAGAAGCTGGGGGGTTCATGGCATACAGGCTGTACTGAGAAGGCTGTGGCTACTGTTCACAGAACACTGAAGTAAAACACACAAATAAGGCCATTAATTAGCACAGATAAGCTGTTTCAAAATATTCCATGAAGTCATCAACCAAAAGCCCCCGACATCAGAAGGACGTGGACCAGTTGGAGAGGGTCCAGAGGAGGCCACAAAGATGAGAGGACTGGAGCAGCTCTGCTGTGAGGCCAGGCTGAGAGAGCTGGGGCTGCTCAGCCTGGAGAAGAGGAGGCTCCGGGGAGACCTGAGAGCGGCTCCCAGTGCCTAAAGGGGGCTGCAGGAAAGATGGGGAGAGACTCTTCAGCAGGGCCTGGTGTGACAGGACGAGGGGTGATGGTTTCAAAATGGAGGGAGGTACATTCAGATCAGATATTAGGAAAAAAGTTTTTACACTGCGGGTGGTGGAGCACTGTCCCAGGTTGCCCAGAGAGGTGGTGGATGCCCCATCCCTGGAAACGTTCCAGGCCAGGTTGGATGAGGCTCTGAGCAACCTGATCTGGTTGGAGATGTCCCTGCTCCTTGCAGGGGCTTGGACTGGATGGGCTTTACAGGTCCCTTCCCACCCAAACCATTCTGTCATTCTAACAGACAAGCAGACACATGGCAGCAGCCTGCACACCAGAATGTTTACAGGTCAGAGCCCTGACAGCCACACGGGCCCCTATCCGTTGTCTCTGCATGACACTGACCTCAAAATCCAGTTTGTGGTTCATGGGTCCATTGACCCATCCTTCTGGTTCATGTCATCGTTTTGGGGACGCCCTTCAGCTCTGTTCCTTATTGTGCCCCCACACATGCTCTGCTGAAGCTGGCATTTTGCTCCGGTTTCCCACGTCTGCAGGCAGCGTTGCCCGTGTCACGCAGCCCCATGCAAGTCCCAAAGTCTGCCCCGTGCTCCTGTCATTCTGCTGAGCTGAGCTCGGACCTGGAGGCTCCTCTTTGCACCTGACAAGATTTGTGCTGGGGCCTTTGGTGGCTTCCCTGGGGAAGTCTGTCACTCCTGGCTACGTTCCGACTTCTCCATGCCCCTCGGCCTTGTGGTGGCTCTCTGTCCTCGTGAAGTTTCTGCCCACCCCAGACATGGTAAACTGGCCAATTTATATCTACGTTTTTATGGCTCTATGTTTTTAATCTCTGTAGCATATATAAAAAAATATATATATAAAGATATGTACACAGCTATACATACATAGAAGAATATATAAACCAGTGTCTCTGTATCTAAATCAGTAAACAAATAATTATAGATCTTTGTGCCCTTCTTTATGTATACTTCTATATACTGTATAGAAGTACAAATTACACATATATTTTAAAATACGAGCACTTCTCAGGCCAAAGGAGGCAGCCAATCACAGCGCTATTTCCTGGTCCAAAGGAAGGGGCCAGCCAATCACAGGGCTGCCTGAGAAGATGTGGGCTATGACACTGTCAAATGCGGCGGCCTCCCACGGGGGAGGACATGGGGGCCCTGCTCTGATGTGCTTCAGGCCTCACGGCTAGCTGGTCCTGCCAGCCAATCGCAGGGCTGCCTGAGAGCACATGGCAATGACATCAGAAATGGCTGTCAGCCAATCACAGAGCACTATGATGTTTAAAAAAGCGGGAAGCTCCCCGCCATAGCATGGTGGCTCCCTGTCCTAAAATGGCGGCCAAAACAAAATGGCAGCCCCATGGAGGTAGAGGAAAGGCCTTTGGGCGGAAGGGGTGGCCGGTCCTGCCAGCCCATCACAGCAGAGCACATGACCAGAAAAGGGGGGCGACTTCCGAGTCCTAAGGCTAGTGGGGGGATGGGATTTCTGGCGGGAGCTGGTGGCGGGACACTTGTCACTCCCTCACGTGTCTGTCGTGGTGCCTGTGGTGCTCCTGCCCCGTCGCAGGGCCCCGAGGTCACAGGGCTCCCCGCGACGGAGCAGTCCTGAGGAACCCGCAATGGGCAGCTCGTGGCTCTTCTGGGAAGTGAGCCAGGGAAGAAGAGCTGACAAGGAAAGGCGGCGGGTGGCGATGGAGGAAAGGCTGGGGTCTGTGGGAGGGTGGCTGCGGCCTGTGGGTGAGTGTGTGTGTCAGTGCCTTGTGCATGGCGCTCTAGGGACCTTTATTTCTGCAAAGAGGCGGCTGGCGGTAAACGTGCCTCAGGTCTTCATGCTGTCCCCTGAGGCCCTGGGCATAGCTCCCTGCCAAATGCTGTACCCAGAGCCACCTCGCTGCTGGGGTCACTGTGCACCCGTCACTCCTTGTCCTGTCTGTGGTGTTTGCAGAGCCATTGGTGGAGCTCATGGAAGGGAAGAAGATCTCCTGCAAGAAACTCCTCACCTTCCTGCTCTTCAGCTTCATCTTCAGCTCCTGTCTCTTTGTTTCGCTTCATCGGTTCAGGGCTTCTGAGCCAGAGCATTACAATTCCAGTCCCTCTGCACCAATAGCCCATGCCGGAAACACCAGCGCCCCACCACAGGGTGAACGCAGGCTGACTATCCTGCTGTGGAAGTGGCCCTTTGGGCACCACTTTAAATTCATAAACTGCTCGGAGTTCTACAGCACCCCAAACTGCCATTTCACCGTCAACCGCAGCTGGTCCCAAAAGGCTGATGCTGTCATTATGCATCACAGGGATGTGTACAGGGACATAGAGGGGCTGGCCCAGCTTCCCAGACTCCCGTCCCAGCGCTGGATCTGGTTCAATCTGGAGTCCCCAAGTCACTCTCCAAACTTAGGTGCCATGGACAACCTCTTTAACCTGACTATGTCTTACCGGAGAGACTCGGACATCTTCACCCCTTACGGGGAGCTACAGCTCCTTGGCCAGCCCCAGCCTCTCAGCATCCCGGCCAAGACCAAGCTGGTGGCCTGGGTAGTCAGCAACTGGAGAGCAGGCTCCCACCGGGTAAGGTACTACCAGGAGCTGAAGAAATACATCACTGTGGACGTCTATGGGCGACATCACTTGCCCCTGCCCTGGGACAAGCTCCTTCCCACTGTGTCCCAGTACAACTTCTACCTGGCTTTCGAGAACTCGCGGCATGAAGACTACATCACCGAGAAACTCTGGAGGAACGCCTTGTCCTCTGGCACTGTCCCTGTCGTGCTGGGGCCTCCTCGAGAAAACTATGAGCACTTCTTGCCCCCTGACTCCTTCATCCATGTCGACGACTTCACCAGCGCTGAGGACCTGGCGCAGTACCTATGGGAGCTGAGCGAGGACTTCGAGAGATACCAGCGCTACTTCCAGTGGCGCAAGTGGCTGAAACCCGTGGTGGGGGCCAGCTGGGCCCTGCACGTCTGCAGAGCTTGTCACTTCTTGCAGACGACAGAGGCCAGGTACCGGGTTGTGCCCGATCTCTCCGAGTGGTTCGTGTAACTGCTGTTTGCTCAGCTCTCTGCTGCGCTACAGTCTCTTTGTCCTTGCTGGTGGGTTGCCATTTCATGGGGTGAGTGGACTTGATGGAAATGGAGGGACAAGAGGAGCTTTGAAGCGAATAAGGACAAGGAAGCAATTAGGTGTTTGTATGTCTTTGCGTTACTGGAGAATAGGCTGTCAGATAGAGTAGTACACTGTTTTTTTCCGCTGAGCTATTAGTTACCTGAACACCTTGTTATGCTGGCTGCAGCTTGGTCTTTGGAGAAGTTCACTTCCAGTTTCTGCAGACAATCCTGGATCAGCTCCACAGGCTGGAGAGCCGAAGCAAGGGGCCAAGCGGAGAAGGTGAAACAGCAATACCTATCGTACGCCTGTTTCAAGGACTTTGTACTCTGCAAAGCTGCGGCTTGAAGGGGCGGCGATGCCACAAGGCTGCCTGCTGCCGCAGGAGGACCTGGCCACGCTGCTCCCTCTCGGCCCCGCAGCCCCAGGCCGGCCTGTGCTCTGCCTTGGGCTCCCCCGACCGCCTTTGGGGTGCTGCATCGGGATGCTAAATGGGCAGAAAACTACTCACTTTACTTTACAATGCTGTTTTTTGGACAGGTTAGCGAGATGGTGTGGGTTTGAGGAAGGGTCTGACAGCAGCAGGCTGGTGCAGGTAAGGTGTGGCCTGCCCAGGACGCCCCAAACAAACCATAAGTTGTAGTGTTTGCAGCACCATGTGGCGAGGAGGCGCTCAGGACCAGCATGTGATGAGCCACCCCTTCATATCTGCCTTGGACATCGCAACTTCCAGCATCGGCTGATGCCTCTAGGCCACATGGTTAAAAAACTGAATAACTGGCCTTTGTGGAGCTTCGTGCTGCCGTTCAGGTTGTGTCACTGGAAGTTGTTTCCTTTTCAGGTTGGAGAGCCCCGTTGTGTGGAGTCGGCAGGCGCAGCTGTGCCCTCCCAGGCTCCCTGCCCGTACCTCTGGACATTCAGTTTGTTTTCCTGACTGCTACTGATCCCCGAACAGAGGTTTTCAAAGGTCTGTCCTGACCCCGGGGTGTTTCCATGAGGAAAATCAGCTCAGAGGCCAGCAGTGTGTACAGAGATGCAATTGTTTTCTCCATCAGCAGCATTTAGCAAACATTGCCAAATAATTCCCTCCGCATTTCCTCCCACAGCCGTTCTGTAGCAGAAGGACCATGAGCAAGACCTTGCCTTTACGCATTGCGAGTCCCTTATTTTCCTTAGCCACCTTTGCCATCTTCGTTTTCTCTCTGCTTTGCAGTTTGATTGAGTACATTGATCAGCACAAGCCTAAGAACAAATCCTTCCCTCCGAAATCTGAACCTTTATCCCTCCCATCATCTTCCTGTCCTCCTAACAGTACCTGTCTAGATGGGACCTTCCTGAGGCTGCTGGCTTTCCTGAAGAGCCCTTGCTGGACCTCAGCAAACCCCTTTGGAAATTCAGGTAGACAAATGTGCCATGTCTTCCTTAGCCATGTGCTTGCTGGCCCCTTCAAAGATGACCGATAAATTTGTGAGGCATCAATGTTTATTGCCAAATATTTGTCCATACTTCTGCCTCTGCCTTGTCTGTCTGCAGGTGCACACATCTCTCCTCCTTTAGCGTGCAGCCTCTCCGACGCATGAACCAACCCTGGTGCTCTTCGCATCTTTAGAGCCAGCTCAGCAGTGGGGAGCTGGGATGGGCATTCACTCATTTCACTGCTCCTGCTAGAGTTGGAAGACGACGCCTGTCCCTGGGCTAAATCCTTCCATCTCGAGACTTCTGTTGGGAAGACCTCAGCTCTGATCATTGGCTTTTCCATTGCTTTTTCAGCAAATGCAAAATGCTGCATGCAGTCAAGAGGACCTTGCTCTTTGCTTTAACCAATTTCATGAAAAGCTTTCCCAGAAGGAAACCACAGTGTAAAGCGCCATGAACAATGCGTTCTGTTCACCTGAAGTGGTTTTCTTTAGCCTGTTTTGAAGAGACGTAGTGTGGGGAAGGGATGTTCCTGGGGTGTTTTGGGGCAGGACCACTGTCTCCAGGGGATTTAGATGCCTCTTGCAGCAGTGAGCGACTGCAGATACTCAGCTCCCTTGGTGATCACGGTTCCAAGTAGACAAGGTGGGATTTGTTGGGTGCAGAGTGAGTGGCTGTGCGTGGGCAGGAAGGCCAGTTTTGGTCCCACT
Organism: Chlamydotis macqueenii; assembly: GCF_036417535.1. NCBI lineage: Eukaryota > Metazoa > Chordata > Aves > Otidiformes > Otididae > Chlamydotis > Chlamydotis macqueenii. The sequence goes on along the minus strand of NC_141581.1, from coordinate 2,437,804 downwards.
GGAGGCTTGGTGATGATGTTTGAGATCACCTTGTGCATTAAATAGATATCTTAATAAACAGGCTTGCATCTTCAGCTTGCATCTCGTTCCTTTGAGCGACCTGCAGGCTCGCACTGGGGAAGCAAATGCCCATGAACAGGAGCTCCAATCCATCTCCCCTCAAGAGCTGGTTTTGTATAACCCTGGTCTGGCATGGGGGAGGGAGTTTGTTGTCGCTTAAGTTGGGCTCAAGACTGCCCATGGCCCTCTGGAAGGAAACATGCTCTGGGCTCTCTGAAATTCTCTTTAGTAAACACACTAGCACCAAGCAAGTATTATCAACAGCAGGTTATCAAAGCAGACTGAGTGTCAAATCACAATGCAGCAATGTCATTAAAGAGGTTTGATGAGTTTGGCTCTTCTGCATGCCTTTTTGAGTCCTAGAGTCTGTATAATGTACACACATGTACAGTGACATCCATGTACCTCATGGTCTTAACTTCAACCTCATTGCAATTTTAAAGGCAAGAAAGCAAACCTCTTGGTTCGAAGGAAGGCACTAGATTTGATATCAAAAGGAAGAGCAAAGTGACTCCTGAAATGACTGAACCTTTTCTCATCCAGGAGCAACACTGCTGCCACAGCCAAGCAAGGAAGGAGATTTGGCCAGGTCGAACCAGAGCTGCTCTACATCCCTCCCTTCTGCACAGACTGTGAGTGGCTGCAGGTTGAACTTCTTTCCAGCTGCATTTCAGGTCTCCTGCAGTGCTTCTATCCAGTGGGAAACGTTAGGCAGCAGCAGAGGTTTGGGGAACCCACCCAGGCCAGCGGTATGAAGCATGGTGCTTTCAGCCCTTACCCAGGTTGGTCTGCAGAGCAGCCCAGGGCAAGGAGGCAATGTTGCACCGTGAGCAGCTGAAATTACAAATTTGCACCAGTTCGAAGAGCAACAGGACAAATTCCCAGAAGAAAACTTCACCAAGAGCCTTTCAATGGGAAAACATTCCCCCACGCATTAGTCTAGGACATCCTCAAGTTGCAAAAACTGGGGAAACAGAAGCCTCTCCAAAGCCCGTAGAAGGAAGGCACGAAGCATGGTCAAAGCCTGCCCAACATGAGGCTGAGACACCTTTCCAAGCAGATGGACCCCTTCAGAGCTGGCACTGGTGGCATTTTCTGGGAATGCCACATGCACCTTGGGAACAAGGAAACACCGATGTTTTTGCACCATTGTGCTGGGAAGAGGCTGGATCGGGAAAGTCCCGCTGCTGTAGGGCTGGGAAGGAGCCAGCTGCAGGGAAGAGGGGAAGGGGAGGGGCTGGACTCGAAACAAATGCTAGGGGTTTGTCAGGGGAGCATAAAAAAAATTAAAATTTGGAAATTTTCAGTTGAGGTCAACCTGAAACATGTAAATCGTGCTGAGAGGCAGGGAAGAGCCAGATTGAAACTCAGGGTAATTTTTCAGTGGAAGGAAACACCAAAGCAATGCCCCAGGCTAGGGAGGGCTTTCTCTCAAGCAGAAGGAGTGTTTCTGCAAAGCTGAGCAATTTCCACGGCCGATGGCAGGCGACACACACCTTAGAGCAGCGCCGGCGTCGAGGCAGCTGTGTGCTGTGGTGCAGGGCGCTGGGACGTGGCTGGAGGGGGATGTGGAATGGCAGGAGAGCACCTGAGAGGGCCTTGGGCCCCTTGGCAGGCGGGACCACGGAGAACAGGGCTTGACATGTGTTTAGTAGACACCTTGCATGCCGAGAGGGCCAATTCACCCAAATGTGGGGTATTTACCCTGTGGGAAACCCCTCTTCCAACTATGGGGAAAATCAAACATAATTATAGAATCATAGAATCATAGAATGGTTTGGGTTGGAAGGGACCTTTAAAGCCCATCCAGTCCAACCCCCCTGCCAGGAGCAGGGACATCTCCAACCAGATCAGGTTGCTCAGAGCCCCGGCCAACCTGGCCTTGAATGTTTCCAGGGATGGGGCATCCACTGCCTCTCTGGGCAACCTGGGACAGTGCTCCACCACCCGCAGTGTAAAATACTTCTTCCTTATATCCAGTCTGAATCTGCCTCCCTCTATTTTGAAACCATCACCCCTCGTCCTGTCACACCAGGCCCTGCTGAAGAGTCTCTCCCCACCTTTCCTGCAGCCCCCTTTGGGCACTGGGAGCCGCTCTCAGGTCTCCCCGGAGCCTCCTCTTCTCCAGGCTGAACAGCCCCAGCTCTCTCAGCCTGGCCTCACAGCAGAGCTGCTCCAGCCCTCTCAGCATCTGCGTGGGCTCCTCTGGACCCTCTCCAACTGGTCTACGTCCTTCTGATGTTGGGGGCTCCAGAATACAGTTTAATTTATCCATCCCTGCTGCTGCAACCTGTCCAGCTGTGGCTGAGGAGCATTTTAGGAGCACCTACTCAGCAAAACAGCTGCAAGAAATCCTCAGCTTTCTCTTGCCAGCCTCCCCAGCCCAATTCCCTTTGCTTCCGAGACCTGGAGTCATTCAACACCTGTTAACAAGAGCTGAGTCCTGTAGGGCGTTGGACTCTTTTAACCAGGGAATGGCAGCGCCAGGGGGATCAGCTCTCTCCTTTTGCACTGGGTTATTTTGGAAGGTGAAGGCCAGCAAGGCTGGTCAGCCTTGTTCCTCCCCTGGGTCCAAGGGCTGTTTGGGGACTTGGGTGAGCCTCCGGGAGAGCCGAAGGGGTTTTGCTGACCCTGAGGCAGGCCAGCCTTCGAGGCTGCAGCAGCAAAGGCAAAATAAATAAGCAGGGGGCAGATTTATGAATGTTGACCTCACCCTCATCCCCTAAATTGTGCTGCAGCCTTCAGGAGGGCAACCAAAATATGAATTTTAGTTCACTGAAACACTCAGGGCTGGGCAGAGCATGACGTGTTAGGAGTTTGAACCCAGCCAGGCTTAAGCCGTGGTCCTTGAGGAGGGGACATAGGGTTGGCAGGACAAAACTCCACATTAAACCGTCCCCTCCTCTGAGCGGCAGCTGGGTGCTGCCATGGCCTGGGGCAGGGATGGCTGTGGCATGCCTGTGGGCGACGTGGATCTGCGCACAGGCTGATTTCGTTAGGGGATGGGAAAGCTGACACCGCATTTGGGAAACTCTGTGAGGGGGAACTTCAGCAAGGGAAACATCTGGATGGCTGCATCGCGGGGGCCCGGGGCTGGGAGACCGTGCTGAGATGTCGCAGTCTGGCTTTTCCCAAAACACCGGCGCTGGGTTTTGCTGCCAAAGTGGGTTTCCCCCTCCACACTCGGTTGGGAGATACTAGCGTGAGGGGCTGCTTCAGTCCCTTGCAGAGAAGATGTGAAAACACCCCATTTACCCCCAAACCTCCCATCTTTTTACCCAAAGGTGAGAGGAGGCAGGCTGAAGTGTTCCCAGCTGACACTTTTGGGTAGAGATGATGCAAAAAGCAGAGAAGGGGAGAGCTTTACATGGGTGTTTCCCCAAGAGGAGAGAAAGAGGCTGCTCCTCATGGGAAACCAGGGGATAATAATGTTGAAAATGAAGTTTTTGGAGCAGTGTCTGACTTCTGCTCTGCAGAGACACCAGGGAGGCAAGCAGAGAGGCAGACCTTGGGAGAAACAGAAATCCTCACCAAGTCCGGCTCAGCAGAGCTTTGCAGCTTCAGCATCCTGGGTTTGTCCTTCTGGGTGTGTGAAGGTGCTTGAACCACCCCTATAAATTCAATTATTTCCAGCTTTCCTGAACCTACGGGCAGATACCCGCCGTGCTCTGGAAACTTGCTCCTCGGCTTGTCCAGCGAGGCTGGGAGGGAGAACGTGGAACTGTCAAGACTCTCTTTTCTCCACGGTTGTCCAGCACCACTGAGCTCCCTCCCTGCCTTGTGGCAAATCCCCAGCAGCAGCTGGAACGACGGATATTCCTGGGCTTCATACAGAGATATTGGGGAAGAAATCACAATCTATATGGGTTTGAGGTTTTTGTTTTTGAGTCTTGCAAACTCTGCACTCTTGTCTTCACTTTTAATTCATGTTTTCCAGTTTGAAGTGGGGCTGGGTTTATTTTCCCACGGTTTTTCTTACTGGGAGGTACTTTTGAGAAGCTCAAACTGAGTGGTGGGGTTGAGCACTCTCAGCATCCCATTTCCCGCCTGTTACTTTTTTTTTTTCCATTTAAAAATGAACAGACGAATACAGAGCGTCATTTGAGAGCTGGGGTGTTTTAAGCTGGGGCTTTAAAGTGAACACCAGCCAGTGACAATCTCCCACTTAGACTATGAAAGTTGGCAACACGCACCTCATCCTCAAGAAATTGCACCCAAAAATCACCCAAGCCCATCCCAGCACTACATCCTGAATTCACGCTGTTGCCTGCAAATGTTGTTTTCTTTCTATTTTTTTTTTTTTTTTTTTGGCACTCTTGGAGGAGTCAGATTTTCCAAGCAGCCCTCTCCAATTTGGTCATTAAAACTTCAGTTTGTTCTTTTTTTATTTTTTTTTTATTTTTTTTGGACAGGCTGGCAGCAGGATTGCAGCTTTTCTTAGTTTCTGGAGTGCGTGCACACGTATACACATGCATGCATACATGCGCACACGCAAAGATTTATGAGTCTCAAAAGATGCTTCATAAAATATTTACAAAGTGGAGCTTCGAACGTGAATGTTTGACTCGGCCACGAGCCGTCCACGGCTGTCAGGCCTCTGGGTGGCATGAGGAGGGAATATAAACAGACCTTTTTTTCCATTCCCAAAAAACCACTATAAACCTTTCTGGTTCAAAAGCATTTTAGCTTCTCTTTCCTTTTTTTTTTTTTTTTCCTTTCCCCCAAGTTGTTCATTGCTGCTCAGTGCCAAGCCCAGCAAAGCAGCGGGGCAACGCGCTGTCTTTGCTGGAGATGGAGTGTTTTCCAAACAATCACAGGAACTTGGACCCGCTCTCACCACAGGCTCTAGATAGTTTCAGACTATTTTTCAATGAAAAAAAAATAAATCGTATTTTTCTGGACAGACTGGACTAGGAAGTAGTTTCCCTGCATCAGGGACCCTGATGCTCTGCACCATTAAATGCTGAAATGTGTCTTAATTGGGGGTAATGTGTGTTAATTGGGGGATCACTTGTGTTAAATGGGGGGTAGCAGATGTTAAACGGGGGCAATGAAAGATTAAAGGGGTCAACCTCTGTTAAATGGGGTTCATGTGTCCCAAAATGGGGCTTAAATGGCAGGGCACATCTGGCTTTTGTCCCATGCAGAGCTACTGGAAACCAGTAGCAGGGAGAAGGAACTGGGGTGGGACTGGTGCGTGTTTCCGTCCTGAACTTGGCCAGGCTTTCAAATTGCAACATTTCCCCCAAAACAAAATATTAACCCCCATAAGAAGAGCAACACAACCCCAGCCAATGCCTGCTGCTGCCTTCGAGATGTTTTCCCTATAAAATATGTTTCTAACCTCAGCACTGCTTCCAGATGAGCAACCGAAACTTTTTTTTTCTGGCTGACCTTATCAAAACCTTGCATTTTCTTCTTTCTTTTAAAAATTTTATTTTAATGTGATTTTGCCAGAACTGGCATAGCTTTGAGCCAACCCAACTGGAAGCATCTTTACAAGAAGGGGGCAAAGATGATTATTTCTGTGGCTAAACCAGCCCAGACCTACACAGGCAACGACCCAGCCTTGGTAACGTCTCAAATTGTTGGTTTGCGTAAATATGGTTTTGCAGCAGACGAAAAAGGAAAGAAATGGGGCTGATTGCAGGTGTGCATGGAGATGTCTGCTGGAAACCGGAAAATAAAGCCAAGCTCCTGCCATCCTTCAGCCTGCAGCAAGCCACGTGGTCCCTCTCTGCTCTCCCAAGGGAAAAGCCAAATTTGCCATTGCCATGGCCACCCCCAGCCACGTGCTGGGGACACAACATCACTCTACCATCGCTTACCCAGAGGCAGCAGTGAAACACAATAACCAGCGAGAAATCAATATAATCTTCCTTTTATTTTCAGTTTGTCGTGAGTATGTAACAGCATCACACCCGAGTTTATGTTCGTTTAAAAAAAATATCATACTGCATTTTTTTTCCCCCAATGTTCAGAGTAAATGGTAAAAATGTAATAAATGTAAACTGCACTTGGCACCATTTGGATCAATAAATAATTTTTTTTAAAAAAAGAGAGAGAGAGAAAGAACGCATTATGTAGATGGCACACTATGGTATCTAAATAAATAATATAAGTTACTTCGAATAAATAGAGTATCTAAAATATAGATGCATTGCATCAACTTCTGCAGATGGTCGGTCAGACCCGACAATACTGGAAGGGAAATGGGTTTATCCGGATGCTGCCGAGCAGAGCTGCGGGCTGGACCGTGCGCTCCCGCCAGCGGTGGTGAAACAAATCTCCTCTTTTTTTTTCCTTTTTTTTTTTTCCCCCTCCCTCCTCTTGGGCCTCAAGTTTGAGGCTATGCCTTGTTTAACCAAGAACAAAAACATGTGGTAGCCCGATTTACGAAGGGAAGAAGGCTGAGGTTTTGAATACCGCCGAAAAATAATTTGTCTTGATAAACTGGGAAAGTGATTTCTTCCCAGCAAGTTTCTGGACCTGTTTAAATAAGGAACACTCCCTTTGCCAGTGCTTGCATCGAGTGGAAACAATGATGTGAGCCCCATTTCCCCCTCACAGATACCAAATTGGGAGTGGGACCATGTCAGCAAATGGGATCCCGAGCGATGCGAGTGCCGGCTGGACCTGCGCCAGAGCCGGAGCCGCGGCACTTCGGCCGCCTCCTGCCCCGGCCGGCGTTACACAAACACAGGCGCGTACGTATAGAGATGTGTATAGTAGAACACAATGAAACATCCCATAACTCATTGTCGGAGAGCTGGGATAACATAACACTCGTATTTCTGCTCTGTCACAACCACCAGAATAGGTTTAAACATCTCCTCGTCTTTCCAAACCTCCTCATTTTTTTCGAACAGTGTGAAACACCCGCATCTCCGGGGGAGCGATGCCGCTGCACACAGTGAAGCTGCAGCAACAGATAGGCAATCCGCAAAAAAAGAAAAAAAAAAATCCTAAAAACACCCCCCTGACAGATGTTGCAGGCTGTTTATTATTATTAGCATTAAATAACGCACGGGATGGAGAGGAAGGAGCCAGATGAGATTTTGCTGTAGCTTTGAGTAGGGAACTTTCCATCCTTTTTTGCCCTTTCTGCATTGTAGACATTCTTCCGGACAGCTCCAGCTCCTATTACAGCAGAGAGGGCTGCAGAGATGGAAAGCATTAGGCAAATATCAGCCTTTCTATTGGAACCACATTTCCATGCCCAGGCGGCAGTGAGGCGGCGCAGGACGGCACGGGGTCGAGCAACGCTCGTGCAGTGGAGATGGAGGAGCTCCACACGACGACGGGCCCCGAGACGCATGGAAGGAGACACGCAAACAAAAGGTGTCCTTCAGCCACGGCCGCGATGCTCCAGCTAACCCCGAGACCTGGTCGGGGAGTTTCGCGCTTGCAAATCCCAGCTGCAACCCAGCTGCACCCAAAAAAAAAAAAAAAAAAAGAAAATACCAAGCAGGCGCAGCGTGCTCGTCTGCCACGCCAGCAGCGGCAGATGTCAGGCGCTTCCCCTACACCTCTGCACAGCCCGGTGCTCAGCTGCCGGCAGGGCGAAAGGAAAAAAAAAAAAGAGAAAAAAAGATTAATTGGAGCTATTCATGTTGGTTTGTAACAGATGCATCACATCAGGTTTTGGTTTGGTTTTGTTTTTTTTTCTGCAGCATGCCAGTTTTTGGGGGCTTGGAAGCTGGATGTGTGCCATGCATGGGTGCAGCTGGAAGGTACGAGAGTGGGTCCGGGGTGCCTGAGCACCCCCACCTGCGCCTGAGCCCCCTCGCAGCAAGGCCCTGGCGAGCGGAGAGTCCCCTTGGGCCCGGAGAGCCCTCAGCCCCTGGGTGCCTGCGAATCACGGCACCCCAAATCCCTAGGTATTGTAAAAAAATGGCCCAAAGCAGGGTGCAAGCAGCCCCTTGGGGAAATGCAGCAGCTCCGACATCTCCCAGCCGCCTCCCTGGGCTCCGGGGAACAAAGGCAGAGGTGATGCTGGGAAACGCGGCTGCAAAGCCTCCTCCCACGGTGCCTGGTCCTGCTCTGCTTCTGCAACACCTTACCTTGCTTTATTGCTCTACTGCCTTTTTTATTTTTTTTTTTTTTTTTTTACTGCAGGCTTCTACAACAAAACTAATTTTAGTTTTATAGTAGTGAGAACTGGAAAGCACCCAAGCCCTTGAGAGTGCCGTTATTATTATTATTAGATTTAGGTGCTTTTTTTTTTTTTTGAAGTCAAGAGTGAGTCGCTGATCCGCCACGAGCACAGTGCCGCTCATGCTGCCCCTCTGCTGTCCCCGTCCTGCTCCCACTGCGCATCCCCCGGCGGCTTGTTTCAGGCCATCTTTTGAATTCCCACCCAAACCCAGTGGTGCAAATTCTCCCTTGCGAGACTGTTACGGGAGCTCTGGGTGCCTGCAACGTGGCTCAAGTTTGTCTGGTCTCAGCAGCTTTGCACCCCGGGCTGGCCAGCTCTCGCAGGTTCAGCAGCGTCTGCAGTGCCCCACGGGCGAGTTTCGCGCTGGCACCCATGGCTGCCTCCTCCCTTTCCCAAGAGCAAGGAGAAAACTCTGTGTTACAGAGTGCAGGCTGCTTTCCGGGGGACTCCGGCTGTGTGGCCAGCCCTGCTGAAGGATGGTGTTTATATTGCTTCACTACAGCCTGGCTCCGCTCAGCCAAGAGCCACATTTGGATGAAAAGCAAGAAAAAAAACAACCCAAACCCACCAGCCTGGCCCTTTGCAGAGGTCGGGAGATGCGGAGGGAGGACAAGCTGTCTCCCAGCCCACGGTGGGATGGGGCTGTCCCATCCCCGGGGATGCTGACCCGCTCCCCAAAATCCGACAGCAGCATCCCATGGCTGCTGTGGTCACCTCCTCATTGCTACCGCACCGGGATGGAGGTGCATGGGATTTTTCTTTTTTTTCTCCATTTAACTGGATCGGGGTGCTGGGATGCCGTCGTGATTGAGGGGCAGCAAGCGGAGCGTTTTCGCTTGTGTTGGTTAATGCCCAGGACATGACACCAATATTCTCCTTCTGTTTATGATTTGCTTTTTCTGGGAAAAGGGCCAAGGGGAGAAAACCCATCAATCCCAGGCAACAAATATAGCCTGCCCAGAGAATGTGAAAGTCTGCGGTCTCATTTATTTCTCCGCAGAGTAAACACGAGTGACACTGCTGTAAATGAGAACCGGAGCCAAACCCCAGGCCTGAGCCCTCTCCCGCACGATTCAAGCCCCGCCGAGGCCACGGGCAGTACTTACGTGCCATGACCGGGAGAACCGGTCTGGCTTTCGGGAGATGCCCAACCATGGATGCTCCGGCCCGCGCTGCAAACCTGGCGGAGGGTGGCGAGTGCCAGGGCTTCGCTGGTGGCCTGGTGAGGCTCGGTCACCTCCCGGGCCATGGCAGGTCTCCAGCCCAGCTGCCCGCGGCGCGGGACGGGAGGTTAATCCAGTTACTTCAGATTATCCCGAGTTTTAAGAAGAAAAGCCCGGGGCTGCGGGGAGCGAGGTGATGGCAAAGAGGGCACGAGTGGCACGGGGTGCAGAGCCAGAGCCTTTCCCCTGCGCGCCAACCACTGCAGGTGCATCTCTGCTCCCAAATGCGGGGATGTGGGGCGCCGAATAGCTCCCAGCAGCGCAGGGACCCCAGCACGGCGGTGACGAAACCCTGGCAAAGCCCTGCACAGGGTGACACGGGGCGCTCACAGCCGTCTAACGCACCCCACGCCTGTAACGCACCCCGTATGCGCAGCACGCCCTGTCCGCTACCACACACAGCAACACCCGTGCAACAGCCCCTGTGCACAAACACCCGCTCCGTGCAACGCACCAAGCACGTAACGCCTTGCGTGCGCAGTGCACCCTGCCCGCGGCATCTCTGCAGCGCCTGCGGTCCCCCCCCGTGCAGGGGAACACCCGCTCTGCAACACCCTCTCTGCCGGCAACGCGACCCGTACGTGTGACACGTAACGCACCCTGTGCACACCGCGCGTTCCCAGTGTACGACACGCCCCGTGCACGTTGCACACCCACTGTCACCCTCTGGGTGGGCTGACAGGGACCCCCCGGGCAAGCAGCTGTCACCGCTCCAACAGCCGCAGCCTCTGCCGCCACCGCCAGCCACGTCTCTAGTCCTGTGCAGCGAGCGGGACGGTAATGCTGAGGGATGCACTGGCGGCTCAGTCTCTCCTCGTCCAGCCAGAGGTCTGGGGCCCATCCCCCTCCTCCCGTCGCAGCCCCCGGTCCCTCTACCTGGCGGCCAGCAAAGATTTCGGGGCCGGGGCATCGCCTCTCCTGCCCGCTTCTCCTGGGGGGCCCCGGCCCTTCACACGCAGCCGCACTCTTTGGCTGAGAGCTCGTTGACAGTGTAGTAGCGGTTGTAGGCGTCCAAGAAGGAAACGTCGTCGTCGTAGGCCAGTGGTCGGCAGCAGGGTCGGGCCCGGACCTTCTCCTTCTTGATCTTCTTCCTGCTCCTCATGCTCTTCAGCGAGAGGTCGTAGCTCCGGAGGGCCGCCTCGCAGGTGCCGCTGCAGTAGCGGAAAAGCACTGTCTCGTCCGACTCGTAGCCCAGGCCCAGCTCGCTGACGCTCACCTCCAGCTCCTTCAGGGCACAGGGTTTGTGGCGAGCGCGGGCGCGCTTCCGGCGGCTGCCCGCCCGGGGAAAGAGCGGCAGCTCATGGCCGCCCGAGTTCATGGCCTGGCTGTAGCGCTCCACCAGCGCCGAGATCAGCTGCCGGATCTCCCCCTCCGTGTAGCTCTCCAGCAAGCTGCTGTCTGCAAGAGAAGAGACAGCCGTTAGGGGGATGTCCAGCGGTGGCGGACGTTCGCTGGGATGAGTGGACATCCCCAGGATGGAGGTCCCCTGGGGCAGGTGGTTGTCGCCCAGGGTGGTGGCCGTCCCTGGTGCTGGCTCCTGGCTCCCTCCGCATGCAGTAGGAATTGCAAAAATTGCAAAATCCAACGCTTGGCCAACACGTGGCCGAACGGCTGCGTCTCCCAGAAGCCATCTTAGAGACATGCACAAGGTGCCCCAAGGCTTTGAACCCAAACCCCAAGGCTCACAAACCCCAGGGTGGGCACAGGGAGGGGGCCACAGCCCAGGCCCCCAGGCTTGCGAGGGCAGGAAAGCAGCAGGGTGAAAAATCCCCAAACTCCCCTTCCTCCATTTCCCTCTTCTGCCTTATTTTCTTTTTTTTTTTTCCCCTACCAGCTCTCCCCTGCCTGGAGCTGTCCCAAACAGCCCCTTCCACTGCACAACATCAAGTGCATGCTTAAAAGCCAACTATTAAGGGGCGGAAAAAAACCCACCCGCTATTAACTCCTGCCATGCTCATGGCTTCCAGATGGCTGTGGCCGGGGAACCGGGCAGCCGCGCTTCTCCGGCATGGCCGGACACCGGCACCATGCTGGGATATCGGAAGGACGAAGCACTTGCAAAAAGCATCCCGGCAGGAATTAAAGATGCCAGTGCTGCTCCTTGGTGGAAAAAAATAGGAAAAACCACCTGATCCTGACCAAGAGATGATGCTGCAGAACAGCTGCGATGGGACTGGGGAGAAACACCAACAAATTTAATATTTGCGCTGTTTCCCTATGGTCTGGGTGGAAGGGTTGCCCCCTAGGACCCCTAGGCCAGCAGCCACCACGCAAACTGTCCTCAATGGCCACTGGCACCATCCAGGTCCCTTTGTCCTACCACTGAGGTCGGGGTTAGTCCAGCTCAGCGCCAAGGGAGGCGCGGGAAAGAAGAGGAAAGCGTAATTTGACAGCTTGTCATTGATTTCAAAATTTCAACCCCAAAAAAAGTTCTTTTGGTTTGGAATCAAAACAAACATGCCGGAGATTTCCAGCACACTGCCAGCACGAAAGGGCGAGCGGCGCTGCGGGGGAAACCGCTGCCTCCCCGCAGAGCGGAGCCATTCCCCCTCGTGTTCAGCTCCTGTTTGACATTTTGCATATATAAAAATAGTGTAGAAATTTAAAAAAAAATTTAAAACATGCCATTTGGAGCTAAAAAAGCAGTTTCTTTGCACTAAGATGAGCGTTCGCATTTGGTTTCCCTATATGGAGAGCTGACGTGCTTGCACCGAGGTTTGATGCGGAGCGGCTGGGGTTTTGTGGGACCCCCTGCTCACCACCCCAAGCTCCTCTTCCAACACTCGTAAAAGGGATGAGCAGCAGCAGGAGGGGACGGCGGGGAAAGCGGATGGGGAATAAACCCGCTGGGTTTGCTCGCGAGCTGAAAGCGCATCCCGCTGTGGGCTTGGGGCCACATCAGGCGGGCGCGGGAGGGACGGTGGGCGCGGGAGGGACGGTGGTCCCGGGCGCAGCGGCTTACACTGGGAGAGCAGCGAGCTGTGGCGTTGCAGGGCCCGTGGGGATCTCCGCGGAGCCGTCGGCAGCGAGGAGGAGGAGGAGGAGGAGGAGGATGCCCGTGAGGAAGACGGCGAGGAAGGCAAGGGACTGTATTTCCGGCTTCCGTTGAACATGTCTCTACAAACTAAAATGGATAACATGGAACTGAGGAGCATCGATGCAATGGCTGCAAACTTCCATACCTTCATCTTAGAGCAAGTCAGAACATTGAAACTCTGCAAAACAGGCAAAACAAATATCCTTATTACTTGGCCTTCGCCCGTGGGCCCCTCTTCCCTCCCCCCAGCCCTGTGGCTCAGGTCTCCCGTGGGACTACCAGCGTCCCCTTGGCTCCAGCTCGTCCCCCCTGCCCCCCCCAAGACCAGTGTCGCAATAGGGAAACTGAGGCACAGAGATACGGTGCCGGCCAGGGCTGTGCTGCAAAGGGGACATTGGCCTTGGTGGGCGAGGGCAGCTTGGGGCTGGTGGTGGCCATGAGGACAAGTCGGTGTCCTTACCGTATCCAGCCCAGGCAGCCCACAGCCTGGCTGGGCAGGCGGATATCCACCGCCCCTCGCGCCAGTGGCTGTGAGCAAAGGACGGACAAACTCATGCCAGGCCAGCTGGTGACACCTCTTCACCCGGCACACCCCGTCCATGGGATGGGGTGAGCAGCACAGGGAGCCCCTGGCTCCATCGTCGTCCCCCCTCCCTGGCAGAGCCCCGGTTGGTATCCCGCTCCTTTGGCGAGCTGCACCGCGAGTCTGCTCCTGCCATCCGCTCGCCCAGACCGCGTCGGTGAACAGGGTCACGCTGCTCGACCGGAGCCTCAATCCCTCCCCGCCGGCGCACCCACACAGCAGCTCCATCAAAACCAGACAAAATCAGGAAAAAACTCAGGAAAAAAAAATGAACAGAGCGGTTGGACCGTACTGGCGCGGCTCCAAGGCCTGCGGTGGGACCAGGCACCTCGGCCGTGCGGATCGTCCGGGGCCGCAGCCCAGCAATTCCTCAAAGCATTAAAAAACCCCGCTGGTATTTCCCTCGCAGGTGAGCAGGCCCTTACCTCACGCCATTCCATTTTCTCCATCCAGAGCAGATTGGAGCTGGTGGGATTTTACCAGTGACCCTGCAGCCGGGCAGGGCAGCGGGAATCGGGTCTGTGCTCCCGTCAATGGCTGTCAGCCATTAAATCCCATCAAAGCCAGGCTCTGGAAAGCAACACAGGCTTGCAGCCGCCTCCTGGCCCTTTTTTTTTTTATTTCAGCTCCGTGCAAACTCCAAACATTTCTCCTTTTTAAATAAATTTTCCACGGGGAGAAAAAAAGGAGAGAATGAAAAAAAACCCCCTAACTCCAGTTTAGCAATATTTGCCAAATAGAATTTACCGGGAGGGAAAAATTTTTATTTTAAAATGGAATTTGACAGATTTGCCTTTACTGTTATTGTAGAAAACAACAAGAAGGGCTGTGAATGCTGCCGCATTGCTAGCAACCCTTTATTTTACAGGATGCAGATAATTGCCCGTTAACTAACAGTAATTATATGCCCTGTAGGTTACAAGATAATTGTAGAACCCAGCCAGAGTCTAAATATTTTCAACTGGGCTATAAACAATGCCAAGCTAGAAAAAGAATAGTTTCACCATATAAGGAGGTAAGATCGTGAAATCCCGCCGGGGTACAAAGCGGCGGAGCTGGCCGAGACACCGCGCCGATAAGCACCGGCAGCAGAACGCGCGTCGGGTCGAGAGCTTGCAGCCGGCTGGTGGGGAGCGGGAAGAACACCGGGATCCGGGATGGGGATGGTCCCTGTCCACCGCCGCCTCTCCTCTGGTGGAACCAAGGTTGGGCGGGCCTCCCCGTCCTGCAGCCGCAGGGAGGGCGATGGAGGCCGCTGGGTGTGTTTGCGTCTACAGCCATCCGCAGAACGAGGTGCCTCGAGCTCAGATTTCTCCTGCAAGTTAAGAGCAGGAGCGGGGAATGGGCACCAAAAACCCTCACTGGCGTCAAACGGTTCCCAGCAAGGCTGCAGGGATAGGGGCTAAATGGCAAAGGACCGAGAAAATTGCATTTTGTCCTTGGAGAGCTTGCAAAATTTGGGGAGTGTAGGAGTTGTGAAGAAATGGCAGCCCCAGGTGAAGCAGACAGTGGGGGTTTTGGAGGTGGGGAAGGGACCCCACGTGTTGTCGGCAGCGGCTGGCTGTCCAGGAGGACAAGCGGCTTTCGGCAGCTGCTGTTTGGGCATTTCGGGAGGTGAACACCACGGTGGGCAACCGGCTCTGGGATCACGCACAACCCAGAGCTCAGCTTTCAGCGTTGCCTCCCGAGCTGCTCCCGGGGTCTCAGCCCCCTCCAAGGGCTGCGACGGAGCACGGCTGCGACGCTCCAACCATGCACCTGAGAATGGGCCTCTGACTTATTGCAAGCCCATTACATTTTAGGAGGGTGGTTTTGGCCTCGCTGCACTTCCCGTTAAAAAGCCTCCTGTTTCAGCAGCCAGTGGCTCCCACCCACTCGCTGGTGACCTTTCAAAAGACTAAAACCCCAGCGCTGACGTGCAAAACAATTAAAAAAATATATAAATATTCCAGGCTTTGCCTTTGGTTTCTCTTGCTCTAAACAGCCACAGACCACATGTGCCAGCCTGTGGGGAAAGCTGAAGTTCGGGGTGAGGGGAAAGGAAAAGCACGTGCGCACGCAGGAATCGCCGCCACGACTCAGCCGAGGGGACGCTCGAGCTGCACCCGCCTGTCTCCCTGGTTTCCACACATCTTAAATCCACTCCCAGCAACGATCCATCATCCCAAGGGATTTGACCTGCACTCCCCTGGACCCATCGTTGCGGGAATCACTGCGCGGCTCTCCCGCTGCTCTGTTTAGAGACGTGGGGTACAGCCCTGCTGGCTCAGCCCCATCCCGCAGCCCAAAACCTCGCCGGGTGCACACCTGCACCCAAAGGTGCCTGTGCCCCAGGATGCACTGTACACCCCAAGCATGGCAGTGATTTGCGCACAAGTGTGCAGGGGTTAAATGGGCGAAGGAGCAGCTGGGTACTCAGGGTACCCCAACTGGCACCCAGATCCGGAAAATTGCCCATTAAATCCACACTGGTGGCTCGTTCCGCTTCCTCAAAGCAATTCTGGAAAGACGGGAGCGCGTTGCATGGGTGAGGATGGGCCAGTGGGGGTAGGGTCTGGCTGCAGGGCAGACGTGGGCGGCCGAAACGCCGGACTGGGCGGGACAAGGCTGCTCCAGCTTTGCCCCCCTCTTTCTGGAGGGGATGGAGAAACCCAGAAGAGTCTGGGCTCTGGGGTGGCGCAGGAGCTGCAGGTGCACAAACGCGGGTGCGAGGGTGTGCCACGGGACCGATGGGGACAGGATGGCTCGCAGAGAGGTGCGGTCTCACCCAGGGACATCCGGTCCTCACGCAGCCTCTACAGCACAGAAATCCCTCTTTTTGCAGGGCAAACAGGCAAGCACTGTTGTCACAAGCACCCTGCTCTGCTCCTACAACGCGTCCCTGGGAGCCGAGACCCATGGAGCCGTCACAGCTTTATGAGTCACCCTCTGCCACGGGCCACTCCAGTGTGGCCACTCCAGCCCCAAAACACACCCACAGAAGCTGCGCCGCCGTCACCCGTGGGGCCGTGCCCTGGGTTTGCTGCGAGCGGGCTTTTGGGTTGAGTCCTGGCGGGGTGTGGATGCTCGCAGCCACGTTATATCCCGGGGAGGGACCCAGGGATCCTCCTGCGCTTGATGAGCAGCCAAAGTTTGCGCTCAGCTTTTCTTCTGGAGAACAGCCCGAAAGCTCCTTATTTTCCTGCATTCTCCTGAGAATCCGTTAACGCGATCACAACCGTCTAGCCGCGCCATGTCTGCTGCCAAGTGGGAAACACAATCCTGCAGGAGAAGACCCTTCCCCGCTGGACAACCCCAAACCCAGCTCCATTTCGCAGGAGTCCAGCAAGAAAACCACTGCGGCGCGAAGCCTTTCCTCTGGCAGCCTCCTCCGCCGGCCACCTGCCCTGCTCCCATCCCCGCTGCAGCCGGCTCCTGCCGGGGCTCGCTGCTTTCCGGGCAGAGGAAAAACTACTCTGTGTCCTGAAGAACTGGAAATCTTAAGGAAAAACAACAAACAGCAGCACAGCCAACTCCCATTGCTTAGGCTGGAGGGAGCAAGCTAATGATCTTGGCTCCCCGTGCCGCTGCCGATCCTCCCCAAAAACCTTCTCTGAGCATCTCATGCCTCTCGTCGTGCTTTTTGAAGGGGAGCCAACAAATCCACCCCACAGCCCTAAGTAAACTTTTCCAAGGCTTGATTCAGAAAAAACCCAACAAACAAAACCAGTCAAATCAATTGAGCCTCATTTCTAGTTGGAGTTTTCTTCCCTCCAGCTCCCGAGTGTCGGCGTTTCCGCTGCCTTTTACTGCTGAATGAAAAAGCAGCGATCCCTTCCCTGCAGATGCATCACCTTCACTCACACAAACAGAGCATTTTGAGCTCCTCGGACCTGCCTTGCTTTTCATGCGCTCGCTTTTTCTCATAGCTGGGCTTTCTTTTTCCTAACCCATTTCCAGGTTTCAAGGAGACTCTTAGGATTTGTTTCTGATATCCGCTGACTCCTTAAAGCCTTAGCTCCTGGAGCCATGAGATGAAGGAGGAAAAGCAGAATTTTACTTATTTCACCCTAAATCCTCCTTGCTGGAGAGGGAAGAGGAGACGCAAAAACTTTCTGTCCTGACACTTCAAAGCCCAGAAAGCAGAGAACCCAAAAGACATTATATTCTAAGTGTGCCATAAATTTTCAGTCGATTCATGCTTCCGGGCATTGATTCATTATTTTCAAGCACTCGGCCTCAGCCACGCCGCAAGAATGGATGAGGCCACGGAGTGGCCGAGGTTTTTTTGGCAAGGCAAAACACTTGGAGAGACAAAAGCCTTGACGGGACATCAGAGAGAGCTTCCACCTGCCACACTCTGTTTATTTTAGTGCCTTACATGGGAGCCAAGCTGCTTTGAAATCCCGGCTCCTCATGACTCACCCCGCAGGAATTAAACAATTTCCATCCAGGCTCACGGCGAAGCGGCTCCTCCAGCCCCCGGCTCAACGCCTGGTCCCGCTCGAAGGATGGTCAGCCGGTCCCAGAGGGGATGGGGGTGGCGGAGAGACCGCCTGGGCAGACTGTCCACCAAAACTGATAACAAGCTCCTGATGTGCTTTTTTTGGGAATTGAACCCCCTGCCAAGAGCATGGGTGTGTCTGACACCCCTGAGCAAGGAGGATGCTGCAGAGGGTACCAGAGCCTGCAGCGGGACGGCCAGTGCCCCAGGGGCAAACCAGCCCCAAAATGGCGAGACAGGCCCCCAAATGGGGAGCGTTGAAAGCAAAAAAGCCCCAAACCCTGATCTGAGTTGAACTGTTGGATTTTCCTGCTCTTCTGACAGTACATGAGTGCACAACTGAGGGGAAGCAAGACGATGTCCCCATCCCCAGCTCTGCTCCAGAGGTGGCTCCAGGGACACGGGGCAGCAGCACCCACGTCCCCAGCAGCTCCTCTCCCATCCCATCACAGCCCCACCCTTTGCGAAAAGCGGCGACGGCCACAGCGTGTCCCACGGCCCCGCGGTGTTGGCTCATCCCCATGCTGCCTTCCTCCGCTCCCCAGCTCGCCCCGCTTCCCCCGTAAGCAAAACCAGAGCCGAGCATGGGACACATGGTTCTGCTTTGCCTAAGTGAAAACCAGCCCAGCGCAAGAAACTCCAAAGCTCTTCCCGCAGCCCCAGCTTCCCCCGGTCCCCTCCAAGGGGTCGACCGCAAATGAGCCAGATCCTTGTCCCCGGGCTTCCCGCCGCAACCCGGCTCCTTTGGGAAAGCCTTTTGGGGTGACAGCCAAAGCCTCTCCTGGCTGCAGCCGCTCGGCACGGCCCTGGCGAGGAAACGGCGGTGGTGGAGCTGATCCAGGACCCGCGGGATGACAGAGGGGAGAAGGGGCCGTGGTTGGGCAGGGGGAGCATCAGCATTCCTGGCGGTGCGGGGAGCCCCTCGGCTGAACACGTCAACCGTCAGCAAGCTGCGTCGTTCCCACGCTGACATGACATTTACGTTCAGGCTGAATTACAGCGGGTTTGGTTTACATCTCTCCAAACAGCTGGATTAAAAAAAAACCCACAAAACAAAAAACCAACACCCAACCCCATCATCATGATAAAAATAATATGAAAAATAAGTCCCCACCAAGCCCGTGCGACACAGCTGAAGGGTTTGCCAGGGGCTGTGCCAGGGTCTGTTCTGCTGCAGGTGATGCCACGGGGCAAAGGCCACACCGTGCTCCGGGTCATGGCTGGAGAAGGAAGATTTCACAGATTTCACACCGGGACATGGTGTCTCAAAGCGAGCAGTAAGGTTGGGACGCCGCTGAGCGGCGCCGGGGCAGTTGCCGTCAGATGGAGCAGCCCCGGTCTTGTCCCCATCCGTATTCCCACCACTGGGCTCTGGGGAGCCAAACCGGCTCAGAGGCAGTGGGGTTGAGCACCGCAGGTGGCATCGGGAGATGCCGGGAGGCTCGGGGCAGGTACATCAACTCATCCGCACCGTACACGCGTCCTGCATCCCTAGGCACCTCCGAAGCAGTGCTGCACCCACGGGTACCTCCTGCTCGCCGTGGGCTGCAGGGCTGGGAGCAAGCAGGTGCGGGACCCCCGCAGCCCCCACAGCACGGCCAGAGCCCTGCATCAAGGAGGACGTGCCCTGCTCCCTGTCCCTTGGCAAGGGGGTTGGGGGCTCTTCCAGGAGAGGATGAAGCACAGGGGAGGGAGAGAAAAAAAAAAAAATCCCAATTTCTGCCCTGGCCAAGGGGCACCGTAAGGAGCCGACCCTGCGTGGCAGGGGACAGCACCGTGTCACCCTGAGCCGTGCCGGCTTGCGTGGGCAGGAGAAGCCAAACTCACCAGGATGGAAAACCCAACACCAGTGCAGCGCCTGGCACCGTGCCCGTGCCCCCAGCCCAGGAACACCAAGCAGAGACCCCGAGGCCCTGCTTGCCTCCGCGGGGCAGAGCCCGCCCCACTCGGACCCATGTGGGGGCCAGACTCCTCCAGGGAGTCGTGGCGAGACGGATGCCAGGATGATGCTGGCTGGTCTCACCGTCTCCCGTCCCTCCCACAGGATTTCTGCTCTCACCGTCCGGCGCGCGCTCCGGCATGGCGCAGAGCTGCGGGGAGGCAGGCGGCCCCGCGGGACGCATCTGCACCCCGGGCGATCAGCACTGGCAGCTTCGATTCCTTCCCTGGAGGTCCCGTGCGGGCTTTCGCGTCATTAATTAACAGGCGACATGCAACGGGTGCCCGGCGGGGAGGAATCCTGCTGCCGCTGCGGACCCGAGTGCGGCGACGCGGTGTTTTCTGCCGCCGTTCCTGCTGAGTCCCCGCGCTGGGGTCGGCTCAACCCCGGCTGGGCTTGGCTGATCCCTGCGAGGGCAAATAAAGACACTGTTTCCCCCCAGCCTCGACCACCCTCGTCTCCCACTCCGCCGCTCTGCCCTTGCCTCTCTGTCCGCCGCTCGCCAGGGCACAACGGAGGCAGAGACGCGGCTGCAATATAAATCAGCATTGGGGGGGAAAAAAAAAAAAAGGAAAGCGGTTTAAATGCGGCACGGCTCACTGCAGCGCTCACGCTGCCCGGCCAGCTCAGGGGCACCTGGGTGAGACCTGCACCCCCAACACCCCTCACCCTCCAGCTCTGAAAAAAAACCCATTGAAAACATCACATTTGGGGGATCTCTGTTCCTTTTCCTAGCTAAAAATCAACAAAAGCGTGGAAAAATCCCAGGTGGGTGGTGCGGTCCCCAGCCGGTGAGGTGCGATGGCTGCGCCAAGGTCGGCAAGGCCATAGCAACCCAAAAACCCCCACGGGCTGATTCAGTCGGTTCTCAGCAGCGGGAAGAGCTGCCCTTTATGATGAGAGATGAGCAACTAGAGAGAAAATTATGAGAAAATGCTTCAGGAGCGTATTGCTTGGCATGTCAGCTGGCGCAGAGAGCGGGGCTCGTGGCAGGATGCAAAATAACACCGTAACGGGGAAAGAGGTGGGAAAAAAAACTGCAAAAAGCCCCACTGATGCAGCCAAATCCCCGTGAAAATGGGCAGAGAAAATAAAATATACCATGTGAAATCCCACCAAAGCCAGGATGGTTTCTGTAACCTTGCAGGAAATCAGGGATAACTCCAGCCAGAAAAAAAAAAAGCACGAGCAAGCCCCCCCCCCCGGTACCGGGCACCCATGGGTGCTGGTGTGCGGGCAAACAGAGCCTCAGTCACCACTCAACACCGTTTCTGCTGCCCAAAATTTCCCACTCATGCTAAAACGTGAGCCTGAATTTTTTATTTTTTTTTTCTTTTCCCTGTGGAGTGACAAACCACCCCCCCCCCCCGCACGAAATAAGGATGCGATGCCAAAAAGGGGTGGTTTGTCGGAGGAAGCTAATTACTGTGGCTTGTTTGAACAACCCCAGTGCCTCGGGAAACAGGGTTAAAAGCTTAGATTTTGGCTGCGAGACGGAGCCCAGGCCCCAGATGTGCTTTCCTCTGGGGTTTTAACACTGCTGGTATCTGTGAGCTGCCACGGGTGCGCTGGGGGCAAAAATCTCTTTTTTTTTTTTTTCCCCAAGAAAGGCGAAGCGCCTGGTGGGATCCAGGAGGGAAAAACAGGACAGAGGCAGGAGGGCAGGAGGGCTGCCATGAAAGCATCACCTCCTCCCTCCCAACAGCTTTGGCCGCTTTTGCCTTCCTGGTTTTGTCGGGTTTTCCTTCCTTGAGGATTTGCCGGGTGTCACAGCACGCTCTGGCCCCTCCAAATCCCTGGGGTGGGAGGGGGTCACTGTGCTGCAGTGTGCCTTGGTTTCCCCTTTGCAAAAATGCCCTGGGAGCACGACGGCCCTCGAAGGACTCCATGTATTAATTCCCCATTTTTCCAGGAGCAGAACGGCCACCTCCGGCTTTCCCACGCGTCTCCAGTGGGCTGGTGTGGTCCCTTCACCTCCCCGCTTCGTAACTCCCGTTGTCGCACCTGGGTCGGATCCGGCCCTGACCCAGCATCCCTGCACGCGGGACAGGCTGGGTCGGAGCCGAGCCGTGCCGGGGGCAGGACGGGAGGTTTACAGCCCCCGGGCGCCCTTGGAGGGCGAGCACCCATCCCCGTCCCTCAAAAGCCGTGAGACCAAGCAGTGCAAGTGGTGCCGGCGCTGGGAAATCCCCCATATCCCCGCTCCCCTTTTCCCTGTATACATTTAATTTCTTTTTGCACAGAAGGAGCCGGCTTGTCAAGGCGCCCACCGGAGATTACAGCGTGGGGCTGAGGGCAGAGAGACCCCAGGGAGGTTCGCAAATCCAATTTGCGCTAAACCCTTCCAGGGGGCTTTGGATGGCACACAGATTAATATCCCATCAGCATTGACCGTCCGGCTCCAGCAGCAACCGCCGACATGTTGAACCACTTAGCGCAGCTCCAGAGCGAACAAATGAGAAATTCCTCCCAAGGCAGCAACAACGGCGGACTGGGAATGGAGATTTTGGGTGGGGGAAGGTCAAAACTGGGAGATGCTTGGGATAAAGAGGGTTGGGGTAGGTGAAGGCTCTCCAAAAGACTGGAACTCCGCATGCAGAGACGCTGATACTGTGGCACAGCATCACGTTGACGCAGACGGACAAGTCCCTTGACTTTTCCTGTCACTGAGGGGAAAACCCGCTTGGGATACCCTCAGGGATCGGAGGCTTTCCACATGGAAGAGCCACACAGCATCCAAAAAAAAAAAGCAAAGTTTTCCCTTCTGAGCCCTCTGATCGCACCCAATCGATCCCAGGACGTTGGCACGAGAAAGGTGTGGAGGCACTGCCCTTCCCGTCCATCTCCCGCAACTCCAGATCAGATCCAATCGAGCTTGTGCATAAGAGTCCGGGATTGTCGTTCCCACCCCCAGCCAACGCCACGGTGCGCTCTGTGCCGCCGGAAAACGTGCTTTGCAATCGGAGCGTGGCCGCGCAAACCTGCGGAGGAGCTGACGCCAGCAGCGGGGCGAGGGCAGGACCGCGGGGCGATGCGGGCCGTGACAATTCGCCCCTTTTCTGCCAGTTTTCCACCTTTCCCAGCCCAGATGCTGCAGTGGGACCCGCTGCTGGGAGCAACAGGGAAATAAAGAAAGTGCTGCTAGGACATAACGGGGTGCTGGAGGAAGAGCTCCAGCAAGAAGATGGATTGCGGGAGCAGAGCCGGCAGCCGCAGCCAAGCCCTGCGTCCTGCACCGTGCCATCCCAGCGGGGAGCCCCGGGCCACCGAACCGATGCCACCGCTCCTCCTTCGCCTTTAGCCCACGCAGCCTGTCCCGCCGGCATTGGGGGACGGAAAAGCTCAATCGTCCTCCGATCTGCGCTTGGAGATGGGCAGGGACCAGACTCCCTTCTCCTCCTCGGCCTCTGCCAGCGCGAGGGCCGTTGCCTTCCTCTGCCGACAAGACCCGACCGCAAGCGAGGCTTTGCCAGGGCATCGGCAGACACCACCGTCCCTTCGCGCCTATGCGCCCTCCCTCTGCCTGCGCTCAGAGCCTCGTGCCACCCAAATCCTGGCTGGGTCCTTCTGGCCTCTCCTCTGCCCACCCGTGTCCCAGAACCGCTCTCGGGCACTAAGCAGCCGCGTCCCCTCCCCGGTTCGGGGCAGCGGGGCCACGCCATCGGCACCCAGCCCAGCTCGGCTTGGCAAGGCGGAGCATCGCTGCCAGCGGCCGCCTCCCGCGTCCTCCTGCCACGTGCGGCGGCTCTGCTGCTGGCACTGTCCCTCCCAGATGGCTCCGTGGAGCTGCTAAGCCTCAAAAATGTGCTCTTAATAAGCCAGCACCACTTAACGAAGAGAGCAGCTGCCCTATTAACTCAGAGGGGCGCCCTTCCTCGGGGACACCCGGGAGGGACGGGACCGGCGTCCCTGGGTGGGATGCGGCACCGGCTTGAGAGGATGAAGATGTTTTGGTTCGTATCCAAGGCTTTGGCCGGCTTTGGTCTCCCCATGTTGCACAAGGGCACAGCATCCCTGCCTGTTGTGGGAAAGGCAGCAGAGAGGGAAAATCCCAGGGAAAACCCAGCAGGCTGCTCCAGCACCCTGCTGGGATCATCCTCTGCCCGTTCCTCCCAGCATGGCTCCACTGGCTGCAGCCAGAGCCGCTCAGGGGACCACGACCACTGGGGTGGACCCCATGGGGATTTGGGATTTTGGCTTGCAGCCCCCATGTCAGCGGCGCAGGGACGAGTCGACCCCGCTCGGCTCCAGGAGCGCAGCACGAGGCTGCCCGGGGCGGCAGGACCGGGGGCTCTGCCCCGTTTTAGGGTGCCAGGAGGTCCTCGGCCACCAGCCGCCTTCACCAAGTCCGACAGCCCCGACGTTTTATAGGGGAGGGTCAGGGAGCAACAACAGCCAGCAATAAATACAGCCCGTGCTCCCGGCCAGCCCTGTCAGCACAGCCAAAACCAACAGCATTAAAGGCAAAAAAAGGCACCGCACGCCGTGCAGAAGCCCGCGGCCCGCTCCGCCATGCGAGTGCTCGGTGCCTTTGCCAACAGCTCTGCCACGGTGAGCGAGGGCCAGAGATGGCAGAGGAGGCAAGAGTGGCTCCCGCCCCGGGGACTCGCCCAAAACGTGTTCGTCGATGTCTGGCTGCCGTGGAGCTGCCGTGGCTTGCAGACAGCGAGGGCGGTGGGCTGCCAGCCCCCCCCCAGCCCCCGACGATGGCTGTTTGCTCCATCCACCCCCTGGATGCTCTAAATAGGCTTCAAAAATCAGCATTCATTTGGTTCCTTCTGGGGTACATTTTTTCTCCCTGAGAAAGACCAGGGGTGGGCTTACGACTGCGTCGCCCCTCTGCCACGGCCTGGAAAAAAAACAAGATGGAACTGGGGGCCCCATTACAGCAAACCTGCAAACCCAGACCCGGCTGACGAGCCATCTCCTTGGGCATCGCCCCGGAGAGCTCACAGACGGGATTGATCGCCCTGCCCCGAGCCCCACGCAGCCAGGTCCCTGCGCTGCAAGAAATTGCAGAAATAGAGAAAGATGCCATTCCTGCCTTGGGTGAGCGCAGCCGGAGAGTGATGCTACAGGAGGAACTTCCCCTCCTTGGACATCTCCTGCTCCCTCCTGGCAGCCACCATCCATCCCGTTTGGACAAAGCTCAAAGGAAACCTTTTCTGTTGAAAAAAATGAAAAAGTGGTTCCATCAAAATCAAAACACTAAACAAAAATCAGTGTTGATGCGACTGCCATTGCTTATTAGGAGACTGCCATGCTGGCTTTGCACAGCTGCAGGAGGAAATGCTTTTTTGTTGTCGTTCGAGAACAACGCGGTGGCAAATAGATTGTTTCAATTTAGCTCTCTGGATCTTGAGTTACAAAGTGAGCCCATTTTGGGTTTCATGACGAGGAAGCAAAGGGAACAAAACCGCTTGTGGCATTTCCCTTCCCAGGGCGGTCGCAGAGGGGGTGGCTCCGTTCCTACGCTCTTGGGATGCTCCTTCACACAAGAGCATCTCTGCACCGTGCCCGGCACAGCCAGGAGGGAGCCAGTTTGGGTTTCTCTTCCTCTCCTTCAAGTTTAACGGGGAAAGATTACTCCAAACTGGCCAAATCCCAGAATAAGCTAGGCTGGGTGGGATTTCTCCAGTCCAAACAGGTGGTGCTGGAGCAGACGGCTCACCCTGACTGAAGGACTGGTCCGCCCCATGGCTGCATCGCTGCGGCAGTGCTCCTGGGATGCTCCTGGGATCCCTGGCACGGTAAGAGTGGAGGTACCTGGGCCCTCACCCCCTCCCCACGCACGCTGAGCCCTGGGAGCTGCCGGAGCGCGATCCCATGCTGCTGCCCTGGCCAGGCTTAGCGAGGGTCCTGGAAGCAGGATGGCGCACATGTGCTTCAGCTTAGACCAGCAATTAAATTGCCTGCGGCACCAGGGGGAAAAAAAAAAAAAAAAAACCAAAACCCACCAAACCCACACCAGTAAACCACGTACCAGTCCTGAGCTGCGCCACCGCACCTCCTGCGACGCGCACCACGCGGAGCCGCTGGACCCCCCCTGCTCTCAGCATCTCCCCCTCTGCCGAGGCTCAGCCGCGCTGGGTACCCTGAGATGCTCCCTAGGAAGGGGCCGACACCAACAGGCAGCTGTCGGCTCTTTGTGACCCCCTCCCCAAGCCCACCCCTGCGTGGGGATGGCGTGGCTGCGCGTGTCACGGGACGGGGCTCTCCTGGGTAGGAAGCTGCCTGCCCTGTGTGCCAATCGCCACCCCGGCGCGCTGCGCTGGGAACAGCCACGGTGACGGCTGCTCTGGCCACACTACCGGCTGGGCTGCGTTTAGAGCCACACGAGAGGCACCTTGCCCTCAAAAAGTGGCTATTGCGAATCTGACGTCCTCCCTCGCAGTCCCCCAAAGGTGGAAATCGACCTTAAAGCAGGCCCCAAGCCCCCAGGGCTAGCATGGCCAGAGGAGAGCTACCCACCTGCAGCTCTAGGAGAGGATTTTCACTGGGAGAGCAGGGAGGCGGCCGAGCGGAGAGCTGTGATTCACGCCCGCGCCGTGGGAGGGCACCCAGGCAGCCGCAGCCAGGCCTGCTCCAGCACCCAGCATCAGGCAGCCGTCCATCGGCACGGGGCACCCAGGGGTGCCCACCTCCCAGGGAGAAGGGACAGCGCCAGGACCCGCACGTCCCCCCCACGCCGCCTCACAGCTGGCTGGACCAGGTCCCTGTGCCTACAGCCCAGGGGGGTGGATGCCACGAGGCCTGGAAGGTGCCAGGCTCCCCCCCTTGCCCTTGGGAATCCCGCGGCTGTGCAGCCCAGGAGGAGCCTGGCCCCGCTGCCGCATCCGACTGCGAAGTAGCTGCAACTGCGCACAGACTGACTGCGAAGCAGGAGGGACAGCCCGGCATCCCCCCGGGGTGCCTGCAGCCGGCATCTGCTCCTTCCTCCAGTGAGACACGAGCTGGACCAGGACTGAGCAAGCACTTCGAGATCCAGCGCTATTTACAAACTCGAGATGCAGAAACGTAGGAAAGCGTCGCTTCCCTCACTCCAGCCCAGCCCTGGACCCGTGGGGACGGAGGCGCAGGACGAGCCGGCTGCCGGGCAGCTGCATGGGGACACCGAGGACGCCATGGCACAGGCAGGGCGCTGCCTCGGCCCACAGCAAATCTCAGGCGCAGCATCGCCAGCTCCGCTTTGCAACCCTGTCAGGGCCACAGCAGGCAGATTCGGGGCTGAACCAGAGGCCCAGTTAAAACCAGCAGCTAAAAAACCAAACCAGAGTGCTCAAGCCTCCTAAAACCTTTCACAGAGCCCCCCCCTTCCCTGCTCGATTTCTCTGCCCTGCGGTGCAGCGTCTCCGCCGTTAAATCTAGGAGCACCCACGAACACGGGAGTCTGAATGTGGGATCCACAGATGAACCCGGCTTCAGACCCAGGACTTCAGCACGCATCCACGACTCGTGCGCCGCTCCCGCCAGCCCCTTCTCCCGCCGCGACGAAGGACCCAGCGCCTAATTGCAGATTGGCTCCCGAAGCGACGATGGGATTTCAATCAGTGCTGGCTGCAAGCTACCATATATGTGCAATAAAGACAGGCGCGGTCCAGATTGTTTTTTTAAAGCCTTCGTACAGACCGCAGCAAGAGAGGGAAATGCCCTCCCTCGACGCCAGGGTGAAATTCGCCTCCCAGCCCCTGCTGAGCTCTGGATATATTATTACCGCAGCTCAGCGGAGGCCGAAAGCTGGCGGCTGGAGCTGGGAGAAGGTGATGGGGTTGCAGATGCAGACAGAGCCCGGCCGTAGGTCCTTCCGTTCCTTAAACTAATATTTAGACAGGACGCATTTCCCCCCCTCTCTCCTGTGAACAAACTGCACCCTGAGCCGTCCCTCGCCGTGTTTGTGTTTCTGCGTGGCGGGACGGTCTCCAAGTATGAAGCAAACTCCTTCGGCAGCCGCAAAGGCCGCCCCGACACCGAGCGGGGGGTGGGCGGCCGAGGGCCCGATCCTGGCTCTCCCCCCATCTCTTCTCTCATCCCCCCGGGAAGCCCGAAGGCCCCGATTCTGCCCCATTTGCGAGGTGACAGCATCTGACTCCAGCGAGGGGGATGTACGATCCCGGGCGGGGGAAAGAAAAAGCGGCGAAGCCCGGGGCTGGGACCGGCGACCGCAGGGCCGGGTCCCCCGGGGGGAAAAGGGGCTCAGCCGGGACCCACGGAGCCTCCCCCCGGCCCCGCACCGCCGGGCTGGGGCGGGATGGGTCCGGGCTGGCGCAGGTGCCCGGGGCCGCCGTTCCCGAGCCGGGGGCCGGGGCCGCCCGCGGGCCTTACCTGGACACCGGGCCGGTGCGCAACGCTCAGCGACGGCTCCGTGGCGGGACCGGGACACGCGTGGGGCCGGGGGCCGCCATGGGCGAGAGGCAGAGCGGCTCGGCTGGGCTGGGCTCGGCGGGGTTGCGGGGGCTCGGCCACCGCCGGCTCCCCGCGGCCGGGGGCCGGGTTTGGAGCGGGCCGGTTCCCCCGCCCCGCCCGGGTTGCGCTGCCGTGCCGCTGCCGGTGCCGGTCCAGCCCCGCCCCGTCCCAGGCCCGCCCGGTGCCGGTCCCGCCCGCGCCCCCGCAGCCAGGCGCGTCAGCGGCTCCGGTCGCTTCTCGCAGCGGAGCCGACGGGGCCTGCCCGGCCCCTCCCCGCCCCGCCCCGCCCCGCCCGGGCGCAGCCAGACCCCCCCCGCCCCGGTCCTGCCCCGCATCCCCGGTCCTATTCCGCATCCCCGGCGCTACCAGCCCGGACCGCCGGTGCCGCCCCCCGCATCGCCCCGCTCTCCCGGTTCCCTGCCCCCGGACCCCCCGGTGCTGCCCCTGCACCCAGTGCCCGAGCCCTGGCCCACGGGGAGGGGGGGCTGTGTGGGCCGGGGGGTACCGACCACGCAGGGCTCGCCACGGGCAGTGACCAGCCCGGTCCCGTGTGTCGGTGCCCAAATCTCCCCTCGCAGCGGTACCCAGAGCCCCCCGGCCGCAGTGTGCATCCCTCCCCACACCGGTACCCAGAGCCCCCCGGCCGCAGTGTGCATCCCTTCCCACACCGGTACCCAGAGCCCCCCGGCCGCAGTGTGCATCCCTCCCCACACCGGTACCCAGAGCCCCCCGGCCGCAGTGTGCATCCCTTCCCACACCGGTACCCAGAGCCCCCCGGCCGCAGTGTGCATCCCTCCCCACACCGGTACCCAGAGCCCCCCGGCCGCAGTGTGCATCCCTCCCCACACCGGTACCCAGAGCCCCCCCCGCTGCAGCGTCCATCCCTCCCCACACTGGTACCCAGAGCCCCCCGGCCGCAGTGTGCATCCCTCCCCACACCGGTACCCAGAGCCCCCCGGCCGCAGTGTGCATCCCTCCCCACACCGGTACCCAGAGCCCCCTGGCCGCAGTGTGCATCCCTCCCCACACCGGTACCCAGAGCCCCCCGGCCGCAGTGTGCATCCCTCCCCACACCGGTACCCAGAGCCCCCTGGCCGCAGTGCGCATCCCTCCCCACACTGGTACCCAGAGCCCCCCGCTGCAGCGTCCATCCCTCCCCACACTGGTACCCAGAGCCCCCCGGCCGCAGTGTGCATCCCTCCCCACACCGGTACCCAGAGCCCCCCGGCCGCAGTGTGCATCCCTTCCCACACCGGTACCCAGAGCCCCCTGGCCGCAGTGCGCATCCCTCCCCACACCGGTACCCAGAGCCCCCCGGCCGCAGCGTCCATCCCTCCCCACACCGGTACCCAGAGCCCCCCGGCCGCAGTGTGCATCCCTCCCCACACTGGTACCCAGAGCCCCCCGGCCGCAGTGTGCATCCCTCCCCACACCGGTACCCAGAGCCCCCCGGCCGCAGTGTGCATCCCTCCCCACACCGGTACCCAGAGCCCCCCGGCCGCAGTGTGCATCCCTCCCCACACCGGTACCCAGAGCCCCCCCCGCTGCAGCGTCCATCCCTCCCCACACCGGTACCCAGAGCCCCCCGGCCGCAGCGTCCATCCCTCCTCACACCGGTACCCAGAGCCCCCCGGCCGCAGCGTCCATCCCTCCCCACACCGGTACCCATCTTATTAAATTACATTTTATCAGTGAAGAACTAATGCTCTTCATATGCAAAGTGGTTTATTTTTCAGTTGTATAATTTTATCTCATACCAAAGGTTTCTTTTCTCTGACAACTTCTTGGTTTGCAGAAAAGAAACAGTTTGGAGCTGCGAAGATGATGGTCCTTCCCAGCCTTGGCACACCAATGTATAACCGATCCCAACAATTTGTCCTGGGACAGTGCTGGGGACAATGAAGGATGGGGGTGACAAACATCCCACCTCCAAGCCCTGTCCCTGGCCCCGGCTGCAGTGATGCTCTGAAACAGCGAAGCTGGGAGAAGTTATTTCTAATAAAAAAATAAATCCGGGTCAGCTATAATTTTAATTTACGGCAAATCTGGGACTCTGCACACTTGAAGTGCTGCCGTCCCTCAGCCCAGACCAGTATCAGACACCTCTGGCTGTGGTGGCCCCGCCTGGGAGAGGACCAAACCCCTGGGTGGGAAGGGCCATGGCAGCACCCACAGCTGCTGCTCGTGCACCTCGGGGCCTCAGCAGGGGTGCTCCAGAAGAGCCAGGGACACCCCCTCCCTTCCTCTCTTTCGCTTGTCAGCTATTTCCTAATGGGGCAAACGCTTCCTCAGCCTCATTCATCCCCATATCCTCACCCCGGGGCCAGCGGGACTGATTTAAGTATCCCCACCGCTCACCCGGCTCCTTGCAGGTGGGGAACGGCAGTCACCTCAGGGACGACCACAGACAGGCACTTCAGCTTACAAAAATAAATGGAAAGCATCATCATTCCTTCTTGGTCAGAAAAAAGACAGTTCTTGTTGCTGTTTGTACTGACATCATTAGTCTTCAGAGTTAACAGCCAGCTTCTTATGACAGATAGCCCCTATGTCTCTGCACTCTTCTTGTAACTGCTCTTCAAACACCAGCGGATGCTGTGGTCCCAGATTTAGAGCTGGGTGAAGCTCTCTGATGTGGGAAACCAGCAATAGGTACAGACATTGCTGCACAGCTTAGCTTAACGACACCTCTCCATTGTACAGAAATGTCTCACTTAAACCCTCCCTTCCTCCAGCTCCTCAAAAGTGGCATCAGTTTTGGTTTTTTTTTTCAGATTTTGAAGAAACATGATCCGTATTTTCTGTTTGCCATTGTGTAAGCCGGAGGGGTGCAGGTCGGGGTGCCGGGGGAGGCAGGCACATGCGGCCCAGCTGGGGCACCCCAGGCACCTCACTGCGGGCTGCAAAGGTTTCAGCTTTCCTGGAAACCATTACAAATTTCACAGAACCAACAAGCAAACAAAGAACCTGAAATAGAATAGTTCTGACTGGAAAACTACAGAATAGAAATCTTGTTTATACAGATATTTGTGGAAAAGCACCAGGAAACAGAGAGTAATGCTGACTGACGGACAGGTGGGAGGCAGCTCAGATGAGGGAGACCTGGGTTTGGGGACAGATTACAGCCAAGCTGAAGTGTCACCGTCTGCTGGGGCTGGCAGATGTGACCCAGACCAGAGTGGAGCAGTAGGAACATCCCCCCCTGTCCCTCAGGACAGTTTTGGGGCTGGACCCACCCCTTATGGGACCTGTCGGCTCTGCCCGCCGCTTGAGGAGGAGACCGACACGTTGGGTAGCGCTGGTGCTCCGGGCAAGAAGCAGCAAGGCAGGGCTGTGAGCACATGAGCCATGCTGGGATTTAATCAACCAAAAGGAAAAAAAAAAAAAAAGGGTGAAACAGCACCATAGAAATCCTCTGGCCATCCCTGACACCTGGGGCTGCAGGGGTGGCTCCGTACATGCGGGGTGGGGAAGATAGCCCACCAAAAGCACTCTGGCCCTGGGAGGGGTTACGGAGCAGCCGCAGACAAGGGTACGGAGCAGCCCAAGGAAGGCAGGAAGGAGCCCAGCCCCAGCAGCAGGGCTGGAGCAGAGTGGGGAATATAACCCAGATGTGTCTCCTTTCATCCAGCTGTGTGTCTCCAGGACCCCTCTTGCAGGACTGGGGCTCAAAAGCATTTTCAGGCCTGCCCCATACATCCCCATGCTGCTGCACAAAGCTCAGGATGCTGCCCGCTAGCACCAGGGGTATCCAAGCAGGATGCAAGGCAGGCCCATGTCAGCACAGTGGCTCGTCCCCGACGCAGCCGGGTGAGCACAGGGCTGCTCACACGCTGTGGGCAGCTGAGAACGGTCACAACTTGTTGCACGCAACGCTTCCTCCTCAGCAGCAAATCCCAAGCGGTGGCACCCAGGGCTGACAGGCAGGCAGGCCGTGGGTCCCCTCTGACTCCAGCTGTGTCACCCATCTCAGGGCAGCTTTGGGGCCACTCTGCTGGCGGAGCATCTCCTATGTGGGCTCTTTGCCTGTTGTAGTCCCAGGGAGAAGGGTGAGCTCTTAAACACACTTAAACACACTTAAATATCCTTAAACATGCAGATGCAAACTGGGTAGAGGTAGCCTCCCAGTGCTCCCCATCACATCCGCACCCCGAGCCCCGGCAGTGCTGGGGCTGGCGGCTCACGCTGGGGACGTGCTCAGCATCGGCTTTCACCCGGCAGGTTCCTGCGTGGAGGGGCTGAGGCCACTGACTCCTGCCTGCTCGGACCTCGGGGAGCAGGTCCTTTGTCCTCAGCAGCAGGCAGAGCTGCGGGCAGGCGCCCTCAGACCTGGGCCCCCTCCATTCCTGGGTGTCTCTCAGGGACCAGTAGCTGCTGGAGCCACGGCTAACTCGCCCTCGCTCAGCCTCTCCGCCATCAGCGCTTCCCAACAGCTCCCAGAGGCTGGGCAACCTCGGAGATGATCAAAACTCCCCAGGTACCACCCTGGGCAACCTGAGCGAGGCTGTGCCCTGCAGGGGAGTTTGGATCAGTCACCTCCAGATGTCCTTTCTGACCTTCATCATCCCTTCATCCCCAAAATACTCACCCAGTTCAGCAGGAAACTCTGGCCGTGGCAAAGCCTTACCTTGGGCATGGCGCATGGCTTTTTGTGCTGCTCACCAGCTGCTTTCCTTGCTGTGGGATGTCGGGATTTCCTTCATTGCCTCCCCAGCCACCTCTGCTGTCGTTCTGGACCTGCCACGCCAGTCCCACGGTGAATTGCACAGGGACACCCTCAGACGCATCTCTCTGCAGGACAGGGTACCACGAACGCTCTAAGGGCGAGTGGGCTGAATGCACCGCATTTGCGTCACCTCCTCTTCCTCAGCATGGAGGAGCACCATGCTAATGTGCGTGCTGGGGCTGACCTCTTCCAGCTGCCACAGGCTGCGATGTTAGGCTGATTGTACTTGTTGGGCTCAGGAACCACCTCAAATCAGTTGCTGGCCTCTCCAAAAAAAAAAAAAAAAATTTAAAAATTTAAAAGTGGTGAGAAGAGGTGAGAACCCCTGCAAGGCTCCAGGAGGCACGCTGAGATGCTGATCCTGCAGCGTCTGCCAGGGCCATGCCATGTCTCCTTTGGTGGTGGCTCCTCTCCCGCTCTCCCATCTGAACGGAGCTTTGCCCTGTTGGAAATCGGGATGTTGTGTTGCAGTGTGAGCACTGGAGATGCCAAAGAGACCACGAAAAAGAGAAAAATCTGGCTTTGGGAGGGGTGTAGGTGCTCCTTCAGAAGCAAGCCATGCTGGGACAGACCTGGTACAGGGCACAGCTGAAGACATCTGCAGAGGCTGCTCCTGGCATGGGGCATTCAGGGAGGCAACGGCCATAGGAAACAGAGAGAGCGGAGGTCTAGAGACGAGCGGCTTAGCGCCGGCTAATGGCTGGCTCGTTCCTTCTCCTGTCTGCGTAGTGTTTGTTTTTGCAAGTATTAATATGCTGGGACTGTTTGCTTTAGCGCACGTCGGGTCTGGAGGGTTGCGCTGGGGGTCTGAGATCTGGGTGACCTTGCCCCATCGGGAGATCTTCCCAGGAGCAGTCTACGGAGCCTGGCCCACGGTTGCCTTGGGTCCTCACGGCCCCGGCAGGAGCCGCAGAGGTGCCCCTGCCACAAAGACTGCTTGGCCTGAGCCCACAGGGTCCTGCGAGGTGGCGGGACGGGCAGCAGTGACGGGTGCTGTTGCTCTTCTCTCTGAAACGAGCAGGCTCCACCTTGACACGCCTGGCTGCTCTGCAAAGCAGCATTGCATGAGACTCTCCTGCTCTGCAACCTACAGAAGGCAACAGCTGTCCTGCCAAAACCCCAGTAGCTGCTAAACAAACAATTTAATGCAAAACAGCCCCAATAGAGCAGGAGCAAACGTGCCCGAGAAAGCGTCGAAGCCATTACAGAGCCACAGCAAAAGCACATGACGTTGCACAGGCTTTGCAGGGCGCTCAGGAAGCACAGCCTGGTACAATTTGCATCTTTTGTTTTATCCAACGTTTTCCTAATGACGTGTGTAAGATGGTTAGTGATACGCAGCTTCCACCTACCCCTCAGTGTTTGCTAAGCGCCCAAATGTCAGCCTGGGTGGCTGGCCAGCGCCTGCCTGCCCCCACACCTCACCCTGCCGTAACTCACAGGGTTGGTACCAGCACGTTATTCCTAAAATCACAAGGCAGTGAAAGCCAGAGCGTAATGGGGAACGTCTGGCTCGTGGCGGAGGTTTGGGAGCTGTTCGTATTTGGCTTGGCTGCCTCCTCTTGACCAGTCAAGCTGCCTTGATCCACCAGGGTTTAAACCGGCCCCACGCTGATGTCTGGCAGGCTGACAGCTAACGGTGAGCAGAGCCCGGAGATTTCCCTTTGCTTTTCCAGCGTTCCCTGCTTGCAGCTGCAAAAGGAGCCTGAGCAGGATGCACACCTGGGTACCTGAAAAGGATGCCCCACCTGGGCTCTCACAGGGATGCGCCCGGACTAGGAGGGATGCTAATAAAACCGTTGCCTGTAGCAGCATGGACTTGACAGCTTTCAGCGCTTCCTTTGAGCTGTGTGAGCTGGGGGATGAGGACGTGCACACGGAAATGCCCATGCAACCATCCAGCTCTGGCCTCGCAGCCACAGGCTGTCCAAACGGAAGATGTTTTCCAAGAGCGTTTCGGCTGCAAGACGTGAGGGTGCTTGGAACAGTCCTGACTCGGGCAGACGGGGAGCAGGTGAGGCTGAGCTCTACTTGTCTCCACGGGGAGATGAAGCCAGACTTCATTTCCAACATGCACTTGGCCTCCTGCCCTGCTCTGCATCCTCTAGAAGGTGAGAAAGGATCATCTGTGACCTCAGGTCTCTCCTGGTCAAAGCCAGCCCCGGCGCAGTGGCCCGGTGGAGATGAAGGCTGCTGTACCTGCCTGCAGTGACCCAAACCAGGGGCAGCTCAGAGCCCCAGAGGGCAATGCCTGTCCCCACGCCGTGCGCCCTCCCTGTGCACAGGAGTCCCCAAGCAGAGTTACCCAGAGCGGTCTGTCACGCAGGAGGTGGGGAGGCACACAAAGGAGCAGCTCCCAGCCTGTCTGCGTGCCGCAAAGGGTGCAGACTTGTGAAAGAGGCAAGTAGTCCCCAAAAATGAGAGATTTGGCAGATGAGAGCTGCTGAGCGAGCCCGCTCCCAGGCTTGGGGCCAGAACCAGCTGCCACCATGGGCACCTCACCCTTATCCCACACGGCATCCACAGCCTGGCTGGAGAACGGGTGCTGGACACTGCACAATGACATCTCAGACATCTTCCTTATGCAAACATCTTAAGAGTCATTAAAGGCCCTGGATCCCCACATCAATCGACACCAGGAAGGATGTGCTGCAGGTTGATGCTGCTCTACACTACCTCTCACAGCCCCGCTCGCCCTATCGACCCTCTGGGAGATGACGGAGTCCAGAGACATGATCTAGAGCAAGAGGAGATGTTGTGAACCGCTTGGATGGAATGAAAAATTGGAATCAGCCAGAAAATACATGGTACATAATGTCACACTCAAAATCTACTACGAACAAGTGTCCATAAACACTGAGGGGAAAAATCTAAGCAATTAAGTAATTTTAAATGTCAAATAGCCCATGGACCCCACATTTGGACATGACAGATGAACAAAAACATAGACATTAAAAATTCCTGAAAACTAACAAAGGAACAATGATTAATTTCTCTCTGTTCCAGGGCAATCACATTATATACACACAAAAGAGTCATAAAAATTCCAGGATGACGGAACAAAATCCTTACAGAGCTCCACAGATAAAATACAACCATACTGGAAGGAGCTGGAACAGTCCAAAAAAAGAGCGTGCCCGGGGATGGCTCCTTGTCCTGGTTTCGGCACTCCTATATATCGCGCTGGATAAAACACCTTCCCCGGAGGATGCGGCCACAAGATTGCACCTGGAGAAAGTGCTGGCGAATGCCGTGTCCCAGCTCGAGATGGGACAAACCCCTCTTGCTTACAGCAGCGGTTCCACTGTGCTTGCTGCAAGCAGCCACACGCGGAACAAGCTGGGCATTGCCCCCGTGTAAAACCCAAGCACCAGGTGCCAAAGGAATTGAGGATGCGGATACATCAGTGGTGGCACAAGCAAGGACGGTGCAGAAGGAAACAGGTAAAGAGGTCAGCATCCTAGCCCTGCTACGGCCAATTTAAAACTTCTATTGAACCCTCAGTGCTGGAGCAGAGCATTTAGGAATGCAAGAAAATGAAGGAATAAAATCAAATCATTTCAGGCCAAGAGGGGGCTTCTTTCTTTCGTGTAAGTGAAAGATATTCCAATCCAAAACCACAAAGAAAAGATCATTAAAAGAGGCCGCAGTGGTGCTCAGTGACTGTTCATTGACTTTTTGTGGGATGTTTTTCATCACAAATGGCTGTGCAGTCTGCAAAATTAATTAAGGAGGGTGCTGAGTGGTGCCAGGGGCAGAGGGGGATTTAGGGGCTGCCCCTGTGGGCCACAGACCCTTTATGAGGAGAACAGTCCCTCTCACCCACCTTGGCTCCGCAGCGATGGTCCCCTGGGACAGGCAGCCACAGAGCAGCAACAGCCAGAGAGGAGGGTCCCAGCATCTCCAGGAGAGCCGCATCCCCTGCACTTCAGCACTGGCTGCATCCCGAGCAATCCTGTCCGTGCTGGAGGCTGCAGCCCAGCTCCAAGCCTGCTTATAATTCACTCCTCAGCGCTCAGCAGCCCGGAGCGGTGAACCCGGACGATGAGGACATCGTTCCCTCATCCTAATGGGCCATGAAACTTCAGCATGCTCAGGATACCCAGAGTCCTGTCTGGGAAAAGAGACAGAAAAAATGTGGGGCTTGCGGCAAAATGGTTTGAAACGGCTCAGGAAACGGCAAAATGCATCACAGCAAGAGAGGGGAGAAACAGGAATGTGGGAGCACCGGTCTTGCCACAGTGCGGGGGACCAGCCCTGGCTGCGGAGATGCCTGCACCCCAGTAGGTCCCTGGGTGCAGCTGTGTCCCCGTGTCCCCACCTGGCCCTGGCCAGTGATGGCAGCAGCCGTGCCTTGCGCCTTCTCCGCTCCAGTCCCCCAACTTCCTGGCCAGGAGAGGTGTGCCTGGCGAGAGCCATGGCAACTCTTACACAGAACGTCAACAAAAAATCAGCAAAATAATGACTTTCTTATTGAAATCTCCAGGGAGGGAGAAAGGCTTTCAGGCCAGATCTGCCCAACATAAAACAGGCTTTAAAATTTTTCAGTAGATGCTGAAGCTGAGTTAAGGCGAGAGCCCGCTCCAGCTCCGCCACATCCCAGTTTGCTGGGAGCGAGAGCTGGGAGAGCCATGGACACGGCTGTCTAGCCTTCCCGCAGGGCCGGGCGAGACGGCACAAACACAGCGGTTGTGCCAGTCCCTGAGCTTGAGTGAGCTGCACCAGCATATGGATGGCTGGAGCCTGGATACTGGCTTGGAGAGGTGGGAGAGGGACACCTTGGATTAATCCTATTTTTTGTTTGGCATACATCTTTTCAACCCAAATCCAGTGGTTTAAAAAAAAATTTTAAATGGAAAAATTCAGCTAGAATACAGTTTTCTACACTGGGTGTGAAATACTCCTCCTTCGCAGGCTGTCGGGGACAGTCCCCCACCTTTCCTGTGAGCAAAGGCAACCCTCCCGCCTTGCTGCTCAGCAGGGACCCAATTACACATATGAAGCTGACCCAGCCAAAACGCAGCCCAGAAGAGTTTGACAAAAAGTTGGGAACCTGCCAAGAAATTCCTAATTGAAAGTGGTTCCTGAGACGTCGATCAGTGGGGTCTCCGTCTGGTGAACCCTCCTCTGTCACCGTGAGTTACAAGCACGCTCTGGTTTGAAATGAGGCAGAGTAAATCTCATCGTATTTTTATGAGCCCCTTTTCCTCTTGCACGGGCTGGGCTTCGGGCGCATGCTGTGCAGCAGAAGAGCGGTCGCTTTGCCTTTTTCCATATCCGTCTCCTTCTCTGAGTGACAGGGCAGATTATTAACAGATTAAAAATTCAAGCTGTAATAAATCAAGTCCCCAAAAGTGAGTTGCAGCCACAGGCGGGGCAGCGACGGGCAGGCAGAAGAACAGATGTGATTTCCAGTGGCACGGACTCTGCGATGTGTCCCCCCAACCTTCTCCCAGTAACATGATCCAGATGGGACGCTTGGAAGCCACCGGGATACAGAGCTATCGGGGGACACAAGCCACGCAGGCCGCTCCTCAGGGGCTGAGCAGGGTTGTTGAGAAATGAAGCAAGGAGAGAAGTGCTGTTACATCGCTGCTGCTCCCACGCGGTCTGTCTCAGCGCCTGGCTGCAGCTCGGCGGTGGTCGAAGTTGAAATGGAGGTGGGTACATTTCTCCCACCTCCACCTCAAGTTCGACCACCGCCGAGCTGCAGCAGGCAGCCCCCAGCAATCTCCAAAGGTCTCCGGGACCTTGCCCAGGGCTTTGCTCCGGAGCAATAATGGGCCACTGTAAAGCATCCTGCCTGCTGCGGAGCTGTCTCCAAAGAGCTGTTTCACACCTCCTCGGGCGTGAGGGTCACAGACCAGATGTTCCCCATCAGCAGTCAGATCCCAGTATATGTTACACCGGATTTAAGCCCTGCAGTCGAATTGCCTTCGTTTTCTCCAAGGGAAGTGATGCTCGTTCTTTGAGCAGTATTTGGCTGGGAAGTGAAGAGGATGAACGCAAGGAGCACGATCCTTGGTATACAGAGCAGAGCTTGCCTTCCCGAGGTCTCTTCCAAAATAACTGCTAGCAGCCAGAGATGCCTGGCTCTGGAAAAGCATGCTGTCATTTGGGACGCTGACCTGGCAGGACAGCACGCATCAGGGTACTGCAGGCAAACTCATTTCATCATCCCTCTCACCCCGGCAAAGCGGGGATGCTCAGAGGTTCAGCCACTGATGGGGAGCTGAGCTTTTACAATGCCACAAGAAATGGCCTCCTTGGTGGAGGACCCCCACCAGGAATAGTCCTTGTTCCACCACCGGCCAGCCTCAGCTGCAGGGACCCTAGCTGGTCTTCCAGCTTCATCCCTGGTGCTGGAGAATCACAGTGAACCGGAGGGAGAAAGGACAGGCCTGTGACCCACAGGCATGTCCAAGGGAGAGGAACAGCTTCAGATAATACCCCTTCAGACACCAGAAGCCTCTGCTTCCAACAGGACATCCCTTTGGGAGCTTTGGGCAGCCTCATAGACCCATTTGCAGCCACAGGGCTTGGGGGCTGCAGGCTGACCACCATGAACCAGAACTCAGTCTGCAACAGGATCAGTGCTGGTGGCACAGGGAGCAGCGTAAGGACGTTGTCCTGGCACTGCCCAGAGAAAGCAGAGGAGGGGCTGCTCTCGCAGGAGGATTTATCTAATGCCCTCAACGCTGTCGAACACAATAGCCTAATCTCCACGACACGTGCCCTCCCAGGAGGACTGCATTAGTATCGCTCTCACCAGTCCAACTGGAAATATCTCGAAGAGCAGCTCTGAGCCTCACCCACGGCAGCTGAACTGGCCCAGGAGGTGGGTTGGGTTCTGCTTCCTCCAGTCTGCACAGAAACAACCCCAGTCCTGATCAGACAGCCCGGTCACTGACTATGAGACTCTGGAGAGGCGGGATCTGTTACAGAAATTGCAAGGACCTGTTCCAGGATCCTAATCTCCTTGCAAAGAAATCTCATCCCAAAGCTGTTGCTTTCTGCTGCTTGTAAAGAAATCATGCCTTTGCTGAATGCCAAAGCAGGGAGCTGCTGCCAGCTCTTGATCGATCACTTAAATGTAGAGAGAGACAGCCAGGTTCTTTCAGGGAAAGTCACATTTTTTTGAGAATCAAAGATCGGGGAGAGGTCCCCTTCCCTTAGGACAGTGACCACGAGCCACGGTGCTGGAACGTGGCTGGTAGCAGAAGGGAGGGAGCTCCATCTGGAGCAGGCGCCATGCAGGGCTTTTTCACGCGTGTCAGG
The DNA here is from genome assembly GCF_036417535.1 of Chlamydotis macqueenii. Classification (NCBI taxonomy): domain Eukaryota; kingdom Metazoa; phylum Chordata; class Aves; order Otidiformes; family Otididae; genus Chlamydotis; species Chlamydotis macqueenii. Next base: position 2,397,914 of record NC_141581.1, on the reverse strand, counting down.
AAGGTCAGAGCATCACAGAAACATGCTCCAGCGTTTAGGCTCTTGCCATGGTGCAGACTCATGGTGCCTCCCTTCACCCAACGCCTCTGCTGCAGAATTGCTTTCGTCAAGTACCTGGGTAACATCACTCGTGCAGGCTGTCACCTCTGTACCATCCCTCACCCTGGCTTGGGCTTAGAGCAAAGTGACACAGTGAGTTTGGGGAGCTCAGTTCAGGAGCTGCAGGTCCACAGAGATTCACCATCCCTGTCCTTACTGCAGATCCTCATGGGGATCCTTGTGGCTCAGCCCTGGCAGGTCATCGGGCCACATTCACGCTCCAGCGCTAAGAGAGGGTGTTAGGGAATTTATTTAATTCCTCCTGGCAAAGCATGTGAAGGACTCACCTGCCCCTGGGTGCTGGTGGTGTGCCCAGGAGGGCTCGTCCCAGGACCACTGCTCACTCCTCCCTCTCCTTGACGTTCCAGCCAGGTATAATCCTTTAAAAGGCGCGTAGCTGGTCTCGGCGTGCTGCCATCCCGCATTATGGCCCTGCTGCACAACTCCAGCTCCAGCTGAGGGTTTGCAGCTGGAGCTGCCTGCACAGTCAGGCTTCCATTTCTGCCTCTGGTGCGGGGAGAGCTGCTGGGGCAGAGGGGGTTCACTTCAAAGCTGTTCTGCTTCTTATAAAATCCCCTGCCGCGGAAACAGGGTTGCCTGGAATTTACAGATGCCTGGCAGGTCTGCAAATAAAACACTCGGATCGGTTGGCTGGCTTGGGGCGAGTGTTTAAGTATTGATATTACGGTGACATATGGAAGCATCAGCTCAGAGCAGAGCCCTGCACTGCACGCATAAAGGCGGGATTCGCCCCAAAGGGATGCACAGCAGTCAGAGAGAAGGACCTGGTGCATCAGGACAGAGGAATAACCTGGCCTTTGAGCTGAACTGAACCACTTCTGGAGTAGCGGTGGGGGTCAGCCCTGAAACAAGGGCTGGAGGGGAGACACAGGCAGGGACTTGAGGCAGGTCTCTAGCAGCTGAGCTGCAGACATTTAAAAAAACCTCAAGCGTAAATGCAATGCCAGGAGATCCTGCCTCACAGGAGCAGGCTGCATGAGTGCTCCTAGTCAACAGCAATGCAAAATACAATGGATTTGCTTAAATCCCCACCCCCAGCACAGACCACAGCCAAAGCAACCTGCCCCCAGGACAAAGAGAGCAGGAGCCTGTCATCTCCCTTCCTGAATGTGCCTCTGTTCCCAGTAGAGTCTTTCCTCAGGGCCCATGAACCCCAACGCCTGGCCAGCCCTCCGCTTCCCGCTCCTGGCACAGGGGCAAGTCCACCCCGCTCTTGCTCCTCAGATTTTTAGCTATCCCTGCCCTTGCTAGGAGATGGTCAGCAGCTCACGGGGATTGCTGGTGCTGTAGGAGGGCCAAAAGCATCCCAAGGGTCACCTTTAGAGGTTAAATCTCCGCTGACTGCAGAAGGTCTCTGGACGTTATGTGTTTTAAAATACCACTAAAAAGGATGCACCCAGAAAGGCAACTAAACCAGCAGGGAAAGTGATTTGCTCCATATTTAAACTCTAAGAAATGAATTTCAGATCCAGACTTTCCTAGCCCTCTGGGCTGGCATCTACCTTGCTCTCTGCGGAGCACGCCGCTCCTGCCAGACAAGCCCTGCACACCAGCTCCACAGCCAATAAATCCTCCTCTGCATTAAATATTGCAGGTCTCAATTAATTAAATGAGCACAACAACCACGGTCCCTTCAGCAATTAGAGAAGTGGCTGAGTAATTAGATGGAATGTTAATTTAATTTCCAGGAGGTGGAAAGAAAAAGAAAGGAAAATAAGAAAGAGTAAATGGGATTACATTTGATGAGAGGGAAATTAAAAGTCACTTAATCATAAAGCAATTAAAGTTCCCCAAACTAAGTAGCTAGAAAAAACCCAAAAACCGAGAAGGACAGGACCACCAGCGTGTATTGTAAACGATGTTCACCCAGGTAGAACACTGGCTGAGGGCCCATGTGTACATGGATTTGTGTAACGTCCACCCTGGCTTAGCCTTGCCTTTCCCCTTCGTTAGGGAACAGGGAGAAGGCTATTGCCTTGCAAATAACTGCTTCATCCTGGCCGTACCTCCAGATAATGCTCTTATCAGCCTTCCTCAGCTAAGTAAGATCAGTTGTCCTCTGCCAGGAGAAACAGAAATGCAAGGCGAGCAACTCCCCACAGCCCAGAGGCCCTGCCGCAGGGAAACTGGGGCTGGTGGTCCAGGGGACAGGCAGGCAGGGTCACCCCCAGCACGTGCAGCTCCAGGGCTGGGGGGTCACTCCTCACCGGCACCAGGCTTCGAGCAGCTACACCCTGCATGGCACATGCCCTCCCTGTGAGTTGCCTTTTCTCTGCACATTTTTACATCTGTTTCAGATTTAAATATTGTTTTCCAGCTGTTTGGAGCATCAACAGGTACGAGGCTTCACCCAGAAGCCTTCCAACAGACCGTGAGGGGTCCTGCAACAAGGATGCCCAAAGCCCATCCAAGGGTTTGCTAGAAGAACTGGAGGCTGAAGCGGAAAATTCCCGTTTGGGCATAAGACACAGGGAAGACATTCAGCATTCAATTTGCCGGAGGGCTGACAGCCCCTGTGAGGTCCCGTGTCATCAGCTGGAACATCCCAGCCCACACCTTTCCCTTTCCTGACCTGCCTTTCAGGGTGGGAGAGCCAGCGTGCGATATACGTTTCCCAGCCCCTCCACGCCGAGCAAGAGGCAGGGGTGGGTGCCAGGCTCTTGGGCGCGATGAAGCTGCCTGAGTGCAGCTCCTGTTGGCCTCCTGCCTTATCCCAGCCTGCAGCAAGGTTTAGAGATAAAGGCAGGTTTTGTTCCGTTTAATTAGAGCTGGCATGGCAGAGCTTCTTGCTGCCAAAGGCTGACAGGCAGATTAATTAATCCGCTCACTGTTGTCACTCAGAGTTGGCTCCTCAGCAGCAAAGTGGCGGGGACCTGGAGAGGAGCAGAAAGCCTCAGCAGCGCAGAAAAGCCAGTGGGGAGAAGGGATGGAGGGAGAGGTTTTCTCCCTGTTGATTCTTTTCCCTTCAGAGGGCTCAAACCTCCTCCTGCCCAAGCATCTCCCTGAGGCTCTGGAGCTCCACTAACCTCCAGCAAAAGCCAGATCTTCTGAGCTGAAGGACTCAAACCCTCCAATGTGAAACCATCCGGGATGATGGCAGGGCTTTTGCAGAGAGTAAAACAGGGAGTTAATGCCCCTGCAGACCTTTGGGAAGCAGCAGATGGTTTGCTAGCATTAGAAGTCTGATTTTATTACAGAAAGCCATGTGAAACAAAGCAGAGCAGAAACCTCATGCGAGCACCGTGCCTCCAGCCGGCGAGCAGCCCATCAGGCTGCAAACACCCATGCTAATTCCAGTACCCACAACTCACTGCCTTTTAATTATGATGTGCTGCGTTCACAGCAATCCAAGAGGAAAACACTATTTTCCACCAAACAGCTGCATCTGAAATGTTATTCGAAGGCTGGAAGCAATCACAGCAGCAGTGTGTAGAGGTGTAACAGCAGCTCAGAGCACTGGACTCTCGCTCAGGGCCAAATTAGACATCCCCCGCTCTGCTGGCATGTCACGGGCAGGGTTTAGTGCTCACACCCTGCTCCTGTACAGCAACACAGGGCCGGCTGCCTCCCGTCTCCAGCCGCTGGCCTTGTGTGCCAGTGGAGGCAGGTGTGTAGGAAGGCATGCCGGGAGGATTGTAGGCTGCAGCAGGTACAGACTTGTTCGGGAAAAAAAGAGCAGTAGGAAGGGACTGAGTCCTTGGGAAGGCTCAGAGGGAACAGCTGTGGCCACTCGAGCTCAAGAACAACAAGGGAAAACTGGGAGGGATGAAGAGGAACTAGGAATCAAAAGAAATAGATCCACAGGAGTCGGCCTCTTCAGCCTGGGAAGCCAAGGAGTGAGGAGGCAGGATGGAGTGCTGTAGGCACCGTTGCAGGCACGGGAGACTGCAGAGCTAGAGAGGGACGATTTAGACTAAAGACGAACATTTGCTCTGGCGTAAACGGGCACTAGCTGGCTGCGTATAAACCTGGAGCATGGCTCTCAGTCATTAGGGAGACAGGAACAGCTTTGCCAGGCAAAAGCCCAGCTGCTTTAGCGTAAGGCCCTGTGATATATGAACTCCGTACGAGGGCCCTTTCCCCTCCATGGGTTCCTCTGCGTGTCCCCCAGTAGACAGCCTGGCCCCAACGTGTTTCCCTGCGGCAGTACCTGCACACGAGCTGTCCCACAGCACTCAGCATGCTTCAGCTTTGCTCCAACCTTTCTCTTGGCCTCTGGTGCAGCATCATCCCAGCCTGGCTGGAAAAAAAAACGCATTTAGGAAGGCAAAAGAGCGAAGTCCCGAGGCAAGCCCTGCTGTATTCCCCTCCTTGGGGTCACATTCCCCTCCGGTGGCTCAGGAGGCTCCATGCCCTCCCCAGCTCAGCCCCAAACCCCCTCCCCGTCCCCCATCATCAGCCAGCTTCCTTCGGCTCCCCAGATCTCTCCCTGCAGATCCCTTCCTCTCCTCAGCATCCTGGGGGCACAGCTAGAGCCAGACCTCTGCCCCTGCCCTTCCAGGTCTCCAGTCCCCTGTGGCCGGGTCCAAAAATCCCACCTGGCCTCAGTGTTAATCCCTGCCATGCCATGAAGATGTCAAAAAAGCTGCCAGAGGGCTGCCTTTAGAGAAGGGAATTGTTTTATGTGCACTGCAGTCGCTCTCAAAATGTGACTTTGCTGGGCGCTGCCCACATTTAAAGCACATGAATAAAGTCAGGGCTGAAGCACAAGCGCCAACATGGTGCCAGGCGTGAGACAGCCCTTACTTTTAACACAGTAAATGAGAGCATAAGCCTTGTCTTTCTCTGAGGTATGAAGGTCTGGCCTTTCTCGTCGGGGGCATGCTGCTGGAGGGGAGGCTTGGGTGGGCGCCAGCCTGGGCTGCTCCACCTCGCTACATGCAGGCTGCAGGCAAGAGGCCGGGTCCTGTCCCGCATCCCTCGGCCGTGCCCTGCCTTCCGAGAGCTGCCGTGGGCAGCGGTGCTGGACTATCCCTGGGAAACTTGCAGGGGAAGGGCAGAGGCGGCTCACTGCTTGGCTGGTGTCACTGCATGAGAACTCGCTGCCTGTTACACCAGCAAGCTCGGAGATCCTCCAGCAGATCTGCTTGGATCCAAACAGCCCGGAAAGGGAGCAAAGAGGACTTTTGCCTAGTGGGAGGGTGTCTTCATTGTACAAAATACACACAGAGATGCTTCAGTTTCCCAATTCCCTGTCTCCCTGGGCTGCTCCCATGGCACCTCTGCTCACCTGGAGCAGGACGCTGTAAAATTAAGCATCTGTTCCAAGTCTGTCCCCTGCTTCACGAGCCCTTGAGGGGAAATACACACGATCCGCTCCTGGGGTTTTGCAGAGGCTGCACAAGTCCTGCATGCCTCCAGGATGCTGCTGCCTTTTATTGTTTATTTGCTTAGCAGCAATTATAGCAGCGTAATTACAATCAGTGCTCGTTTACATAAAGAATCACTTTGCCTGGCTTCTGGGACCCCTGCTCTCCGAGCCACATGCCAAGACAAACCTCAGGAGCCTGACAGCACTGGTTCCCTGTTTGCGTCCATGCAAAAATTAACATGACACTAGGTCCAGGGAAATGGAAAACAGGAGAGAAGGAGGGAGAGGCCCCTGCCCCCAGCCAGCTTGGCCCACATTTGCCTCTGGATGGGGAAGCTGGGAGCACAGCGGTGTTTACACGCGCTGTCAAGGGGAATGGTACGGCTACGCTCACCCTTTAGCTGTGAATTAACAGCCAGCTCCATCCCAGCAATTAATGGGTTTGTACAGACCGGCGCGAGCATCGCTCCTGTGCTTGCTCCTTGCTACCTATAAAAGAGAAGCAAGTTTATGCAGAATCCAGTACTTGGGCAGGGTCAAAACTCACCTTTTTGTGTGCGTGCAGCATCTCGAGGCACCAGCTGAGAACAGGTTAAAAAAAAAAAAAGTCCAGGGACACAAGCTCATCCTGACTTTTCTTCCTTCCCTGCATCAAGCTGACTTGGCTTTACTCCTCAGAAATCAAAGAAAAGTCTGTAAGTATTAGGTTGATTTTCCAAAGAATTCTTTTTGAGCTTTTTAAATAAGACGCAGGTTTTCAAGTGAGCTCAGTACAGGGCCACCCCAGACAGTAGCAAGGGAAGAAAAACATTTTGTCCACAAAACTTGTGGACAAAGTCCACAATCCCATATCCAATCAATATAATTGATCGATCCCTAAAATCGATCAATTATATTCCAAAACTCGATAGGTGAAAATCAAGCTGATAGCTAAAGAAGTGGTTTTTGAGATCAGGTGCTTTGATAAGCATTTGGAAGCTCCTGTTGAAGAGCAGCTGCATTCGGAGGTTTTTATTGCACACTCTCGTCCTAGGCTCTTCTTGCCCTCACCTCTTCAGATAAAAAACTAACCTGAGGGTTTTGGCACATCTAGGAAAGTTAGGAGCATGTGGATACTGGGGATGGACAGTGTGACATCGAGACATCCGTACGCTGTCACATGCCAGGAGAGGAGCAGCAGCTCCCGCCGGGCTCTCCACCAGCCTTGGCCATGTCTCTCGGCTGTTTTTCTCAACAAGTCTGCAAGAGCCCAGAGGTGGCATGTGCTGGGGTTACATTGGTCAGGATCAAAAAAGGATTTATTCCCTTTGCCAGGCTGCAAGCGTAGTCCGAGCCTGCCTGTCCTGGAGAGCCTGCTGCCCTGTTCTGCCTGGAGATGGGCTGTTCCCAGAGTCTGGGTCTGCGCTTACTGTTATTGCTGCTGGGGACGGCTAAAGCCACCTTTTCAGTCCTCTCCTTCCCTGGGATTCCCAGAATCTGGGAATTGCTAATTGCAGACTACTTGTGCCCTTTAGAGGCCTCACCCCTTCCAGCATCACCCCCTTGTCCTGCAGCCCTGCTCTGGCTCAGAGGCTGGAAAAGGCCACTGGCAGCAGCTCTGCTCTCCATCCTGTCCTGCTAAGCTCTCCTTGCTTGCCCCTGCCATTTTGGAAGCCAGCTCACCCACCACCCCTCTCCAAGGCACAGAGCCAAAATGGTGAGGCAGGTCCTGCTGCCTTCACGCCCTTCCCCTGGATCTCAGAAGCTTTTTGGATTTCCTACTTCAGCAGCCAGTGACCGGGGGCATTATTTTTCCCAGGGCTTTTTTGGGGATTTAAACAGGATCAGCAAGGCAGGAAGAGCCCAGTCACAAGGGAGAGGATGCCTGTGAGTGCCTGTCTCAGGAGAGCACTTGTCTGGGCTTCCTGGCTGCTCAGCTCATGGTCTCTGGGATCTGTTCTCTGTCTGAAGCAGCGATGACAGGCTCTGCCTCCCTCCTTTGCACAGAGGGATCCCGGCAGCCACCTCGGTAAGGGGTATTTGCCCCAGGGCCGGTCACGGGAGATGGTTTGCCTAGAAGTTACATCATTTATGTTTTAAGGGAAGACATTCCCAAATCCTACTCTGCTCAAAGGCCTTCTCCTTCCTCTCTAGCATTTTTGCTTGGGGAGATGCCCTTCCTTGCCCAGAGCATTGCTGACGTGCTCATCACACCTCTGAAGACAGACCAGCACCCCATCAGAAGGCTTTGAGTCCAACAGGAGTTACCAAATAGCTGGCAGAGATCAGTCACGGAATAATACCTTTTTCATGAGCTATTTGCATTGTAAAGATGTTATACATCACCCAGAGACAGTCGGCGTGTGGGTGAGGCAGGCTCGGAGGGCTGATGTGGTGCCAACAGATGAGATGCAGAAAGCAACCACACATGATGAGCCACTCCAAGGTTTTAGTTTCATTGATTATAGGTGTCAGGCTCAAGGAAACAACATTCAGGAAACAAACCAGCAGAGCTCATCACTCCTGCAATTCCCAGCTACCAGAAAATCCATCTATAGGGCAGCAGCGGCAGCAACAGAGCTGGTTTGTAGAAGGGTTCAAGTAAGGCAAGGCTAGAAAGAGAAAACTCCTGCCACGAAAGTCCTGGACTGCCCAGACAACCTGGGGATTTTGGTATCACAAATGCCACCAGCAGCGGTAAAGCTGTGCGTAGGTTTTTTTTTTTTTCCTGTGAATTTTGTTCCCTCCTGCAGCACCTACTGACTCCCTGGGGCTATAAGCCAAAAATGTGCAGGGTTAATGAGTTCAAATGATTTCATCCCAATTCACAGGCAACAGACTCATCCCAAGGCATGGGGAGACCCGAGGTCTTTCTGTGCCCGCCCGGTCTGGGGTGTCCCAGCCAGGGGCACGCAGCAAGGACAGCTCCCCTCCGCTGTTCCTTCTTCGCTCTTCTGCTTTCATTAGCACTGCTCGTTCCTTTGGGCTTGGATCCAGAGCGAAATCTCATCTCCGGAGGATACATTTTTAGACAGTTTACAAAATCTGGCTTCCTGCTTTTAAATATCTTAGTTTCTTTTGTTTCCCATCACCTGGAAAGTAGGTGTGAGAAAAGTTATTGTCCCCAAGTGACTCTGTGGGTGATCTTGCCATGAGTGGGCAACCTCCATGGCTTTAGAAGGAGTCAGAAGCAAAGTACCCTCAAGGCATCTGGGCATGCTGACCGAACCTGCAACCATCCCAGGCACTGCTGTCACCTCCTTCTTCCTCATTTCTGTGATAGGGTACGACGTTCTCCCCTGCAGGAGAGGACCACCGTCAGAGTGGAGGTGCTGGGACACAAAGCTGGGATAAAACAAAACAGCAGAAGGACCGACCGGCATCAGTCCTGAGACTCCATCACAGCTCCTCCTCGAGTCCTGGGATGGGCACCGTTGGCCCAGAGTGTCAGACCCCAGCATATTTCTGCTGTGTTTCTTCTTGCCAGGCAAGCCTGGGCCAGGCGTGACACAAAGTGTGCTCTGTCTCACACATCCTCTTGGCACCGGGCGCACGCTGGCACAGCCACCCACCACGGGAAGCTGGTGGTGGGGGGAACTTGGCTACCTAGAGGCAGGAGTTAAGGGGGTTTCGCCATGTCTAGGCTTCTCTTCACGGCTGCTGGCTTAGCAAAGCTTTTGAGGTGACATCGTCCCTGGACCATCCCGTTCATTCCTTTCTTCAGAACTGCAGCAAGTGGTTTTCCTACTGGCAATTTTACATCAAATAGTGTTTGCTAGAGGAGAAAAAAAAAAACCAACCCTTTTTTTTAAACACAGAAAACCTGTCAAATGCTCTGGAAAATTGTGCGTATATCTTTTTGGTGGCACCTGTCTGATCTCCAACCCTGAGCTGAGAAACTCACTCCAGGCAGCAGCTCTGTGGGCGAGCACAGCCTCGCCAGGGCTGCTAACCTCCAGCTCTGCCCTGGGGAGCCGCAGGCCCCCTCCAGCCCCACGGGCAGGAAGGATGCCCCTCTCTGCAGTGAGGTGATGGGGTGTAATATGGTGGTATTCTAGGCGCTGCTTGAATAAGAGAAGCAAAGCGGGAAGGCAGCAGCAGCTGCCCTAGCTCAGCAACCACAGGAGATACTGCTTTGTTTCTAAGACATCTCTCTGCAACCACAAGCTCAGCAACAGCTCCCACCCGTGAAGGATTAAGCGAGGACTAAACCCAAGGACAGCACTCTCAAGATTTGGGAGCACAGGTACTCAGGAGCTCTGCTCCCAGGGACTTTGTGCGGAGGTGCCTGAGCATCTCTGCTTGCGGGTTGCCCTTGGCCCACCAGCACACAGCGCAAGGCGGTGGGTCCCCTTGCCAGGACCCCCTGCACAAGGCATGCGAGGGGCCAGAGCCACCCCTTGCCCAGGGCCACGGAGGCCACATCCTGGCCTTTTGTTCTTGAAAGAGAGCATGCAGGCGATTGGGTGCCAGCCACAAGAGCTTGTGCTGGTGCCTGCTTCCTCCCTTGGCACGCAGCAGTGCCCAGCGCCTCTGGCCAACTCTTGCTTGCGTAAACAGCCCAAGTAACGAAGATAAATGAGGCTGAGTGGCAGGGGAGGGCAGCACGTGGGCTGCCAGCCAGCCTTTCCCTGTAAATCAGGGCACACTGCAGGGCTCTGGGGCCATGCTTTTGGTTAGGGACTACAGAATCCCACAAGGTGCTTTATGAGATGCCTTAGACTGGCTCCCCCAAATCACCAACTGCTTGTTTTAAGAGTGTGAGCAGAGGGTTTAAGGTGTTTTTTCAGACTGGCAAAAAAATTCACTCAGAGAAACACATCTCCACATAAAATACTCCAACTCAGTAACAAAAAATGTTCCCTGAGTTGCAACCATTCCTCAGGCATTTCACAGACCCAGCCTCAGGCACGCATGCTCATAACCATGGCAAGATTTCCCATGGCTCTGATGCGAGGGGGTACAAAGCCTGTTTTCACCAGGCAGAAGGTGCCTCCTCTTCAGCGGGTCTCACCAGGTGCTCCTGGCACGAGGCTCAGCCCACAGGTGAGCATTGCCATTACCTCCGTGTTGCTCATCCAAGGAGGCTGACAGCTCATCGATTTGTGATGGCAGTCAGAGGCAACCAGCCCCTACGGTGATGCCGATGCTTCCCACCAACAAAGGCTAACCTTCCTGCCCCAGCCCTAGGGTCTATGTCTCAGCTGCATGTTCTAAGGGATACAAGAGGTTAATATTTAAAAAAAAACCTGTCTTGAGCCATTCTAATGCTGCCGCAGAACAGAGCACCCCTGCCAAGAAGCTTATCTGAGGCTCTTTGTGAACAAAGTGAACCCTGGAAGGTGGCGAGGCTCAGTGACAGGGAGCAGGGATGCAAGCCAAGATCGCTGCCTCTGGCCAGAGGAGAAATTTCCATCTTAGAAAGGAGCCACCCCGTTCCGATAACCCCGCTGTTCCCACCACGGCGAGGGGCCTCAAGGGGCCTGGGGACCCTGCTTCCTGGGAGCTGCCGGCACAGCCCAACTCTGTTGTGGTAGCATCTCATGGTTTCAACTGCGCGACGGACTCAACTAAAAAGCATCCATAAGGAATGCAGCAGAGCGCAAGCATCCCTCCACTGAGCTCGGCCTTTCTGCTGGCTCCTGCACCTCCTAAATTCGGACAGGAAAGAACCTCCTCGCCAGGCATTAACCACCGCAGTGACGCGGCACTTAGCGCCTGTCTGCTTTGCGCACCGTAAGTTTGAGCTCCCGCAGAAACCGAGTATCACACCACAGAGATACAATGAGCCTTTCAGCTCTTAAAACCTCTGGAAATAAACTTCAATGAGCTGTATGTCTAATGAATGTGTGGGAAAATCTCGGAGCAGCCAGAATTTCACAGAGGCCCCAACTCACTTTCTGCTTCCCAAATCCTCCCGAGGCAGCACGGATTGGGAATGGAAAGCGAGTGACTCCAAGCAAGTGCTCTTTCCATCCCAACACCCAGCCGGGGAACGATAAAAATCAGCTGTGACCCGGCACAGCCCATCTATAACTCTGTGTTTATTTTTAATTGGGGGAATTGGTGGCTCAAAACTGAGTCGGGCCCCAGCAGTTCCTGGAAATTTAATCCACAGATCACTCCTCTGGAGCTACCGTGTAGCAGCTAAGTGACCCCGGACTTCGAGCCCTCTCTGTGCAGCTGGGAGGAAGCCTCACTCGCCTGTGATTTACTGTGCTTTGCAGCTGGAAAACCTGCTACAGCCCCAGGCAAGCTCAGCAGGCAAAATATCAGGGAAACTCTCTGGCCCTGTGGCTAGGGAAAGGCAAAGAAAACCATGCAAGGTAGGAACACAGGGGAGGGACCACCGGGCTGGACTAGAGATGTAGGGGCAGCTGCATCCACTGCTTCAAGCGCAGACAACCAAGTCGAGCGGTGCCACAGCCCTTCTGTGAGCTCCAGGTGAGCACCAAGCTGCTCCCAACATCTCATCCTCTCCAGGGGACTGGAACTCATTGTCCCAGGTTTGCTTACTCTCCAAAATCAGTGTAGGAGACTCAATGAAATATTTCTTGCTCCCTGGGGCACCAGAGGAAGAACAGGTCTGTCCACTCCCAGAGAGATGCCAACAGATAGGAGCCGGTGTGGAAAGATCCCGATTAGACTTGGCAGGCAGCACGAGCAAAACTTCCTCTTATCCTCGCACGCCCTGCCGTTGGCATAGCTCTCCCACTGATCCTCTGGAGTGGCAGTGGGGTTTAATCTCCATGGAGATGGGTCTAATACAAATCCGTGATCCGCCGCAGGTGGTGGCTTGGCTACTTACAGCTCATGATGAGCCAGACCACTTTTTTACTTCTGTTCTCCATCCCTTTTGGCAGCCACCCTAGCAGTCTGGGTGCCAGGACAGGGCTAGGGGACTGCAAGGGCTCTCAGAACCTCCGTAGCCTGTACAGATGAGAAGGGCAGAAGCAAAGCCCCAGGTGCGGTTGGGGGAATCCCACAGCACAGGTAGGACCTGGCTGCTCGCACATCCACAGGGGTCAGGTTTTGGCCAGCTCAGAGACACTGTGTGCGGGCAGGATGTGGTAATGCTGGAGCTGAGGGTGCTCCTGAGCCTGCAGCTGGGACACACTCCCCAAATCTCACCGCAGCAGCTCCTGGAGCAGTGTTTGGCTTTCTCAAAGGATTCACCATTAGTGATGGATTTATCTTGGGTCTTACTTTCCTTCCTTTGCAAAAACCCTGTTTGGACAATGCAAAGCAACATCCTTGCTTAGCACAGACGGGGATTAAAGTGAGCAGATGCTCGTTCGTGTTCACTAGCCAGGGAACTGGACCTAAAAACATTCAACAGAGTGAGTTTGTCTTTTCCCAGCTGGAGACTTCCCTCTGCGTGTTTTGAAGCTGAACTCTGTGCTATCTGTAGCCCAGCAGGTCTCTGTCACACATAGACGAGCTCTCCAATGTGTGGTCCTCCGAGGGCCGGTAGCCTGCAAGGTTGGACCTACACATTGGACCTTATAGAAAGACTGAAAGAGGCTGCATCGCGTATGGCTGTAGCTGGCACATTGCTCTACAAGTAAAAGGCATCCTTTGGCATGCAATAAATCTTACATGAGGTAAAGACGCAGCACAGCATACAAAATTTTGAGTTGCTGATGGACAGAGATGACGGAATGCTGAGGGCCAGGAGGTTCAGAGCTGAACCACCCATATGCCTGCAGGATGAGCTGCTCTTCCCATTAGCTGCAGCTGTTTCATTGCCAAAGCTGTCTGGTTTTTACAGAATCAAAGGGGACAGGCCTGGCATCCTCAGAATCAGTTGCCATTGCAGAAGACTCCCAAGAACCCAATCTTACCACACTGGCTGCTGGCTGACACCCACCTGCTCTCGCTTCCTGAAGCCAGTGAAGCGGGAGCAAGGGAGCCAGCAGGCAGGAGGGTCTTTTGCCTGCAAGGTTTCCGTCCCTCTCTTGCTGTGGTGTCAACAGAACAGACTAGGATGGCTGAAGACACTTGCTAAGAGAAGAAAAAGCATAAGTCATGAAAAGGTGCTGTAATGGATGGACTCTAATTTAGACTCTCAGAGAAGCCTATTGTTTCTAGGATTATTCCCTCTCCTCTGCCAAAAGGAGACAATCAAAGGAGCTGAACACTTCAGCACTGCTCCTCAAGGTGATGGCAGATTATCCGGCTTTCTTGCTCATCACAAGCTCTCACTCCAAGGATTGACAGAGCTGTTCCTCTCTCAGAGCCACACTAAAACACACAGCTTTGCAGAATGTCTGGGCACAGGGACACAGAAACCAGCCTCTTTCCTGGGCCTTGCGCACAGAGTGGAGCACCACACCAGCAGACCTCCAGAACTGCCCCAGGGGCAGGGGCTATAAACACTCTTAGCTGTAGACTCTGCTCACACCCACTCTGGTACCTACATATATAGCTAAGGTGGTGTAAATACAACTTGGCACATCTGGGAATGAAGCAGGAGGGAGGAATATTAATGCTGTAACAGGAAAAACAACACCCATCACCAAGCAGAACGCAACAGAGGGTTTGAACGTCTGCAGAAGGCTGCAGGAGGGCTCGAGGGCTCGTCGCCTCTCCATCCCATCTCGCATACACCAAGGCACTGAATGAGCCTGATTCAGACCCCTTACAGCCACAGACAAATCACTGCAGGTGAAGGGGACTCAGATGCAGCCCTGACCAGGACAGGCCTCTCCCATCCCACTCACTGTTTCCAGTGGCTGAGGCTGCTCTCCTGCACAGGCAAGCGGGAAGCTGGGAAGAGGGACAGGCATAGCCTCTGTCCTCCACAATACGCCAGGCCACTGCAAATCACCTGTGTCCCTGGGAGCAGAGACAAGGCAGGGATTTTGCATCCCCACCACAGCTGGCTCCAGGACAGAGCACGGGGACATGGTGCCATCCCAGGTGCCAGGCCAGTCTTAGCCGTGCTGGTTGTGCCTATCCCGCTACAGTCCAGCTTTCTCCGGCTGAGCCTCCTCGCAGGAAGCACTGACGAGCTAATGGCTGTGTCTGAAGGCATTAACCAAATTACTCGCTGTGCTCTCTGTTTTCCTAGAGCCCCGGCCAGACCCCAAGACTATTTATCTTGGCTTTGAACCCTCTGCCCCTCACTGCGCAGCATGAGCACATGACCACAGAGATTTGTTAATAGAAACCAAAGCAGAAATCACCACTGAGGCTTGCAGGCAAGGGGCCTGTGCTATTACAACAGCTCAGAGCCTTGCTGATCAGTGTCATGAACAGCATCTGCCAGGGTTTCCAGACCTGCCACTGCCTGAGGCTGCCGCGCAGAGGGATCAGGCAGGGGCAGCAGGGTCTCAGTGCTCTGTCACCTCCAGCCCCATTCCTGCCTTGCAGCCCTGTGGCAATGTGACTGCAGCCAGCCTAGCACTCAGAGATCTCCTCACCTCTGGCCAGTCCTGCCCGGGGACTCTCCCATACTCTGCTTTCATTTCATGGCATGACAGTCCCAACTGAGCTCAAAGACACAGCGCGCAAGGTTTTGAACAGTCCCACCCCGGAGAAAGATGGGTCCACCTTCTCCTCTCATCAGAAAAGATAAGGATCAGGAGGGCAAAGACCTACTGTTGTGTTTGTTAAAGTCAAGAGCTCTCCTGGACCTTACGCTGGAGTGACTGCAGAGCAACTGGGGGAAGGTGTCCCCTCATTGCTGCCAAACAGCAAACCCCAGGGCCACGGTAGCAGAGTTTTGCTCCATGAATTCCCCAAAGGTTTGTCCACTCTGATTTTAAGCAGTTCAAGCACTGTGGTTCCCTTTCTCCCTTTAGGAGACTCCACAGCCGTGTCAACCTGATGGATTTTATACTGCTTTTCCTCATCCACTTGGACTTCAACCCAGCTGAGACTATCTGGTGTCAATGGCTGTGCAGAGGTTCCTGTTTCAGTCGAAACAAGATCTGAGGTTTGCTCAGCCTCTACCATACATCAAGGCTGCAGCAGTTTAAACAATAAACCAAGGTCAGGATTAGGTTGCACGGTGGGCCCTAAGCCCAAACACTTATCCACAAGAGCCTCATATTGGTCATGCAGACCCTGGGGACTGGGAGCAGACTTTGTGGTTGTTCCTTCTGTTGAGGGATGGACCCTCATCACCCTATCAAAATCAGAGGCTACCTGCACAAGGGACAAACCTCTCCTTAGCTTTGTGTCCCCTCATCAGTCTTCTGTCCTTCTCCCACCTCCAGAATGCAACATGTCAATATCTCAGCAGGTTTCTGGAGCATGTGGCCACCCAGCCAAGGGACAGAGCTGTTATCTGAGCAGTGCAAGAACAGCCAGGTGAGCTGGGGCCAGAGCCTCTGTGCAGATCTGTTCGGCCAGGCCTTGTTTCCTAGCAGGGAAGCAAGGATCTAGCATTCATTCCCCATGAGTGAATGAAATCTGCCTTGAATTTAAACTCAATAATCTGAGCCCAGCCCTACAAACCACAACTGAAACTCACAGTGCAAGCTAGTGTGTTTTGAATAACCCATCGCTAAAGGTTTCCCAGTTCATAACACACCCAAGCCAGTGCAAAATGCACAGAGATCTGTGAGAGAGAAACGCTGGGTAAGTGGAAGTGCTGCTGGGACTGTTTCTTACTGACAGCCAGGCTGCAATCCCTGCAGAGCAGGGCTGGAAGGGTCTGCATCATTTTTATCATCTCCCGGGAAAACTGGCAGAGATCCTCAGCAGGTGTAAGTTGCCAGAGCTTACTTCGGGGGGACATACTCTGACTTACCCCACACCGAGAGCTCAGTGTCATTGCTAGGACAGAAACATCTGCCTTAGACTATCTGTCCAGCTAGAACTGCCCATCCTTAACAGCAAACAGTGCAGTGATGGCCTGGGTGTTACTGGAGGACTAACATCATCTCCAGGGAGATCCTTCTTGGTTCCAGTCATTCTTATCTGTTCCAGACCAGGATCATGGGCCTGTCACCTGAGGTCAATGTTTTTCCCATTTATGCACAGCACAAGAGAATCTTCAGCAGCCTGGTGATGGTGATGTACCCCTCAGCCAGGCTCTGATGGCAGTGGGGAAATCTGGAACTAGAAAACTTTCTCCTACTTCCAACTAGCAGGAATAAATCTTTCCTCAAATCTTCTCACATTCTGAAACCTTGTGCCTGGACAGGAACAAATGAAGCGTGTTATGTTTTAGGCAATAGGCAATGAGAATGCATAAAGGGAAGCAGATAGATTGGGAAGCAGACAGATCTGCAAACAGGCAGAGGGTTGGCAAGCACAGCTCACGAGACTCTGCAACAGCCAAACCCAGCCCAGCATCCAGGCAAACGCCTCTGAGCTGGCTGAAAACACAGCTCTATTGGCTTTGTTATGGTTTGAATTGTATTAGCCATGCAAAAGGTCCTACTGCTACGCCGGGGCTGCGTATGAGATGTTTTTCTCCCATAAATTGAGCCACCAGCCTGAGGTCAAAGTCCCTCAGAGTGCTGGGGGTGTCTACAAAGCCCTGCACTGGTCGGTACCTGGTCCAGGGCATCCCTCTGATCCTCGCTGAAAAGTGTCATCCAGGAGCTTTGGAGCAACTTCTTCCTGGTTCAACCAGCTGAGCCTCCCTCTCCATCAGGAATGTTGCCGTCTTCCACATATTCCTCACTACCCGACAGGGATGGAAGCTGGTTTCCTTCACCCTGCAACTCTCACAGATGAGGTCATTTTATTTCCTGAGCAAGATAGTGGCCAACACCCCCCAGCAGCTCACAAACACCAATTTAATTAAAAATTTTATTCAAAATATAAGTCACAGCTAATATCTGACATGAAATACTCAAAAGAGAATGTGCAGATCCCAGCCCTGGGCAACAGAACAGGAGCCGATTTCCTTTTAGTCTATACACACACATGCACATATATATATAATATAAATATATATGAATATACATACACTCATATACACAGAGAGCAAGAGAGCTTTTACAAACCTGTTCAGACTCCCTAGATGTACAAAAGCCAAAAACCAGCAGGCACTCATTGTAAAATTTCACTTCAGTAATTTTCAGAACTGTGAAGTACTTCAGGAAGAAAAAAAAGGGAAGACCCTAGCATTTGCCGGCACCACCAGAGAGGGCAGCTGAAGACATCAATCTTCATTCTCATTAGCCGTGGAAAGAATGTCTAGCTGCATTTACGATGGAGAGTAGCATCTCACAAGTTACAGGTTGTTTCCTTGATAATAAATCTAACATCACGATCTAACCTGTCTTGGATGTTTTGCTTTGCTGAGCCATGCTTAACAGGTATTTTTGTAAGGCCAGACTTGCTTAATCCAAACAGAGGTGCCTCTATCAGTTCTCAAGTGCTGCGGACAGGGCTGAAAGCAGATTTCAACATCCTAAACCGGTGTAAGAAAGGAATAAATCAGTACAGGGTGGTAAACGGGGTGTAAAGGAGGGGAGGGCTAGCTCTGGAGATAGGGAGGGACACAGGCAGAGCAAGAGCAGTCACTAACAGGATGCCGAGTCTCTTTTATTTACTGAAATGACTTCTAATGGGCAACAGAGTGAGGGATGCCAGAGCCAGGTCCTGGCATGCGAGGATACGCCAGTGCCAATGCCACACTGCACTCCCAGGTCCTTGCTCCACAAATCCTCTCCCATGCCAGAACAGGGCTGTTTCACACACTGCAGTGAGCTGTGCTGGGGCAGCTTGGCTTCCAGCCCCGGGGATGGCTGCTAGCACGCTATGCCCCTCAGCTCATTAAGCATATGAAATTTCTGGCTGAAAAAAAATTAATAATAATAGTCAAGCCTGTTTCTAACCTTGGGTGGCTTTGCTTTCTGCTTTTGCCATTCTCCTCTTAATGACTCCCAGTGCTGAGATGCCAAGAGAAGGATTGATATTCAGACTTGCTCATTCAGGGATATTGGGCTGATTTTTTTTTATTGGAGCCAGGAGTAAAGATTTCTATTTTTCCAAGACTGGGGAAAGCATGTTCAGGCTGATAAATATCTGTCAGCAAAAGCCATTAGCTGATTGAGTGAACTACAGGGGGAAAATAAAAGACAAAAAAGCCGTATCATTCCCAGTCAAGCAGCTCAGCGGACTTTTCCTCCATGCAGGATTTCTAATATTTTTTTTTGTTTGTTTGGGGTTTTTTTTGGTTTTTTTTTTTTTGTTTTAGAGTGTTTTCTGCAGGTCTACACATGTGTTGGTGGTCTATTAGAGGGATGGATCATCAGAACTTGTCTAAAACGAACCTCATTCTCAGAAATCACAATTAGGCAGCTGCCCAGCATCAGCTTCTGCTTTTGGTTCTTCCTAGCACCAAGTATGGGCTCACCTTTGCTTCAAATCCATCATCTGCATCAGGAACCACCAGCATCCTCTCCAGCATAGGTACTGAGCAGGGTAGGACCTTACGGGCCAAACATCACTTGAAGTCCCAGAAATCCTCACTTCTAGCAGTAAGGAACATCACTCTTCTGTGCCTCAGTTTTCCCCTGCTGTAAAATAAAAATGATGGCCACTCTGTCCACAGTAATCACTCAAGCCCCGTGATGGAGGGTCCCCTTTAGCAGGTCCCCGCTGGCAATGGAAGCCCTTTACAAGCTGTAGGTCTTATGAGTTTTAGTGCCAATCTCAAAGCCTCAGCTCCTAGAGTGATCACACACCTCTAGGTGAAGTTTATACACTCTTGGGGTCACAGAGAAAAACCTCAAACACCACCCCAAAAGGCCTAGAACTAAAAAGCAATGAAAAAGGATGCTTGTTATTTCCTCTTTATCCTGCTTGGTTTTCAGTACAACGTAGTAGTTTATGATAGATCAGGGACAGGTGGTGGTTTATCACTTTGAAATAATTGGGGTCAGCAATACTGCCATGGGAAACACCAGTCTACACTGGCTCCCCTCTCTGCATAGTTGGCAGCAGTGAAAAACATGATTTACTGCAGCAGCAAAGGTTTATATCCAATCCTCTCTATAATCTCTTACTCTAGGAAACTTCAGGATACTGCGAGTGGGAAGCAGGCTCAGGCTTAATCTCAGGACTTGCACAAGAGCCATAGGTCATGGCAGGACTGATCCTCCATTATTGTTCGTGTGGGATTACACCTAGACCTGGGCCCTATACAGGCACACAAGGCACAGAGCAACACTGAGCACCAGGAAGGAGAAGGATGGGTGCAAAACCTAACTCAGCACCCCTTGCCTTCCCTCCCTTCATCCCAGAGCAACTGGAGAACCAGCACAGCCCCACCGTGCCACATTCAGTGAGAAAAGCCAGGCATGTCATAAAATAGCAAACTAATTGCCCCCAGATGTCTCATTAAGGCCACAAGAAAATCCTTACAGGGTCAGGAATGCACTTGTGGAAAGCACCAGGAGGTCACACTGCCAAACCTTCCCCAGGGCGACAAACAAGTCTACAGCTTGGTGACACCTGCACACAGACCATGAACCCATGGCTCAGGCAGGAGGAGCCTGGCCAGGAGGACCAACCTCCCATCAAGCAAAGAAGCAGCTCTGCCTGCTTCCTAGCAGGAGTATCCTTATTTTTACAGAAAAGGAGGATCACAGACCTTAGGGTGGCTTGGGCTGATGCTGCTGTCTTTTTCGTTGCTGAAAGCAGGGCAGATGTTACAGCAGGAGAGGCACAAGACCACCCTCCAACTGCTGGCATCTTAGCACCTTACCAAGCCTGTATGCCCAATCCCTACTGACGCTGCTCTCAAAGCCAGGCTTCTCTATATCCCCATCCCCATGACACTAGGCAGGTTTCACTGCCATCCCATCAGTCCTGCTAAACGAGAGGTCGCTGTGCACCCTGCAGCGGCCATTATCCCATGGGACAACGGCCTCACATCCTGCCCAGGCAACAGGAAGCCTTGGGGTGACCGAGGTAATGCTGCTCATGGAGGCTGCTCCATCTGCAACTTGTCTTGCGCCAGAACAGCAGCAGGGAGATAAGAAGTCTCAAAGGTCTCATGGAAAACTCTGACAAGCAGTCTATTTTGAGCTGGCCTGGCTCGCTCTTCCTGCTGGCCACTGTCCCTGCTCCTCATGCACAGGCATGGGACAAGCCAGACCTCGCATCTCTGGAGGACAGGACAGGGGAGCAAGCTGTCCCCTTCAACATGAGGTGAGCGAAGGCAGCAGCAGTGGGCTCAGACGTGTCTGAGAACACTTCCACCAAGGAAAAGCATCCAAAGCCAGCAAACAGCCGTGCACTGCTGGCTTTGTAGCCTCCACCCGCACTGCGGGCTGCTTTGAGTCTCAGGTTCCTACCTGAGTGACCCTGGCCTGATGGGAAGGACTTCCAGTGACAGTGTCCTGGTCTCCATCTGCAGAATTATTTTCAGTTCAGATGCTGTTGCCTGGGAAAGGGAAGGAGGACCTGAGTCTCAGGCAGAAAAAGCACGGCAGTCAGGAAATTTAAACTCTGGGTGTACCTCTCTGGAAAGGAGCAGATGGGCCTGAGCTCACTCTGCCCATACTCCACCTTGGTGGCAGAGATGCTCTTTCAACCAGAGGCCACTCAGAGCAAGAGCAGGGCTGTTGTCACCCACCTGGACCTGCTCAGGTCCCATTGCAGCACCCTGACCAAGGAAGGCTTTGCTGCAGCAAGCCACCCTCTCAGCTTCCCACCCCAGCCCCTGCCTCACCGTTTGCACACCCAACGCTCCCTGCCCTTTGGCTGGCCTCACTTCTGCTCCACAGCGTAGGCTCGGCACATCCTGCATCCCTGGCTCCTTGCGGCTCCAGCCCTGCTCTGGTACGGCTCCGCTGGGCTAACCACAGGACTCTCTTGCCCCTCCTCTCCGCGTGCCCTGACTCGAGGATGTGGGTCTGTCTCCCCTACACCAGCCTCTGCAATTTGCTGACTCAGTCTCAGACCAAAGCATCCCCCATCTTTGTCCCACTTGTCTTCTATTCCCTGTACACTTGCTCTCCAACTGCTTCAGTGCACGCTGGAACATGAACATCAGCCTCACTTTGCTTTTTGGACACAAAATGTAGCTTGAAGATTCAGTTCACCAAAAAAGAAAAAAAAAAAACAAAAAACAACCTGATCCAGGAGCTCTTTGAGGGGAACAGAGCTGGGATGTGGCCAGCACTTGTTCCTCACCACACCCTTGCAAAGATGGGAACCAGGGCATTTGTGCTTTAGAGCAGACCAGCCTATTTTGGGAAGAGACGAAGGAAACCATGACAAAACCTGATACGGAAAAGTGGATACAAAGCAAGCTGATGACATTTACTTGGTGCCAAGGAGATAAGGCCAGTGCCAGCACGTGCCAGCCAGCACCAACTCAGCAGCTTCCAAAGCAGGTGGAGATGCTCTGAGCACTGGTGGAGCAGGGGGATGCCCGCACCATTCATCCAGCCCATGCTGGGTATGTCCCGGACATCGCGCAGATGATAGAGATCTCGCTCAAGGCTGCTCCTCGCTTGGGAGGCTCGTGAGAGAGGCAAAGACATCTGCTGCTGACTCCAGAGAAAGCAATTTTTTTAAGGGATGAGAAAGAGGAGGACTTTGTGACTGAACTGCTGCAGTGTCTGGGAACCGGGTTCCTGAGATATGGGAACTATGCGGCAGACAGCCGGGGACAGGGACTGTGATTCATCCTGGATACTTCGGAAACGGAGAAAGGGCACAGGGAGCCAAGGCGGTTAAGTAGGGATATAAGAAGGAGAATAAGCAATGGGCCCAAGGCTTTACAAACTATAAACATTGTGATGGAGGAGCTTTGTATTCAAAATAAGCAAAGGCAAATTAAAGGAGGGAAACAGGGGAAGGCGAAGACAGCAGGGAGGGGGAAGAGACTGAGCAGAAATCTGCTATCAATGCCAGGTGAAGAGAAAGCTCTTCTCAGGTTCTTGCTGGAGATGCACAGGAAGCAGAAGCCTGAGAAAGTGTGTGAAGAAATGAGTGAGGGATGGCAGAGTTGGCATCAAAAAAAAAAGGGGGCCCCAGAAGAGTCCTGGGAAGTTTTTCAGAGCTTCCAAGCAGAGTGAAAGAAGTTGTTTAAAGGAAGATGGGGACAAGGGTTATGCCCCAGGAGCCAATCTGAGAAGCTGAGTGTCACCTCCTGGCTGGGCTTGTGTCAAAGCTCAGGTGGAACACAGCACTGTCACTTGAAATTACTCAGTGTCCACATCCACCACAAAGTCCTCACCACGCTGATCCCAGCAGGCATGGAGGAAAGACAGAACTCCCCCTTCCCCAGTTTCCTACATACTGGGAGCCTCAGCCTAGGCAAAGTAAGACAGAGAGCAGTCCTGCAGGGAAAGGACACTACAGCTCTCTTCTGCTCGTAGAGAACAAGCCAGTTTTTGTGTCAATGGCCATGCTAGAACCAGGCTGCTGAAGCAAAATTCTCAAAACCACAACATGTGCTGATGGGTGGCTCTGTGCTGAACAGGGAGACTTGCTCCTTGCCTCCATCTGAACAGGAAGACAACAAGGCTGCCTACAAACCCCACCACACACTCC
This sequence comes from Chlamydotis macqueenii, assembly GCF_036417535.1. Classification (NCBI taxonomy): domain Eukaryota; kingdom Metazoa; phylum Chordata; class Aves; order Otidiformes; family Otididae; genus Chlamydotis; species Chlamydotis macqueenii. The sequence goes on along the minus strand of NC_141581.1, from coordinate 2,375,026 downwards.
CCTTCAGCCTCTGAGGATAAGAAAAAAAGAAAAATGCACGAGGAGGCACCAGCTCACCCAGCATTAAAGATAAAGGTCACTCTCACGGTATTGCTCCAGGTGCAGAGAAACCTGCTCCCACAAGACCTCTCTTCCACTCCCTTGGCAACCTGAGGTGTGTTAGATGGCTAGGAGAAGTCTCTGAACTCTGCATCTTTATCACCATACCAAACAGCAGTGGTCCATTTGCCTCTCCTTCCTCCAAATCCTGGCTCCATCCGGAGCCCTCTACAGACAGAGGCTGATATGTTCCACATATCCCAGTTCACCTCCGGGGGGAGAAGAGCACAAATAACATAAGTGGCTTCTTCAGATGGAGGAGGCACCAGCAACTCTTCGCACTGCTGAGAAGCCTGGGAAAGTTTCATCCAGCCAAGATGCTAATCAGCACTACAGCAGGCTGCTGAGTCGGGAGAACAGAAGCACAGGATTGATTTGCAGGAAGCCAAGTGCCAGATGCTTTCACATGTGCTCCACTTTCACCCAGCCCAACAGGTTTCATGACTGCTGTGACACATTCCTCTGGGGTCCCTGAGCTCCAGCACCATCCCACAGCAGCCTCGTTCCCCGGGGCTTGGGTCCATTCAATTAGTCAGCCGTGCAAGCTCTCTGCAAGCCTTCATGATAGAGCTGTATTGATCTGTCCCAGCTCTTAGGTTTCTATCTCCATTTATCAGGCCTTCACATTCTTTTAATCCCATCTCAGCCCTCCCCAAAGTAATGAGATAAGAGGCAGGCTGGAAAGGCTGATAAAATGAACTGAACAAATCCATTAATGCTGTTTCTTTGCCAGGAATTACAAACCCCAGCCCTTGTTAATTGTGCTTGCCAGCCAGAGTCCCAAGACAGCAAAGCCAAAGAAGAAAGTCAGGCTCACTCATAACTCATCCTTAGAAAAAAAGAAACACCTGGAGGAGCAGGACCAGGACCAGGACCACACACAATGCCATGTGTGGCATTGACTTGTTGGTTGGGCACAGAGGTAGGTCAAAGCGTGGTGCTCAAACCTGAGCAGCTACAGCATCGACTCCACAGAAGCCTAAACCAGTTGAACTGCTGGCTGCCCCAGCCCTGCCCTCTTGGCCGGACATCCACCCTGGCCCACACACTCATCACACCCTGTGCCAAACCATTTCAGCAAGCTAAACCAGCAAAAAACAATTCACTTCAGCTTCTGTGCAGTTCAGCAAAACCTTTACTCCAAAAAGTGTATATCTGGCAGAGCCTGTATGGACCTGCCCAGTGACGACACACTACGGGCACTGGGGTACGAGCCTCAGCCAGGAGGTGATGGTGATGAACGAGAGCCGAAAGACAGGATCTGAAGCACACGGAGAGAATGTGCAAGGACCCTAACAGTACTGAGCCACCACATGTCCAGTCATGAAGGGACACAATTGTCACCCTGCGAGTTGTTTCAAGATCTCTATTGAAAAAACCAAACTAATTCACCAAACCCCAAATCACAGGAAAAGTCAAATTCAGGACCTTTTTTTCAAGGTACTAAATCAGAGAGTGAAGAACAACTTACCAGGTCAACTGGAACATGTTTTAATTGAAACCTTTCAAAAAAAAAATTCCTTGTACAGATGGAGATTAATGGATAATTCAAAATACACAGTTGCTTTAGTCTAACTCCTCCCCTCCACATTTTCTTTGGTATGTGGCCTAATGAATGCATCAACAATGTAAAAACCAACAAAAACTAACAAAATAAATAAATCAAGACACTGATCCAATCAACACCCTCTCTGAAAAAGCTTCAGATTCTATTTCAATTGATATCTTCTAAAAAACAAATCCTTTCTCAGGAAAAATAAACGCTAGCCACTTTGGGAAAAACATTACAAGATTTGCCCAGGATTCTCCTGTTTGTGGGAGGCAGGAATCCAGGTCACTGGTCAGGACCACAACACTGAGCACACTGGTGCAGAAGAGCACAAAGTATCAGAGTACTGGATTTCATCCTGGTCCCCTAAGGTTTTCATCACCAGGGGCTTTTCTCCTTGTTGAACAGATATTTGGGCTCCTAACATTTGTTGGTCCAGCAACTGGGATTCTGCAGCCCACTCTGGAGCCAGCTCCAGCACCATGGAATAGGTTGTTGGTTCTTCTCCTTCCTGCAAGTGATGCCTGTCGACAAGGCGCTTTATCTTCCTCTCAACTCCCACTTGAGCAGTTTGAGGGCTAATTAGAAAATGGACCTAATGATGTTGGATGGATGGGGACTATTATTAATCTCTGTGCAGCACGCAGACCATGAAGGATACTTCACAGAAGAGTTCAACTGCAAATGCTGCAACTGCATAGCCTGTATCTGGCCTGACTCCAGAGATCCAGAACCTTCACCGTTGCCAAGGCTTCAAATACTGAGCAAAAGGCCATGGAGTGCAGAAGGCAAATATCAAATTAGTGTCCTGACATCCAAAATGGGACCAGGACCTTGCTGTGCCAAGACCTGCAGGGTCACAGAGTAGGACATTGGAGGTAACCTATGCTCTGGAGCGCGAGCAAATTAAATAAACACAGGAGCCAAAAAAAAAAAACCACAGAGGCTGCAGGACAGAGGAGGGAAACACAGATCTTTGAATAAAACAGAGGACACCCAATTCCTGTTCCACCATGAATACTTAAAAAGCCTCTACGCGCTCTTCACACCTGATGGAGCATCTCACGCCTGTGTCCCTGCTCGGTACAACTGCCCACGAGGCTGCCTGGTGACCAAGGCTGGGCACTGCTGGGGCTAATAATCCCTGTTTCTTTTTCTTCTGAACCAGTTCCAGTTCACCATGTAGCCTCCAAACACTCAACGCTGTATTGAGACCATTGGCAGTGGCCTTGAGGAAGAAACAGAAGGTTTAAATGGGAACTGTTGCAGAATGAGAAGTTCATGGGCTAGACAGGTTTTTTCTTATCCCATTGATAGTCCTGCCTGGCCTAGCCCTTGCTTTAAGGTGGTTTGTTGGTTCACAAAGGCACACAACAGGCATAGAACACAGGAAATCTCAAAATTGAGTGTAAAATTTTAAGTCTATTAATGTTATGTATTCACCCCCTCAAAGAAGGAAAGGGTTTCCTAATTAATGTCCTTTCCCGTGTTCTCCATCTCACCTTCTCTGATGGTGAGAGAGACTGTCCCACCCAGGAAGACAGTCAAACACCCAAGCCCTTGCTCAAGCATTTCAGTGTTTGCAAGCAGGCATGGAGGCTGAAAAGTAGTGGAAGGAAGCCACAGAGAAAGCCCAGAAAACAACATAATAAACCCCAGGCCTCCCAGTTCCCATTCAGTATTCAAGCTGAAACCAAACAGCTTCTCTAAGCTCTTTGTACATGTATCCACCTCAGCAACTTGGAGATCACCTAGCAGGAGAAATCAGGGCTTTTTATATTACAGCAGAGAAAGGTACAAGAGAATACGCTAGGATAATTTAGTTTCAGTTCTATTGGCTGCAGGTAGATTAGCTCAGACCACAGAACATAACATGCACAAGTAATACCCACGAAGGAAGTATTCCTGTCCTGGGAAAGGGGGGAAAAAAATAAATAGGATTGGCCAGATCAGTTCCTCAAACTGGTTTTCTGCAAGCACAGGAATAGTTGCATCAGTGCAAAGGAGAGAACGGTACAGGGCAGTAGAGGCAGCTCACGGGAAAATATGTTCAAGGAAAGTGATGCTTAAGTAGATTAGAGAGGAGGAAGGGTGTGCGAAGCACTCCTTACCCAGATTGCAGGCAGGAAAAATCACCCTTGGCTTTAGCTCTCCCACACTAGGTCATCTGGGAGCACGACCCTGCAGGCAAACAAGGACTGAGCTCCTCCCTGCCAAATGTGCTTCTGACTCGCTGTTTGCCTTGCAGCAGGTGCCACAACTCCTGCTAACACCATCCCACTTAACCACCCAATGCACTTATCGGACCTTATTGCATCTTAATCCGCCGTCAGCCCATCCTTCACCAAGAAAATGGGATGAAGCTGCAACAAAGCCTGTGGAGTGAGATAAAGGCGCCTTCTGCAACCCATCCCCACGGGGTGACTGCACACCGGGGTGACTGCACACCGGGGTGACTGCACACCGGGGTGACTGCACACCGGGGTGACTGCACACCACAAAGCTGCTCGGTGCAGCCGGAGGGTGATGCCCATTCCAACCAGGATCTGTCAGGGCATCCTGCCCTGAGCCACAGCACCCTCAGCACCCACTCCTCCTGGGCTTCCACAGGCTCATAACCCCCTCTCGTGGCAAACACACAGCCTGCTGCTCCCCGACGCCACACAGGAAAGATTTTTCCAGCACTGAATCCCATCCCGGATTTCCAGAGCCTTTAGAGGCTCTGCCGGTGAAGCACACTAATATTGATGATTTGCAGAGATGCAGCAGAAAGCAGCTGCAGGGAGACAGGCTCTCCAGAGCCAAGTTCAGCAAAGGCTGCCTGGTGCAGGATGCATCCTGGGGCTGGAGAAGGGAGGGGGACACACGGAGCTTTTGTGGGGAGAAATGGATTGAGCTTTTCAATAGCACTTAGAGGACCATGATTCTACCTTTAACTGGGAAAGGGTATCCCATTCCTTAAATTAAAGCTTTAAATCTTCACCTGTTCTTGAAAATCAATGACTCTGTGGAACAGCAGTTTTACAGTTGGACAGACTTGCGTTGCTTGGCGGCTTGTGTTAGCAATCCTGGCTTGCAGGTCAAAGCCAGCACAAACAGGCTCTGGCTACCTATCCCTGACTCACTTCAGGATGGCTTCTAGGGATTTATTCAAAGTAAGGTTATATTCTTAGTGTTCCATCAAGTTGTTTGCACATCTTAACATGGAACCTGTCCTCTGCTGCTTCGCTGTGCAGGGGCTGCACTGGGAGTGCGAGAAACCCTTATGGACTGCTGTCCTACAGCTCCTGCATCTCTCCTCACACATCAATAACCACAGCTCCTTCCCACACCCATTACAGCCCCTGCGCTGCAGTAATGCCAGATCTCACACACATACACCCTTCCAACATACCTGCTCCTCACAGGCATCCCCTGCTCTTCCCTGCAGTGCCGCCATCACCCTACACCTGCACGGTGAGATGGGGAGCAGAAACCGGAGCACGCTGTAGCTGCTTCGGAGCTGTATGTGCCAACTGGCCACTGAGCGCCCACTCTGTCAGCTGGCCACCCCCCCAAGACCTCCCTTAGAGGGGACACAAATTTGGGTACTAAACCAAACCACCCATCTGTATGAAACTCACAGGAATTCAGTGGTTTTGAGACATTTCCTTTCTGCCAAATGCTGCTGAAATTAGCAAAGGGATTTAACTGTCATTAGCGGAGGGGGACCACATATACTGCTACACACAGATGCAATCTCATGTCAGGATTAAGCCAGCCTAGGAAGCAAGTGTATTAGCGCCTGCTGAGATGGGACACGGGGGTAGAAGGGGAGAAACAAATGGGCAGGAAGTTTTCCAGTTCAGGAAGGGGAGCGTCAAAGCTCATTGCAAACATTACTGTCTCCTCACTTCCCCACCAGACCAGTACAGTGAGTTCTGGTAGTGCAGCTCACGTTCAGGCTCCAAGACCCCAGCCAAAGCCCATTTGCTTTCTTCTGGACTTTTCACGTCCCAGGCATTGCCAAGGTCTACTTGGAAAAAGCTAACAGCTGCTGTCCGTGCTGCTGTTCCTTCATCCCCCCAACAGCAGAGCTGCCAGCAGTTGTTTGAGTGCAGCAAAAAGCCAGAAGGGACGGTTTGTCCTGTATGAGCCCCCCAAAGCTCACATGTGATATTTATTAGGACTGCTAAACTAATGCTGGTTCACTCACTCTCCCCTGTGCTGTGGGAAGAAAGAGTGACATCTTTCCATCCCAAAAGCAATACAATTTTCTGGGGAAAATACTGCCTGTTCCCTTGCCTCTTTTGCCACTCAGTTGCATGGGATCATGCCCACAGTTCTGGGACAGCTGCCCCTTTTTCACAGAAGGGCTGAGCTAGCTTTTAAATTACACTGATCCTGACCAAGCGCATGCTCCGTGGCTGAGCTGAATGCAAGCAACCGGCACAGGAACGCTGCAGTCACTGTGCTAATGTGATCCCCTCGAGGGACCTCTGAGCAGCCTGGAGTGGCACAGCTACGCAGGGCACAGAAATTAAACTGTCTGGCTACAAATCCCTTAAGATAAAGGGGACCCCCCATCAGCTGGGCGAGCTCCTTGACACACTCACTCAAGGCAGGCAAGGGCAACTTCAATACTATATATATATTTTTTTTTTTTAAGGCATATTGTGAGTCTTCTAGAACAAAGACAGGATGAAAAGCTAGCACACCATTATACCAAGAGACAGAGGAAAACTGGGAATGGTTCTAATTTTGAAAAACCTCATCAGCTGCTGCAGCATAGGCTGCTCCAAGATGACATTGCATCAGTTCTCTCTACCTTCTAGTTAGGAGAAGGAAGGAAAAAAAAATACATCTATGCTAGCCTCAAAATATCAGACACTAGGAAGGGCTTTGGCTAAAACTAGCACTGAGACTTTATTTTTCCAGAACTAAATGAAATTCCAGGGTTTTTTCTTGTAAACCCATGTTTCCAGAAGGATGCTGAGGAGGACTGAGTGAGTGAAGGAAATGGCGTGACTGACCCACCCTACTTATCTTCAGCAGTATCTGCTGGTCCCAAAGTTACAGGCTCAGCAATCAACTCATACATAGAAGGGCTCAGGAGAGAGGCAATTCAAAGCAGCCCCTTCATTCAGGTGCCTCAGGAACAAAGGTGAACAATGGGGTACAAAAGGGTGCTAAGAAACAACTGACTCCAAAAATCCAACACCAAGGAGCTCTGAAGAGTGCTGTGCTTTTTGCTCCTGAGGCTGAGCACAAGTGCGAGGAGAGGGACGGGGCTCTACCATCTCTCCGCTAGCCCTGGAGCAACATCCATCCTTGAGCACAGCAGTTCCCTGGGCCACTGCATGGAGTGAACCACGGTGGACACAAGGTATGGTCCAAAACTGGCTAACAGAAGAATGTGCTTCAGCCTTCTAAGCCTCAGTACTGACAGCTGAAAGCAACCATGTGTCAGTCACAGCCCTTGCTATCACAATTAACAAGCTAAACAAAGCCATCTGTGACCCTAAAAATCAACAGATGCTGTTCCTCTGACTCATGCAGGCAGAAGGACAAACAGAGGCAACAGCGAAGATTCCAGCTTGTTCACCATTCCTTGGTTTGCAAGCTCCTCAGCTCATTTCCAGGACTGCTGCTGAGCTGCGGAGGCTACGTGCTCATCGCAGCCAGGTTTTGGGGAGAAAAACATTGCTCACCTGGAAACCAACAAACATGTTGTGCCAGCAACTGGGAGGAACTCGGTATGGAGGATCAGCCCAGGTACATCACGGGATGCAACTACTAGGACAGCATGGGATCGGCCTTTCAAAAAAGATCCTGCGCCATCACCGTGTGGCACTGAGGCTCCATCTCTGCACGTCAGAGACACACAGATGAGCAAGAGTCATATGGTGTGAGCACACAGCAACCCCCAACACGCACACATGTGCATTTCAACACATATCCAGTGTGCCAAAGCAGGTCTCAGCAGCAAACCCAAAAGGAAAGCGCCTAGGGGTGAATGGGAACACGCACCGCACTGGCGAGCAGAGCGGATATCAAACTATTATTCATCAATGACAGAAAAGCCACCAAAATAGAAGTTTTGGAAGATTCCAAAACTATTTGTGAAGTGGGGCCAAATTTGACTAATAGCTTCAGCCAAAGTGGAGAAAATAATTAGAAAAACATTGAAACATATCATTTTTAGTTCTTCTTTTCTTATTTTGTCTAAATGAAGCATTTCGCTTCGGAAATGATGAAACATTTTAGTCGCAGCAGGATCTTGGAGCCTTGTCCCAGTGAAACAGGAATGTTTATTCGGTTTGTCACTTACTGACTGAGTTAAATGTCAGGAGGAAATCTGTGTTGCTTTTCCATGTAAAAATAAAAATAAAAAGCATACAAAAGATTTTTATCCGGTGGTACAGTGCATTAGAAGAGGCCAGCTAAAGGGCTGAAGGCAAGTACCTTTCCTGTCCAGATCCTCAGCTCCTCTGAAGTCACAGCAGAGGACGGAGCCAGGGGGATTAGCCAACCTGCGCGGAGAAGTGACAGGGTGACCTCAGGTGACAGGGGAGGTCAGAAGAGAAGGGTTGCTCTCAGGAGCCTCTCCCCTACCAACCCAAGAAGCTGCCCCCAAACAGCCCTCGGAACAGTAGGGTCAAGGGCGATGCGGGCTGGGAGGGACGAAGGCTGGTGTGAAAAGCCCCCCAGAACTCCCAGAATGGGAGAACCAGGGCTCTCCCTGGCTCCCATGCTCAGGGGTGCTGGGGAAAGCACTTCCTGCCTCTTCCATCACACAGAGCAGCCTCTGCCAAGAAATCAGCCTCTCCTGTGACTGGTGCATTGGGTTTGTCTTATTTTAGGGTCTGATGAAAACACTTGGGGTCTTCTCCAAGCTTTACTAATACAGGGCTGAGTGCCACAGCCAAGAGACTTGGGATCCCACACTGCTCCCTCGCTCCCCCCACTCCCGCATCAGCACAGATGTCCTGCGTGTTTCCTTCCCTTGCTCCCTCCTCCGTTAGAAATCCCTGTCCGCACACCATGTAGATTTTGCAGATCCAAGGGCTCACCACTGTGGTTTATTATCGCAATTTCAGGAACATAGGTTCCTGACATAGGTGGTATGATACCCACAACAGACCCTGAACTCCAGTCCACTTCCAGTGCACCGACAGCTTGTCCCAAAACCACGCAGGGCTTGCCCAGATAATGACCTTTAACTACTCCACCCATGGGCCAAACGCTCAGTGAGTGCTCTGAGCAGCTCCTAAACTAGTCAAGAGGGAACTATGGCAAGAGATGTTCTTCTAAACATCGTAACACAATTGCCTGCCCAAGCCTGGCTCAGCCAATTACAAGCATTTAAGGAGCACACCCCATTTCCAGTGTCCCACCACGGATCTTCTTGGGGCAGACACAGCACCGTGGCTTTCAGGGTCTTGGTGTGGGGTTTGGAGACCCCAGCATGTGTCCACAGGAACCACCGGCTGCTGGGAAGAGACCGAGACCTGGTGATTACAGCAGGGAGGGAATTGGGAGCTGGGGCATGAAACTAGAGAGGGGAAATGTTTAAGCTTTAATCTTGGAAACAGCTTCCTGATAGTAGATTTACGAGCAATGGGAATAGTCTTTTTTGCAGCAGGCTGGAAGCACTGTTGCACAGGGCTTTAAAAACAAGACCGGATAAAAGAGCAGACAATAGACATGAGGAATGGATTTAGCTTTGACCAGAAGATGGATAGGACCCGATGGTTCACTTCCAGCTCTAGCTACCCTGCCCATACATCAGCAGCAAATCTCACCTCTGCCTTCTGTGGCATTTCCCCATTTACAGCAGCAAAGGTTGTCAGGACATTACTGCACCACTATGAAAGGCATCCAAACAAATGTGACCAGCCCAAATTTCTATCCCCCCCTCTCACCCCACTGCAGCTGTGGAGGTGACCTCGTGGGGCTGCTACAGAACCTCATTTTTCAGCTAACGCCCAGGTGTAGTAGCCAGAACCAGGGGCCTGACACACCCACCTTTTGTGCGGGAGCCTGTGGAAGGGGTAGCTTTGTTAATACATGTGTCTTGTTTAACTTGGACCTTGAAGTAGCTGAACTTTTTCTGACTTAGTTCTCCCTGTATATATATATATCACACTTTCCTGTAATCAACCTTTCCTTTTTTCCTGACTTGGCCTTTCCCAGCAAGTTCCTGGGTATTGGTTTTCTTCAAAGCTGCTTTAGTGCTGCTGAAGGATGTTGAGGTGACAGCTCTGGCGATCCAAGCACTATACTCGCCCATGAAAGCTGTCCAGCTCAGGCAGCTGCAACACGGGCTTCACAGCTACTCACCCCCATGGTCCTGCTTCCAACCCCAGTATGACCTGATTACAGCAAGGGGTGAAAAAGCTAAAGCAGCTAACAAGGGCAGCACCTCTCCATACCTAGCAGAGATTCCCCTGACTTCCTGCATGTATAGCAACCATGGGTGAACATCAAGCTGCTCAGCTGCATGCGGCCAAGCCCCCATCACTTCAGGCAGCAGCAGCTGTGTGGATGCACAACACACAGACTGCAGCTGGCTCCGATGTGGTGCCCAAGAGGCTGCAGCAGAGCTGGCAGTCCCAGGGGCTCATGCTCCACTCTCAGACCCTTCGACAGGGTCTGTTGGGAAGATTGCCTGAGGCTCAGCCTCATAAAACTGCTGAGCCAATGCCCTGATAAGGGATTAGATGCAAAAATCTGACCTCAGCTGAGTACAGTGAGTCAAAAGCACTCTGATTTCAGGCTTATTGCCCCACAAAAACACCGGTGAAATAATTTCATTAACCCTCAGCACCTCATTTCCTTCCTTCCTTCCTTCCCTCAGACAAGCTGAAGCCTAAAATAGTATTTTGCATTCCTCATATTTGACTCCAAAACTAATTAATACCCAATTAGCAAAACGCTCTTCTCACAGCAGCCTGGCTTCACCATGCAACCTGCCCACCCCTGGAAATAGCAGAAGCACCCTACAGGGCTCCTAGCTCCTCCCAAAAGGCTTTTCTGACAGAGCATCTGGAGAGAACTGCACTAAAGCAATAGAAAAGAGGAAAACAGTGAAATTAAAGCCCTGCATGCAAACTTACCTCTGCCCCATGTGCACACACAACTCTTACATGCCCACAAACTCACGCTGTGATAACTCCCCCGATGCTGCAAGCACGGCTGCTCTTCACCAGCTTCTAGCAGCCCCTAAAGGCAAAAACACAAGTTACTTTCTGCCTCCTCTTGTTGGTACCCGTACTACAATGCAGGGCTGAAAACACAGTCCAGCCTGCTTTCCTGAGCTCATGGAAACGAAGAGGCAATTTTTTATTGGGATAAAAGGGCCTGGCAAAGCCCTTGGATTCAATGCAGGGAAGGGGACAGGAAAGAAGATGGAGCACAGGTCTTCCTTCATTTGGACCTCACAGCTATTTCTCACCCTCTCAGCACCCAGGCCAAGCATGAGTCAAATGAGAAGGCTGTGCAGATGATGGAGAGTAACTGCAAAGAAAGGGACATGAGCCTAAGCTGGGAAGGAAACCTCACCCAGTAGAGCCCTGAACATCACGCCATGAGACATCAAGCCCCCTCACTACAAAGTCTTTCTTGCTCAAGGCCCACACACACCAGGTATGGGCTGAGAGCTTCACAGGCAGGGAACTGGCTGTTTCTGGCATGCAGGGACTATGGGCCAGGAGAGGCTGTAACAGGTATTCCAAATACATGCGGCAGATGCAGCAGCTACAGAGGGAGCAGAGGTCAGCGAGTGCAACCTCACACAGAGCATCCGACACTTGACGTGTCAGCCTGGGCTTCCACGCACAGACCAAACGCAAGGGCAGACTTTGTGTCCCAGCCAGTCTCAGAAGCCCCAGCCCTCGCTTACTGCGTTAGCAGGACAGCCTCATTAACGCAGCCATCAGGAACACGTGGCAGCACCTCAGTCCTGGAGTTAGTTTTGTGTTGGCTGCAGCCCACGTCAGAGGACAACCCCAGTCCCCAGAGACAAGGCGGCCTCGTCTCACGGCCCATCCATCCAACCTGCGGCCTGTCCACGGCAGGAGGAAGACACAGTGGCATGCAGCCCGCTGCAGGCCCAGACCAGTTCTTCCTGTGGGGGATGAGTGGTGGAAAGACAAAGCCCTCCTGCACCTCAGCTGGGCTGAGCTCAAAAACGTTTCCAAAGGGGAAAATGGAAAATCCCGTTGCCAGAGCAGCCACAACAAAGTTCTGCCTGTGGGACAGCTCCAACATAGATTTACAGCTCTGTGCCACGGGACATGGCTCATCTCTCAGCTTAGGCTGCACACCTAGCAACCAAGCCTTGCATTAAAAAAATTAAAAACCCAAACACACAAAACACCCACACCCAGTGCCCTGCATCTCTGCAGAGAGCTCCATCTTAGAATCATAGAATCACATGGTTGGATGGGACCTATAAGATCATCTAGTCCAACCGCCTTCCCACTACCATTGCTGCCACAGCTACTAAACCATATCCTGTAGCTTCTCATCAAGCCGCCTCTTGAACACTGCCAGGGACGGAGACTCCACCACCTCCCTGGGCAGGCCATTCCAGTGCCTGACCACTCTTTGGGAGAAGAAGCTTTTCCTCACGTCCAATCTAAACCTCCTCTGGTACAACTTGTGGCCATTTCCTCGGGTCCTGCTTGTTGCCTGGGAGAAGAGGCCAAACCCCTGTTCATCACAACCTGCCTTCAGGAAGCTATAGAGTGCAATGAGGTCTCCCCTGAGCCTCCTCTTCTCCAGACTAAACAATCCCAACTCTCTCAGCCGCTCCTTATAAGACTTGTGCTCCAGACCCCTCACCAGCTTTGTTGCCCTTCTCTGGACACGTTCCAGGGCTTCAATGTCTTTCTTGTAGTGAGGGGCCCAAAACTGAACACAAGTACTCAAGGTGCGGCCTCACCAGTGCCGAATACAGGGGGATGATTACCTCCCTGCTCCTGCTGGCCACACTATTTCTAATGCAGGCCAGGATGCCGTTGGCCCTCTTGGCCACCCGGGCACACTGTCGGCTCATGTTCAGCTGAGCATCAACCAACACCCCCAGGTCCCTTTCCTCTTCACAGTCCTCCAGCCACTCAGCTCCGAGCCTATAGCGCTGCATGGGGTTATTGTGGCCAAAGCGCAGGATCCGACACTTGGCCTTGTGGAACCTCATGCCATTCAGCTCAGCCCAGTGATCCAGCCTATCCAGATCCCTCTGAAGGGCCTCCCTACCCTCAGGCAGATCAACACCGCCACCCAACTTGGTGTCATCTGCAAACTTACTGAGGGTACACTCAATCCCCTCGTCTAGGTCATCAATAAAGATATTGAACAAGATGGGCCCAAGTACCGACCCCTGGGGGACACCACTTGTAACAGGCTGCCAGCTGGACTTGACTCCATTAACCACCACCCGCTGGGCATGGCTCCCTAGCCAGTTCTTTATCCAAAGAAGGGTATACCTACCCAGCCCACAGGCAGCCAGTTTCCCTAGGAGAATACTGTGAGAGACCGTGTCAAAGGCCTTGCTGAAGTCCAGGTAGACCACATCAACAGCCTTTCCCTCATCCACCAGGCTGGTCACCCAGTCGTAAAAGGAAATGAGGTTGGTCAAGCACAACTTGCCTTTCGTGAACCCGTGCTGGCTGGGCCTGATCCCCTGGATGCCACGCATATGCCGAGTGATCTCACCCAAGATGATTTGCTCCATAACTTTCCCGGGTACTGAGGTCAGGCTGACAGCTGACACCTATAAAGAGGTGAAAGAGCCAGATCCTCTCCCCAAAATCACTGAACCCCTCAGAAGCCATGAGACAAAAGCCCTCGGGTGTTGCTTTCCTGTCCCTCACGCCATGACTAGCCCTGCTCCCGCTCCAGAGGAAGGCCTGGGGCGGCAGCCGGTGTTAATCCCGGATCTCTCACAGGATGCCACCCAGGAGGTGTCCCAAAATAGAGAGGCCCTGAAGAGCCGAAAGAAGGAACGACATCTCTTCCACGGGCGAGGGCCACGCACCGGCCTCCTCTCGCCGCTGGCACAGCCCCGACGTGGGGGGGGCTGCAGGCAGACCCTCGACCGGGCCTGAACCGCCCCCCAGCAAATCCAGAGGGCTCAGGGCCGCCCGCAGCCGGACAGGCACAGCCCTCACCGGCGCCGCGACCCCTCACAAAGCCCAACCGCAGCAGCACCGACCCGCCCCTGGCCCCCCGCCCGCCGCTGTGGGGCGGCCGGGCCTCGGCCGGGCCTTTTGTACCCGCCCTCCCCCGCCTCGCGCCCCGTCACGCGGGCCCGCCCCGCCTCTCGCGTCATCGCCGCGTGCGGGAGCATGGCGGCTGTGGCGGCGGGGGTGGCGCCGGTTCGTGCCCGGTGAGTGCGGGCCCACGGGCTGCCCCGCCCCGCCCCTGCCCCTCCATAGTCCCCCCGGAACGTGCCTTGTCAGCCATAGCCCCCCCGGAACGTGCCCAGCCCCGCCATAGCCCCCCCGGAACGTGCCTCGTCAGCCATAACCCCCCCGGTACGTGCCCAGCCCCGCCATAGCCCCCCCGGAACGTGCCCAGCCCCGCCGTAGCCCCCCCGGAACGTGCCCTACCCCTCCATAACGCCCTCCGTACGTGCCCAGCCCCTCCATAGCCCCCCCGGTATGTGCCTTGTCCAGCGATAGCCCCCGGTGCGTGCCCAGCCCCCTCCCATAGCCCCCCCGGTACGTGCCCTGCCCTGCCATAGCCCCCCCGGTACCTGCCATGCCCCGCCATAGCCCCCCGGTAGGTGCCCTACCCCTCCATAGCCCCCCGGTAGGTGCCGTGCCCCTCCATAATGCCCTCAGTACCTGCCCTGCCCCACCATAGCCCACGGTACGTGCCCAGCCCCTCCATAACGTACCTGCACTGCCCCTCCATAGCCCCCCAGTACCTGCCCTGCCCCGCCATAGCTCCCCCAGTAGGTGCCCTGCCCCACCATAGCCTCCCAGTACCTGCCCAGCCTCCTCTCCCCCTGGCAGACCCTTCTCCCCCTTCTCCCCGGACACCTCGCTCCCCACCCTCACTGGGGTCCCACGGGTGCTCTGGCTCCGCAGGTTCCTCACCTCCAAGGAGCAGTTCCATGCCTACCTGCGGGCCAAGGGCGAGCCCGGCGGCCAGGCTGGCGGTGGAGGCGAGGAGGAGGAGGAGGTCGAGAAGAAGAAGGAGGAGGAAGAGGAGGTTGGCAACTGCCAGAGCGAGCCCCCCTCCAAACGGGTGAAGTCGGAGGATCTTGGTCAGGACGGGGAGAGCCAAGAGGATGCCGGAGCAGAGAAGGAGCCCGTGGAGCGGAAGCGGGCCCGGGGACAGAATAAGAGCAGGCCGTGCATGAAACCCAACCACTACGAGCAGAGCAGGCTGTGCCCGTCAGTAACGCAGGTAGGGGCCCTGCTCTGCGCTGCTCTGGGAAAGGGAATTTGGGACCCCGGTGGGCCCTTCCTGCTCAAGCGCTGCATTTGTTTTTAGGTCTAGGAAAGCACATTGGAGACAGAGCCGCACCAGGGCAAACTCCCAGCAGGGAGAGCGTAGCAGGGGGCTGTGCGGGCAAAACCGCCTGTATTGGCTGGCTGGGAGAGGGTGACGCAGGATGAGCTGAGTGGGACAAGTGAAGTTGCAGATTCCCTAAAATGTCCCCTCCAGTGGGTACATCAGTGTCCTTCTGTGGCATGTTCCAGCAGTCAGCTTCCTGGGAGCCTTTCATGGGGCACCTGACGTCACCTGGGGAGCTCAGAGCAGTTCTGGCCCCTCTCTGGGCTGGGGCAGGCCCAGGCTCACCTCGCTTGTGCTGGAAGGTACTGGCACGACTGGGTGGGCAAGCAGAGGGCAGAGGTTTTAACCTCCTCTTTGTTGTTTTCAGGGGTGTGCAGAGAAGTGCTACTTCGGTCCGCGGTGCCGCTTCCTTCACGACGTCGGCGAGTACATGGCTGCAAAGCCGGCTGACCTGGGGCATAGCTGCGTGCTCTTCGAAACCTTTGGCAAGTGCATTTACGGCGTCACCTGCCGCTTTGCCCAGGCTCACCTCGGGGACAGCTACCAGAACATCGTTAACACAGACCTGGCCAAGCAGTGGGAAGGGAAGTTGCTGGTGAGAAACAACCTCTCCAAGGACCTCCAGCAGCAGCTGCGCAAGAGGAAGTTTAGCTTCAAGAAGGCTGATGAGTACCTCCGTGATCTGGCCAAGCCCCACCGCGATGGTAGGAAGGGAGGCAAAGCCACAGGGTGCTCTGCAGAGGAGCAAGAGGTGTCCAACTGCACGACACCCCAGGAGGGCCTGAGAGACAGCCCCGAATGTCCTGTGCTACCGGAGCAGGGAGAAGATCCCAAACCGGATGCCTTGCAGAGTCCTGGCCCCACAGGTGGCGAGGAGGCTTCCTCCGTCAAAACAGTGGGCCCGGTGACAGATGAAGACATTATAAAGCTGCGGTCATGTGAGAAGAAGAAGGTGAGAGTTTGATCGAGGGCTGCCGTCTCTCATGTACCTGTCGAGTGGTTGACATTGTGCTTGGGAAGACAGAAGAGACCTCTTAGCTGGGTGAGAGGCAGGCAGAGGACAGAGCTGCCTGGGGACTGCGTTACTGTCATGAGGGGAAGGATGCAGGAAGGTGAGCTCGTGGGGCCATGGCGTTGTCCTTGGGAGGGGGTGAGAACCAAGAGAAGCTGCAGCCCCTTGCACGTGAAGGAGGGTAGGGGCTGAGCTGTCGGTGAGGGTGGAAACGATCTGCAAGGAGAGCCGAGGCTGAGGCTGGTTGGTTTGTCTGTGCTGCACGATGCTCTCCTGGGGTGAGAGCATTGCCTCCTTCCTCTCCTCACCACCTCCATCCTTGCATCCATTAGCCAGTCTTGCATCCCTCTATGTCTGTAACTGCTCTGAGTTTTCTGCAAGCTGAGCAGTGAAAACAAATTGAGCAGTCCAAGTTTCTGGTTCTTTTATCCAAACGATACATTCTCAGGGAATAGTTGAAGTTCTTGAACAAAACCAGTGATTTCCTGAGTTTCCCACTAAGTTTTGCCCAAGGCAAGTGATAAAATTGCTAACTGGAATATCTTCCTGTTTAACACTGCTGGTTCAGCTCTGCTGACATGCTCCTCCATCCTTGTTTTCCAGCTGGAAATCCAAGGCAAGCTTTACTTGGCACCATTGACCACGGTAGGTAGATAATTCTCTCCTTTTGTCAAAACTTGCTGTTGCCACACTTGGTTGAGAGCAAATCTCCTGACAAACCATCTGTCTTTCAGTGCGGTAACCTCCCCTTCCGAAGGATATGCAAGCGCTTCGGGGCAGATGTCACCTGTGGAGAGATGGCTGTCTGCACAAACCTGCTTCAGGGCCAGTCCTCTGAGTGGGCTCTCCTCAAACGGCATCATACTGAAGATATTTTTGGGGTGCAGGTGAGTGCTGTCCTCTTGATAACCAAACAAATGATAACTCCCTTCTGAGGAGAAAGGCTGTTTCTTGAACTCATGCAACCTGTCCCCCTTTGGTAGCTGGAGGGAGCATTTCCAGACACGATGACGAAATGTGCAGAGCTCCTGAACCAGACAATTGAAGTGGACTTTGTAGACATCAATGTTGGCTGTCCCATTGACCTGGTCTACAAGAAGGTAAGAGGACTTTCTGTAGCACCTTTTGCTTCCTTCAGCAGATGCTTGTCCTTTGCCTCATCTCCTGTTCTGATCTGCTCCTGCCGGTTGATCCAGAGCTCCCAGTTCATTTACGGACACTAGACTTCAGTGAGAAGGCAAATAAGCTGTTCAAAGAGCAGGGGATGGTTAGCTGTCTCTCCCTGGCAGGAGGCAGAAGTTGGGAGGGAAAAGGGCTGGGCGTTTTCTGTTGTTGAAAAGTCCCTTTTCTCCAAGTCTTGAGATGCTCCAAGTCTTGAGTCTCCAAGTTTTACCTTCATCCCCTGAGAAGAGGGCTGCTGTTGAGCAGCTCTGAGAAGGCTCTTCACTATGCAAGGAGGCAGAAATTAGAATCATAGAATCATAGAATGGTTAGGGTTGGAAGGGACCTTCAAAGCCCACCCAGTCCAACCCCCCTGCCAGGAGCAGGGAGATCTCCAACCAGATCAGGTTGCTCAGAGCCCCGGCCAACCTGGCCTTGAACGTTTCCAGGGATGGGACATCCACCGCCTCTCTGGGCAACCCGGGACAGTGTGCCACCACCCTCAGTGTAAAAAATTGCTTCCTAGTATCTAATCTGAATCTACCTCCCTCTATTTTAAAACCATCACCCCTCGTCTGTCCCAGCAGGCCCTGCTGAAGAGTCTCTCCCCACCTTTCCTGCAGCCCGCTTTGGGCACTGGGAGCCGCTCTCAGGTCTCCCCGGAGCCTCCTCTTCTCCAGGCTGAACAGCCCCAGCTCTCTCAGCCTGTCCTCATAGGAGAGGTGCTCCAGCCCTCAAATTCTTGACTGTGCCACTTTTTGTCCCCCAGGGAGGAGGCTGTGCTCTGATGACACGGTCCAACAAGTTTGAACAGATCGTCCGAGGGATGAATTCGGTGAGTTGGAGCACCTGCCAGCAGCGGGAGATGAGCTGATGGAGCTGGCTCCTGCCTCACCCTGGCCTCACTCTCTCATTTCTGCAGGTGCTGGACGTCCCACTGACTGTGAAGATACGGACAGGGGTGCAAGAAAAGATTAATGTGGCTCATAAAATAATCCCCAAGATCCGGGAGTGGGGAGCATCCATGGTCACGGTACAGGGATGCTTGCTGTGACATGAGATTGTTGGCTCGTGTCTCAGGAACTCTGCTTGCATGTCAGCCTAGAGCACAATGTGGGGGTGACCTTACCCTTCCCCACAGCTGAGCAGCTCTTTCAAACACCTTTGACCGGCTCCGAACTACCTTTTATTTTTTTCCTGCTAATAACCAAGAAAAATTCAGATGCAGAGAGCATTTTCCTAGGTGCTCCTGACCCTTGTATCCGTTACAGAAGGAGATGGTTTCTGCGGTGCTCTGGAACAGCGATTTCAGCCAAATAAGCCTCGTTATAGCAGGGGTGGGGAAGCAATGGGGTCGTCTCATTTGCATGGGGATGAGTAGTTCCTGCCCACAGTGAATATTCCCTTTCGATGTGAACAGTCACTTCCCACTCTGCCTTGCAAACAGCTGAAACATTACTCAGAAAGCATCCAGCCCTTTCTCAGCTCTGCTAATGACTTCCACAGCCCGGTCTGCTAGCAACGGCCTGGGCCATACATCCAGAGGGATTGTTTACCCCAGCCTGGTGTCATTGCCTTTCCTCCAGCAATGAAGCACTTTCCTCCAGCCTTCCCGTCCTGCCCTGCTTCCTCCAGGGCGTTTGCTGAAGTCTCACTGTGACTTTCTTCCCCAGCTCCACGGCCGATCCAGGGAACAACGCTACACGAGGGGTGCTGACTGGGACTACATAGCAGAGTGTGCTAAAATAGCAAGCCCCATGCCTCTTTTTGGTAGGTGTTTCTGTTGTTTTGTCACGTGGATTGAAAGTGCCGCATGCTTGATTTGAAATATCATTAAAAAAACAACATTCTCCCAAGGATGTTCAGCCTGGGGGAAGGGTTGGAGTATCCCTGCTGCTGCTGCTGACATGATGGAGTGAGTTACCAGCAGCGCTTGTGCAGCCTGGATCTGCCCGTGTGCTTGGGGCCAAGCGTGACAAGCACTGAGAGGAGTAGGAGGGGAAGGCACAGGCAGGACACAAACCACTTTGTTTTTAGCAGGTGCTTTCTCCCTTGGGGACCGTGACACAGACAGTCCCAGCTAAACCTTCAGGATAGGAGTTGGGAGTGGAGAAGAAGAGAGGGGAGGGCTCTCCTTCTCCTTGTAAGGGTAATATTAATCAGAAACATCCCTGGGAATCTCTAAACATGAGCCCCAGAGCCTCTTTGTACTATCTGGCTCTTGGACCCTGGGTCCATTTTGAATTTTATCCCATGCCTGGATTAACTCATTTTGACTTGCCCTCATGTATCACTTTGACCTCTGGCTTCTCCCTTCCTTCTGGACAGGAAACGGTGATATTTTGTCGTACGAAGATGCTAATCGAGCCATGCAGATGGGTGTTTCAGGAATTATGATTGCAAGGCAAGTGCCTGTGTTTCCCTGTTGCTTGAGCAGCAAGGTGCAATAGTAAAAAAAAAAAAGGAATTAAAAAAAATACCTAAACAAACCTGAAACATGAGAAGTTTCCTCTTGGTTAAACTACTGTTTGAAACTTGGTAAAAATCTTGGTAAATGCTGTGGGAACTTGCAGCAGCTTCCTGTAGAAATTGAAAAAAAAAATTAAGCCGCATTGGCTGGCAAATAAGTGCTGGAAAGTCTCTTAAATCAGTTGGCATATTCAGAAACATCAGTCTGGGAATAACAATGCACCTTTTTTTGGCTACAGAGGGGCACTTATCAAACCTTGGCTTTTCACTGAAATTAAGGAACAGAGACACTGGGATATCTCCTCCAGTGAGAGGTTTGATATCCTCAAAGACTTCACCAACTATGGCCTTGAGCACTGGGGGTCAGATACTCAGGGAGTGGAGAAGACCAGGAAGTTCCTGCTGGAATGGCTCTCATTTCTGTGCAGGTAATTCCCAGCTGAGAGGCTCGCGTACACAGTGAGCCTGTACCATTTGAGCAGTAGCAGCCCATTACGTTTCATTGCAGGTATATCCCAGTTGGCTTATTAGAATGTCTACCTCAGAAAATTAACGAGCGGCCGCCTTACTACATGGGGAGAGACTATCTGGAAACGCTGATGGCAAGCCAAAACGTGGACGATTGGATTAAAATAAGGTAATAAAGCATTGAACTTCATTTAAATTGCTAGGAAGGGACATTGCAGAGCCCCACAAAGTCACTCTGCCTGCGTGCATCCTCCAGAGAGGGGATAATGACTCTTTCCCATCCGTTTAAGAGGTTGTAAGAAAGCAGCAAGGGTTAACCAGCGCTTTACTTTGAGGTTTTAACTGAGCTTGAAGTTCCCTTAAAGATCTTTCAGTCCCTGTATCTGCTTCAGCAGGTCATCCAGTACCCGCTGCAAATCTAGAATAGTTGACCTCTCTCATGACACGCTGCTCATCCCAGCACAGTCGTAGGAACCAGCAGAGAAGAGCGGAATGATGGGACGTCTCAGGCTTTCAGCATCAGATTCTTCCGTGCTCTACTGGGACAGTCCCACCCTGCCAGGCCCGTACAGAGGCCAAGCTGGAAGGCAGTCCCCATCCCCACGTTAGGAGAGCTGAGCATTTTCCCCATTTTTCATTACCTGATTTCTGAGTTCATACCACAAAGTGTAGGAAACTGTTTTTCCCCACATCCGCAGGTCCTCAGGCACTGACTTGAAATGACTTTGTAAGCTGAAAGACAGATAAAATGAGAACTGGAGCAGCCAGCTGCTGTTTCCCATCTCATGGAAACAGAGATTAGCAAAAATAGAGCATGGCTGCAGCCTTTCTGGTTTTGCTAATCCTCATCCATGTTGTTAGTGCTGTGAACAGCTGCCTAAGGCCACATTACAAGTGTATCAAGATCAGAATTTTTTAAATGCCATTCTTCAAGGAGAACCTGCCTATGTTAGACTGCACAAAGCTCTGTGACCTGTGGTCTTCGCAGTGCCATGTAAGACATTTATAGCCATGAGAACTCAAAATTTGAAAGCAGTTTGGGTTTATTCATTAGAGCTCATTTTAAGGAGACACTGATCAGAAGCAGGGTTTTGTGAGCACACTCCATTTCTGCTTTTCTGCTGCAGATTCAGGCTCTTGCTTTGCAATTCTATGCCCTGCTGGGATACTCTTTCTGACATGTCTTAGGGAAAGTTTTAGTGATGCTGTGTTGAACCAGCATCCAGGAAATAAGTTAAGCCTCCTTGACTATAAAGAAAATTATTCTGCACTAAAGATGCAGTGTGTGTTCCAAAGCATGAAATAGTTGAAGTCTTAAGCTAGGATAAATCTAGTCGCAATAGAACTGGCTTACATCATTTTAGCATCCGACCTTCGCACTTTTTGCACTAACAGGGTTTTGGCTCTGCACGAGCACAGGGAGAGGTGCGGAAGGAGCTTTGCAGAGGCTCGTGTTGATTTTAGGCATGTCATTGCAAGCGGCAAGGCTGGTGTTCAGGTTACCAAACTTAGGAACCCATTTTGGTAACGACCCTTAGTGACTCCCCAGCAAAAAGGGCATTGCCCACATCTGGAGGCTGTGGTTCAGAGTTAAAGCATCTCCAGTGCTGTGGTTCAGAGTTAAAGCATGGGTTTTGTGCAGCAGCCCTAAGTTTTCAGGAGGGTAAAGGCTTGGTGTGACACACCTGACTGCCGTCACCATCACTGTAAAGCCACAGGGCCATACAGTGACTGGCTTCCAGGCTCTGTTGTACTGAACACAAACCTATCCTTGTTTTTTGTTTCTTTTTTGATCTTTTATTTCTTTCTTCCAGTGAGATGCTTCTGGGACCCGTACCTACCAGCTTCACCTTCCTGCCTAAACACAAGGCCAATTCCTACAGATAGGACTGATGAGGCCTTTCACCATGGCATCAAGTCAAGAGGAGGCTTTACGACGGTGTGTGTGTCAAGGAGCAGAGTTGCTCAGCTGTGCTCTGAAATGAAATAAAGTTTTACATTTTTAGAAGTGCTGTTGCTTTCACACTCCCAGCATCAGTCCCTGCCACGAGTTACACAGCAGATTGCCTTGCACAATCTTGCAGCCAGAGATGCCTCCCTAACACAGAATGATCTGTTTAATTAACAGGATCCAGGTCAGGAGAGATCTTTAGCCTCCAGTTCACAGCAGGAGTTGTCCCGACTCCCCCACACCACACACTGCTCACATAGCGGGAGCGAGGGGCCTCCGTTCCTACCAGGATGTCACTGGTGCTGTGAAACACTCTGAGTACGAGGAGGGGATGTTCTAACCCAGTCCCTGGGGTCCTGGAGAGCACACCCAGCCCCGGCATCTCATCATCAGCTGCTGTGCAGAATCTGCTCCTTTTCTGCGAGCATGCGGGGGCAGGAACCATCCCCTCCTGGGTGTCACGCACCCGGGGAAAGCGTGGCCCCCTCCGAGGGGGATCCAGAGCTGCTTGTTCCCTGATCGAGGGTGACAGCACCGCTTGAGCGAGGGCTGGGGAAAGCACGGCATCGCGTGACCCTGTGTGACCTTCCCTCACGCCCGCGAGGTCCCCTCTCCTGTCCCTGTGTCACTGCACCCAGCGCAGCGGCAGGAGCACAGGCCATGGTCACAAATGCATTTGCCAAGGGGCACAAGGCTGCGGATGCAGCTTGGTCCCCACACTGCTCACGTGAATCAACAACTTCATTTCGCACCCAAAAAATACCATTTACAGCAAAAAGCACTTGGCACCCACAGCCCGAGAGCCACATGTTGGGGTCGGGGACAACCCAGCCCCCTCACCCTTTCCCTCCCCAGGAGGAACTGGGGGCAGGACGGAACACGGAACCCCACCTTCCATCCTGGAGACCCCAGAGTCCTTAGCAGCCCGCAGTCAGAACCCACCATGGCGCTGCCACCACGCGGTCCCCGCGCCTCCTCGCCATCCCGGCCACATCGGGCTTTTCTGCTCCCGGAGAGCTTCTCCCCCCGAGGTAGGGACCGAGCCCGACCCCTGCAGCCCGGGGATGCTCTTGGGGACAAGAGCGGAGGTGACTGCCGGCCATGGCTCATGTCTCTCTTTCAGGCTCAGCCAACCTGTGCCAAGTGCCAGGGCTGGAGCAGCCCTTCCCCGCAGCCTGGGCGCCCATGGTGGGGGCGGCACCCGAGGCCCCCCAAGCAGGTATGGCACCCCTGTCTGCTCTGGCACCCTGCCACCTTGGGCACCTTCAGCATCCCCCAAGCCCTGGCACTGCCAGCATCCCCACCACTCCTGTCCCCCCGGCAGTTTTGGCACAGGCAAGACTACTCCCCAGTTTTCCACCCCATCCCACTGGCACAGCAGCTCACCCCTTGGGTAGTGCCCCGATCACACGCTGCCCACCTGCCTGGTGCAGAGCCGGGAGATGTCGGCTATGGGGGCTGGCTCGGCGGGTGCCCCGGGAGGGTCCCACGTCCCAGCATGGCCCCGTCTCCCCTACACAGGGCTGCAGAGGGCTCCGTGCGGCTGCCTCTATGACCCCCGCCTCTTCCACGTGCAGTGGACCAACATCATCCTGCCTCCACCGGCCACCTCCTCGCTTGGCCACAGCACCGCTGCTCTGCCAGGCGCTGCCCTGTGGGGCCCCGGGGGCTGCAGGACCCAAGTGGTCTGGGCAGCCCCAGGGACCCCCCAGGGCCAACAGTTGGCACCCCACAGCCATCAGGGGACAGCGGTGGCCCCAGCTCCTCCCGTGCTGCCAACGTCCATCCCTGGTAACCAGCACATCGAGGGACACGCTGTGCACATCAACATCCCCGGCACGGCCACCCTCGTGGAAGCACCCCCGGGCAGCGACGGCCCCCCCACCTCCCCTGCTGCCCCCCACAGCCCAGCCCCTGGGGACCTGGCAGACCACTTCACTGTGTCCAAGGAGGAGCTCCTCCACGAGGCCCTAAGCCTCTTTGATTGCTCCTTGGACACGGTGCAGCTCAGCCAGAATGGTCTCAGCAGCGTCCCCACGTCTGGGGACTCTGCTGGCACCAGCACAGCCATCCCCCAGCACGACTTCGCCTCCCTCTCGCTGCCCGAGGAGCTGCTCAGCCCTGACTACAGCATCCCGGGGATGGACGATGGCATCGTGGGCATCGATGAGTTAATCGCCGAGATGCAGCCCCGGGAACCATGGCAGGACATGGACCTGGATCTGCCCCCGGTCTGGCCTGCCATGGCAGAACAGAGGGCTTGGAGGAGCGTGGGGTAGCTCTGACTGGACCGTTTCTCTTGGTTTTGGTCATTAAAGTTGTTTGAGCAGAACTGCTGCGTGCCTGTGTCCGAGAGGGAGCGCAGGGGGCACCGGGAAACAGCACCCAAGAGATGCCAAAGTCCCGCTGGGCCAAAGGGCCCCGAGCCACCCCCAGGGCTGAGTCAGTGCCAGCGGGGCAGGCAGTGGCAGAAGGGGGACTCTCCTGTCCCCTTCCTTTGGCGAGGTCCCTGCAGGACTCACAGACACGGCCCCACGCAGCACAGAGCCCCAGGACAACGACAGATCTCGGCGCCAGCGTGGGGACAGACACACACCACAACAAGAGCCACAACACCTCTGACTTTAACACAGCTGGCATCCAGTCCAGCGGGGACGGGGCTCAGCGCAAAGCCCGTCAGAGCCTCAAGACAATTGCGCCCTTCTCGCGCGCTCAGCTGTGGAGCCTGGCTTTGCCTCAGTGCCGCAGCAAAATAACTCCAAATCAGCGCAGGAATGGCGAGGGACAGAGCTGCAGGCCAGGCTGGGACCCTCCTCCCCTTGTCTGCCTGCACCCTGGGCAGCTGCAAGACCATGAAGGGGGAACGAAAAATAATTAAAAAAAAAATCACTGCACTGACCAGCAAGTGCCTGGAAACTTCATTTCTCTTTATTGCTCACTTCCCACCTGAGCTCCACAGCCTGGGGCCAGTGCAGCCAACGGCTCCTTTGGGAAGCGGCATCGCCTTTCTGGGTCTGGCTTGCAGCGGGTGTGGGGTGAAGGCCCCGTCAGGGCCGTGCCCCAGCACTGGTGGTTGGGGGCTGAGCCCCCTCCTTATGGCAGTCCCAGTGACGCCGCTGGGGCGGCAGGCGCCGCTCTGGACCCCGGGCAGGTGCAATCCCGTTGGCATCAGCTCGGCACAGCGCAGCTCCGGGTCTTGCCTCGCCGCCGCGAGCATCGTCCTTGCCCCAGAACTCCTGTCCCCTGGAGCAGCTGCATCGCCACTGCCCGCGGCTCTTACAAGCCACAGGGAGTTCTGCTCAAGAGGAGGAGGAAAACAAGGAGGAACACAAAAGAAAAGAAAAATGCCCAAACCCAAACGTAAAGGAGCCTCAGGGCCGCAGGACGAGCTCTCCACGCCCAATGCGGCTGCAGAAGCCCTTGGTGCCATCGGGCCCGTGGGGCCGGCGAAGAGCCCCATCCCGCTGGCCGAGGGGCTCAGGCAGGCCCTTGGCTGCCGGGGGATTGCCGGGAATAGGTCTGGCAGTGGGAGAGGGGCTGCTGCCCCAGGGCTCCCAGGCCCCCTCCACGCTCCCCCAACTGCGGGGGCTCTCATTGCTGGAGCAGAGCCCGGAGCAGCTGCTGCTGCCCAAGCCCATCCCCAGTGGGGGGAAGACTTTGCTGGCCAGGAGCGATCCAGCGAAGGCGTCGCCAAAGTTGCCGAGCTTGAAGCCACTGCCTGGCCAGGCCGGTGCCGCGGGGTCCTCGTTCTGGAGGAGGGGAGGTGACGGTAGGGCACGGCGCGACCGCGGGGAACCACAGAGCGGGGAGTCCCCGATACCACAGGAGAAGGCGGCTGCCGCTGCTTGCGCCTTCCAACCCAGCTGGCCCACCAGCTCCTCCACCACCTCCCTCTCGGCCCCAACTTTCTTCTTGGAGCCCTTCCCGCAGAGCCGCACCACTCTGACGCTCTGGCCGCCTGGGCGGCTCTGGCGGCCCAGCTCCTCCAAGGCCCTGCGGGCGCTCTCCAGGCTCTCGTACTCCACCAGCGCGCAGCACTTGCTCAGCAGCTCGGGGAAGCGCGAGGCGTATCTCCGCACATCTGAGGGCAGCTTGCGGCCCGGCCGCAGGATGCGGATGGAGGCGATGGCACCAAAAGGGCTAAACATCCTCGCGATGGTCTCCAGGAAATTCTTCTGGAGTGGCGGCAGCGTGTCCCGCTCCTGGGGCAGCAGCTCCCAGGCCAGCAGCAGTTTGCTGGGGGGGACGCTCAGCAGGGACTCGGGGATGGGGACCCGCCGCCGCACTTTGGTGCCCTCCTCGTTCACCTCCAGCAGCTCCGAGAACCGCAGGGCATAAAGCGTGAGCCGCCAGTCACGCGTCAGGTACTTCACCTGCAAGAGAGAGGGGGCCACCGCGCCCCCATCAGTCTCCCCAGGCAGGGACCACCCTATGCCCATCACCCAGCCAGGCCGCAACCCATCAATCTGCAGCCGCAGACAGGCAATGTCCCCCTTTCATGTCAGCGGCTTCGGGTCTGCAGAAGTTCCCCAGCACCCCCGGGCTGTGACAACCAGCCACAGCTTCCCCGTACACTGGTGGGAACGCTGCTTCCCACCCTGGCTGGTGGGCACCACGGGCTGCCTACCTTCTTGAAAGACGTCAGCAGTTTGATGCTGACGAAGCCCATCCTGTTCTTCTGGACATGTTTCAGGAGGAAAGCGTCCTTGGCCAGATTCTCATCCGAGAGGTAGAACTCCACCTGGGACACGATCCTCCGGACCAGCTGCAGGTCGGGGATGGAGGAGCTGCAGTCCAGCAGGCTGGCCCCCAAAATGTCGCTCACATCACAGAAGCTCCTGGCAGGGCAGCAGGGACACAGGTGTGAGCCGGGGGCCTTTGGGACGCGCAGCACTGCCCGGTCCAGGCTGCAGTCACGCGGGCAGCAGAGACGCCGAGGAGACCCAGTGCCACCAGCTTTGCCTGGTTCCAGCCTGCACGCTGCCAGCACTACCCCATGAACCTCAACTCCTCCCAGAGGAGGGACACATTCCTTCAGGGGCAAACACGAGGCAAGAGCGGGGCTCAGCCCCCACGCGCATCCCAGCAGCCACCCACCCGTTGAAGCTCTCAAAGAGGTCTTCCCGGCCAAGCGAGCAGCTCTGCGGTGGAAGTGGAGGCAGCACCGGGAAGGAATTTCTTTGTGCCGGCAGAAGGCTGCTGCAGCTGGGCTGGGAACCGAGCCCTAAGGGCAGCCCGGAGCTCCGAGATGCCATCGTCCTTCATCTGGGACCTGACAGGGGAGAAGGAGAAGGGCTGAGACACTGCCCAACTGCGGCCAGCCCCAGGGCAGGGCCCTGCTTGGGGCTGCAGCCGCCAGCCCCGGGACAGGGCGGCAGAGGCTGCTCCTCGCCGTGCCCTGACCTGCTCGGCAGTGCTGGGAAGAGGAGGAAAATCCTGGCCCTACATCCCATAGACCCGCAGCCAGCAGCCCCCAGCCCTCCCTGCCTCCAAACCCAGGACCCTCAGAGGCTGAGGGGAAAGCAAGGAAGGAAAAGCCCTTAGACCCAGTAGGCTGCTGGTTTATATCAGCAGCCCCCAGAAGAGCCCCAGGGCGTGGTTACGGACCAGCCCCCAGACCCAGCAGGCTCCAGGTGAAACCAGTCTGCAGGGGAAACGGCCCCAGCTGAGCCCTGCCAGCACTCGGGCTCCTCCTGCCACCGCTGCTGGGCCAGGCCAGGCAGGGGAGGGGCACTGATACCAGTACCAGTGCCCGGTGGGGCAGGGAGCAGCTGCTGGGAGGCCGTGCCTCAGTTTCCCTGTCTTGTGCAGGGATGGGAACAGTCCCATGGAGGTGGATTCACTGCAGGGCACGGTTTGGGCTCCCTGTGCAGCCAGAGCGAGAGGCAAAGGCCCTTCCTCCTGCAGAAATCCCCCAGCCCAGGGAGAGGGAGCAGAAGAGCCCCAGGAACACGGTGAAAGCCAAGGAACGGCAGGGTGCCCCTAGCAGGGGGGGATTCTGCCCCTCTGCTCTGGTGAGACCCCCCTGCAGCGCTGCATCCAGCTCTGGAGCCCCCAACATCAGAAGGACATGGACCGGTTGGAGAGGGTCCAGAGGAGGCCACGCAGATGATGGGAGGGCTGGAGCAGCTCTGCTGTGAGGCCAGGCTGAGAGAGCTGGGGCTGTTCAGCCTGGAGAAGAGGAGGCTCCGGGGAGACCTGAGAGCGGCTCCCAGTGCCCAAAGGGGGCTGCAGGGAAGGTGGGGAGAGACTCTTCAGCAGGGCCTGCTGGGACAGGACGAGGGGTGATGGTTTCAAAATAGAGGGAGGCAGATTCAGATCAGATATTAGGAAAAAATTTTTTATGCTGCGGGTGGTGGAGCACAGTCCCAGTTTGCCCAGAGAGGCGGTGGATGCCCCATCCCTGGAAACGTTCAAGGCCAGGTTGGCCGGGGCTCTGAGCAACCTGATCTGGTTGGAGATGTCCCTGCTCCTGGCAGGGGGGTTGGGCTGGGTGGGCTTTGAAGGTTCTTTCCAACCCAAACCATCCTATGATTCTATGATTTTAGTGGAGGTTTGTTTAAAAAAACTACGTGCCTGAAACACCCTCAATGCTTCCCTGAATCCTTTGGGTGGGTTCCTGTTGGGATTGACACAAAGGTTTGTGCTGTGTCACATGGCTCTGGAGAACCAGAGGACAGACTCTTCAGCAGGGTCTGTACCAGTAGGACAAGAGGTGATGGTTTTAAACTGAAAGAGATTGACACTGAGGGTGGTGGAGCACTGGCCCAGGTTGCCCAGAGAGGTGGTGGATGCCCCATCTCTGGAAACGTTCCAGGCCAGGTTGGCCGGGGCTCTGAGCAACCTGATCTGGTTGGAGATGTCCCTGCTCCTGGCAGGGGGGTTGGACTGGATGACCTTTGAAGGTCCCTTCCCACCCAAACCATTCTGTGATGCTGTGATCCTAACCTGGCAGCGGGTGACAGAGCTGGTGTTCAGAAGAAGAGTTTCACAAGCTCAGAGCCCTGACCTGGTCTGAGTGCTAGACCTCAACAAAGTCTTGCTCGTTCTTGTTCCAGCTCTTCCCGCCCACTGCTGCCCAGAAAAATCTGACAAGGCCAAAGTTAAAATAAGTTTATTGGAGGAGGAGATAAATCAGGTAGGCTTTGATCCTCTCTTTTCTGCAAACTCTGCTGATGAGAGGCGTGCCCAGCATGGGGCGGCTGTTCAGGGACGGTCTGTGCAGCATCACCTCCTCCCTGCGCTGCTGTGCAGCCTGCACGCTGGGGAGGGCAGGGGGGAGACACCCTGTGAGTATCGGGGGCAGCAGGGCAGCGCAGGGCGGGCAGGAGGAGCCCACGCCGCGCTTGAAGCTCCGCTGTAATGGAGGCTGAGGGGTGGGTGGAGATTAACGGATCCGTTGATGGATTGATGGCATACCTGACCACGACCAAGGAGTTGGCCCCGCGCCGGTAGAGACTTGGGTGGGGCCAGATCCTCCCGGCGTGACAGGCCCCCTTCTTCAAGCACAGCCTGCATTCGGCGTTGGAGTGCCCGGCTAGGCCCGTCGGAGTTGGGTCGAGCTTGGCTAGACCCCCCGGAATTGGATCAACCTCCATGGCGTCCTCATCATCTTCCGGTGGCTCGACCTCCATGGGATCGGTGCTAGCCTCTCCGGTTTTGGATGGCCAGCCAAAAAGTTTCCACACATCCTCTTCGGCTGGGCAGCTCCTGCAGTTGCCCTGGCACTGCATTTGGTCGCTTCCTCGGGCGTCGCGACGCGGCACGCAGAATCTGGCAATGGCTGCCTGAGGTCCCTGCTCCGGTCCCGCTGCTGCAGGCGCCGGCGGCTCGGCGAGTGGTTGCCAGCAGCAGGGCTGCCTCGTTAGGGGGCAGGGGACAATGGGGGGTGAGGAGGTTTGTGACATCAGGACATTGTGATGGCACACGGCTGACCGTGGGTCTGTTCAGCTGCCAGGTGCCTGGCCTGGGCCAGGACCTGCCTGGGACAAGCTGAGGTGCTCTGTCCCTGCCCAGTCCCACCCTGGTGGGAACCGCTCTCCACATCTCCCACCGCCCCGGGTGGGCTTGGGGGAGGAACTGCTGCTCTGGTGAAGGTGAAGCAGCCACCGGCTCCCAGTGGCCCGTTTCCTTCTCCGGCCACGGCTGCTGTGATCAGAGCAACCCTTCGCAGCCCTGCTGCCTCTCAGCCTGATGGTGGCTGCCCCCAGCCTGGCGTTTGCACAATTTTCCAGACATTTATGTTCGGACCATGCTGGTTGGCAATATCCTCTCTCCTCCAGGCCTGGCCCTGGTGGGAGCTGAGTGCTCCAGCTTCTGCTCTGCAACACCAAGGCCGATGAATGGTTAAAATAAAAGAAGTGGTTGTGGGATCTCTGTGGGTAAAGCAGCCAAGTGCTGTCCCTGTGTAGCGTTAGACCTTTCCCTTCCCTGGAAACCGCCCCGCTTTCCACACGCTCGCTTACATCTTGAGCGTCAAACACCTCTGATACCCAAGAAGCAGGGGTGTCCTGCCGGGGCGATGGGGCCGGGCGGCTGCCCACCCTCTCGGTCGCCGGGCCCACGCCGACAGAGTCCTGGGCAGGGCCAGAACTGCTCAGCGCGATGGACTCTCTTCTTCAGGCGTGGCCTGGGAGCAGCGTTGCGGTGCCATCGCAGTGAGCCAGGGCTTGCACAGCAGTGTTTGCACCCAGGGCTGGTGCATGAAGATGGTTCCAGGTTCGCAGGAGCACCGAGTCTGCCGTCGTGGTGGGGACTAGGGGTAACGGTTTTAAAACCGAGGAAGGTAGATTCAGATCAGATATTAGGAAAAAATTTTTTACACTGAGGGTGCTGGCACATTGTCCCAGGTTGCCCAGAGAGGCGGTGGATGCCCCATCCCTGGAAACGTTCAAGGCCAGGTTGGCCGGGGCTCTGAGCAACCTGATCTGGTTGGAGATGTCCCTGCTCCTTGCAGAGTGGTTGGACTGTGTCCTGGTTTTATTTAGTGAGGTGGGGCTGTGGTGGCAGCTTCTGTAGGAAACTGCTGGGAGTTGTTTCCCCTTTGTCCAGTGGACTTGGCTGGGCCTAGGGGGGACCCACTGCTGGCCAAGGCCGAGCCAATTGGTAGCAGAATGTTCCCTGATAACGCCTCTGCGATAACGTATTTAAGAAGGGGAAAACAGAAAAAATAATGAAGAAGACGTGAAGAGCCTGAAGCGGGGGCAGAGAGGGGGAGGTGTGATCCTTGTGGGCCTTGCACCCCTCACCCTCTGGCCTCCCGCTGGGCGGCGACTGGGCCCGACTCAGCCCGGCTGAGAGAACTGGAGAGGAGATGAGATGTGAAGAGACCCTGAGAGGCGTCTGCCAGCCTGGTGTGAAGGATTTATTGTGAGAGGAACGGCTGCAGACGCCAAGGGCAGTGCAGAAGGAGGGGGAGCAGTAATGCAGCTCCTGGCTGAGGTTCCCCTGCAGCCCGTGGTGATGGCCATGGTGGAGCAGAGATCCCCCTGCAGCCCATCGAGGACCCCACGCCACAGCAGTTTCATGAAGGACTGTGGCCCGTGGGAGGGACCCCACGCTGGAGCAGGGGAGGAACGTGAAGAGTTCTTGCCCTGATGATGAAGCGGCAGTGGGAGCGAGGGGCTTCTGTTCCTACGAGGATGTCGCTGGTACTGCCAAATCCTCCAGGTACGAGGAGGGGATGGATTCACCCAATGCTGGGGTACTGGAGAGCACACACAGCCCGAGCATCTCATCATCAGCCTTCCCTCACGCCCGCGAGGTCCCCTCTCCTGTCCCTGTGTCACTGCAGCCAGCGCAGCGGCAGGAGCACAGGCCATGGTCACAAATGCATTTGCCAAGTGGCACAAGGCTGCGGATGCAGCTTGGTCCCCACACTGCTCACGTGAATCAACAACTTCATTTCGCACCCAAAAAATACCATTTACAGCAAAAAGCACTTGGCACCCACAGCCCGAGAGCCACATGTTGGGGTCGGGGACAACCCAGCCCCCTCACCCTTTCCCTCCCCAGGAGAAGCTGGGGGCAGGATGGAACACGGAACCCCACCTTCCATCCTGGAGACCCCAGAGTCCTTAGCAGCCCGCAGTCAGAACCCACCATGGCGCTGCCACCACGCGGTCCCCGCGCCTCCTCGCCATCCCGGCCGCATCGGGCTTTTCTGCTCCCGGGGAGCTTCTCCCCCCGAGGTAGGGACCGAGCCCGACCCCTGCAGCACCCTGTCCCCCAGGCACCTTCAGCATCCCCCAAAACTTGGAGCCGTGTCTCTCCTTTCACCTCCTAGAAGTGAGACTCCTCAGTGTGGGGAGTGCCCCGACCACACGCTGCCCACCTGCCTGGCGCAGAGCCGGGAGATGTCGGCGATGGGGGCTGGCTCGGCGGGTGCCCCGGGAGGGTCCCACGTCCCAGCATGGCCCCCTCTCCCCCACACAGGGCTGCAGAGGGCTCCGTGCGGCTGCCTCTATGACCCCCGCCTCTTCCACGTGCAGTGGACCAACATCATCCTGCCTCCACCGGCCACCTCCTCGCTCGGCCACAGCACCGCTGCTCTGCCAGGCGCTGCCCTGTGGGGCCCTGGGGGCTGCAGGACCCAAGTGGTCTGGGCAGCCCCAGGGACCCCCCAGGGCCAACAGTTGGCACCCCACAGCCATCAGGGGACAGCAGTGGCCCCAGCTCCTCCCGTGCTGCCAACGTCCATCCCTGGTAACCAGCACATCGAGGGACACGCTGTGCACATCAACATCCCCGGCACGGCCACCCTCGTGGAAGCACCCCCGGGCAGCGACGGCCCCCCCACCTCCCCTGCTGCCCCCCGCAGCCCAGCCCCTGGGGACCTGGCAGACCACTTCACTGTGTCCAGGGAGGAGCTCCTCCACGAGGCCCTAAGCCTCTTTGATTGCTCCTTGGACACGGTGCAGCTCAGCCAGAATGGTCTCAGCAGCGTCCCCACGTCTGGGGACTCTGCTGGCACCAGCACAGCCATCCCCCAGCGCGACTTCGCCTCCCTCTCGCTGCCCGAGGAGCTGCTCAGCCCCGACTACAGCATCCCGGGGATGGACAATGGCATCGTGGGCATCGATGAGTTAATCGCCGAGATGCAGCCCCGGGATCTGTGAAGGACATGGTCATGGAACTGCCCCTGACCCAGCCAGCCATGGCAGAGCAGCGGGGGCAGAAACGGCTAAGAGCCCCTTGCCAGAGCCACGCAGCAAACGGAGGGCTCTGGCAGGGAGCACAGGCGTGGGTGCGGGGGATTAGAGCCACCGCAGGGTGCGATGGAGATGGGGGGAGTGAGGCAGAGGGTTGGTGGGTTTGGGTGGTTGGGGAAGGTTAAGGTAGCATTGGTGGAACCAATTCTCTTCATTTTTGGTCATTAAAGTTGTTTGAGCAGAACTGCTGCGCGCCTGTGTCCGAGAGAGCGCAGGGGGCACCGGGAAACAGCACCCAAGAGATGCCAAAGTCCCGCTGGGCCAAAGGGCCCCGAGCCACCCCCAGGGCTGAGTCAGCGCCAGCGGGGCAGGCAGTGGTGGGGGGGGGCACTCCCCTGTCCCCTTCCCCAGGGGAAGCAGCCCTTTGGCGGGGTCCCTGCAGGACTCACGGACATGGCCCCACACAGCACGGAGCCCCGGGACAACGACAGAAAGATGGGGAGAAACTCTTCAGCAGGGCCTGGTGTGACAGGACGAGGGGTGATGGTTTTAAAATAGAGGGAGGGAGAATCAGATTTGAGAGAAGGAAAAAAATTTTTTTATCCTGAGGATGGTGGAGCACTGTCCCAGGTTGCCCAGAGAGGCGGTGGATGCCCCATCCCTGGAAACATTCCAGGCCAGGTTGGCCGGGGCTCTGAGCAACCTGATCTGGTTGGAGATGTCCCTGCTCCTGGCAGGGGGGTTGGGCTGGGTGGGCTTTACAGGTCCCTTCCAACCCAAACCATTTTATCATTCCATGACCCTGACGTGGCTGACCCTCCGGCTGCCTCTCAGCTTGCTGTCCCCCTGCAGCTGGGTGTGCTCGGGGTCAGGAGATGCTGCCAGCTCCCCAGGGAGCCAAGGGGAAGTAGCCCCCTTGTTTCAGCCGTGAGACTCGGTATGTAAAAGAAGAAGCTCGGGGTGGTCCAGACATCGCTGCAAGACCGGGCGTAATCCAGAGGGAGAGTGAGGCGAGCAAGAAGGATGCAGAGGGAAAAAGCTTGAGGCTAAACCTTCCCGTTCCCGAGGGGCCAGAGCAGGAATGATCTGTCACTCATCACATCCCTGTCAGCACATCCCATCCTCCACAATTAGCCTGAAAGCATAATTAGAAAATGCTTCTCGCAGCCCCGAGCTCAGCAGCAGCCTGGTCTGTCAGGGTCTTCTCCCCTCCCTGAACTCCGATGAAATGGGCACATTAACCCTCCCAACCGGCTGCTGTTTCGCTGAATCTGACTCCCTGCAGACACCAGATCTCTGGCCAAAATTGCTTTAATTAGGCTGCACTGGGCAGATCCTGCATCCCTCCTGACGCTGCAAGGCTGCAGCATCTGCCTGACATCTCCTTTCAGCGATTAAAGAAGAAATGGCACCACAACAATTATTGTACAGGCCTGAGCGTTTGATATATATTTATTGCTATTCAGGTTTAGCTGGGAATTTTGTGGATATCGGGTTTATCCAGACTCCTTGCACAGTGCTGCACAGCTCCAGAGCATCTTGTTTGCACGTCGTGGGAAGCAGAAGGTGGCTGGGTTGGGTCGGTAGTGGCTGCAAGGATGAGCCAACGCACCAGCTCAAGTGGGAGCAGGGGAGCTTAAGACTTCTCAGTTGGTTTTTTTTGGATCATTTTATCTCATCAGGAGGATCTGAAGTGCAGACTCTGACCCAGGGAGTATTCACTGTCGTTATTTACAGATAAATCCAGCTTTCTCACTTGTCTCCTTCTACTCTGATACGAGACATTTACAGACAAACATCACCCTGACACACACGGCACGGGACAGTAGGAGGGAAAGTTGTGCCACTACGCACACTTTCTTTTTCCTTTCCATTAGCAATATTCTTTAAGGTGTCACAGCTACGTTAGTACCATTCTGCATGAGTAAACCATGTATTTGGATAGAATATACTCTGATGCCAATGTACACGAGGCCTCTGGAAAAGCTCACATCAAATACTGTATCATCAGAAATCATAATAATCAAAGCTATTCAGGACACGGCCTTTATTCACAGACGGATTTGCCCCGGGGCTTTGTTTTGGCAGTTTGGCTCGATGACAGATTCCCCCCGCCCTGCCCTGTAGTCCACGGCAGCCCAGACCCCACAGGACATGGGAAGAGAGAAGAAAACCCCACGGGGGCAGAAGCTCCCCCAGCTCAGCCCCACGGGAGCCACCACCGCAACAACGCTGCAGGAGAAGGCGAAGCGGCACAGCAAGAGGGAACACCACCGTCGTGCTGAGCCTACTGCAAGAGCCCCTCGCTGCTCACGGGACAGGCTGTTGTATCAGAGTCTGAGCCACGTCGCGCACCCGGAGTGGGGGGAAGCGGGCACGCCGGCCCACCCTAAGGCACTGCAGTCACACACCCTCACCCATGCTCCGGACGCAGCACCGCAGGCAGCTGCACCCTACCTGCCACACTTTAGCAGGACATCAAGCGAGAATTTTACAAAACCCAGGACATGGGACCAATTCCCCTCTGCCTGGGTACCCTGGCGAGGATGAGGATTGCCCATGGGATTGCTGTGGGCATCGACGTCCACGGGGCAACAAACCCACTTTGCAACCAGCTGCAGCTTCCCCAGAGTCCTTTGGTATCTTGAGTTGTCCTGACAGTGTCCCAGGAGCATTCACGGATCAGCGATGAAACGCCAAGCTGGGGAGACACGGGAGCAGGTGGGAACACTTGTCCCGTAGTCCCGGAGCACGCACGTGTCAGTCCCAGAGCATGCACGCGCATCGCTCTGCCGGGACCAGGTGGATGTGCAGCCTGGAGCCCTCTCCCCAGGTGGGTATGAGAGAGACGTACTGTCCTGCGCTCTCCAGCACAAATGATTTGGCAAAGTCAGAGCCAGGACAGTTTATCTTGAAAGGCTGGAGAAGAAGGGTCAGGTATTTTCTCCTTCTTCTTGGGCACTGATTGGTTCAAGTTTGTATCACAGTGAAGTCTGAGAAGTGGGGAAGAAACCCAAACCACCTTTCCTGAAAGAGAAAGCCTTGTTTGCACGCCTTGCTCAGGCTGGAGAGGACAGCCTCTCCTAGCCACGCACATCCGATCCGCTGCTGGCCGTGGAGGCTTCCATCGCTTGGTAGTAGACTTTGGACCTTCGCCTACCAGCCAGCGGTCGTGCTGCTGGCAGCGGGCAGGAGTAACGCAGGCGGACAGACCAGCCCCATCCCGCCGCCCGCCCGGGCTCAGCCCTGGAGCCCATCCTCAAACACAAGTAAACATAAAGAGAAACTAAGAGGCACTAATAACGCAGGTACAGGGAGACTCAGGCTTGCAACCATCAAACCTGGCTCCGGAAGTCTTCGTCCAGCTGGAGAAAAGCCGAGTCCCCGTTTCAGATCTCCTGCAGTGAGTGGTCGCTGCGTTCCCGTTTCACTGGTGGCTCCCCCATGCTCCGGGAGTCCGTGTCCACCTCGCTGCCCAGGTCACTGGCATCTGCAAAGGACAGGTCTCAGCGTGAGAGAGCAGTGACCAGAGGGAAAGGGGTTCTTTTTCCCAACAGAGCCGGGTGGAAGAGCCAGCACGATGTTCCCCCTCCCACAGCAACTCAACCCTCACCCAGCGGGCCTTCCCTTGAGGGAGAGGAGGTACCTTTGTCCAGTAGAGTTGGGGACAGCGATGTGAGGTCACCAAACTGAAAGAAAAAGGAGTTACAAGGTAAGTGAGGCTTACCGGAGACCCAAGGCGCCAGACCTGCAAGCTGGTATCCATTTCCAAGCAATTCTAACAAGCAGCTTAAGAGCTCAGGAGAAACCACAAGGAGCAGCAGTGCTGGTAGTGAAGAGTAGAAAGCAAAGCCAACCATGTTTCGGGGAAAAGTCTGTTGCTGCCATCTAAACCTCTGGGCAAACACCACACACAACAGTCTAGGGCAGGACAAGACCTGGAAGGAAGGGAAAAAATTTTCCACCTCCCAAGTCACAACCAAGTGCTGCCACAGACCGAAGGATGGTACCTTTTCTCCAGCCCTCTGCATCTGCCGGGCAACTGCTCAGACGTGCCAGCTAGTCACCTCTCCTGGGCCTCTACCATCACTCCAGCACCCCTCTGCAACTCTCTGCAAAGCCTTCGCATTCACGTCAGGGGAGTGCTTTGGCTTGCAAGGCCACAGTGCCCAGCGTAACCAGAGAGCTGGGGACGTATTTGGTTCTGGAGATGTGTTGTCTCCCTCTGTGACAAGCTCTGAAACACTAAATTGCTATCACAATGATGCTGAGAAGTCATGCAAAGTCAGGCAGCAGAAGGAACTGAGGAGAGCAGGAGTTACAGAGTGATCAATGGAAATGGAAGGACGCGATTCATCCTCTTTTGCTGGGAAGAATCAGCCTCCTCGTGGAGAACAAGAATATTGCAAGAGTTTGATGAAGGAAAGGAAAAACCTGACCGATGAAAATCTCTCACAGGTAGGTTTTGCTGGAAGCCACTCTCTGCCTTCCATGTCACTTTCATGTGATCAAGACGGGGGCTTGGCAGGGAACGGGAGATCTCGCAGCGCTGCTGACTTGGTGCAACAGCGTGGGTCTAACGGGAGGGGAAGGGAAAGCAAAAGGGATGCAGTTGATGTGTTTGGCTTCCCTACGTGAGCTGCGTGGAGGTAAGGAAACAGCCTGGGCTTCAAGCAGCAAATGAAATCAGTTTTTCTCTAACAGTAGTTTCTGTATTGCTGTCACAGGTTGATTAGGGGCTTTTAAATCTCTGCATTTCAGAGTGAAAAACTGGATGTGGCTTCAGCTGGGCAGGACAGGACCTGCCTGCAAGCCAGGCACCCCATTTACTGTCTGATTTGTTAAAAAAAAACCAAAAACCCCCACAAAGAACAGAAACAACCCATCATTTCTCTTCTTCAAGTCAAAACCAGACAGAGTGTCTGACTGTGTGTGTAACTCTGAGCTTGCAAAGGCCTGAAGAATTCAGTGAGCAGTACCACTGAAAGTTGCAGGGAAAGTAACTTCTGGACCTTTTTTTGCTGGGTTTAGTTTTTGTGTCTGATGGGACTTTGCTCTGGCAGGAACCCCCAAGTCAGGGTTGGTACCACAGGTTATGGAGAGAAGTAGGGAAATCCTTCTCCTCCCTCCTCCAGGCCTCCAAAGCCCAGCTGATGCTCAGCTGCCCCAAAACCCACCAGCTCAGGTACCAGCCAGCCAGGAGGGAAGCTGCTCAAGGGGCTGGATCTTTGGGCCAAGCACTCCAAAAACTCAGTCAAACCTTTGGCAAAGATGGTTCTAAAAACATGTTCAGGATTTGTGAACCACTCGTGTCTCTTTAAGCACGGCACAGTTTGGGTTTGTTTCTAGGGAATAAACAATTCTCACCTCTCCCATTACAGCAATCGGTGTCTCCCCTGTTGCCTGGGCAACACGATGCTCCACCAGATAAAACATGTATTCATCGTAGAGCAGGCGAATCAGGTGGAAGGAACCAAAGCTGGCAGCACTGCGCAAGGTGAGGTCACGGATCACCATGGAGCTGGAAAATGGTCAGGACACAAAATATTTGGGATGTGTTTTACACTTGCATCACGGCTGTTGTGAATTCTTGCCCCTGAGGGTACTGTGGGATGCAGTGCTTTGTTTCCACCTCTAACCGAAGAGTACCAAAGCACTTTAAAGAATTAGTTGATGATTCTACCCCCATCCTGAAAGGATACAGGAGATGCAACGCTCCCTTCTGTGCCAGGGCAGAGCAAGAGTTAACCAGAGTTGTAAAGAATTTGGCCTTGGCTTTTCAAGGAGCTATTTACATGCTCTAAGCCCACTACAGAAATATCTCCAAAATGAGAAAGAAAATGTACCTATAGAAAGACCATTTCAACAGGAACTGCCTGGCTGCCTTGGGGAAGGTGGGACTGCCCTCGTGATGCTTCAGGACTTGAGTAACAACATTATCCAGCCAGCTAGCCCACTGGTCCAGAGAACTCTGTTGCTGCAGAGTGAGCTTGAAATCCTGCTCCAGCTTCTGCACCATGCCTTCTTCGCACTGGCACACCCACGAGGCTTGCTCCTGCTCGGGAAGAAGAGTTGATGGTTACTCATGCCAAGTCTGCATGGTTAGTGCATCCCAACCTAGGAATGCAACTTCATTTCTAGTAAACGAGGACTCCAAACCAGCTCTGAACCATGTCTCCTCCGATCTGTCCAGACCACAGTACAATATTATTATGAAAACTCTGTTATTATTAGTAGCACTACTTCTCACAGAGCTCCCTTGGTAGTTTCTCCACTATTTGCAGTGAGATGGCAGACTTACCTGGAAAAGTAACACCAAAACCATTAAATTGTTCATTTAATTGCTGTTTAGTATTGGAAATAAGATGCTAGTTACCAGCAGACCACCTCATTAGAGTCCCAATTCCAGACAACATGACCTAGGAAAAGATACCGTAAGTTACCTGCACATTGGCGAAGTCAACACGATTGAGATCGCTGAGCATCTGGTTGATCTGGGAGGTGTTCTGCAGCACGGCGCGGGCGGCCTGAGCCAGGTGGTTCAGGGACGTGTATCTCCGTAACGTCTGTGCAAAGGCACTCACTACCCCCACCTGCAAGACAGCACGCAGGGCGCCGCGAGCAGGAGGCCATGGCGCTGGAAAGCAACCTCTTCTCCTTCCTGAGCTCAAGCACACAGTGCGCATCAGCTGGGGTAACGCACACAGTCCCTGCTGCTGTCCAAAGCATACACGAGCGCTCCAGAGCAGCACTTTTGCAGCATCTGTTGCATCTTGCAAACCAGTCTCTGCATTTCTTTTCTTTAAACTAACAAGTTTTCACATTCTGCCTCCAGCAGAGACCAGCAAGGTGAGAACAGGCTGCAGGAATCCATGGCTTTAGGAGAGGGGGAGTAGGAGCCTTGGGTTCAGTCTCTGCAATTCCATTCAGTGCATGAGGTGTCCCTGCCCAGCAGGGCAGCCTCATTCCAGTGCAGAGATTTTCTTCCAGGAAGCTTTATCTGCAATTTCAGGACATGGGAATGGCTCAATGGACAGAGCATCATCAGCTTCTGGTACAAAGGAATTGCCCTACCTGTCCTCCCACGGCTTGCTGGTTCTGGTTCATAATTACTCGTTACACTATGCTAGTCTGGAGTACACGTGGGCAAACCCCAGTGATTTCCAGTCACCGTGGAAAAATGCAACATCCACACATGCACTTGGTTCACACTCCTGACGTGCAACGTGCTGCCTCTGCTTACCTTGGTCTGGACAATCTGGGGTGGAAATTCACTCATCGCATTCATCAGCCAGCCTTCCAAACTCTTGGCAAAATTACGAATCGCCTGTGTAAGCGTGCCTGCAAAGAAGTCTGCAGAGTTAGAAAGGCTGCTCCGTATCATCTCTGGACATCACTTTCTAGCTGAGGACTGCTGTGGGAAGCACAGCCTCTGATCTGGTGAGCTGTGATCTTGATTTAGTATCAAGGAAATCAGCTAGGTCCTGAGACACACTCAAACTTTTCTTAACTCTTATTCTGTAATTTTGTTACTCAAACTTATTCTTATTTTTATTCTTATCTTACTCACAGTCCTTCTGAGCATTTACCAAATGTTCAAACGTGCTCTTTAAAGATACACACGTGTCCCAGCATGTAGACAACAGCAGCTCAGGGGCACATGGCTTTCCAGTGCTGCAGCCCAGTCTATGGCTGAGTTGAGGGCTAGGGAGACTGACACATGCACCTCACTGAGGAGCCAACTCGCGGAGAAAACCCTCGATATTCCATCACTAATGTCCCAAAGGAAAGTTGACCCCAAATTTCCAGGAGGTACAGCAGGGGCCAGGACGGTCCTACGTAAACAAAGAGACAATCTCCACAGAAACACCTCACAAGGATCAGCCGTGCTTACTTGTGTATTAAGCTCATGCTTTTACCCTGACTGCTAGCCAAAGCCAGGAGATGTGATATGCAATAAATTTAAAAAGCAAGGGAATTTCCAGGGGCCACAAAGCACCGTTGACGCAGAGCAATGCAGCAGGAGGAATATTGCTGTTGCCATAATATTTTAGCTTGTATTCAAAACAAAAATCTCTAGCGCAACTTTTACAATGGAAATCTTTGTGGCAAGTGGTAGCCAGACCGAGTGAGTCATGGATTGCTGTTTGTCAGACACAACATCCCATGACTCAGCCCAGCGAGGAGCAGGAGTGGGGCAGGAGCTGGGACTACCCGTGCCCTCCTGGCCACGCGGCAGGATACTCACTGGGCACCGGTCTAAGCACGTCTGGGATGAGAATCTCCACCAGGGCCTGGTACAAGATGTGGTCACAGCTTCTCATCCACTTGAGGATCGCTTCGTATTTGCACAGAGTGATCAGCTTGTCTTTCGGGAGAGTCCCTTCGTGTTCTTCTTCGCTGTGGGGGGAGGAGGAGGGAGGCAGTGTTAGCAGCAGGTTTGCATTCAGTACGCTCACCCTCTTGATTTCCAAGCCCAGTTTTCAGCAGAAAAAAAGCCATTTATGTTTCTGTCAAAAGGAAATGTCTGATCGTTTGTACAAGTCTTCTCTGACTCTGCAAGTTCCTCTCGGTCCATGGGCCAAGCTCTGACCACAGTTTTCCCTCAAATCCGCATCTCCCTGTGCTTGGCCTTTGCTTTTTCCATCTTTAGCCTCCGTTGCCTTTCACACACTCCTGTCCATGTGTATGTGGGAATTATATTTCAGCACAGTCACTTCAGCAAGCCAAGGCTTAGCTGGTTCCTCCTCACAGACCCAGCTGTTTCCAAAGCCTTCCCACCTCCCCCCTGTGCTCTAAACCTCAGCTGCAACAGCGGGCACAGGTATTTGCAGCGAATGTTGTGTGAGTAGATCAGCCCATAACTGACAGATCCTACAAATGCTTTTGAGATGTTTAACACCTTCAAATGCTAAATGTTCTCATAAGGAAAAAAGATGTGGTGTTTTGATGAGGACAGAGCATATTGTCTCTAACGGAATGAGGTCACCAAGCTTGCGTTATTTTCACTTTTTAGATGTGTGGTGACTTTTTCTGTATGATTAAGGCATAAGCTATCTGGTTAAACAGCAAGCAGAGAAAACTGAAGCCATAATGCACAGCCAGAGGATTAAAGCAGAGCTGCTCAGACACTCTGCTGGGAATTGGGAATTTGGAAGGGACTTCCCCCATGCATTACATCAAAACCATTAAAGCCAAGCCATGGGGCCAAGCGTAACGAGACAGCTGGGGCCACATGTCATGGCATACTCCTGGAACACCCACACGGAGAAACTGGCTGTCAAGTACCTACACTTTCTGCTAGGTGGAACCATATTCTGCATTTTATCCTGCTTTCAAACAGTTTGATTCTTTGATACTATTTTTGTTTTATATCTGTGTACAAAGCAGGGGGAGGGAGGGATTTTTTCACCTATCTTGATTATTAGCAGCGGTATGGAGAGGTACTAGAGCACGCAGCCTTAACAAGATATGTTGGTTTACAGACCCCTGCAAAAATGCTGCCTCCAGTATCCAAGCGAGGCAATTTGTACCTAGCCCAGCTCTCTCTGTGGTTGCAGTGTGCCTTGGAGATACACCCTTAAGTAAAAGAGATTTTGAAACAACCAAACCCAGCTGTAGTGATTCTTTGTGGGAAGATATCTATTGGGTAACATCTGCTGAGGACAACAGGGCCATATTCTACAGATTTTTATGGGGTATTTGCTTATTACTCAAACATTTACCATTTTTCTCCTGAATATAAAATGTCCAGAAGTCCTTATATTTTCAGTAGAAGTAGACAGTACAGACTTCTAACACAAATTTTAAGAAGAAACCTTCACCTTTGCAATTGTCTGTATTTTCACTTATTTCCATTCCCCTGTCTCTTGGCTGCAGACGCCCAACGCACGAAGGATGGGCAGTAACCACGAGGCAGGCAGGAGTACAGAGGTCAGAGTACCTTCTTTTGCCATTATCTGCCTTCAAAACACGAGGCACTTAAAGATTTGGGTAGAGAGTCAGTCTAGATGTCACTAAAACCTCAGAGTCTGAGATGTTCCTCAAGACCAATCCCTAACGATGTGGAATTCCTCCTGTCTGCTCCTGCTGACTGTTTCCAAAAACATCATCCCGTTCTCATCCGCTCTCTGCATTTTGGATTAACCTCCACAGGAGGCCTAGAGCACACAGATGTACGTGATCGGAGCAGACACTCTCCTCAGAGGTCCAAACTTTGCGTGGTCATTACGATGTTGAACACTTCTGACACTCTCCGTAACGATTCCACGGGGAAGCAAATACTCTCAAGTCCCACAAAGCACTCAAGATGTCTCATGAAGCTGCAAACACTTTATGAATTTTTAAAAGATAAAATACCACAAAAATGGAGCATTTAGAAATAACCAAAACACAGCAGTGTACCTGGACGGCAGGGCAGTAGAGCCATCACTAGATGGTGTTTTAGGACTCCAGAAGGATTGCCACAGTTTCTCAATATAATGAAACTGAAGATTCATTACAACATCCAAAGTCGCCTAACAACAAAGAACACAACTCATGAGTGCCTCTGCTGGCATTTTGTCACACAGTGTAAGCATAAATCTCATCTGCTGCCATTTAGATTAAATAATTTACAAGAAAAATAACAGAAAGGGCATTGTTTTAATAATCAACATAACATAAACCAGGCCACACAACAAAAAAACCAACATAAAGTGCAGTATCTGAGTTGTCATACCTAGCAATTCAAGCATTTTGTTATATTCTAGCTTTTCCAAAAGCAGAATATGAGCTGAGCCCATGAATTATGTCCCACATCAATTAACAAATCAATTAAGAATATTCAAAATAATCACCTCGCAGTGTCGCCTGTAAAGAAGCTGCAGAGTTTTCACATCATTCATGGTGACTCCTTCTTGTAAAAGGACGTTGCCTAGATCAGGGGCTGGGAACTCAGGAAAGACATGGGTCACATCTAGGGAAAAAAAAGATGGGGAAAGTTGATCAGAGAGTCAGGAGCACTCATGTATGCAGGACTACAGACGAGCACAAGGTGCTGCTGTCCCTGGTGGCTACCTTTCATGTTTCAACTGGGGATGAAGCAGGAGAAATGAGATGGATAATCTAGAACTTTCCCTGATTCATGCTGCTACACTGGGCAAAAAGTGGGCAATCGCAGCCTGTTTATTCAGTGTGGAAAGGAAAATGTGGTTTTTTTTTCTCTTTGTAATACAAGAAATAAGAATATATTG
Organism: Chlamydotis macqueenii; assembly: GCF_036417535.1. NCBI lineage: Eukaryota > Metazoa > Chordata > Aves > Otidiformes > Otididae > Chlamydotis > Chlamydotis macqueenii. Next base: position 2,330,421 of record NC_141581.1, on the reverse strand, counting down.
TCCTCATCTCCTGTGCTTGCCATCAGATTTTCTCCAAAGCCTGAAAAATGTCTCTCTGGTATTTTGAGAGTACAATGGAAAATATATTGGGCGGCAGACATGTCAGGAGCAATTGTATTTCAGAGCTGGCTAGGATTTGGTCTCCACTGGAGATGACGGAGTCACGTAGATCCAGGACCAGCAAAGCCAGAGAGCTTTTCCAGCTCCCAAGGAGAAGGGCTGCAGGGATCATCTGCAGTAAGATACACATGGCAGCCTTCAGAATGAGGAGAATTGCTCTTCTCCCACCGACTGCCTGTCTTAGCAAGGCTCTCCAGGACCTCCACTCCTTCCACCCAACTTGGATAAAACGGAACGGATTAAAAACATACTTAGAGGAACTGACAGACCTGATGGCAGAAGGAAAAAGGCTTCCTGTGGGCATGGGAGTTAGCAAATAAACTCAGCCAGTGTGACACTGCAAGAACTTATTAGAATATATACTATATGCAATATAGATATTCTCTATATAAAATATAGAATAGTGTAGATTTATGAGAAAATCAAACAAATACAGAACAGCCAGGGCTTGCTGGACAAGACCTTCCTTCCTCTTAGAAGCTGTCAGCCTAGACGTGAGATATCTAACACATGAAAGCAGGCTCTCACCTATGAATTGCTGATGATGTTGACTTTGAGCAGCAACCGATTGCTCCGGAGTAGCGTGCACGTTACTGTTGGACCCACTCTCTGCCATGCCATCCATCTTCTGCGCTGGTCTGTACCTAAATTTAGAGGGTGGCTTGGGATTTACACAGGCACGAGCAAACATGTACACGTTATTTGCAACACAGCCATGCAGACTTCTGTGTTCATCACGTAACACATGGCCAGCATTTTGAGGGCTAACCTTTTCCATCACTTACTCCAGCAGAGGGGGGAAATGAGAACCTCCTTTTGAAAAGCACTCCCCAAGACAGAACTAAAGGGGTTAAGAAATTTGCCCAAGGTGACACCAAAAAAAAAAAAAAAAAAAGAAAACAAGAAGTAGAGCTGGAATTGGTGCCAGAGTGCAGACTCTGTCTTGGGAGTTGACTTTTGCATTTTCTTTCTGTTTGGGAACTGAATAAATTCTTCTGCACTTTCTTCACTCCGGCAAGAACCAGAAGCGTCCATGATTCCAGGAGACAATTCCAAATTCCTTTGCACATTGTGCTTTTTATTCAACATTACTCAGACACAAGACTAACCTAGGCTTGATTTAACTTGCTCTGTCACTCAAAAAAAAAAAAAAAAAACACCCACGAAGAAAAACAAAAATCCACCCAAGCACAACACAAGCCCCCAAGTTTTTTACACTGATTTGGCACAAGTAACTCCATGGCTGAGGTCCTACAACCAATTTGGTCACAGGGACGCCATGAAAAGCGGCAGAAGGGTGACTTTCTATGTAGCAGCGGGGTGAACCAAGCCACTGGCAAACAGAACAGGCACATAAATGCTGTTTCATAGAACCACAGAATGGTTTGGGTTGGAAGGGACTGTTAAAGCCCACCCAGTCCGAGCCCCCTGCCAGGAGCAGGGACATCTCCAACCAGATCAGGTTGCTCAGAGCCCCGGCCAACCTGGCCTGGAATGTTTCCAGGGATGGGGCATCTATCAGAAGTGGCTTGGGACCCTTCTGCTCCTCAGAGTGGCCAGTGACTTGCAGCCCCCTCTTCCACTGCTCAGCTCTGGCTCTGCAGCACCTCTTGGGTCTGAATGGTCCCAACACGTTCCCTTTGCTCCCAAGCCAAGTCCCAGGATGGGATGTGCTGTGTTCTTTGGGAAAGGACCCTTGCCCACAGCAGCGTTGAGGGCACCACTAGCGAGACCCAAGGCGCTGGGAGCACCTACCTTTGCTTCTGGTGGATGGGCTGCTGCCTCATGGCCATGTACTGGGTGTCCTCCTGCAAGCGGTTCAGCGGAGACTCTGGCTTTAGCCGGATCCCATAATAATGATATTTGGAGTTTCCCCTGGAAGTAGCAGCGTTGAAATTGCTCAGTGTAAGCTAGTCAATGGAAGGGACACGGAAGCCCTGCCATTTACTCTTAGACTTATTTTGACAATACACCCTACTTCTTACAGCGCACGTCAGTTTGCTGCCAAGCGCTGTTTGAACGGCTGAACTAATGAATGCCATCATCCCCTACAAAATTTAAAACCACACGTCGCAAAGTTCAGTGACATCCGCCTTTAAAACTCAGTGAGGTTTGTTCCAAGTAACCCATGGTAACTGGAGAAGAAGAGACAAGTGTTACAATACAGAGTGTTATTAAACAGAATGACAGAAAGACCTCAGGGGACACTTTGCTGTTTGATTAGCGTTTAAGGATTTGTTTTTTCCATAAAAACAAACTTCCATCTTTATCTAGACTTGGATAAAACAAACCTGACTGAATAGTCAACTACGATAAGAAAAATGTCTTTCTGCTGCCAGCACTTTCACAGTGACGGCAAATAGGCTTTGATGTGGCTTTGCTCTTGGAGCTGCTCACTTTCATAGTTTTTGTCAAAGCTGAAAGCTTTTTTCCAAGCAAGAGAGCCTGTAATTCTTTTTCCTTTGCTAGTCAGTAAAGCTGCTGTGATGCTCCTCAGGAGAATGTCTTTCCATCACACCAGATAGACGTGTCAGTTAAAGTTTTTCCACCGAACTGGAATTTTTCAGTGCCCAAGTATCTGCTTTTGGGAGCAAGGACAATTACGCAGCCATGGATACACGATGACGGTATGTCCAACTTGGCCTTGGCCAATTTGTTGCAAATGACGGTCGAGCGGAGCCAGGGGAGCTGCAGCAGGGGCTCCAGAGCCCTCTTACTGGGGTTGGGATTGCTTAAAATCCATGTGCTGTGTCAATATGACAATGTCTGAAGGCACTTTAAATCCAATGATGCTTCCCATTGGAAAATGACATCAGGAAATTTAAGAGAGGCATATCTGCCAAAGAATTAACCCTTCCTCCCTAGTTGGGGGAATTGTGTCTTTTCAAGGGGACGGGTGAATCCTTCAGCCCCTGTCACTGTACCACAGGACTTTACACCCTGAGCGCCCAGGTAGGAAGCACGCTTTGGCCATGTCTGAAATGATCTTAAGTGCCTGCAAATTAAATAACAGCTGCATTTATAATCTAAGTGAGTGAATAACAAAATAATAGTGGACAGGTACTTCATTTCATGAAGTTTACTGTATCCTTCCCAGACTGCACATTTGCAATTTGAAGTAGGGTTTTTCCTTGTTTGTTTTTTCTTTAATCCTTGATGGGATTAAAGAATTTCTCTCCTCTAAAGAAATTATTTCAGAGCTCTTGCACTTGACCCAATCTGCAGAAATCCAGATTCTCCCTTGCTCTTCCTACGACTGCTGCCTCCACATTCCAGCTGGGGAATGTCCCAGACACATCTGGTTTCGTTCTCGTTTAAAAGCCCAAATACTTAAGCTTGAATTTTATTATCGAATCTTACACAATCAGAGCAATCACTGCTTCTCTAGCGCATTAGCTACTTTTTTTTTAATTAGAAGCTGGGATAAAATGCAAACTCAGCGGTGCAAGCTGTGCAGATACTTTGGATGCTCCCTTGAAGGACTTGTGTAATTACAGCAAGTATACTTTTCTATGTTATGCTTTTGTTGTAACATCAGATGGATCTTTGATGTTTTAAAAGAAAAAATTCTATACAAGATTCAGCCTGCTGCATTGGGAATTGAAGAAATAAGCCATTTGTATCTGTACAGCTTGTCTGCATCAAAGATGTGGGCACGGGTTCTGTTCTCATCCATGACAGAGGAACTTTACTGGACCCAAAGGGCAAAACCGCTTCACTGCATCAGAATTTTGGGCTGTGCAGCTGACAGCAGCAATTGTGAAGATGAGTTTCTTTTTGAGACAGTAACGGAACAAGAAGAAGCCTAGGTTCAAATAAAATATTCCTAGAGTCCTTAGGAAATGGACTTAGACCAAATGCCACTGTGTGGCTGCACAAGGCACTGTCACCAGAAACCTGGAGCGTGTCTGAAATTAACTGCCTTGCCAAGCCTCTCACACCGCTGACTCACAGTGAGAAAGCAGCTTTGCCTCACAACACACAGAAATTACTTTTGTGCCGCAGAATAACATTTTTTTTTCCCCCAGGATGATGGCTGATTGTTTCTGTAGATCTCGGAAGAAAGATCTGCGCCTGTTAAATGATGCTCGGTTCTCAGCACATGTGAGAGAAGTTGTAGGAGCTTTTTTGTTTTTTAAATGTAGATTCATACCAACCTGGTTCCCAGGCGGCGAGTCCTCAGCCCCATGAACACCGAACGGATCAGTTTTCCGAAGGAAGCGGCATTCACCGGATCCAGTTTGTGCTCCTGGCAGTGCCGCAGGTAATGGTTGTAGAGAGAGCTCCTGGGAAGGCTGACGCCTTCTGCCGTCTCGTAGTTGTCCAACAACCACTGGAGCTTTATGTATGGGAAACATAAATAAATAAAGAACACATGAAAGTCTAAAGAGGGCTGGAATGGGCTGCGTCAAACCGTGTCAACGCTTCAACGTCAGGAGAGCCCATCTAACATGAAGAGCTCAAGAGAACTTAATGCTGGATAGTTAATTTATATAAGTTAATTTATATAACTTCAGCCAGTTACATTTTTATAAAAGGAAAAGAACCTCCAGCCCAAAGCTACCAACCCAAACAAAAATGCTGTCAGATTTTGCAAAAGCATTCACACACAGTCCGCCCGCCAGCTCAGTGTCCACCTTGGATTTGGGTGAATTCCTGCAGAGCCAAAACAAAGCTGTCAGAACTGGTGTTTTCCAAGAATAAAGATGTTAAGATACTGCCCAAGAGGAACAAATTTTAAGGGAATCAAATATGCTGCAAGGTGTTTACTGATTTGAAGACTGGGATATCTGCAACTGTTCCCTTAACAGTGAAATGAACGGTTACCAAAGCACCCGTAACAATCTGAGGGAGTCCATCTATTTTTCAAAATTTACTTTCTAAACTTCTTCTGACATTTCTGTTGATTAAAGTTTGTAATTAATATAAATTATTTATACCCAGCCGGTCTGAAATGGCAGGCCCAGCACACGATGTCAGCACAGGAATTAAAATGCAAAAAGACAAAAACTCCAATCTCCTTGCTAAATGACTTCAGTATCCATAAAATCAGTGTAATATTAAGTGAATTTTTGAAGGACCTAGATGTACAAATGGAATAAAATCAATAGCTTCGGTAAGCGCCCTTTTGTTGTTGTTAGGGACATTTGGGGTTAACATTTTCCAGACTTCCCCTCCATCCAGACCCCCAAAATGCCAAAATAGTGGCCATATCAACTCCTTACAGCAAATTGTTTGAGCACATATTGTAATTAAGCACGACCTCAGTCTATAAGTCAGCAGGATTTCACCGGGCACAGGGATGTACAAGCTGCTCTTACGTCCTGCCCACTCGTACTCCAGTATCCAGCTCTTTTCTACCATTATTTCTTGGTGAAACTTTGGGGTCCCAACTCACCACTATCCCGGAGTTTTACATCGATAACTCTGTGAAAATCCAGCCTGAAATGTGCAATGACACTCCTGACACCTCACCCCCTTGCGTTCTCCTCAGTTTGTGTCTTTCATAGCCACCTTTGCTCTCACACAAGGGCTTTCAGCTCCTATGAATGGATGTTCTGTGGTTATCACTCACACACCCACGTTTAAACTTCTGCTGCAGAAAATGCACTGAATCCAAAGCTGTACCATCAAAACGGCTTCATTCATTAGCTGGGCCTGATCCAAAGCAACCAGAAGTCCAAATGACTGGATCCATCCGTTCTGGTGGCCTTTAGAGCAGATCAGGGGCTGCCACACTGGAAGAGGAAAAACCTCTTGGCCATTTTCCCCTCTGTCCTGCTTTTCACAGAGCTGCTCGTCACCCTCCTGCCCTCCTCCACATCACCTAAGATGCTCTTTGATGGGTTCTTCCACAGACGAAGACCTTGCTGACCTCCAGACCCCACAGTCCTAAGAGCTGGTGTTTGTGAGCGATCCCCGTCCCCTCATGCTCTCATCTGCAGAAGAGACACCGCTGGGAAGCCCCCAAAAACCGTTCTGTACCCCTGAGCCTCCCCACCCATTAAGCAATCCCTAACAAAAGTGGGGCCCAGTGCTTTTGACATCAAGGACCTGCAGGAGCTCAGTTTTTAAGCGGTCCACATCTATGCTAATTTTGGCCCATCCTTGCATTTAAAAGATTAATGATTAAGAAGGCTATTTTTTTTTAACCATTTATTTTATTTATCCTATGGAAGATAGTGAATACGGATCAGCTATTTATTATCTAAACCTGTTCTAATTCCAAGCTTTAAAAAAAGTCACACATTACTATGGAAAATTCAGATATAGGTTAAACTTTCTCATTTAAATTTGATCCTGAATATTTTAGTCTAATCTCAGATATTTCTAGAATATTGCCTTCATCTTCCAGCTTTCTTTTTCTGCAAGTATCTTTTTATATTCCTTTAAATATTACAGAGTTTCACAATATGAACTCCCACTATTGAATTAGAAATCTATTATAAAACACACAAAAGAGTTTAAAAAAGAAATCTGTCAGAATATAAATAACTTTCAAAACATTATTTTTACTCTTCCTGCATTAGTAACAACAGATCGGGCACTTAAAATGAAAATAACAAAGATTCTTTCCATTTGTATGCCTTATTCTGTTTACTTTTAAAAATTTTGCTCAGCTGTGACAATGACAAGATATTCCAGTTTCATTTCTGTTTTTATTACGATCAGGTTCCCATAAAATCACTACGCAGTCCTACACTGCTTTGTTTGTTAGAGGCGCTACAGGGGAACATCGCAATTTCATTTCTACTTTACTGTTATTTCTATTGACTGTTTGTTTTGATTTTTAAAAAATAATCTTTAGCAAAAGTCTCATCCCTGTTCGGTTCAAGGATGGCTCTTTAAGGATGGAAAAAGAGATACACAGGGCTGTCTGAGAAAACAGAAACCTTTTTTTTCTGAAGGTCCAGGTTTGGAGAGGCTTTCTTATGGGCACTTCTACAAAAAAGAAACAGAAGGAAAGTCAGAAATTTGGGGTTCGTATTGAAGGTGGTTTTAGCTGAGACTCAGAGGAGCAGGTTCCTCCGTCCCCGCTCAGCGCAGCTCAGTTAGGACGGACCCTGGAGCATCCCAAGCTCAGCAACAGGGAGAAAAGCTTCCCTCGCACCACAAGTTCCTTGCTCAACTCCACCAATTTTTTGCAATTAAAGTTCCACGTAAATGAATATATCTTCTCAAAATGTCTTTTTTCTAAAACAAGTGCCTGTCAGCTCCGGTCCCTTGCGTAGTTAGGCCTCAAGCCATCCCCAGGGGAAAAACTCCACCAGCACCTACCTAAGAGCCACTCACCCACAGGGAAGAAGTCCAATGGTTTTTCAGGGGTTTATTTGGGATTTTTTTTGTTGATGGTTTTTTTTTTTTTCTTTTACAGGCAGTGAGGAAAAAATACATTTCTTCCCTACTCCTACAAGTGCTATGGATACCTAGGAGCCGTGGGGCCTAAGGCCAGTTACAGCATCCAACTGCTTCCTTCCGTGCCCAGCTTTAGGCACTCGTGTACAAAAACTGTAGTGATTCTTCTCAAATTTTTTTGCATGATCTGCAAGCTCATAATTGCCGAAGAAGTGATCCTCTGACCCAGCGACTCTGGAGCACGCTTGCGAACAGAGCTTTTTCAGTAACAGCAATAGATTGACAAGATTTCATGAGAAACATCACGTGTCATTAGGGTACTAGCCTTAGCTTGGGTCTCCAAATTTGGTATTTCAAGTGCACTTAAATAACCTCTCAGAGAGTTTTGGAAGCTAAATTAAGTTATCAATGGCTCCATTTCACATTGATTCTCTTTGAAAAGCATTATGAAAAAAATTCCCCCTTGACTGAGATACCTTTCGTTTTCCTTTATTTTAAGAAAAAAAAAAAAAACCACAAAGATTCCTGGCATGAAACATCTGCTGATGGCAACACAATAAACCATTATTCTAAGAATCTACAGATTTGCAAAATGTGAAATTTAAAATGAGGGACAGAGCACCTAATTAAAAACTCTGCGATCTGAAGACCACAAGCAATTAAGTCACAACTAACAGTGCAATTAGCATTATCTCACAACTTCCGTGGCTACTGGCTTTTGCCAAGCCTTCAGCCTTGACAAATCATGGTCACCTGCTGCTTCACTTTTTGGTTCTCATGTGCACGCCTGACAACATCGTGTGTCAGTCACAAAAGCATGTGGGATAGGTGAGCCTCTGGCTGGATTTTTGTTTTGTTTTGTTTTTTTTAACATGAGGAGGTGGGAAGTGAAACATCCCGGACAGCAGGAACCCTGCTAACACAGCACGTGGCAGAGAAGGTCCAGCGCTGCACGCTCCTCGGGCTGTCCCATACACTGCGGTTGGGAGCAATATCTGGCAGTCTTCAGGTGGTGGTTGTCCCATCCCTGGAAACATCCAAGGCCAGGCTGGACGGGGCTCTGAGCAACCTGATCTGGTTGGAGATGTCCCTGCTCCTGGCAGGGGGTTGGGCTGGATGGCCTTTACAGGCCCCTTCCCACCCAAACCATTTGATGATGACTCTGTGATTCCAATCCAGCCTCTTACACAAATCAGGGCTCAGTCCCAAGGGAGGTCAGGTCCTGAGAACCTCCCCAGGCAACGGCACTGACCTTCCTCCAGATCTGGAAAGAGACTGCCTGATCTGGTTCTGCAACGGGCTGTCTTTCCTACAGGCCTTGCTCATACCATGGCCGCCTCGTTATTCCCACATGTCCGTAGACATCACTTTGTGCTCTGTGAAGGCAGAGCAAGGACACTGGGGGTTCATGGGGCAGAAAGGGCCCAGCAAGTTTCCTTGGCTCAGGCTCTGTGCCCTGCCAGAGGGAATTACCCACGCCAGCCCTGGGAGCTGCCCTGGGCACGTTGCTGTGCCCAGACCAACATCTTCAGCAGGGACAAGCGGCGAGCTGATGTGTGCACACATGCTCAGGAAGTAGTTTATTTGCTTTAGAACCTGTAAAAGAACTTAAGCCTTACGTCAAACTATTAACCGCGACCTGAAAAGATTAAGTTAAGATTAAAAACATTAAGTTCTTTACTTCTATCCTGCAAGGTAAGGGTGGGGAAGGTCTGATCAGAGGCTGGATTGGGCCCCAACTCCATCCTGCACAGCCTGTGGTCAAATGAAATCTCTTTTCTATCTTTGCTTCCTTTCCTCTGCCCTTTTCCTGCTTTTTTTCAAACCTCCTTCAATAGCACACCACGACCCACCCCGTCCTGCTCTGCTCTGTCCCTTTCTGCACTGGGATGAACAAGAAAAACTCTGCAGAACAACATTAACCTTAGACAGACCTGCGCGGCACCTGAGGCAGAGCACGGGCACGTGAGCATGGCCACAGCCTGGGACAGGAACAAGGCACAGAGATGCTCAGAACAGGAACTACCAGCCTGAGTCTGCAGGTTTGTGTGTCCCCAGCTACGACAAGGATCCCTCAGTTTCTGGAAGCTGAACTAAGGACCGAGCTCATCCAGGAGCCCTGGCTTGGAGTTCAACATCAGCTTAAGAGAATCAGACCATCAGGTTTAATGTGCCTTTCATTTCCTCAGGCTACTTCTCTAGGGTGAAAAGGGCAAAGATTTTTTTGCAGGACCTAGGAATGACAATAGATCTGCCCCCAAATACAGGGCAAAAGGAAATCTTTTGGAATAAAGAAGTACCGCTTTGCGCGCTGTGATTTATCAGTGCAGAACATGCTTCAGCCTCACCCAAAACACAGGGAAGTCAAGGCAAGTCCAATGGCTTCAACAGGACTCGGATCAGACCCTTCAAATCTCACACAAGCATGTGCTCACCGTTAAGCATTACAGCATGGGAGGCATAAACCATGATGCAGAAGGCCCAGCAGAATGGAGGGAACGCCACACAAAGCAGGGAAATTGTTGGCATAGTGGGAAGAGAGAGGTCTAGCAAATGGATTTAGCATGGCAGTGTAACAGCAGTGGTCTTCCTGAGGCATGGAGAGAGGCAGTAAGTTATTTTTCAGCTATCTTTCAATTTCAGTCAAAGGAAAGAACTTCCTCAAATGTGTTTATCTAATTGCCAGCAATTTCCACTGCAAGGCAGACAAAAGAAATAAACACAGGGTAGAGGCAGTTAACAGAACCCAGAGCATCTCATAAACAAACACGAATATCATGGCACTTTTTTCAGATTCTTGTTTCTTGGGCATGGGCTGTTTTGGGCAGCACAGCTGACTCACAGGCTGCTTTGAGTGGCTCTGCTGTTGAATACACCGAAGGGCTACAAATAATGCGCCTACCAAAGCAGGAAAAAGGTTGTAAATTCCAATTGTAACTTACATGGCTGTTGAGCAAACTGCTTTTGTGTGATGTAATCCCTTCACTTTTTTGTAGGTTTTCAATCGCCATTTCAAGCTAAAGAAAATGTGCACAGGGAAAAAAAAAAGGAAAAAAAAAGAAAAAGAAAGGAAATCAGATAGTTAGCAACAGCCAGGATTATTATTTCTTTATTAATATTTGAATGATTAATGTTTTGTATCAACAGGCTTGTGAAAAAGAGGCAAACAGATGAGGCACAGCCCTTATGGGATGAAGCTTGAGAGACGTTATTGTGTGGCATGCAAATTAACAACACAGCAAGAATCCCCGTTAGGGTGAAAGAGCGAGACCAGGAGGCTTTTGCTCTTCCACCATACGCGTCGGCCATCACTAAAAGAGAAGCCGTTTTTCTTCTCCTTTCCCCTTCACGCCTAGACCAAACCACCCTCAGACTGATCCGCCGCAGCAGCCCAAAGGAGATCTGCCGCAGGGAAGGGGCATTTTACCCAGATCTTTCAAGGAAAACTGGAAGTAGTGACTTGGGTTATTATTACTTCTTAACATTTTGACAAAAAACCTAATGGCAGCTAAATAAAACAGCTGACACACCGAATGCGTGAGCTGGAAGGGTAAGGGCTCTTTGCTACTGAACAGAACTGCAAAGGGGCTCTGAGGTTTCAATTCAGCGAGCTTCTTCCTGCAAAGCAGGCCGCACATCTTGATGCCACTTGTGATCATTTCCATCGATCTCAGAGCTTCTGCAAGCGGGGTCATGGTGGGGCATTCTGGCCCCTGAGGACCCCCCTTGCTTCTGTTCTACACTCAGCCCAGCTACGGCTGCTGCCTTGTGCCCGGACCCTCTCCTGGACCCTCCTTGTCTTCTCCTTTCTGCTACCGGGGCTCCCTTGGCAATCTGGGCAAACTGATTTGCAGATGGCAGTTGGTCCCAGAGCTCTACTGCTCCTGAGCACAAGTTTTTTGCAAGAGAGGAAAAAAAAAAAAACCAACCCAAAACCAAAAAAAACCCCACCAATCCTGCATTAAGGGACTGGCAGGAGCTGTTTCTCTCCAGTAGATGTTCTCAAAACCCTGTTATCTGTGACCTGTTAGTGCAGGCAGGAGAAGGCAGCACACACCAGCCAGTAAAACTTGCAGTCAGCAGCTCTCTAGCATCTGTCCTCAATCTGACATGCACTCTGTCTGTGGGCACACGCACAAAGCATCTGCACAACGATCTGTCAATGGTCTCCTTCACTAGCCCTCTGTACTCCAGTTTGCACTGACTCACAGCATGGTGAAGGTAAAGGTCGAGATAAAACCAGCTCTGTGAGAACAGAACAAATCAGATCTAACTTCTGAAGTAACATTCAACAACCAAAGACACGGTCTGTGCCATATCCATGTCTAAATATGATGGTCTGTCCCAGCAACGCCACACGTTACCAGTGAATTTAAAAAAAGGGTCAGTCTAAGACTACGTGTCAGTGTTTTTTGAGAAAATGGTCTCGCACACCGTGATGTACCACGAGGAACCAAAGACTGATTGCTGATGCAGCCTTCAGGAAATGAGTCAGTGTTAGAGGGAGACACCATTTCCTTCCCCTGTTCGAGGAGCAGCGCAGGGCCAGTTGAGCAACACCAACATCTCTTATGCAAGCGCAGAAACACCGCCTGCCCTTTTGGCAGCTCGGTAAGTGTCCCATGCAAAAAGGACACCTTTGCATCTGCAGAAAAAAATATGACAGGGGAAAGACTAAAAGCTCTTTAACAGCCCCGCACGAAGGTGAGGAGCTCTGAGGACCCACTTATGGGAGGTCTCAAGGACTTCCTCTCTTGCTATAGCCTAATTTAAATGAAGATTAATGTGCTCTGTTGGCACAGTCATGGAATGGGACTGCTTCATGTTCTGTTTCAGCCCACGCTATGGGGCAGAACATCATTATTCCAGCAGATATGGAAGGCAGGCTTCTTTAAATATTTGAAGATTTTATTTACGTGTACATTTAGTCTTTAACAAACATCCCCCAACCTCCTGAGGCAGCTCTTACACCAGTGCTAATTCTGAAGCACCACCTTGTTCCCAGTCTCCTCTGAAGATGCTCTCCTTGCTTTCCAGGTCTCAGTGCCAGCTCTGCCTCAAGCACCCAACACTCTCCAAGCCCTCTCGCTTCCCCGTTCCTTGCAGCCGCCTTTCCCGTTGCCAAGCCCTCACATGCTGGCCGCTTTGACATCCACTGCCTTCGCACTACACCCCAAGGCCACACACAGACACACCATCTTCTTCGGCTACATCTGCACGAGCTGCACTGTTCTTTCCCTCCACAAAGCTCCTAATCCTGCCTCAAACACATTTTGCCAGGACTACAGCCTCTCCAGCCTTTCCTATTTTCTGTTGAAGCAAGACATTGCAATGAAAAATAACATTCCTGCCCATTGATCTGATTTAGTCATTGCTCTCCTTAAGCCCTCCACTCTCTGCTCACCCATTAGTGTGTGAAATTCAAAGCAGCTATCAGGGCTCTGCTCTGTCCCCCTCTGACTCTGGTCTGCGCTGAAAGAATTGGAATCCACACCCAGACACATCCCTATACAGCCTTCCAGGCACAACTTCACCCTCCTGAGCCCCTCCACAAGAGCCACAGACATTTTGTGTTGAAATACCTTTAGAAAGTTCATTCCTACATGCAACAGAGTGAATTTATTTCAGATGCACTTTCATAAAGGTAAATTCCTAAATTCTTTTTTTTTTTTTGCTGAACAGCTTTATCTCATGTGATAGCTACAAACTAAATCACGGGGCATTTCTATTGACACTTATTCTACTCAGGCTTTTTACATTGTGCCCATCACCACGGAAATTAAAAAAAAAAAAACAAACAAAACAAAGCCAAAACCAAGAGTAAAATGTTGAGCAGCTTTGCAAGATGCAGTCCCAGGCAGGTGACAAGATCAGCAGCTACTTCCTTCAAAATAACAAGCTTGGGCAAAAATCAGAAGATGGCACAGTGCTAGTTTTTAACTACGAACAGTTAAAATGAACACACACACAATTCTCACACAGGAAACGGACCCCAGCTAATCCAGATGGGTCTCATTTTCTCTTCCACCCAAAACTAAGGACTTTTCCCTTACTTCTACCTACAGCAGAGAATCCAGGACCAAAGGCAACCTTTCAAGGCACAAAGATTCAAAAAACATGGAGTCTATATTCTAAAACTCAGTGGGAAAAGAATGTACAACCTAACCGGCCAGGTTTTCAAGAGCACTCAGCAGCACACAGCTCTTGTTTTTCTCCCTGGGTGGTGCTGTTCACATTTTAAAATTTGGCCCCGTTCGCCGAGTTACACCTACATTTGTAATTCTGTTTACACACAAACGTATAAACACACAGAAGTCAGTCTGGAAAGGAAGGCGAGCAGTGTCGCAGAAAATAAGCTCCAGCCCACTCCTGGCAGCGGCTGCTCCGAAGGGCTAGCAGGTTCCCAGATAAAAGCCCTGGCAGCTTCTACCTGCAGAAAGCTCGTTTGGGTTAATAGCTGCATCCCCCCCGAGTCCCACACAACTGTGCTCCTAGCAACCTGGCACCTCCATCCACAGTGGGAGGGACATGATTGAAAAAATCAGAGCTTTAAAACATTTCTGTTTATCAGTATTATCCCTAAAATACATTTTCTGTAACATATGGCATGGGCAGAATACACAATGGTGTAGGAGACATAGACAAAAACTTTTTGATCACTGCATTTGGCATGATCAGCTTGACATACAGTGCTAATTATTCACTGTGTTAATAATGGATTTTTCAGGTGTCTTCATAATTAAAAATATCTTTTATTTATTTTGGGTAAGCCAAGCCCTATGTTCAGATGTTGCACTTACTAGAAAACGTAAATATAGACAGTTCTTTTGAATTGGAAAGCCAAAACATTTTGCTCAGGAAAAAAAAGAAATCAAGAATTTTTTCTTGTCTCCATGCCGCATAATTTCAGTGATCCATTCAGAAAGTTTGACAAGCCTCTGCCCACCAGCAAGAGAGACACCCCAAACTCCCATCAAAAAATATTCGTAGTACACCAGTGTCTATTCTCTCCCTCGCATTGGCATGGCAGGTTATACAGACATATACACAGTGACAATGCCAGGAAGTTTTATTTTCCGAAGGCTTTTCAGTTCCCTTGGAATAATTCCTGGCCCCCGAGCTGCAACATCTGCAGGGCTACATACCGTTGCTGGAGAGGAGCGTGAAGTATGTGACAGAGAATGTCTAGTGTTTTCCATCCCCCCATGAATGAGATAGGCTCCCGAGCCGGAGAGGATCGGACTTCCCCCAATGTCCATGGTGATGCCCACCATGTTGTGAGAGGGAATGGCTGTAGGAGAGGATGCCGCTGTAGTCACCTGAGCTCCACCTCCCTGCGCTTCAAAATAGGATGCTGTGCTGCTGGGAGTGTAAATCTGAGCTTCGGTGTTGTAGGAGTAGGCAGCTCGTCTGTCAAAGGAACAAGAGGGTCAGGAGATGGAGCACATCTTGGGTGGAGAGGGGCTTGCAGAGCTAATCTCATGGACAACAGTTTCCTCAACTTGGACCACTTTAAAAGAAAAAGCTTGCCTCCATTGTTGGTTCCTCCACTGAAATTGAATCCTGTGCTGTAGAAGTCACTCCTGACAATGTTAATCAGTCCTCAGGTGGCCCTGGAGCAAAGGCCCATGGCCACAGCGAGAGCAGAGCCCAGGAGTTGCTCTGCAGCCACTGTAGGCAACCTTGGTGCCAAAGGCTGAGAGCATCCCTGAGGGCAGAGGGGCATCAGGCCCAAAGCGGGGCCAGCAGCCCCGCTGCCAGGAGCCCAGCAGCCAGGAGGAAGAGGAAGCCTTACAGAGCTCCCTTCTTCCTCCAGCAGTTATGCTCTGCTTCCTAAAGGCGCCCCACCTCACCACACCATGGGCTGGACAGAGAAAATACTGGACCCTTTTACGTAGGGAAAAGCCAGATTCCCTGGACAACAGTCCCTCTGTGAGATCAATGCCTCCCCCAAGGCTGGAGTCTGGCTGAAACCACGCCCGCACACACAACACAGCGTGTTAAAGGGTTCCTCCTCTTCCTCCTTTTAACGGCGGCAGTGCCAGCAGCAGCGCCGGGGTGGAAGGAGCCTGGGAGGACCGAAGGCTCAGCCCAGCCAGGAGGGGAACGGGGCTCTGCTACAGCCAACAAGAGACTCTTACATGGTTCCGTTGGTATAAACAGCTTCTCCTCCTTCCACATACTGGACCTGGGATGGGTATACGTGCTGCACGGATTGCACCTGAAACAGGCATCACAAACTCCAGTTACGGATATGACATTGCCTAGTAACAGTGGGAGAAACTGCATATTGCAGCCTTAAAAAACTTCCAACCTTACCTTAATATTTAGGCTTTCTTTTTAAAAGAAAAAGAAAACCAAAACACACAAAAAAGCCACATGCTTAGGAATCCCAAAGGACTTATTTATTTTAAAAGGTCAAATTAAAATAAATAAATAAGTAGTTGCTCCATGAGCAGTGGAAACAATGGAGCTGGGTTTCCTCTGCACACACGTCTCAGGGCTGGTTCTCTGCTGACTAATAAGGGTGAGATCATGCTGCAGCCTTTCCTTCAGAGAGGAGGTTGGCAGTGTCCATCTGCACCCCAGCCCCTGTTTTCATTGGTCTGGGTGGGATGTAGTCGCTGTCTGTCAAGTTGGATTTTTTTCTGAGACTGAGCAACCAAATAAAAAATTGCTAGAGGAAAAAGTCAGGAGAGTCAGACTCACTGTCCAGATGAAGCAGCACCACCTATGCCTGGTTTCTTAGGAAACAAGGACTGCAAAAGGCAAAGTTCAGATAAACAAAAACACTTGCATGGCTCACTGTCACCGAACCTTCCTACGAAGCCACTCACAGTCAGTGCATTTATTTGTGCAACTAAAAAAATTCCCAAACACTTTGCCTCTAAAAAAACCTTTACGGAGGAGCACTGCTCTTAAATGGCAATTAAAAGCATCCACCACATCTTCAAATGTGTGAAAGACAACTGCTTCAGTAAAGGTTCTTTCTAAACTTTAAATATCTTGAGAGCTTCTTTTGCCATCAGTCTAAGAAAGAAAGAGAGAGATGGAGGAAGCTGCTCTCACAGTGATCTCCAGTTCTCTAATTGCCCACAATCCTTTAATTAAGAACACGGATTTTTCTATCTGGCACAGTTTCAGATGTTGTGTGGGACGTGAGGTCCTGCTGACGCGAGAGGTCCCTGCATGGTGTCTCACCCCGGAGGTATTACCTGTTGTGGAACCTGCTGAACTCTGGGAACAGAGATTTGCTGCATCTGCGCTCCTTTGGGAGCGGAGCCTGCTGCTTGGACCAAAACCCTCTGAAAGAAGAAGATACAATAACAGACACTTACTTTCCCTCTGTAACACAAGTGAATTATGCGTTCCCTTTCAAACTTTCACAGAAAGCTTGCCTCCTACTCCGGAGGCAGCCGTACCCCTTAATTAGAACCCCTGCAGTCCCCAGCCTTCCAAGGTAATCTGCACCGGACACCAGCCCGAACTCAGTACCCTGACCCTGGGGAAAACAGAGAGCTGGATCCACATTTTCTGACACAGATCATCTTTAAGTCTCCACGCAAGTAAATAACAGCAAACAGCTGACTGATGGGAAGAGCTCAACATGAGGTTCAGTCGCAGCACTCCTCACACATTCACATTTTCCTCCTATGGCTGCAAAGTTTCTTCTCTTACAGCTGCCGCACCAAACCACACTCTGCCTCCTGCAACATGAAATCGTACCCTCCAAGGCACCACAGCCCTTATGGTTTCTACCAGCACCAAAGCTCAGATGGTGCTGCACCTCCCTTCAGTGCCACCAAGGGAACAGAAATACTTGTGTTGCACTGTGGAGGTCACTCTGAACGCTGTCCTCTACCCCTCTGCTGCCATTTCCATCGTCCCCCTGCTCCTTGCATTCAGTTTGAGGTCGGACACGCATCTCGTGGAGTGCTCAGCACCTTGTAGATCCAGCAAAACGAGCGTGGGGACGTGGTGGATGGAAAGAAATGATTCAGTGAGGCCTCTGGGAACAGAGCCTGGGATACTGGCAGGAGAGTAAGAAAGGAAGCATTCAAGCTAAAGATCAATATTGCCTTTTAATCAATATTGTCCCAATGAGGACCTTCTCCAAGCAGACAGTCATCACCTGTGGCTTGAGGCTTTAAAAATACCCAGAGATTGGGCCAACCGACCAAAAAGCTGCAAAGCAATCCCGCATGAATCCTAGAAGAGACCTTGACAATTACTGGCAACCTCATACCTATATATTTATGATTTTTAGCCCTCTGGCACCCTCCCAATGTGCCCTTTGGAACCAGCCAGAAATTCTATTCTAGCAGAATTACAGGAATATGGTAATTGCCCAGATTTCTGGGCAGCCTCTCCATCACCAGTCCCCAGGCTGACCTTCGGGAAGTCTGGATACCTCAGAGATCCTGCAGCTGAGGCAGCGATAAGGACACGTACGCTTACGCCAGCCATCACTTAGTCCGTTTTCTCTCCAAAAGAGGCTGTAACCAGTGCACGGCAGGAATCTTAAAAGCCCTTTTTCAAGTCAGGCGTTGGCAATGCCACCCACATCAAAGGCTTAGAAAGATCCCTTCCTTTCTCCTGCTTTTTACCCATTCTCTGCCATTGCTTTTACCAAAGGACACATCTCCTTTGGCACAGCTGCCCACCTCAGTGCTTGTATAATTTGTCAGTGCCTGTCTGGGTGCTCCTACGACCTTCCAGCCAAAAAAATGAATCATCCCCAACCTGTAAGATGAGGCCATCCTGTTCATACAGCCTTCTCTCACACTGAAAGGTAGACCAGTGATCAGCCTCACACCAGTCATGCTGCCAGTAGTTCATTCCCAGTATTTTCTTTGTCCTGCTGGTGAGAAGGGAAGGCTCCGGATGCTCCTTCTGTTCAGCAATCCTCCACAATCCTCTGGGTCTTCCTTAATCCATGGAGTTCCACTCAATACCACGCGTCATGATGACAGCACCAGCAAAGGCTGGACGTGGAATTTCATAATCCAAAGCCGATGGTTTTTCTAAACTTCTTTAACATGTTGTCACAGTCAAATTCACACCAATGACTGACGATCCCTAAGATACCTGACACTACTGATCAGCGGTCTCCATATCATTACAACACGAACAGGAAACATCATCTGGAGAAATCAAAGACAGGAAGGCTAAAAGACGATGGAGAGCTGGCCAAACAAGCACCGAACCACACGATGTGAGTGTCCACGTCTCCTGGTGAATCGAACGCTCCTAGCACAACTTTTAATTGTTCCTTTTCATCAGCATCCAATGGCAGCTACTTCTGCTCACTTGGGAATCGGAGAGAAGGGTGTAGCTGAGTTACACCCACTCATCCTCTTATCCCTCCAGCTTCCTGTGACAGAAACTTCTGATAGTTCCCCAAAAGGCATAAAAAGGAACCAGTTTTACTTAACCCTTCCCGTTTTGCACTAGGTAATTTTCATTCATCAGCTGAAGCTATCATTTCTCTCCTATCAGGAGACCTCCCAACTGCATTGTATTCATGAATCCTCCCTCTCCAGTTTAAAATGTCAGGATCCACCTACCAAAGCAGGAGCCCAGCATGTGGCTCCTGCACCCTCTCCCTGCACTAGCACTACTCCTGTGTCTTCTCTGTTGAGCCCGGTACCTTTGCAGAGATGCCTTTAAGGACTGTTTCATTTTCTCCTGCTTTTATTGACACATCCAATAATGAGAACAGGATATTATACTGAAGCAAACACCAAACTGGCATGAAATGCTTGGGTAGCTAAGTTAAAATCTAAATCCCATGGTTTAAAGCTTGCGTATTTGTAGGGCTAACACATGAAATATCTACATCAATGCGAAGTCCAGCAACAGGTTCTCCCCACTGCCTCAACGGGCTGGTGACCAATCCTCTCCCTCCTATAAAAACCCTGGATTAAAATACATCTGCCAGTAAAACAGGTCTCTTCTCCATGGAAACGGCATTCCCAGTTGTGCATACGTTACCTGCTGAGATGCTGGCACTGGCTGCACTACCGGAGCCTGGGCTGATGCAGAAGTGTGAAGTGCCACAGAAGCTGCTGGGTCTGATCCACCCTCCGAACTCTGCATGCTCACTGCTGGGGAGAACAGAAGGGAGATCAGCCAGGGAAAGCACGGCTACACACCGCAGCAAACGCCCGAGGAACCCACCTCTAACAGGAACAAAATCCCAGTGGAAGATCCAGGGGAAATGCTAGGAAGGAAGGTAGCTACCTTCCTACAGAGGATTCTTTTTAGCCTTGGAGCTAATTTTAATACAGTATTATATTAAGAAAAAAGAAAGTTGCACAATTGTTCCACAGAAAGGAGAGGGAAGGAACAGAAAATGCATTTCTAAATATAACCGAAAAGTAGCGTTGGAAAATTATTGTGTCATAGTGAGGATAACTTCAGATCTGGAAGAGTAAGAGCATATTTTAAAAATCATTTCCCCCCCCGCCGCCTTATCATGTTTAACTACTGAATTAAAAAAAAATAAATTAATCAAATCTGAGTACATGCCTGGAGCTTAGCTAATTCTTTCATTTGGGAAGTAGGGTAGTCGATCTGGGTTTATAATCACAACCGATGATCAGCCACGAATAGCAGAAGAACAGCGACTGGCCATCATTTTAAAACCCACCAACCACCCCCACAAAGAACCACCTCCGCTCTCCCATCCACGTCCTCGCCCTAAAATCCCAGCGGCCTCCCCAAGGTCCCCAAACACGGACACGCTGTCGCCCTCTGGTCCTGCTTCCACGCCGCCACCCTACAGGGCTGGTGCCCTCAGAGCCTTCAAGTCACCCGGGTCCCCCTCTCCTGACACTCGCCCAGAATCGCTCAGCCGCTGAGGGAAGCATCCCAAGGGCCGTGCCGAAATGTCCTGGGGATGGAGAGGCCGCACAAGAGCAAAGCCGAGCACCGGTCCTGCAGCACCGGCTCTCCATCCCCCCGGGTCTCCTCGGTCCCTCACGGCGCCGTCCTGGCACCCAGCGTCTGTGTCCTGCGGGGCGTGGGGCATGTTAATGGCCTGAGGGACAGCGAGGGTTGCTGCGACGGTGCTTCCCGAGAGCAGACGATGTCATTTTGGGGTTTTTGATGTAATATGGGGGGGTGGGAGAGTCTTTTTTCACCAGTTTCTTGTGAAAATTCCTGTTTAAAAAACTATTTTAAGAGAGCTTCTGTTGTCACTTCAAAGCCAAAAGATTCAGAAACATCCAGATTTTGAACGGTGTCATTTCTCCTTTCTCACTGCCGAGTGTCATTTAGCCTCCACATAACGGTGTGAAATCTTTTCCATTTTATTTTTCTTCTCTGTCCAGTAATTAAGCTGTTTCATCAACCTTGTGCAAGTTAAGCCGCAAAAGGACAAAAGAGAAACCAATGGACACTGGACCCTGCTCCTTTGATAGCTCTTTGTGGTAAAAAGAAATGCAAGGGGGAAGTGAAGTTACAGAAGTTACCGGTTTATGCTCCTTCAGCTATTGAAAAAAACCACCAAAATATTTAGATCCTTCAGAAAACAGGTTTTTAAGATTTTTGCCTGCTCAGTGCTCACCCCGTATTCCACTGCTACCCAGTTGTAAATTACAAGCCCTCTCCCGACTTCCCCGAAACCCCACAGCTTGCAAGTAATTTTCTCTTTCACATCATCTTTCTTGCATCCAGAAGAAAGAGTAGATACAGAACCCATATAGCCACTGCTCCAAATACAACCACCAGATTAAGTTAACAAGCCCAAAACAAGGTAAGGAAATTTAGTCCCTGTTTATCACCGCTTGCGTCCCCTCGAAGCCCTCAGGTCTGCCCGCGGCAGACGTGCTCAGCTCCGTTCCCCGCAGCTCCGCTATATAAAGGCAGCACCTGCTTCTCCCCATCACTGCCCCTGCGTGGTTTTTAGCCAAAAGCTCTTTTGTCGGAAGATACCCATTGCAACAGTGCTGCAGGATCACGAAAATAATAATTCTCATAGTAAATTAATGAAATAGCCTCCCGCCTGTTTCAGCCCCAAATTATTTGCAGCTAAACATGTGGCCAGCGCTGCTGGCAGAGCAGGCAGGTTTATAAAGCTCACGTGACGATGCTCAAGCAGGAGAGAGGGGTGACTTTCAGCGTACACATTCTCCTAACTTTTGCAAGGGCGTTTTGTTGTCCATCTCTTGTGCCCAGGGCTCCAGCTAACAGCTTTCTAGGGCTTTGCGAGTAAAAAAATGTAGCATGGTGAACTTACAGGAGAAAGTTGGGTAAGTTGCCAAATGTATTTTAATGATCTCTTTGAAAATGGTTCTGGCAGGGTCGGATCTCAGCGTTTCAGGTCTACAGAAAGGTCTCTTTTCAAGTGCGGTTACAATCAGAAAAGGACACTCAGAAGAGATGCTATCGCAAAATTACCACCTCCTCACCTCTGCTGATAAATTTTGTCTTCTGGTTTCCCTCAGTGACCAAAAGAGACCAAAGAGAGGCAGGCAGGGTGGAAGATGAATTGTCTGCTGCCAAAATAAATCATCAACATTATCTTCAGATTTGTTCCAAAACGCAGGCTCTGTTAGTCAGACACAAAGACCCTGATGAAATCTGCAGCTGGTACTTCCAGACAAGGTAGACAGACACAGACGTACCGGGCCACTAAGGCACACATACAAAACTTATTATTTTGTTTATCAGTGAAACATCCCGGATAAAGAATAATTCATTTCCCATTAAAGCCATCCTGTGCTTCCTGAGATTTGGAGAGGCAGTTATACATGCCATCTGCTAACATTAATTTGCGCTGATGAAAAGCCGACAACGTAAACAGAATTCCTACGCTCTGAGAAACCACCGCACGGTGCCACAGAGCTTCGCCGACGTCCTGGGAGCACAGCTACCAAGTGAGCCGGCACCCGAGCCACGGCTCCAGAGGATGGGCAAAGCACCGGCTTTCAAGGAGGAGAGGAAACATGGCATCCAAGGTCTTGCTCTTCCCTCTTCTTGGGCGCTGTGCGGGCAAAGTAAGGAACACCTTGGTAGCTCCTTAATGAACATTGGCTGCCAGAGCTCAGCTGTCCGCTTGTGCAGCTCTTTGGCAGTTCTGCCACATCCCTAAAGCAAACGCCCATGAAAGGACTCACTGCTCTCCTCCGAGCTCATTCTTCACCTCCCACAGAGGAGGAACTTTCACAGTGTTCTTGATCATCCTCTCTCAGAGACTCGGTGGCTCAAAAGCAAGCCCTCCTGTTTCCCAGAGAGATAACATTTGCTGCCTTCCTCTTAGATCTGGTCTAACAAAGAGAGGTTCATCCCAGCCACACCTGCTTCCCACTTCTGACACCAGGAGAACGCTGCAGCCCTCTCCTAGCAGAAGTGACTGACAGAAGCTATTAAAAGGTTTCTCATGGCTTCTGACAGCCGGTCTTTCACCTGACAGTTTGGCAGCCTCCTCGGTACTGGGGAGTTCGCACAAACTGGGAACCTAAATAGTAGTCAGCAGAGCTGCTGGTGGGTCACAGAGAGGATCAGCATCCACAGCTGACTTTCATAGAATCATAGAATGGTTTGGTTGGAAGAGACCTTCACAGGTCACCCAGCCCAACCCCCCTGCCAGAAGCAGGGACATCTCCAACCAGATCAGGTTGCTCAGAGCCCTGTCCAACCTGGCCTTGAACATTTGCAGCGATGGGGCATCCACCACCTCTCTGGGCAACCTGGGACAGTGCTCCACCACCCGCAGCGTAAAAAAATTTTTCCTCATATCTGATCTGAATCTGCCTCCCTCTATTTTGAAACCATCACCCCTTGTCCTGTCACACCAGGCCCTGCTGAAGAGTCTCTCCCCACCTTTCCTGCAGCCCCCTTTGGGCACTGGGAGCCGCTCTCAGGTCTCCCCGGAGCCTCCTCTTCTCCAGGCTGAACAGCCCCAGCTCTCTCAGCCTGGCCTCACAGCAGAGCTGCTCCAGCCCTCTCAGCATCTGCGTGGCCTCCTCTGGACCCTCTCCAACTGGTCCACATCCTTCTTATGTTTCGTAGCTCCAAAGCACCTAATCAGGTTAAGAAGAGCAAAAAGAGAAGTCAGTTATTTTTGCCAGGGGGCAGAAGGGACCTGATCATGCGCAAGGACTGAAATCGCTGTGAGAAGGGCCTTACTCAGACGTTGGCGTTTCAGGTAGAGACAAGTTTAAAACTCTGGTTGCTCAACCCGGCGGGTGATGTCACGCACAGCATCACGACCCTGGAAGGCATTGCAGAAATCTGGATTCCAGGTTGCATCATCACTGAATGAATCAGGCAGACAACGAGGCTGCTGCGCTCTGGAAACCTTCTGTTTACACACAGCTATCTCGGTATCCAAGCAAACAGCAGGGACAGGAAAGGAAATACAGAAAAAACGAATAACTTCTGGGTGCTATTTCTGGTTCTGCCACCAGCTTGCTCTGTGACCTTGAACAGGATGCTTCCCCTTCCCTGCGTTTCAGTTTTCCCACTCCTAAAAAAGCCACAGTCCTCCCCTAGGTAAGGTATTTTTTAAGCACTGGTCTCAGAGGGCTGTCAAAGCCTGAATGCGTTTGAGAAAGACAAGTAGTAATGTTACAAGCCTCGAGGGTCGATAAAAACTCCAATTGTCACCTGTCCATTCGTAAGCCACGTTGCCTCAATGTAAAGAGCCTTGCCTTTGTTAATCTCTCCTGCCTAAGCCAGCTCCAAAATGCTGCGAAAACAGAGATAAGAGGAGCATTTCAAAATATTTTTCACATTCAAGTTTGCAGTGAGAGGGAGGGAGAAAAGGAGGGGGCACAGCTCTCTGCTGCGCCTTGCCTTCGAGCGCTGAGAAGGGAAAGCAGCAGCATCCTCTGCGCCGGTTCCCCAGCTCCCAAAAAGAGCTTGGGAAAGGAGCGGGGGATGGATGGGAGAGCCCCCCGGCAGTGGGAAGGGTGTCACTGGGCGCCCGGTCTGCGCCGCAGCCCACGAGCTCTGCCATCCCGGAGATGAGGAGGAACTGCAAGTATTTTTCCACAGAATGTTTTAATATAAACTATCAGCTCCTGAACACTCAAACAAAAACGTCTCGGAGTGAAACGCCGAGACCTCAAATGTTTAATAACTGCGGTTGATTAGAGCCAGAGCAGGGGATCTGCCCCAGGGAAGTATTTGGTTTATTTTTCTCCGCTGCTCTGGTCCTCGCTCCACGGGACACGCAAGCGCAGGGCTAGCCGAGCACCAGCAGCTGCCCCAGCTGGCTCCGAGACTTCAAATAAAAGAGGATTTACGTCCCTGCCTTCCTTAGGGCCAGGCTCACTTCTGCTGTAGTTGCGGGCCGACCTACCTGGTGTTTTGGTACCAGGAGAAAATGTCAGCAGTGGAAGTGACGAGAACTATCCCTCACCTTACGTTTATTTCTGAAGAGCAGCCTTACATAAATCAGGGGTGGGACTTGCACAGCCTTGGCTCTCCTGTGGCATTTAGGTCTTCTATTTACATATCCCGGATTTTTTAAGGTGAAAATGTAAAAAATATTAGCTGCTCACACCCGCAACCAGCGACTGCTTTTTTAAATCCAGAATAATCATACAACCATACCAGTGTTGCTTTCCAAATACTAAAACTGTTACTATTTCAGGGAATCACTTGCTCATTTGAAGACAAGTCATGAACTATTTTATTTAAATTGCTTTTCAAAGCTTACTTGGTCACCCTTTTTAAATTAACTTTTAAAATTATTTAATTACATCTTTTTTTTTTTCTGGCAGAACTTTTGAAATAGAATAGAATACTGGGACAGAAATGAGGGAAAGGAAAATGTCTTCAATGCAGTTGTTGTTGTTGTTAAGAACAGTGAATTATTACACGACAAAGTTTCTCACAGCTTACATATGTAAGCGTCCCAGTAAACTTTGGTGGGGGTTATTACCTCTACTGGGTGACTAATTCCCTCCATTTGCCACTTGTAAATGGGCTTAACGACTTCTTCTCCAAGGGGATTGAAACGTGGGGCATAAAAATCCACCAGGAAAATGACTGCCTTGAGTACAGGACTCGGTGGCAAACCAGATCTTTGATGACCGAAAAATGGACTTCATGTCTTTCATTTCAAATTAAAATATAAAGGTGGGAAAAGTTTATTCTTCCAGGTGAACTTGCTATAATTACGCTTGCCTTTTTACTAATGAGATTTAGCATCCCCAACAGCCAGGATGCTCAGCTGTGCACAGCTGGCGCTCCAAGTTTCCTTTCTGTTCGAGGATCTGGGGCTGACCAGGGGGTAAAACACCCAGGGAATCACACACGGTCGCATTTCCATATGCAAGTTCATGATCCAGCTAGGAATTTTTCTCCTGCTATCTGGTATCTTACGGAAAATAATGGGAAGGTTGTAGTTTAATTTAAAAAAATGAATTCTTTCTCATCCATAACATTGACCTGCTAGGATGCAAATTCAAAGCCAAGTTTTTGCCTTTTTTTTTGTTTGTTTGGTTTTGCGCATTTTTTGCATACTTTGAAAGGAAGGCTTACATATAAAAATAGTTATTTGGTTTCTGGAACTTTTATTCAGGTTTAGTTGGCATGGAACTTAGATAAATAGGAAAACCAGAACAGCAATAACTGAACTTAGAAGAAATAAAAAGGCTATTTAACCATCACACTCTATATGGGCTCTAAGTGGTATTTTCTCCCTGACTACAGAAAAAGGAACCATGGTTTTTACACTTAATGGATTCACTACTGAGAATCCTCAACGCTCTCAGAAGTGACTGAAAATAATCAAAGGCACGCAGGGAACAGCAGAGTTTTACTTTCTTTTCTAACAGATGCACACTGTCCATCAACTTTATCCACCACACTTTATGCCATATTTGTTTTACCAAAGAAAACCTTCTTAAATATTTTCCATTTCATTCAACATTTTTGGCTCAGTCTGTATTTAACAACTTGCCCTGAAAAGGCATTAGTTGTGTTATAACGAGGGCATAGAAAGGAAGTGTTTCATTCTTTGGAAGAAGAAACATTTTTATCTTATGTGAATGAAAATGCAATCGCGTGATTTATACCACTTAGAGCAGAACTAAACACTGGTATCAAACCCAGCTTGCCTCCTGCCTCCACGCGCATCCTTCATCCCTGCTGCGCATGTCTCCAAAGCATGGTATCTCTGAGAAATAAAAGGCGTTCCCCTGAAATTCCAATCAGGAGAACATTAATTTTTTTTTCCGTTGCTCACGAAACTCAGAAGCCGGAGGGGCGCACAAGCAGGCACTTGCAGATGGCTGGTACGCCCCCATCTTTGCCCCCTCTTTGGAAAAACATGATTCCAGCTCACCCACCTGTGAAACCAAAAGAAACTCTTCGCTTTGGGATGACTGAGACAAAGAGAAGCTGCTCCACCAGCATCCCCGTTTAGGAGTGATCTTTCCCTTCAGACCACGCAAGCAGTGCTTGGAGAACGAAGCTCCTGCTAGCAGCAGGCACGGCGCAAAGCCTTTGGAAGTCTGGCTGCTTAGCACCTGAACTTTATCCTCCCCCAAAATGTTGTGCAACTGGCACTTACGATACTAGCTTGACTTAGGAGAGCTGATTTTTTTAACTGCTCCAAAAGCTCTGGAAGAAGAGCCTGCTACCCCGGCTTTCAGAGGGAGCCAGGAAACACCAGAGCAGGCCAAGGCCGGACAAAATCTTGGCTCATCAAAACCTCGACCTCCACACCAAACCCCCTCACCCCACGCCGAGGACAGCCCGTGACGGCTGCAGCCAGCTCTTCCAGACTAACAGGAGCTGGCACTTGAGCCGGCTCAGCTAAAAAGTGTCCTGCACCACATGTCGTAACCTTCAGCCTTTTAACGAGCGGTGGTAAGTGGAGGGGATGGAAAGGGGAAGCAAACATGACAAGGAACTTGATAATAAGCTGAATCTGGAGAGGCTGCTTATTACATTGCTTCAAAATGTTATAAACAGAGAAGGCACCAGAGCCTTCCACTGATTAGGTTAAATTAATTTAAAACAGAAGCAAACGCTGCTTGTCTAAGTGCTCTAGTTACCTGGAAACACAGATAAACCCAAAACACACATTTCAAGGGCAGCAGGCAGCATAGCTGGTTTGGTTTTTGTTGGGGTTTTTTTTCAGAAGCCTGGTCCTCATGGAAAAATACAAATTTGGAAACGGCTTTTATTAGCAATAGTTAATAATACACTCTCAGTCTTTAATTAGATTTCAAGGAATCAAGTCAAGTAATAGATATATACACACAGACATAATTGTTGTGTAACAGCAGTTCACTGATCTTTGCTGTTTCTTTAACAGTAACTTTCAGAGAGGCAGAAGAGAGCGAGGAACGTATCTGTGCTGGCTGCACAATTTGGAGTTTCCTTAAGAGCCAGCTGAGACTGAAGAGCAGAAGCTGAGATGGTTTACGGTTGCTGGCAGCAGCCTGTGGGCAAACCCCATGTGCACGGATCTCAGACCTGAACATGGCAAAATAACGCCGTGAAGCTCCCTCCCGTACAAAAACCTGTCCCGTTTTCCTTCTGGATTCGTAATACGAAGGCTCTCCGAGTGCCAAAAGGCAGAACTGGATTCCCGCAGAGCTGAACGATCCCTTCTGGTGCTCAGATGTATTCCACACACAGCCTGTGCGCTGCCATGCTGCACCTCACCCTCAGTCCCCCCGACTCACCTG
Organism: Chlamydotis macqueenii; assembly: GCF_036417535.1. Classification (NCBI taxonomy): domain Eukaryota; kingdom Metazoa; phylum Chordata; class Aves; order Otidiformes; family Otididae; genus Chlamydotis; species Chlamydotis macqueenii. The sequence continues at coordinate 2,302,288 of NC_141581.1, read as the reverse complement.
CGCGAGTCCCAGCTGTTTGCCCTTATAAAAAAAGTCCAACAGCTTCCAGATTTTTAGCCTTACACAACCCTGTCAGCAAGTGCTTGAAACTCCTTGTTCCTTTCCTATTTCCAAGCTAAATCTTGACTTCAGAAAAGTTTTGCTACTAGGATGGCAAATAATGCTACCCAAGAAAAAAAATCTTTTTATCTGCTGAGCGGTGAGGAAGCTTTCACGTCTGGACAGAGGAATTAAGTCACACAATGCACTGTACTCCATGTCCAGGCCCTTCAGGTACCGGCTGCAACATACGTATTGGTACTATCTGGTGAGAGCAAGGGCCAGTTCTGGGCTCACGTGAATCATTTTCCCATATTTTCAATGCGTGCACTGTAGGGGTTTCCTAGGGCTGCGATTTAATAGGGGAAGCACACCACGTCAGGCAAAAATCTGGCACAAAAGCATTTCAAAGGTGCCTTTCTAGGACAAATCGTAACGTTTCAATCACCAACCAAACCAGGACATCTGGTTACTTGACCCTTGCGCTCTGCAGCTGTGCTTCTGCGTGCTCCCAGGACGATCCCAGGTACCTGGGTACAGTGAATCCTCCCCCAGCTGAACCGGGCTCATTCTGGACCAAGGAACTGCAAAGCTCGGTACTCGGTTGTGCTTTTCCAAGACCTGCTTTTGTAGCTTGTCCTATGGCAGGAAACTATGGTTAATTCCAAGAGATCAGCTTAATTTAAACCTGCATGTTCATCAGCCATCACTTTTTACCCATTGAGACCAGACAGTCCTTTCCACGATCTTCAGGCTGGCCTTAAATTTGGCAATTTAAGTGTGAAGCAGGACATTTGCTGCATTTTTGCATTTAGATGTGGCACGGCAGCAGCAGTTGTTTCCATCATGCCTATCCGGCGAACGGCAAATGCAGAAGGAACTGCTGCCAGCACAGTTCAGTATATTGTTATTTATTTATACAGCACCATCCACAAGCCTTGTGGTCGTTAACAAAGTTAAGCAGAACAAGCCACAAACATCAACTGTGGCCGTTCAGAGAAAAGACAGCTTCATCTCAGATTTTACGGCAGCAGCTGAGTCAGCGCTCCGGAAGTCTCCGGGAGAGATGCCGCCACGGAGCGGACTGAAATACGGCACGAGGGGATAGAGAAGTGGTCACGAGCGTTGGCGGTGCTGTGGGTTTGCACTGGGTACTGTGAGAAGCCAGAAAGGAGTTGGAGCAAGGAGAGAAACAAGAAACGGTCACTTTTGCCGCTGAAAGGCAAGTAGTGCCTGGGCGGGCATGAGGAGGAAGAGGAGGAGGTGGAGGAGGGCTTGTTTGCTTTCTCCTGACACTCAGGGCAAGTTTCTTTGTCTCTCTCAAACATCTGCATGAGCTCTGACTCCACCGTCCTTCCGCCTGCACACGAGATGTTCTTCCAGGCTGTGCTACTCCTGGGGACTACTGCCCTGACGGTAACACCACTGGACTGGTGTTACTGGGGAGGAACCATCACGGAGATCTGGGCTCTGCTCCTCGCTGCACAGAAAACGGGGTCACGCCCTTTACGTGACGGTGCCGCACCAAAACATCCCCATGCGTGTGTGCAAACTGCTCTCACCAGAGTTTGGGATTTGCCTGCTGACGATTCCACTTCCACCCGTGCAGTAAGACTGCCCCAAGTCCAAAATCCCCACTGCCTAATGCATTTTTTGGGGGGTCCCAAAACTAAACTCCCAGCTGTTATTCATCTGTTCCATCGCAGCATTCAGCGCCAGTTTCAGCAAGTAACGGGACAGAAGTGACTGGTTCTCAGACCAGTGCACTGCTGCCAGCAAAGAAGGGGAACGAGCTGGGTTTTTTCCCTTGTGGAAATGTCAGGTTCATACAGCTCTGGGCGACCGGTACTGCAGACTCCAGCACTAAACAAGACCCCAGACAGAAGACACAAACTACCCAGAGACACACAGTTCTTCCTGGAGAGGCAAAGAAACGAGAAGGCTGCTTTAGGCACCCTAGAAATGCATTTGGGGAATACGTATTGAATATTCTGCACTTGGAGAAAGGCACTGCTGTATTTTTGGTGAGGACAGCATTAGGACAGACCGTATTTTAGACGACTGGGAGAAGATAAAGGCTTGCAACAAGTATACACTGCTCTAACAGTCTGCTTTCTCCCAAATAAAGAGAATTGACTGTTACCAAACTAGAATTACCCGAGTTATATCTTTTATCCAGGCAACAAATTCCTGTGGGCAGTATTTCTGGCCTGGAGACATGAGTGGGTGGCTTTCCGACAGAACATCTCAGCCCACTAAACTTTCTGTCTGCAGTCTGGCCAGAGAGGGGTTCAGTTAACACCCAGAAAACAGTTTCTTTCTTTTTTAATCCATTCAATAAGCGGGCAAGGCAAAGCTGCAGTGCGAAAAACTCGTCCCCCAGCGCTGTGTTGAGGGATCAGGATTGTGTGTCGAGTCTACCCAGCCGAGCGGGCAGACACAGTAACGGAGGGAGGGGGGCTTTAGCCCCAGTCCTGCGACTGCTTGGCGGGGTTACAGGGGCGGGGGGTCCCCCCCGCACCCCTCACGCTGCCCAAGCGCGGTGCAGACGGAGCAGGAGCCGGATGCTGCGGGGCGGGGGCGCGGAGGATGCGGGGCCCACGCTGTTTGGGGAGCAACAGCGGTTGCCATGGGCGACGCGGTCCCCTCCCGCGGCCCGGGCGCGTTGCCTGGCAACGCGGGGAGCGCGTCCCAACGCAAACATCCCCATCCCCGCCAGGCACACGGCAGCGGGTGTTCTCAGAAGCCCGGGAGGGCTAACAAATAATTTATTTGCTATAGTAACTGAAGGCGAGGCGGGGGGGGGGACGGGGACGGACTGCGGGGTTTGGTGCTTTTGTTTTGGTTTTGTTTTCTTTTATTTAATTGTTATTTCAGAATAAATGGATTAACAGGCTGGACACCCAGGGAAAGGAACCTGGTTGGTTGGTTGGGTTTAGATCCTTGTTTTTAAAAATATTATTGAGGAGTTAATCTCTTTTGGAGAGGGTAGTAACGAGTCATTGCACAAACCTCTGTGTCCCCAGCCGGGGAAGCACCGCACGGCCAGGGCTACCCCCAAACACACCAGGCCCTGAGCAAGTACTCTGTGAACTTCTTAAATTTTGGGTTTTTTCACCTATTTGTAGATTCCTAGAAGCTCCCCAGCAGAATCGTAGATCCCTTTAAAAAGATGTTTGCTTTTCTGGGTTGTATCTGTGAGTCTGGGGAAAGGCAGTCCGGCTGGGAAACAAGCTTTCGGGAGAGGGCGTGTGTGGTTTTCGAGCGTCCACTGATTTAGTGAAGAGGAGAGACGCACCAGAAAGATGTTTTCTTCAGTTCTCTGATCATAGAAAACTAATTTAAATTCTCTACTTTGCTTTTTTAACAATAAAATTTGAGGCAACTAATCACAAGCAAAAAATTATGAACATTCAGAGGATTTTACGGGAGAGCTTGCTCTCCATAGAAAAAATGAACAGAGACAGGCTTTTGTTGGGCTGGTGGAAACAGAGCATTGTCCTGGGCACAGCGCTACCACCTAAAACGTAAAAGTTCCGCTGTGCTCATTAATCATCATGAAGGGCACATGCTGCCGTCACAGACTCCCAAATTCAACAGAAGCAGAATTTGTACAGAATTTGTCTGTCCAGCTTTCACATCTAAGCTTAGGCATTGGCATCACATCAGTTCACCTTCGCAGTGATTAACGACAAAGCCTCTCACTGAAGGTGCTGATTTCCAAGTGTGGGGTGCTTTTAGTGCTTCCTTTGGCGTTTCTCTAATGGCACAGTCCTCAAGGGCACTGCAACAGAATTGCAGCAAGGCATTCACTTCTCTGAGGCAAAGAAGTAGAAAATCTACAAAAAGTAGAAATCACTCATCCACTGGATAAAAAAAAAATGAAGAGTGGCAGTACTGGGCACTTTTGAAATAAGGTCTTTCAAAAATTCTGTTCTTTATTTAAGGATTTATTTTTTTCAACCTATTGCTGACCTCAGCCGCTAGATTACTCCTTGGTCTTCTAGCATTTCATTGCATTTATCTCGTTCTTGGAGGGACTCACGTGCCTCTTGCATGAGAATGGCCCAGGAACATTTTGAAGGAGGCAGCTGATCTTTTCCTTGTGATGTTCAGAGCGGCATTCAGAGACACTCATGCAAGACAGCCAAGAGTTTGGCATGGCTTGGCAACTTAAAAATGACACCTGAAAATTAAGAAATGTCATAACTTGAAGAATCTGCCCAGCACAGGGATGAAATATGCACCATTTGCAGCTATGTGAGGTGATGTGGTAGCATTTGAACTCAGTACAGAAAAAAAGCAAACTCAAAATAAGCTCCTTTGCTTGAAGGCATCCCTGCATATCTTACCTTATGGTAGACTTCAGCATTGAAATCTCCAAGCTGTGTGAAATATGGGTAAAAGATGCTTTAACATTGCACATTGGGCCAAGTCAAAGATAATTCTGGCTCAGAGGAACATCTCTGCTGTGACAGCAGAAGGAGCGCAGGTAAACGCAACCAACCTCTTGATAACTGGGCTCTCACTCAAATGCCAGCCTGCAAAGCAAGCCAAAACTCACTGTCTTGCTCCTTGGTCTTCCACCACAATTACTCAAGTGATATCTTTGCTGGCCTTGACCCAAGACCTATCAACTCATTTCAGAGTGTAAAAGAGGGCAGCTGCCCTGAGAGAGCCACTATTCTTATGCCTTATTAAGATGGGCAAATTAAGTCCAAGATTCTTCTCATTCCATTTCTTTCTGCTAAGTGCCCTCATTCCTGCTTTAATATGCTAAAAAGTTACCGCTGGGATGAGGAAAACAAATTAAAATTGAGAGCTGACACCTCTCAAGTGAGGATGCTGGTAGGGGGTTTTAGGATTTCGGTCGCTGGAGTCCTGTTACTCCCACAGAGCTCTGCCTGACAGGAAAAAGGCTTTCCAGCTTTCCAACTTTTACTGAAGAAGTAAAAAGAACGACCCGATTTCAGAGAGTCACTTTAGACAATCAACCTTCTTTACTTTTATCTCCTAGTGGTTTATAATCCAACTTTGGGGAATTTCTGGCCTGATGGGGGAGGAAGCAGTTTATTTGCAACCATATAGCAGCTGAAGCCTCTCTTTTATTTCAAAGTATCTTTCTGCTTTTGCTTTCCAGAAAACGAAATGCACATCCACTTCTTGCAAGAATGAGAGCAACGTTCGAATGAGAGCAACGTTCGAGGCGTTCAGTGTGACTGCAGGAGCTATTTCCAGTCTATACAGCATTTTCTGCCTGCGCTGAGTACATTGAAGAGCCCATGAAATGCTAACGATCTCCAGACTGCTGGAGATACAGTCCTAAATAGAAGGGAAAAGTCTCTTTGAGAGATTTTTTTTTTCTCTTTTTGCCCATTCCATCTCCAGAAACCATGCAGAACTTTAACACCTCCCTTTGGCTAAAGCTTTCCAAGTTACACTTGAAAAACTGAAAAGGAAAACCAGATGGGGGTGGGGGAGTGAATAGAGATGATCCGACAGAGCTAAAATATCCATTAGTGGTAAATTCCACCATCTCCTCCCCCTCCCAAAAAAAAAAACAAAACCAAAAAAACCCAAAAAAAACCAAACGGACTGCATGGGTCAGATTCCACCCGCAAACCAAGAAGCCAGCTCCAACCACATTCACTCAGCCCTTTTTATTCTCTCGCTTGTCTAACTGGCTGCTAGGCAACCCGAGCAGCATTGCTGCTCATATGCATTAAGTATTAACTATTATTTCATTCCTTCCCCTCTTCCTACAGAAAGGCAGCAACCTCAATCCTTAGCAGATGGATCTTTTCCCAGAAGCGAACGCTGGCTAACTAAGCCGGAGACAAGAGTTAAAGCCACGTAAGGGATGAAGATACTTGGTTTACCTACAGGATGCTCTCGATGTGGGCGCGATGGGATGCACAGGATTTCCAGCCCCAGCATTAGCCACCTACCCCAAGCACGCTCATTGTGGGCTGACACACTCATTTTTGGTCTACAAGGAGGTGCAGCTACTCCCAGCCAACCTCTGGAAGCAGCTGCCTCTGCGCTGCCTACGCAGGGAATCTAAAAATCCTGATTTCAGTTTGGTGCCCAGAGTGAAGCCATCCGAACGTCCCCCTTGCTCCTGCCGCACCCAGCCCCTGGATGGCGAGAGGCGTCCCTACGGAGGGGGTCACTCTCCTGTGACAAAAAAGTCCCCGTTTTGACAGGATAGGTCACAAAGCCGTAAAGCAGGCGAGATGGACAGGAGAAAGGGCAAGCTGAGGTAGAATTTGAGTCTACACAGCGCGCAGGGCTTTCTGCTCCTCTCCCTCAGAGCGAACCGGTTCTGCTACCACTTGGCAAGTAGCATCCCCATCTTTGCCAAAGGCAACTCTTCCAGCAATTTCAGGAGACATTTTGCCTGAAGAAACAAAAAAAAATCGAAATGGGGCCAAGACAAAAGCAAGCAGCAGCTGCCAGTGTTTAGAAATGGCAGGGATACTGCAGGTCAGCAAAGAAATTCAGCAACATAGTCAGCTGCCCTTGACAGACTGGTCCCAAACTTTGGTGACACTCCTGTATCCAAAGTAATTACCAGAACAGCCCTTACAATAGAGGGGGAAGGTGCTGCTAAGGACAATAAAGCCTCAGGACAACAGCTTTTTCACCTGCAGGAAGGCAGGAGAAGGAAGCGGCTGCACGCTGCTGCCCTGGGAGGAAAGGCTGCTGACAGGCAGAGCCCAGCACTCTTCCAGCCCAGTGACATTTCTGAGTAATTACAAAACCTGAAGATCCATTATAATGTTAATTTGCTGGCTAGTTGTTGTGGAGAAGCGTAATGAGATGTTGTGTAGCTACGATGCAGACTGGAAGGAATGCTAAGAATGCCTCCACTTGCAAACGGAGCAGCAGCAGGAGGAGCAGGAGCTGGAGCAGAGGAGCATCCATCCACACACCTCTGGAGCCTGGGAGCACGGAGCAGGTCCTGGCATCAGCCCCTCTCTTCAGATGCAGAAGGCTCCACCGCAGCCAAAACTCAAGCTGCCGAGCAGTGGTGATGTTCAGCCAAGCCAGGGGCTAGCGAGTGAGGACAAGGTCAGGCACGCTTGGCTTTCCGCCGGTACACGGGTGCATCAGGTCAGGGCACCACTTGGTATCACACCTTACATTGCCACGCTCCAAACAAATTAGTATTTGCCTCAACTGAGAGCATCCTATTGATTTATTTCACCATCTTAATTCATGTTTTGAGGCTAAATGCTTTCTCCAATACAGGCCAGCCAGAAAAATGTTTGGTTTTCACATTATGAGACATTTCCTGGGTTGGAGCTGCACTTGTAAGCAACAATAGCGAGCTACAGCTGAGGATGACAAAATCTTTTGAAATTAAAACAAATCTCTCTCTACACAATGACTCTGCCCATTTCACAATTAAGAAAAGCAGTAATTTTGGTTTGGTTTTGGTTTTTTTGTTTGTTTGTTTTTTAAACACTACTGTCACAGACATTCGGCACCAGAATCAGACATCATTTCATTTCTGAAACACACCTATTAAAAGGACTGCCAGATTTGATATAGTTTTCCTCCACAAAATAAATTGATTAAATGAAAACTAAATTGGAGACCCTAAAGCTTTGTAACAGTAAACTTCATGTAGCAGTTTTGTAATTTGCAGGTGGGAATACAGAAGAGTACTCATTTGCAGTCTAATACAAGTACCTAGTTACTCTGCAAAACATTTTTAAGCTATCAATAGTATCTAAATTATTCAGGGATGGAAAAAACAAATTCATCTCCTCTAGAAAGAAAAGCCATCAGCCGCTGAGAACAAAGTAACTACCCTCCTAAGGCCACATAATCAGCAAAGCGAATACTAGGAGAAAAGTGAGAACCATCAGCAAAGGGAAAAGTTTCCTAGGAATACTCCTGCAGTCAACACGTGTTTTCTAACAGAGCGCATTTCACACGATACAGCATCTTCCAAAGCAGCAGGAAAGGCAGAGTGAGAAGCAATGTCCTAAGCACCACCGTCTTCTCCCGGTGATTGCGGGGTCGGTGAATTGACCTGCCGGTGAGTGACCGCAGGGCTCAGCGCTGGGGACACCTGCTCATTCCTTTTCCCCCCAGATATTTCAAGTGGCAACAGCCTGCCACACTTGTTCGCTCAGGCAGAGTTTAAATGGCAAGAGACCCCCCCAGACAGGGCAGAGGGTCTCTCCTGTGCCACTCCACCACCGAAACGGTGTGCACTGCGATCCTGTGTTTGGCTCAGTCCCCTGTCAGTCAGTTGCACAGCTTTTAATTCTTGAATCACACGAATGAGATGGCAGTGGTGGGGGAGGAATCGGGCCTCTTCTGCCAGGATCCTGGTGGAAGCTGGAACTCCCTCAGCCGCCCAGATGTTTGCAAAATCACACAAAGAGCCTAATTAACAGTGCAAGGATTAACAAAACTTGTTATTGTTATAAGCAAGGTCAGCCTCCCTCACAGTGCCACCACAGCTCACTTGAGACCTTCGTACCAAAGCTGCAAGAGCCAGGAACAGCTGTTTTCCTTCTGGAACAACCAAGGCGATGGAGGATGTTGTCTGAGCTGTAGCACCTGCACACCCATGCCTCCAGGAACATGAGCTGAATACTCCGGTTTCCAGCACCCTCCAGAATGGCCTGAAGCATCCACCCATTCTGTTTTGGTTTTTTTTTTTTGCAAAAAAAAAAAAAGCCAGTGCAAGAAACACTGAATTGCTCTGAAGCATCAGCAACACCCTTTTCCCTTGTTCTACTGCAAAGAACAATGCAGATCTGTCATTATATGAAGCAGAGGCAGATCAGTCTGAGACATTAAGAGCCAAGACCCTGCTCTTGTGTGGGCTGTGAAGCTTTCTCTGGGTTTTTTCCTGTAAGAGATTGCACGGGTGGCTTGATTAAATCACCTCAGACTGATTTCTCCTGTCTGAGCGGCACAGCTTCAAAAGCACCCAAGGAATCAGTCAGCATTCATACCTTCCAGTGGTATTGGGGATTCACTTCTTTTTTTTTTTCTTTTTAAATTATGAATTGTTTAGCTATCGACCCATTACTGCTCTCTATTAATTTTTCTTTCATTGACTGAATTGACTGAAACCCAGTCTTTACAAAGAAAGCCAGAAGAGACGTGCTAACACTAATCTCACCATTCCATACAGTAAATCCCCTATTTGCAGCTTTCTTCCCCAAAAAGACAAAGATGGAAAAAAAGACATTTATGAAGGGGAGAAAGGAGAGGCGGAGGAGCATTCACCATGGATGTGTTTCGGCACTGTGGGTTTATTCTGTCACTTGAAGCATTGGACTGGGGTTTCTACAACATCCACGCTCGACCCTTTCCTACTCGTGACTCTCAGGTCTCTCACGGGCTATGAACTGTAGGTATTTTGGTGGTGGGTGCCCCATCCCTGGAAACGTTCCAGGCCAGGTTGGATGAGGCTCTGAGCAACCTGATCTGGCTGGAGATGTCCCTGCTCCTGGCAGGGGGCTTGGACTGGATGGGCTTTGAAGGTCCCTTCCCACCCTAACCATTCTATGATTCTATTTACAAGCCAAATGTGCTTCAGACAACTCCAAGCATTTCAAAAAAGCTTCCAGTGCCTCCAGAGAGCCTCAGTTCAGCAGGCAGCCAGTAAAGGCCATTGCAGTGCCCATTTTAAAAGCAGAATTATTTGTTCTCTTAAAGAACAGTTAACCTTTTCAGTGGCTCCGTTACGTACGAGGAGAGATTCGGGTGGGGAGTAGCGGGAAGAGTTTCTTCAGCGCAGCCAGATGGAATTCCAAATCCAGACAGTGCAGTCGGGGAGCGAAGGGGAAGATGTCAAAACATGCTTTCCATTGGCTTAACAGCACAAAACACAACTGGTTTAAAATACTATATACAAACAATTACTGTCCTGCTAACAGAACCGTTGCCAATACAAGTGATTTTATAATCATTGTTGGCTTAAACCAACAGCAACAGAATTCTAAGTCAACAATATGGTATTTTATTCTGAAATAATTGCCTGGGATGCTACTTGACATCAGATTTCAGTCAAAACAAACTTTAGCAAATGATACGTGAAATGATCCCATCTGCCTGCTTCAAAGGCAAAAAAAAGGTAGATTTTTTTAATCCTGAATTTCCAGTTCAATCCTCCAAAACAGAAAGGTCGGTTTCTGCTCTTATTTAGCATGTTGTAAATCAGAAGAGAAAAGATGGAGTTTAGTGGTGTAGGTCAGAGGAGTACGTACAATCCAGACATTAACAGCAGTTTTTAAAAATCAAGTATGACATTAATGTTCTTAGTGGAGAAATTCTACTTTCTACAGATGGAGGAAAAAAAGAAAATACAATCATCTTCTCTGCGTTTGCACTTACATGGTTCAGGCAAGAGGCACTCCACTAGAAATAATGCACATTGTTCAGCTGAGCATTCACATCACATTATTTTTTTCTACCACAATCACTGTATGCCAAAAAAGTCAGCTAGCTCACCCTCCAGCACTGACACGGAGCTACAGAGGGATCTTTCACAGACACAATTCCAAAAAATGGGCTCAGAGTAGTACTGCACGCAGTTTATATTAAGTTCATAACAGACATTGCTGTCTCTAGGAAAAAAAACAGTTACAGCAGTCGTGCCAGAAGCAAAAAGGGGGAAAAAAAAAAATAAAAAATTTGTGTTTGTAGCCTCCACCCTCTCTTCTGCAAGTGTATGCACACGTGTGTCTAAGGGAGAACGCTGCTTGTGCTTCTGCCGTGGGAAACAGCCACTGTTGTTATAAACTCACCGAATGGCCTGTTCTGGTTTTGTTAGTGAGGGGGGCAGGACAGAGATGAGTTTACCCTCCAGACCAGGTTTTCACCACGCTGTTGTCTCAAGGGTACGACGCAGTCACCTGGCTGCGCCCCGCTGGGTCAGGTTGCTGGGGAGCGGAGAGGCGGGCAGGCTTTTATCGTCAAAATCCTCCGCTGGGACATTCCTGGGCTGCATTACTGCTACTTTAACAGTAGCTCAACCCTTATCTTAAATTTCTAATGCAAGAAAATCCGTAAAATTTTCAGAAACCCGATAGAGAAAAAGCTATAAAAACTATTGCATAGAGGCCACAGGCTATCAGTTCTCACCAGCTCTCAATTCACTACTAGCCTAGGATGGCTATAAGCCAGGAGTGTAAAGTAGAAATTAATCCATAGACAATTTACTTTTCTCCAGCAGAAACACTGCATAATGTTCTGGCTAATCACGTAATTCAACCCTCAGAGAGGAAGAAGGCAGTTAGAAATCAGGAGATGCATTCAAAGTGTTCGCTGTGGAATATTTTGTTGTCCAACATCAGAATATAAATTCAGCCACGTAGCTGCCAAAATAAAAGCTATCAAAAAAATTCCTTAATGATAGCCTAATAAGAGACTCCTCACCAAAGTATTAAGTAATTCTTCGGGGAACATGAATAAGAATTACAATGTATGATGTATTAATTTAGTTATTTGGTAGCATTTTTAAAAAAACCTTGAGTTTTAAGGACATGAGGTTAGAATACAGCTGGAAAAATTCAATCCACAACATAAATCGCCTCCTGAAATGTGCAGAGAGAGGGAGTGTCACTGAAACTATCTTGTGTTTCTCACTGGGTACTGCAAACAGAGCCACATGGACGAAGAGAGTTTTAGCTCATCTATGGTCCACGCTCCCAAATATTTTTGTTCCAAAATTCACTTTTTGAGAGCACTCTCCGTGTGTGTTCACTTGGACTGTAAAACAGCCTGAAGAATGATACAGGAGTCACTTCAGCAAGTAAGTCCTCCATCACTCTTTTCCCCCCAAATTCTAATTAAATCGGAATTAAATTTCTCTAATAAATAATTTCACCAGGGGTTGGTTGGGTGGTTTCCCTCACTCAATTTTTCCGAACCAAAACATGGCTCTGAGCCATGCTCCACATCTCCACCAGCTAGCACCCTGCACGACTGTCTGAAGGAGGGAGAGCAAATCTGGGGAGGAACATCCTCGGAGGAAGTGCTTCTCCTGGAGGACCATTCCCATCCACACCCCGTGGAGCAAAGGGAAGCCAGCAAAGGCATTGGGAGCTTCTCTTCCGAGGACACAGAGCAGCCACAGCCATGCATCCCGTTCTCAGTGTCTGGAGGGTAAAAGTCAAATGTCTCTGCACAAAGTATTCTGAGAGGGGACGAAGCAGAGCAATGATGACACCATCCCAAAAACTGCATATGTGATTTTGATCAGTGAGTAAAGCAGCAATCACTTGAGGATTTCAAAGCACTCCACAAATATTAATCCTTACCAGCCTACCCATCTCAGCTTTCTGCCTGCTGGAAAAAAGGCAGGTATTGAATTTTTCCCTAATGGAAAATGGAAATGAAAGCACAGAGCAAATAAAGCAGGTTTCCCAAACAGACTCAGAAGTATGTGGCATCTGGATCAGAAAAAGATGAGACTTGCTAGATCGGACTAATTTTTGCCTCAGAGCACGGTCCCGCAGGAGAGTCTGAGGTGGCACAGGAGCCCCAGCAAGGACGGGGTGTGGAGGCAAGGCGGCACAGCAAAAATGCGGAATAAACATCACTGCACTCTTTGGAACTACACCCCATGGTAGTGTAGGTATGTATGTACACATACAGGTACAGTTTTACATGTCTGTGTGTATATAAAAAAAAAAAAGATACATGCGTCTCCACATACACAGCTACAGACACAGCCCCAGGGCCTGCATAAACACACAGAGAGATTTTATTGTGACAGACACACCCTCTGATGTTTTGATATTAAAATGTCTCCTTTCAGTCCCTCATCAAGGAAGTGATGATTAGTGCTTTTTACAAATGAGATGAAGACAGAGCTTGCACGGTACCTGTGGAGCTCGAGAAAAAGCACATCTCCCTACAGGGCACCAGTAGGGGATGTAAAAAAAAATTCCTGAGCGTTACAAGAAGGCAGATCATGTATTTATCATGAAAAAGATGCAGAAGAGTACCCGCTCCACAGTTTGCAGTTAGGAAAGATTTACCCTGCAATCCACCACCCAGCGCAGCTGTAATCCACCATGACAACAGATACAGTGGAATGCGCAGAAAGGCACCGCCTGCCCCATCCTCGCGTGTGCCGTCCTCACGCCTCCGTTAGGAATCACAATGCTGACTCCCAAAGATCAACTCAAAAAACTAGGAGTTTGTAGTTCATTAAGCACCAACAAGATAGCCTGCACATCGTGCGTTGCCTCCGTGAAGGCGCGGAGGGTGTTTGCTCTCAGTGAGGCTGATCTCTGGAAGGGTTCGGTACCTTAAATAGCCTGAAGATCCTTCACTTGAAGGCGTTTTGGGCTCTGCCCTGGTAACGAAAGGCTGTGGCTACGGCCCTTCCCAACAGCAGGGAGATGACGCAGCAGCAGCTGATGAGGCACCGCACTGGAATGTCTTGGATGGGGACTGCAGAGGAGGTTTCTGTGACGGATAAGACACCCTGCCAGCAATAAATAATTAACCCCTATCGTTGTCGTAAGGCAGTCTGCTCTGCCTGTCCCATGAAAGCACGGCGAGCACTTGGGGGGAGAGACCGGCTCCCGCGGCGCCGCTGTACCGCACCCAGGATAACAGATCCTCGGGGTATGCCAGGGCTTCCTGCAGCAGCTCAAACATTCATGGTTTTTAATTGGTATTAGATAATAAGTCTAAAAGAAGCTATTTCTACTTAGTGCCTCCACCTCAAAAAAAGATTAAATAATGAACTGACTCAAAATTTCAGCAGCCAAGTAAACCTCCCAGAACACACAGTTTATTAAATGTTACAGAAATGCTGATTGCACTGTCTGTCTAAAAACAAGCTTGGTTGGTTGTTTGTTTTAGGTGTTGTTTTTAAAAAGATATTTAACTTCTGAGCAGCACCTAGATTGGAAAGAATGCAAATGTAGAAAACAGCAGTAGTGAGAGTCAAAAAGCACTTCTGCTGCTCCAGTTTGATTTTAAACACAAACTGTCTGGCTTACAACTCCTTACCTGACACAATCATCTCTAATGGCTGCAGCATACAAGATGACACTCTGAAATTTAAATAAGCACATTTATTAGCACAGCAAGCAGCAGTTCTAACCATCCGAGTGCCTCCTGCCTGCCAACGGCTCCTCTCTGGTCGTGGTGTTGGAAGCAATCTCATGGGAACCATCAGAGTAAATGGTGTTCCTAGAGGAAAACATGGACACCAACGGATCTCTGGCTAAGCCGTGAGGGGGAACAGCCTTTGCTTTTTTTGCAAAGCCCAGCTCAAGTCAGAGTGCTGCAGGTTGTCTGCCTCAGCAAGTGAATGTAACAGAGCCGCTGCCCAAAAGATGAAGGGTGAATGTTGTATTTATGGTTTGGGGGAAGGTGATTAATACTGAACTCAGAATGGAGATTTTTCTACCAGCTGTGGAGAACAGATAGCCTGCAGGCAAGCCCCGGTTTCTTCAAGGGTTTTAGGGCCTGGGTGAGGGATATTTCACTTTCAAGTCTTCTGAACAGTGGTGTGCCTCTGTCATATTAAGAAGAATAAATATTTGGTAGGGAAGAAGGAAGCTCTGAAGGTTAGCTTGGCGACCAGAAGCCATTGTTTCTCTTATTATCTGTACCTATTAAAGAAAAATTTCCTCCCATGATTGGTCATTTAAGGTCATGAATATTTGAAGATTTGCATTTCATCTTCTTTTGGGGGGAAGGGGTAGAGGTTCAAACAGCACATAAAATATTTTGTTTAAATGCAAGGATTGAAGATCAATTAGACAGAGCTAGTCCTTGTGCAGTTATTCACGTACCTCCACATCTCACAGCCCAGATGCCAAGTTGTTTTTTGACTGCACCATCCAAGACAGCTCAGGGCCAGTGGCGGAGGAGAAAGAAGAAAGATATCCTTGCACAGACCAACGAGGTGACGACACTGAGAGCAAACCTACAACACACTGAGAGGTTGCTCTTATCTCAGAACTTGTTTCCTCCCAGCTTTCTGCAAGCTTCATCTTATCAGAGGCTATGCACAAATTCCCTTTATGGTCCAAATAAGAACAGAGTTTGGGTAAGAAAAAATGAGACTGCTGCCTGCTCGCCAGAAAGGCCCCAGATCTGGCTGAACCAACTGGAATATCCAGCTCTGTGTGGAATCCGTCCGTCAGCCTCACTTCCCGTGAGCATCCCCAAGCTGCACGGAGAGGGGCCAGTTGTCCACCTCTCCAGATCCCTCCCGTCTCCAGCTGTAGCCTGGGTTGCAGCAGACTGGAAAGGTTGGGCTGAGCAGCAAAGGAGAGGCACGCTCGCTCACGGGCGGCAGCGATACACCGCTTGGTAAGGACAGGCTGCCTTCTCCACCCTCCTCAGAACCCTGCTTTGTCCAGGTGGAGACTCAGCTCTGTCCCCAGACACGGGTGAAACCCTCCGCCACCACGGCCTCTGTGCAAAGCTACCTGAGCATGTTGCATCTGAGGATCACCTGGACTGTTTCTGCCTTTTAACACTGTTTTCTAAAGGTGCCATTCTACAAGACATATCCGTAATAACCACTCTAAAGAACCTTTCCAAATCAAGTGAACAGAATAACTTCAACCAGTGCTGCATTCAGGCCATCACTGCATCGAAGTGTAGGGCTGCTGGGTGTCTATACGTGATAATAATAAAAATTAAATGCTCGGTGCCCTGGTTTCTCTAATCACTATAGCACTATTTTAGGGACAAAAAAGTCCTTGTGAAGTGTCCCACTGTCTACCTGCTCAGCTACACAAAGGCAGGCTAGTCTAACTCAAAGACACGTAAAACGCAGTGTATTTGACAGAGCAGTGAACAGGACCTTTACAGGCAGTTGCTCTGTGATTTCACGATGGTCACGCTGTGGTCAGATAGTTCCTCAGCCTGGTACCCCACCATTCACACACATGTACTCTGTACAAAGCATACGAAACAGATGACCCCCTCTGCCCAAACCCGGCTATCTGTGGACTAACATTCCACATCAGAATTCTCTTTATACTCCCAATTACGCTCATAAACACGGACATTTAAGTTCCTCCTAAGACGTTGCCTTATCTAGCACAGGTAGGGGTATACTACCTGTCAGCACCAGGTTCCTTTTTCTAAAGGCCGCGGAACTCCCAGCATCCCAGAGATCCTCCACCAGAGATGAGAAAAAACAGAATAACTACTATAATTCCCAAAAGAAGGTGAACGTTTGATCAGCTGTGCGTTAAGCCAGAAATTATCCAGTATAGTTCCAGGGTTGTCATGGTGGCAATGGGATCTTAAGCTGATACCAAAGAATAGTCTGGCAATGACTAACGAGGTGGCAGCTAAGGAAATGGCTTATTATGCTTAGGTTGTTTGCTTATTATCATTACACCCACGCCTCTTCCTTTTTCTCTCCTTTCCCTGATGTTTCTTGTCAGTCTTTAGCTAGAGACATCTCCAAAAGTAGGAGCATCCTTAATTACGGGCTTCATTCAGTGGGGCCCTCTGCCTTGCGTCAACCTTGAACCACCAACCACGCAATGCCAGACAAACTCCCGAGTAACTGGTGCATCACCGCAGAGATTCGGCATGGACTTCAACCCAGCGCTTCCAAATGAGTTGGACACTTACAGAACTCAGCTACGGAAGCAGAACCATCTTCACACCCAGATTCACTCATGCCACGTCCGTAACATGCCTGCCAAGGAGACACGCACGTGTTTGCGGCACACACCTGCTGGTGCGTTCGAGCACGGGTTCAGTTCCTGATGGGAAAAGCAAAGCGTGTACTCCAACGCTGTAGGATAAAAGTAAATCCAACCATCAAACTCTTCTCGAGAAGGGATAGGGAAAATATAATTTAACATGCAAACGGTACAACTTGGTGGCCAAGAGAGGAGGCAGCAGGCCGGGAGGCAGGTCTCCTGCCCTAAACCCTGGATTTGCTGCTGCTACCACAGTACAACCCAAGTCCTCTCCGATGGGAGCAGCCGAGCAGACAACGTTTTGGAAACCCCGAGCCAGACTGTGAATTTCTCACAGCAGAACAGCGTCAGCTGGCAAGGGCACAGAAAGGAAACACGCTCCTTCAGCACCACGTACGGCAGCAAAATCCACAGCATACACGCAGCAAGCAACAGAAAAGTGCTTTTGTCAGCTGCGTTTGGGCTGCCTCGAGGGGTGTGACAGGACAACTCCTGAAAAGCAGGTGCTGATCTCCACAGAGAGACGCTGCTACACACATCTTGGACACGGTGGCATCCACAAAAGCCTTCTCGCCTCTCACTTTCCCTTTGTTTCTGGTTGTGTTCTGCATTTTCTTTATGAGGACTAGAGACTTCACAAAAACTAGAGGTGCCCTGAAGAAGTCTGAGCACGAAGTCACTGTGCTGCAGAAGACAGTGACGTGTCTCAAACTGCTGGTCTTCATCATAGCCTACACACAGGGAGGCTGTCGTTTGTCCTCATACACATTCAGACATTCCCACACATAGAGCCAGAGAAGAACCACCTCAAATGGAAAAAATAATTCCTGGAGACTGGACAGTCATAGTATGCATCAATGAACTGAACGATGCAGCAGCGAGGAATATTGCTGCAGTCAAGGCAATTATTTCTTCTGTCAGCTTCTTGCTAGAGACAACGAGGATTTCCTTCAGCAGGGTATTGATTTGTGACAAGAAAAGAAAGAATCTGATTTTTTGGGGTTTTTTTTGCATTTGCTTTCTATAGAGTCATCACTGGCACAGCATTCCGTGACCCCTGTTTCTTTGAAAGCAACTGCAATGTTCAGTCATTGATCTCATCGCTACAACACATTTGTACCATGCTGAGACTGCTGCGGCATTTATTAAGCTCAGAAAAAGAAACCCTTAATTTCTTAATAGAAATCTAATTTATGCAAAAAAGCAAGCTTATCAGTTGCCTTTAAATTACTTTCCAAACGCCTTCGTTGGGCATTTCTACAGCTCTTAACTCCTGTGTAATACCAGAACAGCAAAGCAAAACAGTTTATTAAGTTCTGTTTGGGAAGACTCTTGCTACTGTTGTAACTCAAAATACTCCTTGTAAATTTAATGCTGGAGAGATGCTGCCTAACCCCGCAGTGTTGTAAGCAAGCAGGAATACCATTGGAAGAGGAAGATTTTCGCACTCATTGACACAAAATCACATGTCTGCACATCACTAAATATTGTTTTAACAAGTCAGATGAATTACACAAATTTAAACTTTTCCAGTCCTTCTGTTCTAGCCGGGTGAAATGAAAACATAGCCATTTTTCACAAAAACATGACGTGAACCTGAAGGTGGTTTGTTTTTTTTTTTTTTTTCCTCTTTCCCCCCTAACTGGAAACAGTTTGTGTCCTGATGGGCACTGCAATAATTGCCTCCACGCTTTCTGCATTAAGAAAAATTATTTTCTGTAGGTAGTGCCCCATACGAAAAGATTCCTCGTTGCTCAGTGTACTCATGGGTACATGGCTTGGCCTGAAGAAAAGTTTTGTTGTCTATTTATGGTGTATTTATGGTGTAATTAGTTCATACGCTACTTAGACGGAAACGGCCGAACGTGAAAAAGCCAGCACATTCTTAGACAATAAGGTGAATTTGTGAATGTTTGAACACAGGAATAAGGAACTGCCAGGCTAAATAAGACAAAATACCGAGTCGCCAAGCGCAGATTACCAAAAGAAACCTTGCATACGTTTCAAATATCAGAAACATAATCCCGGATCACCCAGCTGCATGTGCCGAGGTTTGCGCTCCTCTCCGCAGCACCCACGGCAAGCCCTGGCACGCGGGTCCGAGCGGCGCTTTCCTCCAGCTGGCCAGGCTCCAGCCGTTAACTGCACTGGCATTTGTTTCCAGGGAGGGGAAAGCAGGGAAAACTTGGTTTAAATATAACTCGGCAGCCTCCAGCAGAAACTTTGGCTGAGAAGCGGAGTGGCGAGATACGCCTGTTGAATCAGCACTGCCCTCCCCGCGCTGTGACTCCGCACGCCGCAGGACGCTTTTAGCTCTAGAGTACTAAAACTGAACAAGGAAAATATGCTAGAATCCGTTCAAACAGCTCTGTTTACAGGCCTGTATTAAAAGCGAAAACATGTTGTGATTAAACCTAACAGCTGTCAACGCTCCGAGGTGTTACAAGCATGAGACTATTTAAAGACAATGACTGGCGCCATCTATTTTACGGCGATCGAGCTAGGAAAAGCTACAGTTATTAACCACTGACTGAAGCTTTACATTTATGGCGGCTCTGAAGTTGTCACAGAGAGGGTAACAAGCACAGAGGTGACTTTTGGTGGCAATGAATACTCTCAGCTGGAAAATTGACCCCAACAGATAGCCAGGACACACGACACTGGTGGCACTCGCTGCTCCTATCTTCAATGATTACGGCCTTAAATTACTATTTCAGATTTACATGCGCAGAAATATACAGAAGATTTATTTCTAACGTACCTTCACAACGATTTAGCAGCAACTCTCTCTAGATCGCACTCAGCCTTAAGTCTTGTGATGGGCGACCCCTTCCATCCCTCCCACCCGTGCTACGGTGGACTCAACAGGACGCGATGAAGGTGGGCCTCCATTGACATGCCAAACCTACAAATTGATAAGCCAAACCTACAAAATGCTCTTGGAGAGGACAGATCTGATGCTGAAGGAGAATGTGCAGCATGGGGCCATGGCCACGGCACCCAGCGCATTGCCTGCGCATCTTACACCCTCTCAGTTGCTGTAGCACAACGCGGGGACCCTTCCACAGCAAACGGAGCTGGCGGGCAGGGCCCCAGGACAGGGACACGGTACTATGAGAGGAATTCATGAGATGCAAATGGCACAGCGGGGAAATGCAAAGCGGGGACTGTTTTGTGGAAGCCCCGTGTGAAGTCCGACCGACCTGGCTCTTGCACCGCTGTGGCAGCAGATGCTCTTACCACCATCCACGAACGCACGGGGACCATTCCCGTTTTGCAGAAGGTAAGCAGGGACAAAGAAATTCCAGCTGTCAACCCCTTGCTTTCTTTTGTGTGCGCTTTCACCCTTAAGGCCAAGATCCTGCAGTTACCTGAGAAGCCAGATTCCATTTGGAAGTGTGAGTTTTTCCTCACCTGACTTCAGCCATCCAGAAGTCAAACTTTGCTCATCCTGGATTCCGTCAACAGAGAAACAGACCTTCAGAGGCTGATTCAACCCATCCTAAAATAGGTAACCATGAGAGGGCCCTCCGAGATGCCTTCCCTTCCCTATTGCCTGCCTTCTGCTAGACGTGTGATTTTAAAATAAAACCTGAGATAAGACTGAATTTATCTTAAACTGACTGAAGTAAACACACAGAAAAGTCAAGCGGCAGAGGCACAGAATGAACCCTTGTCTTTGGGAGCTTACGGCACCCAATTTTGAGACTGATTTTTTTTTTTTTCCTTTTTTTTAAGCCAGCAATTACTCTCTGTTTTCAAACGATTTGTAACAGAGATGGAGAGCTGAAAAGTTTAGGCTGAAGCAGATGAAAAAAGCCTAATCTGAAGCTGAGCGTGGTCAGTTTAAGGATATTCCAAGCCTAAAAACATAAAGTAAATTTAAAATAAAATTATTACTTATTCCATTTCGCTCTTTAATTAGTTAAGATTTGCTTCTTTCAATAGCAAAACAAAAAAAAGACTCTGGAGTAGTATCTAAATAAAAAGAATGGAAAGATTTAATCAGGCTGCAGGAACTCACGCTTGAAATAGGCACACACACACCGAATCCTGCTTTACCAGGCGCTGAGTCTCGTTTCACAACGTACTTTATTCCAAACAAACAGGAGAAACCAAGTCAGGAATAGACGGTAGACGCTTAAAAATAGGTCTTAGTGCCATTTTCGCTCGTTTCTAAGACCCGCGAGCAAGCAAGCGCTGGGATTTCAGAGCTCTGGCAAACTACAGGGATGAGCTGGAGTTGAAATCAGACCCCCCCCCCCCCCCCCCCCCCAGTCAGACTGGGAGGAGCGCCCGGGGGGAAGAGGAGAGAACAGACGAGGTGCGCGAGGAGCGGGCCGAGGGGCCGGCCCCTGCCCCCTTCCCAGCGCTCGCCGGGCCACGGAGCGGGAAGAGGCGGGGGACGGAGCCCGCCGGGCTCTGACCGCTCGTTCCGCCCCAAACCTGATGCTCGCAGAGGAGAAAAAAAAAAAAAAAAAAAGAGCCGGGAAGAAGTTCTGTTACCGCGGGAGGGACTCGGTCCCCCCCGGGCGGAGCGGCGCGGCCACGCCGGTTTGGGTTCCCGAGCCCCGCGCAGGGCGCGGAGCGGGGCCGCGCTGCGAGGTGGGGGGGGGGTTCACCCCCCCCCGCGCCCCCCATTCCCAACTTTCGGAGGCGGCAGACCCCCGGGAAACGCTCTGAGGCGCGGAGCTTGCGGGTGGGACGGGGGTTGGGGGGGGGCAGGACCGCGCCCTCGCCTCACCGACCCCTGCGGAGCCCTCCAAGCGCCCCCCCCCGCTCGCCCCTCGCAGCGGGCGGGACCCCCCCTCCCCGTCCCGCTCACCTGCCCTCCCCGCCGGGCACCGCGGGCTGCGCTGGGCTCCGGCCGCCGGGGCCGCGCGTTGCTGCCGTTGGCAAGTAACAGTCTCCAGGGCTACGGTCACTATGGCGCCTGGCGCCGGGTCTCGAGGCAACTGTTGCTACCCTCTCCCCCTCACGTCACCGCCCGGCCCCGCCCACCGCGCCGCCGGCGATTGGCTCGGCGGTTGCCTGTCGTTGGAAGGGCGGGAGGCGGCGGGGATGAGCCAATGGCGGCGGGGAAGGGGGCGGGGCGGAGAGTTGGCGCGCGCTTTGGCGCGCTTCGGCAGGGCGGGAGGAGCGCGGAGGGGGAGTTGCGGGGGGGGGGGGGCGGGACACGGCGCGGGGGGGGGGGGGGGGGTGCTCGAAGCAGCGATCCTTTTGGCTCCGCGCTTTGCTAGCGACCAAAAAAGTTAATTTTCCCGCTATTAAGTATTTAATACTTAATATGAAATATGAAAAAGTTCCCGTTGGCTGCTGGGCAACGGCACAAATCCGGTCCGCGCACGGGCGGGCGCGGGGTTCCTCGGAGCTGCCGCTGGTTTCTCCCCACCCGAGCTCCCAGTTCCCCGTGACATCAAACCGCTTCTGTAGCGATCGGCTGTGACGTCACAACCAACCAAGGTGGGGAGGGAGGGATGGGAGCTGATGGAGAAACAGGGGTGAGGGGTCCTGGTTTAGTGCGAATTTTAGACATTTGGGTGAATTGCTGCGCAGCATCCTTAGGCTCCCGCTTCCCGCCCCAGTGCAGGCGGAACTGGGGATGCGGCAGGTGCGGGTAGACGCAGCATCACCATCCCATGACACAAAATTACCCATCTAACAGCCAACAGAGCGTCCGGCATAGGTGTTAAAGAACGGGCTAAGTCCACAAAACGCTGGGCTCCAGTCCCGAACGGCTGCAGCAGCGAGTGCGTCTTCTGCTGAGCTCCATCCGGAGCCCGAGCGAGTCCGGAGGAGACATCTGCCAGCTGCCAGCAACTTGGGAACGGCTCCCAGCGCCACGCTAAGATGGAACACGCGCAGAATCCCGCCACCTCGCAGACAGACGTGTATTTGTACACATGCGGCACGACAAGGCTTTGGGATACCACACCGGGAAAATCCTGGTCACGAGTGGGAAGATGTCACGCATCTTTTCATGTTGGTGGCGGAGAGAAAAACGAAGCCTCTGGATGCAGAGAAACGCCAAAGCAATAGCTCCCCCGGTGAGAATCGCTGATACCCAGCACGGATGTCCTGGTAGCGGCTCAGGCTGGAAACTCAGCAGATTTCAGATGGAGTTTCCTTGAAATCTCTTCCCTGAGTGACCAGGAGAGACTCCAAAGATTGTGCTGGGTGAAGAAAGGGATTTGTAGCCTTAGGCTTACATTTCCAGTAAGACAGCAAGGCAGCGGCAGGTGAACACATGCAGATTAAAATCCATCCATATTGAAGGCCTTTCTTCCTTCATTTGGGGGGGGAAAACAGGCTTTTTGTAGCGGGCATCACCAATTCTACCCCTGCAGGGCTGGGATGCTCCTCTGGACACAGATTCCTCCAAAAACAAATCAGCATGTACAAATCTTTCCTGGTAGTTAATGCAACTTCCCTGACAATTTATAGTAGTTGCAAGAACGCCAGCTCACGCTGAGCCGTCTTGTCCCAGTCTTTTTGCAAAGAACGGCCAAATTCTCTTGTTTTCTGGCATTTCATGCAGGCTGTTCCTAAGAAAGAGACGGTGAAGGGAGCCCTGACACTGCTATTAATGTGATTTTTCTCTTCACTTCGCATTTGTAATAGGTGACAAATTGAAACATATTTGAAAGTTTAGATTTTTTCAGTGTTCAAATTCTAAGAGGTTTCTCTTTGCAGCCAGAGGATCTTGATAGTATTACAATGCTGATGAGCCTTTGTGGTTAAGGTTAAGTACAATTTTGCTCCTAAAGAAGAAATTACGAACGGAGGGTTAGCTTTAAAAACAAGTGGGGATGTGTCCTTCCTCTTATTGCCGGGGAATTGCATCTCCCACCAACCCAACCTCAACCTCGCGGCTTCGACTTCTGGGTTAACCCACCCAGAGTTGACCCAGTCCTGTATCCTGGGCATTTCTCTTAAGTTTAAAATAAATGACAGATCTGAGGTGGCTAAGACACTTGTTTTAAACACAGGAGAGGGAGGTGCTCCGCTCCCCACGTCCTCCCCTGTTTATTTTAATTCTGGCAGTTAGGGCTGCATAATGAAAACCAAAACGTGCTCTAGGTCGGTTTCAGTTCTCTCTCTGGTTTTTGAAGGCAGGTGCTGCCAAGGAAAGCAGCATTTTTTAATAAAGCTTTACGGAATGCTTTTGTTTGTGGAGGTTTTCTTGCTTGGTTTTTTTTTCCCCAGTTAAACCAAGCAGAATCAGCACGTGCACTTTTCAATTGCTCAGAAAAGTCACCATCAGACATTTCAAAAGGAACGAGGACGATCACCTTCTTGACATGCAATAAAAAGTTTTTATGATGTATTTTTCTGTAACGTTTTCTGAAAAGTATGTCCCAGCCTAAGCCAAGGAAGTGTGTGGAATTTGTACCCATGGAGACTCCAATAACACAGCCAGCTCCAAACGCCGCAGGATTATTAGTTTTCTTACCTAACATATCAGGAAAGGAGCGAGTGGAAAAGAGAGAGATGGGGGGAGAGAGTGACTGAGTGAGGTAATATAAATTGGAGAGACTGGACCTGCTGGTTAGCATTTGGTCTGTCCGCAGATTTGGAGCTGGTATACCTGCTTGCGACAGGTTGCTATGAGAGTTATACTAGAAAAATTCAGAGTTGTGTGCCTGAGCACCAAGGACACGCCGGGTGAGATTTTGAGACGCTCCAAAGAAAAAGAAGTCGCTCTCTTAATGAGTTGTAGACCCTTAAGCCAAGGATATTTAAAAACCTCAACTTTTAGGTGAGGGTGTAATTCCTTAATAAACAGAAAAATAGAGACGGAATAGTTTTTGAGAAGTCATCTAATGCACATCCACCTTTACCATGGGAAATGGAGACCCGATTAATATATTTTTCTTAATAGCTCCTTCTGATGGGTTTGAAGATTGTTCTAATTTCTTCCCTCAGTCTCTCATTTTCTAAATGAAACAACCCTCTGGTTCTTCTGTAAGAAAAATCCAGGCCTTTCCTACAGAAACGCGACATAAATAGTTATTTTTCATCCAGCAATACCACGGTCACTTATTCCCGCTTAAGTGCTATACTTTGCATTTGGCCACGTTGCATTGCATCATGTTTATTTTGAGTCATCACTCCAATTCACTAAGAGCTAAACGGAACCCTTCAGAAGTGCCTGCAGCCCATCCCAGTTTATTCTCACCTGCAAGGTGTTACTGCACATCTGTTAGCATTTTAGCTTTTAGGGCACGATTCTCCATGGCACGGCACCTGTACCTCTGAAAAAGAAACGTAAACCACGTTCAGATGTGCTCCTCTTCTTTGCAAAATGTCAATTATTGCATGAAACCCAGAGCAGAGGTTCCCTGTCTTCTTGTACCCTGCCAGCAAGATCCTGAAATTCTCCATGTTCTCCATACAACCTTGGATAAAGTCCTACAAACCTTGGAAGTCAGCCGGTTCCCTCCCGGGAATGTAGGGAGTAATGACAGGGCTGTTATTTTTAATTAGGGACCGATGCGTCACCTCTTGTGTCAAGCTGATCACTGGAATGAATTTTTCCTGGTTTCTTGCAACCTGTTGCCAGATCCCACCCCTCTCAGCCCGTACAGTATCGGGGTGGGTCTGGGGGAAGGAGTCTTACTCAAGAAAGCTGCTGGTAAAGAAGGAGAAGAAACTAAGTCTGCTTGCGAAGGAGCACGTTTGCTGCAGCTGTAGCAGATACCCACAGGAGGGCACGGTCCTCAAAGCAAACCAGAATTCAGCGCAAATCCAATCCCGCTCAAAGGATCCGTTCGACTTGATTTCAATGAAGGGAGATTTTGGTATAAACGAGTCTTTTGATGGAAGCAAATGCCCTGAAAAAGTAGTAGGATCCTTTGAAATTTCATGTTGCTCTGTGAAAAATACTGTAGTTTTGGTGGCTGACAGAGGGAATTTAGATGAAGCTTTTCCCTTGAGTTGTTTTACTGAAATAATGAAAAATTTCGCAGAGGATTAAAACCGAAACCAAACAAAAAATTGCCTTTGGGTTTTTTTTGCTTAAAAAAAAAGTTTGGTTTTGTTCAGCCAGTTTTAATGTCTGAATTTCTCAATTTTTATACAGGTACCGACCCAATCAGCACTTTTCTACCTGAAAGCTCTGTGTCAGGCTCCCTCCCATCCGTGCTGTATTTCACTGCTGAGTGATCCGAGTGCATCTGGTGCAAAATACAAGGAGCCTGAACTGGTGGTGCTCTCTGTCCATTCTACCAAAGTATAACCAGCACCATCCCATGCAAGCTAAGAAGATTGTCTAAACTGTGATAATGGATTTTCTTTGAATATATCAGCAATATATTCACGGTGATTTTAAGTTGTGATGCTGATGGCATAGGTTCTGGTTTTGTAGGCAGGTAGTTGCTCAAGAGAAGCACTTGGGAACAAAGTAAATCTCCATCCCTGCTGCTTCTGAGGAAAATTCTTCAGAGCGACTGAAGCAAACTGAAGCGATGGCTTTTCCTGCGTGGAGCTGCTGCATCCCTTGAGCACTACAGCGTATTGGTAATGCTGGGTGAGAGCCTGCGCTTCTGCATCACACATTTCTGAATCTGCTGCTGGTCAGACAACATCTTCTTCAGTGCTTTTGGCTGGGCTTGACAGGATAAATCTGTTGAATGTGGTTGTGCCAAGGCCATGCTGGAATTTCCCAGTGGCGTCGTAGCACGTCCTCCTCTGCCCACATCTCTTCAGCAGGAAAATGAAATCCGGGCTGTCACTGCTCCAGATTTACAGGATGCTCTGTCCTGTCCTGACAGCCTACCAGAGCTCTGCTTTCCTTCCAGCCTTACCTAGCCTGAAAGCAAACAGGTGAGTGCTGAAGATAGGAGAAAGAAGAAGGGGCATTCAGCCCTTCCCTTGCCCTTTCTTCTGTCTCCCTTGGGTGGCAGCAAGTAACGCAACAGTCCCGGCAAAGGCTTCCTGGCTCGCCATTTTAAGAACATGGACTCTGAAGAGGTTACTCCTCTCAACCTCCTGTCTCCCCCCTAACAAGTTTTTAGCACAGCTAGAAACCCAAATGCTCTCTTCACCCTGGAAATTTCCTTTCAGCAGAATTAAAGGACTACGCATTTATCTGGAGTGTTATCTGTTTGGTTTGGCTGTAGCCATCTGAAAATTATGCAAAAAACACTGGGTATGGTCATGGAAAAAACAGTGTATGTGGGTTTATGTGTGCCACTCCCTGCAGGGAGCTGAAGCTTCTCGGCTCCCAGAAGCTAGAGGAGGATGTGTCCACAACCTGGACATAATCAAAGATAGTCATATTGATATCACTAAATCAATATAGCTTATGTCAACACAACTGCTGTATAGAGGCAACGTCTCTGTAATTAAACTCTCAATGCCTGAATAGCCCTGGCATAAGGTTTCAATGGAAATTCTGTACAATGCAGAACTTATTTTCTAGTGCAGTGAATTTAAATAAATCTCCCCCTGTTTCCCAGATAACCACAGGCACCAAGAACAATGGGGAGGGACAGTAACCAGCAGCCTGGGAGGGCGTGATGGACAGGGTCAACAAGCAAAGGCCCTGGGTGATGTGATGGGATTGCAAAACCAGCAAAACTGCTTAAGCGGTGTCACCTTCAGCACCTGCATTTGAGCAAAGAAGCGTTTATAAAGCACTGTCATGGAGAAATCCCCCAAACCACTTCCGGGGTGCCTCTCTGAAGTGCCTGTGCAGTCACGCCAGTAGCATGGGGAATAAACATGAGGAGCTGGAGACCTGTGTGCAGCTACAGGGCTACCATCTGGTTGGGATCATAGAGATGTGGTGGGATGGCTCCCATGACCAGAGTGCCGCAACGGGGGGATACAGGCTCTGTAGGAAGGAGCTCACCTGGGGATGGGTGAGGATTAACAAGGAGACAGGTAAGGGTGGCATTGTAGTAGGTGTTTGTTACAGGTTGCCTGACCAGGAGGAACAAGTGGCTGAGGACCTTTACAGACACGTATGAACAGCCTGGTGTTCGCAGGTCCTGGTCCTCATGGGGGACTTCAACTGTCCTGAGAGCTGCTGGAGGGACAGCACATCAGGGCACAAGCAATCCAGGAGGCTCCTCAAGATGATCATCAATGATACCTGCCAGGGGTGAGGCCAAGGAGGAGCTAGTTTACATTTCCACATTTAATCAGTGCAGTAATGTTCTCTGGAGAAACTCCAAACACAAACCCCTTACCTCCAAGCTGTTACTACCACTGCTTCCAAAAATGCACTGCATGAATGCAGCTATGCTGGCAAAAAAAAAAAAAATTTGGGATTCTTTTTTGTAGTTATTATTAGCAAGAGACAACTTCTGGTTGAAGATGTGTTTTCCCCACCTCTCCCCTGGCCAAGCAGTGTGTGTGACTACTGCCCAGCCTGCAGCCATGCAAAAATCAGTCACTAGCTCAAACCACCTCTGTCTGTGGTTTACACTTGTCTCCCAGATATAGATATGCTGGTGGAAAGATTACTGCCCTAAATTCACACCACCTTCTTGTGCATTTTGGAGGTGACTGTTACCAGCAGCGAAGTTGAGAAATTATCACTGAAATTGCTATCAGGCAAAATCAGCTACCCTAATTTCGACAAGTTATTTACATGATTTAGCCCGTATCAGTTGCTTTTGCCTGCAAGGATTTAGCAAATGTTTGTGTGTCAGCAAATCTACAGGGCTGATAATCAGCAGGTGTGGGTAGCAGCTGGCGATGAGAACTTCACTCCTCATCTGCTGGATCTGACAGGGATGTGATCTGCTGTTTAAGACACCTGAGTCTGCAGTGAGGTAGGAGGGAAGAGCTGTGGGGTTTCTGTACTAGTGGCCTGCTGGAAGAAGGATTGCAGAAAACAGCTTCTGCTGTACTTATGGGAGGCACTGTACTGCAGGAAGGACAAGAAAAGGGGCAAAGACCGTGTGACTGGATATAGTGTAACTCACATGCTGACGGGGTAAGCTGCGGTGGAATCCTTCTGAAGACCAGACTGTGGGAGGACAACCACTTTCTGTCTGTCTAGCTTGTGAATGTTTTCAATATTTCAGGTCACTTTTTCTATCCTGAACTGGGACAAAAAGTTGAAGTCTTACAGAAGTTTGGAACCTGAGTATTAAACAGAAAGGTTCAGTTTGTTCGTATGGGGAAGTTCAACGTGGTCACAATCGTAAGAATGTTAAAGTTCTGTAACTGTTTTACTACAATGAGCTTATGTTTAAAAACACTGAAAAACATGAAGTAGCCCTGTGGATTATTAACATTTAAGACTGAATTACAAGGGCATAGGTCCTACACCACACGCCTACGATAGTTAACCATCAGCAGCAGCTTCTCTGCCTGTATTGTCTCAAAGCACACCGAATGGGACCTGGAGTCTGTGTAATCAAGTGCTAGAGCATGTTTCCATGCTGCTGTCTCCTCCTCTGTTTACACATTCATCCCCTTTCCTGGTTACAACACAGTTTAAACGGGGAGGACAGACAGGGCACAGCGTTCTGCTTTGGGCGACCTGCCTGGTAAACACTGTGACACCACTGCAACAAAGCAACCAAGTCCCTTGGCTTGGGAACCGTGAAGCAAGCCTGCTGTCCTCGTCCCACAGCAGTAAGAGAAAAGATGTAGTTATTTTATTTACAGAAGTTCCAGAGACGCAGCTCTTTTTTTCTGAGCTGCTGGAAAAAACTTCCCTCTTCCATGTGTAATTTCTCTACGCATCTCATTTTGGAGCAAATGGCTTTCCATCAAATTCTTTTTCAAAAGTGGCATTACCTGTGGGCATAAATAGCATTGCAATTTGGTTTTAGCTTTAATGTTCAGAGGATATAGGCAGAACCTCTGAAAAGAGGTGATATCTAGCATCAAACTAAATTATTAAGTAGGCTAGAAATTCTAATTCTCCACTGCCTTTAACACTTTATAAACACATATGCCACATACTATATGTTGCATGTTGGGTAAAACAACAGCCAGCCTTTGCCTATACTGCATTGTTTCAAAATCCACTGCTGTGCAGGCTTTAATGAGTATTAAAAAAAAATGAAAAGGTGTTTGTGCCCACAACAGACAGGGGAAATACATTTTGCTCCAGTTCTATTTATGAGAACAAAACTGCAGAAGAGTCATGTTATTACAGACTGAGGCAGATAAAGGTCAGTTATCAGCTGGTGTGTTCTAGTGAAGGCTTCTTGGCTTTGCTGAAGCTTTGTTGATTTCTGAGAGTTGGATATGAACCTAAGAATGTAATTGGGTGTGGGATTTTAGTGTGTGGAGGGTTTTTTTAGGTTTTGGTTTGTTGTTTTGTTTTTTTTTTTTCCAGAGACCTACACCTGTTTGCCATACAGCCTTTCACCTGACCAGAAAGATGTTGCAAGTCCTTGGTGGGAAAGACGACATGACCTGTTCGAGCTTAGAAATTACTCTCCTATAAGCAGACTCTTCTGTCTCCCTTCCTTCCTTGAGACTGCGTGTTTACCAGCATATTTTCTGAGTGCATTCACTCTCCTCTTGTTGAGCTTCATGTGGAAATGGCTGAAACAGTGTACTGCCCCCCATACTCTGCTATCTTTCAAGTCAATGTCCTGAGGTGCAACAACATCTCGGGTTGAGTCCCTTGCTGCCAGTGTCTCTGGAGCTGGAAATTGCTGAGGGTTATCAGAGGAATGCTAGCCCAAAATAGCTTACAGATCCAATGCCAGGGGCTGGACGGGAAGGGTGATAAATGTGAAAAGTTGTGTAAACTGTCTTGGGTCATTTAGGTCGGCAGATATGACTTGTTCCAAACGGGGAATGATTCAGCCGAAGAACAAACTGATTTCCACTCTCTGTGTCCACAGCTGTATGAAGAGATGATTCTTTGCTTGAGGTCAGAGAGAACTTGCAAACGGAATTTCTTCTGTTTCACCAGAAAGCGGGGTGACGTTCTGTAGGTCACAGGAAACCTGTGGTCAAGATGAAGAAAAACGCAGCTCTCGGCAGCAGCCAGCCTGTGCCTCGCTGACAATCTAACCCCTATCAGGAAGAAGTGTGCTGTCTGTACACCAGTGTTTCGAACCACAGCTGGGTGATTTGACGTACACAAGCCTGAAGTACCACAGCCCCAATCTGCATTTATCCTGGTCCTTGTCAAGGCACTTACCCTACCTCTCTTGTCTGGTGAGGGACTCCTCCGTCCTCGATGGCATCTTCTTCCACCTTAGTCTTCTGCTGCAGCATGTTAAGTACCTGCAAATGTCAAGGCAGGACAGAAACATAAAGGGATCATAGAATCATTTTGGTTGGAAAAGACTCTTTAGATCATCGAGTCCAACAGTTAACCTAACACTGTCCTCACCATTAAATTTACCAACAGGAACAAAATGGATTCTACAGAGTTTTTGGTCCTCCCTTGGAGGTCAAGCCTGCATTATCAACAGAGGTGGAGGCTGCTTAACCTGCAGCCATCTCCCCCTCTCCCACAATCCTGCGTCACAACCACGACTTAAAGGTAATGTGAAACTTTGATTATTAAGAGTGCCTCTATAACTGAAAGGCATCTTCAAAGGGGAAGGTCTTTCAGCATTTCCTGAGTACTCCACATTTGCCCACTATCTTCTGGAAGCTTGGTCCACAGTCAGACTCTATAACCACAAACTCTTCCCCACTCCACCACCTCCAGCTCTCACACTTTGTGACCTGCCTTTTCTAAGGGCAGCCAACATGACTGTTCTTCAAACCCGTGTCAAACTAAAATTATAACTTTATACTAGTATTTGACAATTTATTTTATTTGGATAATCTATATTAACACTCTAGTGTGGGCTGACCGTTTAAGACAATGCATTCCAATTGTTAGGTCTGCTTTACAAACACCAGGACACTACGCTTGCTTATCTGCTCCTTTGCTGTAAAATACACAGCTTGCTTTGGCTCTTGATCTTGGCAGGAAACAAGCCACAGTGCATGGCTTCTTCTGCAGGGCTGTGTTAATTGGCATCAGATGAGAAACTGGCCTTTATTCCCTTTGAAGTCCCAAAGACTAAAAATGTCTATGCAGACAGTAGATACTATTATACTTTTCTTAGCTTGCTTCTCTCCTCCCTGTAGCCAACAATCACAGGACTAAGACATGTATTTGATGCTTTTTATTTTTTTTTCTCCCCCACCCATGCCAGTATACAAAACTCATGCTAGTTGCAATTTTCACGGCATGAAAATTCAGTCAGATCAGCCACGAGCCAGTGATTGGAACAACTGATACCTGAAAAGACTTTCCAGCCTTTCCTGGCCTAGCCAGCCACTCCTAAAATTCACCCCAGGCAACTGATTCTGTACTGTGTTAGTATTTTGTGGAACTGCTCGGGCAACGCTGGTCTTGGTGCCTTAGAAAACGAGAACCCTGAGACTCCACTTGAGTTAATTGCTAGTAAATATAGAGCCAGCGAAGATCCTTGACAAAGGGCACAGTCACTCCAGTGTATTTCCTAGTTCAAGCTTAACAACTCCGTGTTTGTTTATGAAGGGCTGGGCTGTGCCATCACCAATCAATAATACCAGCTCTTGTAGTTACACCGAGGTACAAGCAGATCCCCCGCAGGCAGTGAGAACAGTCCCTCTCCTCCCCATGGTAGAGTTGCCCGAGGACCTTCTGCACTTACCTTTGCTCTTATCTGGTCCTTCGCCAGTAAGTTGTCCCCTTTGGTCCCAGAACTGATGGGAGTTTTGCAAACACCATGGCATCTACCTTGGTAGTCATGCAATCCCAGTTTGATAGACAAGGACACCGGGAGAAAAAAAAAAAGGCAACTTGCCTAAGGTAATTTGTTGGCTCAGGGCATTGCCAAAAATAGAACTGGTCATTTCTCCCACTTCGGTTAACCTTTGGGCTGTGCAACTGAATCTTTTCTTGGTTCACTGAGAATTACATGCCCCGTGTCAGCACAGCAGGTACTGGCTAATGACCAAGGCATGACTGGAGTAAGAGGGTTAGTGGTCTGCTGAGTTTATCTCCCCAGCTTCCTGGATGCTGCTTGTATCCTTGCTTTTCAGAATAAATTTGCCATCTGAATTGAAACAGAGCCAAGCAAGGGATTTGGGCCGGCTGCAGGGAGGAGCAGATGAGACAGCTGGGACTGCAAGGGA
Source organism: Chlamydotis macqueenii (assembly GCF_036417535.1). Taxonomy (NCBI): domain Eukaryota; kingdom Metazoa; phylum Chordata; class Aves; order Otidiformes; family Otididae; genus Chlamydotis; species Chlamydotis macqueenii. The sequence continues at coordinate 2,269,466 of NC_141581.1, read as the reverse complement.
AGGCTCACACTGCAAGAGATGGCAAACAGCCGACAAAGTGAGAACTTGTGGGTGCCTGGACCTGCAGACGGCAGGGCTCCTGGGGCTGACTTGGCAGTCACCACCTCTCTGTGCTGTTGCTGTTTTGCAGCTGCAGTATTCCCAGTGCTGTTCTGTCCTCTGGACCTGCTGCTGCTCCAGCTGTGGCCCTGATCTTCTGGCAGGAGCTTCTCTCATGACATATTCCTTGGGTTTGCTTACCAATTAAACGGTGTGAACCATCCCCTCCTCACCCTGTGTGAGTGGGGAATATCTCTGGGTGGTGAGGAGAGAACTTGCAGGAACAAACCTCAATATTTATGAATTCTTGGTTTGCACTAGCAAAATAGCAGCAACAATTCATCTGACGGATACAGCTGTTTTGCTAACAGGATAAACAAAATTTTGGCTTTTCCGGAACCGTATCAGCTAGAAACAACTGAGAACAGCAACACGATCTAATTGACCACAACCTTTGAAAAAAAAAAAGAAATTAAAAACGTGCCACTGGACTTGAGCTTGAATACGCAAGACCCAGGGAGGGCAGGCGGCGGTGAGCCGGCAGCAGCTGTGCCCCAGGTTCGGTAACGGCGTGCCTGCAGCCGCCACGGCCAGAACCGCCCGACGCCTGCGCCTGTAACGCCGTCCCGCGTGGAGCCAGCCTGTTTCCTTCGCTTGCGCTGACCGGAAAACAACAGCGTGGGGCTGATTTTTTCCGGCTTGGCCTCCTCCTCTGCTGGAACACCGCAGCTGTGAGCAGCCCTCACGCCGTTTCTCTTCCTCCCGCTTTTACTTCTCCTCGCCGGGCAGGGGAGGCCGCCCCGCAGCAACGCCTCGTGCTTGGGGCTGCTCATCGATTCCCGAAGCTCAGCCCCGGTCGGGGCGACTCTGGGGCGACCCGCGCCTCTCGCAGCGCCTCGCTGGCTGTGCCCGTCCCGCCTGCGGGGGCTGGGCTGGGCTGGGCTGGGCTCGGACGGGCCGCGGTGCTGGGCCCGGGGCCGGCGGTCGAGGCTCAGCAGCGGCCGAGGCCTCCAGAGCGCGGCCTGGCGGCGGGGCAATGACCGCGAGTAACCTCTGCCGGGGGGGGGGGGGGCGGGACCTCACCGCCTTCCGACGGCCGCCTCGCCCAATGGCGCGGCCGCGCGGGTCTTTCGAGGAGGGGGGGGGGGGGGGGGGCGGGAAAAAGGTGAGGCCCCGCCCCCTCGCGCTCGGCGCTCTAAAAGGCCCCGCGTGGCCGCGCGCGGGAGCTGGCCTGGCGCCGCGGGAAGGAGGGGGTCGCCGCGCGCTCCCGCCGGCTCCTGAGGTAACTGCGCGTGCGCGCGCGCGGTCCCGCCTTCCGCTGCGCGTGGCGGGGGCGGCGTGGGGCGGCGGGTCGCTCGCGGCGCGGGAAAGGCGCTGGTGCGCGCGCGCGCGAGCGAGCGAGCCGTGGCGGGGCTGCCCACGCGGCGCGGCCCGCGAGGAGGGGCCGGGGGTTTCGCGGGGGTCGCGATGTCCCTGCGACCCTCCGGGTGTCCCGAGTGGGAGGCTGCGCGGCCGTGGGGCTGCTGTGGGGTTGAACCCGGGCCCTGAGCCCGCCTGTCTCAGGGGGTCTGGCTTTTTGACTGCAAAATTCGTCCTTCTGGCAACCGCTGAGCCAGCTGCGCTTGGCGCCCCTCCCGCGAGTGGGGCGGCCAGGCCAGCAACCGAAATTCTCCGCGTTTTGGGGTTAAACACACCCCCGGCCCGTCTGAGGCTGACCCGTCCCGTCACGGGAGCGGTGCCGGGGGCCGAGGCCTGCGGGCCATCCCGTCCCTTCCCCGTGGGCCGCTGGCGTGGGGTGACCCGGAGCCTTCGTGGATGCTCTGGTACCGGTTCCGAGCCGGGCTGGGCTTCGAGCGGAGATAAAGTCTTGGGTGGGGTGGAAGCTGTCAGGAACACGGGAGATGCGTCTCCCAAAATAAGTCCCTGTGCTTTCTCGCTCTCTGCGTGAGGGGGTTTCCTGCCTGCGGCAGGCGAGCGCAGGTGGTGTGGCAAAGAGCGTGGCGGTTGAAAGGGGAACTTAGAACAACCTCCTGGTGAGTCACGCCGCTTCCCCAGGACACGGGGATGTTCTAGGTGAATTCCCCAGAAATCTGCGGAACTTTTAGAATAACGTGTTACGTGGTGGCCTGTGCGGTGCCCTTCTCGGGGTGGGCACGCCGTGGGTCTGGCTGACAGAGCCGCGGTCCGCGGGCAGCTTTCTTCACCCAAAGTTCGGCTCTGAAGGCGCTGGAACGGAGCCGAATGTCTGCCTGCGGTGTCATTCATTCGAGATCTTTGGCGTCGTATCATCCTGACGGGGGTTGGGGCTATTTTTCCTCGTGTTCTCTCTGCTCCTGCATCGGATAATTTCACAGCGCAGCCGTACGCCAACCCGTACATGGCAGCGGTGCTGTCCAGGAGAGAACCTTTAGTGCTTAGCAAGTCATCGTCACTGTTCTTTTAAAAAGGGAATTTATCTAAAAGAGGAAGAGAGGGTTGCTCAGCTTCTGTTTCCTCACTTAATAAATCTTTAAATAAAACAAAGGAACAAAAAGGCCAAGTTTCACTTTTGGAGGAAATGTGGAAAGGCGGGGAGATAACGTGGCAGCCTCCTGAAGCTGATTTGCACAGTGATGACCGTACTGGATCAGACGTAGTGTCTGTACCGGTAAAAAGAAATGAAATCAGCCACAGGAAGCAAAGCGGGCTGTGCTGGAAAATGTCGAGGTGGCTCATGAACATACCAGTAATTTGAATTTGGACAGGTGTTTTTGAAGCTCTACGTGTGTTTTAAGCAAAGGTGTGTTCAGAGCCTCTTGTAAATGAAACCTTCCCTCCTGTCGCGCAGACTGTCACGAGTCTGCGTGTAGTCAGACTTTAATTTTGTTTTGTAAGTCAAGCTCCACAGTGGTTTTGATGAAATCGTTCACCAACTTCCAACTCTTCCAGGGCACGGCGCTCCCTCAAAGCAGAAGGCGCTGTGTATTTAAGTGACTTAAGTTGCCACGCAGCTTAATTAAAAGGCAGGTTTCTTTCAGCAGGTTTTTGGTTTTGTGTGTGTCCTCCGTGTTCCTGAACATCTGCGGTGCATCGCAGTGTGTTAACTCCCCTGGAAGCAGCGTGTGGCAGGAGAGGATCGTCCGTGATCCCCTTCACTCCTGGGGAGCTACGGCGGGGGTTAAGCCTGGCTCTGGTGAGCTTGTGTGTTTTCCAGTGGCTTGTGTCGCACAGCTGTGTTGGTAACTGAGCGCTGGAGAAGGCAGGGCTAGCTGCAGGGCTTAGCAGAGCTAGTGAGAGTACACACCTCGTCAAATTTTTGTTTCCAGCCAAAATGTGTTATGTAAGAAGCCATGACTGACTTGGGATTCCAGCAGCCTGCGTTCACAAGGAAACTCGCGTGACCAGGCTGCACTTTGGCTTTCTGCTTGCACGCTGCTGTTTCGTGGGGCCAGTGTAGCTGGGCGCTCCAGAACTTCTGCTGCAGCTCTCCAGGAGTTGAGGGCCACGTGGCGTTAACGTCTAGATTCTCCCTGAAGAACCCCTCCCACTGGTTGCGGTGGTGACAGTGATGTCCTGCCGTGTCCCCCTGGGCTGTTAAGTCATGCAGCTTCGTGCCCTTGATCTTTGTGCCAGACCTGGTGCGCCCACGCCTGGGAACCAAGCGCCCCATCAGCAGCAGACCCTGCTCTCAGGGTTGCGCCCCGTACAGGGGGTCTCGGTGAAGAGCAGCGAGGGCAGCTCACACTTATGGTTTCCACTGTGAAATGCTTCTTTTTCTGGAGTGCCTGGGGGTGTGAGGCACAACCCCCCAGCCGAAACGCCTGTCTGGGAGCTGAGACTTTGCCCTTTCTTTGCCCAGCGTGTTTCCAGCCAACCTCTGCTGCCCCAGAGCTGGCCTGGCTGTGCCGCAAGAAAGCTGGCGTGAGGACACCTCCACCCTTTTGCCTCAAACTTTCTTGCTGCATTGAAGAGCAGATGGCAAGGGAAAGGCTGTAATTAGTGCGGAGAGAAAGGCTTCCTTCAGGGACAGGGGAGCCTTAAACTCCTTGTTGCGGGGCGCTGGGAAGGAACGTGGGTACAGTATTGCGAAAGGGGGTGGGGGCTGCTGGCAGCTTCTACCGTGCGTTCCTGCTCACCTCGTGCCTAGGTCTTCTCCTTGAGCAAGAGAGGCGGTGGTGACGCCTCCAGCAGGCACTGTGCAGTCTGGTGACCAGCTCTTCTCCGTGTGGGTTTGAGTTCCTCCAGGCTGGGGAGGGAACTAAAAGCAGGTTTCACATCTCTGGGTGGATCCTCCTAGCACTGGGCTGCTCTGTAGAGATAATGCCCTTTTTCTCACAGCTGTCTTAAAAATAATAATAAAAAAAAACCCCAACAGAATAAACCACTTTTTTTAGCCTAGAATGGGGCACTGGGCAACGTCTGCCAGTTACCTCGGAGTTTGAGAGAGGATTTTTGGAGACATCCCTTTCTCAGCTGCTGGTGAATTAAACGATGTTTTTGTGTGGTGAGTCGCAGCCCGGAGCAGAGCGTGGCGTGAGCAGCGACGTGTCCTTGCGCAGATGAGGAAGCGGAAGGCGGGGATGTGCTTTCCTGGGCTGGGGGCAGGTCTGCCCGTGGCGGCTGCCGCTCGGCTGGGTCGGATGCGTTAGATAGAAGGGCTGTTTCCTTTTACTCCTGTCTGTCGTCGTTCAGACAAACGTGCTCTTCACATTGCCTGCTTTAAATTTTGTCTGTCTAACGCATATAAAATAGCATGCTAGAACCTCTTTTTTTTAAAAAAGATCAAGGATAATGAGATTAATCTTCAACTACTTAGAAATCCCTTGAAACAAATGAAGCTCAGCCTGTCAAGTCATAAGCATCGAAGGCTTTTGAGAAATGTAAACCATAAATTAAATTAATATTTCTTTCAGCTTTAGAAAACGCTTCATTGAGGTGACGAAATCCCCTAACGACAAAGTACTGAAAGTGGCATAGGAGCTGCCGAAAACAATGGCTGGGAAAATGCTGATTTGTACCAGAACAGGATAAATCTCCTGGGTGTCCCGGGGCTGCGTCCCCCGAGGGAGACCCCAAAGCAGCTCCCCAGAGCTCCAGCGTACCGCAGGCTGGTGGGAAGGCGTGGGGCCGGAGCTTCCTTAAGAGGCGGCGGTGTGGGGTGACGAGCTGCTTCCAATTGCGAGGCAGGCAGCACATGACATAAGATGCTCCAGATCTGCCTCCTGGGCGCTAGTTTAAAAATAAAGGGTATTGCACATCGTCCTCGCGCCGGGCCGGAGCGGCTGCGGGAGGAGAGGCTGCACAAGGGCGGAGGCGATGCGTTGTAAGGCTGGACCCGGAGCCCTGCGCTGGCGGGGTTGGGAGGGGGTCTGAGGGCCGAGTGGGAACGTTTTGGGCAAAGGGAGTGTAAAACTTAAATTGTCGGGCTCACGGTGCTCTTTCAAAGCTGTAATTGTCGTGTTTGTTTTTGGATGTGGGAATGGATGTATCGTCTACTGCTGATCGGGTTTTTCAAATGAACCGAGCGCGATGTGGTGCGTGCTGCGTCTGCTGTGAGAATTTACTGTATTTCACCCAAATACGGCACTCTTGAGTCACGCCTGCTTTGGGATGCCTGGTCAGACGGCTGCATCGATGAAAGGTGATTTTGCTGTAGCCTTTGATTGTATTTTCATTTTTAAAACCTGTTTTTTACAGGGACAATGCTGTGTGAGTCAGATGCACGTATGGCACTTGCAGAACCAGTCCCCGTGGCTTATTTTAATTCAGATCCTCAAGAGAACTGTGAGGCGTTGCTGGATGATGTACTGCTCAACTCTTCAACGAGGTTTGTCTAATTTAAGATTTTACTTTCTCTGAGGTGACCTGTATACACAGGATATAATTTGCATCCTATCATATTTACTTAGATGAATTAAGATCTTTTTTTTTTTTTTTTTGAAGAAATTTTGAACATTTGTACAACTTCCAAAATCCAAAAGCTGAATCTGCAATCTCACCCTCTCAAAAGAAGAGGTGCAGAATTAAATTTGCTGTACATAGCTACCACACAGAATACAGAGCATTTGATAGAAGCTTAAAGCACAGGAACGGTGGAATATTCTGCATAGTCAGAAAGATCACCTCTAATAAAGGAACTTTGCGTAATTGTTAATTCCATGTAATTGGGAGGGCACTGATCGAGTACTTAGAATACCGAGCAAGTACTACGTTGTTTGGAAAGTGTTGCCATATTGTAAATAGAGGTGTGCCTCTGTAGGGGATCGTTTTTGTGCAGTACCCGTGCTGATTTTTATCAAACTCCTGTTAGTTGGTCTGTAAATTTAAGCAGCCCCTTACTAAAGGGCAGGTTAATAGTTAAGGGTCCGTATCTCGCCACAGGGCAATGGGATGTAGCTGACAGGCTTCTAAAAAACTCCTTACCTATTTTTTTTTTCCAGACTGCATTTAAATTACATGTAGTAAGGGGGAGAAAAAGATGGGAAATAGCTGGGGCGGTTTTTTTTTTCCTTATATTACTGAGTCATTTGCATGCTTTGATCATAAAAGCTGGTGGAGAAATGGTGCAGAACTATTGCAACTGAGGATTAATCTGTGTTGAGAAATGCTCTCAATAATGAGGAGGAAACTTCTCGTAATCCCTTTGGGGGAAATAAAGAAAAAAAATTGATTTACTCCCCTCTGGTTTCTGGCTTGCAGATCAGGTAGGAGAAGCAGTTCTGCTTTTGGACAGTACACTGGAGTAGCCATGTCAAATCCGCTCTATGCCTTAAACCTTCCCACATGCCCAAAGCAAGAATAGTTGTCTGTCCCCTAGAAATTCAGGGAAAACGTAGAACAGAAGGAAGTGATTTACCCCTTACACTGAAATTCACGCAGTGCCTTGTGCTGATTTGGCTTCTAGTAGAAAGGGAAGAAAAAGTGAGGCTCAGTGGCAACCCTGCCTGGATTAGGCTGAGGAGTTTGTGTGGGACCAGGGGAGTTCCTGCCTGCGTGCGGGTGTGGTCCGATTGTGACAGGCAGAGACATCTGGGCTTCTTTTAGCCTGGAAGCTGCCCCCGCAGAGTGTTGGGGCTGTTGTGATGTCAGGGGCATGCAGCCCTTCTAGAAGACCTGGGAGTGATGCTAGAGAGAAACCTCGTCCAGACATTGCCATGGGGAAGAGTAAACGCCTGGCACTGGCATGAGGAAGCAAAAACCTTTGTGATGGCCTGGAGTGAAGGAGGGCTGTTTGGCAAGGCAAGATGGGAATTTTGGTCCTCTAGAATATAATCTTGGGTGGACTAAAACTTGGATCTTTGTGCTATGCCGATGGTCCAAGCGGGGTGTTGCCTGGGGTGGGGGAGCAAGCATCATCTGCCTGTAGGTTGGAGGGTAGGACGTCCTTCTGGGGAACAGAGCACAGAATACCGAATCTCACAGGGTCTGGCTTCCAACCTGTGGTCTGAAGTGGGACATGCGACTTGGTTATTCCTTATGCTCATCACTAATGGCTGTGAGAAGGTCTCCCTTGAAAAGGGATGGAGGAAGAACGCTGCTCTGCAAACTTCGGCAGGGGCGTCTCAGCAGACCTTGCAAGGTTGAAAGTAAAAGGGGCAGCTTTCAGCTGGCACTGCAGGACAAGGTCCTGGTGAGGAGTGTGGCTGAAGTAGATGGGGGATGTGCCTGTTTCTGTTTCTTCACAAACATCTGGTGGGAGCCTGACTTTATTAGGAATACCTAAGAACAAGATTTCCTGTTAAATCAATTTCCTGCTCCTCAGCTGGCCTGGCCTTCTGCAGGAAATCTCTGTGGGTTTCCCCACAGGGTGAGTAGCCAGGGGGATTGCTGCCCTGCGTCGGAGAGGGGCCGCTGGGCCCCCCCTTCGATAGACTCTCATACCGCAGACAGGAGAACAGCACTAGATCCGTGTGCCCCTCCTGCCCCGCTCCTCCTCACTGCTGCAGAGTCTTTGTTTCAGGCACCTAGAGCAGATCTGTGGTATGAAATTATTGCTCTTTTCTGGATGATGTGTTTATGGATTCATCTGCAGCTGATCTGAAACGACAGTTATAATCAGGACAAGCATACGTGTGTTTAAAAGCAGCATGGGCAAAGCTTGCACGCTCTCTGGGGGACCTGTTTCTTTGCCATAACCATGCAGGCTAATAAAATTAATAAAGTCACCTGCAGAACATCAGGAACCCCTTTGACATTCAAGGAGGAGTGTAATAAGCGATGGAGCTAGCGTGCCTAAGACGTTCTTCAGCTGGTGTGCTAAACCCTGTCCAGGGCTAACTGCTTTTGCCTTGCAGAGCTGTTGAGGTCCACAACATGGAGAAAAGTGGAGATGCTAAGACAAATGCGCATGGTTTCAAAGGTAAGTGGAAAGAATTTTTAGTTACTGTGGTGTACATACAATTATTATTGAAATGAGAATTAGTACTGAAATGTATCAAACCGTAAAAATGGAAGAAGAAACTCAAATTGCAGGGTGCTCTGTCCAGAAGCCTCTTGAACTTAGACTTGAAAGCACTGATGTGCTTCAAGGAGTAAAATAGGTGGTGTCACTGCCTAATGCTTATCTACCTGGTAATAATGTTCTGCGTTCAGTCCTCCTTAAAAGAAAAAAAGAAAAAGGAAAAGCACAATGTATATGATTGTTGTGGGAAGCTGCCACTTAACCTGTATGAGAGCTTTAAGGCAGCAAAGCAGGTTAGAGTGGGGTGTAAATGGGAAACATGTAACATTTTGAAAGTGCTTTAGAGGCTTCATCTATTAGTCCTGGTCTAAAATATTAGGAGTTATTCTTGCCAAGAATAAAAGGTCAAAAAAAGAGGGGTGGGAGGGGGCATAATAGCGTTTGCTTTCACACGTTTGGTGCCTGTATTTATATTTCTGTTACGGCAGCAAGCAATTTCTAAATTTAAGATGCTGAACGCTTTTCTTTCAAACCAGCCTCTTCACCACCTGCCTCCAGTGTGTGGACATCACGACGGGATGGAGAAGTCAGACTGAGGATGGATGAGCAGGGTGTAGGCAGCGAGGCACCAAAGACCGTTCATGAGCTGTTCCAGGAAGCTGCTAATAAATACAGTGATTATTATGCCCTTGCATCCAAGAAGGGTGGCCAGTGGATAAAACTAACATATAAGATGTACTATGATGAGTGCTGGAAAGCAGCAAAAAGCTTTCTGAAGGTAAGCTGTTGTTGAATTCTGCTCCTCCAGTGCTGAAATGGCAGTGGTCAGCTGTATCTTAAACCTGCAAATTCTCTGAGTGTAGATGAGTCTTAAAGTGACAGGGAAACACCTGAACACGCCATGAGCAGCTTGGTAATTGCCACAGTGTTTTTGTCTGAATTTCTTGCAAGTTGCTTCCCCATTCAACTGAAAAATGAAACATTTAAAAAGAGGTGTTTGAGGTGTGTGGCAAACCTGGACAGTGCCCCTCACTGAGGCATGTAAATTTTAATCTTTCTAAGAAAAAACTTGGAGATGTTTATGAATCAGATTTAAATTGGCTGAGCCTTGTGCCTGTACTATTGGGAGTTAAGACACTCAGAGAGAGAAACCAACATTACATGTTGTTCCTGTTATAATTATAAAGTCCTATTTCTCAAAGTTAAGGCCACTCTGGTGTTACTCCTACACTGGGATCTCCCAGTGTGCATAATTCCACTCTCTGGGACAAAACCAGAGAGTGCCTGAAGGAAATTTAAAGACTGGGACTTCAACAGCTGGAATTCCATAGCAAAGCGCCTCTGACTGTCGCTGGAGCTTGTTGCTTTGGCATTATTGATACCTGACATATCCAACTTGTACTGAATTACTCAATGTCTCCGTAGGTGGTGTCTGACCTAACCTCGTACCTAGTCATACCCAGTGCAGACCTAAGCAAATCCTGATAAAATGAGACAGTGTCTGCTGTGACGCTTCCCTGGTTAGGTCTTGAGAAGTTTTTTGGTGTGAATTGCCATCTGTAATAGCATGAACTTTTCCCTTGACATTGTGCTCACAGCAGACATCTGTAAATTAACTCTAAGCATTCTTCAGAGGAAAAACAAGATTGCTGTAATCTCATCTCTTGTTTACAGCTGGGACTGAAGCGTTTCCATGGAGTGTGCATCTTGGGATTTAATTCTGCAGAGTGGTTTATTGCTGACATTGGAGCTATCCTTGCAGGGTAAGACTGAGGGTTGCCTCTTGACATGCGTTCTGCTTTAGCATTCAGATAGTAATTTCAATATTCATGTGAGAAGCAGTTTTTTAATTAAAAAAAACAATCAACAAAAAAAAACCCCAAAACAACAACAAAAAAAACCCCAACCAAAAATATCCCAAAACAAACAAACAAAACCTAAAAAAACCCAACAAACCAAACCACAAAAAACCAAACTAAACCCAACTGCTTATATTTGAATTCAATGAAGATAGCTAGAACCTAAACTCTCTCTTTACTTCATAATGAAGTAAAATTAGACAATTTTCTTTTTCTTTAGCCAAGTGTTTCTCTCAAAGTAACATGAGCAGTAGGTTAATCCAAAAGTGTGTTTCCTTACACTTTGATTGACAATATGATGGGGAATGCATCACAGCACCGGATTTTGGTAGCCTTCTTCACCTGGAACATTTGGCCCCCACACCGTTCTGACATTTCCCGTGCCCCAGAACAGAGGGATTCAAGCCCTTCACTTTTTGTTGTTGTTTTGTGGGATATTCTTCCTAAAGTTTTGGCTTTGTTAAAGTTCGAAATGGTCTGATTTTTGCCAGCAACCTGCTTATCCTCTAATTACGTGTTTTGCTCTTCTGTTTTGTTTTTCTTCCTTTTCTTTTGTAGTGGGCTTGCCGTTGGTATCTACACTACGAACTCTCCTGAGGCCTGTCACTATGTAGCAGACAACTGTAGTGCTAACATTCTGGTTGTGGAAAACCATAAACAGCTGCAGAAAATATTAGAAGTAAATATTTTTTTTTTAAATTGCTGGAGGCTACAGCATCCTATTGACAGATGTGGGAGGGTAACACCTGGGGGAAATGCTGAATCTGAAAGCAAAGGTGGACTGATTGACCCTGCTTGGTGTGCTCCCTGTCCCAGGCAGATGAGGAGTCACTAGTGCTAAAACTCGTGAGAGGTTAAGCGGAGGTTCCACAGCTTAGCAAAGCCTTGAGCTTAAAACATGAAAAGCCAAAACAGACAGTGAGCATCCCCTAAGTTGTCTGGCAACATCCCAGCCCAAATGATTGCTGTCTCTAGTGAGGCTTCCCCATCCTCTTTCAATAAGTGAGATTCTTTTAGCTTTACCTAACAGGGCAAGTCGCAGTAGCAGGTTAAGTGGTGGGTTAGGCGTAAAAGGGACGAGCAGGATTTGCTCCTTCTCACGAATCTCCCTTTTTAACACAGATTCAGCATAAGCTGCCTCATCTGAAAGCTATTATCCAGTATGGGGAAGAGCTAAAAGAGAAGAGACCAAATCTGTACTCTGTAAGTACCGGGCATCTTAATGGCTTGTAAATACTGGCGGGGTTTAACTGGTGGCTTGCAAGCAACCATCACCTTCCAGAGGACTTTGATCGTGTAAGCTTGTGTTGGTTTTAGCGAGGGATTGTTTGCCTCGCTGAAGCAGTGGGTGTTTGCTGTTGTTCAGACCTCCATAATCTGTGTTGTAAGGGAGAGTTAGCATGCAGACCTCTGCAAGGTCCCACAGTTACTCCAGCTCAGCACTCCCAGTGAATACTGGGGTTGCTACAGAGCCAGTAAGCTTCCCCAGGGTGCATCTGTCTCCTTTTCTGCTTCTCTTGTGGCAGTCAGAAAACATTGTGGGACTGACTGTGTATTTACAACCTCTCAGAGATTCTGCCAGAGGTCTGGACGTAGGAAACAGTTTCCTTCTCTTCATGTGTAGCAAAGGGTTTAATTTTGCATGTGAATAACAGCCTACAAAGTGACTGAGCTCTTCTCTTCTATGTACAGTGGAGTGAGTTCATGGACCTTGGCAAAGATGTTCCAGATACTCAGCTCCGTGAAATCATTAAGTCGCAGAAGCCTAACCAGTGCTGTACACTCATATACACCTCGGGGACAACTGGACAGCCAAAGGGAGTAATGCTCAGCCATGACAATGTAGGTATCTCTTTGGATAGCTGCTGAGCTGAAAAACATGCCTGCTGTTAAGATCACAGGACGTTGTTTTGTGAGCTGCACTTTCTGCGTTGTGCCTGCTCGGAAGAGCTGTCGGTTAATCCTGATGTGGGTTCTTGTTACAGCTGACGTGGACGGCATTGGCGGCAGGGCGTTTCATAATGCTGCAAGATGCTAAAGAGAAGCAGGAGCTGGTGGTCAGCTATCTGCCCCTCAGTCATATTGCTGCGCAGATGACAGATATTTGGTCGGCAATTACATTCGGTGTACAAGTCTTCTTTGCTCAACCAGATGCATTAAAGGTAAAAACATACGACGATAAAACACCGATACCCGTCCACCTGCTTGTAGCTGGGGTGGGTGCTTTAGAACAAACGTGGCTGACTTATCTCCTGGTTCTGAAAGCTGTCCTGACTCGGTTTATTTGCACAGTGACCAACTGCTCCTGTGTAAGGGTCAGTTGGTCTGATGAGTATAGTCACTCTGACCTTTGCCTTTTGACTCTCTTGCAAGCTAGGATGAGCTGACCAAGCGCTTCACAACTAGGAGCTTCTTGGTGTCTCACCTGACACCAGTTCCCTGCCCCAACAGCTTGGTTGAGCAACAGCTTTCTATTTGCTCTGTCCACATTGCAAAATGCCACCACCGTTAGACCTGTGTCCTGAGAAAAGAACAATTCTTCTCTCAGTGCTGTGTCAGCGTTGGCACTGAAGCCTTCTCAAAACCACTGTGGCATCTGAATGCTCCTGGGGCTCCTTTTTCTTGGTGGTACTGCAGTGGAAAATGAGCAATTCATCAAAACTGATGGCCAAGGCCTCAGCTAGCGACTAGTGCTGAAGCCTCTAGCGAAGCACTTTTGAAAGCTCTTTTACATTCTGCTTCTCTCAGGGCACCTTGGTAGACACCCTGCGGGAAGTGAGACCAACTGCTTTTTTGGGAGTTCCTCGTGTCTGGGAAAAAATAGAAGAAAAAATGAAATCCATAGGGGCAAAATCGTCAACGCTCAGAAGAAAAGTGGCATCATGGGCCAAGGGAGTCGGGTTGCAGACAAACCTGAAGAGGATGAATGGGTAATTGTGAACTACGCTTACGGGATGTTACGAGTCTTAGGAGAACTTTACAGTCAGACCAGGAATTGTATCCGTGTAACAAGCCGGATTTCCAGGCAGTAAAAGCCAAACGTGGTTCAACCAGAGGGTGAGCAGCAAGAGCTGGGGTGGGAAGTAATTTTTTTTTTTTTTTTTTAACTGAATAAACTAAAATAGGAGGAAGGTGAAAGGAGGAAGGGGTTGAAGTTCCACCGGGTGACTGAGATCTTGTAACCATTTTTCACCTGCAGGCATTCTGAAGTCCCAGTGAATTTCCGCGTAGCCAGGCACTTGGTGTACAAGAAAGTGCGAAAGGCCATTGGGCTGGACCGCTGCACAAAGTGCTACACAGGGGCTGCTCCCATTACCAGAGACACGCTGGAATTTTTTTTAAGTCTGAACATTCCTGTGCTTGAGCTGTACGGCATGAGCGAGAGCTCTGGGCCCCACACGATCTCTCTACCTCACGCATTCAGGCTTACCAGGTAAATATCTTCCTGTGAGGAGATGCTGCTGGCTGGGAGGGAGAGATGCTTTAAGGTTTCTCTTGCACCTGGCATGTCCATCTTGCCTCGTGCAGCTCATCCCAAGTCTTGCTGCCAGTAAAAAGTCGCTAGGGAGCCAGTTCCTTTGGTCACGTCTTGCAGATGAAGAGATCTGCCAAGAGCAACAGCCGTGTTACTTGGCCTGGATTCTTTAGGAACTGAGAAGGAAGCAAAGGATTTATGGGAAGGAGGAAGAATTAGGAACTCTAGCTTACAGTTCGCTTTAATGTCAAATTAATAAACGCAGTCAGACTCTGCTGTGGCTTTGAATGACTTGTTCAGTCCCCATGGGTTCAGTCTGCGGAGTAAAGGCCACCATCAGTAAAAACTTGCTGCCAAGGACATAAATCTTCTAATTCAACGCTCAGGTGTTTGGGAACAATGGGTGGAAAACACCAGGTGTGTGAGCACTGATCCCTCTGCAATAACAACTTTTTCTGTGGTTCCCCTTACATAAGCAGATGCCTTTTGAGTTTGTCAGTTCCTTGCTGAAGCAGCTGTGAGAAAAGGCTGCCCGGCTTTGTTCAAACACTTCAGCTTGAGAGGGTACTGCTATAATCTCTCTGCTGCTCAGCTGCTGAATTAAAATAAAACAAAAACCATGATGTGTTTGTGTTCTCTTTAAGCTGTGGAAAGGAAATCACAGGCTGCCGGACACTGATTCATAAGCCAGATGGGAACGGCAACGGGGAGATCTGCTTCTCGGGAAGGCACATCTTCATGGGCTATCTGAACATGGAAGAGAAAACCAAAGAGGCAATCGATGGAGATGGCTGGCTGCACTCGGGTGACCTGGGCAAGCACGATAAAGATGGGTTCCTCTACATCACTGGCAGAATTAAAGGTAATGCATCCGCTGACTCTGCTGTCCTGAGGTTGTGCAGTACTGTGATACGTTCAGTCGTGAGTCTGAGTATTTGAATACTTCTCCTTCTGAAGTCTTTGATGTGAACATGGCTGCAGCGTGTCCTGCCGCTGAGCACGTGACACTGTGAGTGATGGGAGCAGAGGGATGACCCCTGAAACCACTCTGTGTTTGCAGAGGAAGGAAGAAATCCTCTGATTTCAGAAGGAGCAGTTAATGCTTTGTTGGCTTGTTTTACAGTGGCCAGGTCCAGCTGTGTGCACTGCCAGCTCCCTCCAGCTTCAGCTGGCTGTGCGAGTTAACCTCTAGGAGAAAACAGCAGCTTAGCACTGTTGCAGCAGTGCAGCTCTTGGGACACTGCCTTGACCAACCCCAACCAAATCCCATTTCATACAAGGCTTCAGTCGGCAAAAAGAGATAAACGGGCATGCAAAGGAGCTGCTTAAAGAAAAAAGACAGCCAAGAAAGGCGGGTGCTCCTCTGCTCTGCATCACACCACGTAACATCAAAAACTCTGCTTTGTCTTAGAAAATTTTTTACTTCTCTTTCTGAACAATTTCAGTACCAACTCACAAGCCCTGGAGTCTCAGGTGACCGCAGCAGGCGGTCGTACACCACTCCCCGTGTTCTGAAAGTGCAGTCACCTCTGAAGCATTAAAGCAGCTTTTGCAGTGCTCTTTGCGTGCGCGCCTCAGTCTCCTCTCTCCTGGCCTGGCTGGAGCCCCTCTGGTGTGCGGCCTTCTCTGGATGTGGGGACGCAGACTTTACCCAAAGGAGCTATAAACTTATTTCAGATTGCGAGGGAAGAGAGAAAAGCGCTCACCGTTAATCAAGATTTGGTTGTTTTCCAGAGCTCATCATCACGGCAGGAGGTGAGAACATTCCTCCCGTTCCAATAGAGGATGCTGTGAAAGAAGCTGTTCCCATCATCAGCAACGCAATGCTGGTTGGAGACAAAGCAAAATTCCTTGCTATGCTTCTGACACTGAAGGTAATGGAAAAGAGGGCGGGAATCCGCCTGCGTTGCCGAACGCGTTTAATTCCAGTGAGGAAGGGAAGTGTTACACAGTTTTCCACTGTCTGCTGGAGACAGGAAGCGCGGAGTGTGACGTGGCTGCGCTGCGAACAGCAGTTGTAGCTGTACGGAACAACGAGCATCAGACAGGCGGGTTCTGCTGTTCAGGGCGACTGCTTCTCTCTGTACCGCACAGGGCAGAAAGAAACAGAAGTAAAAGACTGAAAAAAGAAACCCTTCTGCTTTTCATACCCATTTTTAGTATTTTCCAGAGCAGGTTGGACAGTAAAGAGCTGTCAGTGATTTCTTTTAAAGCCAGTGTCTTAAAACTGCGCAGTGATGTGTCTGTGGTGGCCTGGCTAGAGACCCTGCGGGCTGGTGGTTTTCCAGGACAGCGACAGCCGCTCATTAGCGAGACCGGCTGCCAACCTCCTCGCCCTTGTGCGAGAGAGGCCGAGCCCGGCCCTGGTGCTGCGCTTGTCTTGGTCGGGCGCCGCGTGCGTTGCCTTCCAACAGGGGATGGGGGGGAAGTAAAGCTGGGGTCCAGAAAAAAGGAGGTGGCAGGGTCGTCCTTAAGTGAGCAACTTGGGATAGCAGAGGAGTGTGGAAGATGAGCTCTGTGCCCAGCTTGCTCCTTAGTGCTTCCCTGCAGCCCCCTTTGGGCACTGGGAGCCGCTCTCGGGTCTCCCCGGAGCCTCCTCTTCTCCAGGCTGAGCAGCCCCAGCTCTCCCAGCCTGGCCTCACAGCAGAGCTGCTCCAGCCCCCCGACTGCGTTCTCTGGACCCTCTCCAACAGCTCCACGTCAATGCAACGTTACCTGTTCTGACTTGTCTTGCAGTGCAATGTAGATGTAGAAACTGGCGCGCCAGAAGATGATCTCACTCCAGAAGCTGTTGAATACTGCCAGAGACTGGGCAGCAAAGCTACAAAAATCTCCGAAATCATCAGCAGCAAAGACAAGGCTGTCTACGCGGCTATCCAGAAGGGAATTTCGGCGGTCAATGAGAGAGCTGTCTCCAATGCTCAGAAAGTCCAGAAGTGGGTCCTGCTGGAGAAGGACTTTTCGCTCGTTGGTGGCGAGCTTGGTGAGTGGTGGGTGGGGTATTTGGGGTGATCCCATCCCTGCTTCCTTGGCTGTTGAACAGACAACACAACCAGGACCCCCAGCGCACGGCTACCCGTGGCCCTTCCTTCCGTGGCTTTTCCGTGGCATCATTTTGAGAAGGGTGGGACAAATTCCCACTTCTGCCCAGCAGAGCTGAGCTGAGCAGCGCGGATCCTCGGTTCTGTTGTTTGTTGCAGAACAGTTGCTTCTGTTCACAGGGGAAGGCAGGGAGATTTTATTAATCACCAAGAGTAATTTAGAAGTCAACATCTGTTTGTGTGTTCTGAATCTTCACTCCAATATTGATTTGTGTCTCAGAATGGCGCTGTCACCATTAAAACCTCACACTGTTGTTTTTTTTTTTCTCCAGGCCCAACAATGAAGCTGAAGAGACCGGTGGTGGCACAGAAGTACAAAGACCAGATCGCTCAGTTTTACGCGGACGCGGATACGCCTACCACAGCAGAGAACCCTCTTCGGCAGTAGTGCGGGGGCTTTGTGCCACGGACTGAAGTCAGCCGGGGCTCCCTGGGTTCTGGTGAAATAAACGGCGCTGAGTCAGCACGGAGCCTTTCCGATTGCTTCACCGTACATTTTTTGGCCCTCGTACTGCAGTGTTGAGCGTGTTTGTGCCCAGTGTTTCCCTGTGTCTGTGTTCGGATGCCGAGGTATTCCTGAATATCTCTGCTTTGCATTTTTTTTTTGTCTTTCCATTTTTATAAGGGCAATGCAATGTTGACCTTAAATCCGTATGATACGTTATGTTTTAACCAAAGTTTTCTTTTCCTGAGCTGAATGTAAAACAATCAGGAACTGCAATTTTCCTGCTGAGGGAGAACGGCAGCTTTCTTTTTATAGCAGTGTACTTCGCTCCCCTGTGCACGTTTAACTGCATGCTGATGACATCTGAGTTATTTTAAATCTCTTTACCCACAAATTGTCTTCTGTCAAAGATGATGAGCGCTGTGTAACGACACGCTGACTCAGTGTGTGTCTATGTGGAACCTCATGTTTGCTGGGTTTGTCTGTGCAATATTTTGAGTCGTGTTTTATCTTTTTGAGTTCTGATGAAGCCATAAACTGTATTGTTGAAGTAGTATCCGTGACTTGTGTTCTGGAAGGGTTTTACACAAAGGCACTACGTGTAAGGCTGCGTACAAATGTGTGTGAATTCTGGCTGTAGTCTCACAAGCACAGAAGCTGGAGCTTCCTGAAAGGGGCGGGACTCGGAGCTGTGGGGTGGGCTGAGGCTTTGCACCCAACCCTGATCTTGGGAACCCAGCTGCTGAGGGGCTGGATGGGTTGAAGGGCTGTGACCGGCTTCTAGCAGCTGCCAAGCCCTTTACAGCAGCTGTAGGACACAGGACAGCCTTTGCCGAAGCTGGGGGAAAGCACCTGTGACCAGCAGCTCCTGAGGTCTCTTCTGAATGGTTCTGCAAGGCTTAGGTCTGCCCCCTGCCTGGAGGGACTGCTACTCCCAACAGTAAATGAAGGACTTTGCTTCTAAAATGGTTTATTTCAAACTAGAAATTGCTGCCTGAACCCCAGGGGAGCAGCTCTGCTCTGGTTCAGGGTGGTGTTTCCCAGGGCCAAAGGAGGAGCATGAGCACTTTGAGAGGAAGCAGCCACACTGTTAAACAGCTCCAGCAAGCTCCAAACTGCTTTGTACCAAAACCTGGCTGGGTGGGCATTAACAGGGCCTGGAACTGGGCACCTTAGGTGGGGTTTAAACCTCAAAACTTGTGTTTGAGATCTGGGCTCAGTGAAATTGCACATGTGCCTAGGAAGGGTGGGTAATGCACTACTGTAACTGCTGCTGCTCTCCTGCAAACAGTTGTGTTCTCAGCTGCCCGAGTCTGAAATGCCTCCAGCTTCCAGCAGAATGCCTGATAAATAAACTCTGCAGTCCGTGTCTCTCAGCGCTTTGATTTCTGCAAATTAACACTCAGCTCTGTGTTGAGGACAGGGCAAAGGTGACAGAGGGGAGCAGCAAAAAGGTTCACAGAACAGTTTGGGGTGGAAGGGACCTTAAAAATCATCTCATTCCAACCCCCCTGCCCTGTGCAGGGACACCTTCCCCTTTATTTGCCTTATCCCGGGGAGAGCTGCCGCCAGAGCCGACACCTTGATCACGGCTGAGGATGCTCCCAGCAGCAGCAGAGGAAGGAGAGCAAATGTGCAGTCCTTCAGAAGGGGAATTACTGAGCTCTCACCTTTAAGCTCTGCTCACAGCTGAGGAACGCCTGTGCCAGAGCTCTGCCTTGCTGTTCTCAGTTCACAAGTTCTGACACTTTGGGAGCAGTGGACAACCTTAAAATCCACAGCAGCCGGGAGCATCTGCACCCACGCTGGGCAAACCCCTGTGCTGGCCGGCGCACCCCCCCGGGCGCCTTCCTGCTGCCGGCAAATGGCAGGAAACCCCACCACAAAGCTGTGGTGGCAACAGGATTTAAGAAACCAATTTAAAACTCCGATATATTAACAGACCAACTGCTCTTAAGTTTCTTTTTCCTGCGCTTTTCATCTCCTGTGCCTCTGTGCTGCCTGACAAGGGGCTGGCAGAGCTGCCCAGCAGCCAACTGCGTTCCTGGCACCTGTGTTTCTAACAGAAACCATTTCCAGTAACAAGGAAAGCCTCGCTGCTGTCCATGGAGAAGCAACACAACAAACAAAAAACGCTTGAAGGTTTACTTTCCCATCTTACTTTATTTCACTTTTTCTAGAAAATTCCTCCATAGTTCCACAAATTTAACAAAAAGTTTAAAATTCAGGACAAACAATCCTGTAACATATTACAAACATGGTTTTGTTTTTTTGTGGTTTGGTTTTTTTTTTTTTTAATCTTGAAGTTAGTCTTGGGCCAGCTGAATTTCTTACAGCTGAGTGAAGAATTCATTTCCCAACACAACTTTTAAAATCCTCAAGTGACAAGGTATTTAATACCTCGGCTCTAGGCAGAAATACAATTTAAAATTAGCTAGAAGTTGAAGTACTTACATTTTTCTTTAGGAGTGCAAACTCATCTTGTCAGTTTTTGATGGCTATTTCACATCCCCAGAAAAGCAACACCGATCGATGTTCGTCTTTTTCAGAAGTAATACTCATACAAGGTGCGCAGTGGTTGTCCACAGCGTCGACGCGAGCACGCCAGCTAGCGAGCGGCAGGCTCCGGGGCTGGCAGAGACCCCTCCTCCGAGTACCCCGCCTGTGCTCCAGTGCATCCGTCACAGGGCAAGCTCCGTCAGGGAAGTTTAAACCTCTCTCACCATCAAATACGTTCAAGATCTGACAAAAACTGCTTCTGGATTGTGGCACCGATTGCTTTGCTCGTTCTGGTGCTACCACCGCACGCAGCAATAGAACTGGTGGCAAAGTCATTGCACTTCCATGTTCTCAGCCTGACAGCACAGCCAGTCTCCTGACCTACGTGTCCGATATTCCTCAGCCGGCACTTTGGGATCCAGCCAGCCTTTCTAGGTTTTTTTTTAAATTTTTTTTTTAACAGTAAGTGTCAGTAATCAAAGCCTCAAGGCTTAATACACACGCAGACCAAGACCACAGGAAAATGCTCCTGACCCCTCTTCTGCCCTTCAGTACAAAGGCCAAGGACAAAGGAAAAGCTGTGCCCTGATCTTCCAACAGGATTCCGTTCAAAGCCACTCTGAAAGCCTTCAGACCGATCAGCACTCATTCACGCCTTCAGTAACAAGGTGAAGGACACTGAAAAGTAACAGAGTTCTGTCCATTTTCCTTGGAAAAACCATTATGGCTAGACATCAATTTCTGATTTTTTTTCCTTTTTTTTTTTTTTTTAAACAATGCAAGCTACTACACATCCTCGAAGACCTGAGGCAATGCTGACGGCAGCACTGCCGCCTCCTTCCTATAGTACAACAATCCATCCATGCTCTCAAGAGTGACACAAGAACAAACACTTTATCCACAAATACCTGTACACGGCATGTCCAGAGCAGCGTCCAGCCAGCCTAGGGAGAACCTACACGGGAACTCGTCCGTACGGAACTAGAGGGGGACACAAGATGAGGCCCACACGTGACCATTCTTTGTTTGCAGAGTCATTCCTCCTGTGGTCCCCGACGCTACCACATACCCCAAAAAACAACAACTCTGTAGAACAACTAAGTACTTGCAAGAAACCTTTTAGGAACAAATCAGCATGTGCACACAATGGAAAAGAACTATTGCTAGGGGAACAATCCTATTTCAGGTTTTCAAGGAGATTATAAACAGTCTAAAAAAATCCATGTGTAAAATACTTCTTATAAAAACCAAACAAAATTCCTATCAATGCTCATCAGACTTCACAAATAAAGTCGGTTCCAGGCCAGGACGACGCCACCGCTGCGGGCGGGAGCCCCGGGCCCCTCCAGCCAGGTTCAGGAGCGCTCTCCGGCACGCGTTCTGGGACTGGAGGAGCGCAGCGTGACCATTCGGATCCTAACTTGAGAAGGGGGCAGAAGGGAGCAGCACCTCCAGTCCCTCGCGGGGTAACCCTGGAGGCTACTGACGGTCGCAGGAGAAACGCTGCCAGGATGGGTGACAGGGATGCAGTGGCTGTGGGAGGAAATTATCCGGCTGGAGAGAGAAGGCAAAGACCTTGGGAGATCTGAGGTTTGCAGCCACTGCCGCTCCTATTGCTTCGGGGACAGAACAGTGTCAGCAACCCCACCCGTCAGCGGGGGCAGCAGGCAGGAGGCACCGTGCACCAGGGGCCTCCCCGTGGGCCCAGGGAGCCGAGTCTGGGGCCGCAGCAGCCCCCCGAGGCTTGCCTCCTCCACGCCACCGATCCAGCAGAGACCAGGAGTAGTTCGCACGCACCCACCGTGCCCGACGCAGCGCACGGGCCAGTCTGCAACGCTTGTGGACTACGCCTGCCGTCCTCCACTGCGGTGCGTCCCGCTGCCAACCACAACAGAACTGCAGCTCCTCCTCTTCCTGCTGTCGTCCACCTTCTCAGCGTACGTTTGCGCACAGGGTTTCTATCCAGGCTTGGCATTGTCCATCACGAAAGAAAACAGCTGAGATCACTGTTGTGACAGGGTTTGCACCTGGCATGAGCTTGATTTTGTTTTTATATATATATATACACACACACACAAGACACATGAAAGATGGTACAAACACAAAATTAATGGGAATCGGGTCAACATGACCCAACTCAAACAAGCTTATCATCATATTGCCACTTCAGTTGATTAGTTGCAACATTTCCATGATAAAGAAAGGGGTAACCCAAAACAAGGGACTGCAATTTCATAATGGAGAAGGGACAGCAAACCCTGGAGTGGTGCAACCCCCCAGCTCCCACACGGGGCTTTCACAGATATGGGAGGTCCACGCACGAGCAGAGAGCTCCTCTGGACCGCTGCTCCCCTCCTCGCTGCCTGCAGCCCACTCAACATTTGGCAAAAGCTTACGCACTGATTGGAAAAACGGAGCAGTTCTTCAGAAAATACTGAATTTAGGGATCAGGAGTGTAACACAGGGTTGACGAAAGCGACGGGACTTTCCTCACACCCACCTAACAACACTTGAAGTCAATACTAGTTTAACTAGAAATACCTGGAGTAGTGTTTAGTGTTTCCTGGCCAGGCAGTGGGGCGGGAGAGGGAAGAGGAAACAAACCTGACCTCAGCAGGATTTCATGTGAGTGTTTTCCAGGTGTGTCCCAAGATAAAATTCTCCCTTGTTTTGGTTTTCCCAAAGTACAGCCACTACTATAGGGGCCACTGTAGGAGATTCCTCTTTGAGAACATAGAACAAAACCAATCGTGGATTTTGGCAAAGTTATTAAACACTGACAAATGAAAAGACGACAGGTGAGTCCCTTCCAGAGCACAAAACGCTTTGAAGATTGCTGTTCAGCTTTCAGACACTAAAAATTGTCCACAAGAGGCATTTTAACCAACAAGTCAAATCTTATTAAGCGCCCTTCCCCTGCCATAGCCGTTAAAAACCATAACAGAAACACACACCCTTAAGATCGCAAGACCCAACTAGGCCCTTCTTATACATACAGTACATACATATATATAATATATATATAAAATATACAGCTTACAGGTTTGTAGTCCTAGTACAGTTAAAGCAGACTGAAAGGAGTGAGACTTTGTTTAGGAGCTCGGATCAACAAAGAAGGCCTCTCCAAACCCCAGCGGGAGACAGCAGACTCTAGAGGCCTCTCCAAAGAGCGCGAACTGTCTCGGCAGGAAGCTGAAGGTCCCGCGTGCGGAACGACGCCCTGGAGGAATCGGGAGCCAAATTACAGCAGTGCTCTGTACCAAACCGTGGCAGGACTAACTCGTGAGTGATAAAACTGGAATCTGTCCGCTTTTCCTCCGCAGCAGACCAGCAGGACCCCCGGGAAGCCTCCTCTGTCACCAGGCTCTCGGCTAGCTTTGTAAAAGCCAATCTTGCTTACGCAGCGTGAATGCTTCTTCACAGAGCTGGAGGAAACGGGGCTGGCTAGAGCTCTCCGCAGGAAGGCTGGTCCCTAGAGTCGGTGAAGAAAATAGCGTCCAAGCTTCTTCAGATCTCAGACGCCTGAAAGTGTGCTCACAGTTTCTCGAAGTAAAACCAGAAAGGTCACACTGTGCAGCTAAGTGCAGCAGGTCGTTTGCTCTACTCAGGACCTGCGCCCACGCGTACTTAGGAAGCCAGGGAGGACAGACTCAGCAAGATGGGCGCTTGTTTGAAGCCTACAAGAAAGTGCAGCTGGCTGTGCATTCCTAGAGCATGGCTGTTCTCTAAGGCAGTGCTTCGGGTGAATCAAGAAAATAAGAAGGCCTAGTTCCATGGGTTCATTTCCTGGTACCAATAAACGGGATTTCTGGTTTCAAAAGCAGCCTGCTTCCAAGGCCAAGCGTCATGTCGCTACTGCTTCCAAGTAGCTCTGCAACTTACGGACGGTTGTCTCATCCAAGGAGAAGAGGTCAAAGTCAAAGGTTGTGTTGGTAACATTAAAATGCCCGGTTTCCTCAATGAGATTTACAATCTGCACAGAAAGCAGACAAGCAAGGATGTACACAGAGACCCCACAAAGATCACATACAGCAGAGAGGCCAGCAGATACAGAGCAACCCATCCAGTCCTTTCCTCACCCCTTCAGAATAGCACAGAGATTAGAATGTTTCACAACACAAAGGGAATCTTCTCCCAAAAAAAGCAAACCAGCTCCTTCTGCATGCCTGACTAGCTCAGTCTGGAAAGTGATGTGGGCACATTTCTTTCCTTTTAAATTAGACCGAGAGCACCCAGCTTAGGGACTGCCACCAGGGCGGCAGAGGAAAGATGCACAAACCAAATCTTTGTATCTTTGCCAACAAAAACATTGCATGCACATCTGATTTTTTTTTTTTTTTCCTACATATCCTTTCTTTCAAAGTGAAAGCTCTCATGAAGGAGAGGCAAGTGAAAGGTCAAGCATCACAGGGGTCTGGCTGAGACCCTTGGACACAAAGGTTACCAGAGTACAAGAGCTGGCCAGAAAGCTGACAAACGATCTCTACCTGCTGTAGCACATTGCGCTCTCGTAGTGCCATTAGTCGCCTGTGAAGCTCCACTAATTCATCAGTGTAGGCCTGTAAAGGAGGCATGAACAGAAACAGTGACATACGTGGCATGTTTGTACGACTGCCAAAGTGACTTTCCTAAGCGAGGATCCAAGGAACTCCAGGCCCTTTCAGACATGTTCCTATTCCCAATTTTCCCCTCAGTTTTTTACTGCCTCCTCCATCCTTCTCAAGTACTGGGAGATCGAAGCCTTCACAGAAATTCGCACAGTCTGAAGACCACCAGCAAGACCGTTTAATGACACCATTAAACAAATAACTAACCAGCTTAAGAAGTGGTCTTTGAGCTCAGAGGACCTCAACAAGGTGAAGTTCACCTTGGTGAACTTCAGAGAGTTCTTCATCGTGAGGTTGTACTGATAAACAACTCATTACCTGAGAATACCTGCACGAACGCTCAGGGACCATCCCCCCAGCAATCTGCTGAACAGTGATTTGTACTTAGGTAAGGAAAAATTCCACTGTTCCCAGTTAGTTTTATATACACAACAATGGGAAATGCAGGACTGTTTACAAGCCCAACATGTAAATTGTTCTTATAAAACAGTGGTTTCTTTTTTTCTTTTTTTTTTCTCCAAATTTAGACAGCCAACAAGGCAAGTTGCTATTGGCAGGGGAATAAATTATTAATCTGTAAAGCTGCCCCAGAGTTTTTCATGTCTGTATCAGCAAAACTGAACTCATTTAAGTAATGGTACCAAGGTAAAAAAACCCCACAAACTCCCCCCAAAAAGCAGTTGTGAAATATACCCCTCCCCAGCACATTCACGCAGAGAAAAGCATTTTTCCCAAAGCACCCAACCAGTACTGAATGCTATGCTTCTTGCTGGGAGAGCTGGTACCTTTTATAAAGCCTTTAAGAGTTAGAAACGCTGATGGTATTTCAGGCACTCTCTTCACTGGGTCTCAGGGGTGTCCCCTTTGACCTAAGTAGTCTAATAAAAGATACCGTTACCTGCAAGCCTCGCCCCAGACAAGCCACCTCAGCTATGGGTAACGGGAAGGTTTTGTAGCTAGGAGGAGACTCGGTGCAAGTAACTCCAAGACCACACTTACACCTAACACGAAGCGATTAACCTGTGCTGTATTCTCCTGTTGAAAAAGTTAACGCACGCAACTGACAGCTACAGAGTGATTCTCTGAATACTGTAAGGATCTCAATTATTAGACTAAAGAAAAATATTAAGCTCCCATTTGATGGATTTCTTTACAAAAAAAAAAAAAGAATCACAGTGGAAGAACTTTTCAGGACAATTTGGGGTTTGCCATGCTTTAGGAGCACGTACACTGCTCAACCTTCTTTGGAGGCAAGAAAAAAAGGGAACTTCATTGAAGAAACAGGCTAGGCTGATTCAAATTGTTTTCTACACAGAAATGTTAGTGAGCACCCAATAGTTCTCTGGTACGCAAATTGTCAAATGTACCTTGTCATATGTTCCCTTCTTCAGGATCTTCTCTGGCTTGTTACAAGACTCTGGGCTTTTTCTTCCAGATGCCTGAGGGTAAAGGAAATCAACATTAGGGACCAAAATTAGTTCAGGTAACATGGTGGTTTAACAGTTTGGACGCACAGCACTGAACAGAAGTTAGCTGTCTGATGAAAACAGTGAAACAGGGAGAATTTGGCGCGGGTCAGAACTAACACCACAGACTGAACACAATGTGGGAACGAAGAGTGGTGGAAAGTTGCAGTGTATGGGCATTTAGGATGCAATACCTTGTTATTCGCTGGCGGCAGCTTCTGACCAGGAGGTGGCTCTCGACTTGGCAGGCAGGAATCCGCACTGTTATCACTGTCGCTGTCACTAAGGCTCAGTCTGAAAAACAAGCAGCAGAGAATTAGCACCACCAGGTAACAGGAAACTCACTCAGCTGTCAACTGAGCCACACGGAGTTAAGTGAAATTCTCTTCTTTATTACAGACTACTAAATCGTCTAGGAGAACACGGTCAGTCTGTAGTTTCCAAGAATCTCTTTTTCCCCAGCTGACATTGCCTTTCCCATTTTCCGCTCCCTGGGGAGTGGGAGTAGGGAGTTTTAGTTCACACATTACAGCTGGCAGTTCATCTCTTTCATACACAAGTCCCCTTAGAACAACTGGGTGAGTACAACCTCATTTTCACCAGCAACAACTGTTCATTTTGGGGATTCATTCCAAGATGTATCTGCGTGAGAGGCTTACCAACACCTCCACTGAGAAGACAGCCAAAAAAAAAAAATGCATTTAGTGTTTCTGTTATGACCTTGGAGATTTCCTATTTATTCTCATTCTTCTTGTGGCCCTACACTATAGCAGGTATCTCACTTTTCATGAGCTTGAAAAACTGATTATTACCTATCCCCTAAAGGTCTTAAAAAAAAAAAAAACCAACCCTTCAGAGTCTCTCCATTCCTGTTTAGTTGATAACGATAGAGCGTAACAACAGACTTTCTTGTTGTTGCTGGTTTTGGTGAAGACAAGCACGATTTGAAATTTGCAGCCATTATCTCGGCCAAGCATTTGGTTTCAAATATTCAGCCTGAGACTCCAGGTTTCAGCTATGATGACGCTTCCCAAGGGTAGAAGGATGAAATTCAACTATTTCCATTAAGTAAAGTAGAAAACAGCCATTAACCAAGTCCCATAGGAGCCAAGTAACCACTGTCAGCACACACTATCAGCAAAGACTAAGGCTTCTCCGTTTTGGATCAGTCATACGCAGTAAGAGCAGCACCCATGCCGACAGCCTCCACAACGCTCCTCTAATCCCTGCAGATCAAAAGGTGTCACACACCATCCAGCTCTGCAGAGATCTGAGGGTGACAATTAGGTGACTATTTTAAGGGGTCAGTCACTAACACCTGCAAGCTCACCACATATGACTTCCCAGTGGCTTCCTCTCTTTGAGCTCAGTGATCTCTCCTCATCCAATTCTGTTCTCACCCTGCCGTTTTCATCGGCTCTGTGTTCCCATCCCATGCTGAGTACTCCGCACATCTGCCCTTTCTCTCCTTCTCTTACACTTTCCTCTCACACATAGCCCCATCACTTTGATTCCTCCCTCCAAATGGAGGGCACACAAAACACCAAACACGCAGGGCAAAAAGACAACAGACATCCTTCTTCCCGATTTGTTACCACCTGGAATCCCGGCTGACTGGGTTTGCTTTGACTGCTGCCTCTTCTCCAGAGGAGCTGTCATCATCATCTGACTCCTCCGACTGCAGATCTTCCACCATGGAGCGTAGCGGGCCTGGGATCAGAGGGGAAGACATGAATTCAACAGTAGGACACAGGCAGCAGAACTCCATGTGAGCTCTGATCTAACCTGAATTAGTTATTGTTAAGATACATCAAGATTTCTCAGTAAGACGTCGCTGGTATTTTCAGTTTGCACAGATATTGCTAAAAGACACTGTATTCCAGTCTCAAAACTAAAGCAGATTTGACAAACTTTACAACTGCTGTAAAGCCAGCCTAGCCTCCTCACAAATCCTCCCACTCTTCTGAAATTAAAACAAAAAGACACATTTCTCATGCGTTTAGGGACTACTTTAAGTGTCACTCAAGAGACAGTATTTGTAGCAACACAGCATTTGCTAAGGTTAGAACATTTACTATTGCCACAGTGTATATCTCTGGATTACAGAGGAGGAATCTGAAAAAGCAGCTGTTATGCACTGGCAAAATGATGAATGTCACATTTTTAATAAAATAAATATGAGATCGTAGGAGAGATATTCTGGTGAACAGATCAAGCAGCACCAAACACATTTATAAACCGAGGCAGAAGCCAAAGTCAACAGGGAAAGAACCATATCCAGAGAGATACCCTTCTCAAATTCACTGCCAAAAAAAGAAAAATACTTGGTCATGATTACACTATGACATTCTTGCCTTTTCTTGCTGAAGTGTCACAGCTTCAACACTATTTCATACAAAAAACCATATTAGCCTTATATATAGTGCTGGGAAAACAGATCTAATTCTCAGGAGCCTTTTGAAGTTACGCAAGGAAGATTTTAACAAATTTTATTTCTTGCAACACACCTTGACTGTGGTTCTGAGATGGCTCGAAATCAGAGTCAGAGCTGGAGTCGGAGCTGGAGCTGGAGTTGGAAGGGCTGGACTGGACAGACTTAACCCCCCATAAAATGGAAAAAAAAAAAAGAAAAAATCTTAACCTTTCTAATTCAGAAAACCAGCACAGAGCACAAAGCACACTGAGACAGAAGCATGTAAGCACTCTACAACATCATACATCACTGAATGCAGTTCTTGGAAGTGCAGAAAATATGCAAAGTGCAAGGTGAATAAAAACAACATTTATGAAAACTTTGATGTACTATAGCTCAGTGCTCCTGGGCAGTAGCATCAACAGCTCCCTTCACGCCACTAGTCTCAAATAGCCTCAAGAGATGAAAAACAGCATCTGAAAAATGTCAAAGTGAAAAAACCCTTACTTTGAAATGCGAAAGATGACTAGCACACAACCTAGCACAATTATCAAAGCGCTCTTGAAAAGGTGTATTTATTGTAAGCCACCAGCATCCCCCTCTGAACACCCCATACCAAACATGGGAAGGACCTTAACTACCTCACTTGACCACAAAATTGTTATAATTATTACTATACCCCCAAAACAGTTGTTTCTACACCAATTTGTGGGATCCACTGTACTGTTTCCAGTTTATTGTGAAAACATAACAGAAACCAGCTACACTCTTCTGAATCCAGCCCCGCTGCCAGCGTTCAGCAGAAATGCCGGGAGCATACTGTCTAATAAGAGTGAGGAAAAAAGATATCATGAACTGCTGATAATGACAGCATCCAGAAACAAAGCTTTAGTGCTGTGCATGTTTTTTAACTTAAAACCAGCTACTGGAGAGCAATCGCACGCTTTAGCTTAAAGGACCACGAGGTGGCAGCGAAGGCTAAATCAACTATTTCATCCCCAGTAGCAGCAGCGACTACTACAACAACCTTAACGGGTTTTTTGTTCCTCAGTAGGATCTAGCTTAAAGATTCTCAATGTACTGTAGCATTAGCTTGCCTTTTTAGAAGTAATTCCCTGGAAATTTAGCATTTCAAATTCGTTGCCCCATTCCTGGGAATCCACCTATTACTTCCACTACTAAATCCCGACGCTAGAAAAATGCCACATTCCCCCTGATCAATAAACTTTATTACAGCAAGTGTTAATACCAGAAAGACGTTGTACACAGGTAGGAAGAGGCACTTCAGCAGCTTTGGGCATTAATAAGCAAAAGTGGCAGCAGGACTTTCATCTCAATACCTCCCTCCCCTATAATTTATCACCCATGGATTGTTAAGAGTTTCATTTATTGAACTGTAAAAAGGCAGGGAAAAGTGTCAAAAAGGGGTATTACAACCCTTGTGACTGATTCCGTAGCAAACTTAACTTAATTCCAATGTCTGATCTACTGGCACACTGCAGCAGCCCTGTTTGTTTAGAAAAATTACAACGTAATTTTGTAATCACAACAATTACAAAGCAAAGAGCAGTATTTTAAAGACAAGGGAGCACAGCTCTTGTGTCCTACTGGCAGACTCAATCCTAACATCCTTCACCCCTGATAATCTATCAGGGGTTACCCTAAAACAACTTAAGAGGACTTAAGAAGCAGCTGGAAGTTGTACAGCCCCCCGCTCTCCTTTTGCTGTTAACCCTATAATCTATTTCAGCCGATTCGGAGGCGTCCAGCCGGACACGCTCTGCGTGCTCAGGCCGTGGTTCCTGTCACAGCGATATGACAAAAGCACACGCCGACAATGGAAACCAGCAATCCTGCCCTCACATCTCAGCCTCTCCCTTTTGTCAGCACTAGCACTTAGGCAGCCAAGCATGAGGCCAGTTCAGGGAACTGGACCTGATGGGGGAAGGAAGGAAGGAAAAAAAAGAAAAGAAAAGAAAAAAAAAAAAAGGACAACTAACTTTCAGTAGGAGCTGAAATGGAAGGAGAAACTCCTACAGCACAGTGCAGCCACACGAGCTCTCATGCCAGCAGCACAAATGAGAGCAAGATTGTTTCTTTCAACAGCAGCCTGCAAAGATGTCAACTCAAAGCAATGGTGGAGCTGCAGCCCCAGAGCGTGTTGCACAATATGTTGGCTGCAGCAGCAGAGCTGATTTAAGAGTTTCCGGGCCCCGGTCCACCTCCAGCTGCTCGTTCGCTTTAGTGATGTGGCTTACCACACAGATTCCCCGAACAGCTGTACAGTACAAACGATGGAGGAGCAAACTGCAGCGCTGGGAGCAAAAAGAACCCCCCAGGGTGGAAAAGCAACTCAGTCTCCTCTGCTGATGCCAACGCATTATGCAGTTATACCCTCAAGCTTCAAGTTCCACAGAAACCTAAGCTGATCTGACTGGCAGCTGCCACGGCTCCCTGTCCGTCACACAGAGTATTCCTGCCCTCCTTCTGGGCTAGCACTCAAATACCTCTGTCAAGCATCCAACAGACACGAGAGCTGGTGCAAGAGAGGACACAGAAGCATACAGAGCTTGTTGGGGGGCAGGACAGGACTGCAGCAGATGCTGAGGAACCACAACCACAGTCTGGTTTCATGGAACAGTCTAAACAGCACTATCAGCTTACAGCTGCATGGAGAGTCCCAGGGGCATGAACGATATGTAAGAAATAACGAAGTACGAGGCACTCAGGACTCAGAGATTAGCAGAGCACAGAAGCTCGCAGCGAGGGCTGTGTATCTGGTACAGAGATGAGGGGCTTGCTACACACTGATGCGCTTCAGGTACAGGGCTAGAAGTGGAGCTGCTTTTTAAGGCACAAGCTACACATTTAATCAATCTGGAATAAATCTTTGCCGAGTAACTTGAATTAACACTTCCCCAATAAACTCTTCTACTGGGAATCCTTTGGAAAAAAAAAAAATCCTTTCTGAAATAAACACATCAATACTTACTGTATCATGGTGCTGATTAAATCATAATACAAATTGTCCCTAGAAGATTTATTCTAGTAAAACAAACCTTGCTAAAAGTAGTCAGTAGGAAGCAGTTCAAAAATTCATGTGATATTATCCCGTCAATCCAATTAGAAGATACACGGCCTCTTTAGAGCAAATACAAAACATATAAGCAAAAAGTAGCAAGAATTAAGTTGTTTCCCCTCCTACTTTTTTTTTTTTTGCCTTCTTTTAGACAACAATTTTTAGAAAACAGAGGACAAGGAATGTTCTTAGTTGTAAGAAGGAAAAAATATTTAGACAGCTTTTTAAAATAGTAGTACAACTACAAGTACAACAACATAATCTGTTTTATGTTTTACAACACAATTTATTTAGGTTTAGTGGCATGTGGTTGCATTTTGAGCTTCAGCCAATAGCACATTTCTTACAGGCCGTGTCAGGAACAGGGTTTCTTATTTACATTTTAATACTGGTTTGGTTTTTTTTTTAAGAAACAAAACTGAAATTATTTCCTCCTTTTACTGAATTAAGATCATGTTAAAAAATATGTTATCATAAGCAGGTAGAAAGCATATCTACGCCAATCCTAGCTCTATAAATGTCACTGCAAGGGACAAATGACAGACCATAAGCTTAAACTGACTTTTAGGCAGCTCTGCCTGCAGATAAATCTAAAAAGAACTGCGTATCTGAAACAGGAGGTACACCAGGTAGCAGTAACAATTAATACTGAAAGGATTTTCAAAGTAGAATTTTATTTGGGATACAACCCAACCTAACCATTTGCCAATCCGGTTCTCTGTCTTGTCTGAGGGAATATTTTTGACCACCTTTTTCACGCAGGGATTTAAACAGCATATTTAAAAATTCTGGTAAAGGACAAATCCCTACTCACCTCTGACTTGAAAGAAGTTTCATCCTCTGAATTCGACTCTTCCATTTCCACAGGCTTTTTGATCTCCTTGGCTTCACTTTCAGATTTTACCTTTTCCACTTTGGCATTCATCTTCTCCTTGGTTTGTTTCTTCTCTGGGTATGAGGAAGACGAGGTTCTGGGAGATGTCCCTAGGATATTCTTTACCCCTTTGGAGCTACTCTTTTTTTGTTTTTTGGCACTAGGCTTTGGTGACTCCACATTGGACGGCCTCTTGCTGGAAGACTTTAACTCCGGCTGTGGCCCGCCCTTTGGAGAAGTGTTCTCCAGCTTGGTCTCCTTCACGGCCAGTTTTGGTTCCTTGAAAGCAGCTTTTGGAGGTGCCTTCTCCTCCTTAGGCAGTTTGTTCTCAGTGGGTTTTCTGGAGGAGTCCTTCAAAGGCTTGTTTTGTTCTCTTTCGAGGTCTTTGGAGGAGTTTTTGCTCTCAGAGTCTTTTCTTGGCCTCTCTCTGTGCTCCTTGGTTACTTTGTGTGGCTTGGATGCCTTGCTACTTTCCTTGTTCGCATCCTAAAATGCAAACAGCAACAGAAACATGCAAGCTAGGTATGAAACCGAAGTTCTGCACAGAATCATAAAACATATTCTCATAAGCATTTGCTCCACATAGACATCCACCCACAGACTACCTACCCCCGAGGTAGACATCTAGATTTCCCTAAAGCTGATGGACAGAAACTGACAGTGGGCATCTACGTCAGGACCAGAAGAAATATGCCTCACAAGTGCCTGTTTGTTTCTATGGTCTACAAAAGGAGGTCCATAAACATCTATAGATGTTTATTTCAGATTTAATCTGCAGGGCTAACATCTGAAGCCAGATAAGAGAAAACCCACTCAAGCTGTGTTACAAACTTATACTTCACACCACATTTTAGGGAAAAAAAACCCAGCAACTAAAGATATCTTTCAAGGTTAAATCACATCCATGGCAAACGTAAGTTATGTTCACAGCCTAGTCCCCAACTCGTCACATCAACCACACTGCAACTTAACAAAAATACTGACTGTCCCCACAACCATGAGAGCCAAAGTCTCTACAGCACCAGGCATTTGATTTCCTTTAACAAGAGCTTTAAACACCAATCATTAGAGCTCTGCCCAGCAGAACCTTCAGCTATGCACGAAGGCAAAGGAGTACTTCCCTTTGCGAATTACATGTGAACTCAGAACACTTACAGAAGTGGATCTTGTGGGGAGACACTGGAGAAAGAACTGGACACTCCGAGATGCAAACACATATGCACCTCTGAGGGCAACCTAGAAGCAGGAGACTACTGTCTCTTTAGCTACTGGCAATTTTCACCAGAGCTGATGTCAGTGCCCTTTATTTCTCTTCTCTCTACTCTGTTTTCTAACGCTTAATTCCTCAGCAAAATTAAATCAGCCACTAACAGATAAGTCATCTTTATTCTGTTTCATAACATCAACATCAGAAAGTACGACTGAAGGGCCAGAAGTGTTTAGAGCCCTGAAGAAAATGGATATCAGAACTGAATTACACTATAAAATGAATTGCTGTTAATATTGGTGACTGTTCAGGCTGATAAAGCATATGTAA
Organism: Chlamydotis macqueenii; assembly: GCF_036417535.1. NCBI lineage: Eukaryota > Metazoa > Chordata > Aves > Otidiformes > Otididae > Chlamydotis > Chlamydotis macqueenii. The sequence goes on along the minus strand of NC_141581.1, from coordinate 2,235,692 downwards.
TCTCCCTCAAAACACACTGCTTGTGGACTGTTTCTCCCACGTAGAATTACACAAAAAAAATGCTTCACCGCATCAGTGAAGGGCGGGGGGGGGGGGAGAAGATTTAAGGTTCTTCAGAAGTCTCAAGAACTAGATATTGCTGGATGCAAACATCAGATTTTGAAATCACTAGTTTGAATGAGTGCAGCAGGTTTTAGGTTCTTTACACCACTACCCTCAGCAGTCCTAGTGACAGAGGAAGTCCTGATTCCACTCAGCCTTGCTGCTAAGAGACGCAAGGACTTATGAGTACAGCTCTACGTGACAGACAACGAAAGATCCACATAATTCTTCCTCAGCATCAAGGATAAAAGTCAAAACAATCAGAGAGGATTTAGTTCAACGTTATCTGCTACAGCAGATCAGGAGGAAGATATGGTTCACCAAAAATCCCCAGTCTTGGACATTTAATTTTTCTTTCAAAATTTCCCTGGAGAGAAGTCTAGCAAATCTTTAAAAGGCCTCCTAAATTATGGTAAGTTCCAGACCATTAGGTAGCGAACTACACAGAGTGCAAGGAAGAAAGTTTCACCATTAGAAGTAGCCAGAAACAGTTGCTGAACAAGCTCTTAGTAGCAAGTCCTGAAAGACTTCTTCACCCCAGGATGACACAAAAGCATGCTTCGCTGACCTTTGACCCGTGGGATGGCTTGGTTTTCTTGGGATCAGAGAAGGCAGAGAGCGGTATTGTGGGCAACATCGGATAATCTGGACTTGGCCTTGAAACAGTTTCTGCTCCTTCTGGCATTACCATTACCTAGTAATAAAGATGAGAAAAATTACGTATGAGTAAAGTCGCATGGACTATTAACACATGATTATGTTAAGTCACCTGCTCAATTAACACACTATTATTCATCTTTTGAATGTTTTTTTCCCCCTGCTTAAAGGCCATAAAAATATATTGTCTAGGTAATGCTCAGTTTCAAGCAACTCTTCAAACACAGAACATTAAAACCACAAAAAAAAAAAAAAGAAAGGCAACATGCAATATCAAGTATCTTTCCCAAAGGGAATGCCAATATTCTGAGCACAGGCAGGCAATAAAGCTCTGGACAAGAAATGTGTTCTGCTGCAAGTGCTCTTATCCTGCAAAAGGGCAGCAAGATAAATCTAGAAGTAGGTCTTGGGCCTCTCCCTTGACAAGATCTTAACACCAAGCACTGAAACACCTTCCTTCTTAGGTCCCCTATATTCCGTCAGAACAATCCGTTGAAAATCCCCACCAGATGAACAGCATCAGAAGTGATTCACAGATTAAACACCTCAATACATAAGGAATACAATAACGTACCATGAAAATCCTAGACAGCAAGTGACGTCCTAGCCATCCTACGGCTGACATAAGCACCTTCCTCATTATGCCCAATACAGAAAAGCACTGGCACACCAAGGAAGATCTGGACAGAACAGTCTGGAATACTTGCCACTCCTGAGATTTACTACCAACACACCTCCCCACAACTTTTTTACTTTTTCAGCCTAGAAATACATTTTTCCAGAAGAAAATTTTCCCAGCAGTTAAGACCATTTTGAATAAAGTCCTTGAACAGAATGTAATTTTACATTACTATACTTGGGGGTGTCAAAACACAATCATGACATCCTGTCTTACTAAAAACATCATGCACTTTGTGGCTTGTACTCATTTGCCTCGAACTTGTGGTTATTTGAGGATCATTTCTCTAGTCTATCACTGTATAACACTTTCCCAGAAGTAAGAGTTCGTACACTGTAGCAACTGGTATCTCATTGTGCCTTCAAGAGTATATCTATTTTTTTTGCACACATTTTCACTCTATATTCTAACACTTTTCCTTAATTGTTTTGTTACCTAAGCCACAAGCAGCCATCTTCAGGTTCAGAGGACATTTATTGACCAGGAACTGCTAAATATTCAGCCTTCCTGTGGCAAAAAAAATGAGTAAGGAATAGACTGAAAGTCTCTCCTTTTCTTGAGCTTTTCTATGCGGATACAGCTCATGACACTAGGAACGTCGCATATAACTAACTGTCTGACGGACAGCGTGCAAGATCCACAGAAGATCTCAATTTCCAGAGAGGTTATAGTGCTTTGATATTAATGGTCACATTTAAATTGAAAATTAAGTGCCACCAATTACAGCAGCAATGGTTTAGTTCTGCTTCAACTGCTGCAGTCATAACCAGGTGTAAAAATTGGCTGGGTCATCCTTTAGATGAACGTAGAAAACTGTACTCTGCTAGGCTGCAGCTAAAAAGAAATCCCAGAGCAAAATGAGATCACGACACATTTTAGCAGAACCTCCTCAGGTCTCCAGTCCCCTTGGCACTTACCCCTCCAGCCCTAATGAGTTTGCGTCTGAATTCCTTGGTGGGGTTGTTGAAAGTCAGTTTCTCACAACGCAGGTGGTTTACAGGTGGATTTCCCTCCAAATTTAAGAACAGGTCATACGTGAAACAAACCTTTTTCGGCTCCTCCTAAAAACAAGACAGACTTTGGGAAAACGGAAGAAGTTTGGCATGCACGCTAAGTCAGAGTATTCATACAGTCAGTCCTGAAAATCCCAAATAAACCACCAAGTGTTGCATCCATAGAGTTTTTCATCACGAGATCAGAGGGCTAGAAATTAAGCTATTTGTGCCTAAAGTTAACATATCAGAAACTTAGGCACGGCTTTTCACTGCAAAAGCAACGCACAGACAAGGATACTGACTGACAATTGTCTGCTTAAAGCTGTTCAAGTCTTCCTAGGGAAGCAGATTCACAAGCTTTATCCACTATTTTGTTTTCACAGAAATTCAGATCCTATCTCCTTTGGGAAGCAACTGAATTGTAAGTATCAATATTAAGAAAGGCATAATCCTTTATTTAGAGAAGGAACAACTTCTGAACCCACAGGATCTCTGCGGGTACTGAGAAAAGATTAAACCCAATGGTAAAAGGATGACTTGTTTTGTAAAATCCTTTTCAATATGCATATTGCAGGGGCTGAATGGGAAGATATCCTAGGCTTTTGAACTTTCCAAGGGCACTTTCACTGAAGAAATCTGGAGTTTGAATGCATATTGGGGATCATCTGCGCCTCACTGGTTTTGTTTCACCTGCTGCAGAAGCACAGCGAACACTCAGCATTTGCAGTAGAGAAGACTGTAGAAATCCTTCCCTTTCCCCTCCCCAAAATTGTAAATACTGCATACTACTTGTGCATTACAAATATTGCCATGATATTTCCCGGTGTTACTCTGTATTCTGCATTTCAAGACGAAAACTCAAAATGTGGGGAAAGAGACTCTCCTGCAAACCACACAGAGGCTTACAGTACACTGAGTATTTACATGAATGCATCCCACATGCCTCATTCAACGCGCAACATCAAGCAGCTGCACAGCAGTCTTTTCCACAATTCATATCCAGCAGCTTGATTTCCTGGTGTAGCTGCATTGTTGTATGGGAACAGACGCCGCAGGCTTCTAGCCCAAGCCATTAGATTTGCTGAAAATAGGTTGAAGCGTCAAACAGCTTCAGACCACGCTGATTCCTGCTGTTTGCTTGGTGGATACTAACATCACTAAAGCAGCCATTTCTTGTACAAACTATACCTCTAATAATAAAAATTGTGGTGGTCGCACCTGGTTTACATCAAAATCAGTCCCCTAAGCCCACCTGGAAGTCAAGGTCTTGGGTCCTAACTCCCCAGACAGGGGAAGGCTGACATATAAGCACACACGTACAAAAGAATCATCTCCCGTTAGCAAGCAAGAAGATGCTACCAACATGAGGGTCTTCAGATCAGCTTTTGGGAGAGTCCTGAAAGGACACATGAAAGTATTCAATATCTGCTAAAACAGATGAATGGGAAGAAAAAGAAAAATACTTCCAAAACATACTGCCTTGTCATTTTCCTCTTTTCTCCGACTGTTCTCATTAACTGAAGCATTAGTGAGCTCTGCATGCGCGTGCTTACACTGCAGTTAAAATAGCAGCCGTAGAGGGGGTCTCAAACTCTAATAAGCTTAAATGAAGGACGAATCAAAACTCAAATGTAGCCTAAGTGGTTTCTTAAATGCTTCTCCTAGTTTACAACATGGAATAAATTGATCTTTGATACCCTAGCAAAAGCAGGCTTTAGTCAAAAGCTGTTACGCCATCGCATTATCAGAGCTCTGCTTTGTCACTTGCCTGTCTGCTTTCAGAGCTGGAGAGGGGCAGCAGATTCATTTCCCTTTTATCTTAGGTAGCCCATTTTTAACATAGACTCAAAAGCAGCAGAGAACCTCCCAAATATTTATCGTACCTCTGTTGAAGAGCTTCCACTTTTGGTAAAATTAAGACAGTTTTTCAATGTGAGTTCTCGCCAACTCAGATCACGACCACCCTGGGAACCCAGGCCCGAGCCAAGTACCATGATCATTAAAATATCCTTTGTATCCTCTCGGCCATCAAAAGCCCCCCACCCAAGTGAATAGTTAAGATTACAGCACTCCTAAAAGAAGGGAGTACAAAAGTCTCAAAGCAAAAAGCTGCAAATAAACATTCTTTCCTTTACTGCCTTCACTCACAGCTAATGATTACAGCTCAAGACACTCCAAAGCTTAACCCATCTGGTCCTCCCTAAAAGTTTCTTCCTTCAAAATAACCATCAAGGGGGGGTGGGGGGGGGGGGAAGAGGAGGAAAAGAAAAAAAAGAAAGAAAAGAAAAAAAGAAAAGAAAAGAAAGGAAAACCTCTCTCAATTGACCTGGACCTACACATCCTCTGACTTTAAATGGAAAGCCACACCGACCCCACAGTGTCACACTTGAAAGCCTTTTAAATAACACGCTGGGATGTACACATCCTGCTGCTCGGAGTTGTAAGGGAGCATAGGTACTTTTCCACCCTACAAACTTAGGCCCAGGCAGTCTGTTTTCACACCGCAACAGCGCTTCACGTGCGCCTGCTTGAGTAGCAGCTATACGCTTAAGGGAAGCTTTAGTCTTAGATGACTCCAGCTTCTGATAGTCAACCCTTGATGTCAACAAGTAAAATTGAAGAGGGGAGAGACTTACTTTCTGTGGATATTTTGTGGCTCTCCAAGATCGTAAGCTTTTCAAAAGACCCTTACTTCCAATAAAGGCTTTAGAAAGGCTGGATCACATCCATTTCTAACTGGTGGATATGGTGGTTATGCAGATTAAAAGTCAATGGTCAATTTGGACATAAATGGTTAACCTGGTATGGGATCTTGGAGCAAGTCACCTTAGAACATCAGTGTTTATCTGCCCTTTAAATCTCAGATGCCAGAGAAGTAAACTAAAAATGTGTACCACAAAGCTAGGGCCAAGCTTTATTCGCAGTTGCTGTAAATTTCCCTCCATCCAGCAAATCCCCCTACTCCACCTCCAGTCTCCAAAGCTGAGTACTTGCACTTCATTTTTACTGTTTTCTAGCTTCCTGTCTGCGCTGACTGCCACTGCACTCTTATGAACACTAGAGTTGCTTCATTTTTCTTCTGAGTTCTGAAGTAATGGGTTAAAGTTCTTTTGGCACTTTTTGTAAGAGGAGGAATTTTTCAAAGTCTTTTGTTAAAATTTCCTTGTCCTGTTTTTAAGGCAGGGTGTGCCCTTTGCCACTTAAACACAAATCAAAAGAATTTCACTGGTAGCGTGCGCATAAAGCTCATAAATCACTTTTAGAAAGCCATAAAACAAAATTATCTACAAAAATCTGGCACACCAAGGAAGCAGACTCAGGGTTATTCAATAACTATAACATCTAACACTACTTCCCTTTTGCCACAGATCCCGCCTGACAGAGCCATTTATCCGTAACCGGTTCATAACGTCCGTATAAGTGAAACCTCCTTTCCAGGCTCGTACAACCCGTCCGACTAGTCTTCCACTCCGCTTCCAGACAGGACATTTAAAAGTGAATGGCCCAATATTCGTTTTTAAAAGCAAGTAGCCTTAAGTTACACACTGCTAACAAGTCCATGAAACACACTTCTCTTTTTTTGAGATTCTACGGGGTTAAGTAAAATAACAGAGAATGGTATTTTAGAACTTCTCTCCCCCACACCCCCCCCAAAGCCTATTACTTTGTTGGAAATTAGGAAAACATACTCTCTGCTCAAAAACAATAATCTACCGGCTCTTACAAATACCAGAAATGACGCTGGCATGGCTGGTAAAGCTGCTACGCTCAACAACGCTCCCTTGCCAGGCACTGCAATCTATTCAGCAGAGGGAGATGCCTAATTAAAGTGCCACACTGAGCGGCTACTGAAACACACACAGCCCAGGTGTTTTGGCCGGGAGAACAGTCTGCTCAGACGGAAGAATGGGTAAACTGATAATACATATTAATTTATGACAAAAAAGGGTAAAAAAGATTCACCATTCAGCAGCAGTACAAAAGAAAGTGCTGCCGGTTTGGTAAGACAATATAGAACAGACCTAAAAAAGTGAGCAGCGACACACGCTTCCACTTAAAGGCTAGGCAAAATGACGAGTTTTACAGCCCCTTCCACAACTTCCAGCAACACTGAATAAATACTAACAGGCTAAATCTACTCCTCCTTTCCTCAAGCCTGTGCAGACCCTGCCCCAATAACGCAGCAGTTTAAGTAAAAATCGACTGTCTCACACAAGCACAGGCTGTACAGCAGCCTGCCTGAGGAGCATTTCGCAAGCCGCTGCCGTCCTGCTGGCACGGTCCCGATACGCAGCTCTGATCTCCAGTGTCACCCACCCTGCCACACGTGCAGCCCACATACCATATCTCCACTGAGTTCCTACTTCGAAACACAAATAGTTTCTCCCTTCTCCAATATGTTTAAAATGCGTTTGATGTATCACCCCTATAAATATTGCAGGAGTAAAATATACATGTTTTTATTGTGAACCTAATCAGAAAAATCAAAGGGATTTCTCTGCTTTCTTTGCTTATCTTCCTCGTCACTTCAAAAAAAAAAAGCCCAAGTTACATGGTGGTGTTAGGTGATGGTTGGACTTGATGATCTTGGAGGTCTTTTCCAACCTTAAAAATTCTATGATTATGTAAATACTGGAAGCCTTTTAGCTCTACCACTGAAACGGGAAGGTAGTATCTTTAAAGATACTTTAATACAACATCTTATCCATGTTGCATTTATATAATCTGCGTTATATCGGAATAGCATGGAAGTACTCAAAACCTTCAGCTTTTCTCGGGGGCGGCGGGGTTGATCTAATTTGATTAGGATGCAAAAAAATGTAACAAGGGATGAATACCAAAGTCACCCCCGCGTTACAGCCTCCAGATTACAACATATACCACTAAGATGTATTTGGAGACAACAACGAGGCCACGAAAAAAGTCTCAAGACGGTTGAAATTGAGCAGGGGAGAGGGAAGGGGAAGAGCAGTAGAAAAACAGCAACGCATTTATTGTACCCAGTTTGTATTGATTTGAGCACCAGAAGCCACTAACAGCAGCCCTCATTACAGGAAGGAACACAAAGGATTTAAGAGCAGAAATAGCACACGAACATTTTCAGTTCAACCATTTCAAATGATCCACTAACTGTGTTTTCGAAAGCTCTATCATTCAACCTGCTGAGACCCTGGCATTTGTTTTTCAGGTTCGGTTACAGAGAAAAAGGCTCTAGCAGGCCATCAACACCAAGGGAGACTGCAAGTCCCGTGGCCTGCATAGACCGTGGCTCTGCAAAGCACAAAGCTACAAACTTTCCAGGTTCAGAGCAGTATTCAAAACATGCATTGTATAATTCCAACGACAAGACTGAGAAAGCACATATTTACTGAGGAACTGAATTACAGCAAAGGAAGGACAGACACGCCAACAAGGCATAACTATGTCTGTAGAGGGTAAAAAAAGGTGCAAGAGCCTGTTCTAATACCCTGCGGACACCTCCCTGTCTGACAGAAAGGCACCAAAAGGTTCAGCGGGGCTGAGAGCACCCACTCTGAACAGACAACAACAAGAGTACTCCAACACACAGAGTTAGCGGGCAGTTTTATGCAAAGTTGCCTAAAAAAATTCCCCGATTAAGTTCACTAAAAACACTCTTAAGCTGTTCTCAGTAAAATTGTTCCTTAGCAGTGAACAGGCCCGTGTTTCTTTAGCCAAAGCAAAGAGTACACTGGCTCTGACAACCGCTATTTATCATCCTAGTAACAAATTACAACAGGGAAGGGAAATGGCTAAGAAAGGAGGCTTAAACTGTGGAAAAAAAAATTCAGCCAACCATGGCAGAGATCAGCCTCCACAGATTAGTTCACTCCCTCTTTAAATCCTTTCTGCTCTCACCTTTACAAAGCTAAACATGCATCAATAAACAAATCCCAAAGCCTTTGCAACTCTTGTTTCAATTGAGAGCACACACATGGACAAAAACCTGCTAGAATGTAGGGAGCATATGGCCAGAAAGACCCACCTGACTCCTCCTGCCCAGCCACCTACGGAATAACATTTTCTGTCCAATCCCAGAACGAATCCGTAACATCTACTTGAAAGGAGTCACTCAAGGATGAGTCCCAAATGCTGGAATCGATTCAGGCAAATTCAGAACAATATATGCTCCACACACAACAGCTGATCCCCACCAGTGTCAACAGGTTTACAGAGATCAGAGTGAACATATGGTCTGGAAGTAGTAAAGACTTCTTCATTTGGTGCTTTAATGTCACATTCTTTAACGCAGGAGAAAACAGGCTGTATTCTAAGCCCTTGCCCTTCCTCCTCCTCTTTCCCCATCTTTTAAATTTCTACTATATCCCAGTCTCTGCTTGTCTATTCTCTTTACATTTCTATCTCTGCAGAAGTATTTACCACCTATATTTCCTTCAGCTCCACTTACTGAAAATAATCATAGCTCTTAATATTTCGAGATGGCGTTATTGCCAGGCAAGGTTGGTCAGAGGAGTCAAATTGTTCACATCGTCAGGCAGTTTCTAAGCTTCTAGCAATCCTAAGTACCGTGCTTGACTTTCAAATGTGCAGAGAATATAACATTTGCTGACATAAGGATGGAAAAATTACTTTTAAGCAGTAAAAGCAAATTTCAAGCAACTTCAGTACAGATCACATATTTCAAGGTCACAGCTGAACAAGTCTCTTTCCAAAGGATGTGTTGGTAAGACAAAAGCTATCACGTTTTCCCTCAACCACTGCTTCCCTTAATTTAATAATGGGAGGTGCTGTCTAAAATACTTTAATTAGTCAATTTGTCAATTAGCTTAGAAGTGAAAAAGAATTTCTTCATAATGCAAGCATCTGAAAAACAAGGCAAGGATAAGTATTTTGAAGATTTGTAGTTTTGAACACAAGTCTGCAAATAAATCTGTTTTCCTATTAATTTTCATGTTTCCGAAGACCAAAATGCCAAAATCAAACTGCCTTCTCCTAAATTAACTGCTACTTCCATTGCTTCCACTAAAAATAGAGACCATCTATTTCCCTTATTTATAAAAGCCATCCTATCCCTAATGCTAGAAAAAACAACTATGCAGTCACGCGTTTACAGAAACAATGAGAAGTGATGGCCCCAGTGGGTGTGAAGTTACATTCAGAAGAGTTGCCAGTTCCATATTCTGTGAGGAGCACAGGAATACAGGGGATGGAGAGAAAGAAAGTATATGAATGCAGACGACAGTCATTGCAAAGAAGCGCACCTACAAAAAAATACAAAATAAGGACAAATGAGAGAAAGATCTGAGGACATGTGAGAGACAAAGCCATTGGAGACCTGCAGGTAAAAGGCAAGCGTGACAAAAGAGTAGGTGAAGAAAGGAAGGAAAAATAAAGGTAAGAGTAGAAACAAAACATAGTTCATCCACCATGTCATTCGAGATTCCCCACACAAGAAATCAGTATGGTGAAGTTGACTTTTTTGGTCAGGAATGTAAAGGTAATCTGGAACCTGAATTAAGCCAACATACAGTGCAGATGAAGAGTTTCCCGACTGCCACCCAAAACCTCAGAAAAGCCACCAGAAGTCAACTTACTTTTAAGCTTTGAGTTTGGATTTTTTTTTTGCATTCACGTCATAATTTTCAGCGTTCGCCAAAAAAGCTGCTTCTATCACCAACTTTCACCCCCTACCCTCTAACTGCTGCTTCTCTTCACGTCCTTTTGGCTTACCCCATCCACCCAAAAAAAAGTTGTGGGCAAAATGTTCCCAGGTTTCAAAGACAAGTCTTCTTGTGGTTCAGTCGCATTATTTAGCTTATTACTTAGACTCAAAGTGGAGCAAGAGCAATTCGGTAGGCCAAAAAAACCAAACTAAAACATTAATAATTCACAAATGACACCACCAGGAGAGTATGCTGTGCTAGACCGGGGCGAGAAGGAAACGAGAGACAGATACACTTGCTGGAGGTACAATGGAAAGGACACTGGGAAGTGAAATAGAATTAGGCTGTTGTATGTCTGCTGTCAACAAAACCCGGGGTAATGGCTTGTGCTCGGAGGGTGGAGGGGGCTGGGGTGAAAGCACACATCACAGTGATGTGGTTTAATAGTCAAATTTTTAGGTTATTTAGGTTCCTTCTCAGGAATAATAAGCAGAACTTTTAAAAAAAAAAATTAAGTAGTAATCAAAACCAGAAAGATTCAGTACTCATGTTCAACAAAACAATTTAACTGAAACCGCGTTAATGCGAGCACAAGTGCCCAAATCCCTGTTTTCATAACCTTCCTCAAGTCATGTAGCGTGCAACCTCTGTGGTAAGACTTAAGCAAGCAATAAATCCCAAATTTTACCTTTCATATACTTTTTGGCAATACACCTTAAGATTTGAAAGATTAACTGTTTTCTTTTTGGAAGAATACTGAATCAGAACAATATTTTTAACATAGCTGTAAATACCTGTTCTTCTTTATATACAAATCTTTGTCTTGGATCTATACAAATTTTATACCTGTACAGTTAATTTAATAAGATTGCAAATAAAAATGGATTTTTTAATATACTGCCAGTCAACACAGTACTTACAAATGTTTATAAAATCTGTGGTTTATGACTATTTACTTCCCTCTTTGCATAAAATATTTTAAACTGCTTTAACGTTATCCGTGCTAGAGAAGCTGGTTACAAGTGGTACAATCTCTGTCCAGACTCTCTAGGACCATCACGCTGTCCTGATATCACCTTTCCATACAATTCCATTTCTGCCAAAGCTTTCTTTTGAAGTCTGGCAGGAGCTTCCAACTCCCAGTTAAATTCTATTTATTAGACTAATAAAAAACACACACATAAAACAGTCACATAATTTAGAGTCTTTCTGTCAGGCGGTTTCAGGCTCTGGCACAGCTCAAAACAATTAGAAGACCAGAAATCAGATTCTACCTTATTTTTGAAGTGCACTTCAATGGGCATAATGAAGCCTGCGTAGCCAGACTCCTCCACTTTGTAAGGGGGCTCCTTGCACACTGAAAAGAGAACAGAAAAATGTTAACTTAGAATATAATACAACTTAATCTGAGCCAAAAAGGGTTGCAAGATGAGAAATAGGCCTCTGACAACCCAGGACACATTTAAAACACTGACCTCTGTGAGGAAAAAAACAACCGAACGGCAAAATAAGATGGTGGTCATAGGCTTAGTTAAGAACATGAAAATCTGTTCTTAGCTCCTCCTATGGAAAGGAAACAAAACACTCCATGCCAGAGCCTCCGCAAGATTCTTGCCCTCCTTTTGCAGTGAGATACAATTACATTTCTGTGCTGTTCCACAACAATGCAAACTGCCAGTTAAAGCTGTCTTGCAAAAAAAAATGCCAAGACACAAAAGGTGGGAATTTGAACAGCGTGGAAAGGTAAAATTTACTTTGATGTCAAAATTTATTAATCAAAACACCATACCATGTGAGCGGATTATTTTTTTTTTTCCTTGAAACGCTCTCCTGCAATGCTCAATCTTCAGAACTACCCAACAGCCATACTACAAGCTACTTCATCCAAACGCCGTAACAAACCTGACAGGCAGGTAAGCCCTGCTATTTATTCCACATACACGGAAATGGAGAAAGGTTAAACGGTTTGCCGCTAAGCTCACAGTGCTGCTTACTGCAGAAACATCAATGACAGAAGTTAATCGCTTCCAAGGAACGTATCTGTGTGCTTCCTGCCTCAGTTCCCCCTGTCCCACTCCCTGTTGTATCTTCCTGTCATCTACCACTGCATTTCAGTACGGTGACAGCCAACGCGAAGAATTCTAGGATCACTTACTTGGCCATGACATAGCTATACATAACAGCTGCCAGAAGAAACGTGAAACCAGCACAGATATTCTCCCTCTCAGGAACCGGATGCACTTGCATAGAATTTATGCACAACAATATATGTAAATAAAGTCAACTAAGTAATTAGAGGAATTCAGTGCAAATGTTTTTACTTTCTCTAAAGAATTCCAAGTAACTAATATAATTAGGAAACAGTATCTCAAACCTAAGAGCAGACAAATTATTTTCCTTTAATGTAGATGTATCATCCCCAGCTCTAAGCACTTCCACCATCGTTAAGGTGCTAGAAAGCAGTACTCAAAATTCAACTGTGAAAAAAGAACATATCTAAAAATAATTAAAATCTCTAGACTTTCTTTAACTTGAATTTGATAAGAACCCTACCATTTAGGGGAAAAAGCCCAAAATCAAAGAGCGGTGCCAATATGGCAGCAGGAATCTTAAGACTATCGACTGAGCAGCCTTGGTTCCTTTGCTTGTGTAGTAATTTTAATTTGTTAGAATAGAGTGGCAAAGGGGTTCTCTGCTCACAGCACAAGTCTACCTTCACCAGTAGCTTTTGCTCCAAGTAAGAGCAAACCATTTAAAGAAACCCTTCAAACATATCCAGAAATAGCATGCATACGCCATGTAATTTCTGTACAACCCAGGCACACCTCGGTCAACAGCAAGCTGGCATTGTGAGCAAGGTTAAGAAAGCATGTAAAACCAAAAGATGGGGAAAACGGCCTCTTTAAAGGGAGATGATACGGCAACCAACTGAGCAAAGACCGTGTACTATCCCAAACAGTTATTTGTAATAAAGTAATTACACTAGACAACAAGAATTGTAACACAGCAGATTGTAACTTTTATCTAAAAATTAGCTTTCGGCTCAGTATTGCACTTCCTTATCATACATCGCTTTTACTCCACCAATTTGAAGGCGATACGATGAACACGCAGGGCAGATTCACATCCTTATGAGCTGAACACTTTCAAGATACTTTGCACTGTGGACTCTCACACATCACCAGTGTGGCAGGTGGTCCTAAGACATCCTAGGTGACCAGCAGTCTTCCAAAGAAATATTTCAAAAGAATGCACATGACAAAGTAATTTACGGCAATGCTCTTAAGCAGCCAGCGTAACACCACGTAACAATAACACTGCCGATGCAGTTACGCAATCTTAAGGAGATCTAAGTCTCCACTGCTGCTGAAAGGGCAATTCCTGCTCCTTCACCTCAGCTACGCATTCCTGCTGCCCCTGCCAAGAATAAGGTTCACGTTGCTGCACAGTCAGAAAGAGCAATGAACAGATCCAACAGAAAATAACACCACAGTCTGTATCCTCTCCCCAGCCTTGCTGACCGCACAGCACTTGCACGCATACAGGCAGCTGGAATGTGCCCGCCAGTGGCAAAGAGACCACAGCCCCTTTGGCATCGTTGATTTCTGCTGGCTTAAATACCACCTGAACTGGCCCCTGAGATCAGAAATTGCAAGAATCCTGATGGCTGCTTAATGACCAATGCAAAAAATCCACAGACTCCAGTGAGTATGCGAGCCCAGTATTTGAGCATCTCTGACGAATCACATGCTTCCAGCTTTTGTTGGTGAATATTAACAAATCAAATTTACTTTTCACATTCTGTAACATGAATTATCTTCTGCTGTCACTAAATGTCTTGAGAACCTGCACGTACTAATGCTTAAATAAGAGCAGAAAGCACCTCACCTCCAGCCCTTTCATCAGAAGAAAGGTCCCATTCTCCCTGACCTTCCTCAAACAAAGACAGTAAAGGTTAAAGCTGAAGTGCCTGCAATGTACATTTTGCTCCTCTTTAAGAAGATGTTTTAGAGAAAACTGACAGTCCAAGACAACCTTGACTTGCACGATGCTCTTTCATACAGAGAAGACCTAATAACGCATCTTCAAAAACACACTCACCTCGCTTGGGTTTCGGGAAGCTCTCGTGTAGCCGGAAGACCACCCTTTCCACAAAATGCTGGATGTCACACTGCTCCGGGCCACGGACAAACACCATCCAGTCATGAGTAAACCCTTCGGTGGTGGGCTTTTTCCGCAGTTGGGCTCGGTGCCCCAGCTCCAATTTCACTTGAACCGTGCACTGTTTTAGGACAGAGGTAAGGCCATAAGCAAAATGAAACGGCTTACATGTTATGCATAATGCTAAGCCCCGCAGACAGAAGACGCTAGATCACCGCAGGGGAGGAAATACAACAGCCTCCACCAAGAGATTAGTCTCATACTGAAAACTACAGTGTTGTCAACAGAAAAGGTATCATAAAAATAGCTCCTAGCACCGTTTCATACCTATTTTCTTCCTAATATTAGCATTGCAGAGAAAACAGCTTTAGAAGCAGGATAGGTTTATCGGCCTCACTTATCAACTAAATTGTCGGCAAAGCCCTAACTGCAGAATCTTTATTTCTAGAAATTGTCGGAGACAGAACTCAATGTTCACAGCTTACAGAACTCACAGCACTGACAAAAAACTAATCTAACCACAGGAAAAATTAGATCATTAGTTGGTGGTTTATGATATTCTCTAGAATATGTAATCCACTAGAATACAGCTATGATGCTGCCTGTATTATTTAAGAAAATATTTTATTAACACACTTTCAAAGACCAAGTCTAACATATAGCATGTCTGCACAATATCCAACACCAAAATGACCTAATTCTGATTTGCACTCCCAAATCCTACCCTAACCACAGGATAACAGAGAAGGTGTATTCAGCATCTCACTGAAAGCACAAAAGTCCTATTAAATGTCTTAAAACCCAGATGAAATTAATTGTGAAAATCCACATATTATTGCAGACTTCACAGTCAGAAGCAAGCAAATGAATTAAACAGATGTAACAGAGGAAAGGCAAATGGCATTCAGACACAAGTTAAAGCAAGTAAATCTTAGGGCAAGATTTGCAGAGATGGGGCATGACACCTAAGGAATCCAACTATTTACTAATTTTGTGCATAGACATTACACAAACTAGACCAGCAGCACAGTGATCTCAAACCAAACCCAGCAAAATCCAGCTTTGGCACCTGGAAGTTTATGACAAAAGGGGCCATTTTTAGTCCTTTCTTCACCTAAGATGTGAAAATAAGCGTCTTGTTCTTTCCAGCAGTTCTGAATTACCATTGGGAGAGGCAACGTTATTTGTCATTTACCTGTATTGCAGGTGGACACAGACCCAAACTGAAGGCATGATGTTAGACAATGAACACAGAAAGAGAAAGCTTCCTGAGCTCTAGACTAATGTTTAGGAAAAGTATTATCCTCATTTTTCTATTGAGGAATTGCAACAAGGACTACAACCACGATTAATGCTCCAAAAATATTTCGCATACCCAACCTGACACTTTATGGGAAGGTGATTTTCAGAGCACGGTTAATACCTTCTGGAAAAGCGCAAGTCGCTCAATCTCAGTATTCTTTTCTTTGCGAGAAGATCACACAGGAGGTCTACAGAGTAGCAGGTATCAAAGCTCAACCTCCCAAACTGCAGTCCAGTTCTAATTTCAACTATAAGCCTTAACACACTTTCAGGCAGTTATCTTTATAGCAAAATACCTTCAGCTGCCATCCAACACATCAATTCTAAGACTCAGGGAGAAACTCATCTAATTAATCGCTCCACCTGTTTTACTGCAACATTTCTTCAGGTTACCTTCCTCTGCAAGTTCTCTTGGCAGGCCATTTTTTCCCCATTCTGCGCTTTAGGGCTTATCTACATTGACTCCATCTCGCTCCTGCGCTAAAAATGAACGTACACGGCCGCCTGTTCTTTCACGTCGTATTAAGGAATAAGAAAAAAGCCAAGGTGCGTTTCACTCAAAGCACAGCAATCTCTCCCTACGGCAGAAGGGCATTATGTGGAGAGCGCCTGCCTTAATTTTAAGCTCGCAGAGGAGGGTGCTTGCAGGCCTGCTTTAGCTGGGATACTTCCCACAGTGTTCACGCAAGCGTTCACATCAACTGAGCCAGTCTGTTCTGCAGCTTCACGTTATCGATTCCATAATTACCCTTTAAATTGTGCTACCGTTGCCAGTTACTACCCCTCTCCAGAGAAGCGCAAATGACTGTCAGTCTACGGGATTTGCCTTTCTAGTTGAAACGGCTGAGAAATTTTAGCTGAGAAACAGATGGGACTGTGTGGAAGACAGCAAAATTAAACATAAAAGGGAACTGTTTAACTGAGAGTGAAAGTTGTACTTGCTATACTCCTCACATATCGCTCCCATTAGCAATCGCTATGAATTAAGCCAGAAGTTGAAACACATTTGAAAATAAGATCTCCTAAGATAACAAACATCCAAAGTTGCTCCACTGAAAATGGAGGGTTTTTTTTTCCAAGCGTGTCTCTCAACAAAGGGAAATCAGGATCCTATTCAAACAATTTGTAATAATAAAAGGAGTCTGCTTTTCAGCTTCTCAATAAACATTCTGAAGGCTGCTCTGGTTCTTCGTTTGATGTGCTAATTGCCTGAAAGCCATAACCAGTTGCCATTCGCTCTCCTCTGGATGATTATTCAGAGGATAGCGGGGCTCACCTCCCGAACCCCGGGCTCGGAGCTGACCTGGTACCAGCTCCCCCGCACACAAAAGGCCTGAGCCCGCCTGCTCTCCATCACCTCAGGTAAACTTCCAGCATCCACCCCCGCCTGCCGCAGCACCGCGGCGACCCGGCCGTTAACGGGCGGCTTCCCTCCGCCTCCCCGCGGCGGTAATAACTCTCCCGGTGGCATTAACCCTTCGCACGGCGGCTGGCGGGGTTAGGAACGCCGGCACCACCCCTCCCCGTAAATAAGCCCAGGCAGGAATTTGCGGGAAATGCTGCAGCCACCCCCCGCCGCGGGCGAGGCTGCAGCGCGGCCGCCCATGAAGGGGCGAGGGTTGAGCAAACCCCCCCCCCCCCCAAAAAAAAGGGGGTGTGGGGAGGAGGTGTGCCTCCCCAAAGCGGGGGGGGGGGCGCGGTGCCCCCCGCACCACCTGGGGGAATCAAACCCCCTCTCCCCCTCGGACGCGGGTGGGCTCCCCTCGGTGCAGGCCCCCTCCCCCCCACCGATGCAGGGGGGGCCCGGTCCCCTCCCCACGCGTGTCCCCCGCGCGGGGAGGGGCGGCGCCGAGGGGCCCCACCTCCCCGGCGGCGCGGCGAGGCGGGCACCGCCGCTCCCCTCACCTGATTGTCCATGGCTGGGCGCAGCGCCGCGGGCCCCGCTCGCTCGCTCGCTCCCGCCGCGGCGGTTTCGCTGGCCGGTCGGCGAGGGGGGGAGTCTCTTCCCCCGCTCTCTTCCCCCCCCTCTACGAGCGAAGCCGCTCTCCGTACCCCCCCACCCCCCTCCCCGCCGCCTCGGCCGCCGCCTCCTCGGTCGCGGCCCCTCACGGCCCCTCCGCCGCCGCTCGCCTCATTGTGTGTCACTCACAGGCAGCAGCCCCGCCACCCCCCCGGCGCCCGCCCCGCGGAACCGGAAACCGACGCCACCAGAGAGGCACCCGCCCGCCGCCAATAGCTGCGCCGCCTCACGCCTGGAGGCGGGGCTTCCGCCCGGGCGCCGCCGGCCTCCCCCGCCTCCGCCTGATGAGCAGCCGCTACAGCCAATCGGCGGCGGGCGGGCTACCGAGGGGGTGGGGGCAGGGGAGGGGCCCGCGCTGGGTCAAGCGGGGAGTGGGCAGGCGGGGCGGCTGGTGGGAGGGAGCGGGGCCTCGCCGCCTCCCCCGCCCCCTCCCTGCCGTTTCCCCCGCGGCGGGCGCGGCGCTGCGGCGTGGCCGGGCCCGCTCCCCGCTGCCGGGCCTGTTCCCGGCCCCACGGCCGCCAACCGGGCCGCAGCGCTTGGGCCTTGTCGTACGGCCCGGCCGCGCCAACCCGCCCCTTTTCCCTCCCTCCCTCCCTCCCTCCCTCGGCCCACGCTTCCCCGCCGCTGGCGGCAGCGAATCTCACCCGTTTATTAATTTCCTACACAAATGAGCTGAGAACAAGCGAAACCACAGCTCCCAGTACAGCGGACACGGCAGTCCAGAATGGCCGGGCAGGGCTGAGCTTGGCTGGGGAGGAAGCTGGCGGCACTGCTCGCCCTCCGTTCTCCTTGTTCTCCCTCAGCCTCTCTCCTTCCTTCTCATTTTCCCTCCATCTCTTCCCCCTCATTTGCCTTTGGTCTCATTTTTCCCTTCAATGTCCTTCATTTTCCCTCAATGTGCCCCTCTTTTCCCTCTTTATCCCTCATTTATCGTCAGTTTCCCTCATTTTCTCTTGTTCTCCCTTGTTTCCCATCACTCTCCTTCATTCTTGTTCTCCCTCAGCCTCCTTCATTTTCCCCCTTGCTCTCCCTCGTTTCCTCTCAACTGCCCCGTCTCCCTCATTTTCCCCTCAGTCTCCTTCATTTTCTTTCAGTTTCTCTTATTTCCCCCTTGGTTTCCCTCATTTTTTCCCTCTGTTTCTCTCATTTTTCTGTGTTTATCTCATTTTTCCCTTGCTCTCCCTCATTTTTCCCTCAGTCTCCCTCATCTTCCTCAGTTTCACATTTCCCTCCATCTTCCTAATTTCCCCTGTCTCCCTCTTTTTCTTTCAGTCTGTCTCATTTTTCCCTCATTTTCCCCCTCGGTCTCCCTCATTTCCCCCTCGGTCCTCCTCATTAACTCCATTATTCCCCCCCTCAGTCTCCCTCATTTCCCCTCCAGCTCCCTCATTCCCCCCTCGGTCTCATTTCCCCCCTTTCCCTCTTTTTTTTTTCAGTTTGTCTCATTTTTCCCTCAGTCCCTCGCATTTCTCTCCCATTTTCCTCCCAGACTCCTTCATTTTCCCTTGATCTCCCTCATTTTCCCCCCTCCATCTCCCTCATTATCTCCCTCATTTTCCCCCTCGCTTTCTCTAATTTCTCCCTCGGTCTCCCTCATTTTCCCCCTTGCTTTCTCTCATTCCCCTCTCCGTCTCCCCCATTTCCCCTCTCCGTCTCCCCCATTTCCTCTCGACCTCCCTCATTATCTCCATTATTTTCCCCCTCGATCTCCCTCATTTTCCCCGTCTCCCTCATTTCCCCTCGATCTCCCCCAGTTTCCTCCTCAGTCTCCCCCATTTTCCCGCTCACTTTCTCTAATTTCCCCTCAGTCTCCCCCATTTTCCCCCTCAGTCTCCCTCATTTTCCCCCTCAGTCTCCCTCATTTCCCCTCAGTCTCCCCCATTTTCCCCCTCAGTCTCCCCCATTTTCCCCCTCAGTCTCCCTCATTTTCCCCCTCAGTCTCCCCCATTTTCCCCTCAGTCTCCCTCATTTCCCCTCAGTCTCCCCCATTTTCCCCCTCAGTCTCCCTCATTTCCCCTCAGTCTCCCCCATTTTCCCCTCAGTCTCCCTCATTTCCCCTCAGTCCCCCCCATTTTCCCCCTCGATCTCCCCCATTTTCCCCCTCACTTTCTCCAATTCCCCCCTCAGTCTCCCTCATTTCCCCTCGATCTCCCCCATTTCCCCCTCACTTTCTCTCACTTCCCCCTCGCTCTCCCTCATTTCTCCTCTTTGTCCCTCTCCTTCCCCCGCAGTTCCTCTCACCTTCCCGCCTTTCCCCTCTTCCCGCCCCGCAGCCCCCGCCGCGCCGCGATGGAGGCGGCGGGGGCGCGGGGTGTTGGCGGCGGGGAACAACAACATCCCGTTTGCTGGTCCGTAGCGGAGGGGGGATTTGCAATGCAGATGGAGCCGGGGATTCCTTCGGAGCGGCGGTGGCTATCCGCCGCGGGCTCAGCTGGGTGACGGGCGCGGGGGTCACTGTCCCGGCTGGGAAAGGAGCCGCGGCCTGCGGCGGAGCCGTGGTTAAACGCCGCCCGCCCAGCCGACGCGGTGTTCCCGGCCCCGCCGCTGACTCCCAGCGTGGCATTTGCATCTGAAAAGTGGGTTTTGTTTACCTTTTCTTACGGCGCTAAATGACAAGTTGTTGCGCTCAGTTTTGTGAGAGCCTTAAATCAGCGCGGGACTGTCGTTACAAGTGCGATTTGTGACTGTTTCTGAGTGAATTTTCTTCTCGATGCGAGCGGAATCTTTCCGTCGTGCAACTTTCTTGTTTGAAATAGTTTGTTGATCTCTGTAAGGCAACAGAAAAATGCGTGTTAGCCAATAACGTTGTGTGTGTTGCTAACCGATAGCCACAGGCAAGGATTAATCGGTTCCCAAATCATTCTAAAGAGCCAGTTTACCTCATCAACCTGATAGACGGTATTAGTAAAGCAAAATGCTTAATCGCTTCAGTTAACAGCAACAACAACAACAAAGAGCCTGATTTGGATTCTTTTAAGTGCTCCAGTTTTAATTTTCCATGTTTCTGTCTAATGCAGTCCCAAGAGACATCTCCTGGGACAGTCCCTTTTCTTCTCCCTTGAGACAGGGCCTCTTTCTCCAGGAGTTCTCATTGAGATCTTTAATTGTGGACATTATTCCCATGCAGGTCTAAATCTTCTATTTTCTGACTCCCAATCCTGGCTATTCACTCCCAGCCTCATCACGGTCCTTGGTGGTTACGTGCTCCCAGGCCTGAATCTTTTCTGGAAATGTCCCCGTCTCTCCCAATTTGATTCCACTCCTGCTCTGTTGAATTCCCTCCTTGTGCAAGAGATGTTGCTCAGACACACAGGATGCTGAACTTTTGCCTTTCCTGAAAAATGTGTTACTTCCCCTGAAACATCATTAGAGTTTGCTTTTAATTTTGATTCTCATCAGTGACAATTTTTCTGTGCCTTTATTTTTGCCCGGACCAATGTTAACGGTTGTTTTCGTGCTCTCCTAGTGTGGGACCCAGGCCACCCTTCCACTTCAGCACACCTCTGTTTACTTCTGCTGGTTTGGACACGAGTCGCTCCTCCAGATTTCAGCTGCTCTGCGGTCTAAGGTGGGATCCAAACGTGAATTTAAGGCATTTCAAAGTCAGGGACGGGAAACCCCGAGTCAGGCACATCGGCTTCCACAGCACCTCAGGCTTGCAGTCCAATACGTGGCCGTTAACTGAAGAATTTGGGGTGCCCCATTCAGAGTAAGCAAATAATTATAGTGATGCCTGCTCAAAGCCAGCTCCCCAGGGCTCTGTGCTGGGACAAGTAGAATGACTGGGTTAATTTAAAATGTGCTGGGGTAACTCCTTGCATCAACTGCGAAAATACTCAAGTAGAGAAATTCCTATAACCAACATTTGCTCCACTAGCAGTTCCCAGTTCTGAACGGTTTCCAGCCCAAGGACTGATCAAGTTTACCCTCAGTTTTCTTTTCAAGCTCCAAAAAAACCCAACCCAAACCCAGTCGAGAGTGGAATATTCGCCAGGCTCTATGGGAGCGCGTTGGCAGTTTCAGGTGCCGAGTAGCGCTGGGGAAGGTGGAGCCAGCAGCCGTCCAGGCTCCTCCAAACTTTTAATTTTGCAGGGACATCTCAAGCTAACGAGCTGTCAGCTGAGCGCCTTCGCACCCAAGGCAGCCGTGGGCTGAGCTCCTGTTTCTTTATACCTATTCCAGCAACTTCTGGGTTTTGCAATAAGCGTCTGCAAATCCAATTAGCGTCTTTCTTTGTGGCACTGTATGCTGGCAGAGATCTGCTGTGTTGCTGCCATCTACAGTAGGGCCAGTGCCAATGGATAAGAAACAGATATTATTTGCATATTCAAATATGCAAATGAAACATGACAGCTCTCCCTAATTTCTGTTTAGGCTTTTTATTTTTCTTTCCAGAGCCTTGCTTCAAAGATCCTTGTCTTGGACTGCAAGGTGTGTGTTTAATCCGGTTTGGCCCACAGTAGGGGACTACGCCAATGACTAGTTCTGTCCCCCAAGAGTTGGGGATGGTGGAAAATAAAGTGGAAAAAAGACTTTACCTGCCTTGGCCAGGTAAACCCAGGGATGGGAAAGATTTCTGGGGCATTTCCACACACCATGGCTGCTGTACAGTCCAAACTTGGCTGGTCTTGGGGAGCATGAGTGAAGGAGGCGACAACTGGGGTGTTTGGGAAGAGATGAGTCCTAGTGCTTTGGTGGGGAAAGTCACATCTACTACAAGTTGGGGCAGCGCAGCCCGCGCTCAGACGTCCACAGTCACCTCCTGGGAGAGGACTGGCCGGCAGGCACTGAACTATGACAGAGCCCACCTCAGCTTTTCTGAGGCTCTGCGCAGCAGGCAACAGCTGTCAGGACTGCTCCTGGAGGCACCTCTCGTTCTTCCTCCTCGGCTCCCCCTCTCTGTGGGAACACAACATTGACCTCCCGGACAAACACACAGCACCCCGCACCCTGGCAGGTCCCTCAGACAATCCCAATTGCCATGCAACCAAGATGCCCAAATCGCTTACTTGCCAACCTCTAAGCAACATCTCTCATTTTGTAGCAGAAGTACTGTCCTGTAGGCTTAGCGTCTCTCAGTGTGACGGTTGGCTCGACATCCACTGTAAGGCCCCATCGTCAATCCATATCCGTGCATCTGTATGTTTGCGGCTTGCCCTTCCTAGACCTGGATCTGTTTGTTGTCATTCATTATTATTTTCTCATTACTAATTTAGTTGCATCTTCCCTTTTTCCACTCTGAACTGAAGACCACAAATTCTGCGGTCAGTCTGTTCTTTGAGGGGCTTGGACACCAGCCAGCCAACCAGCAAGGCTGTCTCTGGCACTCAGAGAGTCAAGCAGTTTAGAAAAATGATGATCTTTTAATTGTCCTATGGACTTAGAATCATGGAATGGTTAGGGTTGGAAGGAACCTTCAAAGCCCACCCAGTCCAACCCCCCTGCCAGGAGCAGGGACATCTCCAACCAGATCAGGTTGCTCAGAGCCCCGGCCAACCTGGCCTTGAATGTTTCCAGGGATGGGGCATCCACCACCTCTCTGGGAAACCTGGGACAGTATTCTACAACCCTCAGTGTAGAAATTTTTCCCTAATATCTGATCTAAATCTACCTCCCTCTATTTTGAAACCATCACCCCTCGTCCTGTCACACCAGGCCCTGCTGAAGAGTCTCTCCCCACCTTTCCTGCAGCCCCCTTTGGGCACTGGGAGCCGCTCTCAGCTCTCCCCGGAGCCTCCTCTTCTCCAGGCTGAACAGCCCCAGCTCTCTCAGCCTGGCCTCACAGCAGAGCTGCTCCAGCCCTCCCATCATCTTTGTGGCCTGACTTAAAAATTAAGATGCAAATCTTGCATTTGAGCAGGGTTTCTCTGAGAAAATATACGCCTCCTCTTTATGTCCATGTGCAACATGCTTGAGTGGAAAGACCCCTAAGTTCTCTCTTGGACATGCATGAGTCACTTCACCGCCTTCTCTTACCGGCTGCAAAGTGGTCATAGTGATCTTCGTCTACTTTCATGAAGCACATCCAATAAGAAAAATCCTCTGGCATTTCCAAGATGAACGTACCTGCAGTCGAAACAAAGAATTGGTGATATTTTAGGGAATAAGGGACAGGTGTCTTTCTCTTGGTACTTACCATGGCTTTGCCAAGAATGTTCCATCCTTACAGCCTCAGAAAACACCCTGAACCTGAAGTCAAGAGAGGATTCGGTCTCACAGGTGGCACTGAGGGGAGCTGGGTGTCGCTTTGGTTTGTGTATGGCTGTCTGTGGCCTTTGTTGCCTGTAGCTGATGGCACAGGCTCACGGCAGGGCTTGTTCGTGTTGGCTGCCGGGGGGAAAACAGAACAGATAGAGACAGAGAGAGAAGCTGTGCGCGAGAAGGGGTTAGTTAGTTCTGTAGAGATGCTTGTTCTGGTGTAACAGGGCTGCTGGTTTGCTAATCAGCATTGAGATTACTGCAGGGAAGCCTGTTTGTTCAAGTCAGCTGTTAATCCCAGCAATATTTATTCTTCTAAAAATGATTTTGCTTTGCCTGTTCTCTGCTTTCCCCTCCTTCTCCAATTCACACTCCACACTACAGTATTCACAGCACATATTTAACACCAGGGTACTACAGCAAAGGTCCAGATTGTTAATAGCCAAAAACTCTGATTGCCAAAAAGATACTCCTAGCAACTACTAGCTGCATCTGGGAAAAATTACAGACAGCTTGGAAATCCTTTAGTTCCCATATTAATGAAGGACTTAGCAGGGAAAAAAAAAACAAACTCAAACCCCAAAACCCACACTGTAATACAGTTTAGCTTAACTAAGTTCTTTTGTGCCTGAGGAAAATCTAAATTATAGCATACTATAGCTACTGAAAAATGCAAAAGGCTTTTAATGTACAATAACCCTCCAAACTAGAGGGAAGAGGGAAAATTTTCTTAGTAAGCAGGAACACAATGAGAATTTATTTTATTCTTTCTGTGTATTTAGTGCCGGTGAAAAGAGCCAGATGAATAGTCACAAATACGTCATGTCCCTTGCAGATGCAACATGGGCAGCGCAAGCGTCCTCAAACTGCCCCGCCAACGTGCTTCAATTCTGAATGAGAAGGACCAGCCTTCTGGGGGAGAAAGGAGTCTGTCTCTATTCAGTCTCTGACCCCTCTGCTCAAGGCTGTTAATGAGGGGGCCTCATTAACACCAAAGGTGAGGTTGGCATTATAATGTAGCTACTGGTCCAGTGCAGGCTGAATTGACACCTATCAATTCGCTTCGCCTGGCTATTGAGGAGCTGTCGGATGATGGTACCTTTCTCTTGTCCGTTACAGACAGAGGTCAGGTTTGGCCAAGTGATGTAACGGTCTGTGTCGTGCCAAACCCGCCGGCCGGCTGGACCTGCCACGAAGAGCATTTCACAGGCTGGATTTGTCCAACCCTGAATACGAGCTGCTGGCAGAAGTGCAGGCTGGAGAAGACGGGCCCAGGCACCTTATGTGCCCGTTGGAGCAAACACAGTCACTGTACAACAGGAGGAAATGAGATTCACTGCCGAAATTTGTTTGCTTTGCATGGGGCTTCTTCTGGTTGATGCCAAAGTCACTGAAAGGTGCTCGTCTGCGCGCTCAGAGAGCCTACCTTCTGACTGCTGGCTGGCACCCTGGACAGGATAACCTTTAGGCCACTGAAAAATACCAGATGGGGAAAAAAATAGCTTGAAAAACAGGACATGACAGGAGGAGATCAGTAGGGGAGTCTGACCAGCCCCAAAAAGCCTGTTCTGAATTGTTTTCTGAATTGGAAAGAGTCCAAAAAGGGAGTAGGAGTTACTATCCCAGACAAATACAGTCGTGGAGTTTCCTAGGGCTCTCATGCGGCAGTTCAGTGGCTGCACACTCATGCTTGCCATGTTTCTGAGCATGCTGAGCTCTGGTTCACCAATATTCTGTGGTGCCTTTTCCTCTTGGGACTGGTGTTTCTGCTGTTTCTAACCCCGGTAAGTCAACTTGGTGGTTTTCAGAGCAACTGGCTGTTTCCAACATCAGCAGCTGCCCAGCCAGGCAGTTTGATCCTCTCTATTCTCAAGAGCAGATTGTGAGACACCCAGAGCTGGCGGAGCAGCATTTCAGAGCCTGCAACATTCAAATTAGTATGAATTTCTAGTTTTTATGGATTCTGGGTCAGCTGCTCTCATGACAGAACCCAGCAAAACTGAGCTGTTTTGCTGGAATGGTGTGACATGGGCTTTCACCTGTCCACACAGCAACTGGAGGTGGGGTTGCCACATACAGGCAGTGTATGCAAACCACCTCTAATCTAGCTCGGGTACGATAAGAGCTCAGATAATCCCCCATGCTCCAGTATAGGCTATGCAAACTTGCCTGTGACTCAGGTAATTTGGCCGGCCCTACCGTGCTGAAATTTGTTCCACTGCAGCTTAATCCTTATTGCTGATATCGCTGCCTGTGAGACAACAGTGCACCTGACTGCAGCACAGTCACTTCTCAGCAGTGAGCACGTCTCAAATGCCTTGGAGCTTGATTTTGTTGCCCGGCCAGGGCGGTTTCAAGGGAGTCAGGTTGGAAAATAAAGCAACATACACGAGCAACAAATCCCATTTTGAGCAACACACGGAGAATTGAGAATTGTCTTGGTAGCTACAAGTGTGGAGGCAGAGCTGTTAACAAAATTCTTTCAGGCATCAAAATAAGGCATGTAATACATGCTCATGAGTTAATCCATTACAAATACATTTTATATGCCATCAATATTTTAGATAGATGAGGAATACAATCAATTTGGACACGTTTCATGCAATTTTTGGGATGCATTATGTAAACATTGCAGATGCAGGCCATTTCCCTCCATTGCCTGTGCATTTTTATATGCTATGAAATCTATTTTAAATATATGCGTGAAACGTGTCATGAAACATCTGACATGTGTGGAAAACATATTACTGTACCGTATGGGCAGTGTGTAAGGTCGTTCATGAACAGCTTGAAACCAGCAATCATTTGCATATGGATGTATAGCTGTTTGTGTGATGAGACAGTCGTAGGGAACAAGGGGTACGTCCCGGGTCCGCGGAGGTCGCTGGCAACGTCAGTGCTGTTGGACTGGTGGTTAGTAAAGTTATGAGAACAAATACAAATTGCTGGAGCATTTGATGCCTGGAAATTTGTGTCAGTTCCTCATAACAGGGCAAATCATGGAGTTTTGTGGAAGGTAAGGCACAGTAAGCAGGAGAGCAAAGTAATGTTTTTAGTGACCGTTTGCTCTATGATCATTAAAAATCATCCTTGTCCAAGGCACGTTTCTGCTGTTACGGAGCAG
Source organism: Chlamydotis macqueenii (assembly GCF_036417535.1). Taxonomy (NCBI): domain Eukaryota; kingdom Metazoa; phylum Chordata; class Aves; order Otidiformes; family Otididae; genus Chlamydotis; species Chlamydotis macqueenii. The sequence continues at coordinate 2,208,811 of NC_141581.1, read as the reverse complement.
ATCCTCTTCTCCCTTTTGAGCGTCCGCTTCGGACTGGGCTGGCTCTCTGGGCTGAGCAGAGTTAGGACACGTTGGAGATGGTACAAATGGGGTCAGACCCTGTCTTTAACTGCATGTATGTCTTTTTATAAGGATGGTAAGCGTTATTCAATGTACATGAGTAAATCTTTAAGTCTGATAGGATGATTCATGATGAATAACAATTTCAATTTGTTGCCGTTTTTCCTCCATTTCACAGATTTGGTTTTGATTTCACTTGGCAGTGCTCTGGTGGATGTTAATACTTGGCAATATCAGGATAGTAAACAGCAAAATCTCACATATATTAATTTTTACATTTTCACGTTACAGTTCATCATTGATTGTTTTTTTAATTGGTCCCGGAAAGCACATAGAGAAATATTGCAGTTTGCACTTTATTGGTATTACATGGCACTATTTCTGGCTGCAGCCCAGTGAAATATATTCTTAAGTGTAAGCAAGTGCCATTGATATAAATGGAATTATTCATATTCTTAAAATTAAACATATGCTTAAGCATTTTAGTGAACTGAGACAGCTGGTCTCTTATGGAAAGCCTATCTAAATCAGTGCAGCATCGATTGCAGATTGTGAATTTTATAACCCAGCCCACAACTGAATGTTGCTTTTGGTGAATACTTCGGCATTTGAGAGAAATCTTTGCCTTTCGTTAAATATTTGAGACACTGAAACTAAGTGCGCCATTTCAGGAGAACAACACGACTCAGTTTTACATTTCAACGCGTTTATAAAAAACCATGTGCTTGAGCGAGCTCGTGAATCGGGACCCAAGTGACTGAATGTGCATAGAAAGTGAATAAATAAAAAGTGGAGAACAGCTCTAATTGAAACCATGTTCCGAGCTGTAAGGGGAAGGCACAGAAAAATTGATCCTTCCATTTTAGGTATTTTGATAGCAGCCATTACTGAAGAATTGAAGTTATTTGAACCACTTTGCCAGACAAATGAGAATTGCTTGTTTTTCTTCTGAAAACAGCAATGAGAATGTCTTACTAAGTGGAACGAAATAATATGGTTTTATAGAAATGGCTGAAGAGATCATTCGATCTTTTGATTAAAATTCTTTTTTTTTTTTGTCGGTTGGTTTATTTGGCCATGTGATAGCTGTTCTTCTCCTTACTGAGAAGCAACTTTTACCTACATCTCCTCTAAGATCACTGGTCAAAACCGGCCCTGATTATGAGTGCAGCCACCATGTGAGCGAATACAGAAAAACGTAGGCAGGGAACCTCAAGACTCTGACTGCTGCGAACACGGTGACAGATTGCTCGCTAAAATATGAATTCCAGCTAGTCAGGACCTGATACCTTTCATCGGTCCAGAACACCATCAATATCTGGAAAATCCTGGCATTTGTTTATGTCTCTAAGCTAATTTTGTATTATGTGAAAAGTGGCTAGCAAGGATGGAGGTGAAAAAAGTGCAGTGAAAAAAACCCAGAATATTTTTCCTAGCTGTTGTGAGGTGGGTGTAAAAGAATTGCCAGCCCCTGAGTTGGAAATCCTGTGTCAAACCTCAAAAGTAGCACTTATTGTTGAAGGGACAAGACTTTTAGGGGCAATAATTCCTGGAGCTTATCTCTTTCCTTCCTGGGTTTCTTACCCCTTTGCATTCATGGTTTCAAACTTTTGACTGCAAACCTAGGAGATTAAAACTGAAAAAAAAAGCAAAGCTGGATCAATGTTGTTTTAACATGACTCCAGCAGAAGGTTCTTTAAATCAATTGTAAAGATTGCCAGGCTGGCAATAAAATCCTGGGACCTAGTGACACCCATTCCATGTTTCAAAACTATTATCTTCCTTTCTCTTTGAGACAGTTAACAAATAACAATCTTTTACATAATGCGTAAGAAATACTCCAGTGAAGCAATTTCTTCTCCTGGCGTTGTTAAGAGCAGGGACTGGGTTATTATTAATTACTTCTGCATTATTTATGCAGAACCATGAATGTGCAATGTCCTTTACAGATAAATCACTCTGCCTTGAAAAGTTTCCAGTCTGCGAGCCAAGTCAATGTAAATCTGTAACAGCAGGAGGCAATTTGGTGCAGCAGAACAGGTAAGTGTTAATCCTTGATGCTGCAGGACTGGTGCGTTATCAATGTTGTTATTTCATTTGTGTTGCAATTGCACTAAACAGACTCAACTGATGCCGTTGTTTCCCAACCTCTTTAGTCTGGCAGCAGTTTAAAGGAGCAAATCTATCCTCTTCCTCATTCCTGCTCCTCTTTGCCTCTTTTCTTGTGGTTTAGTCAGCCATATGGCGAACCGAATCAGGGAAATGATCCGGGTTAAGGCTCATCTGGCAAAAATAAGGAAGGTTTAATTTTGACCAGTCCTAACTCGGATCCCCGAGCGCGCGGGTCTGCAGCTCTTCCTGCCCTGCCCGTTTTCCTGAGTTGCTCTGCTGAGCGAGCTGGCTACAGCTCACACCCAGAAAGGCGCTCGCACGGGGAAGGGTCCCTGTGCAGGAGGCGCTGTCAGAGCTCCCCAAACCCTGGGGGTCTGTTGCCTTTTGCCCTCTGAGCGCTCCCAGTGCTGGTCGTCCCTGCAGGACCCCTTTCAGCTCATTGCAGAAATGCCCTGACTTTTCCCGTTGACAGCCCTGCGTGTTTTGGTGGGATGTCTGTCAGCTCTGCGCCGCGGGCTGCGCCCCCCAAGCTGGAGCTGCGGCTCCCTGGCAGGGAGGACAGAGCGTCCCCAGCAGCTCGGGGACCTTCTGGAGGTGTGACCCCAGCCTCAGATAACCCCGTGCAGCCCCGGAGACGCGCAGACCACAGTCACGCACTGGTGTCAGGGCTGCTCCGCGCTCTCAGGCTGCAGCCCTGCTTGGAGCAGGAGGCCCTGCCTCAGGCACTGCGATCCTTTTAAAGCTGCTTTGTGGGTTTCTTTTCTTTTCTCTCTTTCTTTTTTTTTCTTTTTTCCCCCCCTCAGGTTCCCAGGGCTGGGGATTCAGCTTCTGGCTTCATCCAGAAATCCCCGAGGGTTTCACATCCCCACGAGGCCTCTCAATGTCTTGATCTGCTTGAATAGGCATTTTTAACGCGGCCCCGGCTGTCATCGGGGCCTGTTACAGTCACTCAACTGCAGCAACATTGTTCTCGAGGCAGCGGCGCCCAGGACACCTCCCTTATTACCATACCGCACAGGGCATTCTGCTGCTGGATTTCTCTGCGGAGCATCACTCCAGCTCCGCAGCCGGAGGCGGTCAATTAGCCCTTCTCGCCCGCGCCCCAGCCTCCATGCCTTCGTGGCTCTCTCAGCATCTCCGGCCCATGGGGCTGCTGGCGCCTGTCCATCTCCGGTGGTCCTGTCGGAGGTGAAGGTGACCCCCTTTTCCTGTGCCAGGCTCCCTGGCAACGCGGCCTTTCTTTCCCAGTGGCCTCCTCCACCCCCTGACGGGGAGAGGGGCTGTGAAAGCCCCGCTGCACTTTTGAACTTGCTGCCGGCGCGCTCAGTGGCTGCGCGGGCCAGCGGCAGCGGAGGGGCCGAGCTCAGCGGGGACCCGGTGCAATTGCCCAGAAGTTATTAATAGGCTGGAGAAGAATGCGATGGGCTGGGGAAGGGGTGAGGCGGAGGGGAGGGCAAGAGGGAGCGAAATGGGGAGGGTCAGCGAAAGGGAGACGGGGTGATGGGGGAAGAGGCATGCAGGAGAGACAAAGAGGCAAACGGAGGGGGAGTTGGGCACCAGCGCGGGGAGGCTGCGGCTCCCCTGGTCCTGGCCCTTGTGCAGGTGTCTCGTCGGTGGCCGTGCTGGCGGAGAGGTGTCTGACCCTGGTGCCGGGGATGGAGAGGGCAGGGGAGCAGGCCTGGGGGTTCAGCCCTCGCGCACGGCATCCCTTTCCCAAGAAGAACCATTGCTCGGGGTTCGTGAGCCAAATTTGCCATCTAGTGGCTCTGGGGACCATTGCAGAGGGTCCCACGAAGCAGCAGCGTCCACGGGAGGGCCAGGGTACCTTCTGCCTCGGAGGCCAAGCCCGCGGTGCTCCTGCTTTTGCTTTACTCACAGGGGCACCACCAGCCCGTGGCTCCTGGAGGGACGTGACCTTGTTCTGGCTGCCTTGCAGGGAGCCAGCCTCGGCCGCCCTGCCCGCCCCTTGGTGCTCTCCAGAGACAGTCCTGCTGGTTGTGCGGGGACCCGGAGCCACCACGGGATTCAGCTCCCCGCTGAAACGCAGCAAGGCTGGCAGAGCAGGAGCGTGTCCCGTGGCTGTGAGAGCAACTTCTTCGATGCTACACTGTGGGGAGAACCTGGAAAGCATCTCTTTGTACCCATGGCACAGCAGCGGTCTTTCTCTGAGGCTTTACGTCTTCTCTTTGATCTTGCAAAGGTACCAACATGTTTATCTAGTGTATTGGCTCCTTACCTCGCTCGCTTTCCCCCAGCAGAGGAGTCTCCAAGTGACACATGGCCATTGGAGACTCTCAGAGCTGGGGAGGAACAAGGGCCACTTGGGGCTGAAGAAGGGATAGAGCCTGGGGTAGAGCACCCCAGGACCTGGGCCGGCAGAGCCTCTTTTGGGCTGTCACCCAGCATGATTTATCTTTATAAACAACTCTCCCAAGATCAGAGAGAGCTTTGGCCACCCTGGCTGAGGGAGTGACTGGCAGGGAACAGGGAATGTGGTGCACACAGGGGACGGAAAGGGCCTCAGTGCAAGTCAGTGTCCATAGCTTTAATGCACAGCTCTCCTGAGCAAGACTACATACATCAATAAATAAAATCAATAATAATAATTAGAGCAGCCCCAACAAACCAAACTGTCACCAGTTTGACTTCTGTGTTCTCCGCTGTGCCCTTGTCAGCAAGGGATGCTGCCGCTTGACTGATGCAGAAGACACAGAAGCAGCACCGTCTCCCTCCCCTTCTCAGTGGGAATCTGCTGGAGGACGAGATCTTCGGTTCCCTAGATGCCAGTTTGGGCAGAGTCTTCCAAGGCACCCGTGGGCTCCAACCCTGCTTCATGCCCAGCATCACGAGGCCTCAGCTGCTCCCTGCCCCATCTGCTAACCACATTGCCCTTGTCTGAGGAACAGGCGCACAGCCGAGGTGGTCCCCATGCAGATGCACACGTGTGTCACGCACCTCGTGCCCGAGCAATGCCTAAGGGCGACCAGCTCTAGCACTGCTTGTGGGGTTCCTCCAGGGCAACGTAAGGCACCACGACAGGCCAAGAGTCACTGGGCCAATATCCTAGCTTTGGCTTGAACGATGGCAACTCGTAGACGACGTCAAAATACATGACCAGTGGGCAGCAGTACAGGAGAGACATGGCTATCAGCACATGCCTGAGAAAGAAACAAAAAAGATATTTGTTGAACAGGGGTAACTCCATCTGCTCCTCCTGCACCTTGTAGCAGCTGGCATTGCCACCATGAAGTTAGAGCCAAGGGGCACGGCAACGGCAAAGGTCGCAGTCCCATGATGAGTGCTGCAGGGAGTGCGAGTCCTCCAGGGACTCTAGGATTCCTCCTTCCTCTGTGAGCGGGAACTGGGGCAATTCCTTGCACAGAGGGGATGGGGTGATATAGGGAACTTAAGCCCCAAACCAAACCGTCCACTCCACCTCACCAGGCCTAGCCCAGCAGCACTGAGTGCCTGTCTCAGTCATCCCAGTGATTTGTGAGGATGAATCTGAGAACGCGTGCTACGTGCAGCACTTACAGCCACATTTGGCCAGGCGATGAAATGCCTTGCCCAAGCAAATCACTGGCTCTCAATTTGGCTATTAAAATAACTCAAAGAACATTGCACTTCACGCAGCTTCCTGGGAGCAGATGCAGCCCTTTGAAAGCAAGCTGCTTACCTGGAGGGACTTTTAGAACAATTTCATTTGCAAAACACAATTTGGCTGGTGCAGAGGAAGTAAGGGATACTAAGCAGTGATTAGAACCAAATCCTTGGGCTGGGGCCAGGGTGAGGAGCAGCATCAATAGCAACAGAGGAAAGGGGTTGGGTAGAGATGTGCCAGCTCCCTGGTCGAGTATCACATCCCTGCTGCCATTTCTCCTCAGCTTCTTCAGCCCCCGAAATGTTTGGGCTGGGGTGCCTGCCTCTGCGCCAGAGCCCTTACCAGAAGCTGTGCAAGTAGGGGAAGCTGATCGCCTGCCAGAGCCCGCAGAACCACCTGTCGCTTATCCAGCTGCTGATGGCCAGGACCCACCACACCACCATGACTGCAGCCATCCGGTGAACCCTTTTGTCGTTGCACCTGGAAGACAGTGCGGGAGAGGGAGCAGAGTACCGTGTTGGAAGGAAAGTGAGTTTTAAAGAGGGCTAGGTCCTGTCTGCAAATGGTAAAGCAACAGGGCAAAACCCAGCGGGTTTCTTCTGGAGAGTATTCTTCAGACCACAAGGACTGGAGAAGTGTGGCTCTGTAGAAAGGGTTTCTGACTTTCTGTGGGTGAGGATGATGCTAAGAGATGCCAAGGCACTCTTATCTTTCTCCCCAGATCCTGGTGCATTCTTCTAACCCCACACTGGTTCCCAAATCCCCCACAAAGGGGAAAGAGCTGCAGAGATGGCAGATGGGGAGGAGGAGATACGCTTGTCCCATGGATTGTCCCCATTCTGCCTGGCACCTGGGCCAGATGGCCTTCTTGTATCACACTGCCCACAGTCCTGCCTGTGCCTCTTCCCAGTCCCTCCCAGGCTGCCCCAATTCTTTGCAGAGCTGATAGTCCAACACATGGCTGATGATTCACTGTTGTGCACAGAGTCACTGCCAGGTGTGATCCTACCAGGAGCATGCAATGGACCTGCAGATAAACCCTCTCAGCCCCCTCCTTACTTTTTCAGCTCACGCCATGTCAGGTACAGCAGGTGGAAGGCGATGCAGTTGAGCCCGTAGGCATTGAATGCTGGTTTGATGAAGGACATCAAGGTACTGATCACAGTGGTGACACCAGTCAACCAGAAGAAATGCTTCCTAAAGAGAGTTGGGAGTCAGTGTCAGTGCCCCCCAAGTTCACAGTATGGAAGGATAAAGATGGGAGAGGTCCTGCTCATTGCCTGAGAGAGGAAACCCATCTCCAGCATCTCCAATCTGTTTGCACATGGCTGACCTCAGCCTCTGCTGAAGTCCTGGCAGGAAGGCTGAGGTATCTGTTTATATCTGTGCTTTGCCCGAAGCCCCCCAGTTAGTCCATGACAGAGCGGGGAACACAGCCCAGAAGGTAGCTTGTGCATTTTTATGGTGATGCCAGAGATGAACTCCAAACGGGGAAGGGCTGCAAAGCAGGAGTTGCAGCAGTGGTGGGCAGGGACTTGAGCCTGTAAACATGCAGATTTGGGCTGACTGAACAACAATAGGGCTCAGAGCGGCCTTTCACATGCAAATCCCTTCTCAAGTCTCTTCCCCTCTCCCCCAGCCATGTCTCCACAGTGAACTCCTGGTGACCTCCTCTTTGGCATGGGAAGAACAGTCTTGGAGCAGACCCTTGCAGGGCTTCTAACTGGGCTGGCTCAGAGGGCTCCAGCAAGCCTGCCAGGATGGGACCATCCTTTGAGCAAAGCCCTGCAGGGTTCCTGTTTCTGCTGATCCATGCTCACCCAGTATCTTTTCTGCTGAGCTCCTCTAGCCCAGCTGGCCCTCCTGTAAACAACCTTGGAAATGTGGGGTGTTCACTTGGATCAGCTTGTCCTGTGGGAAACCCCATCAGCCTTCATCTCTGTGGATGGCAGGGGATGCCACAACAGTTTAACAGCATGGGTAATTGAATGGCAGTGCTCAGGAATGTTTCATTTCCTAATTAATTTTAAATTCTCCATGCAAAGTTTCCTCTGCAGTTTCATAAAGACAAGCAGCTCCAGTCGGCAGGAGCCCAGCATAGCCCTTCCCCATGGGAGGGTTTCTTACTCTTCCTCTGTCAGCACATCCACCACTGAGGGATGGAAGGTCTGGTCCCAAAGCAAACTGCAGTAACCTCAATGCTGACCCCTTACAGGAGAGCTGGCTGGGGGCTGGGGGAGGGTGTGTGGGTCCCAGATGTCGTTGTCGATGTCCCATCCCTCCCCTCAGAGCCTGCAGCCTCTGAGTCATACCTGCTCTTGATGCACCTGGGGAAGTAAATCTTCGGGTACCAAAAGGAATAAGCCACTGCCAGCGTCCAGAGGATGGAGAGTTCATCCAAGAGTTGTCCCACATAGCTCAAGGTCATGTGAAAGTACACGGAGAAGATACCTGCAAGGAGCAAGGACAACCTGTGTCAGCAAAGCTCCCCGCTCGCAGAAGCCTGTCTAGCCTGGGAAATTCTAGGGGCCTTTCCTAAAGTCACACCATTTCTGAAGGGCAGGGCATGGACCTTGCCGTCAATGGAGACTTGAGTGAGTCAGTCCACACAGCACCACGAGTCTCTCCTGGGCTGGAAGCCATGCATCCACAGCCAGCAGGAGCCATGAGCTGCAGGACTTCAAACAGATGCGGCTGCTCGGTTGCCCACCCCAGCTTGCCCCTGTGCTTCGGCCACTGAGAACCAGCCTCCAGAGGTATCATGAATGAGCAGTTGGGTTCTCTGGCAGCCTGCCTGGTCTTCTCACAACCTTGACACCCACCTACGCAGAGGAGCAGGGCAGAGATGAAATACAAGGGCAAGGCACGCTGCTGACAGTACTGCCGGTTCAGGTAGAGCAGGGCAGGAGAAAGGACAAAGAAGCTTACATTGCTGATCTGAAAAACAAGAGGCACATTCAGCTTATTGCATGATCTTGGGCGAGTCCCATCCCACCATGTGCCTCCGTATCTCCATGTGTGAAGAGGATACTGATCTCTAGTGGAAAGCATCGCGTGGAGGCAGGTATTACTCTTGGCACAGGGAGAGGGCGGAGGCGTTTCTCCAGAAGCGAGGGTGGAACTGGAAGGACAGCTCTTGCTGTGACAGCAATGGCTACAGACATCTTTGCTCTCCCTGCAGGGATCTGTGGGGCCAGCAAGCCCAGAGTAAGCTGGTGTGCCCCTTTGGAGTGATGGTTGAGCTTCAGCTGCCCAGTGTCTTCAAACTTCATTCCCCTGTAGCTGCCAAAGCTCTTCTGTTCGCAGTCGTCTCCCTCTCCTGTCAACTCAGACCTGCCCAAAATTCTCTGGATGTCTTTTGCCCCTTTCAGCCAGCAGCCAGCCCCCTGTGAGGGGCTGGGTGGGCGTGAGGAGCTAGGCCAGTCAGGAAAACCATCATTTACTGGGAGTGGTTGTGGCGGAGAGCAGCAGGACAAGCAGGACGTTGGTGGGTGGGAATGGGCAGGATTGGGATGACATCCTGTAGTGTCACGTGCACAGCCATCTGGCCTGGAGCGGGGAGGTAGTCTGGACACTGGTAATTACATGAAGTCATAAACCTCGGTCAAACGTACCTCGCGACTGCTGCGTTGGCAGGCTTTGGTTTGTCCGGCGAGGAGGGGATGGCGCTGGGGCTCAGCCTGGGCTGGTTGGAGGTGACAGTGCTGTGGGGCACGGCAGATGCTGATGGGCAAAGTGGGGGAGCTGGGGAGGAGCAGCAAATGCCCAAAGCCTGGACCTGTCTGCTGGATGAGGCCAGCTCCACGCTGCAGCTACAGGGGAATGAAGTTTGAAATAATCCCTATCCTCTCTGGGTTCTTACCCTGGTTTTTTCACTTGATTTTGCAAAATCCGTAAAGGGATATCGCGGGAAAAATCTCACGCATGAAACATTGGGACTGTGGTGCTACATTTTACCTGCCAGACGGCAATTTGGGGCTTTGGAAGAGCAGGACAGAGCCATCTGCTAAAATGCCATTTGGCAAGCCACTGAGGTGACTTTTATCTCACCCTGACAATCCTTTTCCTTTCATCTTCCAGCTAGACGCTGACCCAGGCCCCAGGCCTGGAATCTGACCTCCACAGCTGGAGTCTCACCCACCAGCAGCCCTTGCACGCACCAGGTAAATGCAGAATCGAGGCCCGGCTTGTGATGTCCCGAGGGATCTAAGTTTATGGTAACAGGGCTGCAAATCACAGGGATGTTGTCGTAGATGTGAAACACACCATTCCAGAGGGAAACACAATTCATGCTTCGTGTAAGGTCTCTATTCCCTTTAACACCTGGAGATTAATCTTGAATTTCACTAAGGCTTTCATGAAACAAGTTGATGCTCCCGTTAACAGCAATTCTCAGGCCAAGTGTATTGGTTTTCTGTAGGCGCTTAGAGCCAGATCCGGGCCTGTCCCCATCCCAGCTATGGAAAGAGAAGTGCTGGTCCCACTTGCACGCTTGAGGTCAAACTGTTCGGAAATGATCGAGAAACCAAACCGTGTGTTAAAGTGGCAACTGTGTGGCAAGCGTTTCTTTTCCTGTGAAATGGTTAAAGAGGCTTTTGGAGGACAAGGAGGGAGAGCAAGAAGAGAGAAAGTGCTTGCAGAAAAGGCAGCAGCATGCAAGTGCCAGCGTGCACATCACAGTGAGGAAACGCAGGAATCTGAGATTGCGTACAGAGAGGGCTGAATCCCTGCTGCAGCGGGCATTGCGACAGTGCCATTAATTACATGATAGCAACGTTACCACTTCATTAATTCAGTATGAGATGTGCAAGATCAGATATCAGAGGGGAGGGATAATCAGGGGAGCTGTGCCAATAGGGTCGAAAAGATAGAGTGATTCCTTTCAGAGCAGCTAATGGCCGAGCTCTGGGGAGAGCTGCTACAAACCCACATCTGTGTGTTTTCATCACTCGTCGAACCCAAGCCCTGATTTGTTAGTGCTGTCCTATGTCTTCCCTTTAGGATGTGGCAAGCTCCATCTCAAATGTGGTTAGGAGGGTTTTGCTCCCGGTACTCCCATTAGGAAGTTTTTCCAGAGTCTCTGCTCTTGCTGAGTTCCCCCAGCATGGCTTCTACTCATGCCTAGCTGGGTCATACTGGCCAGGAGGCAGCAGCTTCCTCTGCCCAGGATGCCAGGGAGATAAGAGAGTGGTGATGGGGCTGAGGTGTGATTTGACCTGTGAGAGTGACTCAGCCCTGTGGTTTTGCACTGTGTGAGCTCACAGTGATGTCCTACTTCCTAACAAGTGTGAGTTCTTGCTCCAGCTGCCTAAGCCAAGCCCGCCTATACTGGTGTTTGCTTCTTTCACTAAGAGAAAAGTGAAACTGGGATCAGTGACATGGTTCTAATCCTGCTGCATTAGCAGGATCATGAGAAAGGCCCCAGGGCTTGTGCAACTCCGCACTTTGCAATCTAAGGTGGAGAGAGAGACCTGCAGAGAACCCATTTGCGTCTCCATCCATGAGAGGGTAGAACAAGCCTCCAAAACGAGAGAGCGATGCGTCTGTGATGCTGTGGGGTTCCTGAGCTCATGCGGAGGGCTGGGGCGCACGCCACAGCTCTGACACTCTGAAAGTGAGGGCTTCTCTGGGCATAATTATGCAATTTGCACCTGCAGTTGAGCTTATCTCCACCGATGGATGAAGCATCCAGCAGCTCTGGATATACGGCAGTGCCAGAGCTCCTGCTGCTTTGCTGGAGAGGCTGCTGGGGATTTGGGTGTCATTACCAGCATCCTGGATTGGTCATTTCAGGAAAGAAATGAGGGTAGAAAGACAAGTCCCTGACTGATGACCCTCGTGTAGCACAATACTGTTCTCCTATAAACAGCCAGAAGACAGTAAATTTCTGGGTCACTGAGTCACTATAAATAGTTAGTGCTTTGTTGCTGAACTGCATCCAATCATGAGCCACCATGTATTATTAGGTACTTAAAGATACTGTTTACATTCTTTGCTCGTACCCTTGGTGTTTATTTCTCATAAAAAGCATCCAGCCCAAGCAGACCTGGGAGAGAGTGCGGCTGGCACAGAGCAATTGTCAGCACCACATTGCTGCTGCTGGCACCAAACTACCCTGCTTGAGCCCCAGGCAGTGTTGGGAAGAAGACATTGAAAAGGATGCTCCCTTAGGAAGCCCTGCTGATTTAGTGGTGCAGGAGTCTTGGGCAGGAGCCGGCTGGATTCCCAGTTAGCCTAAAACTCTGGCAAAGTAATGCTGAAGTCAATATTTATATAATTATCACAAGGCAGACCAGTGAGATAAGGCCCATAAAGCCTGCCACAGGGAGGAAGCAGTCTGAATATGGGAAATGAATGAATGGAGGAGAGAAAAGAAGAGAAGATCCAGGCTGTTGGGATCGCATCTGAGATAGTGCCCGGAGCCCCAGCTGGATCTGCGACCTGCTGCCAGCTAGCAGGGGTAGCTAGAGATCTCGATCTGGTCCAGCTCCTATAGTCCTTTCTTTAGGGGCCATCCCAAGAAGCCTGATCCTGCCAGGGGTAGCCCAGAGGGTGAAGAGGCTCCCTCAGTGCTGCTGGATGAGAACCAGGCAGTGCTGGCCAGCGTGCAGACTGATGAAGGGGTGATGCCCAGGTTAAGTGATGCTCCTGACCACTTTTGGTTGCCAGGTCTGGCCCTGAGCGTGGTGCAGCCTTTGGGGCTGTTGTCAGATGCTCAGACAGCAGCAGTTTTTAGGAGAGTTTGCTGTTTTCTCTCCCCTTGTTTGAACAGGAGATCGCATGCCAGCCCTGATGCAGGCAGCTGTCAAGGCAAGTTTAGATCTCTGCTGCTTTCTCTAAATGGGAATTGCATCTTCAGACCGAAACTGTGGAAGTGGTACCCTCTGCCTGCACAGGCACTCTGCTGAGCGTTGCGGACTGGTAAAAGCAAGCCTGGCAAGAAGGAGATCAGTACAGGAACCAAAAAAAAGCTTATTTTCTACTGGGAAAGAGGTGCCCTGTGTTCTCATATAAAAAAGAACAAGGGCTGGTTTAATCACTGGGAAAAATCCTGCAGGGTTTGCTCTGCCCACATCTCTCTGTGTTTGTCGGTATCACACTAGTTTGCATCTGTGTGGAAACATGCGTTGGAGAAGTTTTCCTCTCCTGGAGGAAAGCTTCTCGGTCCTACTGAGTGCAAATTCATCCTGACAAGCCCGGTGCCTTGAGGGTGGTGTAGTATGGAAACGTGGGAGATGGCTGTGGCTAGTAGGGACCTCAGTCCAGAACTGGGCACTGGGGTAAGACTTTCAGGAATAGCTGCATAATTTAGAAACCTGGGACACAAAGCAACCTAGGCAGCTGGGAGTTAATGTTTTATGGGAATTAGAGGGCTTTGAGTCCAAAGAAAGACAGTTATGCATCTGGCCACATCAAGTGGTATCTGGCAGTGTGCCGCGGAGAAGTTAGACATGTTTTTGGAGAGTTCCTGAGATACCTCTTGGTGTGTTAAGCATCCTGAGCCACTTTGACGGGCTGGGTGTAAATCAGGTTCCTTGTGAAAATGGGATCAGCTCCAAAGACGCATTTGAAAAATGCTGCCTATAGATTAAACTAGGAGATTGGGCAAATTTATCTCCCCCAATTAATTCCGATTAAAATCGGAACTTTCAGATTTCCTATTGTTTGTGGGAATCAGCCCCTTCCTAGTGTTGCCAGTGACACTCCAAAACGCAGAGGCATTTGGCATTTCCACCTACATTTGCCCTGTATATATAAATGTTTGAATATAAGTGATTTCTGTGCCTCCTTTCTGGTTACGCCTTGCTCTGCAGCTCCGAGCCCATCTAGCGGGGATGCAGTGCCAGTAAACAGGCAACTGCACAACGTACTCAGTTGGATCCCAGAGGGAAGCAGGATTTGGTCTGGACTGACAGATCTTTATTTGTTAACTGTCTCGAAGAGAAGTGGCTATACGCAGCCTGAGCATCCCTCCTCTGAGACCCTGGCTGCGCAATTAGAGCCAGGGAGCCGCGGGACTCGTGTGAGGGAATTATTGTTATTATAGGCAATTTATTAAAAGCAGGAAATGCTTTTAAAAAAGAGGAAGAGACATTTCCATGAGAACAAGAACTTCTAGTGTTAGACAGTAATTGCTAAAAGTTGTAAACAAGGGCTTTGGAAGGTTGTAAATCCACATGCCTCCCCTGGTAGCCTGTTATTGCACTGAGGTAGGACTTCCTTGGAGAGACTAGTTATCCTCCGAGTCCTCTGCAGACAGATTCGGGTGCTTCGAGCCGTGCTTAAGCCAGGAAGCTGCATTCAAGGGACTGGTGGCAGATGGAGCCTGAATTATACAGGATCATACGAGGTGAAACTGCCTCACGCGTCAGTTTTTCTCTGCCTTGAGTTGCGGCTTCCCAACCTGCCTGACACGGTTCATGCAAGTGCTGTCTCTCCTTTCGCCACTCCTGTACATTTAGCTGGAATATATCAGCCTTGTGTGGGACTTACCCCACTTGGCAGGAGAGCTGCAGGACTGGTATAACAGGATCTCACAAATCTGGGCTAAGGAGCACTGCCAGAGTTTTCTCACTGGGAACTTAGCCCCACGCGTGCCAGAAGGACCCCTGACCTCAGCTCATTTAGTGAGCAATTGGCTGTTGTAAGCAATAAAAGTCCCACAATTTATCTGAAGCTTAGAAAATGTTCCCCATACCAGCACCCTCCAACAGCAGGAAGTTCAAGGGAGCGAGCAGGAGAGAAAGCAAGGTTGTCCCATCTCATCTCCCAAAAGCAGCTCCTGGGTGCCTGGAGCCGGCCGCCTTCGCACCCCAGCCCACCCTTCGGATGTACCCGCACTCACAGTGTTGTAGTACTCCGCAATGACCTTCGAGCGCTCAAAGTTGCCTTCGCACCAGTCGACTTCGGCACTCTGGTAGGAAAATATGCTCGGCATTGTCGGGCCACCTTTGCAAAAGGGAGAGGAGCGGGTTAATTTTGCACGTGGGGAAGGAGTGTGCTGCACGCCCAAAGGGAAAGGGGAGAAGCGCGTGCTGCCTGCCTGCCCCTTGCACACACGCACGCTTGTGTGGCAGCAGCCTGCTCAAGTGCAGCATCCTTACCCTGCTATGAAAGCTTCATCCTCTTCCCAGCACGCATCGTGTTGTGGAATATTTCCTTCTCTCTCCCCACAACACGGGAGTGACGAGTTGCCCTTGTAATGTTCTTGAACTCTGAGCTTGGGAATGGTCGCCACAGCCCCATCCATGGCGTTAACATCTTTCATCAGGGGTCATCGCTGCCACGCAATGCTTCCCCATTTCAGCCCTGTCCTTGTCACCCTGTCTTCTCCCTTCTCTTAGCTTTCTTTATGACTCAGATCTTTCTGCCAAGAGGACTCCCCTGTACTCTATGGACTGTGAGCGACCTTCTGGGAGTGGACGACTCTCAGGGTTTATTGCTCATTGGCTCTGTTCTTGTTAGTTGTTTCTCAGCATCTTCCTGAGGGCTGGAGCTCACCTTTTATGAGCTTAGCCCTGGAGCACCGGCACAGAGCGTGGATATTACCGGAGTCCTTGGCAGGGCTGAGCAAAGGTCTTGGGAGGTGCCTCTTCGCTGGCAGCGATTTCACTTTGAATGCATTTCCATGCAGAGCCAGTCCTGGTATCCCAGCAAAAGGCATCAGAGCTTCACACCTCGAGTGGGCTTCCTGCTGCCACGTCCCCCAGCCTGGCCTCTGGCAGTGCCCAGAAGCTGCAGTTACAAGTGGGATTCTAAAAAAAAAATCTAACGTTTTGCCTATTTTTCTTCCTCATGCTAAAGACTTTCCTGTCCTCAGTGTAAGCATCATTTCTCAGCCCTCTTTTATTCATTTGAAAAAGTAAAAGTTCTGGTCAGGTTTCCTATTTGGCATGTTTTGTTTCAAATCCTTGAGACTTTGGAGCTACTTTAGAAGCTGATAGACAGTTAGGGATGGGTGCCAACTGTAGAGGTGTTTGGAAGCACCATCCAACCCCTCTTGGTACACAAGAGCCACAGAAATTCCCTGGAGCCAAGCAGTTAAGTCCCTGGATGCAGTGTTGCAGTAACCCATCCAGCTGCGCTTCTCCAGGTCTGCAGAATGCGCGGGCAGCGGGGTGACACCAAGCGCTTCAGCAGCATCTCTGAGCTCCGGAGGCGATGGTGGTAAGGGGTGGAAAACAGAACTTTCTTTTCTTTGAAAATCCTTTCAGCTTTGAGTCTAACGTGGGGAAGGGAAGTCTGTCTTAAAACCACTCATCAGTTGATCACATTTTTGCGGAGAAACAGTCACGTCCCTGTTTACACCGGTGTCAGCTGAGCAGCACCACTGAGTTCAGCAGTTATGGTAGGTGAGCAGTGGTGTGAAGCTACCACAGCTTCCTCTGCTTCTCTTCCCAAGAAGTTCAAAGGGAGAAAACACACGAGTGTGGCACTAACGCAAACAAGCTCTTCTGTAACCTCCTACTCCAACCAGATAAACTGACTTGTGGATAAACCTCCACTGTTCAATTACAACTGCCAGTTAACGATGCCCTCCCTTTAATCCAGGCTGGCTGGTTCCCCAGAGCAGGTGAGATCACAGCTACAGAAGAAAAATAAAATAGATGGCAAGCAGATTGGTTTGAGGTCTGACTCTGCACGATCCTGGATTTCCATGTGCTCGTTCACACCGCGGTGACTCTCTCCTGATCCCTGGTGCTCTGCATTATGCTCTTACAGCGATGCAAGTAGTTGCGTAGGGTGAAAAACCATCAGACCCAAGATGGTAAATCCCATCTCCTAGCTGACTAGACCTCAGTTGAGAGTTGGTGAAGGGATGGAGGAGACACAAGATGGAAGAAGAAAAACGGAATAGAAAAATTGAAGCAGCAACCAGAGTGCCCAGCGACTGCTGGCTTGCTGCTGGCTCATCCCAGCCTGGCTTACCTGTGTTCCCTTGAGACAGACCAGCACTGCTCCCATGCGATGAGGCGAAGCTTCGGGAGCTCCAAGGTTTCTAGCAAAGCTGGAGCAGTAACCTGTCCCACCGCTCTAGCTCTGAAGGAGTTCCCACAGAGTGAGCTCACCGGGAGCACCTGCCAGGAAATGCCCTCACTCCGTCTCTAGGAAAAGTGTTGGGATGAGACAGGAGCCATGTGCACCCTCCAGGTAAACCTTCCCCAAAGGAAACATATTGGCTGGAGGGTTTATATCTGCGCACCCAAATGGGCAGGGGCAGAGAGGGAGGGCAGAGAAGCATGAGCTGGAAAGGTTGGAAGAGCGGGTAGAAATGCAGTCTGAAATCATCAGCGTGCCCTTAGGCGGGTTACCTGCGCACGCGCACACACCCCAATCCTAACCCTGCTTTTCCCGGGGGAGGGACGGATCCATGCAGCCTCCCTTCCAGAGCTGGGTAAAAACTAATTGAGCATTTTGCACCAAAAAACACACAGCAAGCTGATACTGCCTTGGTTTTGAGCCACTTTCCGCCAACTACTTTTTTATTATTAAAAAAAAATATATATTATAAAAAATAAACTACACTTCTTCTAGCTAGTTTATTTTATTATTTAGTTGAAGAATTGGCTGAATAGGACAATTCTGGGTGACATTTTCCTCCTGAATCCTATTCAGGATGTCAAGAAAATTGGCAGCAATTAAACTTTTGCCAAAAATCAACATTTTTTCCTCCATGTAGAGTTGGGAAAAGAAAAAAATATGTTGCTTCCTTAGACATAAAAGCTTATTATTTCATCAGCACTTCCTGTTGTAGCAGAGGGGACACCACGTTCAGCATCACGGGGCAAGGTCAGAGCGAGGTCCAAGGTGTCCCTGTCCATGTGCTCCCTGAAGAGCAGCGATCAAACAGCAGCCTTTGCTGTGACCCTTCCTATTTGCTCTGGGGGCTGGTTCTTTGGGAAGCTTAGCCGTTTATTTTGATAATTCTAGAAAAAGAAGCGTACCTGGGAGACCTGAGCTGTGCAACACCACCTTCTAAAGATGTCAGGGCTTACAGAAGCCTCACAAATCCAGATGCATTTTGAAATGAGAGGGTAATTAATCACTGAAGCAGCTTGTGTTATGAGGTGGTGGAGCCTCCGTTACGTGCAACTAAGTCAAGGCTGGCTGTCTTTTGAGGACAGGTGATGCGGCTTGAAGCAGAAGATCAGAGGCTGCTCTCAGCCCCTGGATGGCTGCACTGCAGTGTCTGCGTTGGGGAAGTCTGGGGTGAATTTGCCTCTTACTCACTTACAACTCCTGAGTGGACCCTGTGAGTAGGAGGTTGAGTTCGCGTGCTGAAAGAAGGTGCCCAGTTCCCCGGGGGATCTCAGTGGGAAGCAAGTGGTGACTTGCCCATCCCACTGCAAAGGGAGGCAAGTGAGGTACAGTGTCAGCCAGGGAAGGTGGTGGAGGTGGATTTGAAAATAAGACAGATTGTTGCCCAGATATGTGATGCCTGACCTGTATGAATGACTTCTTGAAAAAAAAAAAAGAGTTTTCCCACCCCGAAAGCTCTGGCATCCTTGACATGAGCAAAGCACCCAAGCATCACTGATATATCCTGTGCCACATAGTGAATAAATAACTGGGGAGGATGTCACGAATCCACATCTTCCCTGATTCATCAATAAGTAGCATTCAGGACATAAAGAGAGGCTATTTTCCTGGTGAGTCCTCCTTCCCAGCTCCTCCTAATGGTTACATCCTCCTGCCTGTGGTCAGAAGGGCCTGGGATGCTGAGGGTGCTGACATGGGAGTGGGCTGGGGAGATGGAGGTGCCCAGAGAGCACAAGGGTGAAGCTTTCTGGGCTCATGTGAGAGTCAAGGAGAGAGACTCGTCTAATCCACTCTTTAATTGAGACTTCTTTCTCTCAAAGCTTCACCCAAAGTCTTCACCTCCTTGCTAAGACTTGCTGCCTTCCCTTTACCTTTCTTCTAATGTGAGACATCTCAGCTCGCTCAGACGTGTCACTTCTGTGCCAGGATCTGCAAGGAAACCTCATGGTCATGGTTTGTTCCTCATCTTGTCTCCCTAGCTGTTCCCTTCCCACTCCCTGGGACTGATGCCATCTTGCAAGACCCCACATCCCAGGCAACGTCCCAGGCTTTGTGATGTGGCACTTGCTTTAATCTGGAGAGCCTCATCCCGGCTCCTCTGCCCCTCTGTCATCCCTCAGGTGGGCAGCAGAATCTGACAGTGTTGCCCTGAGGCAGCTGAGAGCAGGTGGTGGAAGGGGCAGGGGTTTCCACAGGATGCGAGCCTGCAGCCTCAGGGCCCAACTGCAAGTGTTTTGTAATGCTGCGTACTCACACGCCGTGGTGAGGAGGCAGTTCTGCTGCTGAAGCCACCAAAACAGGGAAGTGGGGACTCTGGTGGGCAACTCTGGGAGAATCCAGTTGCTTAACTTGAAGCTGGTCTGACCTGCCTTGTCTTACAGCACCTCGGATGGAGGCTTGCACCCAAACTGCTGCTGAAGATGACAGTTTTTTTTTTTTAAGCCCATTTGGAGAAGCTGTGGCTCAGAGGCACATGTCTACTTATTGCCTTGGCTGTTGTGGGGCTGTGGCTGTCAGCAGAGGGGCAGTAACAAACAGCTGGGGCAGGGAGCGTGAGGTGGGAGTGCTGGCATCCAACATCCCTGCTGCTGTTTGCTCTGCAAGGGTGAGTCAGAGCCCTGGGGTGGAAGGAGATGAAGTGACTTCCCTCCATTCTCACGGCGAGGCAGTGGGTGAGTGGGGAAGGGAACCCAGGCATTTTGGCTCCCCCGTGCCCTGCTGCATCACTCCTCCTGTGTCCAGGAAGACCCTGAAGCAGCCTAGATAGGCTCCATCCCACTGCCAGCTCCTTTGCTTTTGGTGTGTGACTTAGCTCCAGGGCTGCGATTTCATGCTTCCAGGTATAAAAACACAGGCAGGTGACCTGGGAACCTTGCTAACGCTGAAGAGTTAGATAATCCCTGTCATTCGTGGCTCCACAGGACAGGAATCACATCCTCTGCTTGGCTTGGAAGCTGTTTCACAAATTGCGGTCTGGAAGAAATAATAACAGCAGCAGGAGACGTGCTAAAGCTGGATGTGCTTTACGCAGCCGAATGAAAGCGTTTGTCTCCATTGCCGCTGCTCTGGGAGCAATGTCCCTGTTCGTATGCACATCTGCAGAGCTGTCAGTATCTCTGCTGCTTCTCCAGGTAGAGCAGGGGCTCCAGGCCACCAAAAAGCATCAATAGCCACAGCAAAGACAGATTGCACCCTATGAGAGGTGTGGCTTTCAAATCTCAAACGTCTGAAACACCTGCTCTTTACAAAATCCCGGCCCTGGTACTTGTGCAAGTCGGCCTCCCAGGGAGCAAGACACAAGCCTTGTCAGGTCCCAGAGGGTTGCTGTCAGGGTCCAAGAGAAATTCCCCACCACTCCATCACCATTGAGCAATCGCCCAGGCACTCTGATGTCTTTACTCAGGGCAGGATGTCACACCAGTTAACCCCGCAGTCACTGCCAATCTGACTACCCCGTGCTTGTTTTGAAACACAGACAGGTTTGAGACAAATGCCTTGATTGCTAATAGTAATAGCAGTAACAGTGGTAATTAAAGGTTCTCCCCGTGCTGTCATCTGTCACATGCGCTTCACGGCGCAGTTGTGTGTACGCTGCAGACTTTGGCGTAGGTGACTCTGGAGGAGCTGCTGGATGTGCAGGGGCTGAGCAAAGACTTTTCTCATTCTCCCCTTCTTGTGGGTGAAAATATGAGCTACGTAAATGAGGAGAGAGAAAAATCACCTTATTCTTGGCCGTGCTGTAAGAGGGCTCTGCCACTTAGGTGCGGGCCGCACAGAGCGAGGGCTGCCTTGAGTCCCAGAAGGTTTTGAACTCAGCAGACGCAAAGCAGGAACACACCTCTTGCCAAACCGAACCCCTGCACCTAGCAACGTTTCACTCGTGCTTTCTTGCAGAAATCTTGACTCTGAAGAGATGTGAAAGCGGAAGGAGACGCCTGGGCTGAGCCTGCGGCTTTCCATCACAGCGGGCAGAAGCCTGGCAGAGCTTTGCACCCGGGTAGATGTGTTTACCTAACGTTGCAATCCTTTCTCAGAGTGGCGCAAAGCTTTGGCAGGAGACAGCGATGGTTTGTGCAAGTTCTGCGAGAGACTTAATAGCAGAGTCTGCAACCGGCCCTGGGAACCAGAGGCATTTTCATGCAGGGCTGCCTCAGTATTCCAGGGGCAGAGGGGAGATCCCCCGGCCCCTCTTTACTCTTTGCACCCCACCAGGCAGAAAGCAGGAGCTGCTGTCTCTGTTTCAGGAATCTTCATCTCGGATCGTGGTGAAGGACAGGGTAAAGCCTGGGGAATCAGTGCCTTCCTTAAAATTCCGTAAGCGCCTGAGAAGGCAGATCACAGGTTTTCCTCCGAGGCTGCCAGTGGTGGTACGGCTCCGTTGGAAGGAATACAAGACGGAAGGCAAGCAGGAAATAATCCTACCCCATGTTCTGGTGGTCAGTGACTTAATACTTCCTTAGCTGGAGGTCTTGGACCATCACGTTTAACCGGTCAGGACAGACCAGTCCCGCATACCTTTATCTCAAGCTTTTAAAGGTTATTTTTTGAGGTCATATCCTATGGCAACGAGGTTCAGTTTAATTAGGTGCTGGGTAAAAAGTGCCTCCTTTTGCCCATCTGCTGCCTGATGCCTGCACCGAGTGCCCTCCCGCCGGGTCACTGCTGGAGCGGGAAGTCGCCTGTGGTTGTTCTCTGCTCCCATCCTCCCGGCCCCATCGCTGCATCTCCCTGCCATCTCCCCATCCCATCCCGGTCATTCCCAGTCCACATCCCTGTGCCTTGTCTGGTTTCCTGCCTCTGTTCAAAGAAGCACATCCCACCCCAGATGCTTTGAAACCTCTATCTGCCTGCCAAATAAAGGGAGACTGATATTTAACACAGTCTCTCTTTGTGCACTATTTTGAAAACAGGAATTTGGTGTGAGAGCCTCATGGGCCGACAAGAGGGGTTGTTATAACGCGGAGATGGTGACACTTAGAAGCAGCACTAGAAAAACCTCTTCCTTCTTGGTTTGGTGCCTGGGCTCTGAGACCACGAGGAAAACCCTCTCCATCCTCCTGCAACCATCTCCTGGCACAAACCTCCCTCTTACTTCCAAAAGCAGAGGAGATCCCCTCATAGCAGCGAGCATCCCTTGCGACTCAAACTCAACCCCAGCTGTAACAAGCACTGCTTGTCTCCTCCTGTGAGCTGCTTACCAGCCTCTGTCTGCGTGCCCGTGCCCGGGCAGTGGCCTGAGCACAGCTGCCTGCACAACAAAACACGTTCACGCCAAGACCACGCCACTCTCCTGCAGATCCCGTAACGCAGAGCCAGACGCATCCCTGATGGCGGCTTCCCCTCTGTGCACACTCCGTTGGAAGCTCCTGATGCCGTTTGCCGGGTTGTGCCAGCGCTGATCCGTTGGCAAGCGTGTGCCCTTCTCCTAGCAGCTGCCCCAAGGACGCTGCTGGCAATCGCCAAACGTGGGCAACCGATGGGCCAGACTCTGGGGAGAAGCTGGTTGGGAAGGCACCTTCCATTGAACATCCATCCCTTCCCACGCCGGCCCTCGCCAGCGCAGACGTTTCTTTTATTCGTTTAATAACTCCCCATTTCTTGACTATGTAATTCACTTCTTTAATTTCCAGCTTTCCCTGGGAACACAGAGAGACTAAAAACCACCTCTAAATAATAAAACCAACTAGTCCTGAGAGTTTAAGAGTCTGCAGGCAATCAGATGCAGAGGTAAATCTGAAGGCCCCAAAATAACCCCAGGCTGGTGCAATTCACTTGGCTTCCTGCTTGCATCAGGGCTGAGTTTGGCTCTGAAATAGCTCTGAGGTGTAAAATCAGCCCTGCCTGCCTTCGGTCCGATCCGGCCGCCCCGTCCCGACTCCCAAGGCACATGGGGCGTGCAAGGGGCCAACACCGTGCCGTGGGGTGGCCGGGCTGTGTGAGGCTGGAGGGCGTGCTGCCCGGCGCGGCGTGAAGGAGGGAGCCCGCAGGGCTCTCCCGTGCTTCCGTGCCGGTGCGGAGCTGTTTCCCAAGCTCAGCTGCACCCCGAGCAGCACCCGCCTGCGAGGGTTTCTGCCTACATCCTTCGCAAGGAGGGTGAGAGGGTTGCACAACGGCCGGCGATAGAGGAGGCAGCTGATGGGAACCCAGCCTCCAGGCTAGGTCCTTGCCTGTTTCCCCAGCACAGCTCCGTTCTTGAGACTGGGAAACTGGGATGGGAACTGGGAGAGGGAGCCATCCCACCTGCAGCGTGCCTCTCCCCATGGCACCTGTGGGACTATTTCCCAAAGAGCGGAGTTTCCCAAATCCTATTTTCGTGTCCTGAAATCTCACTGCAAACGGTGAGCGGGGCACAGCAGCCCCCGCTCATGCTCTAGCGTCGCCGAGGTGATGAGGAGGAACTCCAGCTCGTCTGGGGATGCTCTTATTGCGATGTTACTCCTGCAAGTTACCAGAAAGTTGGCACAGACTTTGCAAATTAGGGGCAAGTGCAGCTCTGCCCGAGCAGCAGTGTGAGAACAACCGGAGAAATCCTGCTTTTCCCTGCCTGTTCACAAAAATTGTCCAGACAAGACGAATAGGGAGAGAGGCAGGATTTTTAAGCCTGGAAGCAGGAGATTTAGCAGCATTGGAGCTGGGGTGGTAGCGAGGTGTGTAAGCCTGCGCTGGAGAAGGGAAAGACCTCGGGGTTCACCCATCGATGCCCACGCTGCACGGCAGTGTCATGAGCTCATGGAGGTGGCAGGAAAGCGGTGCAGGGCCAAGACATGGTCTTGGTGATATTCCCAGGGAGGAGGTGGGTGTTGTTTCAACCATGTATTTTTGAGATATAAAACAAAAAGTGGTGGCGTTTGAGAATCCTACACGCGGACTTCACGCCTGTTTGCTTGCATGTGTCGTATGTCCTTCTGGACTGAAGTGTCCGCCACACCTCTTGGGGAGGATGAGATATGGTTCCTGGGGTTCCCTGGAGGTGTCCTTCCCAGAAGACACAGCATTACTGAACCCTAACATCAGGGGTGCATCCTGGGGCCTGAGGCACTTGAAGTCCATTTCCTGACCCTGTCGCATGCCTTTTTAACTCTTTGGGGCTCTTTTCTCTGTGGTCTCTCTGGGTGTTGGCTCCTTTACAGGGGATCCAAAATCCTGCGGTATCAGCCGTGCTGATAGCTCCTGGCGTTGTTACTGCTTAGTCCAGCTGAGCTGGGAGAAATTTCAGAGTTGGTAAAACCAGTAATTATCTGCCACACTCCTTCTTCTTCTTCTTTTTTTTTTTTTTTTTTTACCAAGTATTACAAAGAGCCTGGGAGGTGCTGAGGCAGCTTGGAGGTGACAACTCCTCATGCAGGGTGAGGTGGGGATGGCACCCGCCTGGCCGAAGGCAGCTCTGTCTCCCCAAATCCCACCCCAGGGATATCCCTGCTGCCTCTCTTGTCTCCCTGGGGCTGTAGCTGGACCCGTTCCCACCCTGTGTTTCCAAGGCACTGTTTGCGATGGAAATGATGCTGAGTGTGCTGGGAGAAGCTGGTCTGAAGCCTATCGACAGGGTGATGGTGGATAAACAACCTTCCCTGCTACACGGCTCAGCTTCCCCACTGGACAGTTGGAATAGCGGTCTGCACAGTGCCTCCAGATCTGCTTTGAGGTAGGAGCTGGGTGTTGTTATACAGTTACGCAGCGTAAAGATGCTGGTATCCACAGCTAATTACTGCAGGGCAAAGCTAATTACTGCAGAGCAGCGAGGACAAGCCATCCTGGGCTGAGGAGCCCCTGGCCTGGGATAATGAACCCCGTGTTCAGAGAGTCCGAAGGAACCTGGTGCTGCCTGGGTGTTTCAAACCAGGTGCAAATGTCCTGAGGGACAGCACACGGATGGGTATATTCTGCTGGATTTTCTTTTCCCATCACTGTCTGGCTGATAAAATATTAAGGCGCAAACTACACGGCTTGCAAGGCGCGTGCCGTGCAGAAATCTCAAAGGCCGTTATCTCCGCTGCACCGTTAAGAGAATCACCAATAAGGGAGGAACACTACAAATATGAGAGAATCGTGACTTCATGTTACGCTGGGGAAATGCTGTGTGTAAACTGGATTGCCAGCCCCACGCCTCTCTCTCTGCTTGGGTACTAACGCTGCGTGCTCGCAGAAAGACGGCGTTCAGGTCAGAGACAAACCCAGGCACGTCTCTTTCTGGAAGTGCCTCCTTCTCCCCGCTGCCTTTCGGGAGCCCCTGACAATTCCTGTTTCAGGCACTTCTGCCAAGGGAGGCTGGTGGCATCCAAACCCTTCGGACGCCTCCGTCTTGCCTAAAAATACAAAAAGCTGCCTGGCGGTCGCAGGTCCCATGGCCAAGGGTTGCAGAGCCCAGGTGGGAGACAGGCAGCACTGGTTTTACCCCGGATCGGGACCACTTTGCCTGGGGACTCCATCCACGCTCAGGCTTTCCTTTTGCAGAGGTGTTTGCTCCTGCTCTTGCTTTCCCCCCTCCCAGGATCCCCCCAGGACCATTCAGGGCTGGGCTCCAGCCTCCGAGGGGCCCTGGCCGGGCTGCTGGGACCCGGTCCCCGCATCACCGGGGGGATGCTTCCCTCTGCCGGCACCGGGGCTGCTCTGCACGGGGAGTGGGGGCAAGAGGGAGAGGGGTGCAGCGGGGGCCCACCACCACATCAGGCCCTGCAAGGTTTTGTAGAACCACAGAAGGGTTTGGGTGGGAAGGGACCTGTGAAGCCCACCCAGCCCAACCCCCCTGCCAGGAGCAGGGACATCTCCAACCAGATCAGGTTGCTCAGAGCCCCGGCCAACCTGGCCTGGAACGTTTCCAGGGATGGGGCATCCACCACCTCTCTGGGCAACCTGGGACAGTGCTCCACCACCCGCAGTGTAAAAATTTTTTTCCTAATATCTAATCTCTGTTTTGAAACCATCACCCCTCGTCCTGTCACACCAGGCCCTGCTGAAGAGTCTCTCCCCACCTTCCCTGCAGCCCCCTTTGGGCACTGGGAGCCGCTCTCAGGTCTCCCCGGAGCCTCCTCTTCTCCAGGCTGAACAGCCCCAGCTCTCTCAGCCTGATCCCCCATTTCCACCAGTGAAACAAACAAACAAACCATGGAAAATCGGGAATTTCTTCTAAAATCTAAGAGGACTGTGTTAACCTGCCTCCTCCTTGGGGGGTTGTCGGGGTGCACACGGGTGCTGGGTTTTTTTGGTCTCCCAGTAAATCTTCAGTGAAATTGCCTGGTCACATCCTCCAGCTACGAGACATCACTTCAATACCCCTAAACTGCCCCAAAAATCTCTCTGGAGGAAGTCACCTTGGTGGAACAGCTCAGCCATGCAGGAACCAGCTCTCGTTGGGGACTTGTGGGGGTCCTGGCTCCCACAGAAGCTGCTGCAGCTGATTTGGTTGCACCCATTGCTCTCCTGTGGCTGGATCCCAGTATGTCCCAGCAGGACCGGCTGCTGGGGATCTACAGCCGCCGGGAGATGCGGGGGAATCTTGTCCCTGTTTTGAGGATGGGAAAGTACGGCGTGGTGAGGTCCTCGCGGCGCAGACAGCGGATTCACTCTCAGGAGGCGCTGGGCTAGGGATGAAGCAGTTGAAGCAGCGCGAAACGCAAGCAGATGATATTGCGTTGTATAGTAAACAGATAACGCGTGGTTCCGAGCATCTGCGCTCCGGATCTGCATTTCAACCCGTGTCGGCGTTTACGATCCGGCCTTTCCAGTTGCTCTCACGCGCACAGTGAATTACCAGCTTCACCTTAATCTGCCCAAACATAGAAAATCCAGATCAGTTTAAATGCATCTACCAGACATCAAATACCAGACGCAGCTTTAAAATCGATTCGGTTAAATCAGAGCGGGGTTTTGTGTTTTCAGACAAACCTAAGGCTCTGCTCCCGAGGGAGCGCGGCCCAGGGAGGGGAGATAAAGCCGCCCTGGGATGGGCGGGGAAGAGGGGCGGGGGGGTGGGAGCATTGTTTTTTACAAAGAACAGGAAACGAGCCTCAAAGAGTACATGAAAGGGACCTTAAAACAAATGCAGATCAGCACGGGGGGACCTCCCGGCTCATCTCCCGGCTGCTCTGCCCAGGGGCAGCCTCCACAACCTGCTGCTGCCGGCGGGGGGCTCGGAGGGGGGAAACCCAGGGGTCCCCTGGGTGCTGGGACCGGCTCTTCCCTCCCGGGTAGGTCCCGGTGAAGGCAAAAAGGGCCTGGGTTCACCCTGCGAAGGAGGGACGCGCTTACGGTTGGACCCGATGATCTTAGGGTTGAACTCGGGCTTACCGTTGGACTCGGGCTTACCGTTGGACTCCATGATCTCATGGTTGGACTCGATCTTAAAGGTCTTTCCAACCTAAACGGTTCAATGATTCCATGACCCGCATGCCGTTTCACCCGCAGGGATGTGACGACACCGCGCAGGGCGGTAAGAGGATGCTCTGGGCCTCGCAGGCAGGCGTGTCGCAGCCACGGGCTGCTCTCCCCACTCCTTCGGCGTTCCCACCGCGTCACGTCCTCTGCAGCGCCTGCCCGCCGTCACGCAGCCTCGGTGCTGGGCGTTTTGTGGGGGGACACCGAGGAGAGGGGTAACTGGTCTGGTGCCCCATGGCACAGCACCCAGGAGCTGGGCTGGAGAAACTGAGTCACAGCGAGCGGGGCAGATCACAGAGATGGAAAAATGCAGTTTTTCTTCATGGAAATGTCCCTTAATGGCCCCGGGTTTGGCCCCTTTGGAGCTTAAACCCCTTTGCCGGACACGGCCGCTTCGTTTCGCTACTGCTAATAAAACGAGGTTCCTGTCAGAGCCAACGGCACAAACGGACTGCGCTGCGCCAGAAAGCCGTTTCCTCCGGCCTGCTGCCACGGGGACAACGAGGCACCCTGGCGCTGGCCCCGCCGGCCCGCGCGTTCCTGTTTACTGGGTTTTTTAAGATAATTGTTAAAGAAGTGACGAGCAGCAGGAATCCTCCTCTGGCGTGGGGACCCTGGGACGGGTGGCAGCGCGTGGGGACCTTCCCCAGCCCTGTGCGGCGGGTGCCACCGGGCCCCTCGCACCCTTTGAGCGCGGCTGGGCGCGACAGCGTCGCCTGCGCCGGGCGCTCCCCGCAGCCACGAACCTCCCGGGCCGCAGCCGCCGTGCCGACCCTTGCCTCTCCCATCTCACGACGGCGGAATTCCCAGCTCGCCGTGATCGCGCCCGGAGCACAGCCCTGGCCGGGGCGAGCTGCGGGCCGCTGCGGGCTGCGCGTTGGATGAGCGAAGGGAAAAACGTCGTCATGGCCCTCGTGGTGACGAGGGAGTTCCCACTGTTGTCTCCTCCTTCCTTCAGCGGGAAGCCCCACCAACACCCCGGCTTTATCAGCCGCCGCGGCTGCGGCGTTTTGTGGGGGGCGGCCGAAAGAGGAGGCTTGGCACAGGGATGGGAATGGGGTGCTGAGGGTGGGAATGGGATGATTTGGAATGGGAATATGGTGCTGAGGGTGGGAATGGGGTGATCTGAGATGGGAACGTGGTGATTTGGGATGGGAACGTGGTGCTGGGGGTGAGAATGGGGCGATTTGGGATGGGAATGTGGCATCCAAGGATGGGAATGAGGTGATTTGGGATGGGAACAAGGTGCTGAGGATGGGAATGGGGTGATGGGGGATGGGAATGGGGTTGAACGGGGGGATTTGGGATAGGAATGTGGCAGAACGGGGTGATTTGGGATAGGAATGTGGCATCCAAGGATGGGAATGAGGTGCTGCATTTGGGAACATAGTGCTGGGTTTGGGAACATGGGTCCTGGGAAGGAAACATGGTGTTGGGGATGGGAACATGATGCTGGGATAGGAATGGGGTGCTTGGAGGTGGGAATGTGGCAACTGGGGATGGGAATGTGGTTTCAGGGGATGGGAACATGGTGCCTAGGGATGGGAACGTGGTGCTGGAGAAGGGAAGGTGGTGATTGGGAGTGGGAATGGGGTGCTTATGCTTGGGAACATGGTGATTGGAGGTGGGAATGTGGCGCTGGAGACAGGAACGTGGTGCCTGGGAACGGGAAACTGGTGCGCGGGGATGGGAATGGGGTGCTCGGAGATGGGAATGGGGTAATTGGGGATGGGAAACATGGGGAACATGGTGCTTGCTGACGGGGACGTGGCCCAGGGATCGCTGGCTCCGCGCGCGGGACACCCCCGAGCGCAGCGTGGCGGGGCGGGGCCGCCAGGGGGCGCTGCCGGGGATGGGGAGGAGGCGGGAAGGGCCGGGGCGCGCGGCGCGGGGCGGCGCAGCGCGGGGCGGCGCAGCGCGCGGCCGGCAGGGGTCGCGGCGCGCGCCGCCTTTGTTGCCGTTGGCGCCTTCCTCTGCCGGGGCGGCGGCGGGCGCGGGGCGGGGCGGGGCGGCGGGAGCGGCGGCGGCGGCGGCGCGGGGAGCTCGGGGCGGCGCGGCGCGGCGGGCTCGGCTCGGGGCGGCGGGAGGATGGAGATGAAGAAGCGGTTGACGCTGGAGCTGCGCAACAAGAAGCCGGGGGAGGTACGGCGGCCGTGGAGCGCGGGGCGGAGGGAGCGGGCGGGCACGTGCTGCGGGGGCGGCGGGGGGGGAGGAGGGGGGGGGGGGGGCGGGTCGTGGGGGTCCCGCACGGCAGGGGAAGGCGGGGAGGGTTGAGGGAGGGTGGTGGTTTTGGGGGTGCCGAGCGCGGCGGCGGGGAGCTCCCCCCCTCCTTCCCCCCGCTCCCGGCATGGCGGCGCGCACGTGCGCGGCGAGGCCCGGCCCGGGGCGGCGGCGACCCCGTCCCGTCCCGTCCCGTCCCGTCTCGCAGCGGGGGGCGTTGGGCGGCAGGCGGGTGGCGGCCGAGCCGAGCCGGGTCACGCAGGCTCCCGCCGCCCCAGAGGCCGCCGAGCAAGGCCGGTGCGGCCCCGCGCAGCCATGGCGGCTCGGCCATGTTAGCGGCCGCCCGGGCCTGCCCCGGCCCGCCCCGCCGGGGCCTGGCTTCCTCACGGGGCGCGCTTGGGCCGGGGGTGACGGAACGGGCCCGCGGGTCCCCCCACTCCATCTCGGGGGTCTCCAGAACCGCCTGAGCACCGGGTGTCCCGGCGGTGCTAGGCCCGAGCGGGGCCTCCCTTCCCCGGAGGCCCGAGGTGTGGGGGGGTGGGGAGGGGAAGCTGGGTGCCGGAGCTTGGGCACGGAGAGCGGAGCTGCGGAACCCCCCTGGCCTGGGAAAGGGGCTGAGGTGGCAGCCGAGCCCCCGCTTCGCCGCCCCGGGCCCCGCCGCTGCCCGCCTGGCCTCCACTTGCCGCCTCCCGGCGAGGTCGTCCCGCCCGGCCCCTCAGCTGGCAGCCATGGGGCCAGGCCCGGGCCCTCGCACATTCTCGAAGGGTTTCGCTTCATCCTTCACTTCTGGGCTCCCCGGGCTTCAGGAAAGGCCATCGCCCCTTATCTGAGCCAGGCCGGCAGCCCCGCTCGCCGCCTTGTGCCGAGATAGCTGGTGGCTGTCACAGGGCCTGGGGACAGGTCGCTGTGTCGTGGCAGCGTGCGGCCCTGGGCGGCTTAAAATCAAGCATGAAAATGTGTTGTAAGTGGAGCTTTTGATGGAGATTAAAGACGCTTTGTGGATGGCAAAGGGATTTGCTGGGTGAGAACGATTTGAGGAGTAAAAGTGTCCCTCTGAGGCCGCAAAGCTGCGGGTCTCCTCTAGTTTGACACCAGGAATTTGAGCGACTGGCACGCTGCGGAGGCGAGCAGGGTCAGAGCGTGCGTGTCCTGGGACCAAAGCCGGTGTGAGCCAGCCTTGCTGCTGGAAGAAGCCGTCCTGGCTGCTTCGTCCTGCTCTGCAATCCAGGGCAGGGGTCCGGTCCAGGTTAAAGCTGGTCTCAGCCAGGTTAGCTCATAACCTGATGATGTTCCGTCTCGCTTCTGTGCCTGCACCAACTGAGCGACAGCGGTGGAGGGCTGGCTTTGGCTGCCTTTACACCCACCGTGGGGACAGTCTCAGCTCAGTTAGAGACTTTTTGAGAGTGCTGGGAGCAGAACGAGGTCAGCTACAAAACTCCTGGCTGAGTTGGTTTGCTGCTCAGCTCGGAGCCCTGACCTGCGATGCCGGTTTTAAGCGTTAATTCTTCAGGAGCTTGTGCTGCGAAGGTGGCATAGCAGCCCTGAGATTCTGCTGCCAGTAAGGCAAAGTGATTTTAAAATTACTCCCTAACAGTTGGCTGATCTGAGCAAGAGAGGTGAAATGGGAGTGCTGCGAAGGAGGAATTTGGAGAGCATCACCAGCCTGCTGGCCAAGGCTGATTTTTGCGTCTTGCTGTGAAGTATGCACAGGGTAAAAGCAAGTTTTGGAAGTGGCCTGTGAGAGCTGGGCCTTGAGCATTCACCTGTGCTTCGGAGGGAGGGTGGGATGCCAGGGACGTTTATGCTCCAGATGTTTTGAGGGGAGCAGTTCTGTGTGCTGGTGCTTCGTGGTCTTAATGGCCCAGAGGAGTTGATTTTTGTGCTGAAATACCAGGTAGCGATGGCGTCTGCGTGGGTAGTCTGTGCTGGCAAAACAGATGCCAGCAGTGGTCCTGCGCTATGAGCCCGAGGTTGAGCTCGTCTGCTTAGGGACCTGTCTAGGCAGATGTGTCACCTCTGCGTGGGACTGTCACAGGGAGACAAATCTTCTGGAGGCAGGTTTTCCAGCACCCCAGTGACAGAAGGGAGAAGGTTTAAGGGGACAAAACCAGGTGACCTTGTTTGGCCTCTTGTTAGTGAAGCCCAGCGCGTGACTCTGAAAGCTTTTTGATGCCTTGTGCGTGAACTGTTTTGATGCAACCTGATGGTTCAACCCCTTAATGCTTCTTGGTGGAGAAGATTATCCTTGGCTGGAGCAGTGGCGTGTGGGGCAGTGCAGTGGTTGCAGGTTGCACGGCCTGCCCTTGAAGGCTGAACCACCATGAGGGATTCTCACCTTGTGCCCTCGCAAAAGTGATTTGGCTTTAAGACCTTGCGTGTCCCTTGATGTGAGTAAGGAGGACCTTCAGGCACCCCTGCTGCTTTGAAGTGTCGGTCACTCCGCCTGATGCCGGCTTGACAGACTCGAGGTGAGACTTAGCCGGGTGTGGTGACAGCTGCTGGGTGTCTCTGTTGGCAGGTGAAGGAGCTGGTTCTTGATAACTGCCGTTCGGACGATGGGAAGATCGTTGGTCTCTCTTCAGATTTCGAGAACCTGGAGTTCCTCAGCATGATCAACATCAACTTGCTGTCTGTCTCCAATCTCCCCAAACTCAACAAACTCCGGAAGGTGAGTCAGGCCTGTGATCCCATCTCCAGCAGTCCTTGCTCTGAGGCTTCTGCCCTGTTCCTGGTGGCAATTGTTTTTCCTGCATTTGCCAGAAAAAGGCCCTTTGATTTTGCTTTTTCCTCTGCAGGCTACAACCTGAGCAAGGGAGAGAGGTGATTTTTTTAGTATGCAACTAAATTCTTTTGAGCTCATTATAGCGTCCTTTCTCTCTTGCTTTTGCTGTTGCGCTGCTGTGGGAAGCTTCAGCAACTTTGTAAATATTTTGGGTTTTAGAACATGCGCTTACAGCTAAGAGGCCGCGTAGCCCCGTGTCCTACAGTACAAAGGTGGCTGGGAGAAAGGGCTTTCAAGTGAAAACTTGAACTGCTGCTCTGTGGCGTGGTCTAACGAACAGGATCTGGGACTTCGGTGCACGCTGTGGTCCGGTTCTCAGGGCAATTTTATTCCCCATGTCACAAGCTGAGACTCTTTGTGACCATGTGATATTCCCTCCTGGCAGCTGGAGCTGAGTGATAACAGGATTTCTGGTGGCCTTGAAGTTCTAGCAGAGAGAACTCCTAACCTGACACACTTGAATCTAAGCGGCAACAAGATCAAAGACATCAATACCCTGGAGCCCTTGGTGAGTGGAAGGCTGTGCTGCAAGCTAAGGGATGACGTTGTTTCCTTTGGGGAGTCTGTCTGTGCAGCAGAAGTCCAACATCTTGGTAACTGTTCCAACAGCACTTCGTGTTTCTGATGGGAACAGATGAGTGGGTCCAATTTGAGGCTGGGCTAATAGTTAATGGCTCCTCTGTCTGGAAAACCAGCAGCCAGTTGCTAAAAGAAGCGTGAAATTGGGCTGGATGAGTAAAACTGTGGATGCAGTGCTCAGTGTCCATCTGAGAAAGGACCGTTAATGGGTCGGATGCAGTTTGAGGTAGGTGGCACCAGGGGTGTCATGGAGATGAGTTGCTTGGACACCGGTGAGGGTGTCCGTCGCATCAGTCCAAAGGCTGGGGCTGGGACTCTCTCGCCCTGGGTGCCGTCACAGCATCGCAGGGGTTCCTGTTGCATCTGAACTGGCCCAAAGGCGGCTCTTGCCTTGTGATCCTGACTCTGTAGCTGAAAGGTCTGATGTAGGGCGTTTGCCTCGTTAGCTGTTGCCTTTGATCCCTCCATCCTCTTCAGAAAGAGCTTGAGACTATTTTACTCCTCCTTCGCTTGACCTGGTGCGTGGTGCCGTGGCCTGAGCGGGAAGGAGGCTGTGGCTGTGCTGAAAGGCACAGAGGTGCAGTCTGCAGGTCTCCCTGCCTTGTGCTCTCGGGTGTTTTACCTCGTGTTTTGAGCAGGGCGAGTCCAGCTTGACGATTCCTCCTGCCGGGGGAGTTGGGCTTTTTGTTGACCACCCCATTCAGAAGGGAGTAAGATTTGCAAGTAGTTTCACAGGGAGCTGGCTCCAAGGAGGGGAAACTGGGACAGAGGAGCTGAAAAATCTTTGCTTACAGTTAGCGAGAGCAATAACTTCTCTCCATCTGAGGGGCACATAGTGCAAACAGTGCATGCAAAGATAGTTCTGTACTAGATCTGGATAACAAACCAGCCGTCCTCTGACGGCTACCTGGTCTTCAACAGCGTCAGCTTGTAAATAATCTAACGAATTGATCTTTGCAGAAAAAGTTGCCAAACCTGCATAGTCTGGACCTCTTCAACTGTGAGGTGACAATGCTCATCAACTACCGGGAGAGCGTGTTCACCCTTCTGCCCCAGCTCACCTACCTGGATGGATTTGATGCTGATGACCAGGAAGCCCCTGACTCAGACCCTGAAGCTGATGGGGATGGACTGGAAGATGAGTATGAAAACGGGGAAGGTGAGGATTTTCTCCTCTTGGTTTTCCTACTGGGGAACAACCTTTTTTCCCCTTCTGCACGGTCATGTTTCTGAGTAAGTGGTGCTTATAACTTGCCGCTACGGTAGGGGCTGTCTGGGTAGCATGGGCAGCGGGTGGGAGCATACTGCCTGGGAGTAGCGACCATTTGAGAACCGTAACATCTCCCTCTTCTTTTGTTAGAAGGTGAGGAGGAGGATGATGATGAGGAGGAAGATGATTTGGATGAAGAAGTCATTGATGATGAAGAAGATGAAGATGATGACCTGGAAGGTGAAGAGGAGGAGGACGGAGTAGATGATGAGGTGAGGCTTTCTGTCATCAGTCTAAATCCGCAGCACCACATTGCTGTGTTGGGGCTGTGCGGTTGTCCCTTAGCCTGGTGACCCCCCTGACCAGACGTCACAGATGTCTCGTTGTGGGCAGACCTGAGGAGTGCCGCTGTGCGCTCTGCCTTTTCCCCGTGCACCTTTTGACTCGTGGTCCACAGAGTTTGCCAGTCAAGACTTGTTTATTGCTCAGCCTGGTACTTCCTGTGGCTTCAAGCGATAAAGCTGTACAGCCCGCTTTGTTAGGGGTGCATGGAGCTCCTTAGGAACCGGCAGCTTCTCCCTGCTCGGCTTGTACCTGCCGCCCTGAGGCTAGAGCAGAGCGGGAGCAGCAGTGAAGGGAGGTGTTGCTGTTGAATGAGACCTTGCATCTTGTTTTGACTCCAGGAGGAAGATGAGGAGGAAGATGGTGAGGATGATGAAGAAGATGAAGCTGATGATGGTGAGTTGAATCGTAACAAAGTGCTTGCAAAGCTGCCTCAACGATCTTGCACATCTGCTGGTTTTGCAGAGCTTCCCAAGCTTGCCGTGCTGTTGTTGCCTGCAGCTTTTCCCTGATAGAAAGTGTGGTGTTTCTGCGTACGGGCACCGCTGGAGCTTATGCCCAAGCTGACTATTGAGCAGTGGTTATAATGAAGGGGTTGCACAGTGGTGATGGGGAAACAGCCTGCCGTGCCTGCTCGTACCCACCAAGCTGGGTACGTCTGCCAAATGTGAAAGAGGCAAATTGCCTAGAAAACCAGTTCTAAGCAGCTTGAGCTGTTAGTCCGAGCAGGAGCAGGGCTTCTGTCACAGAAGCTCACGTCAGCAGCGTGCGTGAGGAGATGCTCTGGGAGACACGTTCCTCTCTCCTGTGCTCTTAAGAGAGGAGAGGAGACCCGAGCTGCTTGGCTTGAGTCCAGACTTCTCTGGTTATAACAAACTGGAAACACCTGAATGGATGTTGGCAGAATATGGTGGCTGGTGTGACTTCGCATGAGCTTGTATGACCTTGGTCAGAAGTGACTGAATTCTGCAGATGCTATGTTTTTGGGGGTCCTCAACAACAAAAAAAAAAGCGAAATTTTCAAGCAGCTGTTGAAATGTGGGATATTTGGAGGGCATAGAAAATAGTTAATGTCTCCTGCTAGTCCAGGCTTTTCTGGGTGCCACAAGGAACTGGGCAGAGCGGATCTCTGCTCCGTAATGGTGCCAGTCTAGTCTGTGCTTGTTCACCAGCAAGCTGTGGCTGACGCGGCGTGAAGCCACGGTTCAAATGCTGTTCCGCAAGACTGAACAGAGCTTCACGCTTCGCCTCTTTTTGCAGACCTTCCGCGAGGGGAAAAGAGAAAACGAAATCTAGAGGATGAAGGAGAAGAAGATCCAGAAGAGGAAGAGGATGATGAGGATGACTGATCCGAGCAAGCCAATCAGTTTTACAGACTATGACTGTGCTTGTCTTAACCTCCCCGTTGTGTCTATGTGAGACTGTAAATCCCCGTCTCCCGTTCCTCCCCCCTTTGTATGGCTGCAGCATCCACAATATATTTTTTTAAGATGTAGAATACTGTAGGCATTCAGGGGAATCTTCCATACAAGGCTCACTTTCTCACAACTATCTCATGACCAAAGGCTTTCTCCGTTCTGTGGTTTGTGCAGCAGTTTGCAAAAAAAAAAAAAAAAAAAAAAAAAGAATGAAAAAAAAAAAAAAAAAGAAAAAAAAATGTCCTCCTCCTAGGGTATCTTTCGTGTCTGAAATCAGCCTTGCCACACTGGACCCAGAGCTCCAGCCCAGCTCGCCACCCTGCCTGACAGCGAAGAAGGCGTGGTTGCTGTCCACGTGCCCTCAGACCAGCTTTCTGAAGACGCTTGAGCAGTGGGTGCAAATCTGGTTCATCTAACTGGACTCGCAGCGAATGCTCCCTGAGCTCTCTGATCAGAAATAACGGTGATGTGATCTCTGGAGATGCTTGAAGATACTTTAGTGCTGGGGATGCGGGGTGCCTGGGGTCTGGGGAGGGGGTGGTTGGCTGCTTGCAAGACCTGGTACCTCTGACGATGCACCTTGCAGTAGCCCTGCACTTGCTTTCCTGTTTTTTTATAAACTGGAATATTTTTCCCGGTGGCCACCTAATGACTTTCACTTGGATGTCCAAGTAGGTCTCATTTTTGCGGCTGTGAGCGTCTTTGCTGTGACGAGGCTTCTCGTCACCCCGTGGCGGCCTCTGCCTTTGGGAAGAGATAGGAAAGAGCAGGTTAAGGGATACTGCGCTTCTGTCAAACTCCATTTCGCACTGTACAGAACCCGTTCAACCAGTATCACTGTGATGCACCTAACTCGGCGTTCCCCGGGAGACCGCGTTAGCCTCTATGTTCTCAGGGTCCTTCTGCTAGCCAGTACCAGCTGGACGGTTGCCTCAGCGCTAGCCTGGTGTACGCATCCTCCTCCTCCTCTTTCCTTTGCAGCCTGGAGAGAAGTGCATCGATCAGAAATCCAGCTCGCTCCCGCTCGTGTTTGAGCTCCGCCGGAGCGCGGACGGTGCCGCAGAGCACGCGTCCCCCCCCACCCTGCGGCGGCTGGAAGGGGAAAGGGGGGGCATTCAGCCAGGTCGGGGGTCAGCTCTCCACCAGAGGGTTGCTGACCCCTTACCCGCCCTTCCTCTGCCCGGAGCCTGCACATCCGTTACCTTCTGGGGGGAGCTGCCCCCGTGGCATCCGAGGGACGGTAACTGCTGGGTGCCGGAGAGCCGTGCTGGGGCGGGAGTAACCGCTCTCCTCCCGCTGTTGGGGCTCTCCACGGGTGCGGGCGCACTGGCACTTCATGGCGTTCGCCGCGGTTGCTCTGGGCAATCTGTCGGCACCCGGTGCTCGGAGGCGAGACTCGGCGGCAGTTCCGTCGGAGGAGCGGTGTGTGTTGCAGCACATCCGAGTTTCTGTTGCTTTGTTCTGTTCTTGCTGTTGTCTTTTGCTTTGTACAGTAGCTGTAACCATTCGGAGAAGAACTAGTCCTGTAAAATGCAAACTGAGTAACTTATAAATGTTAAAGGAATTTTTAAAAGAAATTTCAGAGCAGCAGTTACTTCTAATTTTTCCCTGCATTTTTAGCAGATTGTATGGATTTTATATTAGCCTAGTAACTGTCAGGTTTTGATTGGTCAGACTAGTCCCAGAAATAAGGATCTCCAGCCCTTTTGTATCTTTTGTTACAAAATTTGGATAAAACTTTTAATAAAGACTTCAGTTTTTAAAAATCTATTGCCATGAACGTTGTCTTTGCTGCCTCTGCTCAAGGAACAGGAGCAGGGAGCCGCAGCCAGCCTGCAGGAATAGTAGGTGGAGATTTGGGGACCTGCCCGCTGGCACGGGGAGGTTGAGGGAGTCCCCCTGCCGAGTTTTAGGGTGGGCATCTGCGTTCTGCCCCGCAGGAGGAAGCTGGGTGTTGGGGTACAAACACGAGGCAGGGAGCAGGCTGGGCAGGGGGCCTCAGGGCAGCTGCCTTCTACTGGGGCTGGAGGGGTCCAAGCTGTGCCCGACGCCGTGGTGCTCCCCCCTCTCTGGGGGCTGGAGGGGTCCCCTTGCCGTGCTGGGGTGCGTGCTCCTGCTCGGCCTCTGTAATGAGTTGCTGCTCCATCAGGTCTCAGCAGCTCGGAGCTTCAGCTCAAGCTTCTGGCTTCAGCGCATCTGCTTCCCTGCTCAGGGCCTGGGGCGAGCGGGGGGCCGTGCTGGATGGGGGGCAGCCCCAGCCCCTGCGTGGATCAGAGCAGCGCTGTGGCTGTTCCCAGCCCTGCTCCTCGCCGCTGCCTTGAGGGGCTGCTGTGCCCTGGTGCTGCCCGTGCAGCTCCCCCGCCTGCCCAGCCCTCGCCCCTTGCGTGAGGGGCCCCCTGCTTTCAAATACAGCCTTGTTGCCCCCTCCCCACCCAGAAGTGGGGGGGCGGGGGGAGCTGTGGGGCTGCCCCACTGCAGTGGGGAGCCCTCCTGCTCACTCTGACGCATGGAGGCAGCAGTGCTGGAGCTGCAGCTCCATCTGTCCGGCCTGGTCTGCCTGTTCGGCTGGCTCTCCGCTCCCCCAGTTTCTTGTCATCCTCGTCTGAGGCCGATGTTGTCCCTGGCCAGTGACTCCCCGGGCTGCAGTCCCCTCTGACACGCTGGGGAAGGTGTCGAGGCGAGGTCACCCAGCACAGGGGTGCACAGGAGTGAACCATGGCGGTCTGCGATGCTGCGCGCCTGGGTGCGGGTTTGCAGCGGGAGGAAGGCACCTCCGCCCCGGCCAGGCTGCCTTCGGCCCCTCCTGAGCCAGACACAGGGCAGAGCTGCGGACGCTGGGGCTCGGTTTGTGCCTGGGGTGAAAGGGGCTGGGACAGGGGTGAAAGCCAGGGCTGAGCTGGGGGAAAAATTCCCCGGGGTTTGTGTCCCCTCCTGGGGCTGCTGGCAGCGCTGACCCCGGGGTGCACAGCAGCGGGGTGCCAGCACTCCCGTCCCCTGCTCTGGCAGCCCGGGCACTGGCACGCGGCGGCACGCATTCGCTCAAACCAGTTTGGTGCAAACTTTTCACTTCGCTGGAGCCGGCACCTGCACGGGCTAAGGGAGACCTGGGGAGCCCTGGGGTGGGAATGCATGGCTCGCAGGGCTCCCATGGGGGGGTGTGCAGCCCCCCAGGACTGGGGACCAGGGCAGGGAGGAGCCGTTGGGGTGCAGTAGGGCCCTGTTCTGCACTCGCTGGCCAGTGCTGAGCCTCCTGGCACCCCTGCCTGTGGTGGGGACGGGCACGGAGCCTGGCGCGGCGCTGGAGAAAGGGTCTGCGCGCCTGCCCTGGTCTGGGGGCTGGGATGCCGCCGGCACAGACTCCAACGCCTCCACAGTTTGGGGTGTGTTAGAGGGGCTGCAGGGTGGGAGCACCCTTCCCCAAACCTTCCCCTTCCCCAAACCTGCCCCAGGAGGGCCACGCTGGGACCACACTGCTGGCACATCCCCCTGCACCCCACCCCACCTGCTCCCTCATTTGGGTGGGGGGGATCCTTAGGGGCAGCACCGCTCCCCCATCGCCTGCAGCCGCCGCGGGGATGGACAGAGGCTCTCCGGCTGCCGCTCCTGTACAATTCCCATTTATTATTCCAGACCTCATTCCAGAGAAGTCCACTAACTCCTGAGCAACCTCTTGGGCTCCCCCTGGCCCCAGAGCCCCCGGAGCTGAAGCAACAAAACCTTTAGGAGAGGGAGACATGGGGTTCCAGGGGGCTTAGAGTTTCCAAAAATAAAAGGGAGCGCAGAAATCCAAGAGAACAAAACATCCCCGGCTTTGCCACCCCGCGCTGGGGGCTGCTCCGAGTACCCTGGCACGGGTCCCTGTCCCAGCGCAGTGGCACGGGGCTGTGCGGTGCCCCCCTGCCCAGCTTGTAGGGAGGGATGGGGAGGTGCGGGAGCATCAGAGCTGGGAGTACAGGGAGTTCTCCATCTCTGGCGTCAGCTTGGTGTGGAAAGAGGCGAGGCCCACTCCGAAATCTGCGGGGAGAGGGAAGAGAGCTGTCAGCACTACGGCTGAGCCCCGCGCACCCCAGCTCCCGCGGGGGGCTGGCCCCCTGGTGGGGGGGGACAGGGGGAGAGCACACCGATACCCCCCACCCTGGGGCATCACTGTGGGCCCAGTGCCCACCCCAGCAGCCGGTCACCCACTTCCAGGGGAGGGGGAGTGGGGTGCATGTCGTCCATGCAGGGCTGTTCCCCATGAGCATCCCGGCGGGCGGGGGTCCCTCCCATACCCATCTCCGCGTCCAGGCGCCCGGGCGGCGGGGGGTTCTTGCGGTGGTCCTCGATGTGGAGGGTCATCTCCTCCCGCGAGGCGGTGGAGTAGGGGCACTGTGTGCAGGTGTAGCGGCCCCGCGTGTGCTCCCACACGATGCGGCTGTTGGAGGAGTGCCCTGCAACGACGGGCGAGGAGGGAAGCAGGGGGCTCGCCCGCCAGCCCCCCACCACGGGGCAGGCGGCCCTGGGTGCTGGTTGCATGGTGCCGAGTGCCGCGGGGCTCGGGCGGGTGGGTGCTACGGGGGCAGGAGCCTCCTCGCTCCGAGCCCCACATGCACGCAAGTCCCCTCCCCATGGAGGGGAACCCCAAATCTGGGAGCAAGGAGAGAGGCAGTGCCCCCCCAGCTCTGACCTCCCTCTGCTCGTCGCCTCTCTGCATCCCACGCGGCAAAGGGCAGTGGGTTCCAGCCCGGCCTCAGGGCTGGGGCAAACCGGGGGGGCTCGAGCCCAGGAAGCTGCTGCAGCCCCTTCTCCTGCTTCTGCCCGCGGGCACCGCAGGAGCCAGGCACAGCAGTTCCCGGGGGGGGCGCAGCTGGCAACCCCCCCAGTCTTCAAGCCTGCCTGGGCAGCATCCCCTCTCTGTGTGGCTCCCGAAAACAAGGGAGCCCGCCCTCCCCCTCTGCTCTCTGCAGAGCACGGTGGCACCCTGCGGGGCCTCTCCCAGCCCCTGCAGCCCCCCTCTGCCACCCACCACCCCCCCCAGTGACAAAGCAGCCCCCAACCAGTAGGTGCCAAACTAACCTGGAGTCACTCCTGAGCCAAAGCATGGGAGGAGTGGGCTGACACTCACACCTGCGGAGGGAATCGAGGGGCAAGACAAACATTAGGTCTTCCCCTCCCTGGGAAAGGGGGACGTCGGGGGGCAGGCATGGCCCGGCACCCCCAGCACACCGGGGAGCAGCAGGGCCGGGAAAATTTGGAGGCTCGTTTTTTTTTTTTTGTTTGTTTGTTTTTTCCGGTGGTTGCTGGTGCTTTCTCCAATTGAGCATCCTTGCGGGTGGGATGGAGGGGTGGGGTGGATGTGGGGTGGGGCTGAGGCGGGGGGCCGGGGCAGCCCCGCACGGGGCCGGGAGGAGGGGGATCCTCGGCTGGCGGACGGCGTGTCCTCCTCTGGGAGCTGCTGGTCAAGGCGGGAGCAGAAGAAGGTTTGCCCAAACGGCCTCGCGCGCTCACCTTGGCTTTTCTTCCAGACGGCGTTGGAGACGGGGGGGCCGTGGCCCGGCGTGTAGGGCCGGAGGCGATGCTGCGCCGAGGGCTGGGGCAAGTTGTAGGGCGAAGGGTGCACGTAGGACAGGAAGGGCCCCGCCACTGAGGACGGGGCTGGCCCCGAGAACCGAGTCAAAGACGATGGCCCAAAAAGGTTGGGCTCCAGCAGCGGGAAGGGGTGGGGGGCTGACGAGACCAGCGGCAGCGCCTCCAGCGAGCCGGGCAGCTCGGGGAGGCTGGTGGGGAGCGCGGCGGGGGCCGCCGGGGCAGTGTCCGCACCGGGGAGGATGGCTTCTTTCTCCGAGGGCTGGATAAAGCTCGGGAGTTTGGGCAGCCCCTCGGGTGGCTTGGCCGGGGGCTCCTTCTCCAGGGCAGAGGTAGCGGGCAGGACGGGCTTGTCCGTTTTGGGAGGCGGCGCGGGGCTGCTGGCGCTGTCGGAGCAGACGTGCAGGTGCTTGAAGAGGGAGCGGTGCGTCCGGAAGCGCAGCAGGCAATTCTCACACCTGTGGGGGCCGGGAAGGCGGCGTCAGCGGCCCTGCTCCCCTCTGCATCCCACCCCCTCTCCCCATCCCCGGGGTCTGCAAAGGTGGGACCCTGCGCGCTCCGGGCTGGTTGGGAGCTGCCAGGTGCCCCCAGATGGGAGGTATCCAGAGGCACGGGACGGGCACCAGCGGGACTCACTTGAAGTAGCGGTTTGGCTTGTAGTGCACCTTCATGTGGGCCATGAGGTCCTGCATGCTGGGGAAGGTCTCCGTGCAGCCCGGCGTGGGGCAACGGAAGGTTTTACCTGAGCAAAGACACGAGGCAGAGAATCAGCACCAGCCCGGCTCTGCCGCAACCCCTGGGGCCGGGGGCAGCCCCACTGGTGGATCTCCAGCACCTCCCACGCTCTCCCCGCTCCCAGCATCTCCCAGAGGCAGAGGCACCACCAGCCTCAGCTTCAAGCCCTGTTTTGTCACCTCCCAGCCGAAAAAGGGCACCCTAGAGCGGCGCAAGGTGTCCCAGCCTTACCCTCGAGGGACTGCGTGGGTCTGTAGTGGACCTTCAGGTGGTCCATCAGCTCCTGCATGCTGGGGAAGGCCAGTTTGCAGCCGTAGCTTGAGCACTGGTAGTGCTTCCCTGGAGGGAGACAGATCTGTCGGCCTCGGCCCTGCCCCAGCCGTCGCCGTCACCCCCCCGGGGCAGGGCCGGGGCTCGGCTCACCTGGGACAGGTCTACGCTTCAGCGGGCGCGGGTCCTGGGCTGGGGTCCCTCCGCTCCCCGCCACTGGCGTCGGGCCACCGGGCAGAGTCGCTTCGCTGCAACCTGCCAGGGAGAGGCCGTGAGGCAGCGGGCAGCGGCGGCCGCGGGCAGAGCCGGCAGTGCAGGCAGCGCCAGGCCCAGCGCCTGCCTAAGCTACGTCCCTCTTTGCCCTCCAACCTTGCTGGACATGGGGTCAAGCAATCGGGGGGGAACTGGTGGGGTTTGGCTTGGAAGAGGCTGGAGAGGCAGGAGCTCCCCAGGGTGGTTAGAGACGGGGAGGGGGTCTTTGCTGTAGAAAAAGCTGCTGGTATGAAGGCAAAGCCTGCTGGTGGCTCGACCACGCTGGGTGATGCCACGTGCGCACCCACGACCCCCTCGGGGTGCTCCCCGCCACCGATGGGGTGGGACTCGGCCAAAGGGACCTTGCAGCAACGGGAGCGCTGACTCGTCCTGCCCCGGCTCCTCTCGGCAGCCCCTCTGCGGCACAGGGGACTCACCTGCCCCCTCTCCGGTGTATTTACCCCCCGGGGAGAAGGTGGGCACAGCCTCGTCCTTCTCCGTCTTCATGGCCGGGCCGGTGGCGGGCACGAGGCGAGGCGCGCACGCTGCCAACGGTGGCTTCTCCTGGCGATGCTACAGCGAGCACAAGGGCGAGAGGTTAAATACCAGCAGGAGCTCCCAGCTTCACTGGGGCTTTGCAGCCCCTGTAGTCAAAAATTCCCCCCCCTACACCACCAAAACCACAGGGACCCCCCACCCCGCAGAGCGACGCAGCAGAGATTGCAGGAGCCGCCCCCGAGGGTCTCGCTGGACGCTCCCCCCATCCCCAGCTTTGAAAGGATTTCCAGCCAAGAGGAGCAGCAGGTCCTACTGCACGACCGGGGGCATCAGCGAGCGGGGCCTGCCGGGCTCGTTCCTTCACATGCGTGACATCAGCTGGTCCCCAAAATTAAATTGGCTCGGCCTCACGGGGCCTGGGTACGAGGCTTCGACACGCAAAAGCCAAACGCCAACCCCCAGCGCAAAGCACCCGAAAAGTCCCTCACTTTGGGAGCTTGCTCAATAGTGTCTTAATGTCAAAGTTAAAAAGAAAACAATAGTAGTAGTAGTAATAATAATAATTATTAATTATTATTATTATTATCTGGCACTGGGGCTGCGGAGTGGCTGCATCACGCACGTCCGCAGGCGGTTAGACGTTTCCCCACGAGCTCAATGACTCCCAACGCAAATCTCCCTGGGGATCGACCACATCCATCCTGCCTGCCCGTGCCGCGTCTGCTCCAGAGGCGTTTTCCCAGCTTTTTCCGCTCCAGCCCGGCTCCCAGCCGGTCGCACGCAGCGGGGCAGAGGCGGGCTCAGTGGCTGCCGGGATTGCA
Organism: Chlamydotis macqueenii; assembly: GCF_036417535.1. Classification (NCBI taxonomy): domain Eukaryota; kingdom Metazoa; phylum Chordata; class Aves; order Otidiformes; family Otididae; genus Chlamydotis; species Chlamydotis macqueenii. The sequence continues at coordinate 2,164,935 of NC_141581.1, read as the reverse complement.
ACCCAGCGGGTTGGGAAATCCGTGCGGGATTATTTCTCCAGCTGGCCCCAGGCTTACGGCTTTGTTTGGGGGTTGCATTGCTTTTTTGTTGTTGTTGTTTTTGTTTTCTCAGCTTGGTGGTTTCTGCCGGCGCTGCGGGACGCGACCTGCACCAAGGCCGGGACTGGAGATGGGATCGGCCATGGAGCGGGGGGGTTTGGGGCAACACCGGGGCTGATGGCGTCCCGGGAGGGGAAATTCATCCCGGGCTGGAGGGGCCGATCCGCTCGGTCTGCACGGAGCCGGGGCGGGGGGCAAACACCGCACAGAAAGCTGACGGCAGCTTTGATGGAGCTTTGTTTTATCGAGGGGAGGAAATGCAGCTTTGCTGGGAAAAAAAGGTCTCAGGAATCTTCTTTTGCAGGAGAAAGCATTCAGAAGGTCAAGGCAGGGCTCTGCCTTCCTGCGCAGCCCGTTGTGCAGCGTCCCTGCGGCACGGCCACATTTCGATGGCCGGCCCAGAAGCTCCGGTGCTGCCGGAGCATTTCCTGGCAGCGCGAGTCCTCGAGCGGGCAGCGAAACCTCCCCCAGATCCCCGCTTCCCCACCGGAGACACCGACTCCGGATCAATCCCCAATGCTACCGCCTGACCCCAGGGCCTGCTGACGGTCCCTGGCGCACCGATGGTCTCTGACGGCCTCTGGACGAGGCCGTGAGGGAGCAGGGCGCCCACATCCACTGCACCAAGAGCTCAGCTGGAGCACCGGCCATTTTTTTCAAGTCAGTTTTTCAAGAAACCGGGAAATCCTTCCTCGGCAGCGTCGCAGCAGAGCTGTTGGCTCCCGGGGTGGGGAGATGCTGGTGCTCCATGGTCAAGCCATCACCTTCAGATGCTCCAGCTCGTGCTGAAACCTCCCTCCTCTCCCTCTCGGATGCGCTGTCTCTGTTTCCCGGTTGAGGGTGGTACCCCACAGAGGCGTTTTCAGCTGATTTTTCTCTGGAAAAGCTGGGAAAACGCCTCCTGAGCGGATGCTAACGGGCAGGAACGGTAAGGGCAGGCGGGACAGACGCCGGCGCATCTTGTTGCAGTCAGCACACCTGCGCCCGGCTCACGGCCCCGCCAGCGTCCCGCCGGAGCAAAGCCGTTCACCGCGGGCGCGCTTTTGGCAGCAGACACGATGGCATCACCCAGGCCCTGGTTTTCGGGGAGTCGGTGGCACCTGTGTCATTTTGCTGTCATTTGTCACCTCCTGTGGAACGGCGTCCGTTCTCCAGGAATGTTCCGTTCTGCAGCCCCGAGCGCGGTGCTCTGACCCGGGTGCCACCGTCCCCAACCCCAGTGACCACACATGGCCACCTGAGATGGGACTCCCCCAGCGCCGGGGCAAACCCTGTCCTGGAAACCCAAATCCTGGAGACACCACAAATTCGCTGTCACCCTTCACAGAGTTTTCCTGCTGCAGGTTCAATCTCCCTGAAAACCTGCTGCCACCAAATTCTCTTGCTCCGGCCCCTGCAGTGAACGGGGACCCCAGAAAAATCCATTTTGGGGGGCTGATGGAGATGAGGGTGAGCAGGTCACCCTGAGCAGCCTCCAGTGCTGGTTCAGTTAATAATTAATAAAGCTCGTCTCCCTCAAATAAACCAGGGGTTTATACACAGGAGACAAATAAAAAAATGGGACAAATAATCCTATTTGAGCATCTCCGTGCCTTCTCCAGCCAGAGGTTGTGGAGGCTTCCCGAAATGCAGCTCCTCGGCGGCGGAGATGAGAGACAAAGGCTCCCAACAAGGGGCTCATGTGATCGCGCAGCCGGCGAGCTCCCGGCAGCGCGGAGGGAGGAAGCGCAGGCCGCGACAGCGGCACAGCGAGCCCCCCGCCCGCCCCGGCCGCCGGTCACGGGGTTAAAATGCATGTCGGAAATTAAAATGTGTGTCGTCAATTCTCCCGGTCCTTGCAGACGTCGCAAGAGCTGGGGAGCGGGGGAAGACGCGCCGGGCATCTCCGCCATCCAGCAGCCGCGGTCTTTGCTATGCCCACCGCAACTTGGGGGCTGGAGCAAAGCGGCTGCCTCGGCGTGTTACCCCTCCACCCCGCTCCCAGGGCAAGCTCCCCGCTTTCCGACTCAGAAAAATCTGCCCGGAGAGCCCCGCGGAGCCCACCCCGGACCTCGCCACAGCCGCTGGCAGCGTGGGCACCCACAGAGGCGAGCGGCGAGCCTCGCGCGCAGCCGCAGTGCCACGTTCCCACGGCGGACACGGGGGCAGCTGGGCCGAGGGTTTCACCGGTTCCTTGGGAAACATCTCTTCTTTCGCCCTTCCCCGCAGCGCCACGCTGGGGTCCCCGCCATCCCCCCGTCTCGCTCCAAGCCAATGGGTGACCCGGCCGACGTGTGAACGGGGCAGAGCCGTGCTGCCATTTCCTCGCGCCACCCCAGTGTCCACCTTCACCCGCCTGCCCACGGCCGGCCGATCCAGCGGGCTGCATCAGCTCTTCAGCTGGAAAAACAAAACCCCTCTTTCCTCTCGGAGCCACCTGGGGAGGACGGACCTTCCTCCGGGAGCCCGGACAGAGCTGTCACCGGCGCAGGCGGCCACGGCCTCCGTCGAGTTCACACCGCGGCCAAGGGCGCAGGAGCCCCCCAGCCCCTGACAACACCTCAGCGGCTCCCGCGTTGTGCGGGAAAACGCGGGGAGAGCCCGGCCGCCGCAGCCCCGGGATGCTCGGGGTGGCCTCCCACGGGCCACCCGCACCTGCAAAGGCTGGGGGCTAACGGCTCCCGTGGCTAGCTGTCCCTGCGCTACTAGCCCCACAGGTAGGAACTTCCGTGGCTAGAACCCCCGTGGCTAGCAGTTTCTGCGGCTAGTAGCCCCCCATGGGTACCACCCCCATGGCTAGCAGTTTCCGTGGCGAGTAGCCCCCCATGGCTAGTCGCCCCACTGCCAGTAGCCTCGGTAACCTGGGCTGGTGCCCCCCGCCACGCCTCAGGCAGGGGGACTTAGCCCGGAGCCCCCCCGGTACCACAGCCCCCGGTGCCGGTCCCAGCTCCACGGTCCCCCCCGCCGCGGTACCGCAGCCCCAGGTACCGATGCAGCCCCCGGTACCGGTCCATCCCCCGGTGCCGGTGCCCCCCCCCCGCCCCGCCCCGTCCCCGCACGTACCGGGGCTGTGGCGGGGCCGGCGCCGCCCGGAGCGCGCATCAGCGGCGGCGCGGCCGCGGGGCCATTTTCTGCGCGGAGCTGTCGCGAGAGCGGGGGAGGGCGAGGAGGAGGAGGAGGAGGGAGGGGGGAGGAGGAAGGAGTGGTGCGGAAGGGGGGGCGGGGGGGCCGGTGCCGGTGCCCCCCGGGTGTTTTTCACGAGTGTTTTCGCAGCCCCTCCCCCCTCACCGCTGCCGCCAGCGGGAGCGTCCCGGCCCTCGGAGCATCCCGGGGGTCTCGGAGCATCCCGGGGGTCTCGGAGCATCCCGGGGCCCCTTGGGAAGCCCTGGACCCCTTAGAGCATCCCAGGGCACCCCAAGACTTTTGGAGCTCCCCAAAGCCCTCAGAGCACCCTGGGACCCCTTAGAGCACCCCACAGCCCGCTGAGCACCCCCAGTTCCTTGAAGCACCCTGGACTCCCCCGGGAACGCCCTGAGCCCGTCAGATCACGCGTGGCCCCACGGATCAGCCCTAGGGTCCTTGGTGCTCCCCAGGGCCCTCAAAGCAACTGGAGCCCCTCAGAGACCCCCCCCCAGCCCCTCAGAGACCCCCCCTAAGCCCCTCGGAGCCCCTTGGAGCACCCCAGTGAGTGCCTGAACTGGCCCAGCTCCCTCCTGCCAGCAGGGCTGAGGGGGGGCACCCCACTTCCTCAGCACCTACTGCCGGGGTGCTGCCCCCCGCCCTGGGGAATGGCTGGAAGGTGCAGGAAGGAATTTCCCAGACCCTCAGAGTTTCCAAAGTTGTTTTTTTTCATTAAAATAAAATCAGAGGCTCTGCCTGCTCCCCCCTCCCTCCCCCCCCCCTCAAGCTCTGCAGTGCAAGGACTCCTAAAAACCTGTGATTTACAGGAAAAAATCACCCCAAGGCTCACAGGGGTTGTAAAAACCCGAAATGGGGCGGCCCAGCCACCGTTTGCAGCGTGGGACAGTGGAGAACTTCACATTCCAGCAGCCTCCTGCCCTGTGCCGTCCCCACCCTGGGTGGGGGGGTCCCTGAGCCCCTCTGTAGCCCCCCATCCATGGGGCAGGGGGGGTCTGTCTGCTGGGGCGGGGGGGGTAACCCCAGTGGGGGCTGTGAGAGGGAGGAAGAGGAGGGCTGGGGCAGGAGGCCGAGGCAAGGCCGCGCGAGAGCCGGCTGTCGTCACTTCCTCCGGCCGTGACGCAGGCCGTGGCGCAGGGGGAGCGGGGAACGGGGGCAGGCGGGGGCGAGGCCTGACATGGCGGCACCGTGCGTCCCGCTCCCTCCTGAACAACCCCGAGTGGGACTCAGCCCCCGCCCAAGCCCCGTCCCAGCCCCAGCTGCCCCCCCCCATCCTCGGGGCTCCGGGCAGAGAGGGTTCCCCGAAGCCGGTGTGGCCGAGGATGGTGGTTTCCACCCCAAATGTCAACCCCACAGACGAGATCCCCCCAACCTGCAAGCCAGGGGGGCCCTGGCAGCGCTCTGACCCCCGTCAGGAAAAGCTGCTGCCACTCGGGGGGCTTTGGCTAAGTGGTCCTCGCAGCTTTTCCTGCGGGAATTTGGGGAACAGCGACGGTGTCCCGGTCCCGCTGCACCCCGTGGCCCTGCTGTGCTTCACCGCTGCCGCTCCCGGCCGTGCCGAGTGGCCTGGGGTCGTGCCGGGCTGCGCAGACGCCTGCACCGGGTTCCTGGGGGGGCTGGTTTCCAGATTCAGTGCCTTCTGGAGGGTTCAAGGTGGAGGGAAAGGGGCTGCGTCCGACGCGTGTGTGCCCACGTTCCCAGGCGCAAGGCTCTTGTCACAGGGCCAGCGGGAGCCACGGGTCCGCATTGGGGTGAAATACAAACTCCAGGCTCAATTTTTGAGCCAGACTCAGATTTCCTGAGTCTGATTGTTTACCATAATTATTAACAATAATCCTATTTATACCCCAGAATCACCCGAGCAGTTCCACTCCCAGGGTACGAACAAGCGGCAGAGCCGCTTCTTGCCGCCGGATGGCCGCCATCGAAAGCAGCTGTGGGATTCGGTGGCTGGCACTGGCACAGCTGGCGCAGACCAGGGGGGCTGGCGAGGAAGCGCTCGCTCAATGCCGACGGAGAACCGCTGCGGAGCTGCACCGGCCGCTTCGGCGCAGCCTCGGTGGAGGTAGGGTGGGAGGATGGCCACCTCCTCCTCGCCTCTGGCCACTGCGCCCAGCTTAGATCTTCTGCACATAGTTCCCAGGGAAAAGCCCTTCCTTGCCGTGCAGCCGACCCTTCCACCAGCCGGAGATATCTGGGAAGCGGGGAAAATAAAGAGCCAGGTCAGGGGCGGTGAAGCGGGCACAGCGGGGAGAAGCTGGGCAGGCAGGAGCCCGGCGGTACCTTCCAGCAGGATGTCGATGATGTCCCCCACGTTGAAGCTGAGCTCGTCCACGTCCTGCCCGATGTACTGGTAGAGCGCCTGGCAGCGTGGCACGGCTGCCTTGGGCTGCGGCTTGGGGCGCCTGGCCGGGGGCGGCCGCTGGCTCAGGCTTCGCCGGCGCTGCATGCTGCGGGAGAAACGGCGTTCCCATCAGGGAGGGGGCACCCTCCTTCCCACCCTGCTCTCTCCCATCGACGTGATGCTCTGTGCCTGCAGCTCAAGGTGGGTCCTCCCAGACCAGCGACTGGGAGAACTGGGATGTGGAAGAGCCTGGGAGGTGCAATCCTGCCAGCAACACTGGATTGCCTGGACCTGGTCGGGCTGTCATTGCGTCGAGCGGCTCAGAGGGGAAAGAGCATCTCCTGGGACCGGCAGCAGTGGGAAGGGAGGATGGGATGTGGGGGTGGGAGGTGGGTGCCAGTACAGGACCTACCCAGCCACCCCCTGGTCGGGCACATTGAGGAAATCCATGTTCTGCGTTGACGGAGGCCGTGTCTTCGGCTGGTGGCTGGGGTTTCGGAGGCTAAGTGCCGCAGCCGGTGGCCCCCGCGTCTGCTTCTGGGGTGCCGAGTAGGTGTCCCGCTGGGCCTGGCCGTCGCTGGGTGGGAACTGGGGTGCCCCATTCCTGCAGGTGCCTGCAAGACCCCCTGGCCCGGGGATGGTGCGTGACAGGGGGCCCTCGCTCAGCCAGCACCCCCCCCGAGAGCACAGTGCTGGCTGGATCCACGCCGCGGTCCCCCTCCCTGGTGTCCCCCCTCGGCACCGCCCTCCTCACCTCTGGGTACCGACGGGGCGCTGCGGGAGGGCGCTGGGTACCTGCCGCCACCTCTGCTCTGCGTTGCCCCCTTCCTCGTGGGCTCTGGGGGGACATGAGCCCCCCGTTAGGTGACAGCCCTCAGAGCCAGCTGGAGGGGGGGGTGCTGCTCCCACAGTTTGTACCCAGCTGCACCCAAAATGGCCCGTGCTCCCCCCTGAGCAGAAGCGGGTCCCTCCTGGGTGAAACGCGAACCCCGCAAGGCTGGGGTCCATGCTGGCTCGCCCCGATGTCCCCAAGCCTCCAGTGCTGCTCTGCAGCCCCGGCGCTCCTGTCCCCCCCCCGCCCCCCGGGCGCCCTGGCACTCACTGGCGTTCCTGGGGAGCCCATCCCCGATGCTGACTGTAAGGGTTTTGCCGCCGGCTTTGAGGGTGGCCACGTCGCCCTGTCCTCTGACGAAGGTGACGTTGCGGGTGCCACCACCGCCCCAGCCCTCCTTCTTCACCCGAAACTGTAGTCTGGGGGGGATAGAGGCTGTGAGGCCACAGTGACAGGACCCTGTCCTGCTTCGTCACCTCTCCCAGCCTCCATCCTTACGTGTCCTTGAAGGAGAGGCGCAGCTTGGTGCGGGTGAGCTCCTCGTAGCGTTTGCACAGTAGAGTGATCAGCTCTGTCTTGAAGGTGGACTCCAAGAAATTGTCGGCATCTTTCTCGTGGAGGATGAAGAAATCATCCTGCCTGGTGCTGCGGGAGCAACCCCGGTGCGGGGGTGTCAGCGGGGGGCAAGGCTGGTGGGGAGCTGGGAGCCCCGTTGGGCCTGGGTCCACCCCAAGGAAATTTGGAGAGCGATTTAGCTGGAAAGCCCTGTCTGCAAAGCACTCTGCAAGGAGCCTCCTGCCTATGGCTCCATGCCCTGCATCCTCCACAGATGAGGGGGCCAGCGCCTGGCTGGGGGCACTGGGGCACGGAGAGGCTGGTGGAGCTGACGGGTGAAGTCTGACCTCTTGGACCCCCTCGTGCAGAGCTAAGGGACGCACCTCAGTGAGACTCCGCTCACCGCCTGCAGCTCCACCTTCTTCTTGAGCACCTCCTTGATCTGCCCCTTCTCAGGACCTTTCTTCACCTTCTCCCGCCCGATCAGGTAGAAGTATTTGGGGGTGAGGATGAAGTCCCTCTTGATGGGCTGGGAAAGGACAGGAGCAGGGGGTGAGAAGGTGTTTTGTGGGGGGGACACCAGCCCTGCACGCATCCCACCCAAGGGCAACCACCACAAGCCACAGCCTGGCCCGTCCCAAGCCTCGAGTGTCTCCGCATACCTTGAACCTCCGGTCGTACTTAGTGATGGAGTCGGCGAAGTCGATCCGCTCCCGCTTGGCCAGGAACTGGCGCAGCTCCGGCCGTTCCTCCATGCCCAGGTAATCGCCCACGAAATTCCTGTTAATGCTGTTCCTCCTCCGCTCTTTGAAGTTGTAGAGGATGTTGGAGGCTGCGTGGGACCCCGAAGCGATGCTGGTGGGACAGGGCTCTGCGCAGGGCTCAGCCCTTGGCCCCTGACCGCCTGCCCTCCCAAACCAGCTGCGATTGCTGTGAAAGCCATCGCGTGGACTGTGACAGTGAGACGTGGGTCTCATTTTAATGCCACAGGAGGAATCTGGCTTCGAAACCCATTAATTGCCCTCAAAAAGTCTTGTGCTGTGGGAGGGAGGAACCCAGCTGCTTGCTGTGTTTTCCTCCTTGATTTGTCACCACATGCTTGGGAAGACGCCTGCGATGGGGTTGGGGGGTGGTCACCTTTCCCATCCCTCTGCTAACGCTGGCTCCCAGCTACTCCTCTCCATCCCTTCGCAGGCAACGAAATTCAGCGTGAGACAGCGAGGGGCTTTGGTTTCTGTCCTACAGCCCCTCCCAGGGCTGGAAATAGGAGTGAGAAGTTCACACCCTCCTTTAAGATGTAGGAAAATACCCTGTTCTGGTCCCTCCTCACCCCTTTCCTCGTTAGCATCACAATTATGAGCCTCTCTGGCAGCTGAGCTGTCCCCAGCGAAGGGCACCCAAAAAGGGGTGCCAGTGTGCTGGCGTCCTCCTCCTTGCCCAGCCTTACCCTCCTCTCGCATCTTCTCGTACTTCCGGATGGCGATGTGCCGGCGCCAGGCCTTCTGGATCACTCGGGCAAAGCCGTCAAATTTCCGCTCCCGCATCTCTTCGAGGAGGAAGAGCTGTGGTGGGGGACACGCGGGGTGCTGAGCATGGCTGGTTAGGGACCCCCCGAGACCCCGTGCTGGGTCGCACATCAGCACCCCAAACCCTCCCCAGCGTCGCCTAAAGCGATGCTCGGCTGCGTGCGGCATCCCTTGGGGATGCTGGGGTGCGGGGCGAGGGGTCGAGCTGGGCCGCTTACCGATTCGGGGTTCTTGACAAACACCTTGCTCCGACCCATCTGGTACTGGTCCGGGTCCATGTTGACGGAGTGCAGCAGGTGCTGCACCCCTTGCCGCTCATCCCCGCGCCAGGACGGCCAAGTCTCGGGGGTGAGGATGGCGTAGCTGCAGGGAGAGGGGATGCGAGTCACGGCCGGGCGGCGGGGACCTGCCGTCCCCTGTTGCGGCGGTCGCTCACCGTTGTAGGAATTTGTGGAAGAGGCGGCGGTAGGCGAAACCTGCCCGGCGCACCCGGATGTTCTCCTTCAGCCCCAGATACTCCACTTGGTGCTTCACCCTGCGGAGCCGGGAGGGTCACACTCAGCTGGGAGAGCCACCCAGATCCCTCGGCCGGCGCTTTGCACGGGGATGCCCTCAGCCATGCACACGTGAGAGCTTCCTGGGGCTCAGGATGGAACCTCTGGGTGACACATGTAGAGACGCGCGTGTGTCCCCACATGCTCCTCAGCACCCACTTTGTGCTCCCCTGGGTCCCCTCGTGGTCCCCAGGGGAGGGGGAACCAGCCCAGGGGTGCGGAAGTTGGTCCTGGCCGCACTCCCACGGCTGGATCCCATTCCCCGGGCTCCGTGCGCTCCCTGATACATGGCAAGGGGCCTCTGTTACCTGCTCTCCTCCCAGTCCCGGGGTTTCTTGGTCTCGTTGGGCTTGATGCAGCGGATGTAGTGTGGCGTGCACTTCATTAGCGTGTTCACCAGGTCGTTGGCTTGTTTCTGTTGCAAGGAGCGACCTCTGTAGCATTAAAGGCGGTGGTGGGAGCCCATCACCCTGCTGCTTCCCCAGAGGCAGTTCCTGTCCTGCAGCCTCCGGGACGTACCTTGATTTTGGACCCTGCAGTGGTTGGTCGCCCCTTTTTGTCAGAATCAAGCTTTTCTGGGAAAAGCATCCGGATGAAACCGCTGAAAGGCAGGTGACAGTGCCTGGGTGAGAGCTGCCAGCCTCCCCAGGCTCAGCAGGGTCTCTGCTTCCTGCTGCTAGGAAATCCTGCACTGCGGCCAAGCCCGTCCCTCCCAACTGCCCCCAGGCCCAGCAGGATCGGTGCCGGTGGATGAGCACCCCTCCACCCGGCCCTGCAGCCCCCGGCTGCCGCTGTGCTCGGTGGGGAGATGCTGCTGGTGTGCACGGGGCGATGTGGGATTCTGAGCACCCTGAGTGCGGAGGCTGGACCGGCAAAGCGTTATGGCTGTTGATGATGCTGCCCTCTGCCCCAGCCCGGCCCCTGGGAGCCCACCAAGACTCACTGTTCGCTGCTCTGCATGAGCTCGATCAGGTCAGTGAAGAGCACATCTCGGTTGCGCTCGCAGAAGCCGTTCACGTCGTAGGAGACCTGGGGGCCGGAGGGGTGCTCAGCCCCGTGCCGCTGTGGCCAGGGCGGCGAGGCGCGGGGCGGGGTGCCGTACCTTGCCTGCGTAGTGGTGGATGACGAAGCCGGAGCTCCAGCTGTTGAAGTGCTCGTGGGTGCCCACGGCTGCCTGCAGCTTCTGCAGCAGGGTCTGGTCTGCGCCCTCACCGGTGGCGTGCATGGTGGCACAGACGTCATCCAGGACGCTCATGATCCCGGGGGGGTTCTGGGAGAGGGACAGCGAAGCCATGGGTGCCCAAAGGCCCGATTCCGTACCTGGCTGTGCTCAAGTGCCCTGCGCTGGTCAAAGCTGCTTCACGCTGAACCACAGCTTAGGTGAAGGACACAGAGCTGCTGCACTCCCAGGGATGCTCCCCAGCAGGACCAAACTTCTGCCACCCATCCCTGACAGCACCCAGCCCATCTGACACCCCCCCTCCCCAAGAGACCCTGCCCCAGAGGAGGGGACCCCGCTCACCAGCTTGTTCTCTATCAGGTCGCACACCACCTTGTTGTTGAAGTACTGGATCTGGGTCCACTTGATCCCCTCCTGCACGTATTCCTCCTGGGGACGTGCAGGGAGAGCCGAGTGGACCCCTGACCCTTGGGACGTGCCGCAGCCCCCACTGCTCTGGCTGTGGTGCCGTGACCAGTTGGCGACAAGGGTGCAGGGCGCAGGAATCGGGGTGCTGGTGCAGCCCCCCTACTTCCCCCATACCTGCTCTGCCTTCAGGGTCAGCTCTATGAAGATCTGCTGCAGCTTCTCGTTCACAAAGTTAATGCAGAACTGCTCAAAGCCATTTTTCTGCAAAAGGACAAAAGATTAAAGAGGAGGTGAGGGTTGAGGTGGCTTCTGCTCCTCCCACGGCATCAAGGGGGACCCCAAGCAGCAGAGCCTTTGGGTGCTGCTTCAGGGACCCTTCCTGGGGCCGTCAACTGCCAACAGCCCCCTGTGAGCAGGGAAGGACATTTCCCAGCTGGGTTCCTACAGCAGAGCAACACATACCACATACCTGGAATATTTCGAAGCCGTAGATGTCCAGCACCCCGATGCTGTACTCCTCATGCGGCTTCCGCATGGCCCGGTTGATAGACTGCCAGGAGAGATGGGACGGGTCACCGTCATTGGGGATGTACGGCAGGGAGTGGGTGGCGAGCATCCCCTCCGCACCACGGCCGTGTTCAGCCCAGCCTGTCGGGACCACACACCTCCACGAGGAAGTCAAAGACACGGGCGTAGAGCCCCTTGGCCAGGGCGTCCCGGGTGTAAGCCGCCTGCTCCACGTTGAGGGTGACGGTGATGGACTCGGAGCGGCCGCCCCACTTGCTGTCCATTTTCCTGCTGGTGACCTTCTCGTTGAGGCGGCCCTGGTCGATCCCCAGCAGGTAGGCAGGGAAGGCCAGGGCTGGGCAGAGGGAGGGGGTGGTCAGGGCTGCCTGCTCCCCGTACGCCCCCGGCACGCTGCCTGCAGCCGCCGCCAGATCCCCTGGCCCCGTCTGAGTGCAAAGGACAGCGATGCTGCAGTGAGCAGGGATGTGGGACACGGTCCTCCCTCTGCTCAATCACAGCAAGCGACTCCTGGGATCTGTCCCGTTGCTAATTTAGCTCTAGTCCTGCCATTTGTTCGCTGCCTCAGTTTCCGCACCTCTAAGGTGGGGAAGATGCTGACACTGCCTCTCTCCTCTGCCAGGGGATTTGTGCTATGGAGAGTTTGCAATTCATTGCCAAGGGTCTCTGCGAGCGTCCCCGCTTGTCCCCCCGGAACGGGGTGGGCCAGCTACTCACTGTCAGCATTCTCCACCCGAGCGTAGTTGCCTTCCTCCCGAAAGCTGATGTTTCCCAGGTGGAGGATCCCTGCTACGATCTGCAGCACCAGTTGCTGGTCCTCGCCCCGGATGCCGATGACCATCATGGCGTTCTGGGGGTGCAGGGACCCCGTCAGCCCCTGCCCGGCCGCAGCCAGCTTTGGGGATTCCTGTTCCCAGGAACTCACCATGGTCTCATGGAAGTCACTGCGGTCATCTGTGCCCTCCACCTGGTATGTGTCCGTCTGGTTCAGGTAGTAGTAATAATCCAGGCTCATGATCCCCAGGTTCTGCTGCTGCTCTTGGGACGCCCCTTCGATGAGCTGGGAGAGAAATGGGGGCTGTGGTGATCTGGCCCCCATTCCCTGCGGCAGCCCAGCCGGCCCCGCGCCCCCTGTACCTGGTAGAAGATGTGGAAATTCCTCTCGCACTCGTTCTGGCTGACCACCCGCGACTTCTCCAGCAGGAAGTTGGAGATCTTTCCCCCATCGGGTTCGCCTCCCCGGCTGAACTGGATCTCGAAGTACTTGCCCTGGTCCCGCACAGCTCCCGCTCAGAGCCGCGGCCGTCGGGACTCCTCACTCTCCCCAGCCCTGGCTTCTCTCCCCCTTCTCCCACTGCGCTGGGACCATCGCCGGGATGGATCCCGGCCGTGGCGCTGACCCTCCGCGCCTGCCCTGGTGACTTACAAAGCGACTGGAGTTGTTGTTCCGGACGGTTTTGGCATTCCCAAAGGCTTCCAGCAGCGGGTTGGACTGCAGGATGATGTCCTTCACGTGCTGGGGGCAAAGGAGGGGAGGAGGCTGAGCTGGGGGGCCAGACGTCTGCGCTCCACTGCAGCAGCCCTGCCTTGGGGCCGGGGACAGACCCGGGGCTTTGCGCGCCCCCCGCCCTGGAGCCAGCTCTGCTCTGTCTGCCACGGTCAGACGAGGGGAGCGGGGCTGCGGGGAGCAGCCGGGAGGTGAAGTGATGCACGGTGTTGCGGTGGGGGGCAGCCGTACCTGCACTTTCTCGCCTCCCCCGGACACTTTGGAGATGTAGCCCATGATGTATTTCGCCGCCACCGTTTTCCCAGCCCCGCTTTCTCCGCTGTACAAACGTCAAAGCAGAGGAGTTGTGAAATGGCCCCAGCCAGAGCCGCCCGTCCTGGGGTGCCTGGGGGTGGGATGCTGGAGCAGGGCAGGGGGCTAGGACAGGTTATGGAGGCTGTGGCCTCCCTCCTGCCGTGTGCTCTGAGTGTATAGGAGCGCTAACGCCGGGGACTGGGCTGCTCTGGGATGTAAGCGGGGCTGGAGCAAGGCTGGGCGAGGAGCTGCTCTGGGAGGAGATGTTGGATTTCTTGCTGCTCGATTTTGGAAGGGAGGAGGGAGACTTGGGAGCCTCGAGGGGAAGTCTCTGGCCTTGCCCCACATCCTGACCATTTCCCTTGCAACGCTCAGCCGGAAAGGCGCGTTGCACAAGGCTCGGTCCCTGCCTGGAACAACCCCGTCGCAGCTGATACTGGTGGTCGAGGACGCTGGAGTCCCTCCGGGCACCCCCACACGCTGGGTCAACCCGACCCACTACCAGTTTTCAGCTGTGTTTAGCTGGGATGCCCCCAGCGATGGGGACAGCCAGCCCCCGGCACGGGGTCCCCAGCTGCGTCCCACGTACCCCCTACCTGATGATGACGCACTGGTTCTCCCCGTCGATCAGCATGTTGCGGTACATGTTGTCGGTCAGGGCGTAGATGTGGGGGGGGTTTTCGTACTGAGCCTAAACCAGGGACAAGGACAGCAGCACTGACCACAGAGCAGTCACCGGCCCCCCCCCACCCTGAGCCCCCTCCCCAAACCCCCTTGATTCTGCCCGGGCATCGCGCAAGGCAGCGGCACGTGATGGGGATGAGGAATTAGCTCCTCGCCACGAATGTGAGCTGATCATCAGCTGACGATTGTCCCCATCCTTCCCCACCCCTTTGGAAGGATTGGGATGCCCCCCAGGTGGTTTTTTTGGTGCTGAATTAAACCCAGCGAAGCCCTGGCCGACCCCGCTGGCTGGCGCACAGCAGCCTCACCGCCCCCTGGTACAGCTCGATCTCCCGCTCCGTGAAGTACGGCATCTGCTTGAAGGGGTTGACAGAGATGAGCACCGGCCCGATGTAGGTCTGGGTGGCGGGTTAAGGTCAGTGTGTCCTTTCCCGTGTCCCCCCCTTCCCTCCCTGCAGGCAGCATCGGTGAGAGCTGTCGCCATGACTCGGTGCTTCTCCAGCCACGGGGCCCCAGTGTTTTGCTCCCTCGGCCCCGCAGGGTACAGCGTCCCCTCAGCTCCCTGGCTGAGAATTGGCTCCAAAAGCAGCATTTCCAGCATCCCGCAGCCTCCTGGAATTTTCCCTCTCCTCAGCTGCTCGTGGTCCACTTGCAGCTTTTCCAGCAGAGACAGTTTCTATTTTACAGCCAGGGAGACTGAGGCACGGCAGGGAGAGAAACCGCTGGCTCCTGCCTTTCCCTGGCCACCCAGCCGCTCCGCCGCCCTCGGCCCTTGCCTTGAGCCACCCAGGTGTGGGAAGCGGAGCAGGAAAGTGGGGAACTCTGCCTGGAATGACACAGCAGTAGGATGGAGATGAGCCCCCAGCGTCCCAGGGCAGCTGCTGGGGAGATCGAGGTTGAGGACGGAGCGGTGCCAGTGGGGTCAGCCCGAGCCCTTGATGCCTTGTTTCTATTTTTGGCCCACCTGACAGCGGCGCAGGGGGAAGAGCAGCTGAAGGGCAGGAAGAGAGAGGGGCTTTTCTGAGAAATGCAGAAGCGTGGGGTGTTGAGTCATGGCTAGATGAGTGCCCTGCGTGCGGCAGCGCAAAAAAAAAAAGGAAGAAAGAGGCTGCATAAAAGCAAACCCCAAACACATTTTAAACCCCAAGGCTGCCGAAAAAGAGGGGAGGATGGCTGCGTCACCGCCGGCCTGGGACAGAGCATCACCTTGTAAGGACAGAGCCGCATCTTCAGGAAAACCACAGCTGCTGGCGGCGGCGCGAGCAAGCGCTCAGCCCCGTGCTCAGCCCCTCTACCACCCGAGCCCCCGCCGTGCCCTGCTCTGCCGGGATTTTGTCCTCTTTCCCACCAGAGCCGGTCACACATCAGCAGTGGGGCGCAGGTGAGGAGTCTGTGATGGTGCTGGGGTGCTGAGGGGGCTGCACCCCAAGCAGGCATGGGGTGAGCCAGGCAAGGGCTCAGCGCCTCAAATCGTCGGCGCGCGGCCGCCTCCCCAAACGCACAAAGGGGCACCGTGCAGGGTGCTCAGCAGCGTCCCCTCTGTGATGGGTGCCAGCGACGACAAAAGCCTCTGGGCTGGGGGTTGGCGCAGTGGGGGGCAAGAATGGGCAGGGTGGGAGCTTTGCACCCCATGCTGGCTTCTTGGTGTCTTGCCGTGGTGGCCCGAGACCAGCGGAGAGTGAGGGCTGGCACCTCCTCCCCGTATCCGCAGGGATGCTCCCGCTCCGTCCAGGGTTTGCTGCAGGTGCAGAGCAGCCAGGGCACGCTGTGGGTGTCGGGGGGGCTGGGTGACAGCAACAGGGGACGAAGGCCACTATTGCCATGGGGTCCAGCCCCCTCGGCACCGGCGGGCAGATTTCCAGTGTGCAGGAACAGTGGGAGGCAGCACGTGAGAAGCAGCGCTCAGGGCTTTCTGGCCACAAAGAAAGGACCAAAGCGGGCCCCTGGGCATGGCAGGATGGGGGTCACGGTCGCAGGGTCTCTGCTGAGTGCGACGCAGCTTGGGAACAGTGGCATTCCCCCAGCCGATGCCAACCTTGTCCTGCCACGGCGTGGGGATGGGATGCAGCCCCAGTTTGGCCCACGCCCTGGCAAAGCCTTGGAGCACAGCCCTGCTCCTCCCTGGCCCTGTCCCGCCGCCCCAGGAAGGATACAAAGATGTAATCGTCCATAAAACGCTTCTTGAGGTTCTCCACGATGGCCTCCTCGGAGATCTTGGAGAGCAGGACCATGTCGTCCACGCCGCTCTGCTTGACGTTGTGGCTCTGCCAGTGGAAGCGTTCCTTGCTGCCCTGCGGGGACACGGCCACAGCCACTGCCTCGGGGCCACCACGCACCCGAGCGGGGCCATGGCCCGGGTCTGACGGCCTGGAGGGATGTTTGTACCATCACCCCTGCTCCGTATGGGGGTAACGAAGGACTAACGGAGCCATTACAGCACAGGTTTTGCTTATGAGTCAAACTGACAGTAAAAACAACCCTGGGGGAAGGGCAAAACTTGCAGCTGGTGGGGGAGTCCCCAGCATCGCTCATCTCTGCGCCCCCGCGTCCCCTTTGCAGCAGGGCAGAGGTGCAGCTGTGCCCCCATCGCCCCTTCCTCTCTGCCCAGGGAGACGCCAGCGCCCGCTTTCCAGCCACCCCCAGACTGACCCGTCTCTGTCCTCCGGGGCCAGGCGGCAGTGGGAAAACCGGGCTGTGATTAAAGCCCTTGCGGGGCTAAAGCCAGCCTCGGGCTGGGAGGGGAGGGCAAGATTTCACCGTGCAAAAAGAAAACAACCTAAAGGCCCCTGGTCCTCACTGCGGCAGGGGAAACCTGCTGAAGGCAGCGTGGTGCCTGTGCAGCCCCCGGCGCGGGGCGCGGGAGGGGACACCCCATCATCACCCCCACAGCTCCTCTGCGCCTGGCCCGTGGCCCCCATGGTTCCGCTTTCACCCCAGCGCTCCCAGCACCGATTTCACTTCTCTTCCCTCCGTCGCACCCCAGCCTCTTACTCTTTCCATTTCCCTTTTCTTCTCTTCCCCTTTTGCTTCATTTTCCGGCTGGCTTTCAAGATTTTAGGCCTTCACGCGCTCCCGTCTGCCCCTGATTTCCGCGCCACGGATGCTCGGCACAGCCCGACACCATCACCACAGGGGACAGAGGGACCGTCACGGGGTGCAGAGGGGTTCGGCAGCATTGTGCTGCTCCCCTCGGCCACCTCCCTTCCTGCTTGGCTGCTGGGCTTCACAACCCCAAATAAAATCCACAGCCACCTAAACTCCAAGCGCAACTCAAGCCCCCAAATCCAGTGGAGAAGCTTTTGGCTTTGCTGTCCTGCTGCCTTCCGTTGGGATGCACGGACTTGGGTCGGCTCAGGGGGCTCGGGAGGGGATGGGGGCTGCTCATGCAGCCTGAAACCACGCAGGGAATTTCTCCTCTTCCTCCTGTTTGTTGCTTCTAGGCTTTTTTCTCACCTCATTCTCTTCCTCCCCTCCATCCTGACAAGCCCCTAGAAAGGCCACCCAGAAGAATGCAGGTGGGCGCTCCAGGTCACCGTGCTGTCACCCAGGGAGCTCTTGGTGACCCCAGCTTCAACCCAACCTGACCAAAACCTCGTGTTTCACAGAGACAAACAGGTTGGGAGGAGCCTGCGCGGAGCCGCGGGCTCTGTTCCCTGTCCCCTGCCTCCATTGCCCCCAGTGCTTCGGCGCAGGCACCCCAGGCTCGCACGGCTGGTTACGGCATCAAATTAAGGCAAATATGAGCATATATTGTATTGCAAGTTCGGCGCTTTTGAGCTGACACCTGCAGTTTCTCCTTCGGTCAACCAACTGCTCAGCGCTGTCAGCGGCAAGCGCGTGCCTTCATGCCACCTCCTCTTCCTCCCAGCACAGGTTAGGTGCTTTCCTGGCTCAGCCAGGGCACCTGATGCAGCACAGCTGCAGGGAAAACACCGGCTGGCGGTGAAGGAAGGTTTTGTGGCCAGTATCTGCAGGGCTGGGGTTGTTTCCACCCTGTTTCTGGGAGTACAGAGTCTGCCCGGCTCTGAGAGTTGGCACGGGGGGTTGCGAGGAGAATGAAGGGGAATGACGCCTTCAAAACCGCAGCGTGGCTCGAGCTCAGCGCCCAGCAAACCCTTGCAGGACAAGGCCTGTGGGCAGCATCCCCGGAGGGAGCTGGGGCACCAAATGGATTTTCTAGCAGAGTTTTGGGGCAGCAGCTCCTCAGCTGTCTCCTCTGTCCCAGGCCAAAGTGAGGGGTGAGCCAGAGAGCAACGGCTCACAGCCACTGCCGCGGGGGTCTGCAGGAAAGGGGACTGACGAGTGGCCTGGACAAAATGTCTCCGTGAGGCCATTTCATCCTCAATGATGAGGGCTGCAGGATGGGGACCCTCACCCTCGCAGCCACCGCCTGGACCCAGGGCCGCGGAGGCACCCGCTGCTCAGGCGAGGACGGCTGAGGCAGGGAAGGGAGCGGCCCTGCAGATTGCAAAACATCATCTGTTTTTCTTCAAAGCTCAGGTCTGAGCCACGCAAAAACCCTGCAAGCCCCAAGTGAGGAGCAGACGCAACTCAGGTTGGCACCTTTTATCTCCAGATAGGGCAAGCCCAGATGCAGCCAACACCTTAAAACCACCGGAAGCCTTGAGCAGAGCAGCGCAGGGTGTTGCACAACTGTCACCATCAGCTCCCAGGCACAGGCAGGCTTTGGGGATGGAGTGTTTCTTCCCATGTTTTTTGGGATGGGCCCTGGCAGGGGTCGGGGTAGTGGCTGCACAGCCCCGTGGTCCTTCCTGAAGCCACGAAACACCTTCAAGGTCTTGGGTTGAGGTGGGGAGGAGGGACAGTGTTTGCATCTTGTGGGGTACAGCATCTGAGCAGCCTCTTAGAGGTGGCAACCGCGACCTTGGGTGGGAGAAGGCTCTGTTTCAGCCTGGCCACCCTGGGCGGAAACGTCTGGGGACAGCATCGCCCTGAGACACGGAGGGAGCAGAGCTGTGGGCTTCAAGACGTGGCTGCAGCTACACTGCAGAACCTTACTCCATGCTTGAGCACCTCCCTGATTTTAAGAGCTTTTATATTCCTCTTCTGCCTCCAGGTCAACTTCCATCTCTGGCCGTCGCCTTTTCGGCAGCCCCGTATCCTGCCCGCAGCCCCTGTTGCCTGCATGTGCCAGGGTGCAGGGTCCAACCCTGGGCCCCGACACCCAGCGGGTCCTTCCTGGCCCTGTCACTCCATCGCTCTCCGCCTGCACCCCGCTCTGCCAGCACTGTGAGCGCTGAAACCAGAAGCGCTGGTGGGAAGTTGGGCCAAGAGGAACACCAGGGTTCTCCTGTAGGCACCGCGCCGGCAACGGCAAAATCAAAACCGCTTTGTCCCAGCCCGGCCTCACCGCCCGGCTGCCTCCATCCTGCTGGGCTCAGCGCTCCCGGGGGCACCAACCCTGCACCCACCCCCCTCCCCAGCTGCTCCCCACCACTGTGCCCTGTGCTGGTGCCTCCCCCAGCCCCAGCTCCTCTCACTGTCCCCAAACCTGGGCAGCATCGTCCCATCCAGGGACACTGGGTGGGCTCCTAGCACCTCCCGGGGAGCAGCAAGGGACCACGACAGGGACAGGACAGGACAGGGCTGAGACAGCCCTGAGGTGGCTGGACGAGAGGGGGACATCCCTGGGGTGCTCGAGGGAGATGGGGGGGGACCTGAGCCAGGGCCCCGCTCGCACTCACCATGGTGTCCCTGCGTCTCGCCCCCGGGGATGGGGCGCGGGGGGCTCCTGTCACCGAGCGCCCGGGTCCATCCCAAAGCACTTTGCTTTTCTATTTCTGCTGCAACTACAAATTGCAACTAATTTTTTTTTTTTTCCTCCTCCCACTTCCTCATTTCATGCCAGGGGTGGGGAGGACGAGGGCGGCTCTCTGCTGCTGCGAGGACCTGGGGGTGGCCCTGCCTGGGCTGACCCCACCTCTGCTGCGCATGGTGCTCCTTGTGCCGGGGGTCACCAACCTGGGTAAGCGGGTGGATGCCGGGTGGGGTTTGGCCAGGGATGCTCAGAGCCTCTGCAAAACCTGTCCCCCCTCCTGAAGGTGACAGATGAGCCCCACTCCAGAGGTGGCCAGTCAGTGCTGGGGGATGCTCTGCTCTAAGGAGCTTTTTGGAGCAAGATGCTTTTGGTTGCTGCCTTTTTTTTTTTTTTTTTTTGCAGGTCTTTTGAATAAAAAAGGCCACAGTTGAGGAAATATTTTGGCTGAAGCCATTTCAGAAAGATGATTGCTGGAGCTGTGTGGGGGATGAGAGCGGGCCTGCACACGAGGGATGGCAGCGGTGGAGTTCCCACCATGATGGCAGACTT
The DNA here is from genome assembly GCF_036417535.1 of Chlamydotis macqueenii. Lineage (NCBI taxonomy): Eukaryota > Metazoa > Chordata > Aves > Otidiformes > Otididae > Chlamydotis > Chlamydotis macqueenii. The sequence goes on along the minus strand of NC_141581.1, from coordinate 2,144,982 downwards.
GGTGCTCCTGCGAACCTGGAACCATCTTCATGCACCAGCCCTGGGTGCAAACACTGCTGTGCAAGCCCTGGCTCACTGCGATGGCACCGCAACGCTGCTCCCAGGCCACGCCTGAAGAAGAGAGTCCATCGCGCTGAGCAGTTCTGGCCCTGCCCAGGACTCTGTCGGCGTGGGCCCGGCGACCGAGAGGATGGGCAGCCGCCTGGCCCCATCGCCCCGGCAGGACACCCCTGCTTCTTGGGTATCAGAGGTGTTTGACGCTCAAGATGTAAGCGAGGGTGTGGAAAGCGGGGCGGTTTCCAGGGAAGGGAAAGGTCTAACGCTACACAGGGACAGCACTTGGCTGCTTTACCCACAGAGATCCCACAACCACTTCTTTTATTTTAACCATTCATCGGCCTTGGTGTTGCAGAGCAGAAGCTGGAGCACTCAGCTCCCACCAGGGCCAGGCCTGGAGGAGAGAGGATATGGCCAACCAGCATGGTCCGAACATAAATGTCTGGAAAATTGTGCAAACGCCAGGCTGGGGGCAGCCACCATCAGGCTGAGAGGCAGCAGGGCTGCGAAGGGTTGCTCTGATCACAGCAGCCGTGGCCGGAGAAGGAAATGGGCCACTCGGAACCGGTGGCTGCTTCACCTTCACCAGAGCAGCAGTTCCTCCCCCAAGCCCACCCGGGGCGGTGGGAGATGTGGAGAGCGGTTCCCACCAGGGTGGGACTGGGCAGGGACAGAGCACCTCAGCTTGTCCCAGGCAGGTCCTGGCCCAGGCCAGGCACCTGGCAGCTGAACAGACCCACGGTCAGCCGTGTGCCATCACAATGTCCTGATGTCACAAACCTCCTCACCCCCCATTGTCCCCTGCCCCCTAACGAGGCAGCCCTGCTGCTGGCAACCACTTGCCGAGCCGCCGGCGCCTGCAGCAGCGGGACCGGAGCAGGGACCTCAGGCAGCCATTGCCAGATTCTGCGTGCCGCGTCGCGACGCCCGAGGAAGCGACCAAATGCAGTGCCAGGGCAACTGCAGGAGCTGCCCAGCCGAAGAGGATGTGTGGAAACTTTTTGGCTGGCCATGCAAAACCGGAGAGGCTAGCACCGATCCCATGGAGGTCGAGCCACCGGAAGATGATGAGGACGCCATGGAGGTTGATCCAATTCCGGGGGGTCTAGCCAAGCTCGACCCAACTCCGACGGGCCTAGCCGGGCACTCCAACGCCGAATGCAGGCTGTGCTTGAAGAAGGGGGCCTGTCACGCCGGGAAGATCTGGCCCCACCCAAGTCTCTACCGGCGCGGGGCCAACTCCTTGGTCGTGGTCAGGTATGCCATCAATCCATCAACGGATCCGTTAATCTCCACCCACCCCTCAGCCTCCATTACAGCGGAGCTTCAAGCGCGGCGTGGGCTCCTCCTGCCCGCCCTGCGCTGCCCTGCTGCCCCCGATACTCACAGGGTGTCTCCCCCCTGCCCTCCCCAGCGTGCAGGCTGCACAGCAGCGCAGGGAGGAGGTGATGCTGCACAGACCGTCCCTGGTGAACAGCCGCCCCATGCTGGGCACGCCTCTCATCAGCAGAGTTTGCAGAAAAGAGAGGATCAAAGCCTACCTGATTTATCTCCTCCTCCAATAAACTTATTTTAACTTTGGCCTTGTCAGATTTTTCTGGGCAGCAGTGGGCGGGAAGAGCTGGAACAAGAACGAGCAAGACTTTGTTGAGGTCTAGCACTGAGACCAGGTCAGGGCTCTGAGCTTGTGAAACTCTTCTTCTGAACACCAGCTCTGTCACCCGCTGCCAGGTTAGGATCACAGCATCACAGAATGGTTTGGGTGGGAAGGGACCTTCAAAGCCCATCCAGTCCAACCCCCCTGCCAGGAGCAGGGACATCTCCAGCCAGATCAGGTTGCTCAGAGCCCCGGCCAACCTGGCCTTGAACGTTTCCAGGGATGGGGCATCCACCGCCTCTCTGGGCAACCTGGGACAGTGCTCCACCACCCTCAGCATAAAAATGTCTTCCTTCTATCCAGTCTGGATCTCTTTCAGTTTAAAACCATCACCTCTTGTCCTACTGGTACAGACCCTGCTGAAGAGTCTGTCCTCTGGTTCTCCAGAGCCATGAGACATGGTGTCCTGGTTTTATTTAGTGAGGTGGGGCTGTGGTGGCAGCTTCTGTAGGAAACTGCTGGAAGTTGTTTCCCCTTTGTTCAGTGGACTCGGCCGGGCCTAGGGGCGATCTGCTGCTGGCCAAGGCCGAGCCAATTGGTAGCAGAATGTTCCCTGATAACACCTCTGCGATAACGTATTTAAGAAGGGGAAAACAGAAAAAAAAGGAGAGAAGACGTGAAGACGTTGAGCCGGGGCAGAGAGGGGGAGGCGCGATCCTTGTGGGCCTTGCAGGCCTCACCCTCTGGCCTCCCGCCGGGCGGCGGCTGGCCCCGACAGCTCGGCCCGGCTGAGAGAAGTGGAGAGGAGATGAGATGTGAAGAGACCCTGAGAGGCGTCTGCCAGCCTGGTGTGAAGGATTTATTGTGAGAGGAACGGCTGCAGACGCCAAAGGCAGTGCAGAAGGCGGGGGAGCAGCAATGCAGCTCCTGGCTGAGGTTCCCCTGCAGCCCGTGGTGATGGCCATGGTGGAGCAGAGATCCCCCTGCAGCCCGTGGAGGCCCACGGAGGAGCAGTTTCAAGGAGGACTGTGGCCCGTGGGAGGGACCCCACTCTGGAGCAGGGGAGGAATGTGAGGGGTTCTTCCTCTGACGACGAAGTAGCGTTGTAAAACAACGCGTGATGAACTGACCGCAACCCCCATTCCCTCTTCCCCTCTGTGCCACTCGGGGGGGGGAATGAGGCAGAGATAATGTTAAGCCCGGGAAGAGGGAGGGGTGGGGGAGGGTATCTTGTTCCCTGTCTCATTCTCCTGCTTTGGTTTTAGTAATAACAGTTTTCCCCAAGTTGAGTCTGTTTTGCCTGTAACAGTAAGTTAAGGATTTTCTCCCTGTCCTTATCTCAAACCTCGAGCCGTTTTTCTTATATCATCTCTCCCTATTCTCTCGGAGGGTGGGGGGAGTGAGAGACTGCATAGTCTGGTCCTGAGTGGGGCTGAACTACGACACATGGCACGAACGAATCGCAACAGGAACCCACACAAGGGATTCAGGGAAGCATCGAGGGTGTTTCAGGCACATAGTTTTTTTTAAACAAACCTCCACTAAAATCATAGAATCATAGAATGGTTTGGGTTGGAAGGGACCTTCAAAGCCCACCCAGTCCAACCCCCCTGCCAGGAGCAGGGACATCTCCAGCCAGATCAGGTTGCTCAGAGCCCCGGCCAACCTGGCCTGGAACGTTTCCAGGGATGGGGCACCCACCGCCTCTCTGGGCAACCCGGGACAGTGCTCCACCACCCTCAGTGTAAAATTTTTTTTCCTAATATCTGATCTGAATGTACCTCCCTCTATTTTGAAACCATCACCCCTCGTCCTGTCACCCCAGGCCCTGCTGAAGAGTCTCTCCCCACCTTTCCTGCAGCCCCCTTTGGGCACTGGGAGCCGCTCTCAGGTCTCCCCGGAGCCTCCTCTTCTCCAGGCTGAGCAGCCCCAGCTCTCTCAGCCTGGCCTCACAGCAGAGCTGCTCCAGCCCTCTCAGCATCTGCGTGGCCTCCTCTGGACCCTCTCCATCAGCTCCACGTCCTTCTGATGTTGGGGGCTCCAGAGCTGGACGCAGTGCTGCAGACGGGGGCTCACCAGAGTGGAGTAGAGGGGGAGAAGCCCCTCCCAGTATTACTGACACAGGGTCCCAAACCAGCATTACCAGTTCCAAACCAGCATTACCAGTAGAGGGTCTGTGTGCCCCTGGGGTGCACCGCCAACCCGTGAGGGGTCTGCCAAGGGGAAATCTGTTCCTCTGTGCCACGTAGCAGCTCTGGGTGGGTGTCCACCTCTCCATCCCGCTCCGGTCACTTGGGTGGCAGGGACAACCCTCCCCTGCGGCCGAAAGCCCTGCGTCAGCGTGAGCACAAGGAGCATTGTGGCGTGGGGCTGCCTGGAGAAACAAGACTGGGACCAGAAGCTGCACCTGGGATCGTAGCTACTCCTTTATTATAAATCATGCCGTTACGTTGCTCCTCCTCAGAGTTAGTATGTTAAACATTTTTCATGATATATATATCTATATAAAAAGGTGAAAACACTCCCTCCCCTCCCAAAACGTCAGAACGGAGCATGGCACCAGGAAGGAAGACAAATGAAGGCCCCGCTCGACAGCCAAACGGGATTTGCTGAGCACCAGAGAAGCTGTGGTCGGCTGCTGAGCGGGGAAAAATGCAGACGGTGGAGCAAGACAGGAGGGCTGGCAGGGCGGAGAGGTCTGCCCTGGGGAAAGAGGGCTGTCTGCCTCCCTGCACTGCACGGACGACCCCCAAGGGGAACAAAACCTGGCTCTGGACAACGTTTCCCAGCTTTGTGACCCAGAAAGGCCTGAAAATAACAACAACGACGATAACAAAAAGCACGTGCTTTGCAGGAATCCCGGTCTCCCATACATTCTGTGGTGGCCCATGGAGTGTGTTGGCCACATTTGGGCTGGAGGTGACCTGGGGGAATTTCAAGCCGGCTCTTTCCCCATCACTGGAGGTCTCCTGAGGCAGAGGAGTGGGTGGCACCGGGACCAGCATCCCGAGGCCACAGCACCACGCGGTGAGGCTGCCTTTGGAGGCAAAGCACCTTTCGGAGGCAAAGCACCTTTGGAAGTAGAGCACCTTTGGAGGAAAAGCAGCCGCGGAGGCCGTGGCGTTCGCTGGGGAGGGCCCTGCCAGGATCAGGCTGACTGGTCCCGAGTCACAGCTCGGCAGTGGGGACACTGTGACCAAGACAGTTCTTGTCCTGCATCTCATCCTCCTTTGCTTTGCTTCCTGCAGCCCGACACGTCCTTGACGCCCGTTAAGTGCCTGCAACCCCGAGCACGCCTCGGCCCTGGCCTCAGCTCGTGCTTTGAGGGCTTTCTGGAATAAAACCCGGTCCTAATAGTGACAGGGGCTCTAAGGAAAAACAGGGGATCACCCCCATCAAAGTAGGTTGTTAAGAGAGTTTGAATGACCCCCCTCTCCCAGTTAAACTGGTGTCACCACTCTGCTCACTGTGACCTGCTCTCCGTCCCTGCTCTGCATGTCCCAAGGGGACAGGACGCACACCAGGAGAACAACCTTCCTGCTCCAACCCCATTCCCCACAGCAGCTCATCTTTGTCCATCGCCCAGGAGTCACAAGCCACACTTGCCACCCAAAACCTCCTCCCTGTCTCCCCTGGGAATGGCAACAGCCCCCAGCGTGCTCAGGCTCCCTGGGGATGCCCCACTGCGGACCATGACGGGAACAGGATGGGGCAGGAGCGGGGCGAATGGAGCCGCTTCACTGGCTGTCTCGGCACCTGCGGGACCTGGGTCTGCTACTAATAAATAACAACGTCAGAATTTCAAGTAATGTCCTCGCTGCCACGCTCTGCCCAGCTTCTCCCTCTCCCACCGCTCAACGACCAGCTCCTGTCACGCCCGGCCGTGGCGGTGTCTGCAGCGGCTGGCAGTGATTTAACTGGGAACCTGCCATCGTGAAGCTCGGGGGCAAAGGGTGCATGTCTTTGGGGGACGGGTGTGGGTGACGCCGGCTCCCAGAGGAAGCACGACCAGTGTCTGTGTTGGAGCCAGGGGAGATTCCCAGGGCGGAAAGGAAGGGCACGGCTTGGTGTCCCTCTGGCGTAGCTTTTGCCTTCCAGTTTTCCCACGGGGGTCGCGCTGTGTCCCTAGTGCCCCTGGCATGTTTTACAGCACATCTGTCGGAAGTAGGTCCGGCTGCAGAACTTGAACTTCAGGACGAGCGGGCAGTAGGCCACCTTGTTCACATCCTTGCACTCTGGATGGGCAACAGAGAGAAGCAGGGTTACAGCTGCCTCGAGAGCGAGCAGCCCCGGGGAGGGGACTTCTAACCAGCCCTCTGCAAGTTCCTTTTGCCCCCCGATGCCCAGCTCCCACGGGCTGTTTGCCAGGAAGCAGTAAGATGGAGCCGTGTGGAAGAACTACTGAGAACTTCACTGCTGAGAGCCTCTCTTTGCCAGTTAGAAACATAGAATCATAGAATGGTTTGGGTTGGAAGGGACCTTCAAAGCCCATCCAGTCCAACCCCCCTGCCAGGAGCAGGGACATCTCCAACCAGATCAGGTTGCTCAGAGCCCCGGCCAACCTGGCCTTGAACGTTTCCAGGGATGGGGCATCTACCACCTCTCTGGGCAACCTGGGACAGTGCTCCACCACCCTCACTGTAAAAAATTTTTCCTAGTATCTAATCTGAATCTGCCTCCCTCTATTTTAAAACCATCACCCCTCGTCCTGTCACACCAGGCCCTGCTGAAGAGTCTCTCCCCACCTTTCCTGCAGCCCCCTTTGGGCACTGGGAGCCGCTCTCAGGTCTCCCCGGAGCCTCCTCTTCTCCAGGCTGAACAGCCCCAGCTCTCTCAGTTTTCAGTTCCTTCAGTTGCTTCGTTTAGCAGGGTCACAGCATGCCAGTTACGGCCAGGGACTGGAGGACACAGCATCAGGTCTCCCCACAAGAGCCTTATCCCACAGTGCAGCTCCTAGTGCCCAGCTCAGGCTGTGGTGGCTCCGATGTCCCTGCACCGCGTGTCCCCGAGGCTGGCAGCACTCCACCCTTCCCTCCCCAGGCCCCTCATCTCCCTCACCTTCAGGGTTGTCCGTAGGTCCCGATTCGCACTTGGTCTCGCACTGCTGCATGCCGGGTGGCTGCAGGGTCTCCACGCAGTCATTGGACGGCTGCCCGGTGTGAGCCAGGCACTGGACGGATCTTCTTTGTTGGCCAAGACCACACTGCGCAGAGCACTGCCGGGAAACAGCACAGCATGGAGCTGCGGTGGCTGCACGGCTTCAATAACAGGGGACCGCACTGCAGGGACCTTACTGGCCTGGTTTAGCGCTGCGACCCTGCTTCCCGAAAAGCTTGGTTTGAACCTCCGGGACTCAGCAAGGGTCTCTCCACCCAGCCCTGAATCACCAGCCCCTCCCAGGCCTCCTGCACCCCGATGTCGCTCGGGGGGTGATAGAGCTGAGGGAAGACCGTCAGCATCGCCCCGCTGTGGCAAGTGGACCAGCAGCGGCCCCGCTTGCAGCTGACCCAGCCCACTTCTGCAGCCCATTGCTCCCACCGCACTGCACTGCTCCCCGTCCTCACTGCCCCACTCACCCCCAGATTCCCATGGGGGCCTCTCAATGACTTCCGTGGGGCCCTGTTAGGTCCAGGAGACTCCCTGGGTCAGCTGTGCGCTTGGGCCATGATCACAATGGCCTTGTGAGCCAAGGTGGGACAAGGAACACTGCCAGGGAGTCCTGCTGCCCCCCAGATAGCTGGGGTGGCCACACCGGGTTCTGCCAGCAGGTAAAAGCCTCATGTGCACTAGGATTTGGGGGCTGGGAGAAGTCTTCTCCTTCGATAACCCCACGGGAAGGATTGTCCCTACCTCTCCCCACTCGCCAGTCACCCAGCGCGGCGGTGGGCAGCGCCGCAGGTTGCACCTCATGCTGGTTGGGGGCTTGGAGCCTTCGTAGCACTGGGAGGTGGGCAGAGTTGCGCTGTGGTCACCACTCTTGCACAGGACAATGCGGTGGCGGAAACCTGGCCCGCAGCTCGGGGTGCACTGCAAGGAGAGAACACACTTGGTGAGGACGTACGGCAAAGAGCGGTGAGAGGCAGCGCTGGCTCTCCCCTCCAGTGCTCCCACCTTGCCTATCTCCTGAGCTACAAGACCACATTCCGCTCTCCATGAGCAGCAGCCATCACTGACGCTCTGGCATACTGGTTGACACTGTTCACCTAAGGACCAGTGCCACCAGAGAGCTGAGGGCTGATGTTAAGCGCTTACCTCAGACCAGTCCAGCGCGACCCACTCTGGAGGGCACGTCTGGTTATTGCAAGGCTCAAGCATCTTTGGCCGTGGATGGGCACAAGAAGCATCATCCAAGGTCTTCTCCTCAGTGGCAGAGATCTTACGCTTGCAGAAGACGTTGCGCGTGCGGACGCCTTCATTGCAGCTTCGGCTGCATTCAGACCAGTTCCCAATCACCCAGCTGGAAACAGGTAAAACAGCAAAGCTTGTGAGGGGCACGGTGGTCCATGGTTGTCCCCATACTCCCGTTCCCTATTCCTACGCTGGCCACAGCCTCCCAGGCAGCTCTGGTTGAACCGCAGAGGAGTTCTACATCTCCCTTTCCCCTTCAAGATGGGGGCAAAGGCCAGCCAGGGAGGGGCTGGGACCACTTCTGAGGGACTGCACTGAGTAGCTGCTCTGCAACCAAGAACCAGATGGGGAGGGCTCTGTTCTGCATGTAGCACAGCCGGGCAGGGAGGAGGTCACGTGACAGAGAGCATCCCCAGCCAACACACCACGTGCTCAGCACATCGCTCACTGAGCAGGGCTCATGCACAGAGGACTGCGCTGGAGACAGGTTTCTGCTCCCCACAGCGAAGCACTTGGCGTGTGCAGGTTGCACGCTGAATTGTGCTCACGAGGGGACACAGAGGAGAAAACTGTCCCCCTTCCCCAGCAGAGCTGCTCCAGCCAGGTCGTGTCACCCCTGGGGACTGCTGCCGGGGACTCTGACTTTGGAAGGGCAGGGAATGGGGAATTTCATGCTCCTCCACACTGGCTTTTCCACCCGCGCTGCCTTGACCTGCTCCAAGCCACGGTACTCACGCCGGGGGGCACGGTTCGGTATTGCACGACCTCTGCCGCTCTGGCATTTTGGTTTCCGGGCTACAGAAATGGTTGAAGACAGTTGAGCCATCGGCAAGTTTCTTGCATACCACAGACTGGATCTGGCTGCCTGCCGAGGAAAGAAGGGAAGGGGAAAAGAGAGAGGGACCCTGAGGCGAACGCCGAGCCAGGCTGCAGGTACGAGCCCCACAGCTCCGCTCCCGCCTGGGCAATGCGACAGGGCAGCCACTTGTCACTGCACCTTGTCAAGCCTGAACCTACTTCTCTACTCCTAACCAAGGCCTCCTCTGCTTCTAACAGCTCCAGAAAAAAACGGATGGGGTGAAGGCTCACCAGCCAGGGCAGGACCCGGCAGAGTCTGCAGAGGATGGAGGATCAAAGCGTTCCAAGGATCTCGTACTCAAATAAACCTCTTCTCACCTTGGTCTTGTGATACCTTCTGGGCAGTGCCAGGGGGAATAGCTGGAACCCAGCTGGATGACAATACTTTGTGGAGGTCTAGCACACAAGACCAGATCAGGGCCCTTAGCCTTAACAGGGAACATTGTTAAGCCTTGTTCTTGAAACTGCCCCTCTCTTCTTCTGCACACCAGCTCAGTCACTCACAGCCAAGTTCCCCAGAGCCACGAGACGTGGTGGAAACTTCTGTGTCAATCCCCACGGGAACCAGCCCAGGGGATTCAGGGAAGCATTGGTGGAGTTTCAGTTCACAGACACACAGATCTGAAGGCCAGAGGGGCTGTGGCAATCAGCTAACCTGTCCTGCGTCACACATACAAATAAATTTCCAGTATAACATGCCACCCTCCATCACCTCCACCACCTACACCTGCGCTCCAGCTGAAAAATGGCATCCAGGTTATTTGCCCTGATGCTCTGCCTGCAAGATCCTGCTGACCGACACCAGTTTGCGTGTGGCTGCGTGCAGGGTGGGAACCTGATAGCTCCTTTAGAGCAAAGCAGCTGCTAACATCCTTGCGCTGTCTCATGTGGCCCAGGCACAGCGTGTGGGAGCCACAGGAGTGCAGAGACGTGTCCCTCCCCAGCCAACATGGGGTCAAACCTCACCCCCTGCACACAGCACGGAGCATTTGGTCCACGGGGTGTAGTGCCAGGAATACTGGTTCGAGGCATCCCTGCCGATGGGCGCGTTGAACTTGTACCGGATCCCCTGCAGCTCTGTCCGCACGAGAACCTGCAGAGAAAGGCACCACCAAGTCATCAGTGCCACCACAGTCCAGCATGGACTCAACCCCTCTTCCCTTTGCAGTCCCTGCCAGCACTGACACGGCAGCCACCAGTGATGAGAGTGGTGCAGCTGGGAAGGTGACACGATCAGAGATGAAGCTCCCATGCACTTAAAGACTGAATCATTCCAAAGCCTGGCAGATTAGGGAGGCAGACATGAGCTTTGAGCCCAATTTACCTCTGATCTCTGTGCTTTACTCTAGACAGCAAGGACAGAGGCTTATTGGCTCCAATTCCCACATCACAGCAAGGACTCTTTAGCCCAGACCAGGCAGAGGTATGAAGGAACCATTACCAACCATGACAAAGAGGGTGACATTGGTGGGTCCCAAGGCCTCCAGGGACTCAGGCTCCTCTGGAGATCTCCTGTAGTGGAATGTTGTGCCTGCGATGTCAAAGCGCCGCGGGGGATCGATGGAGAGCTTCCCGTTGATGTAATACTCGCCGCTCTCCCCTCTCAGTGCTGCGAGGACAGGGGAGGAAGGGTTAGAAGAGAGGCCGAGGGGAATAGGTGGGGTGAAAAAAGCAGGTGCCTAGGTCAGGGTCACAAAGTCACTAATGCACCCAGCATCTTGTCTCAGCCTGCCTGCCACCTCACCGTGGAAGGACGATGCTGTGGGGAGCTCAGCTACCCACCCGGGGTGCTGATGGGGACACCTGGCAGTGTGACAAGCTGTGGTCGTGAAGCCACGCTCAACTCCAGCTGTGGAAACTGGGTCTTGCCTCCTGGGGCTACTGGAGGAGGCTGGTCCCCAGGAGCCTGGCTGTGGTTGCCCAAGCGAGTCACTAGAGGGGGATCGGCTCGCTTGCTCGTTCCTGCTCGCATTCCCACGCTCTCCCTGCCACCAGCACCGCGCTGGCGCCCAGCTCTGCATCATTCCTGGCAATCACCCCACTGCCATGATGCTCTGGGGTGGGGAGGATGCTTCCTACTGATGGGGATGGAGGATGGAAGATGCTCCCTCCCTTCCCACCGGGATGCAGGGACAGATCCTGGAGCGCAAGAGACCGGTGGCAGCAGTCCGTAGAGATCCAACCTTGGGCTGTGCCTCCAGCGCACTGAAATCCAGTTTGGATGGACGCGAGGAGTTCCCAGTACACCTGGGCTGGACAGGGAGTGACGTTGGCATCCCTGAACCCAGCAAAGGTTGCTGGCCTGGAGGATGCTGCCAGGAGAGTCCCACTGCAACCTCCCAGTGGTGCCAGCATCTGGGCTGGCTCCTGCTCCTGGAGAGCCACTGTGGGGGCACTCAGCAGCCGGCCAGAGAGCCTGTGCCCACCCCCCCGCAATCACTGTCCATCGCTCGGAGGACAGAAAAAGAAGACAAGGAAAAAGAAAAAAGCCCGTTGTAAAAACTAACCAGAGTCTGGCTGGAAAATTAAGCCCAAGGAAAATGTGAGCAGGTCTATTTTTAATCCCCAGCCCAACATGCTGGCGCAGGGGGGAATGCCAAGGAGCTGCAGACAGCGCCAGGAACGGCGGGGCGTGGGGTTTGCTCAGGGTTACGCTGCTGAACAGGGAGCGCAGGACGGAGGCAGCACCGCAGCGAGACAGGGGCTATGTGTGCCACACCAACACGTCCCACATCGGCCTGGGACACACTGCCCTGCCAGCAGCCCCTGCTGCCTTCCGCTGTCCCCAGCCCCAACTGGGACCCTCAATCCCACCCTCTGCTGCAGTGGGAGGTTTTCCACGCTGGGCCCTATTAACTGCAGGGAAACGGCAGACCAAGGGGTGTCTGGCCGCGATTTCAGTGTCCCCCAGCCCCATCTCACCTAGGTAGTTGATGGAGAGGTTCAGTTCCCGGATGTCGATGTGGACGGAGCCCTTGGGAATCTGGATCACCTCCTCGTAACCTGTGAGACAACCCGGGGCCGGTGAACGGCAATGCTCAGCCTCGGAGCCTGGAGTCAACCCTGCTCTGGGCTGGGTGGGAGCGCGTGCCCCGCTGTTCCCCGTGGGTTAAACACTAAACAAGATGCCCGCAGCGCAGAGGTGTTTGTTCAGCCACCCACTGCAATTAGACAGAAAAAGCACTGTGGCTCGCCAGGACAGCGGCTCGCTTGCTTTGCAGCGTGGGCTCTCGTGATGGGAGCAGTTGTTCTGGGGAGGTGCTGTGGAGCTGGGGTCTCCACAGGCATCTCCACAGCCAGGCTTGAAGGCAGAGTGAGCTGGGGAGCGGGGAAGAGCTTGGCGCTCTGTGCCAGGGACCTGGGTGCCGGCGGTGGCTGGGGCACGGCTTGGTTGGTGAGCAGGAGCGGTTTGCTCCCTGCTTGCAGCCTGGTCCTACCCTTTGGGGCGTTTACTGGGGATACGTTCCTGCCTGTCCCGCGTATCCCCAGGAGCAGGCAAAGCCAAGGAGGGACTGGAGGGTGGGTGACGCTGGCTGCGCTGGCCAGGCTGCTCGCTCCCTACCTCCCTCTGGCAGGGACTGGTTGAAGACGCCCTCAATGGTCTCACAGGAGCTGCCATCTCCCCCGCACATGCGGCACTTGTCCTCCTTCGAGTCAGAGCCCAGGACACGGTCGCAGCCCACGTGCTGGAGGAAGGAGCAGCAGGGAATTAGCCATCCTGGTGGGGCTTTGTCCTCCCCACACCTGCAGCATCCCGGGCAGCGGGGAATTCCCCTGTGCCCCTCCTCGCTCCCCTCCATTGCACCATACCCCAGAGAGCGCTCAGCAACATCACCTTGGCCCAGCCCCACCTTTCTGCCACCCCTCTCCAGGGACAGCCCCAGGGGTCTCTCTCCAAGGCTGGTGGGGGGAAAGGCAGAAATCTTGTGGCTGTGGGGTAAGGAAGCAGTTTAGGCGCCTGCGCTGAGCTGCTGGAGCTGCAGCAGCCCAAGGAGAGCCGTGGCTCTCCTCTCATCACTGTGGTGAGCCCACGTGAAGCCTCCAGCTCTGCCCCACCGCCACAGCACATAGGCTAGCCAGTGGGTCACCAGCACGGCTGAGGATACCTATGGCACAGCCCTCCTTTTTGGGTATGTTCAGCCCCACAGAGACACAGAGATCCCAGAGGCACAAGAAGGGAGACAGACAGCGACACAGGGAGCCTGTCTGCCCGCTTGCTGGGGGCCACTCGCCTCTCCCACAGTGCTTTCTTATAATTAAACTTTTACAGCCCTCCAGATCCCATTTCAAGGGAAATTTCAAGTGCCTGGAATGAAGTACACAGGCTGGAAACGCAGGAACTCATCACTAACGCAGGCCAGCGTGGCACGCAGCACACGGAGAGTGGAGGGGCACAAGCCCAGAGGTGGACGTGTTCCTGCTCACACAGTGAACTGGGTGCCTGTGTCCTTGCGGGCATGTGGAGGGCACCGCTCCTCTGCCTGGGGTCTGCCCTTGCCTCCCTGTCCTGAGCCCGCCCCAGATCCCGGCAGCACCTTGCACTCCCCGTTGACGCAGATGTCATTGGAGTCCTGCCGGCACGGCGTCCCGTCCACCACGGCCGCGGCTCGCTCTGTGTAGAAGTTGAAGCCCTCGGCCAGGCAGTTGAGGGAGCAGGCTTTCACACCCCCTGGGAAAGAAGCGGAGGTTCAGGCAATGCCACCGAGGAGAGAAAGACGTGGAGAGCCAGAGCTGGGTAACGGCTACCTTACCCTCGGCCTCCCCATGCCTCTGTCCCATGCCTGCCCCACTGCGCAGCTCCAGATGCCCGGGCAGATGGCCCTGCCGAGCACAGGGACCCACGGAGGGACCCTGGCACCCTCCTTCCGCTCAACACCGCGTCAAGACCCTTGAATCGGACACCGACACAGTGAGAGACCGTCCCTTCCACACAGCCTGGGAAACACACAGTACGTGACAGGGAAGAAAACAAACTGCCTTGCGGGTCACTCCCGGGTCACTGGGCACTTTACAAGGGCTGGCGACACCTTGTGCCCACTCTACAGACAGGGAAACTGAGGCAGCAGCTCTTAAGCCACTTCTGTAAGGTTTTTCAGCTGCTAGGCCACAGCAACCATTTCCTTCTGTTCAACGCTGGTGGATACCGAGTCCTTCACAGCAAAGACAATGGTGGCAGTGCAAGGATGGAGGGGAAGGATGACCAAGTTACAGCTGAAATATCTGCTTCCGAGCACCCCTTGCCCAAGCACTGCCTGAGGAACAGAGGCTGGATATCTGGACATCAGGAGCAGGACGTGGGACCGGTTATGGAAGGAGACACCTGAGCAGAGCAGTTTCCTGCCTCCTGTCACTGGATTTGATCAACTGCCGGTGCAGATCGTGGCATTTGCAGCCTTCACTGAGCATCCCAAGGAGACTCTACAGCAGAGAAACGCACGCGTGAGCCGTGGCAGTTCGCTCCCACAGGCACCGGCAGCAGCCATGAGCCGCGTGCCAGAGCTGGGAAGCACCTAGGTCGGGAGCAACCGAAAAAGTCGCAACTCCACACAGCACATCAAAGGGGCAGGTGGAGGGAAGGAGTGGCCCAGCTGTGCCTGGGAGCTCCCGAAACGCAGCTGGAGAAGAGAAAGAGCAAAGCCAGGAGAGGGAGGAACAGGAGGAGACACGAGAGGGGAATTCAGCTGCTTGGAGGCATGCTGTCTAGCAGGGGCAAGCCCCTGAAGAGGGTGCTTGATCAACTCTCCTTCTGGACAGCCAGCCCTCTCCACAGCCCCCCAGGTTCTCCCCTGCCCAGTGAGGGAGCACCAGGGCCACTGACGGTGACAGCACAGGCACGACCTCACAAATTCACAGCCATCTACCTAGGGCACGCCTGGGCCCCAGCCCTGTCCAGCCAGACCTCGGGTGCAAGAACATCACCAGCAAGGTAAGAAAACACAAGTGATGAGGGACTCACGCCGGCCAGGGGATCTCCCAGCTCGGAGAGGTTGTGCCACCGAGCCCCACTGGCAACCCCACACACACAACTGTCCCACCAGCCTGGGAGAGGGGCTTGTGCTGCCCCATCCCGAGCCGTGTCTGTGATTTATCCAGCATTTGCTGGCCTGGGAGCATCTCTCCTGCCGGCGGCTCCATTGCCTGCATGGGACCCTCCATCCCTGCCTGCATGCGGCTCGAAGGCCGCGTTCCCTCCTGCCGTCACCGGAGCGCAGGGCAGGCTGTGCAACGCAGCAGAGCTGAGAAACAGCCAGAAACACGGGTTTGCGTTTCAGGGCTCTAAGATGCGTTTGCTAAACTATTTCCACACGCTCCCTATTCCCTATTCCCTATTCCCTTCCCTGCCTCCAGCGAGACTCCCTGCGGACACCTGGCTGTACTTCGCTGGTGGGCAGCTACCCCCTGCCACAGCCTGTTCCTGCCTCTCTCCCAGCCCTGGCTCCATTTGAGTAGCTCCCGTCGGCTGCAGGATGCTCCTTCCTCCCAGAACTCCTCACCGCGGCTGCCCCATGCCCAGGCTGGCGCCCAGCATCCTCCAGCAGCAAGCAGCCCCGAGCGCAATCGTCACAGCCCCAAATGAGGAGCCCGTGGGGAAAAATGGAATGAGAAACATAACAAGCAGGAGGGAAAAAAAAAAAAAGAGGGAAAAGAAAAGATTGGGGATTGGCGGCAGGAAGCCAAACATCTTCCTTTGCCTTAAGTGCCCTGACTTTGTTACGGGGCTGCAAAAATGGTGCGAGCGCAGGAACTCAGCTCACGGCAGAACCGGGGGTCTCCTCATCGCCCTCCCCTTACTGCAGCCCAGGAGGGTTCACGCAGGAGCATATATGTGCACGCACACTTAAATCCTCACCGATTTCACCTTCTTGTAAAGTGAGATCAACAGAGAGGGGGGAAAGCGAATGGAAGAGAGCAAGCCTTCTGTGCCAGGACAGCCGCCCGGGTTCCAGCCCATCACTGGTGAAGACCCCTTGCTGCCAGTGCAGGCCCTGTATCCTGGGGGCTCCGAGCATCCTGCGTGCACAGAAGGAGCCTGGGAAGCAGCTGCTGAGCAGGGGGAACTCAGTGCCCAGCACCTTCCTGCCCATAAGAGCTGACAGAGGAAAGCTGGGCTGGGATCACCACCCAAAATCTGCTGGGAACTGGATCTCCTCGGCACTCAGCTGGCCAAGAGGTACTTGGGTGGTCTGGGCATCACCTTGTCCCACCCCTGCCTGTGGCCATGGCAGAGACAGGGATTTCATCAAGCCAGGAAAGGCTGAAGCCCTCAGGTGACATTTCCACTGACTAAGACCCCAGGATCTCAGCGATGGAGGGTTGCGCTGGGCAATGCCGCAATGGGAGAGCCGGCAGGGAGGGAAGGGCTCTCCGCTGCACCCCTCCAGCTCTGCCTGAGGCATCCTGGGGAGCTTTTCGGTGCCGTAGGCCAGGCAGGGTGTGAAGGCAGTTGTCTCTGAGAGGAGAAAAAGGGTGAACTAGAGGCAGCAGGGCCTTACTGGTGTCCAGCTGGACTGCAAATGTCAGGGCACAGACGCTGAACAGCAAAACGCAATCTCAGTTTGGAGCGTCACCCGAGAGCCCTGGGGCAAGACGGGTCTTTGCAAAGGCCCCGTTCTAGAGCAGTGACAGCCGTGTGTCCCCAGGACAGCAACACTGATGACAATAACACGGCCAGCGTAAGTTTTGGACCCTGAAAGTTCCTTTCAAACAGCACGATGCACCTTGACACTCCCGGAGACAGGAATTCTGGACCAGCCACCAGGATCCAGCCCCTCCTCTCCTGGCACGTGAACGGTTTGGTGGCAGCTGTGCTTTTTGGGGCGGGAGCCTTAGGCCTGCACAGCGAGGCAGCGCTCTGCATCCTCCCAGGCTGCTCACTGCGGTGACACCCGCATCCGCAGGGCACGAGCAGGATGCTCAGCGCAAGCCCCGTGGGGCATTCGGCAGCGGAGGGGCAGGAGAGGCTGTGCAGCGCATGTCCCTGGTGCAAGGCGGGTCCACCACCATGGGAGAAGAGCCCACTTCCACAGGACAAGCGGGACACCCTCAGCCCTTCAGTTTGGGCTGGGCAGGCCAAGCCCAGCAGCGGCCAGGTCTGCCACGGGCACTCCTGGCAGTACTGGGCACAGCTATTTAGAAGAGAATGGAGAATATTCTCAGTTGGCTATGCGGTGCCTCGGAGGATGTTTTGTTCCTCCTGCCTGCCCGCCCCACAGAAGAATTAAAGCGCATTACAATTTGTGATGAGCAATCTCCTGTTTTCTGCAAGCCCCTGCTCCTCCCCATCCCTCTCGCAGCCCCGTGAGCTGCTCCGCTCTCCCCTGGCTCTTGCATCGGCCAAGAGCAAAATGAACAACTAAGCGAATAAAGCAAAATAAACAAACAATTAAAGCTGCATTCCACGAGGTATCTGCTGACTGTTGAGCTCCGAAAGGCTGAGGTCAGCGCTTCTTGCTGGGGCTGTCTTGCGATCCTGGGGTCTGGGCTCCAGGACCGTCATAAATCACTGCCAGGAAAACACGCTGTACTGGCCCCACGCAAAACCCGGCCTCAACTCGCCAGTGACCCGGCGGCTGGCGTAAGGCTTTCAGCGGGTGGCTCCTTCCCTTCCCAAATTCCCTGCGAGATCACTGCCCTCTCCCATCCAAGCTACTGGGGTTCTCCTCATCTTCAGGGCGAGGGTGCTTCGTGCTTGGGACGCTTCCCCGAACTGCCGTGGGGGCAGCATCTGATAGGCAAACAGCATCAGCACCTCTGCCCCAGCGCGCCTTTCGGCAAGGGGGCGGCTGAAGGGTGCGGTGCCCAAGACTGCGGCTCAGCTGAGAGGGAGAAGAGGCTCAGGAGGGAGTCAGGGTGGTGAACATCTCCCAGAGCGGATACACGTGCCCAAAAGCAACCTGAAGAGGAGATTCGCTACCAGCTGGAGGGCAGACTGCCCAGCGACCAGGCTGCTAACAAGAACAGATCCCAGGGGGCTGCTTGTGCCAGTGGGGAAGGAGGGACTGACACTCACCACCCCAGAGCTCCATGGCCACCACTGAACGAGCCCAGGAGGGAGAGAGGGAGATGACGGCCAGTCCTCATTGCCTCCCCAGTGCAGGGGTCGGGGGGCTGCTAGCACACGGGCTGCAGGGGGAAACCACAGGTCCTGAAAGCAAAGCACCCATAGTGAGGGGAAGATGGGGGGCTGTTCCCCTGGGGTCTGATACACGACACAGAGGAGAGGGTGGAGGTGCAGGGGACGCTCCCTGCCTCCAACACAGATGTACCTCTGACACCCAAATGACACCGAGTATGACAAAACCCCACAGGCAAGTGAAGACCCAAGTCCCTGTGCTGCTGAAGTCATAGTCACAGAATCACAGAAGGGTTTGGGTGGGAACGGACCTTTCAAGGCCATCCAGTCCAACCCCCCTGCAAGGAGCAGGGACATCTCCAACCAGATCAGGTTGCTCAGAGCCCCGGCCAACCTGGCCTTGAACGTTTCCAGGGATGGGGCATCCACCGCCTCTCTGGGCAACCTGGGACAGTGCTCCACCACCCTCAGTGGTTTCTGACAATGTTTCTTCCTTATGTCCAATCAGGTCACGGTAAAAAGTCTCTCTCCATCTTTCTTATCAACCCTCTAAAGCACTGAATGGCTGCACTCAGGTCTCCCCAGTCCTGACACAGCGCCCAGACCCAGGAAAGAAGTTGGTAGGTGGTGGGGAACAGTGATGACACCTTACCACCTCCATGGTCCCAACCGACCTGAGGGTCCAGTGTGGACAGCCCATGCCATGAAGAGCTGACCCTGCTAATCCCAGCTGCCAGGTTCCAGGTGGACAGGGACCAGCACACGCAACTTCTTGAGAGCTGGGAGACAGGCACTCTCCTGGCCAGAGACTTGGCTCCTCAGGCTGAGGAGCTGCAGCTTCCAGCACCTCTCTGCTCATGGGAATGTGCCTCAATTTCCCTACCAGGGCCACCACAGAGGAAGACAGCGATGTCCTTTGACATTGAATGAACAAAGCATAACTGCTAAACACCATGGCTCCTCACAACCATTGCCTATAGCCAACCTGGAGAGTCGAGATGGAGAACTCCCAGATCCCTTCAGGACATGGCCGTGCCAATGCTTACAGCCTCCTGGGACGGGGACAGCTTTCATCACCTTATTTTATGGAAGAGTAAGCTGAAGCCAAGAGAGAGGAAGGGGCTTCTTTTGAAAGCCGAAGTAAAAATCAGTGTCAGGGCCAGATGACAGTTCAAGGGCCGATGTTCAACTGGCCACTCATCCCCTGGATCAAACCACTGGGCCACGCCTGGGGAAGAGAGAGGTGGGAATGAGGGCAGAGCCAGCCTGCGGGGCTGTCTTCCACCTTGGCACCCATTGGGTTCTTTGTGTGACTTCCCTCTTTGCAATTTTATTACATTTCTATTGATCCATCCCCTGCAGCCTCAGCACATCTGCTCCAGCTGCAGGAGCCCTGCTGGGAGGTGTGCTTATTTACACAGCTGTGAAGGATTTCCCAAGTCAAGTTCATTAACTAGATGAAGGAGACGCACTGTTCTTTCTCATTATGAAGAGATTTCTGCCACAGAGGCCTCCGCCCGCCCCCTCTCCTCACTAGACACTTCTGCAGGACACAGGAGGGCCGACCTGGGGAAGAGGGGAGCGCTGCTCTTCGGGGAATCCACTGGTTCCACTCATGGAGGAACTGGAAGCTTTACCTGCCCGCGCAGGGAGGGCTGCCCTGTTGTCTTCCCATTAGGTACCAGACACCAGCAGCTCCCTGCTCTTGTCTGTCGTCCTCTTTGCTCACTCAGCAGTTAAGGAAACAAACTCGAGGAAAGAAGTTAAAACAGCTCTGACGCTGCTGGAATTGTTTCAAGCAGAGCAATGAAGTGAAAAAGGAATTGCACAGAGGTAAGCGACCCAGGGCACGGCAGGACAGTCACGGAGCAGCGCCTGGAGGAATGCGTGCTGGGCCACGGTCACGCGAGGAGGCGGCACACCCCAGGGACACAGGGCTGGGCTAGCAGAGATGGGGACTAACTGCCCACCCACTTGGACCACCAGACCTGTCCCTGCGGAGAATGAGGGAGAGCAAAGCCCCGCACGGCACGGCCCTGAGCCACGGGATGCTCAGCCCAGCCCCAGCGCTCACCTCCACGGTACGTCTTCCAGGTGTAGTACTTCCCTCGGAAGGGGACGTTATCGAACTCGGCACACTGCAGCTCTCGGAAGTCCTGGGAGCCCGGCGGGCAGTCCTGCGGCCACACAGCCAGCGGTCAGCACGTTGCGGGGAGTAGCCTGCCTTATCTGCTAGGAGGGCAGGAGCTGCTGCAGGGTTCCCAGCTGTGCCTAACACCAGCCCTTCTGGGAGATGGACGCCAGCCCCGACAATGGGACACCTGGGAAGCGGGTGCTACAGCACGTTTCGTGAGCTGCTCTCACCTGACCAGGCCTGCGCTTGCAGCGCGTGAGAGGCAACGGCTGTCACGTCAGTGCTGGAAGCCTCTGATCTCTCCCCTTTTCCTCATTATCTTTTTGGGCCCCTTCTTGATGCTGAAGCCCTGCAGGTATGTACCTCCCACCTGCCCTGCGAGCCAGCTCGCAGCCGGTGCAGGCGTGCATGGTCCTGCTCGGCTTTCCCCACTGCAGGATTGCTGCTGGCGTAGCACGGCTCATCCCCACCCAGCGCCACCGCCTCCTCCAGCGGTTTCCACAGCTGCACGTAACGCCCTGCAGCCACACCGCTGCCTGTCCCACCAGCAAAGGCCAGCCAGCCCACCACCGCTCCTGTCCCCAAGCCCACTGCTACTCACATCGGTGTTGCAGGATCGGTACCGCTTCCGCTCTCCCAGGCAGTACTTCCCTCCAATCGTGGGCCTGCCAAAGCGGGAAGGAGACAGGAGAACCCGCTCAGCGCAGCGAGCCGCGCTGGCGGCAGGCAGCTGCCCCAAGCTTGCCAGAGCACTGTGGCTTTTCCCAACCCTGCGCCACTGCAAGGGTGGATCCTGCGCGGAGGGGCTGCTGAAGAAGTGCATTCCCCCAGCAGCCTTCACACGCTCCGCTGCAAGCGCGCAGCGGAGTACTCCACGTGACTTTGGGTCTGAAGACCCAACAGCAGAGGCAAAAGCAGTGAGCAGGGATTTGCATGCAGGAGCTGAGATCCTCCCGGGAACCCAGTGCAGAGCTGCACAGGCACTTGGCTGCCGCCTTCCCCGCTAGCTCGAACAGTGATGCCATGCAGCCAGGACAAGGCAGGGTCACAGTGACATGGCCGTGTGCACGTCCACCTACCGCGGGCTGTCACAGTGGCGAATGGATGACGACACGCCTCCGCCGCACGTCCTGCTGCACTCTCCCCAGGAGGACCAGGCTCCCCAGGCGCCGTCCACACCCTCTGGCCGGGTGCCGAAAGGCACACACTCCCTCTTGTAGCACCACTGGGGAAAGACAGAGCTCCAAACACCCTGAGCACACAGTGTCCTCCTCCCAGGGCGCTCCCCACCCTCCATCAGGCATGGCAGTCCGTTCAGAGCTGGGATCCGGTTTGATCCTGTGAAATCTGAACTCAGAGCTGCTCTGGCCTTGGAGTCAAGTTCTCCAGTGCAGAAGGCATTTGCCTTTCCCCAGGCGCCCTTTCCTCCGAGTCATGGTGTCACCACTTGTGCACGCTGCCTACGGGGGGTTTGCAGAGATGCGGGGACCGGTGCCTCCACACCCAACGCCTGGTGCACCATCCCGGGGGCAGGCAGACATGGGCAAGCTGGACCACATCCCTGCTCCTCTAAAGGGGTCCCGGGTGCCTGGGTCAACCAGAGTGACACCCGTTGTGAACAGGGACACGGCAGAGCACACATCTCACTGCCTATAACAGCGCGCAGCAGTGAGTCGCAGGCGGGACTTGGATGGGAGCTGCGGGGCGGTGGGGCCAGGATCCCTGCAGGGCACGGATCCCGCCACCGCTACTGGCTTCCCCCCAGGACGGAGTGAGGTTTGTACGTGTTCTGGGAGCTCAGGTTGTGGTTAATGTGTTAAAACGACCCGATCGGCAGAAGGTCTGCAGCGCTGACCTGTCTCTGCCCCACTGGTGACAGATGCTCACGGAAACACATCTATGAAACACTTCCCTCGGACCTGGAAAGTGTCCTGCACCCCCTGGAGTCAACAGTGACGCAAGGAGCAGGACACTGCCAGAGCCGCTGCCGTTCTCCGGGCATGGTGCCGGACACGGTGCCTTGCGGGGCTGAGATAATCCCAGGAAGGAAGAAACTGCTGTGCGCTCCTTCCAGGGGCTGATAACCCACCCTGGAGCTGCTGGCACAGCCTCTCCTGGCTCCTGAGCCAGGCTCTCCACGGGCAGCACAGCAGGGAAAAATGAACCAGGGCCTCCCAGGACACTCAGCTAGCGACCTCCTCGCATGCCAGTGCCTTTCCAAGGGCACGATCCCACGCAGAGGCGATGCTCTGCAGGCACAGCCTTCCTGGTGTCCCTGCCGATGCTGCAGACCGGAGGTACTGAGGCTGCTGCTTTTGCAGGAAGGACCCAGGAGCCTGCCCAGCCCCCTGCAAACCCCTTTGTGTGTGATCAGGGCTCCTAGAGCTCTGCCCTTGCACCCCGGCTGCTGGGAGCAGCAAGTGCGGATGCGTGCCGGCTGCAAGAGCAGATACGAGCTGGGGGCACGCATGGAGGGAGGATGCGTAACGAAAGGCATCCTCACAGGGTGCGCTGACCACAACCTGCATAACAAGTGCTTGATTAATGGAAATTTAAAAAAAAAAAAAGAGAAAAGAAATGTAGTGGATGGGAATATGAGCAAATGTATCGATGTAAGTGAATGTAGCAAAGTGAGTAATGCGGATGGGAATAGGGGTGAATGTATCGAAGCAAACAGGACCTGAGCACAATGGACAAAGCAAGAGTACGTGCTGAGAAGCAACGGTGTGAAGAAGTACGTGATGAAGAACAATGATACAATGTCAATCAAGAGCGTAAAGCTAATTGGACAAATAGTGGGGTGGTAGAGATCGTGCTAATAGTTGCCCTATAGGAATAGAGATCATAGACAAAGAGCATGCAGGTAAAGAGTATAAAACACTGCTGTAAAAATAAACTTTGGTCCTTTGGGCTCACTTGCTGTCTTGCCACAAAGAAAACCAAAACAGGCAGGGAAGGAGCCAGTGGAGACAGTGAACCTGCTGTCTGAGCAACCAGGCAGCTGGGGACACCCCCAGGGCAGCAGGAACAAGATCTGGGCCTGAAGTCACCCACTGTGGGTTCCTGGGGTAGGACAGGGGAAGCCCTAACAACCACGGGGGACCAGTTAAAAAAAAAAAAAAAAAAAAAAAGAAAAAAACAACAAAAGGAAAATTTGGGAGGAAGAAACAACCAGAGGTCTGGGATGTGCAGGCAGCCACCATCCAACAGAGCTGTGCTCATTCTCCCCACCTCACTCCTTCCCCAGCTGGGTGACAGAGAAGAAACTCACCCTAGTCTTAATCACCCTAATCACCTTAATCTCGCACACCTTCAACAGCTCCCACTGTTGATCCTGCCCTGCGCTCGCCCCAGCTGGCACGGGAGAAGCAGGGCAGACCTCAGAGACCTGCTCCAGCCAAGGGCGGAGAAGGTGTAGAAACGTAACACAAAGGGGCATCTCCTTTCACCCAAGGACATCAGATCACTTCTGAAGCACGAATTAATAGAAAACATAAGCACGGGAAGGTAACAGGGGGTTGGGACTGGGTCAGTATCTTCACCAGGAACAGCTCCCACAAGTCCTGGGGGCTGCAACTGCTTGCCACTTCACTTCTTTTAGGACTTTTCAAGAGCCTTGGTTAAAAACCAACTAGTAAGTGGGGGAAAAAAGAGATGTTTAAAAGTGGGAAAAGCTGGTAAAAAAAATGACTAGTAGAAAAAAAATTGCCATTGTGATTACGGGCCCCTGGGCTCCCTGGCACGTCCCAGCCTCCCTCTGCGCTGGCAGGGAGGGTGGGGGTGGCTCCAGGCCCTGGGAGGCAGGGGAGGACAGGCTGGTGGGTGCTCTTAAATCAACGTCGTGCTCACCAGCGCAAACAATAATCCCCGTTATTGCTGGAAGAGGGATTCAGCCACTCACTGTCAACTCAGTACGGCGCCCCGGGCTTCCTTACCCCCTTTTCAATGGTGTTGGTTTGGCAGATGGTCCCCTCCGCAGCAGGGATGCTGTTGGTTATGCAGCGGTTGCTTTTACTCAGACACCATAACTCACTGCAGACTTCCTGGAAAGAGAGAAATTTTGGGGAAGAGAGAGGGGGAGGGAGGAAGAAAGAGACAAAGAAAGAAAGTCGAGATTAGGATTTGCTTGTGCTGGAGGCTGCGAGGCTGGGGCAGCAGGCACACCAGTGCTCTCGGGGCATCCCAGCTGGGCTGGGACACAGGGACAGGAGGGTTTTCAGCACTTTGGGGGGAAAAGGAGATAAAACCTTGCAAGGTGTTGCCAGCCACAGTCACCCCAAGGCCACTGACAGCTCACCCCCTTCTCTGATCTAAGCCTGAGGACCTCTCCACAGGGGGGGTTCTCTGGATGTGGAGGTTCCACCGTGCTCAGGTGTCAGAGCTGCCTCCCCAGCCAAACCTGGTCTTTGTGCCACAGAGAACCCATCTCCACGGACATCCTGGTGAGGCCCGAGCTAACCTCGCTGTGCTCCACCTGACCCCTCTCCCCGGGGCTGACGGATGTCCTCTTATTTCGGTTCTGTGCAGTGGAGGCCGAGGACAAGGGCCCATTCCTAGCATCTGCCATGAGCATCCCTACCCCACGGGGGTCCAGATCTGCCACGCGGATCTGGATCTGCCTCTGCGGGAAGCTGGGACTCCCCGGGAGCATCAATGTGGCACAGCCATCAGCTCCTGCTACAGGAACGCACTGCAGGTCACAGTGTGATGAGCTTGTGTACTGGCCACCTCCAGGCAGCCTACCAGTCCAAAAGGAAAGACTTAGAGCTGTTTTCAGAATAATCAAAATAATCCCAGATACTCAGCTAGCCCTTAAGCTGCTCCAGAAGCGGGCACTTCTGCTCTCTGTCTCTGCTAGGTGCAGTTGGGTCCACTGAGTGATAGCGGGCTGAGGTCTCCATTCCTATTTCCAGGAGGTCTCCTGAGCCGCAGATCCTGAGCTTCAGCCCATCCTAACCTCTCAGAGCACCAGCAAACACAAAGCTTTCCTTGGCCATTCCAGAATCCACCCAAATGTTAGGTCCATGACAGAGACTCTGCAAAGTTGTCACAGCTGCTAATCTCTGCTGGTACCAAGAGGGATGGAAAGACAAGCTCGGGATTTCCCTGCTTCCCTCCCGTTCCTGGGGTTGTGACAGCAGAGTGACACAGGGCGAGGCCGCAACGGAAAACACTACGGAGTCTGCACCGAGGACTACAGCTCTGAGAAGCAAAGGGATTTTGGTTCCCAACTCCTTCGCCAAAGCCCAGCTGCAGCTGGTTTTAACCAGTGAAAGGAGAAAGTCTCTCCCATCTTCAAAAGGCATCTGCCCCTCCATACTGCTCTTGGAGAGCAGCACGGCTACTGGGAAGCAGGAGCTCCTGTATGGTCTCTTGTCTCCGTGCCACCAAGGGAGAGGACGTCCCAGCTTCAACCAGTGACATCTGCTCATCTACACTCATCGTATCTCCTAATCGTCCGCTCTGCACTGGTATGGAAGAAGGGATCCTGCCGTGGTTGCACCATCACCCTGGAGTCTGTTTACTCGGGGCGCAGGATGGGTGGATTTACACGTTTACCCAGATTTCTCTGCACGCACTGGAGCCCTCACGCCTGTTGCGCTTCTCCCAAACAAGACGAAAGACAGGCTGGGCTGAAAGGGTCACTGCAGGGACATCTCCTGCTTTTGTGATACTTGTATATATACAGGAAGTGCCTGCCCAAGTTAAAAATTAGCTGGGAAACAGGCACGTAAACGCGGAAAGTTTCCATTCCACCACCTCTGGCTCAGCTGATGAGGGGCACAGACCGCATTGTTAGCACCCGACATCAGATACCACGGCCACGGTACTCGGACCTGGACTTCTCCCGCTGCTGCTCTGGGCACCTCACCAGACCGCATCTGCCCCACGTCCAGCGGGCTCTGGGCCCCTGGGCCATGTCAAGGACAGCACTGGACCAGGAAGGGCCAAGCTTTGTCCTTGGCTCACCAAGACAAGCTGGTGAGCCCACCAGAAGGTGGTTTAGAACACTAAATAGATCAACACTCAGAGTGATAAACTGGTTCACGTCGGGTCACTTTGATGGTGGCACTGGGCTCGGATTGACATGGTTGCAAGAGAAACGAAACCCTGATCTGATGTCTTTCCTCCTTCACAGCCTTCCCGGGTTTGAACTGGGGTGGGCATACATACACGTGTGTTCATCAGACAACACACCTCACTGCTGGCTCCCCTGTTTTCTCTAGGGGAATGTGGGTGTGTTAAAGAGCTCAATTAGCCCTTCAGTGCAGACGCTTGCCCCTTGCCACTACGCTCAGATATTTGGTGATGTCCAGCATGTTCAGAACAGCAGAATGTCAGGCTGAGATTTTTTTTCTCCTGAAACAACATCTCCTTTCAGTGGTTTCCTGGATTCAAAGATGGCAGCGTGACGGTGGGAGCGGCTTAGGTGGGCAGCTGTCCCTCAGACCAACCTACAGCACATCAACCCACCTCACCTGGAAGAGGGAAGTCTCTCCTCCCAAGTTTATGCAAGCGGCAGAATGACTTCTAGTAAGGAATATGAAAAATATGTCTGTGTGCAAAATGCCACTGAGAGAGGAGCCTAGATGAACGGACAGCACCTCGGCTTTTAGCTGAGGTCCAGCAGCAGCCAAGGTATCAGACAGCGGCAAGAGATCTCTTCCCATGGGAATAATCTGACTGAAACTGAGCTGGGCTCAACCTTTGCAGACGGGAAACAACCTCCTCCGTCGTCTCACAGGGAAGCAAGGCAAAAAGCTCACAGGGAACGTGCCCGTACCCTTCATTTGAAGTGGGACAGCAAAGCGATGTGGGCAGCAGAGGAACAGCCCCATGGCCCCTTCGCCCTTGTAGCCCCAGTCCTCCACCCCCTGGGAACCGATAGTAAAGCAGGAAGGCTCTCTACCCCGTATTTACACTGGCGAGATTTAACTCCGTACTGGAAACGGCACTGTTCGTCGGCATCGTAGGCCTGTCCTGGAGCCACTGTTGGGTAGATGAAGTCTTGCTTGGGAGGAGCGTTGTTCAGGCATAATCCCATCCCAGAGCTGGAAAGAAGAGATGAGAATCAGAGCTCAGGAAGGCTGATAGGAGAGCATTGCGGTGGAGGACCAGCAGCAGGCACTCCCGGCTCCACGTGGGCTGAGCTCTCGCATGCTTGGCTGCTGGGGGGGACAACTCCACCAGCCTCCTCCGGGCAAAATCGGTGCTGAGAAAGCGCTCTGAAGTCTTCCTATCTGTGCGCTCGGGGCCAGGAAGCACATGCTTGTTCCTAAGTAACTCTAGAAGTTTTAACCTGAGGGGTTTGCAGGCTTGGTTGTCCCGACAGGTCCCGGGTCCAGCAGACCTGCGGTCCAGCGTGTGCCTGCGACCCCAGGGTGGTGGATGGGTGGAGGAGCTGCCCTCCCACCCCATGGCTGTAGAGCCCCCGCCGAGAGCAACCTGAGGTGCCGAGCGCCCCTGCTCTCCAAGCTCGTCCTTCTGCGTGCCAGAGCTTTGTAGGAGCGTCCAAATTTTTGCAAGAAACATGCCTTTCCCTCCCCCTTCCTCGCTGCTCTCTGAGCTCTCCCTAAATCAAGGCCCCTGTCACCACTCCCCCTGGCCCTGTGTCCTGGGGTCTTGCACGCACCACGGCCCCATCCCAGTTGAGGCTCCCGGGGCCGCGCTTGGGCGGGGGCGGCCAGCACAAACCGTGGAGAGGATCGACACAAACTCGTCGTCCTCCGCCAGCCCCTCCGAGGCGTCGGGGTTACCTGAGGACAAAGCAGCCTCCGCCACGGTGCTTTCCCGGCACTGTCTGTGTAACACGCCTCGCTGCATGCGTGTCCAGGGGTCAAGAGTGAGTGGGATAGGTTTTGCTGCGGCCAAACGTGAACTGCCAGATGTGGGATTTGGTGAGGGGCTGCATGGTTTGGCCAAGCTTTGCGGACAGCGGGGCAGGCGGCAGCCCCTCGGGGAGGCTCGCCTTCGCCGCCCATCTTGCAGCATTACAACGGCACCTGGTCTGGTATTCAGGCTTCCCAGGGACTTCCCACCACATTTGACCCCACACATCTGCTTCTTCCAGTTGTGCCTCAAGTCCTACCCAGTCCTTCTATTAGGTAGTGCCCATATCCTACCCAAAACCTCACCAAAACTGATCCTGACTGCTCGTTTCATGACAGAAACCCTGGGGGCTGCCTGAACCCTGGATGAGAAGCTCTTTCAGGCTGCAGAAGCATGACTCAGGCAAGGTGACAGTATCGAAACTCTGAATCCTAAGGGTGATTTGGGAAAAAAAAAACCAAACCAAAAACCTTTCTCCTTGCTTGTTCACGAATGAAAACTCTCTTCCTGAGTGTCTGGAGAAGCTGCCCAGACCACGCAGACCCTGTCCTGTCTCCAAATTCTCCTTCCCCAGCACACCAACCCGTCCCTGCAACTCCTGGCTGAACTTCAGAAACATCCACGTGCCTCCAGAAGCTACAGATATATTTGTGAAGCTTCTGGAAGCGGGGAACCTAAATAAAGGTCTCACAGCTGCAAGGTAAACGGGGTTAGTGTCTTCAGCAGGCAAGCAAACCATGGGAAAGTCTAAAGGAAGGAAGGAAAGCACGTGCCTCTTGGGATAGGATGAGATGCTGGGAGACAAGGCAAAAGGTGCATGGGCTGTGTGCTTGGGGGGCTTTTCTTTGGTTTTACCCACTCCTCACAAGTGACTGTGAGAGGCTGGAGGTGTGTACTGGTTGCAAGGTAGAAGGAAGGGTAAGGTGAGATGGGTTCCTTACTCCAGGAAGCTGGTGATGTAATCCCTGCTGCACGTGGACCATACAAACGGGTTGGTCTTCATGGTGATGTGAGCAGCCATGAGCTTGGCTGTTTCTTGCCCTCGGGAGCCACAGCTGTTGCCGACCCCATCATGATTCATGCCAAACCTAGAGAGAATCACCAAGGCAACAGAGAGATGATCAGTTGCTACATTTTCAACACATGTAGATCATCCGTAGGAAGGATTTTTCAGCTCCTGTTGGCAGGAACAAACCAACAGGGCCCTTCCCTTCGATGGCCACTCCCAGGGACTCTTCTGGCACAGTACTCACGTGTGGCCGATCTCGTGGGCAATGGTGAACGCGGTGGCCAGGCCAATGTCCTCATTGATGCTGCAGCTTCGTTCTCGTTCGCACATCCCGCCGACGGGGGCCAGGCCTAGGGAAACCAGACAGAGCTGTCACACAGGGTCAGCACAAAGCATCTGTAGTGGACACGGGTGGCACGTGGGAGCTAACTGATGTGCTTCACACTTACTAACACCGAGCACAACTTGCTGTCCATAACAAGTTTCTTCCCACCGGTTGCACTGGGCTTTGGGATGGACCCATGGTTCTTACAGGCTGTGGGCACAGGGTCACTCAGCAGTGTCAACTGATTCAACAATGACAGGCTCAGGAACGCTATGAATGCATCAAAATCCTTGGAATTTGATATCCAAACCCCAGACTGCGTGCAGAGGGGAGTAACCCTTGTCACGACACTGAGACTGCTGGTGATCAGCAGCCAGGGCAGCCTGGAAACCCAAGTGAGCCAGGATCCAACCTCACCACCCACACTTTGTTCTGGCTGACACCCATCATGGTCAGAAATGCAGCCTGATTCCATCTGGCAGGCTGGATCATAGAATCATAGAATGGTTAGGGTTGGAAGGGACCTTCAAAGGTCATCTAGTCCAACCCCGCCTACAAGGAGCAGGGACATCTCCAACCAGATCAGGTTGCTCAGAGCCTCATCCATCCTGGCCTTGAACGTTTCCAGGGATGGGGCTTCTACCACCTTTCTGGGCAACCTGTTCCAGTGTTCTATAACTCGCATTGTAAAAAATTTTTTCCTAATATCCAATCTAAATCTACCCCCCTCTATTTTAAAACCATTACTCCTTGTCCTAATGCAACAGGCCCTACTAAACAGCCTCTCCCCATCTCTCTTGTAGGCCCCCTTGAGGTACTGGAAGACCGCTATCAGGTCTCCCCAGAGCCTCCTCTTCTCCAGGCTGAGCAGCCCCAGCTCTCTCAGCCTGGCCTCATAAGAGAGGTGCTCCAGCCCTTTTATCATCTGCGTGGCCCTCCTCTGGACCTTCTCCAACTGGTCCATGTCCTTCTTGTGCTGGGGGCTCCAGAACTGGACACAGTACTCCAGGTGGGGTCTCACCAGGGCAGAGTAGAGGGGGAGAATCACCTCCCTCGACCTGCTGGCCACGCTCCTCTTGGTGCAGCCCAGGATGCGGTTGGCCTTCTGGGCCGCGAGGGCGCATTGCCGGCTCACGTTGAGCTTCTCGTCCACCAGCACTACCAAGTCCTTCTCCTCAGGGCTGCTCTCAATCCATTCTCCACTCAGCCTGTATTTGTGCCTGGGATTGCCATGACCCAGGTGCAGGACCTTGCACTTGGCCTGGTTGAACTTCATGAGGTTGGCACGGGCCCACCTCTCCAGCCTGTCAAGGTCCCTCTGGATGGCATCCCTCCCTTCCAGCGAGTCGACGGCACCACACAGCTTGGTGTCATCGGCGAACTTGCTGAGGGTGCACTCTATCCCACTGTCCATGTCGCTGACAAAGATGTTGAACAGGGCCGGGCCCAACACGGACCCCTGAGGGACGCCACTCGTGACCGGTCCCCACATGGACATTCAGCTGTTGACCACCACTCTCTGAGTGCGGCCATCCAGCCAACTCCTTATCCACCGAGTGGTCCGTCCATCAAACCCATGTCTCTCTAGTTTAGAGAGAAGGATGTTGTGCAGGACAGTGTCAAAAGCTTTGCACAAGTCCAGGTAGATGATATCCGTCTGACATCTCCAACCAGATCAGGTTGCTCAGAGCCCCGGCCAACCTGGCCGGGAACGTTTCCAGGGATGGGACATCCACCACCTCTCTGGGCAACCTGGGCCAGTGCTCCACCACCCTCAGTGTAAAAATTTTTTCCTAATGTCTAATCTGAATCTACCTCCCTCTATTTTGAAACCATGACCCCTCGTCTGTCTCAGCAGGCCCTGCTGAAGAGTCTCTCCCCACCTTTCCTGCAGCCCCCTTTGGGCACTGGGAGCCGCTCTCAGGTCTCCCCGGAGCCTCCTCTTCTCCAGGCTGAACAGCCCCAGCTCTCTCAGCCTGGCCTCACAGCAGAGCTGCTCCAGCCCTCTCAGCATCTGCGTGGCCTCCTCTGGACCCTCTCCAACAGCTCCACGTCCTTCGGATGTTGGGGGCTCCAGAACTGGATGCAGTTCTGCAGGTGGGGTCTCATCAGAGTGGAGCAGAGGGGCAGAATCCCCTCCCTTGCCCTGCTGCATCAAGAGGAGCGTGGCCAGCAAGTCGAGGGAGATGATCATGCAGAAATCCCCCTTGGATTGTGGCAGGGGACTCCCCCAACAGCCTGCCCATACACTGTTCAACCACCACGGGCTGTGCCCGCTGCACCAGGCCAGAGAAGGAACAGTCTCTGTTAAAGGAACGAATCGAGTCATCACAGCATCTCCAGCCTCAACCTCATCTGCAGCCGCATCAGGTCGTAGAGCCACAAACTTTTCCTTTTTAACTGAAGTAATCCCTCCTTGACTGCTTAGTCTAGACCAGGACAAGACAAATTAGGAGCTACAGCCAGAGAGAGCTGCAGGGTCTGTCTGCGTCTAGCAGTTTAAATAAAGAACTCCCTTTATAGTCATCACAAAAAAGTCTTATTTCTCTCTGCTAAGCCAGGAATACTCCAGTAGGCTATGGACCAGCCCTAGATGTGAGCGGTTCTTAATCATCAGGCTGGACCCAACCCAGGGATAGAACGCAGAAGCGTTCCAGAGCCCATCCGTCCTCGAGGTTGCTGCTTTTAGTGTTTACAGAAGTAAGGAGGCTACACGGCCCAGCGGGCTGGAAAGCACGGCGCTGCTCCTGGCTCCGCTGCCGGCGCTCGCCGTAGTGTGGGGCGAGCGCTTCCCCTCGCGCAGCCCTCGTTCACCAGGCTTCCGAAGACACGCGCGCCGGTGAGAGGTGCTGCTGAAGGGCCAGCACCATCCTACCTACCCAGGGTGCCGCACGGTTTGTTCTTGTAGATGCAGATGTCGTATCTGCAAAGAAGAGAAGGCAGCATTAGGAACAATTAAATTTCGGCACCGCCAGAACCTTTCAGAAGCGCATCTCCATTTTACTCATGCATTCACATCGAAACACTTCAAAACAACCCACATGGCTCATGCGACGCTTCTGGAATGGAAAGTACCGACTGTGACAGGTAAGGTGCCACTGATCGATATTGTACAACACTCATTTTCCCCAGGCGGAGACACACTCTCGATTTTTAAGGATAGTTCCTGTCCCTTAACTACGGGGTCGCGCTGAGCAGGGTCAGAGGTTTGGTTGTGATGAAACATGGTTAAGTCGTCAGGGACAACGCTATTCCAGCCTTGAAGCTCTTTGGGTTTGGGGCGGTGGTCCAGCTCTTCTCGCTAGCATCCAGAGCACCCCTGGGAGACGGCTACTTCTCTCCTGGGAGGTGCTGGGCTTGGAGATCTGCCCCAGGGTGGGAGAGGACAGGGCCAGCGTCCTGCCTGTAAACTCAAGTCCCTTGCAGCAGATTGTATCAATCAAACACTTAATTCTGACTTTAAAAAAAAAAAAATTAGTTGGAAAACATGTTCCATTTCAAAACTCCATGTGGTTTCATTATAATGCTAGAGTGATTTTTTATATTTTTTTTCAGTTTCATTCTTTACTGAGAATTTTCCAAACAAATTCAAGACGACTCTTCCCTCTGTTCCTGGCCTCGACTTCCAGCCATTGCATCAAGGAACTGACTGTTTGCACCTCGTTAGCTGCCTACAAGGAAAAGCTAAGCAAGGACAGCAAAGCGCAATCTCCTCCAAACTGAAATGCAGCACCCTTGCAATGGGACACGGCAGCAGCTCCGAAAGAAATCAGTTTGGGCCAGAGAGACTGTGGAGACGAGCCGCATGGCCTCCCCGCCTCCATCCGTACGCCTTCTGCAGGAGGTGGGACTTGTCAGACATTTGGGTTTTTGCAAAACCAAAATGGTTTGGGGTCAAAAAGGGGCAAGCCTAAGACTCAAATCCATGCAGGGTGGGCAGGCAAGGGGACTGGCGGCAGCTGGGCTGGGACGCCCCGGAGCCGGTCTGGGGTGTCGCTCCTTAGCCCTGAGGTATATTTCAGCCCGGAGCACTGAGGATGCTGACCATGGTGTGAGTTTGGGGGACACCCTCATGGAGAGCTGGACCATTTGACACCGTTCACCCCGGCAGCCCCACGGTGATGAGAGCAGGGAGGAAGCAAGCTGATAGCACACGTGAGTTAAGTGTAACAAGTTCTGGTGATGGCTCCCATCCCTTTGGCCCCCGGCAGTGTCTGGAAGTGTCCAAACCTCTCAGCAGGAAACGACATGAGTGAAAAGCATTTGTTGCTTTGTCTTGATAGAACACCGTTAAAGCCTTCAGAGGCTCTGGTTTGACACGTCCCTGGGAGAGAAAAAAGCCCGCAGCTCAGCAAGATGTTATCGGGAGACAGGGAATTCATCAGAGACAGGACCGGATGCGCTGGTGCTGTCCAAGCCTGGTGTGACCAGCCAGGCAAGTTGGGTTAGATCCAACAGCTGGTGGGAGGCCGAAGAACTTGGAGCTGGTGTTTGTGTCCTGCACACGCGGCAGGACAGGAGGAAAACCAGACATCGCAGCCCCGGGAGAGCGAAGCTGGGGCCGAGGACACTTTAGCTTGCTCCTCCCCTGGTGCTTGTGTGCTCTCACCTCACAAGGTCCCCAGGACGGACGCAGCGGGCAGCTCTCATGAGCTTCCCAGGAAGGATGCACCAGGCTGCACATGGCTCCTGTCGCTGCTGGGAACTGGAGCAGGAGAGCGGCACATGGCGCCAATGAAACTGGCTCCTTCCCTCTCCAGCGCTTTCATTTTATGACTTTCTTTCACTCCGCAAGAGAGGGAAAAAAACGGCACAGGTAAATCTTGGGGTTGCCTCTGGCTTCTCCCCAGGCTGCTGCCCCTGTGGAGAGCCAGTGTCCCAGGTGCAGCTGTCAGCACCACCAAGCGCTGCCTCTCAGCGCCCTTTGTTCTCTCCATCCTTCCAGCTCTCCCTTCAGCATCCCCTCTCATCCCCGCTGCCTTTGTCCCTGTCGTCCTCTCTGCATCTTCTCTCCTTCCGACCATCCATCTGTCCTTCCAGCTGTCCCTCCCGTACCCTCTGCTGCTCCAGGATCAAGAACCCATCGATTCTGATGAGGGTTCATACTCCTTCACCCAGCTCTGGAGGTCTAATTCAGCATGCAGGTGAAGCTGCTGCCCTAGACTGTTGTTACAGGAGCACGCAGACACGGGCAGGGCAGGACTGCTCTTTGTCCTAAAGGACCTGGGATGAAGTCACTACCTCAAGGGTGTCCATCAGCTACCCAGGAGAGAGTTCAGCCTGACATGTAGGCACCTAAAATGATGTGAGCCAAATCCTGTACTGCCTGGAGGCACACTGTCACTGTCACGATGCTTGGGTCCCATTTGTATCTTTATCTTTCACAGCGGGAGTAGATGGGCCTCTCCATTTCAGTAGGATTCCCGATGTTCCATGACGCCAGGGGGGGCTCCTGTACATGCCCAACACTGCTGCACGCACTGCGCCATTGACCTCCTGGGGCACAAAACACCCACGGCTGCAAACTAAGCTCCTTGAGAGCACAACAAAGACCGAGGGGAGACACTGGAGGATGTTAACTCTCTGAACGGCAATAATCTGCCTCGCTGCAAGCAAACTGGCAAGCAGCCAGCCTGAGGGACAGCCGCTGCCAGGCCGCTCACGGGGGAGCGCACAGGAAGGAAGCCTCGGATGAATCGCTTGGACGGAGACAGAGGACAGCTGCACGGAGGACACCTCCCAGTGAGGGAAGTGCTGCCAGGGCCCTGCTCAGCCTCACCTGGTGATCAGCACTGCAGTGTCATGGTTGGCGATGCCATTCTCGGGGATAGCATTCCCATTGCCGTTCCTGTTCACGATGGATTTCTGCCACTTGCAGAAGCTGTCCAGGGATTTCCCGGCGTGGTGGTTAATCTCCAGTGTCGGCTGGAATGGAAGCAATACAACACTGTGTTCCCAGGAAAGCTCTGATATGAAGGCACTGCCTATTCCCATGCCAGCAGAGCAGTGACACCAGTCCAGATTCTCCCACCTTCACAAAGGCCATGGAGGACTTTAGGAGGACTGAAGCTACTTAAACCTCCCTAAAGCCACCCTATCATAGAAACAGTCCTCAGAGTCCCAGAGGACTCCTCAGCCTGAACCCAGTCCCCAGTTGCCATTGAGAGGATGTGGTGCACCCAGTAGACTGCACTGAGGGAACCTCCCAGGGGTGACATCCAGGGGGAACACACAGACACGCAAAGGAAGTGCAGACGCATGATGGAAGCGGCTCAACAAAGCCCACCTTACCTGATCCTCAGTGAGGAGAATCAGCCGGGTCACCAGGATATTGACAATATTGCCCAGACTCGAGTCCTGGAAAAGTTTGGCAACCTGACCTCCAAGAAACAAGAAAAGACGAGTCTTAAAAATGAGCTCGCTGGCCGGGTGACAGCGCGATCGACTGGCACATGCTGCGCTCCTGGTAGAGAGAAGCAGGGCTGCTTTGTCAGCATGGGCTTCGGGGTCTGAACACCATCTTGTCATAGAATGACAGAATGGTTAGGGTTGGAAGGGACCTTCAAAGCCCATCCAGTCCAACCCCCCTGCCAGGAGCAGGGACATCTCCAGCCAGATCAGGTTGCTCAGAGCCCCGGCCAACCTGGCCTGGAATGTTTCCAGGGATGGGACATCCACCACCTTGCTGGGTAACCTGGGACAGTGTGCCACCACCCTCAGTGTAAAAAAATTTTTCCTAATATCTAAGATTTTTTCCTAATATCTGATCTTTTTAGAAAGCAGAAATGGACATGCGACTCCACATTACCACTTTGACTGCAGAGCCTCCTAAACCACGTTCAGACCTTGCCGTCCCCTTCTGGGGAGATTCAAGCAGTGAAGCCAACATCCCAGAGCACCTGCTCCTTGCCTGGAGGGGCACTACGCAGCCATGGGGAGGAAGCTTTGCTGACTGCCCATTGGCAGGGAACTACACAGCATCTCTCAGAAATCTGCTGCCACATGATGGGTGTTTTACAGCAGATGAAACAGTTAGAAACAGTATTGTTTTAAAATCTGGCATCTGCTTTAGAAATGCAAACAGAGCAAGCCATGAAAAGAGATCCTGCAGGACAAAGAACCGTCACAGAGGGGCTTTCGGCAGTTTGATGGATAACTTCCAAGCCTACCTCACCTCACAGGAGGACTCAGCATGGCCAGTTCAGGCTGTTAACGCATCTCGCCTGATATCCTGCCGCCAGCAACGACCCAAATGTGATGCTGCAGAGAAAGCTCCTCCGCAGTAACCCAGAGACGCGGGCAGCGTGGCGTGGAAGGATGAGGATATTTCTCCCCCTCACGCTGATCAGCCCCCAGGCGTGAGAGCTCGCTGTCCTTATGCTTTCCCATGTGTCTCTCAGCTTGGCTGGCCCTATTTGCAATGCTAATTTGGGATGAGAGATGCTGTTCAAAGAAAGGGCTTTGTTCTCCCTGTCCAGATCTGGCCTGGAGCGTGGTCCGAGGGGCCAGAGTTTACCTCTCCGACAGTGCCTCCCCTACACAACAGAGTCCCTGCAGGCTCCAGGGCACCACTGCTCGCGAGCAGCGGCAGCAGCGTGTCAGGATTGCTGACCTGAATGTCTTGCTCTGGGGATGGGGAGAAGGCACTGCCATCCAGGGACGGATCTGATTTCCCCACCGCGTTCCCTCCATCTCACTGGTCTTCTTGTGGGAAAAGCACACGGCACCCTCAGACACTCAGGAGCGAAGGATGGGATTGATTCCTGCTCACTCTCTGCTGCCGGGTGCGGAGCCCCCGGGGCCCCCCAAGGTTCGTGATGTGGTTATAACACTTACAATATTCATGATGGCCAGGATGTACTGCTCTATGTCCCGCCGGCCGTGGTACCCCACCATCATTTTGTCAGCCACCACCAGGGTCTCCACGTAGCGCTCCGTGCTGACGGATCTCTTCAGCGGTAGCTGGCCTCGCTGGCTGTGGTTGCCTGATGGCTTCAGAGGAGAGGGCTTCAGTGTTCGCAGCCACCAGTGTCTCCCCTTCCAGGGCTTCTCATCTGAGAAGGGAAAAAGATTTTGCTCCAGCAGTAATTCAGTGGCACACAGAGGTGAGGGGCACGCAGTATGATCTGGGTTTCAGGGAAGAAAAGGCCATCGCGAAGCTCTTCATGCACCAAGCGTGGACCCAGCAAACGCTCCCACCGCCCTCGGGATGTATCTGCTGAGTGTTTCCTACTGCTCCCACTGCCCCGCTGCCGTCCCGCTTGCCCTCCTGCCCCAGCGCTGCAGGCAGAGGTGTGCGCCCGTCCGGCTGCGGCAGCCCCACACACCTCACTTCCTGCGCGCTGCAAGGCCCTGCCCTCGCCTCTGTCGCAGGGAAGAGCGGTGTGGATTTAGAAACTGCACAGACATAATCTGAAAACAAAGCCATTGCAGATCATTTCCTCTTTCCTTTTCCTGCCAGGACCTGAATTTAGGACTTGGCTTTTCCTCCACAGAAATGGCTGCAGCCTCCAAAGCAGCAGCAGCAGGTTTGTAGGATATTGCTCCAGGTTTCAAGTGCCACTGACCCAACCCTAGAGATGTCCCCAGCGGGGCCATCAGCTCCAGACCCACATCCTGGAGACAACCATAGGGCAGGAGAGCTGGCAGGGAGGTTATAACCACTCTCCTGCCCGGTCAGGAGGGCTGGCTGAATCCCCTGGCTCTGATCATAAAATATCCAGCAAGCCTGGGAAGATGGGTAGATCACAGGTGGCCCCATGGTCTACCAGCTCCAGTCCCTCCAGCTGATCAGAAGGAGCTCACTGGAGTGCTTAGGACCCAGCTGTGCCAGGCAGGCCAGGTCAAGTCCAGCCTGCAGGACAAGGGGACGGGATGTCTTTGCTGGGACCAGTTGCTCTGTGGTTGTTCTGAACTGTGTTTGGCCTGCGGCTCCCACTGCATGGTCTTTGCTTTCCAAAAAGCAATTAGGAACAGGCTAACTTTCACCTGGAAGCCAGGTAATGTGGCAAAGAGTCAGCAGAAGGGGGCTCTGCTGGCGCTTCACCCAACATGACTTTGGGAGCTAGGACAGGAGGAGCTGGGCCAGGGGAGCGCCGGTTGTCTCCAGAGATGCTGGCAGTTGTGGGGACACTCAGAGCCTGCTCAGAGCAGGCTGGCAGTGCCCCGGTGTCTCCAGAGGCTCCATCCCTTCCAGTAGTGTCACCGCTGGGGCACTGGATGAACGTTCTCAAGTGACACACAAACCTGCCAGGAGCACCTGGGAACAGCGCTGCTGCTGCACCCACAAACTCTAATCCATAAAACGCGAGCTGGCTCCTTTGGAGGCATGGCATCTCCTCTCATCCTTACAGAACCAGGGGAAGCCTCTGTGAACTCAGGGAGCAGCATCCTGTGTGCATGCAATATTTTTGGGTCGATACAAAAGCTTTGCACATTCAGAAGGGGCGGGGATTTCAGCCAGGCTCTGGGACACAGAACCTGCTAGGGAGGACGAGAAGGCCAGAGGTGCATGGGGAGAGGCCAGGGCTGGTCTCGGAGGCCTTTAGGAAGCCAAAGCACAGAAGTGAGGTAGATGTGCAACTGCTATTCTGTACAAACTTATCCCAGAGCCCACTGTGACTAACCAGACCCGACATCCCACCCTCCCAGGCACCTCTCCCCCTAGTCTCTAGTGGCAGCAGATGTATCTCAATGTGGACACAATCTTCAGTGACTAAACCCAAAGAATCTCTGCTGAGCATGCATAAACTGCAATTTCTCAATATCTTCTCAATTGGCCAAATCTGGAAGGATTTTCTTAAGAACAATAAGAGGCAGCTTTTTGTTTTCTATTCCACGCTCTATTTACAAATTTAAAAGCCCTGCTGTGAAGAAGAGTGTACAAGAGCTTTCCAAAGACCGGGCCACCAGAAATCTTTAACATGAGTACAAGAAAATACAGAAAACTTTCCTGAATGTAGGAGATAAACTTGGTTCTTTGCCATATAGTGCAGTGTGGACCTTCAAAGTGTGGTCTACTGGGCCTTTCCCAGCCTGCACTGGGATGGATTGAGGATGTGTTGGTGGGTACAGATACCTAGCACGCCACAGGCTGCATCCATGTGTGGGTACTGGAGAGACGATCGCTTGTACACGACGTGGGGGCTGCCCTTGCCCTCGTTCCCTGCGCTGACGTTGGCTCCCGGGCTCAGCGGTTCAATGAAATATTCCTCCTCATCTGCGACGATCACCCCGTGCTGCGGAAGGAAAGAGACGGAAGGCAGTCAAAGAGGTGGAGAAGAGGAGAACTGGCTGACACACCGGTGGCTTCTTGTAACGATCTTTCTGATTCTTAACCACTGAATTTCTGGGGACTGACAAACACTTCTGAGAACATGAAGGAATCCTTCATTTACGCAAACACTGAACTACATGAACCTACAGACCAGAGGAAACCAAGCCAGATGGTTCTTGATGCCTTGGGACATCTGTGTTCACTAAAGTCCTCTGGAAATCACAGCCTTCCCTTGCAAAATCATGAATAAGTTGTTTCCTATTCCACCCACTCGGTCTAACTGAGAGCTGTCCGTGGGATCCTAAACACCACACCTTCACCCAGCAGCACAAGTCAGCAGCGAGATCGACCTCCTGTACTCTTCAGACTCACTGAAGAATCTCCGAAAGCAGCTCAGAACCTTTACCACTAGCTGGGAAACTGAGGCACAGAGCTGCAGAGAAGCGTAGATGTTGAGAGGCTTTTGAGAAACACACTGAATCTTTAAAACCTGAAGTCCAGTTTGCAGTGAGGCAGCCAGCAGGAGCCACGACCTTCGTCTGCAGCCTGAATCCTGCGCTGCGCCCCGCAGGCACCACTGCTCCTCTTACACACCTGACTGGCCACCTCCGTCTGACGATCTTGTTTCTGCTCCCTCACTTGTTAATTCAGCTAGTCATGTTTTTTTCTGTTTTTCTCCCTTATTTTATTCTTCGACTGATGAATGTCAGCTGTGAGCCCAGACTTTGCTCTCTGCGAGTGGACCAACTCCTGAGACAGCAACGACTGGCAGGCGCAGACCCCAGCAGCCAAACTCACCAAGCACTTACAAGATCCCTCCTCCGCAGCTGGTCCTATCCTCATGGAAAGATTTCCCTCTTCCTAAAAGGTCTGAGCAACCTAAAAAGCTTCTTGCAGTCCAACACGACACAAGCAGCAGCTCCATTGCTGTTAACAACCTCTCCTGGCATTGAATCTCACCTAACTCTACAAAACACGTGTGTGCTTCACCAGCAAGCAACGGAGGCACCGAAACATGCCTGACATTGCTCAAGCAGGACAAGAATTATCCCAAAATTCTGAGACTTGTGTTACCTGGCTGTCCTCCCACTCCCTGAGGGCAAGCACAGTTCTGGGTGCAGACACCCCGCTCCTGCCATCAGCTCTGCAGCGGTGTCGTCCTTCGGATGTCACAGCACTTTACCCACTCCCCTCTATGCAACGGGGCCAGGAGCCCTGATCTGCCAGTACGGGCAGTGGGGAAGCACGTCTCTGTAAAACACCTTCAGGTCCTCACGTGGAAGGCACCACCCACGTAACAGCGTTATTGCTCAGTGTTCGTAGGGGAGAGCCTCTCCGGGGTGGACGCTGCCTCCGTAACAGGTCTCTCCCCGCCTCCCTCCCCACCACGAAAGCTGAATCGGGGCAGTGTGTGCACAGCGAAGTCCCCATCTCCAGAGTGCCGGGGGATTTCCTCCTGCACCAGGCTCTGTTGCTCTTGGCTCAGCTCCACCTTTTCAAACACAAGCGAGGTACTGTGAGGTTAGCCTGGCGAGGGCTCCGGCGGAAAGCCGAGTGTCGGCCTGCGAAGCCAGCTGGCTGCCGGCTTTGTGGGACGGGGAGAAGGAGGTCACCGCCAGCTTGGGGCAGAGCAGCAGGAGGGGAGAGCACGTCCTGCCCAAAACCCATGTACTACTAGTAAAGAGTCGCTCTTGCTTAAACCCAGAGCCTCCGCAGAGCACAAGGGGCTGGAGGCTCATCAGCCTGCCTGGCATCCTTCAGCCACGAAGCTCAGCTTCCCAGGAGTCTGACAACTGCCCCATCGCTGACCCCAAAAACTGAGCTCTGAGGTCTGGGTGCTGGACGTGACACAAGGCTGTTGAAAGGGGGCGGCGAGAAGCCCTTGGAGAGATCCCTGTGGTTTGTGGGGGAGCTAAACTGGATATCCTGTCTATGATTCACTCAGGTCATCTGCAGAGCAAGGATGGTTTGTGCTATTAGCTTACAACCACACTTAGGAAAAGCACGGCCATCTACTGCAACGCAGCTCTCCACCTCCTCACGCACACGCAAGCAGCGCGGCGTTAGCCTCGGCCTTGCTCCACGCATTGGATGTCCACGCTGACTTCAGGAGGGCTTTTCAGATGAAAGCACAACTTCAGCACAGACGCACAGGGTTGAAAACGTGGCCTTTACACCATCCTTTGGTGAGCTCTGACACAAGAGCCACATTTTTCTCCTAAAGATGTTTTCTCCTCACTGCATTTTTTTTTATGGCAGGACACAGGTCCTTGGGATCTCCTGCTGCTGGTGGGATGAAACACAGCGTTGCTCAACACAGGGAGGATTTCATCTCCCAGCCAGGCTGAGGCAAAGCTCCCTGGGCCGCTCCTTGCAGGCTCCAGCCGCTTTGCGCTTGGCCCTGCGGCAGCTCCTGGCTCTGCGTGTTTTGGGAAATGGACCATTTTGCCCTCTGCGTCCAACAGCTTCAGCCTGGGTGACCTTTCCCCTGCTCAGCCTGAAGCGCAGCACGGCGTGCCCTCCACGGGAGACGCATGGGGCGAGCCACACTGCCTGCTTGCCCTCAGGCCTGGGTGACAGTGCATGTGGCCAAGGAGATGGGAGAGTGCCCAGTTATTGGCAGTGTGGTGCCGTAAGGTGCGAGCTACGCCACGGGTGTTTGAAAACTAAGCCGTTTACAGCAGCACACCTTGCAGACACAGAAATAGCTCAAGGATGTGGGAGGTGGAGGACAGGAGGATGGCTTGGGGCTTGCTTGTTACCCGTTTTCACAGCTTTGTGTTGGATACTTCTGTGGACGCAATTGTCCCTTTCCCATCTTCTCATAGAATCATAGAATGGTTTGGGTTGGAAGGGACCTTCAAAGCCCATCCAGTCCAACTCCCCTGCCAGGAGCAGGGACATCTCCAACCAGATCAGGGTTGCTCACAGCCCCATCCAACCTGGCCTTGAACGTTTCCAGGGATGGGGCATCCACCCTCTAGGCAACCTGGGACAGGGTTCCACCACCCTCAGCGTAAAAATTTTTTCCTAATGTCTAATCTGAATCTACCTACAATTTTAAAACCATCACCCCTTGTCCTGTCACACCAGGCCCTGCTGAAGAGTCTCTCCCCACCTTTCCTGCAGCCCCCTTTGGGCACTGGGAGCCGCTCTCAGGTCTCCCCGGAGCCTCCTCTTCCCCAGGCTGAACAGCCCCAGCTCTCTCAGTCTGTCATGCACAGCTCACCCTGTAATTAGCAACTGGTCCCTGCTTGGGCCCATTCAACAACACAACACACAACCTCTATGCATCACCAGTGAGTCAGGTCTCTCCAGTGGCAAGTACAGCCCCCACTCCACCAGTCTCTTTCTGTCCAAATTCCTGAGTCTATCATCCTTGCTAACCCTGCAGACCTCCTCCTCCTTCCTTGCTGATGTCCGTAGCTCTCCGGGACAGAAGGGCAGAGTTCAGGAAAAGGAGAGGTTGTTGGATGACCCTCTGTCCCTCTTTGTGCCTGGCTGCGTTTTCCTCCAGACAGCCTCGGTATCTCTCCGGAGCTAAACACAGCCTGTGGACGAAATTATCCCAGTGCAAGTGCTGCCAGGCCACTGCTTGCCCTGGACTCGCTGCCCTCTGAAGCGGGAAGGCAGGCTGATGCCAGATCCCTTCTACACCAGCAGCATCCAGCTCGCCCTTCGGTGCTTTTGTGAACACTAGTAAATCGTCTAGAACCTCAGCAGAGTTCCCATATCTAAACAAAGGGCTAACCAGGGAACTGAGAGTTTATGCAGCTCTG
Source organism: Chlamydotis macqueenii (assembly GCF_036417535.1). Lineage (NCBI taxonomy): Eukaryota > Metazoa > Chordata > Aves > Otidiformes > Otididae > Chlamydotis > Chlamydotis macqueenii. The sequence continues at coordinate 2,101,696 of NC_141581.1, read as the reverse complement.
ATTTTTGGCTGTGAGATAGAAACATTAGATTCTATGATATAATGAGTCAGATTTTCATTTTTGTTAATAACCCACAGCACTGTTCTGGCAGTGTGATTCAGCAATAAATCAAACATGAATTCATTCCCATTTGGAAGCTCTTCCACACCGCCAGAACGCTGCTAAGAGGTGGAGCGGCAGCATAAATATGAATCTGGCCTACAGAGTCTTTTTCTACATGTTACCCCTCCAAGAGAGCCATCAGCCTTGGGATTCGCTAACAGGGGATGTTTGCTCCATCCCTCCATCTGGCAGGTCATGAAATGTGCTTTGTGAGCCAGAAATACCAGAAAAATAAGGATGGAAGTCCTTAGTCTATTCCCAATGCTGGAAGAGCTAATGAATCATACCTGGAGTATTTTTGAGAGGCATTTATCTGCCCTGTTCTTAAAGATCTCCAACAATGTAGAGGCCATGCACTCTCCAAGCAACCTAGTCCAGAGCTCAGCTATCCTCGCCACTTATGTCTACCATTACGCTTTCTTGCTAATATTTCAGACCATAATGTCTCATCCTAGCTGACAGGACATGCAAAATAAACCATTCCCACCCTCTTTGCAGCAGCCTTGCTGGTTTTGGGCATGCCATCTTGTCCCCTCTTCGCGTTCTCCTTTTCATACTGAAAAACACGGATTATTTCAGTGACTTCCCCCAGCAGTCACATTTTTAGCTCCTGAAACCTGGACAGAAATGACTGGGAGCCCCAGGAATGTATCTGCAATTGTAAGGATCTGAACGCACTTTTGACATTTCCAGCTGTCCCGTGAAATTCCTGCCCTCCTGCATTTCTTCCTCACTAGCACATGCAAAATCTACTTTCTGCTGTTGCTGCTGGAAGCGGAGGGGAGAGTCCTGTAAGAGCCAGAATAACGGCCTTGATTATCTCATTCCAATTAAAATAAATGGAAAAACGCCCACTGACTTTGGTAGGAACTGAACTACAAGCCAAATATGGATCATGAACCCGTAAAGATGTAATGAAGAGATGTGGGCTCCTTCACTCTCAGCTGACTTTCAATGCCAGTGTGCAATATTCTAGCTCGACACCAACCCCGTGCCTTTCCCATTGCTATGGACCCACCTGCTGGCACCCAAATCAGGTTGCACTTCTACACCAACCATCCAAGAAGCCATGATCTGCTCTGCTTTACGGGCACCTCTAGTTGTTAGCATTGTCCTTGGCGGGGCAAAATGCAGAGACTCACCAGTCCATTGCAGTTGCTGATGGCGACCTTGGAGTTCAGGTACTGATCCTGCAAGTGGCCTGCGTAGTGGCAGTCTTCATGGAAATCGTGTTGCCAGTCCACGCCATCTCGCTTCCAGTATTCGACAGTGAAGTGCTCTGCCAGCAGGTTGGAGTGCAGTGTCAGGTTGAGGAGGAACTGGGTTCGGTGGGCAGAGACTTTGTAGAAAACCTGCTGCTCAGAGGGCTCATAGGGCAAGGACCCCAGACTGCGCCGAGGGCGCTGCTTCAGCTGGCTTCTCACATCAAAGGTGAGGAAGTCCCCGTTTCGGTCCACTTGGATGGGGAACGCAATTTCATAGTGATCGAGGCTGGAGAGGAACTCCTCTGGGGAGGGAAAGCAAACACAGGAGGAATGACATTCTGCAAATAGAGTCAGAGCAAAACACCCAGCGACTCGAGCGCAGAGCCGGTGGCCCTGAGCACAACTGAGCCGCAGCCAGCGCAAGGTGCAAGGGACAGGGTCCTGACACAGTGGGACGGCTCCGTCCAGGCTGCAGGATCCCAGGGGTATTCCCAAAGGTCTTCAGCCTACAGAGCCTTGGGCTATCAACAGGCCTTGAGCCTACGGAGTGTCATCGTCTTCCTCTGCAGGTGATGGAGAGAAACAGACTGGTGCAAAGGGCCGATCAGGACACTCAAATTCTGGCTCTGCACCTGGAGTATCCCCCATCTCTCCACCTCCACTGGGCAGAGGGACTCCAGGTTGTGCGGAGTCACACAATATTCTTCAGAATATCTACAGCTGCCACCTGGAGCTGCTAGCTCTGCTTTGATAATGCACGTCAAAACAGCACCATACTAACCTCCCCAGTCACAGCATTAGGTACCGGGCATCCTCCTAAGAGGCACAAAGACAATGTCCTTGCAACGACAACCTTGCAAGCAAATTAAGAAAGAGGGCAACCAGAATTGCCCAGCTGTGCTAAAAAGGCAGCAGGAAATAAAAGTCAGAGATCCTGATTCCCCAGCAAGGCCTCTATGACACCATCCTGCTTTCCCAGCTCAGCAGCTCGTTGTTCTTTATCGTATCAGCCTGGCTTAGCACCTTCTCCTGGGGCACTTGAGTTTTTGAGCCTGTCTCGTACCACTTAGGAAATGTGCTCTGACAAGGTCACTGTCCAAAACGTCTGCCTGCACTCACACAGCAACGCAACACTTCTGGCTGTCAAAGAAACTGGCACTCCGCAACCTCCACAGAAATTTCATTTTCCAAGCAAAACGTCGTAGGGACTGCCAGACTGGATCTGACTGGAGGTCTAGCTGTCTCTGACAGCCCCCAGTACCAGAGGCTTCACTGGAAGACGTAAAAAGTCAGGCACTGGACAGGATGGCTCCCCCAGGACAGGGTGTTCTTCTGAACCCCTCATGGCGGAGGTCTGCTCACGGAGCGGGAGAGGATTTGCCCTCTGTTCACTCTGGAAGAGTCTCACTGCGCTTTCTGCATCCTATTTGTAGTCATTTCCTAAGCAAACAGGAAAGGCCAGGCTGCTCCAGGGTGGCTGCATTTCGCCTGGCTCCACAGCACCCATCTTCAAAGCCTTCCCAGCCATCATAAATTTGGACTCCAAATTACACTCTTACCACATGGCAGCACTGGAAAGTTTCCTTTCCCTCTAGTATGTTTTCCAGTGTGGGAGCCTGACAGAGTGGTTTCCTTGGCCACCAGTAATGGGACAGTCCTTCCCACCAGCTGGGTTTAGGGGTTAGCTCCCATCCTTCCAAACCATAAGCACTTCTGGCACCTCTCCCTTGCCTCCACAAGCCAGAAATAATTATTAGCTTTTTAACTTCCTGTGCTCCAGCTTCTCCTGCATCACATCGCCTTGCGTGTGATGCAGCCGGGCAAACAAGAGTGACTATTTGCACTTAAGGAATGACCTCAGGCTTGGAAAAATTTGCTATCGGAAGCGTCTTGTTTTTCTTTTTCCCTCTCTGCAGTCCACGTGGGCTTGCAAAACAGTGACTCGGAAGGAGGTTTGCGCACGTAGTGACTAGAAAGGGCCCAGGACCCTGGGCTGCGGTCTCTGATCCTGACTTACCAAGGTATGTCCAGGAGGAAAAAATGTGTCCAGAGCCTGGGGCTGAGGTTGTGTGTGAGAACGTGCTGGTCACCGTGTGTCCCCTCAGGGATGTCACTTTGGAAACTGAAGCACAGGAAGAAAGATCTAAGAGCAGTGCCCTGCATCACATGAATGTTTTAGGACATGATGCTTTAGAGTGAGGATGCCACAAACGGAAAAAAAATAACGAAGAGAAACTTTCAACACAAGGAAGAAGCCAGTGTCCTCATCTAGTGTTACAGCTGGCTCCCTCCTCTCCTCTAAAAATCTGAAAGATCTCAGATCTCTGAGAGATTGGGATCTCTTTTACTCCCTAACCCCATGTATTCTACTCAACATCACAGATGTTCCCTTATTCCCTCATTTGCTCATCCCCGCCTTGGTCATCCATAATCTCTGTATTACAGACCATACTAGGAGATCACAACATCAAGAGCAGCACGGTTTGGCCCTTCATTCCTTCCTTCCAGAAAAGCCATAATACGCTCTCTGACCTCTCAGCCACTTCACGCTGTATTAATAGATCTTGGCCTGGAACGTGCAGTCCTGCACCCGCTGTATCAGCAGGGTTTGCACCGGTGATAAGCAGCCTGGTGTTCCCAGAAAGCTGTCAAAACTGCTTTGGAAGAGATGCTATAAAAAGCCTTTCTGCAGGAAAACCTGCCCATGGCTGTGCAGGACACTGGGCACCCCTGGAGAATCACAAACCTCCCAGGAGAGGGCAAGGAAGAAAGCTGGGAAGCAGGAAGGACGGGGTGTGGGGAGAGGCACCTCGCTGCCCCATTTTTGGTGGAAAGGGAGTGCACATCTAGAGGGAGAGTGGAGGACGGGAAAGGGCACGGAGAGGTAGAGGGCTAAGGTGAACAAAGAGAAAGGAGGGAAGGTGAAAGCAGAGGAGGGAGGATTTTGTTCCCTCTTTGTATGCTCACCATTGCCCCTCTCGCTACAGAGCTGCTTAAAGGATGAAAAGGAAGCAGCTGTTGGCTTCCAGCTGCAGCCCAGACACAGTTCCTAAGGGATGACTGTGGAAAATGCTACGGGATCCCACGGCTTTGGGCTGCCCTGGCATTGTGTCAGTCTCACTACGTCCTCCAAGGGTCCACCGGTGTACATGTGAGCCGGGAGCACCGAGATCAGCCTCACCTAACATTCCATAAAACGGAGAACACCTAATCTATCACTGTGGTTAAACCAAGGAGCTAGCAGAAAATTTCCTTTTGATTAAAACCCATTCAGCAACGGTGGGCATGTGCTGAATCCTTGGTCAATTGTTTCAGCTGCTGTTCCCTGCGCTGTCAAAAACTGCAGCCGGAGTGTGCGCGCTACATCTGAATCTCGTTACATCTCTGCTGGCTTGAAGGGGCCTTCACCGCTGGGCCGCTGCTTCCCACAAAGATAATCACAGCTTATGGCTACGATACCTTAATCTTTTTCCTGTATAAAAGAAATACACTGATCTGGAGTCATGCACACGGGGCATGTGAATCCTGCTCCACCGCTAACCGGAGCAAGTCACTTGGTCAAAATCAGTGGCTTGTTGAAAACACTGGCTTTTGTTCTCCGTGCATCTGACTGCTGAGAGGAGATAACAGCGTCTCACCCTCTTGAAAGGGTGTTGTGCGGATTATGTACTCACTATCTCAGCAGCGTGGCAAAGACAAGTGTTGAGTAACATCAGCAGCCTGACGCCAATCGTTCCGGATGCAGGGAGCCTAAAAAGGCAGCCCGACAGCAAGAGGGGCCCTTGGGGCAGCCTAGCCCTCAGGACTGGGCAGGGACCGGGGAGGGGACAGGCTGCAGCCCCTGGGCTGGCGCTGCTGGCCCTCTCCCACGGCACCATGCTCCCAGAACATCCCGGGCTGAGACATCCCCCAGCTCAGGGCTCTCCAGTATCTAGGAGAGCACAAAGGCACAGACTGTAATTTCGGTGAACCTCGGGTTTGGACTGAGTCGTATTAGCAAGTGGTGCAGGGACTCATGAGCGAGGGAGGATCCGAGCTGCTGTGAGTCAGGATGGAGGCGATCTGGCAGCGAAGTCCTCGTCAAAGCGTTGCTCGCTGCGAACGCGGTGCTGCAGATGGAGGGAGGTGTGAACTGACGGACGCGGAAGGCCCAGAACAGTCACCCCAAGCATTGCCAGAGGCTTTGGCGAAAAGGACCAGAAACCGTGTTTGTTTCAGATTCCAGAAAATCTGCCTGTGTAACCTTGCACGTTGCTGAGTGCCTGCACAGCACGCAGCTCTGCGTCTGACCGCCTCTCGTTTCACCCAGCGCATGCTGCAGTACGGCAGTGCCCCACGTTTAGCAACGAGACGGTGCTCAGACCCAGGATGGCGTGTGGCTTTCGGTTGCCCTTATTCCTCTTTCCAGTTCTGCTTCACATGACAACCCACGGCCATCATAACTGCAGCCTGGTCGCGTTGCACTATGCACAGCCCGGGGACGCCACCGACTTTGGCCCTGCTGCCGTTTATACAGGCACAGGTAGTGTTTCAGGATTACGGCTGCCTACGTACGCTGCTGAGGTTTCGATACCTTGCACAGATAAATACCTAATTTCGGAGCTTGCTCTTCTTACCTCCGGTGCCTGACGGAAGTGTTCGTATTGCCTCTTAAGAAATGGTCACAAAAGCAAGTTAGTATTAAGCAACTTAACCACCCTGCGTGACCTGCCCATGTTGTGTTCGTACTCCAGGCTGTGGACAAGGCAGCCCACCTCAGTCTCCAGTCCTTTCCCTCCTAACCTGGAATAAAATCAAGGACAAAGCCATACATCTCTGTAGAAGAGACCCACATTCTACTTTCCTGACAATCACCTGCATGTGTAGCTCTGTATTTAAACACAAAATGATTAGAAACACACAGATATATGACAGGTACAAAGTGCTCACGCCTGAGCAGGTTTGGGCATGTACTAATGGTAGCACTTACAGAAACGTGTGTACAAACTAAAACTGCTCCTCCAGCAGCACGCGTCTGTCCAGACTCAGCTTTGCAGTGTATCTGCATGCTCCAGTAGACACCTCCATCCCTGCACGGGCAGAGGACCACTCGCAAGTGCGTCGGCTGGCTGCACACACACAACCCTCCTTGTAACAAAGCCTCTATTCATCCCAGGATGCGCCGCTCCCCCCGAGTGGAAGGGGAGCTTCCTCTATTGCTACCACATCCCCTTCGCTTTCTAAGTCTGTACGTGGCTCTCATCTTACACAGACCCCGCTCTGAATCCTGCAAACGCATCCTTTCCTCAGAGGTCAGCACCTGTGGATACATCAGGAGGAGCTCTGCTGCAGTACAGAGAGCAGAATCTGGGGTGTCTCCACGTATTCGATCCAGCTCCCCTCCCCGCGGCGATCCCTACCTTGCGACTGGAATGTGTAACCGGGAAAGTTGCACACAGCCGCTGTGAAGATGACAGTCCACGTGAGAAGCCTCCAAGCTATTGCCATGGTTAGCGATGCTTGTCTCAGCGCAGGGAGTATTGTGCCAGCCGAAAGGGCGCTGTCCCAACATGTCTCTCCCTCGGCCACTGCTTATGTAGAGACGGGAGTCCTCGGTTCCTCCGCAGGCATCCTCGGCCGCTCCGTGCTCTCTCCAAAGCAGCGAGGCCGACGGTGTCTTTGCAGCGTGCTGTGCCTGGGCCAGCGCAGCGGGGTCAGCATGGGCTAAATCGAACGGCAGGCTCTCGGTGGCATTGCCCCTGCAGAGGAGAGGAGAGGGGTGAATGAATGGGAGAGATGGGAAACCAAGGGTGGAGGAGATGGACATGGGGGAGAAAACGCTGTGCAGGGTGCAAGAGGAAAGGCTGATCTCAGAGAAGGGAAGGTATGAAAAAGAAGAAGAAGGAAGGGGAGGAAAGGACAGGAAGCAAACGCAAATGTAAATAACCACACCAGTTCACAGCCTTCTCCTGCTACGGGGACGCTGCACACGCAGGTGCGCTCCTGGGGGCGAACTCCGCTCCCAGCGCAGCCCCCGCACCGCTCTGACTAACGAGCCGGTATATACCTTGTACCTGAGGAAGGGACTGAGGATAAATGGGAACCCTTTGTCCTGTGGCAACACCCAGGAGGAAGCACAGATGGAGGAAGCACAGACCGGAGAGTGACCTGGTCTCCGTTACCTGATCTCTTAAAGGAGAGCAGAAACAAAAGCATTAGCAGGGTGGTAGAGAGCAGCAACCCAGAAACCCTCCCTACTCCAGTTTCTCTGGCTTTGAAATACACTTTAGTGACTGTCGCTGCACCGAGAGAAGAACACTTGCTCTCAGAGCGAATTGGCTAAACCTAAAAAAGTGACTGAAAACAAAGGAGCCATTCAGTGAACTCACCCTTACCCTCAGCTCTATCCACAAGTGGATGGTGAGATTCCAATTGTATTTGTTATTTAAAATTATTTGCTAATTGCTTCAGTGAAAGATTTTTGGCTTGCAGATAATTTCCACTCAGTCTGAGGCAATTATACAGAACTCACATAGTGCTGGAGAGTTGCATAAAGCCTGTGGTTTTCGTTTCTATCCAGCGACTCGATGACGTACGCAATGAATATGGCACATACCTAACTACCGCCCGGAGAATCCCAAATATCTGAACAGCGATGCTCTGCTCCACAGCAGCCCTGCAGCAAAACGCAAGCGTTCCTGCGAAGGTGACAGATAAATACATACGGAAGTGCAGCACCAACGGTGCCGGAGCACAGCAGGAAAAGGAAGCAGGGATGCCCCTGAGCTGCTCGGCTGGAGACGGGAGGGTTGTGCTCCTTGCAAAGGTGGCAATAGCCATGGCGTGTGTGTGGTCCTCATCCCAGCATGGAAACACTTGGAATAACGTCATTAACCCTCGCCTCGCGCTGCTCTCGGGTGTTTTAAATAGCAAAGACTAACTACTGCGTAGAGTTCCTCCTCGAGTTCCTCCCGCCACTCTTCCCTTCACCTCGTGTCCTCCAGGGAGGCTCCAATTCATTTCTACTCCTGTTTTCCCATCTTTACTTTAATGTTATTTGTGCTTCAGGGGCTCGGAGTAACAGCCACCACGGGCCAGACTATGCAGGTGAGGTAGAAGAAGGAATCAGAGATGATTCCTGCCCCAGTAATTAATCTAAATAAGTTAATGATTTTCCCCTACCAGATGGAAGTGCTGGGGAGATTAATCGTGCTTCTTTAAATCACAACTTGGAATTCCGTATTTTAAATTTTAAGATGTTTAACTGTTTATTTCCAGTTTAAAATGGCCAAAGGCTGTGAGAGAAGCCTTGGGCTGTTCTCCCCATTGCATCTGGTGGCGCTTGCCAGCTTGGTTTCTGCAAAGCCCAGACACAACACCCACGACAGCGGCCTCGAAGACTGCACACGTGATCAGCAACCATGAGAACAAACTGCCCGGTCGGGGAAAAACCGTCTAAATCTTGTCTTGGGCTGCTCTGCTCCCCCGCAACAGGTCAAAGGAAGCAGGCAGCAGAGGGTTGGCAGGACTTCTGCCCTCCTCCACCACGACACGAGGATGCTGAGATCAGCACCGTGGGTCCATGAGGCCACGTCCACCTCGTGACAGCAGTCCTCTGCAGCGTCACCCCCGTGCCAGCTGTGGCACAGAAAGGGCAGAGCTGGGGCTGCAGCAACACGTGGTGAAGTGCTGAGGACGCCGCAAGCTGCTCGGTGCCTGCTCCCCGCGGGGCTGCTGGAAGTGGACTGGAAAAGGGAGAAGGTGAAATGAAAGCCGGGCGTGCTGCGGCCCTCTCCTAAGTCAGCATTTTTGCGCATCTATTAAAGCTCAAGATTCCAGCTTTTAAATCCTGTCCCGGCTCCAAGATCTGTGGACTTCAGCTGAAGTATATTTTCTCCTGGGCTTCACACTCCTAATTTTTCTTGTTTTCCAGCTGTTGAATGTGCCTCTCCACAACCCCGCGCTGCGACAGTCATGACTGGATCCCTGTCTACCCTCCGCCCTTCCCCGGAGCAGGGGCCCGGAGGGAGCTGCAGGCACCAGGACCCCACAGCCCTGACCTCGGGGGAAGGAGGCATGCTTGGAGCAGCACATGTCAGGAATTACAACTGCAAAATTCCCCTTAGCCGGGCTGGGGGAAGGGCCCAGCTCTGATTCCTCCCCATAGATAGCAAGGAAAATATGGCCACTTCCGAGACCCCGGCGAGCCCGTCTCCTGCAGGCGAAGGACAAGGAGAGAGCTGGAGGAATGAGGGCTCAGCGGCTGCTTCAATACGTATAAAGTTTTCCATAACCTCAGTTTTCAGATTTTGCTTTCGGAGCAGCAGGCGCAGACAAGCCCAAGGAGCCCAGACCTGCACGGGGGGCGGTGGGATGCCGGGGTCTTGCAGGCCAGGACGGAGGGGCCGCGGGGAGGCCTGGGGCACGCAGTGACCTCTTCGGTCTCGTGCCTCCCTCGCTTGGGCCGGTTCTGATTTGCTCCTTCCCGAGGAATTCGTTGTCCTTGGCAGGCGCCTCGCGAGCGGCTGACGCTCCCCGTTCCCTGCGCCAAGGTGGCTTTCGCCGCGTGAACCCGTGGGCCGGGCCGCCCGCGCGAGGAGGCGGCGGAGGCGGCAGGGACAAGGGGAGCGGGAGCCTATGCCGCTGGAGCCGGTGGCGGCCTCGAGGTCATGTCTTCCCACACCAAAAACACGCGAGGAGGGGGACGGCTGGGGAAGGGGTTTAAAATTCAAGCTGGAATAAAGCAAAGAGAAAAGGAAAAAAAGAAAAACAGATGACAACTGTTACTAATTTCAACATCGGGGCTGCAGACAGAATTCTCTGAAAGCCTGGCTTTTTGGCCGGGGAGGCAGCTTTATGGGAAGGTAATAGGAAGCAGATGGGCCCTGCTCGGGGCCAAGAGGAAGGTTCAAGGTGCCTCCTAGTGCAGAGAAGAGGAATTTAACTGCTTTTAAAGATGCAGGGCCCAGCGGCTTCCAGGTTTCTCATCCAACTTTTGCAAATTATGAGCTCAGGTGTCCTTTTCCCTTTTTTTTTCTGAGAGAGAAATAAATACAAACACAGATTTCTGCTTCCACCTTTCCTCGGTGGGAGGAAATACTTGCAGAGCCCTCCCCCGGCACTTCCACAGACACCTTCCCGACACACAGCACCCGTGAGTGGCGACAGCAGCGCCCCACGGCCGCACGGCCAGCCTCCACCCCGAGGAGCGATTCTGGGCTGCACTATTAGCAACGGCGTTAACGAATGAATGTAAGCCACCGGCTCGCAGGGTGGCTACTTCTTTCTTCTGTAAAAGCAGGGCGCTGGCACTTCCTCACCACGCCGAGGTTATCATGAGGCCACGTCCCACGGCTCGGCCAACTCCGGCCCCGGGTCCCTCCTGCCTCCACCGCGGGGCTGAGCAGCACTTTGGACCCTGTGGGAGGGCAGCCACGTGGCCGCTGTGAGCAGCCCCTACAAAAATGGAGAGATTTCAGCTCCTCCATCCACTCCAACTTGAAATTGTCTGACCAGTTCAACAGCTATCATCAGGAGGAAGGGCTGCAAACACGGCTTACTCTACGGGCCTTATTTTCTTTGCAAACCAGGCTGAATACAGTAAGGACTGCAGAGTACTGGGATTTGCTGGTTACAGCCAGGCCACTGCCATGGAGAAGCGTTTGGCAGCAGCATCGCCAGATTTCTCAGGCTTGCCCACCACCCGCATGGACGCCTTGCTCTGCACAATGTCCCTGTAGCTCATGGATGCCGATCCTAAAATTGCCATGTTTTCTGGAAACACCAGCCCCCTTCTCACCTGCTGTCGCTGCTTCATGGAGGCCCACAAGTTTTGGCTGTAAACCCTTGGCTGAAGTCTGCTTCCCAAATACTGCCGCGAGGCAGAAGGATAACTCCGTGTGGTCTCCAGGAACTGTCCGGGTTTCAGCTCACGCTGCTCTGCTCCAGGGACACTCAGAAAACCACCACGTGCCTGTCGCTACCTGACCCGCAGAGCTGAGCGCCACTGAAGTCAGAAGAAGGGGACACCCAGACCACCAGCCCCATCTTCACCTCCCTGTGAGAGCGAGCGCACTGAGGGGGCTCACAAAAAGCATGAAGGCTGAGGAAATAATTTAACTGGGGACTGGAACATCTTAAAAGCAAAAGCCCTGGTGAGCAGCTGCTAAAGGCAGCCATGTCCAGGTCTCCAGAGACAACTGAGTGGCACCTTTGTGTAGTGAGAGCTGCACATGCCAGCAGCCACCTTGGGCACTAAACACATCTGAAGGCAGGCAGCAGAAAGTGACCCCCGACGACCCAGCCAGCCTTTTCGGCATAAGAAAACACACCGTCAGATGGTTCTGGCCAGATATAAAAAAAAAACCACATACGAAAAACAGAGCCCGGAAGGAAAATGAGTCGTTTTCTTGCACTTTCAACCAAGCCCATCAAACATCAACTTCCACACAGCCGATCCGCACGTCTAGTTTAGCAAGCCAGACTGGAGGAGTGGGTAATGTCAACCAGTCACTACTGCAGTAAGAAATCAGAGCTCAGCCCTCATGGTCGGGTACGGACAGAGCCTGTTTGCAGTTCATGGCCAAAGGGCACATCTCCTGGCTCTCCCACCTCCGCACCCAGCCACCCTCCGTACCACCAGTCTCCTGCTCCACCAGCACCTCTGGCTTCTCCTTGCTGTTCGCAGTGTCAGGAGGGGAAGGGAAGGGCAGCGAGGGATGAGGAAAGCCACCAGCAACGCTCCCGCCTCCTTTCCTTGAAAGTGCTCCCAAATCACTTCTCACCATTCCTACCTCCCTTCTTCTCACCACCTCAACTCCACGCAGCCCGGGGTACGGCCATAGGCTGGTCCCTCCCTGCCGATGCAGCTGCGCGCTTGCCGCCGGCCACGGGCTCCTGGCCCGCCGCGCTCCCCTGGGGCGGCGGGCGTTTCACGTGTGCGCAGTCACCACCCCAGCTGCTGGCAGGTTCCTGCACGTCCCCGAGGACAGAGCAAACAGCACGGCTCCCCCTCACCGCGCTGCACCTCCCGCGGCAGGGGCTGGGAGGCCAGGTCGGGCGGGTGGTGAGCACGCAGGTGGATGCAAAGCCTCCCAAGATCTCTGTTTTCAGCAAGAGACCGTCTCGATATTCCCGACAAAATATTTGGTGGGATTGCTAAGTTCAAAACAGGCTGAGTGGCAGATGGCAGAAGTCTTTTTGCAGTCATTCCACCAGGACTTCCACTGGGAAGTCATTGCTCAGCTCTGGAGTAGCATTATAGGTTAAAACCAGAAAAATCAGCGTTAACGAGTCAGAACCTCACTGCTAGGAGCATCGGCTGCAGAATGCCAAAAATGGGTTAAAGTCACAGGTCTGCAGAACTGAAAACAAGAGCTTGAACCTTAATCTGCTTTGCTGCTCCAAGCCTGGCCTCTCTGGGGGCACGGCAAGCAAAGAATTAGAAACACGTAGATATCGCTGTTCAGCAGAAAACAGCAGCCTGCAGCCATGGGACGGTTACTGCCCACACTGCTCTGAAGCAACCCTTTAGGATCCCTGCTCTGCCCCTCTGCTGCTCCTGTCACCAAGCCCACGCTGGAACAAGGACAAGGGCTTTTGCTTTTCCCGGTCTCACTGGCTGAGACAGGACCGAGGACATTCCCTGCGGCCCATCTCACTTGTAAGGGCTGTTTCACCTCACCCTAAGAGCAGTTCTTCACTGACACCCATCCCAGCCACTGCGGAGACAAATTTAGAGTTTGCCCGGAGGAGAGATGCTGCTTTCGCACTGTGAAAATAAGATCCAACCCCATCCAAAGGCGCTCACCAGCAACGTGGGAAATCCAGACTGGTGCTGCCAGTCTGAACCTGAGAGGCGAGGGCGCTGAGCCTGCGTCTCCGTCCCTCTGCCAGCAGCCTGCTACCAGCCCAGGCGAGCAGGGGAACACCCTCGCTGCCTCTGGACCACCAGCTCCCTCTTTCCAGGCTCGCTGCCGCGCTCCATGCCGGGCCCCGCTGCGCTCTAGCCGGGCACACCCTCCATCCCTTTGTACGACCAAACTTCACAGGGTTTTGGGCTCACTCCAATTCTGTGTGGGAGTGGTTTTTTTTTTTAACATGAGAATTGTTTTACAGTCAAGTCTATTCAGTGCAATCTTAGTGAGGAAAGGACTGAATTACCCCCTCGCTCCTCTCAAAAATCTAGTGGGATCTTTTAATTTCACCGGTAAAGGGGCAAAAGAAACCCTTGACAACGGAAGGGCACATGAGTGGAGAGCTGGGAGCACTGACCTCTCTCTGACACCGACCGCTTTGCTTTCTGGAAATCCTATATCTCTGTTACATAAGGATCTGGCCCTATCTGGAAAGCTGGGGTCATTGCGTTTCTCCAAGCGTGGTAAAATACTCGGAGGTCCTCAACAGGAAAGCATGAGAGAAGTGCCAGCTCATACCCCTCGTCAGGGAGGGGTGTTCAGCACGCGGCAGTGGCAGCCTCAATCTAGCTGCTAGACCAGTCAACTTCAGCCAGATATAAGGTGGCTACCAAGCAACCCAGTGCTCCCAGCCTTGGACTTCTTCTGCTTTAAGGAGATGACTCCACCAGTTCTCATGCAGGTCCGCTTTCAGAAAGCACTTATGCAATAGTTTGGAGCCACTCCATGTGACCCAGACTTGCTGGCCCCCTGCCACCACTCTCCTTGCTGGCTTCAGCCATGCACAAAACAGCAGAATTAAAAAGATGACCGTCTTAGTCATTAAAAGAAAGTGCATGTCACCTACCATACAGTGCCCCTGCCAGCTACACACGTGCACCATGTACACAGCTTTGCACATGCCATCCACACGCATGCAGACCATAACTGCAGCCGATTGTGTGCGGCGGTGCATGAGGATACACACCGTCTGCATGAGGACACGCTCCATCCATATGGGGATGCACTCTACCTGCTGGCACATCCATGACCGGTATCCACACACCTCTCTGCACGTGCTGCCTGCATGCCATCACACACTGCCGATGCCTCTGGATACGCCATGCACGGATGCTGGCGTTAAATCTGGCATCTCCACATCTGCATGACTGCCTTCCGCCTTCACAAATGCCCTTCTCCCTCAGGGGCCCAGGGCGGCCAGGAGCTCTCCATATCTCCTGGGACGCCATGCAAGCAGCTCCCTCCTGTGCTCCTACTGCTCCGCTTGCACCAGCAAGGAGCAAGCAACACGGCTCCGCTGTGCTCGGGATGCCAGGAAACTGTCCCAGGCTCTCAGAAAGGCCAGGAGCAGGCAGGGAAGCGAACGCAGCCACTGCAACCGCCCAGTGCAGTCATCTGTATCCCGGCAGCAGCCCTTCGGCAGGCTTTGTGCTTACACAACACAGCAACGCACAGCACCGAGCCCTGCGGTTGCATAAACACAAACACCCTTCTGTGCCAGCACCGAGCTCCACTCACCTGCGTAACCACCGCCATCCCACTGCAGGAGGGAACTGGCCTGAGGAAGGGACGTGCTGCGTGGCCCCGTTCAGGCAGTAGCATGTTTTATACAGTCACACCCTACAAAGATCTGTCACAGCCCACACACCAAGTGCAGCACCCCAAATCTGACTCCTTCTTCAGCCTGGCTGTAGGCAGGGCCATACCCCACACAAGCGCAGTGCCGTACCTGCGCTGGGACCCTCTGACAAAGACATGCCTGCTCAGCAGACTGGAAATGCTGTGCTAGAGGGCAGAGCCCCACTAAGCCCCGCTGACTGCCCACCACTCCACGTGCATCCACGGTGCAGCACGACCTCAAGCACTGAAGGTAGAGAGATGAGAGCGCCGCATCGAGCTTCCCAAGGAGAGCATCTGAGGTGACTCCTGTCACCCAGAAGGGCTGAGAGCAGAACTGTGGGACCTGCAGTGAGCACAGAGCAATCTCCACCACCACCACAGCACAGCATCCCCACGGCACAGCAGCGCCTAACGCTGCACCCAGCAAGAGCACGGTCCCAGACAGGGGAAGGGCTCCACAGCACTGCCTGTCTCCAGCACCCAGTGCTGGTTTGGTCCTGCCAGACTGAATCAAAAAATCACCGAGGTTGGACAGGACTCAAGGGGATCTCTGGTCCCACTCCACTCTCAGAACAGGCTTAACTTTGACATTGGATCAGGTTTCGATCACAAAACCCAGGCTGTCTCAGGGGGGGTCACACGCAGAAGTGGCTTGGAGGAAATGCCATGAGCTGTGGAGTGGGACCCTAAAGCAGAAAAGTCAATTTGGACCATGCTGTCCTCCCAGGAGATCAGAAACACGTCCTTTCAGAAAAGCAGCTGCATTACGGTGACATGGGGAAAGGGAGAGGAGCCCTGGCTGGCCAGAGAGGCAGCTCCTCCTCACCCGCTCCACCTGCCCCACCGCCGGCTCGGCTGTGCTCTTCCAGCGCCTCAGGACTGGGACGCCCCCTCTGCAGGCAGCGCCCAGCCTCCCTGGGCATGGAGAGCACAACAACGCAAACACACAGCCCAGCTTCTCCCCCACACTGATAGCTGCTGTCGCCATCCCCGTGGTCTCCTTGCCTTCCAAAGCCCCCCTGCGAGCCAGTGAATGCTACTGGCTTCCTTTCACAGCAAGGCAAACCACGGCAAACGGAGAAGTGATTTGGTGACAGCACGGAGTCTGGCCCATGCAATCACCCTGGGCCCGCTTCGTGCGAGGCACCCTGACTGTGACAGCGAGCACCCACAGACCCCAAGACACGTTACTATGGAGGAACGTGCCAGCGGAGCTCCACAGTGGGATGAAGCCTTGCAGATCGCATCAGGCTGCGGACTCCCTGAAGCCCTTCGAGATCTGGAAGATCTGCAGATTGTTTCCAGGCTCCGGCTCCCTTAAGCGAGCTCCATGAGATCTGCTGTGCAGGGTTTACGGGCTCTTTTTCCCCTCCCTGCAGGTTCTCTGTTCAGGGAAACATATGGCCCAGATGGTTTGGATTTGACGGGGTATGGCGGAGCGCAACAGAAAATATGCCGACTCACGAGCATGTGCAGCTTCCTAACGAGGGAGCCGCAGCCCAAAGGCCACCGAGTACATTTCTCTGTGCCGGGCTGCGGAGGAGCTGCGTTTGTTCATGGCCAGGGAATGAAGAGCTGCTAACCCCGATAGGATTGAACCCGTCATCTGCGCTGTAGTTTTGACCGAAGCCACTTCAGAGTGAAGCCTTGGTCCTGCTGAGGTCAGTGGCACAACTCCCACAGCGGGAGGCCAAGATTTTGCCCGCGAGCTGAACTCAGCAGGAGCCAAGGCTTATGAATGCTGGAGTTCAGAGGGATTTGCAGACCCACACAGGAATAGATTAATTTTAACTCATTTTCCCTTTAAAAATGAAGCTACAATGGAAGAGTAGGAAACACAATACCAATAACGGTGGGTGGGAATGACAAACAGAAGTGTAAAGACACTGAGTAGACAGCCATGGCATTCCCCAAGCATCCTTTTCCCAGCCTGGGAGAATGCAGAAGGTAAGAGAGCAGCAGCAACGGAGCAGCCGGACGGAGACCTCGCACTTCACACGTGCCTCTGACATTGCTCCACTGAAGTCAGGTGGAGATAAAACATTTGGGCAGAGCTTCTCAGTGAGGAATCTCCCAAATCAGACTTAACTCAAGGCACTCACAGTAACCAAGATGGGAAGATTTGCTGAGATGGTGTCCCTTTAAAATCTCCTTCAGGGTTGAAAAACGAGTCTGTACCCAGGCCGGTGGTTTTCCACGTTTCTCACTCCCCGATAGCGGCATGAGACCCGACCCGGTTACAGATTCCCAGGAAATGTTTGTAACTACTCGCCCTGCCAACATTTCCTATGGCGGTGGGGTCAAGCAAAGATCTTTTTGACTTGCATATCTTCAGCACATCTGAGCTGACATCATGTGAATAACAAGTGAATTGTTTCTGAAAACTTGACAAATTTGGTCCAAATTCTGTTTGTTTTAACTTCATTTGTGTTAACTCGAGATCTAGGCAGGACAGGACGTGACAAACACATCCTGCGGTGTTTCTGGCTTAGAACGAACAAATTGCTGGAAACTTGGCAAGAAAAGTGGTTTTTGGAGTTGGGGGTTTCAGATAAGCTCTAGATAAGTGCTTGAACAGGATCACCCCCTGGGTGGGCCTGATGGAACCTGTGCTGAAAAGCCCTTCACAGAGTCGCTCCTCTGGGCAGCTGAGCCCACGCTGTCTCTGGACCATGACTTCATGCGATAAGCGCAGTTACTCCTCCTCATAACAGTCTCTGGGTGGCCATCAGCAGTAACAGAGCCTCTTGTCTTACAGGTTTGCACGTTGGGACTTAAAAGGCCTCTCCTATGACTAGCAGAGACTGTTTATGCTGAGCAGGCAATACCTTTCCCCCAGGGCCACGCTTCACCCCACGGCAGCTTATCGGGGTCTTCCTCTGCCAAATGAAACAGTCCAGCCCCCAAGTCTTATCTGGGAAAAGCATGATTTACAGGAGATGACAGGACCTTTCCCATTCCACCCAACAAGCAGCTGCTCAGGGAATGCAACTGGAGACCCACCGACTAGCGCTGGAGGTTTCGGGGATCTGAGGAGGAGAAGGAAAGGAGAGGGTGCTGCTGTGGGGCAAAGCAGGAACAACGGGAAGCCAAGGATAGAGCAACCGGAGCACTCTGCACGTTCCATATATGGAGAAACTCCGTGACACTGGAACAACCTCCCAGGAACCGGAGGAAGCCTCACTGACGGAGGCATTTCAGACTAGTCTGGGCAAGGCGATGGCGAGCGGAGCAGAGGGAACACCCCCGCGCCGGCTGGGGAATTACCTGGGCGCCTGATAAAGCATTTCCCCTTCCACCATCCGCAGCGTGGGGGAGACTAGGAATGAACAAAGACTTCAAAAATCTTCCTGCTATCACCCAGCACGCACTAGATTGCACGCTGTCATCACGTGAGCTCTGCTAACGAGAATATTAATGAACAGAATAAGAAACGGATCTCTGGTGTGGCTGAGATATCTCCAGCCAACGTGGGTATTAACAGGGACTGAAACAGGAAAACAAACATCCCCTGAGATTTACGTCCCTGCGCACGCTTGACCAGGAAAGTCCCCCAAAACGAGCCTCCATTTAAAATTTTAAATTTTGCCGCACAGCCGCGGCTGGCGCTGAAGCAGGGTACCTGCCCTGGAGCGTGGCTCTGCGCTTCCCTCTTGGTTCGATTCTTCCCCTCTGGAAGATATATGCCAAAGTTATTTTATAAACCCCTTTCTATTTATAGCACAGCTCCTTCAGCTCTAATGAGATAATCTTCTGGCATTTCACCATCACTAATATTTACTTTGATGTTTAAAATAACATGTTCTGAGGGATTCATCTTTTTTAAAAAAACCTTTAAAACAGAATCAAAGCAGAGAAATATATGACCAGCGCAATGGGGCCAAACGCCTGCTGATGCACACAAAGTTAATGACATTGCAACTTTTTCAGGGCAGACAGTTTATAATCCTCTGACCACATCGTACCGGAGGGAAAGAGGCATTGGCAGCTCCTGAAGACGGAGAGAGACAGCGAAAGAGGGAGCGGAATATGTGTTTATTCTCAGGAATGAAGACAGCAAGGAATGTATAATTCTGCAATAGGGATCATAGCTGTTGCTTTCTGTAACTGAGGGTTTCGCCCACGGCAGCTCTGCGTAAGACAATTGTATTTTAGGGCAGCAAACATGCGATCAGATGGCTTAACGCAATAAAAAAAGTGGAACGGTATGGGGATGGGGGAGGCGAGGGAGACAGCGCGCGAGTGCAGATGCCTGACTGCTGCTGTCTGCAGACGCTTTGAAACACAACCCTGCGTTTTTATGGAAACTCTGAATGTTGGAGAAGGGTGAACATGGTTTTCATTCTCATAAATGTTTTTCCAGCGTGCAATGCTCTTCGGGCTCATTCCTTCTCCAGGGAGACGGTTCTGATTTCAAAGAACATTCGCGTTCCCTCCACCCCAGACCACCCCACTCCAACCTCAATGAGTTCTCTGGAAAAATTATTTTAAAGAGTGTTTTACCTTTTCTAGTGTTTTCCCTTCTTTCTTCTTTTTTCCCCTTTTAATTCCTTGAGTTTCTTTTTTTTTTCTTTTTCCTCTTTTTCCCAGCAGCAGCCAAAAGCTTCTCTCTCCCCCTCGGTCCTGCGCGTGTCAGAAAGTTTCCAGGCTGAAGGTTTATGTCGCCTTCCTCAATAACCTTCTTCTGTCAGACCCAGGCAGCGCAGGAGCTAGAGGCTTTGCTAAAAAGTCTCCTTTCAGGAAGTGAGCAGTAATAAGAGAGCGGCTCGGAGGCAGCATGTATAGGGGCTGCTAAAAAAAAAAAAAAAAAAGAAAGAGAAAAAGAAAAAAAAAAACTTTGCTCAGGAATTTTGCCAGGATTATCCAAAAAAAAAAAAAAATCCCCAAACCCACAAGGCTGTGAAAGTCCCGCCCTGCCTGCTGACATCAGTGCAGAAGGCAGGTCTTGCCTGCCGCAGTATAAAACTCATGTGCTGCGTCTTGCTGCAACGGAGCAGCGATCGTCCCCGTGCAGCCCCAGCGGCGATGCAGGCGGCTCCCTGCCTGATAAAACATCCCAATAAAAGTGATAAAGCAAAGAGGTCATGCTGGCGGTGGCAGACGGCAGACAAAATAGACAAAGCAAGCCAGGATTTTGTTTTTTTTTTTTTTTTCTCCCAACAATGAACAACACTCTCATCCTTCATTTTAACCACAGCTTTCAAAATGCTTTTAAAAAGCCAGTGGATGCCTGATGAAACGGCTTAACAAAGGCAGCTGTGCTCCGCAGTCATCCTAGGTATTGGCTTTAAATTTTAAAAAGCCCTCAAGAATTCGCTAATGTTTGAAGAAGCTCCTTCCCTCCCGAGTGACATCATTTCTGCCCTGCTGGCTCTTGCGAGGCCGTAATTTCTCTTGTTCTGCTGCCGCCGTGGAGTGTCCCACAAAGGACAATACATTTCCAAAGTAAAGAATAAACATTGCAACTAATAAAATACTGCTTGTTTAAAAACAGAGCCCTCTCAGGACACATAAAACAATAAGCTACAATAAAGGGCAGGAGCTCATTTCCTTCTTCCTTCTGAAGTCATCTTTGAGATTAGAAAGCTGAATATGTGGGCCTTCGTAAAGCGAGAATTACCGGGCAATCCTGCAAATATTATAAAAACGGGCCTTTCCATGCTTTGCCCGGCTTTTCTCGGGATACAGAGAGGAGGAAGGAGACCGGGAGAGGGGCCAGCGCCAGGCAGCGACCTCCAGCCTAGGCCCATCAACGGGACCAGAGGAACCCCAAAATCATCCCCCTTTAGTTTTAAGAGGATTTGAATGAAGAGTAAGAGGGTGAGAAGTTAATTTCAAGCTCCCCAAACATGAGACCCCTCTGCCCAGGAGCAAGAGGGGCACTCTGGGAAGGGAAGGAGGGTTTGTGTCCCTGTGAAGTGTGGCGTGGATGCCCAGTCCGCAGGACAGCCGGCCTCTCCAGACTGCACGTCCCGCTGCAGCCCTTCTAGGTACGTCCATTGCCAAATCCACAGGATCCAGCCCTGCGGCAGCCGGAGCAGCCAGGGCTCTTGGCGATGGTCCTGGGTGCCGCTCAGGCTGATCTAGCACCAGTCTGTAACCACCTGACCATGAGATGGGAACAGAGAAAGGAAAATCCACAAAGGCCTGGCCAGCCCTACATCCTAATCAGATGCTGGCCATGGGATGCCTAAGAAAAGGGATTAAAAAAAAAAAGCAAGAGGTTGTGGTACTTTTTGTGGTATATCCTCCTACATCCTCTGCTATCGGTAAACCAAATGTAGGGCTGAACCTAAGTCAGAAGCTGTACCTTTGCATTTAACAGCCATAATTCGTTTTCTTTCACGAACTTGTGTAAACCCTTAGTGAAGCCCTCTGAACTCCACCCCTCGGATGGCGCAGCAGAGGGATCTGAGCAGGAGATGCCCAGGAGGGACCTCCCAAGCCTCCGCTGGTCTCAAAGTGTTCGGTATTGCCTGGTAGGCACGGCCATCCTAACAGGCCCGAGGAAACAAGGGAAAATATCCTGATGGTGGGAGTTCACGGTCCCTAGCTCCACTCCCAGTGCTGCCCCAGTCCCAGGGATCCCATCTCAAGCACAAGGACCACTCTTCCTTACAGACAAACTGGAAAGGCCTGGCGCTGTGTTTGAGAACGGAGTTCAAAAGGACTGCAACTGCTGGGCTAGATTTTTTTGGCGGGTTCCCTGGCTGGGTAGAAAGACCGGTTTCCTTCCTCCCCAGGCCACGCTGGCCATTGTCTGAGCCCCTAAAGTGCATACATAAAAGAGCAGCTAAACAAAGTATTTGGGGTTTAATTGAATCGTGCTGCTTCTGGGCAGGGAAAAACTAATTGCCCAAAGCATGGCCCGCTGCCATACCAGGGGCTCTCTGTCTGCTGAAGCTGTCTCCAAACAGGCTCAGTGTGTAACGAAGAGGGACAGAGGCTGCAGACATCCATCTTCCCTGCTCAGCACCGAGCAGCTCAGTGCTGCCTGGCCCTCTCCCTTCCTAGGGAAATGTGCTTTTCCCTGATGTGCAGGATCTCCAGTCGCTCCTGGATGGTAAATACAGTGTTAGAGACTCCTGACATACAAGGACACACAATCCCTGTGCTCGAGGCCCACCTCCCCAGCCTGGTACCCAAAAGCAGTGCTGCTCTGAGGACCCTCTCACACCAGGCCATGCAAACTCCTCACCAAAAAAACCCCTAGGTCATACTCCAGTCTCAACCTGTCTCTGAAGGGGTGATGGAGCCACCTTCCCAAGCCAAGGCCTCTATCTCTCACACAAGAGTCTAGAAAATGGAGAAAGGTAAAAAGAGACCAGGTACTCACAGATAAGAGCACCGGACTCTGCTTGAAAAAAAAAAAGGGGTTCACAGGCAATTGACGGCTACGATAATTCACCTCCAACATCATGCAGCACCAGCTACTTGCTTCCTCTCTTTCTTAGGACGAGGAGAGGATGATGCATTTCCAGGAGTTGCTTGAAATCCTCTCCCACCGGCTCCCCCACATCCTCGCTCACTCCTGGGATGGAAGGGAGCCCCGTGCTCAGCACAGCCCCAGCCCCCCGTCCCCAAAGCTCAGCACCCCGGGACACTGCACCCTCCTGTGGCTACACCTGGCAGAGGCCGTGCGCTCGGATCCTGTAAGGTCCAGGCTCAGCACCAGGGTGGCAGGAACCCTGCAGAGGTGATGCACCAAGCCCTGGGGAAGCAGAAAGAGCAACGCTTCCAGGCAAACCTGGCACCATCACTTCTCGGTGGTGCTGGCTCATGCCCAAATGCATCCGACATGCCCAGCTGCAGCATCAGCTTGAACAACGCTGAGGCCAGCGCTCATTTTAAGGCTTATAAGGCTGCAAACTCTGTCCTGGTTGCCATGAAAACACACAGGGAACGATGCTGAGGCCCAATGGGGTAATTTTGTATAATCATTTTGTACATAAAAGAAACTCGCTCTTGCTATGTCTAAACTGCAGGGCCTGGGCAAAGTTCCCAGCTCTGGCTGTACATCACAGCCTGGCCCCAGGTCCATGCTGGGACTACTCAGCCACTGACTAACCCTTTTGATGGGTACCTAACACAACAAGGCTTCGTTCAGCCTTTCAGCTACTGCGCTCATAAACAAACTGCTCTGCTTTGTTTGCAGCCCAAATACAGCAGGTTGAGAACCTGCAAGTAAAACTAACTGTAAACAAATGGTTTTGTTTTTCCACAAGTGTAGAGACATACAAACTCATTGTCCAACAGTAAAACTCAGTTTAATTAATGCCAGGTGTTAGATAAAATTGGGTTGGTGTCTCCCAAATTTGTAACTCCAGCTTGAAAGAGCCACCGCTAGCTTTGAAACCTCAGAAACCTGTTATCAAGATCATTGTACGTTGCCTAAACTTTGTGGGGACCCTGGGCAAAAGACAGACATGCAGGTGAGCCTTGCGGAGGGCTCAGGATTGGGAGAGCTCTGCTCCCACTGCAAGGCTGGGCGTGTTGGGATGCTGCATTTTCCCCATCGTAAATGGCCCAGGTGACTCATCCCCTCTATCTCAGGATCTCACCTTGTCCTTGGAAAAACCTCTAATATGGGTTTCTGAGTAAACACGTATGGCTCCAGGTCAAAATGTAAACAAAGGGCTCCTCAAGGGGGATTTGGCAATGAAATGCCACACAGTTGAGTAATGCCCAAGGACAGTTTGTGTTTTGCCTGTCTAACCCTACTACTGTACATTTTTGTTCCAATCAGGCTTGAATGTCAGCAAGCTTAACCTGCCGCGAAGAGGGTCCTAGTCTCAGCTTCTACAGTGTAGAGTCTTCTGCCTGCAACAGCAAAGTGCTTTGGGATTCCCCATTTCTAAATATTAGGAAATTTTTTTTTACACTGAGGGTTGTAGAGCACAGGCCCAGGTTGCCCAGAGAGGTGGTGGATGCCCCATCCCTGGAAACGTTCAAGGCCAGGTTGGCCGGGGCTCTGAGCAACCTGATCTGGCTGGAGATGTCCCTGCGCCTTGCAGGGGGGTTGGGCTGGGTGGGCTTTAACAGTCCCTTCCCATCCAAACCCTTCTGTGATTCTATGACTCTTTGGGTCACCTCTTTGCATTTGGCAGAAAAGTCACGGCACTGTAGTCTTTCTCCGCAGTCACCAAGAGCTGGCACTGAACACTGACCCTTCAGCTGTCTCTTCCAGGCTAATGAGTTGTTAAGTGGTAGGGAGCTACTTACCATGGCTGGGGACTAAAGGTGGAAACTTTTCCCTGCTGGAAAGGGAGATGTCCCTGCGGAGCAGCTGGAAACCCTGCCAAAAGTAAGCACCATTTGGTGGGACTGGTGTTGGTCAGTTCCCAGCCCAGCTGTTAGTGCTATGGCCATTCTGGCACTACAAAGAGCTGATCAGAAAGCAGAGAAGGAAAAACAGTCTAGGAGAGGCTTCTTGGGTTACTGAGCCTAGGTGCTGACCATCACAAACTGTTGCTCCAAAGCAGCCCTACACAGAGAGCCTTCCTCAGTCGCCTCCGGCCTGGATGTGGCAAATCCAGAGAAACGAAGCTCTCCTCATCCCCTTGTGACTTCCAAAGGACACACCATGGCATGGTACAGATACTTGTGCAAAAAGGCTCACTTCCACATGACCATCTGCTTAATCGGCAAGAGGAAAGCTTTGCTCTCCAGGCAGTGTCTTCCCCAACACATTTGTTTAAATAATGACAGCTCTTCACCACCTTCCTCCGATTTGTTTTCTTCCACACAAGATCCACGCCGTGGCACCGAGAAGGCCTCAGAGCTCTTTCACTCTTCAGATCTACACAGCTTTTATTTTCTCTTCTTTCCTTTCCTGTGCAACAAGGAAATAGGTCACATTTCAAAGAAACCAGCAAACAGAGGTTAGCAAATGCCAGACAGCTCACTGGATGGTGTGGCCTGCTCCTCGCTCATCTTCCAAAATCGACAGATTTCTCACTTGCTGAAGAACATTTTCCCTCTTCTTTTCTTTCTTTCTTCAAAATTGCTGTAACGAAGCCCCAGCGAGACATCCTGCCCATCTGCAAACCAGGTAAGAGGCACTTTTTTTGCTGTCGGTATCTTTGGTAACTGTTACGTGACATGGCTGCTTTGTTCCTTGTCTCGTACTTTTCTGCATACCCCAGTAGCATCGGCGGTTTACTGGCAGGAGGGAAGATCCCGTGAAATGCTGATGTTAACAGGCCCAGATTAATTCATCGTGCGACCGCTCTAGCTTTTCTACTGATTTTGGGTCAGGGAAAAAAAAAAAAAAAATGGTGTAAGTTCCGGGGCATCATATTCTTTTTGAGGTTTGGGGACATTTAGGTAGGCCAGAAGATGCTGAAACGATGGCTTGTAGTCCAATATTCAGGACCAGCCATTCTCTTCCCTTTACGTCTGGACAGGACATCAAAACTTCTCTCCTCTGGAAGTTTCTCCTTAAACTGCCTGTGAGCCTCAGTGGCAATGTGGGAAGACTTAGGATACCCAGCACCCGCTGAATTGTGCTCCAGATACTTGAGAAGGACTCCAGAGATTTCCTCCTGACAAATGTGAGAGCAAATATACTCAAAAACAGGAGCCTCTGGCAAACTCCCATTTACTTCCTTAAATTTCTTTGTCATCTCATCTGTTACTGCTCTGCACTTTTCCGTGAAAACAGGCACAGGTCCAGCTCCCATCAACTCAAGCACCGTCCGTGGTGTTATGGAATAAAGTAGAACAAAGGAAAGTTGAGATTAAACCTCAGAAAACATTTCCTAATGGGTAGATCTATTAGACTGTGGAAGAAATGCCGCAGGGACGCAAGAGAAACCCATCACATGGGCAGAGCTGGAGAGGGAACTGGAGAAGGGATCAGGCAGAAGGCTTCTTCGCTGGCAGGGGGATGAACAAACTGATCTACAGGGTTATGCTTTCTGATCTATTTATGATTTTTGTATTTTCAATCTTTCACCATCCTTTTTCCTCCTGAGAAGGGGCCCAAGTCTCTGAAAAGCTTGCTGATGCTCTCAGGAATAGGATTTCCTAAAGATACATGGGTGATGCCACAGCAGTATTTAGAATCCACACATACACGCACGTGGGTGTTTAATGACTTTAAAATTTAATTCCCATTAAGACCTTAACCAGAAAGAGTGTTTCCTGAGAACTCTCAGATAGCAAGGATTATGTATGCCACGGTCTCTATACTGCCCTGTAAGGCAATCAGTTTCACAAAGAGCAGAAAATCTTTAAGTGCCAGGCTCTGTACGCAATCACTACTCAACTAGCTACGTAAAACTTGGCTTCAGCAGCAAAAGTCTGAGGGCCAACGTGGTCAGAAAGGACAACAGATGTGTCAGTTAAGCCAGGCTTTGACTCATACAAACCCCGAGCAGGTGAGGCCGGCGGCACAAAAGCAGTGATGCCAACGGCAAAGGATGCCGCTGAGATGATTTTCCCCCCCTCCTCTAACAATTGTATGGGTCTGAGTTGAGGAACACGACTGGGAACAGAAAGATGCAGGAAGCAGCTGGCAGTAGAGCAGGCACTATCAAGGGGCAACGCAGAAAATAAATCTGGAGGGTTAGAAATACACAAAAGCACAGGCAGCTGTTACCAAGTAATTTAAAGCCTCACACACTTGCTTTCTCAGGAATCTCTGCTAACTCATCTGGTAGCATTGGACGGGCTCTATCAAACAGACCAGGTTAGGAATTAAAGTATAATACTTGTTTGGTCCTTTCGTCTCCAGTGCAGGAATATGCATTTTTAAACAAGTTTGGATCACCAAATGTGCTTACGTAGACTGGTAACATCCCCAGAGGTGCCAGGAAAGGCCCTGCTGGGTGTGGAACTGAACGGGCACAGCAGAGACCGGGGCCAGGCTGGAGAGAGCCCAGGACATCAGACAGATAGCGCGGGACACGGAGAACATGGGCAGCTTCCTACAAACTCCACACAGAGCCTGCAAAGCAAGTTACAGGCGCTGTAAGGGAGGTAGTAAGGATAAAGCATGAACTAAGGTCTTAGATAACTCTACTTCCCTAAAACCTATTCAAATAATTGGAACAAAAAGCCTTTGTCGTTATTACTTAAAATAAACAAAAAGCCCCGTGCAGATCCAGCCCATTATTTCTCTCTGCCTCAGTTTCATACTTGGAAAACAGACAGCAAGCTGCCTGTTTGTGCAGCATTTCAACACGCAGAACAGACCTTTTCACGTAGGAAATGACTGATTGTGAATGCAAACGTCCACTGCCGCTTGCGAGTCACACGCTTTGCCTGAACGCACGCTGCTCACATGCACACGCACACTCACCCTCAGAGCCAGTTTGTGCCAGAAGAGCAGAGCTGGTGAAGGCCAAGTCTTTAGCTTCCCCTGCCTCCAGTTAATTTTCCTCTTCAGAATTTCCTCTTTGGGAATTTCCTACAAGAACCCTGTAATCCTGCACAGTTTGACGTTTATTATGATCCTCATCACACACCCCAGCAAAGGAACAGCCTCACTCTGCTTTGAAATAGTGTTCAAATAACTCCTTAACAACAGCAATGAGGCAAAGTTCATGCTTCCCCTCTGAGGAAGACTATCACGACAGTTACTAACCCTCAGGACAATATTCCACACCTGTGGTTTGGGAAGCTCAGCTGGATCTCGCAGGATTCCCCTCCTCGTGCTCCTGGCCCCACTCAGACACAGGGTAGCTGACCGCTGCTCTGGCCCTTCTCTGCTGAGCTGGGGAGGTATTTCCTGCGATGTTAAAGATGTCCTCGGCAGTACCATCTCCTGCTTCCCTGTGGCTGCTTCTGTGAATACCAAGTGCCAAAGAGCAAGAGTGAGAACCTTAAATTCATCACCTAACTGAGCGTTTATCAGAAGACCCTGGCGAAGCATGACCTCAAACTGCTTCTGCCTGTTGAATGGAACAGGGTCGCTAATTGCCATCGCATCCCAGTTCACACCAGGGCAGCTTAGCCAGAGACCTAGTTTCATAAGTCACTGAGAACTGAAGCCCCAACAGGATCGGGGTGCCTGATTTTCTGCAATTCTGTGGATCGATGCCTGCCTCTGCGCGGTGTTCACTGCGTAGACACCTGAGCTGGCTTGGGGACTGGGAACGTCTGGCTGCGGTCACCCAGAGCAATGCTCATGCAGCATCTCAGCAGGCGATAGATGTTAGAGGCAGCCACAGCTACTAACGCTTCTCCATGTCATTAGCTGCACCCTGTATGAGCCGCGCAGCCAGTTCACTCAGCACCTTCTGCCGGTGCAGCGGAACACAGAGATCCTTCACAGCAACCCGCACGCTACTCCTCAGCATGCAAAAAGCCACCCTCACAGGACATTTAGCAACTATTAGCAACTGTGAAGCTGATCTGGACCTGAAAGGATGGCAGGACGGTTTATAAACTTCTCTCAGCTGATTAAATTACTTTAGCAGGGACAGATCATAGAATCACAGAATGGTTTGGGTTGGAAGGGACCTTCAAAGGTCATCCGGTCCAACCCCCCTGCCAGGAGCAGGGACATCTCCAACCAGATCAGGTTGCTCAGAGCCCCGGCCAACCTGGCCTTGAACATTTCCAGGGATGGGGCATCCACTGCCTCTCTGGGCAACCTGGGACAGTGCTCCACCACCCTCAGCGTAAAAAAAAAAAATTCCTAATATCTAATCTGAATCTACCTCCCTCTATTTTGAAACTGTTATCCCTAGCCCTGTCACAACAGGCCCTGCTGAACAGTCTCTCCCCACCTTTCCTGCAGCCCCCTTTGGGCACTGGGAGCCGCTCTCAGGTCTCCCCGGAGCCTCCTCTTCTCCAGGCTGAACAGCCCCAGCTCTCTCAGCCTGGCCTCACAGCAGAGCTGCTCCAGCCCTCTCAGCATCTGCGTGGCCTCCTCTGGACCCTCTCCAACAGCTCCACGTCCTTCTGCTGTTGGGGGCTCCAGAACTGGACACAGTATTCATAAGCTACACAGTATGAATGCTATAGAAGTTGAAACTTTAGACAAGACCTGTCACTTGTACCTTGAGACACATGTATAGCTCTCTTGAGTCTGAATGATCCCAAAGTATACCAGAAAGCAATCGCTTCATCTCCTGAGTGTCTCTGAGGGGACAAGACAACAGGCAATTTTTGCAGCAAGTTAATAATTCAAACACATTCAGGGGTCTGGCACAATAAGTGGTGTATTTTTCTGAAAATTCTACAGGATTATTAAACAGCATAAGAAACTTCAACACTGGGCCTCAGTGGCCGTAATAAAGCAAGCATAAAGATGACAAACTGACTATTTTTCCAAGGCCCATCCTAGATCACCTAGAGATGCAATGTGCTTACAATGACAGGCAACATAACGTGGCAGCAAGCGTGTTACTTGGGAGAACTCCAGCCCACAGCATTACCGTGGCATGAGCTCTTCTACCTCCCTCAGCTTCCCCATCTGCAGGAAAGGGATTGCCAGTGTCATCCCTCAGCTGCCTAGAAATGCAGAAGAATCGAAAGATGGCACATGGGGGCAGAGCACATTCACCATCAGCATATTTTCAAAGCCTAAAGTTCTCCTTACCCTGAGCAAAACTTGGGATAAAGTTTGCGAAGCAACAGGGAAAGGTCCCTGCTCTTAGGGGAACCACTCACTACCTGCTGGATTCTCCAGCCAAAAGCCCTGAAGCACAGAAGGTTGTAAAGCAGAGGAGCAGTTTTAAAGCCTTCCTGGACACACACTGGGGAAATCTGCTGTTGTGAGAGTTAAAAGCCTGAAGCAGAACATTGAACCTTGCAGTCCATCTGCTGCAAGCCTTGGCAGGGCTGCTCAGAGCTCCACCGGTGGGACTGAGTTGAGGGGACACGCTGGCTTCTGCACAGGCTGCTAGAAGGGCCCCGGGTCAGGCAGCGCTGGGATGAGCTGCAAAACTGCAAAGCAGAAAAACAACTGAGCTGCTGCTTCTGGGGTTACGTTATCCACCAACTATGAGTACTCAAGCACCTGGATAATATTAGTGAACATAATCTCAAACCTTATTTCACAAAATGAGGATTTGACCAGAAAAAGTCACTCCCCCTCCAGCACCTAGAGTTGTTGCTGCCTCTCTACAATTAACTGGATGGAAAAGCAAACGAGAGACAAAGCTGGAAGAGATACCAGACCCATCATCTATCAGTCACTGACTCAAATCTCTAGCTCAAACCTCAGAGAAAGTTCTTCTGCATCTAACACCACCACATTGTGCCTGGGTTCTCTCCCACTTTGGCCAAAAAGAACAGGAGACTGAAGCCGGCTGAGTATTTTAAACCCTTAAAGTCTTTTAAAAAAACAACTTGTGCTTCTGAAAAGCTTCTAAATAACCCCTCAGCAGAAGCCTGTTAAGTAACAAAGTTATGATAGGTTGGGACGGCAAGAACGGATTACTCAGTTTTTTCCTTGCCCATCTGCTGTCTGCTCCTACCTGCCTCTCTTCCAGCTCATTAGAAAACTCCCAGTGTGCAGCTCTGGAGCAGATCACACTGCAGTCTACAAAGGGGTTGAGATCTGCAGGGCAGATGGAAAATTAGCAAGAATTAATTTTTTTTTTTTCCTGAGTGAAAATCATGACCCTTTTCCCGTCAGATGTTTGTGCAGATGCTGACGATTACTTCTGAAGACATACACGTTTGGTTTGCCTCATCTGAGGAGATGATAATCTTTCATGCACAGAGACAAGGCGGCAGAGGCAGGAGTACCCAGCATAAATATTATATGACGACTAGAGCCTTAGTTTATTAAGTTAATACAGCCCTAGGGAGGAGAGTGAGACCATACACATTTCTATAAACCAGTGGAAGAAGCTCCCTCCTCAAATCCTACATCAGATGGTCAAGGTCCTGCAGCCGTTATCACGACAAGTGATAAAAGACAGAAGGGTATCGAGGAGGGTCCTGTCACAGTCAAACCGTGCAGACAGGTGCTATGGCACAAACTCCAGTGCTGCGGCTGCGCTGGGAAAGGAGCCAGCAAACATTGCCCTGAGGAACATAATTTTGATGCAGGAACAGAAAACAGTCTAGAGAAAAGCCCTACAGCCACAGCAAAATGTGGCAATAGGTACCAGAGGCACAGGCAAGATTTTCGGGGGTGTTCAGTGCTGCCCGGATCTCTGAAATACCATTAAAAGGCAGGGATAAACAGCACCGGGCACTTCTGGGAACTCAGCTGGGCCCATGCAGGGCAGGAGATGCCCTGCAAGCTGCCACTCCCCTGGCTTCCCTGGGACCTGGAAGGATTTCCACTCTGTCTCTGCTGAGACAGCTGAAGAAAAGCCTTTTTGCAAGGAATTGTTGCTGCCGAGACACGTCCGCTATGAAGCGGGCTGTGAAAGCAGCAACAATTCTGGGAGCAGCACTGAACAACTGCCAGGCAAGGACATCCAGCCTGTCCCACCATGGCTGGACGCAACCCAGCAGTCCAGAGGGCTCTGCAGCACAAAGCCCACATCCTTGGACCACAACGTTCTCCTCAGAGAATCTGGTCAGATGGCTTACCGGCATCCCACACGTCCAGCCAGTAAGGGGAGGCTGCAGGAGGCTGAAGCAGAAGCTAAACAACCAGAAGGTTTTCTGTACGATAGCGTTAAGCCTGTGCTGCTAATTTTAGTGTCTTACATCCAAGAGAGAAAAGAGGATGGGTGCTTACACAGGGCTTTCGGCTGCAAAGTTCAAAGTTAGTGGTACCTGGGGGAAAAGTTAAGGGAGGTGACGCATTTTGCCCATGGCAAGAAGAACAAACTGAGCACGGGGAGACACTGATGAATGCAACCTCCCATTGACATCACAGAAAGGACAAAACTTAAGAACCTACCAGACCATGGAGAATGAGCTATTTTTTTCACCTGAGTCATCACATAGCTAATCATTGAGCCATGTTATGAAAACGTGCAGGAGGCTACTTACTGCTCTGCATGTAACCCTAGTCTGCAAGTCAGTAGAGCATTACATTCTCATTTCAGACACTGATGCTCAACAAAAGACCACCAAAAATGTCAACAGCGGAAGCAAAATGCTTCTGCATTCAGTGTTTTTCAGTTTTCCATGGAACATTGGCTGAACTGGAAATTACATTGGCCAGAGAAAGAATCTGAAAGGATTATTTTCCCTAATGGAATTCAGAATTGCAGAAATTAGATATGGGAAAGTCCTATTAGCTCATCTCAGTTTCTTCCTGCCGGCAGAGGATTGTTCCCTACAGTACATTTTCTGATCCAGTGTTAAGTGACTAGCAACGGGACTTCCACTATTTCCCCTGTTCCACATCCTGATGGGTCTTCTTGTTAGGAAATGTTTCTTGATAACCAGACTTACTTTCCACTGATTAATATCTTCTCCTTTATCCCCACATCATCTTATCGGCACATCCGAAACAGCTTTTCCTCTCTGAAAGATGATCATGCTCTTTAGATGCTTCTACCTTGCTCTCAATTTTTCCCTCATCGCTCTTGGTCAGCAGCTAAGATGCGTACTCATTAATCAGTGCAGTCAGACCTTCAGCACTTTCATTGCTCCCTCCTGAATTCGCGACGTTTCCAGCACTTCCAGTATCAAATCACCTCCTGAAATAAGCAATCTCAGCAGCACCAAGGTGCTGGGATCATGTTTGCCACCGGTACTGAATTCTAAGTGATATTTTTTAAAAAAAAATGTTTTAATTTTTTAAACCACTGGTACTGTTTTGGCCTGTTCCACATAAACAAAACTCATCTTTGTACGTCTGAGAAGCAATGAGCGCACCCAGCGCTCCGCCCGCCTCCTCCCCACCTGGCAGCAGCTTTCACCACTCTGCTAACAGCAATATGCTGTTCACAAAAGCAAGTGCAGCGCTGGCGGCAAACACCAGATGCCCAGCACATTCATTTTGTCATGTTTGGATCTGCTGCTGGCCCCCTTTGCCTGGGCTTTCAAAGCAAGATTGAGAAACCCTGTGACTCATGACCATTAGAGCCCATGGCACCTACTGCAAGCACTGAGGAGCTGCTTTGGTGTCTCAGCCAGTTTTGAGTTGGATATTTACACTCTGCCTGCCTCCATCCCCGCCAGCAGTGCTAGAGAAGGTCGTCTCCCTGTTTCAGGCACTGAATGCAGCTGCACTGGAAGATGAGGGTGAACCATCTCTAACATTTGCTTCGGGAATGTTTGGAGAGGCACTGCAGCAATGCCGGCTCCATACGTGTGAGCAGTAACGTACACCCAATGTGTCCCCAAGCAGAATCCCCTACCCAGTGGCTGTGCACTGTTATGGGCAGCTCAGGGCACATGGAAGCCTCTGTCCAGGCCAAGGCTCAGGTGACCAACACGTGCCACTGATGCCACACCAGTACAACCCAGCTCAGTACTGGCTTGAACGGCAACTGCCTGCTTCCCCATCTCCATCCTCTGAATAATAGAATCATAGAATCATAGAATGGTTTGGGTTGGAAGGGACCTTCAAAGGTCTTCTAGTCCAACCCCACCTGCAAGGAGCAAGGACATCTCCGACTAGATCAGGTTGCCCAGAGCCTCATCCAACCTGATGGATGGTTGAACGTTTCCAGGGATGGGGCATCCACCATCTCTCTGGACAACCTGGGCCAGTGCTCTACAACTCTCATTGTAAAAATTTTTTTCCTAATATCTGATCTGAATCTACCTCCCTCTATTTTAAAACCATTACCCTTCGTCCTATCACAACAGTGAATGGTAACTGCCTGCTTCCCCATCCTCCTCCTCCCCAAAGAGGGACTTGCAGAGCAGAATAAGCTTGTGAAGTGCCCTGTCTGCATAGAGATATTGTCCAGAGTGAGAATCCCTTAAGAAGACATCTTGTATAGCAGACAGAGGAGAAGCCAGGTAGCTTTGGACAGACCAAAGCCTGACAGTATCTACCGTACAAAACAGCCCAACGGCCAAAGCAGAGGATAGCCTGTGTTCAGTAGAGAGATGTTATTGACGGAGACACGGTCAAGGCTTCCTGTCAAGGCTAAATTAGGACAGAATGATTAAAGGACTGAAACCCAATGAGCAGCAAAGCACTAGCCTACAAGCCAGATGCAATGTATTTTCACTGAATGAGGCTTTAACTCACATGAAGTATTTAAGAGGAACTCTTAACTGAATGTTGGCTGGCAGGCGGGTGAGCCCCTCCATGTTACCCCCAGACAGCTCTTCTCCCTCCCCAGTACACCCAATAACCCAGCACAAAAAGTCAGTGCCCCATCATGAAGCCATCATAGGCCGGTGGTTGCAAAGCCCTGTACACCAGGAGCCAAGGAACAAGATTTTGGAGCTCTATACCTGACCTGATCGCAACTGTACACACAGTAGAGGCAAACTGAGGAGAGGAGAACTATCTCCTCCTCTCTCTGCCTTTTTGTCCTCCTGGGCTCTTCAGGACAAAGACTGCACACTCCTCTGCGGTGGAGAGAGTGGTTGTGATCTTTCAGGGAGTCTCCAGGCATTGCAAAAAAAAAAAAAAATGCTGCTAAACTTTAAGCTCAGCCATTACCTTTATTTTTAAACAGAAAGGTAAAGCATAAATGCAGATGCTTATGTAACAAAAACACCGTCACTTTGTGGTTGGAAATAGAGTTGTCAGCCAGTTCACCACCCAGAGCAGCAAGGGGGGCAGGTGACAAGGACACGTTGCTCAGAGCCGCATCAAACCTGCTCAGTAGGTTTCAGTCCTTCAGAGACGGTACCTGCTCGACACCATCAGGAGATCCCAAGCCAGTGGAGGACATGATCACCTGATTTTCAGTAAGATCCATCACAGCTGGTGCATCACACCAGTGCAGCTAAGGGCTGCGCTGCTTGTAGCAGTGCCAAGGAAAGGGCTCAAGCTGTAGGCTTACCATCAACCCCTCATGTAAATACCTCCTTTCATCTTTCTGCAGCTTGCCACTCCCCAGATGCTCTGTCCTGGCAGGAGTCAATCTGTAGGCCTGTGATGTTGTGTGCTAAGTTGTTATGTCAGCAAAACCCTTCTCTAGGTAATGCAGGGAGGCCAGGTAGAAGCAAGGGAAAAACCAGAGCCCTTCTCCTCCAACTTATGCAGAAGTTATTGTTGTTTTCTGTCATTGGCACCATGAAACCATCTGCTAGACCCAAAACCCTGGAGTTTTTGGATCCTGCTGGAGTCCTGACTCTCCTCTCTCGTTAGTTGTCAACACCGTCTCCACCCTGGTGGCAGGGACAAGCTCTGCGCTCATTTATCCCCAGGACAAACATCTGGACATCATTTGTTTAGAGACGATGACCCATAGCTGAGTTATCAGACCACAAGAGCACTGGGATACCAGGCAGGAAGCTGCATGTTCTGTGTTTAACTCTGTGCATTAGACCCTAATTAAAAGCTGTTCAGGATCAACGGGTCTGGAGCCAGGAGTGTTTTCAGTGGCTCCACAAAAGATCAGCAGGGCGTCTTTACAGCTTTCCAAACTACACGCACATGCAATAGATGAGCACAAGCTGCCTTAGCACAACAGAGAGACTCTGCTTCACCCCATCGCACAGCAGCGTCACTCTGCTTGTGGGCCCCAGCACCCCACCTATTCCAGAGCTGCCCTCCGAGGGAAGCTGCTCACCTGGGACATTTGGCTTGTGAGAAGGTATGACTGCAAACCAGCAGCAGGGCAGCTCGAAGGGCAGCTGCATGTGGCACTGGAACTCGGGTTTCTGTTCCTGCACCAGCCCAGCCACCGAAGCCTACAGCAAAACTCTCCTCTTCTCGGTGCAGGACGCAGAGGTCAGGGTACTCGTACCTGTCTACATCACTGGATGTTCCTGAAATACTAACGTCAGCTTGAGTTTAAACAAAGAAACACATTCAGTTAAATCTCTTGTGCCCCTCATTGCAGCATTTTAGGAAAAATATGGTTCTTTACATTCTGATTTATCAGGGTCTGCCAGGCTCCTGCCTAGGATAAACACTCAGGGATGCTCAGGGATCAGAGAAGTGCTAGATAAGGAACCAATATCCCTTTTCTTTAGGGAAAGGGCCAAGTATTCAGCCCAAACTCCTACAGTTAGTGGCAGTCCTAGAGTCAGCTCCGTAGCCAGTGCCAAGCAGGCTAAGAGCAGCCACCTGTGCTGCACACCCTGGGTGCTGAGGAGCACACCAAGATCCACACGGCTGGTTGCATCTTTCCATCCACGCTCCCCGAGCAGCCCGCAACCAGATGAGAAGGTTTTAGTAAGAAACAGGTGCACTCTGCTAGAAAGAGCATGTGATACACCACAGGCACGACCACATGTAGATAGGAAACAAGTCCACGCATACAGCAATTTGTCTGCGTTCATCCAGAAGTAGTAATGCACGATTTGCACGTGTCAGAGACCCACTGGTACCTCCCACTGCAATATTCTCAATGTGCTCCGGCTCGGGGGACGGTGCTCTGCCCATCTGACCCCCTGTGATGGCACCCCCTGCCCAGTCTCCTTGGGGAAGCACGGGGTCCTGCCTCACGCCACCCCTTAGGCAGCTGCACTGCAGGCTCACCAGCCAATCTCAGAGGAAGCACGGTGACACCAGAAAACTGCTTTCTGGAAACAAGGCAATCCCAGCCGTTAAAACAACAGCTGGAACAAAAGAGGCAGATAGTTATACCCACCAGGCCCCATGCAGGTGGCCTTCTCCCTCCCCAGCCCCCTCCCCATCTCCTGCTCTCAAAGCTAGAGGAGCAAATTGCTTCCGCTCATTAGCATTTGACAAATAACCACCGAAGGAAAACAAGTCCCCAGCAGGATATGAATGAGCTCAGGCCTTTATTGCCATCTGACTGCACCAAACAAGCATGTCATCAATTTTTCATGCTCTGTTGCACCGTTTCTCCCTTTTGGAGAAGGATGAGCACCCTCACCCGCTCAGGAAGGCTGAAGTGGCCAAGCTGAAACACAGCAGCGAGCAGGAATGATGTGAGAGCTGCAAGATGGGAACAGAGGTGACACACAGCTACTTCCGAGCCTCTGGGCGCAGATACGGGTGTCGGGCTGGCTCTGCAGAAGGGCCGTGAGCAGCGTGCTCCTGCACTGACCCCTCAAATGCTAACTGCAACCAAGAGCGCTGGCTCATGGCAGTAAATGTTTTAAGAAAGCTGAGGGGACCCAAGGCAGCCTGCCTAGCTCAGATGCTGGGTGGAAGGAGGCACAGAAAACCAGTCACCCACTAGCCCTGCCGCTGGGTCAGCACTGGCTGCTTCTAGCATATATAAGAGCAAGGCCACAAGCACTTGAGCAGAACCATCCCCTCTACTTTTGGTCTCCAGTAATACTGTGATGAGGTGGCACTAGGTCTCTGGCCAAGGATTTAGAAGGGGGAAGAGGTGGACTGATCCCCACCTGTGTCTGGTACAGTCCTGTCACTGTCAGAAGCCTTCACACCAAGCACATCACAGGAGCACCAAGTCCCGCTGTAGGCCTTGCAAAGGCTGCTGCGGAATTTAATGTCATTTTTCTTTCCAAGAAGGACTGTGGGCTGCCCCTGGGCTCCCACGTTCCACTTCAAAGGGGGAGGAGGTACGTGAAGCATTTCTGCACCTGGCCTGGGATCCGCAGGCAGTGGAGGGGCAGTTGGGACTTACCTGCTTGCTTTGAGGACAGCAAGAGCAGACAAGGTCCTTAGGTGGAAACCAGGCAGGTTTTTCTGTGGAGTTTCTGTAAACACAAGCATTTCAGGCAGGACTGAGTAATACTCTCTGAGAAGTAGAAAAGATTATTATCTTCACATGTGAGCAGAAGGCACGCTGTTTATGAGTACAAACATAAATGGGCTCACGCTTTCATAAACTCCCACTCACACATAATTCAAGTGTTAATAAACGATTGGGGAGCGGAGGTTTTAATGAGTAGTCAGCAGGGAGGTTAGGAAAGCAGTTACAGCCAGGAACGTAAGTGCTCATGAGGAAATCTGGGAAGAGCTGCCCTGGAATGCATAAATAAGAATTAAACATTAATCAAGCACAATTAGAAGAGTGTAGTCAGGCCAATCCAAAGTTAAGTTTTTCAGGTTTTTCTTTACACTAAGAAGCATTTTAAGTTGAATTAAAGTAATTTCAAGTCTTTTACTATTTAAGATTTTAAAAACCATGTGCCTGAGCTCCAGGAATCAGCTCTTCGGTTCATCCTCTTGCACACTGCCAGCTACTCCTGGGAAGAATGACTTGGAAAAGCAACTCGTACGCTGCAGACATTTTTCAGCCCTTCACATCTCCAACCAGGCTGTAAATCTAGTTCTCAGATTCAACCAGGAGGAACAGAAGGGGATGCAGGGGAAAGGATGGGGGATGGCTGCACTGGGGAAGCCAGAAGGTCCCTGTATGCACCCGTTACCTCTGTGGGTACAGAGGTGCTGCTTGAGACTCACTCTGCTCTCTGCCATCCCTCTCTGCACCCTGCTACCAAAAAGCACATTTATTCTTGCACTGGCTGCAGGCGGGCCGAGGCAGGGCACCGTGAGAAGCGTATTTCCTTCCCATGAGGCAGCCAAAGAGGCCCATTCACATCAGGAGGAGACAAGGCAGCAGCGCAGGCCAGCCAGGAGCTCAGGACAGAACACACGTCGCACACTCCATCCCTTTATATCTCTCCAGACTGGTTCCCACCACACAGTCCCCATCCTCCCGCCCTCCCAGTTGGCTCCCCATCTCTCCTGGGCAGGTCCCTCCTCTACCCCAGCCACCTTGAAGGGACAGCCCTGCCAGCCAGGGCTGTGTTATAGGGGATTATTGCTGCCAGGACAATGATACAGAAAATATGGTCCTAACAGGATGCTAAAGCTTGCCAGCGCCTCCTCCACTTTATCAGAGCACCCCGCTGCTCTCGGGGACTGGCTCTGGATTCATATGAGGTGGTTCTGCTGTTTTGAGAAATTATAAAATCAAACCAGTTCCTGACAGTTCTTGTCTGATCTAAGAAAAAGCCAGTGGCCGGCTATATATAGATCTGATTGACTGACATCTCAATAGCTTCCTGCCTGGCTTTCCTGTGTGTTGTGCTGCGCAGATCTGACTACTTTTTACGTGGGTGTTGCTTTTTTCAGTGTAACTTCACGTCATAACACCAACTTACAAACACGGCAGTTATCCCTGGAGCCCTGGTTTTACTGGCCGTTCTCCCTCAGGGCCAATTCTAACCTGGGGGGAGCGCCCAAAGACAACAGGAGCACCCAGCATCTGGGTCGCTGCAGCCCGACAGATTAAGGAGGTGCTGGAAAAAACAGGTCCTGCTACTTGAAGGTAATAGTGGTGAAGGGTCTCGTGCACAGCTCCTTCCAGGCACTGGTTTGTTACGTTTGTAAAAGCAATCCATCGAATCGGTTCTCATATTCCTCCGCATTTTACAGTAGGGGAAACCAAAGCTGTCTGAGGTTTGTGCAGGTCTGTTGAGGTTGCATCAGGGTCGTTCAGGTCCACCCAGAGGCAGTGCTAAGGACCAGGGCTGCAGTTTGGAAGAGGAGCTTAGCGATGCCCAGAAAGAGCCAAAACAGTAGGACCGATTTTTAAAAATAGCTTTAGAGGGGCTATAAATCATCCTGTTCAAATCTGCTCTTAGACTTGAGGGGTGACTTTCCCTCATGGCTGAGGACTTAGAAGAGCAGCTGATAGGGTTCATTTGTGGCAGCAAGGCTTGTATGAAAAAGGTGGCATGGTCTGGACCAACTTCTGAGTCCTGCGTTCCCTCTCATATCTCCGTGAGACTTTCCTGACTCACAGCCCCGTGCCTGAAGAGGGAAACCAGTCTGTTTGTAACAGAACTGCCTGTGTAGGCAGCTGGAAACTTTGTGGGAGCGCAGTGCTGATCAATGGCTTCTGCCATCTCATTTTCACTTGTCTGAACAATTGTCAAACGTTCCATTTGCTGTGATGTTCTGGTCCTGGACTTTCCAGCAAAGGCAATCAGCATGTTTGGGTGCACATCCTTGTACCTGATCACTGTTTATCCCAGGTAGCTAGTGGAAATTCATAGCACATGAAGAAAGCATCGACCTTCCACTGCCCACTCAGCGCTTCCTCTTCCTTGACTCACGAACGTGACTCATGAGCCTGACTCTGCAGTCAAACCCAAGAGCTGCAGTCCTCGCTCCTCACATCCTTCAACCCACCTTCCTGGGACCTGCCCTTCCCTGGGACCTGGCTGAGGTTGGGAAGACCCGGTCATCATCTTATCTCAGGAGCTCAGCCTGGGGAATGTGACCATCCAGTGTCTGGGCTGCTTTGACGCCTGTGGGCATCAAGAGATTAAGACGTTTTATAGAATCATAGAATGGTTTGGGTTGGAAGGGACCTTCAAAGGTCATCTGGTCCAGCCCCCCTGCCAGGAGCAGGGACATCTCCAACCAGATCAGGTTGCTCACAGCCCTGTCCAACCTGGCCTTGAACGTTTCCAGGGATGGGGCATCCACCACCTTGCTGGGCAACCTGGGACACCGCTCCACCACCCTCACTGTAAAAAATTTCTTCCTAATATCTGATCTGAATCTCCCTCCCTCTATTTTGAAACCATCACCCCTCGTCCTGTCACCCCAGGCCCTGCTGAAGAGTCTCTCCCCACCTTCCCTGCAGCCCCCTTTGGGCACTGGGAGCCGCTCTCAGGTCTCCCCGGAGCCTCCTCTTCTCCAGGCTGAACAGCCCCAGCTCTCCCAGCCTGGCCTCACAGCAGAGCTGCTCCAGCCCTCTCAGCATCTGCGTGGCCTCCTCTGGACCCTCTCCAACAGCTCCACGTCCTTCTGCTGTTGGGGGCTCCAGAGCTGGACGCAGTGCTGCAGGTGGGGTCTCACCAGAGCAGAGCAGAGGGCAGAATCCCCTCCCTCGACCTGCTGGCCATGCTGCTTTTGATGCAGCCCAGGATGCGGTTGGCCTTCTGGGCTGCAAGGGCGCATTGCCAGCTCATGTTAATTTTCTCATCTACCATCACTCCCAAGTCCCTCTTCCCAGGGCTGGTCTCGATTTTCTTTGGTTCCAAGCACTGACTCCAGTCAGGGTTTGAGCTACAGGGGGTATTCATTTGCCCCATTTGTCCCAGACTGGCAAGACCCCACGTTGCTTGATGAATTTGGTGAAAGGTGCTTCACAACTCAGGCTTATTTGTGCTGCGCCTGATATGGTTTACGCTA
The DNA here is from genome assembly GCF_036417535.1 of Chlamydotis macqueenii. Taxonomy (NCBI): domain Eukaryota; kingdom Metazoa; phylum Chordata; class Aves; order Otidiformes; family Otididae; genus Chlamydotis; species Chlamydotis macqueenii. The sequence continues at coordinate 2,060,777 of NC_141581.1, read as the reverse complement.
GTCCCGCACCCAGGCTGCAAACGCCACTGACGGCTTCCTGTTGTGGTTTCCTGCCTCGGCTAAAACGCCTCCTCGGCGGAGCTTGCTCTCCCTTCCTGTTCTCATCAGGGCCATTTCTGGGCTTAATGAAGACAACAAATAGGTAGAGGAAAGTCTGGTTGCCATAAATCCATCTCCCTGTGGCTCTTTGCTGCTGTAGGCTGAGCAGAGCAGGGTGCATGCAGCAGAACAGTTTCTCCTCAGCAGTTTCCTCCCGACTGCTATCCCGTTCCTGCCAATACACAGCACGTATCCAGCCAGCTCCATCCCCTTCCCAGCGCCAGCAGTCCCAGAGGGTGGCAGGAGGCAGGCCTGTCGTACGCTGCTGAGCGGGCTGCGGCAGGCTGGGTAAGATGGAGCAGGGCTGGCCACCAGCCCAGGCACAGCTCCGGCCACTGCCTGAGAGCAGAGGCCGCTTCTGGAACAGCGCAGTGGGCCCAAGCCATGGGGCAGTCAGTTCTCCCGTCATGTTCAGAGCTGAGGGTCATGTTGGGAAGAATCAGGGCAAAACACCCAGCATGCTGGTTGAAGCGCTGCTAGTTTCTTTACTCTGAATGCCGGTGACGCATTTGCGGGAAATGCGGATGGAGGCCAACACCAATCTTTTTGGGGTCAGCATCTGCGCAGTGACAAGATCAAAGATGAGGCTCCAGGCAAAAATCAGACCCTTTGAATAAGATAATGTTTCCATTAATCACCGGAAATTGGCTTCAGTTTGTGGGTAGGATTTGAGATCATTTGATACAAGACCTATACTCCTTGGCAGAAGGGGCTCTGCAGCGACTCCGTGAACAAAGTGCCATTTCTCTCTGGATTCCCAGCGCAAGCTGGTGCTGCAGCAGCACGGCGGTAGGTTCATTTCTGGTTTTAGGCTGTTCCAAACAGGAGGCTCCAGGAACGCTTGCACTTTGCAGCTTAACAGAGACTGTGGGATTAAACTCACCTTGCGGTGATGGCTGGCCATGTCTGAGCTCCAGCTTTTTCTGAAGCATGGGCTCGATGTAGAAATTGGAACTGCCAAATGGGATCAGAGTATTGGCCAAATTCATAAACCAGCCACAGTCAGATATCGTGGGAAAAAATCCATAAATTTTTCATGAGATAATCAGAGGAAGGTTTTCTCTTATTCCCGTCAACCGATGGTTGATATCTGCCCAGAAGCACTCGGGTTTATCTTTATCTCCTTTGCTGTGTTTGGTGCAATTGTGTATCTAAATGTTTTTTTCACATTTAATGTCCATCTCATGTTTTAGTCTTATTGCATTTAAGATTTTGGCCTTATAGGTCCTCATGGCAAAACTAATTTATTCAGAGAGGAAAAAGAATTTCCTTTTATTGTGAACAAGGCTGGAGAGAAAATGGTAGGAAGCCAAAGCTAAAAACTTCGGGATGTATGTGAGGGGCACATTTTTAATAATGTAGGCAATTAATGGTTGGAACAATTAATTGTTGGATTCAGCGCATTCTCTATGCCTCAAAATATTTAAATCAAGATCAGATGGATTTTTACTTACACTTTCTAGCTGCATTCGGGGGCGGGGGCAGACAGCGGAATCTCCATGGGATTGTCTGGCTGGGGATACGAATGCACCCACTGCTACTCTCCATGCAGTGTTTGAAATGGCACTACAGATCGTCAGCTGAGGCCTGAGGAACTTCTGGGCAGACAAGGCTGAATTCCAACTAAACTTTTTCACTTTTTTTGAATTCTGTGTCAGTGAAGAATTTTGCTTCTCTCTTCCAGATCCAGCCCTAGCAGTGCGTGAGGCGACCCAAGCAGTCCCGGTAAGCGTGCAGAGATGCCAGATGCTGCTGCTCACCTGCCCTTTTACTACGGCAGCATTGCCAGGTCGGAAGCAGAGGAGCACCTCAAGCTGGCGGGGATGTCGGACGGCCTGTTCCTGCTGCGGCAATGCCTGCGCAGCCTGGGGGGGTACGTCCTCTCCATGGTCTACAACCTGCAATTTTACCATTACGCCATCGAGCGCCAGATGAATGGTACCTACGCCATTGCCGGGGGCAAAGCGCACTGTGGGCCGGAGGAGCTCTGCGAGTTTTACTCCAAGGATGCCGACGGACTCTGCTGCACCCTCCGCAAGCCCTGCAACCGCCCCAGTGGTGTGGACCCCCAACCCGGTGTCTTCGACAGCATGAGGGACAATATGGTGCGCGAATATGTCCGGCAGACGTGGAAACTAGAGGTACTGGTGTGGGACTGTGCAAGGACTGCTCCCCAGGGGCTCACTGCCGCTTGCTGCCCCTCTGTTGCTGGCATCCCCCTCTTACAGCAGGGCAAAGCAAGGTCCTTCTCCTCAGAGAAGGCACTAAGACCAGTGTCTTCTTCAGAAATAGCTCTAAACATCTTCCCGAGCCTTCACATTCTTCCTCTGAACAGCCAGTGTTGCATCTGCTCTGCAGGGCGCTGGAGCTCACCGCCCGCTTCGCAAGTGTTTTCCCATGTGCCCTTTGTTCCCTTACAGCACTCGGGACGCTCGCTGCAGGTAGACCATCGCTCTCCACATGAGGTGCCTGGGCCTCCCTAACACTGTGCTGAAGGTGTAATGAAACCAGGAGTAAATTCTTGCTCAGGTTTTCCTTGCTCTTTGAAGCCAGTGGGGGTTTTGCTGATGAGGCTGAGGTACTGGGTTCTGGGTCAGGTCTGTCTGTTATTTAAAACAGCCACATTTAAAAATAGCTACAGGCAGTTTCCTGCAAGTTATTGCAGACTGGAGTATATATAATATAAGGCAAAACTCTGTCAATGGCCACATTGGCAGCCACATAATTAATTTCCTTCTACGTACTGTCACCTCGCGAGTGACTATTCAGACACTTTTAAGTCCTTGCAGAAAGATGGTTCAGGCATTCTCTTTATGGAACCTTCCTATGAAAGCTCTCTAATTTTGGTTTATTTTAGACCAAAGGTGCTTGACAGAATGAGGTATCTCTCAGGTTTCTCCTTGAAGCTGATGTGGACCCTGGTAGATAACACAAAGGACATTGCCACCTACTGGCAAACGAAAAACTACAGTTGTTTATAAAACGTGTGGGGCCAGTAAAATTAATTTAGGGTCTTCCACATAATTTCCAGAGTGCACTGCTCTGGACAAGTTGTAATGTCTGGGGACCGTGAGCAGCCAGGATGGCAGAGGCACCAGGAAGGGGTCCTGCTCTCCCAGGAACACGGACTGGAGGACACCCTGCCAGCCTGACATCAAGATCCCCCATATGAATGTGATGACTTCTCTCGTCCCTCACCAGTAAGTCAATGGACTTCAGCTGGATTCGAGGGATGGGACCCATTTAGATAAGGGAGGAATTCTGCTCTGCAGCAGAACAGAATTCAACCCACAATTGCTGTAGGCATGATGAAGGCCACCGGTGTTTCAACTATGAGTCCAAGTTTCCTGTGTCATCTACCGAAAAGGGTGCAAAATAAACTGTGCTGAAGCCACGCAACAATGCCACAGAGCGGCAGGAGGTCTCATTTCTCACTCTCTTCCAGGGGGACGCACTCGAACAGGCCATCATAAGTCAGGCTCCACAGGTGGAGAAGCTCATTGCCACCACAGCCCATGAGAGGATGCCCTGGTACCACGGCAGCATTGCCCGGGATGAAGCTGAACGCAGGCTCTACTCTGGGGCACAACCTGATGGGAAATTCCTGTGAGCATGCAAAACCCTGGCAGATGCTGCCATCCCTTTTACCATTTTCCCACCTCCGCTGCCCTGTACTTATTTGTTTCACATGACAGTTCCCGAGAGGATGTTTAGCTGAATGTGGTCAGACTGTGGTTACAGATCTTTCAAAGACAGAGTCTGACACCCCAAAACTATTATTGTCCAGACAGCGTCTGGCCTCCATAAAGAGCCAATCTTGAGTTTTATTTGTTTGTCATGTTTAGATATCTCTATGAAATATGCTCACTAATGCACCAGACGATATGAGACAAAGGATTCAGTGGATGAAGACATTTAACATTGACACATAGACAATGTATGGCCAATAAAATACAGGTGAAAGCATTTGCTCTGCACCTCTGCTGAGGTGAGACAGCCCTTCATTTAATTGTCTCCTGAATGAGTTAGGGAAAGAAAGAGTTGGCTGGAGAGGGTGGAGGAAAGGGGCAAGAGACTGAAGGTGAAGGGTCCCTCCTCAGCCTCTGCAGAGGGATGTCAGGAAGGTGCCCATTCCACCAGTGGGGCGCAGGGCCTCCTTACCAAGTGCCCACGCAGCAACCCAACCACCATGCAGCCGTGATAATTCACAGGGCCAAACCTAGAGTTGCTTTTAACGGTTCTCCTTCCTACCAGGCTGAGAGAAAGGAAGGAGAACAGTGCCTACGCCCTCTCCCTCATCTACGGCAAAACAGTGTATCACTATCGGATAGACCAGGACAAGTCCGGCAAGTACTCCATCCCTGAGGGGACCAAGTTCGACACGCTCTGGCAGGTACTGTGCTGTGGGATGCTGACCACGGGTGTCCCAATAACGTGAAGGCACGTTTCCCCTGTTACAGCTGCCCATGTCTTGAGGGTCAGGAAAGGCCGTGTGGAGCTTTAAAGGCTTTAGGACTGTACACGGCTGGCTCTAGTCCCTTCCAGACAACCCTTACATGCTCTGGCTCTGGCTGTATATCAGCTCACCTCCTTGCATTAATTTCTGCGCACTCCTAGCTAAGGAGATCTAAGTCTGAGATATCACAACAGCTCTAAAATAGTGCCGGCTTTACCACTGCCCTCATGCCCTACACTGGTGTGGTGCCTCTCCGAGGAAACAAGAGGATTAGTGCTTTTAATTCCTAGCTTTAAGCCAGGATGCTTGACATGGTTATATTAATTATTAATTGCACCCCAGCAGCAAGCATCACACATTGGGCCACAGCGTGTGCCTCAGACCTGCAGTGAGCCCTGAGGAGACTGCTCATCCCAGGCTGTCCCCTGTGTGTCCCCCATGCCGCTCCTGGGCCGGCAAAACCATCGCGTGCAGATTGCCAATTTATTTTCCAAGTGACTGACTTCTGTGCAAAGAGTAGGGGAGGCCAGACGTCTTGAGCCAGCTGCCAAAACCTTTACATGACTGGAGACCCAACTGCCAGGAGACACGTCCTATCAGTCAGGGGCTTTGGGAAGTGGTGATGGCCGTAGTGCCCCAGCAGGCCTCATCAGGGTTGGGCAGGGTTTTTAGGGAACATGACACATGGCCCAGCAGCTCTTGGCACTGCTGGGGAGTCACACTTCCCCGGGAGCCCAGCTCTGCCCTGTGGCACACTCCTTGGACCTGCTCCAGGAGACGGATACCAGCGCTTCCTCCTGGGCAGGGCTGGTTGGGGGACAGTCATTCTGTTTTGCTGAATTTTTTAAATTCCCAGGACTGTTTTCACTCTGAATTTGATTGAAAACAAAGACTTTGGGGCATTTTTATGGCAACAGAACAGTGCCAGGCTCCCGATTGCAGAGATAATCTGAGCCAGACAGGAGGGGAAGAGAAAGCCTCATCCTCCCTGCAGTCTGGTGGCCAGAGCTGGGCTGGTCATCTCCAGCCAGAGTCAAGTCCCCACTGGGCTTGAACCAGCAGCTGCTGCAGTGAAAAACCGCCTGGGACCCACAGAGCTAACCCTGGGAAAGCAAAAGGCTTCTCTCACGCTTTATCAAACACAACACAACTTTAAAACCTTTCTGGCTGGGACACCAGTACCATTACACTGAAAATGCCCTACCCAGCTCTCCCGTGGGAGATTTGCCTTTAGTCCTCCTTCAGTTCTTACCTAACTTCCCAGGCTCTTCCCAGCTTTGGCAGCTATCCAGGTATACAAAGCACTTGTTCTAGGAGATCGCCGCGTGCATGGGTAAGCAAGGAGAGAAAGAAATAGTTGAGTCCCCGTCTGCCACAAATCTGAGAGGAATGGTTACTGTAAGCCACACAAGTTGCCTGCAAAAAAAAAAAAAAAGATATTATTTTCCCCTCGCAATAATATCTTTTCCTCCAATTTCTTTCCCAGCTGGTGGAGTACCTAAAGCTCAAAGCAGATGGGCTGATTTTCTACCTGAGGGAAACCTGTCCCAACCCCAACATGCCAGGTGAGCCGACATCTCTCAGTGCCATCCTTGGCCTCAGTTTACCACCAAGTGAGGCCAGTCTGAGCAGTGTCGACCGATGTTCCCTTCACCGTGTCCAACCTTGCTCAGACTCCTGCGGTGATGGAACGGTCAAGTCTTCTGCTAAACTTCTCTGCTAAACTAGTCAAGTCTCACATCATGTTGTCTGCTGAAAGTGGCCACTCTGCAGGCCTGGCCTAGGGTGGCCCAAAGACAGGAGCAGATGGGGGAATCAGTGCTCCAAATGGATTAGGGGCTTCTGGTGCCCAACAGACGGCTTCTGAAAAGCGGCCTGCTTCTAGGCAGCAGGAAACAACATGTCCTGCAAGTCTGGCTCCTGGTGGGTTTCTTGAGCTGAACACTCAAACCATGGGTCACTTTGTCCCGGCCCAGGAATCATGAATGTCACCATAGAGCCTCCCATGGGACCCCCGCTCTCCTGGGCAGGGGGCTCTGGGGTACAACTCAGCCAGTCCCTGCTCTGGGACTGGTGGAGACTGGAGGGTTCTCCAGTAGGCCTGCACCTCCCCTAAGGGCTGGTCTGGGAGTAACACCCACATCCAGGCACATTTCTGCATATTTTTGGGTAAAAAAAAAAAGGGGGAGGGTGGACATCAGACCAAGGTGTCCACAGAGTCCTTCAAGGATGCTCTGATCCTGCTTGGGGCACAGGCAGACTCTTAATAACACCTTCTCTCTCCTGATTCACAGCGTCCGCAGCACCAGTTCCACCAACCCACCCCTCCGTGAGCGTAAGTTCTGGGGAGGGTCTGTTTTATTGGTTTAATGTTATTGCATTTCAAGCCTGCTGATCAAACTCTGTTCTTCTCTAAAAGGCAATAACTCAAACGGAACATATTAAGCCCAGCTGTAATGTTGTCTCCTTTCCAGCTTGGATGGGGACAAGGAATAGCTGGGCAAAGCTACCATTAGAGCTGAAAATGGTTTCCATTCATACTGTGCTCCTTGCAACATGTGGGCCTGTCCTCAGGGAGTCCTCTCCCCACTGCCCTCCTTGCCAGGCAGGAGCGAGGAGGACGTGGTTGGATTCTGGGAATGCGCTGCCACCGGCCAGCTCTTTGTGCTGCCTCTGCGTCCCTGGCCGCGGGGTACGTCTGCGCTCAGTCACCGCTCCGAGTGCCCAGCAGTGTTGAAACCAGCCAGGCTGGGCTCTAGGAGCAGCCCATCCCAGAGCCCAGCGGAGGCTAAATAAAGGCCGGAGCATTCACCCATCTTCTCAGAGAGCTTTCACAATCCATGGTGGGCTCCCATGTCGCGGCGACTCGGCTGCAAGCAGCGCTGGCTGCAGTTCAAAGCTGTGCTGGAGAAATGCGTACCCTGCCGCTTTGTCACTGTCTCTTTTGGGACAGTGGCTTCGTACAGTGTCGGTGGGGGCTCACGGGGGCCGTTCTTCGGGCAGGTAGGTATGCCAGCTGCAAGCTGAGCTGCCTCCAGGCTTCCCTCCGCTCCCTGTCTCAAAACAAGCTGCAGAGACGTGGCTGGGATGACCCCTGCTGCTGCAGAAGACTTGTCATTCATTTGGGGATGGGGAAAGCAGAGGGGACAGAGAGCAAAATGCAGCCCTGCGTGCATGCCCCTTGCTGCTCGGATAAACACAGAGCCCACAGCACCTCACCCTGCACAGCCCACCAGCGGGGTTCAGGCTCCACAGCAGTGAATCCCCCCAGGGTCTGATCCCTGCAGTGGGGGTACCTGCCAGTGGGACTGGAAGAGAAAAGAAAAGGTGGCTCCATACCCCTCCGATCTCTTGTGCCCAGCTCAGGGCCTTTTAGAGACAGTCACCACCGGCTGGGGTCTGTGAGCTGCAGAGGCTCCCTGTCCCTCTCCTCTCCCATTTCAAACTGGACGGCTTTCCCTCGGCTGCTTTATCCACTTTATCACTGTTTCTTTTCCAGAAACACCTTGGGCCTCTCAATGCAGACGGATACACACCAGAGCCTGTAGGTGAGCATCTCTGACAGCCCTCTCCCCCTAACAGGAGGGTACGGGACCTGGGGATGCCACAGGAACCGTGGGGGATACCTGACACGTTGGTATCACCTTCTGGTCAAAGAGCTGTGCTGCAAAGCCTTTTTCTTAAAAAGGCACCCAGGACATCCCACTCGTTTCAGAGGCCTGAAACAAGAAAATGGCAAAACTGTTTGCCCACCCTCAGCACCCAGTAAATCAAGCCCTGTCCCATTCCCCATCGTACCCAGTAAATCAGCCCCCAACATAAGGACATAGACCAGTTGGAGAGGGTCCAGAGGAGGTCACAGAGAAGATGAGAGGGCTGGAGCAGCTCTGCTGTGAGGCCAGGCTGAGAGAGCTGGGGCTGTTCAGCCTGGAGAAGAGGAGGCTCCGGGGAGACCTGAGAGCGGCTCCCAGTGCCCAAAGGGGGCTGCAGGAAAGGTGGGGAGAGACTCTTCAGCAGGGCCTGGTGTGACAGGACGAGGGGTGATGGTTTCAAAATAGAGGGAGGTAGATTCAGATCAGATATTAGGGAAAAATTTTTACACTGAGGGTGGTGGGACACTGTCCCAGGTTGCCCAGAGAGGTGGTGGGTGCCCCATCCTGGAAATGTTCAAGGCCAGGTTGGCCGGGGCTCTGAGAAACCTGATCTGGTTGGAGATGTCCCTGCTCCTGGCAGGGGGGTTGGACTGGGTGGGCTTTGAAGGTCCCTTCCAACCCTAACCATTCCATGATCCTATGATTCCAAATCAAGCCTTGCCCTGTTCCCCATCTTCCACACTACTCCATGTATCCAATTACATTTCTGTGGCGTGAAGTCATGCACGTGCCCAGTTCCCTCAGGGTCTGATGCGTGGAGCAGGAATGCTCAAACATCTCTCCCCCATCCTGGCTCCTTCAGCAGCTGTAATTAGCAGGAGAGAGATGCCTAGGAGGGAGGCTTGAATGCTGAAGCTTGAAGGAGAATTGGACAAGAGACTACAGAAAACCTTCCCAACTAGGGAGGGAGGGAGAGATGGGGAAGGATACGTTGTTCACACTTATAAAAAACCTGTATCCCTTGGGAAGGTGCAGGAAAGTCACGCCTACTACCCATGGACACCAGTGTCTACGAGAGTCCGTACAGTGACCCCGAGGAACTGAAGGATAAGAAGCTTTTCCTGAAGAGGGACCACCTGATGATCGATGAAGTAGAACTGGGGGCAGGAAACTTCGGCTGCGTCAAGAAAGGAGTCTACAAAATGAGAAAGTGAGTGCTGCCCTGAAGAACGGGAGGAGGGTGCTCCAAGCCGAGCTCAGGTGTCCCCAGCTAGCCTGTTTCTAGCTAGATGGACCCCAAAGTGATAAGGGGGTGGAGGTATAAAAAATACTCTGGAAGGTCAGTGATGACTTTTCATGGATTCTCGGTGACAGCCTTGTTGCCCTGAGGGTGTAATCTGTACTGCACACTCCCAAGCAGTAAGACTGCCACCTCTGAAAGCATTTGCTGGGCTCAGAGGAGCAAGTCCATGCTTCTGAGGTCATCTTGGTCCATGTCAGGCCAAAGGAGTGAGACTGAGGAGATGTGCGATCCTTGGCTCTGTCCCTGGTTGTCTGTGAGTCCACAAAGATGGCCTTTGCCCACTTTGTGCCTGAATTTCCCCCATGAAATATGGCAATGATGATGCAGAGCTCAGTGTGTGAGATGATGCGCCTTGCGTGCTGTGCAGGGTATTGCCAAAACAGGCTACTGAGATTGCCGGTGAGAGATCAAACACCTGAGAAGTGGTTTGCACGCCTGGCTGGGACACACGAGTCTAGCTGCTGCTGAATTCATCACATGTGTGTTTCTCTTGCGCCCCATGCAGGAAGCAGATTGATGTGGCCATAAAGGTGCTCAAGAGCAACAACGAGAAAACAGTGAAGGAGGAAATGATGAAGGAAGCCCAGATCATGCATCAGCTGGACAACCCCTACATTGTCCGTATGATTGGGGTCTGTGAGGCGGAGTCCCTGATGCTCGTGATGGAGATGGCTTCTGGAGGGCCACTCAACAAGTTCTTGGCTTCCAAGAAGTAAGTACTGAATAAAATGTGGCTGGCTGATTTTCTGCACTTCTGATCAAACTGTTTTCTGCCAGGAGACCCTGGCTTTGTAGGTGGAGCAGACACGTCCACGTTCATTCTCCCTTGCAGCTAGAAAGCTTGGAGGGGACTGTGGTGTCCAGAGTAATGGCAGGTCCTGTATTACTGCATTATCCTTTCATCTTCCCCAGAGACGAGATTACAGTCAGCAATATTGTGGAGCTGATGCACCAAGTATCCATGGGGATGAAGTACTTGGAGGAAAAAAACTTTGTCCACAGGGACTTGGCAGCCAGAAATGTCCTGCTGGTCAACCAGCATTATGCCAAGATCAGTGACTTTGGACTGTCCAAGGCTCTTGGCGCTGATGACAGCTACTATAAGGTAAGTGTAAGCACAGGGAAGGATCCAGGTAACTGGGAGGAGCCCTCCTGCTTGTGGGGCTGAGAGCCCCAGAGAGGAGCCAGAGAAGAGAGCAGGGAACAGAAGGTGATGAAGACCAAGCCAGGGCTGATCTTCCCAGCGGTGACCACACTGAGCCTTGAGGCTGGGGTGCAGGAGTGGGGTGGCATTGTGGGACAGCATCCCATACCCAGGGGTGGCTGAGCAGGGCCAGTCAGACAGTAAGGCCTGGGCCAGGGTTTGGAGCTTAGGGCTTGGGACCTTGAGCTCCTAGCCCAGGGGAAGGGGATTTTTTTTCAGCAGCGTGGGATTGCACAGGACACAAACATTTAGCAAAGCAGAATTGTGGTTCAGCTCAGAGCAGTCTGTGTCTCAGGGTGGAAATATTCCTCTTTGCTTTGCGACAGGCCAGGACAGCAGGAAAGTGGCCCTTGAAATGGTATGCCCCAGAGTGCATCCTCTACCACAAGTTCTCCAGCAAGAGTGATGTATGGAGCTACGGCGTGACCATGTGGGAGGCCTTCAGCTACGGGCAGAAACCGTACAAGGTGAGGCAGAGCTGGGTCCATCATGGATGGATGCCACGGTCTGGTCTCCTGCTCTACAACAGGCTGACACATGCTGAACCTACATTTCTGTTTCCTTGAGTAGGAGCTCTTCCCGTTGTTGAACAGAGGAGAGACAGGCTCACTTCCACTTTACAAAAGGCACAAATTAGATTGTTTGGATCTTGCAGTTTTGTGTTCATTTAAGGGAGAAGAAACAAAAAAAAATTAATTTGGATTTGAATCAAAGCAGATCTTCTCTTTGATCCTTCTGCTCACTTGCAGAGCTGAACAATCGGTTGCTCAGCCATTGCTCTGCCCACGCTTGGGATGGGGGGCTGCATGCCGGGCTGGCCACAACGTCACTGCTGGGTGCCGGGGTTGAAAACGGTGACTGTATGGGGTGCATGGATCCAAAACATTACCCCAGGCCCAGCTCTGATCTGTCTCTTCCAACCCTGTTGCCAGCTCCAAAAACATTAAAGCGTTTTCCCACTTGATCCTATCCTAGAAAATGAAAGGCCCAGAGGTCATCAGCTTCATAGAGCAAGGGAAGCGCATGGACTGCCCCACCGACTGCCCGGCAGAGATGTATGCCCTCATGCAGCAATGCTGGACCTACAGGTAGGGCTTTCACTAGCTCAGCTCTCTGCTGGGTGCCAGGTCCATCAGGACAGCATGCACCTTCCGGATGGTGGCAACACAAAGCAAATGGTGTCACCTGCTTTGGTCTCATTCCCCAATCTAAGATGAATGATGCACCTGTTTTTTTATTATCATCCCCCTTCATTTGCCTGTACCAACCCTGGAAGATGTCAGAGCCTCTGTGCTTTTGCCCCTCCACCCTAGAAAAGTCTCAGCTGCCCTCCTAAGCCCTGGTACAACCAGACTGCTCTTCTTCCCCAGGTTCTTCTGTGCTTGGTATCTTCTTGTTGCATCAGCCCACTTTTGTCCCTTCTGTTGACTCTATTTGTTCCTTTATGCTCTTGCAGATGGGAAGAGCGTCCAGGATTTATTTCTGTGGAAAACACAATCCGCTCCTATTACTACAGTATTGCCACCAAGACAGAAAATGGGTCAGACACAGAGGACAAGTCAAAAGCAACTCCTCCCTGAGTTTCTCTCTCTGCTCCTGAACACACACCCTTGCTGCATGGGACGTGGAAAGCCTCTTTGTGAATTTCTGCTTTAATCTCTTTAACACCGGTTTGGTTTCCCAAGTACTTCCAGAACTAAGAACTTGGGAGATGATGCTGTCACAGCAGATGAGCACTCAGCTGTGCCTCGCGTCTCCAAACAGCCGGCCACAATTTACATTTCCAGCCTGACCCAGCACAGGACAGTACAGACAGCACTATAGCTCCTTCTTACCCACTTCCAAAGCTATCCCAGGACCTCAGAGCTTAATGCCTACCAGGCTCACTAAGGATGAACTGTGTCGGCTCCAGCAGATCCAGATCTTTTCAGATCCCTTAAAAACCAATTATTTCACAGGAAACCACCAAGTACACGCTTCTGGTGAGGTTTGCATGGGGTGGGACACAGGACAGGGAGCCATCTAGTCCTCTTCTCCTTGGCTTAGGGCAAGAAGCAGCTGGTGTGCTGCTGGCTCCCCGGAGAGATGGAGAAGAGCAGTGAGGCAGGGCTGCATGGTGCCACTGCTTTGTCCTCTGTGTGCCCTGCCAGCTGTACCTTTTACACCCTGGGGCACTGCCACGTGCCTGTTCTGTGCAGGGGGTGTACAGCCCTCCCGCACTGCCACAGCCCTCCGAGCTGGTTATGGCTCCCGAAACAACTCAACTCCCAACTAAACACCCATTGCTTACCTCTTGGATCCCACCTGGCCCCTCTGCGCTACTGAAATGAGCATCTTGCTTTTCAAGCCTGAAAACTGGTCACCGTGTAAATAAACTATTCTATATTTTTAACATACCTAATACTCAGGCTGTTGAACTATCCTAAATGCTTGCAACTGTTTCAAGCTGACAAGAAAATAACCAATTTCCCTCCACTAGGCCAGGGTTTCCCTCCCTGATGCTTTCCACAACCCGGCAGGGTCACCAACCTGGTCACCCTTGGGCCGGCTTCACTGCAGAGCTGGAGCTTCCCTCCAGCTTTCTTGCAGCTAAGGGTACGTACAGCTGGTCAGCTGAGTCCAGTGTGGAAACCCACCCATTAAGGCCTGCACTGGTCCACGCCCACCCCCGGATGCAGCGAATTACCCATGTTGGAGGGACTGTGGTCTGCACTGTTGCAGAGAACAGAGCGGTTGCGGAGGCTGGGGAAGCGGGGGAAGCAGAAGATCAGAGCCCTGAGATACAGTGAATAGAAAAGCTTATATCTCACCATCTTCTGGTACCCGAAAGCCACACGGTAGCTCACACAGAATACCTTGTCCTGGAGGTAAAATAAACAGCTACAGGCCAGGGCTCAGGCCTTATCTAAAACCTTAGTGGGAGGTGGACTTGACAGAAGACAACAGTTGCTGGGGAGCATTCAGGCACAAGGCCTAAATTACCCTCTTGGTACAGCCTGTTTAAGCTCTCAGAGAACTCAGGTCTGATGAAAAACAGGACCGTTCCCCTCTTCTTAGACTACAACCTCCAGTGATATCAACTGTTTATGTGCCAAAGCATTTTCTTTCTCAATCCTATTAGCTTGTCCTGTTTGCTTGAGAACTACATATTATCCCGATGAGCAGAAGGAAAAACAGAGGTATCAGAGGAGAAAGTGGCTTGTTCCTGTTTGTTCAGTGAGTTAGTGTCAGAGACAGAAAAAAAAAAAAATTATCTCCTGTGGTATGTCTTCCTCCCAGAGAAAACAGATATTTTACTGGAAAAAGAGAAGGTTTGATGAGATTTCTTCTTGAAAACTACTGCCAAAACATTTTGTTTAGACTTTTCTTTTGAAACAAATCAATTTTCTGGTTTGAAATGATTTCTCATATTAAATTTCCAGCTAACTAGTTGCTGGTCCTTTTCAGATGGGGAAGGAAAGCACCAGAGAAATCACATCCCCAGAGGAGCTTCTGGTTTAGTTGGAGACAATTTCAAGCAAGTGTGTGTGCACACACCCCGACAGACAATGTAAACGCCTCGAGATCATGGCACAAGAGTAAGGGGCTGAGGCTTCTCCTCCAAAAAGCCATCTAGGCTATGGATATTGCTCTGACTGTTCCAAGAGCATCGCAAAATGTCAGGAGTTGCTGTGGGGGAAGAAGGGAGTGAGACACCCAGGACCTGAAGTCACAGGGCTCTGGGACTCATCTTTTGATGAGTCCTGCTTTTGGCATGTGTGAGGTCCGACAGTCGCTCCCGAGGGGAATCTCCTTAGACTTCAGGCCACTGCGTCCCTCCTGGCCATGCCCAGTCTGCAACGGCAGAAGGGACTCAGCCCCCTCAGTAAGAGACACCTCTGGGTCCCACAGGGCCACGGCCCTGCAGACCGGGACAGCCTCCCTTCCCCTTCCATAGCACGGATATCTCCAGCTCTGTCCTCTCTCCTTGCTCACTGCAGGCCGGTCCAAACACTGGAACACTTTGCTGGGCCTTTCGGTCTCTTCCCAGAGGCTCTGGGTGTTCAAGCGAGAGCTGTGTCACTGATAAGATAACAGCGTGGGCTGTAGTTAGCACAGACTCAGAGCTCGGTGCTCTACGGCTGATTCTGCTCTCCCATAAACTTCCACAAATCCTCTTTTTTCTTGCTGACCTCCCCTTACCTCCTTCTCTCCGCTCACTCCATTTCCCTCAGTTTTACCCGAATCTTTAAAGCTCTTCTGCTTCTTGCACTCTCCATCTTGCAAGGGAAAAAAAATGAACTTCATCTTCTCACTAAGCACCCACAGTGATGAGACGTGATAAAGCATTGGTAATCACGTCTGATCAACACTATGTAACACTGCATCATATCACCAGTGCAGATCAATCTCATTCCACCTATCTTATCACCAGTAAGCCTATCTTATCCCCAGTACATGCCTGTGTATCAATTGCACTGCGATATCACAAGCACGTACTGACCTTTCTATCTCTTCCAGCTATCTAGGCACTTTCATTTTGTTCAGCAGCACAGAAACTACGTGACTAACACAGCTCTGTGCTCACTGGCCTTCGTATCATACCCCTCAAAAATTTACTGAACCAATGCAAAAGTCTATTTTCAAAGCTGGCACTGGATGTTTTCCCCTCTCTCCCCAAGAAGTGCTGCCTGTGGGGTTCCTCAGGGCATGGCTCAATGCTGCCAGGGGACTCCTGCTTTGCTGCTGGGCTGTCCTCTCTCCCGTGAGCCTGGCCAGTGGTGAAGCTGCTTGGTCTTGGCTGCCTTCTGGGCCTTAGGTATTTCTGTGTGGCACAGAAAGCAGAACTAGAAGTGCTAGGCAGAGAGAGGGGAGTAAGAGCACCAGCAGGCTCCACAGGAGCTGCGTCCATGCAGCCCTTGCTGAGATGAGCTACTGCAGCCCTCAGACCTGCTCCATGTTTGGGGAAAGAGCAGGTTTGCATTTTCCAAAATCTCTGTCCTGCCGGATTGCTCCAGCTGTTGGCAACTTTGAGACACTGTAAAGGTTTTGCCCTTCTTGTTATGAAATCGCTGGCAACCGTGAAGTCACAGAATGCTTTGGACCTGCCCTGATAAAATACACCTCAAAATCACTGGTTTCTTCTTAAGTTGGGTGAATCACTGATCCTACACTGTCTCCTTCTCTCCCTCCATGACAGGAGATCAGCTTGCTTCTAATTACAGCAGAAGAAGTGAGACAAGGGAAGGCTATGACTTGTCAGTGATTGCATAGGGGCCTGGAAAAAAGCTGCCATCCACCTTTGTCTGTTTTCATACTTTCATCTCCAGATGACTTCTTTTCATGTTCAAAGGCCTTCATTGTTCAGAGGAGCTCAACAAGCCACATGATGCCCCAGCACAGAGAGTGCCATCACATGCATTGATATACTTGCTCGGCAGTGGCCCAGAGTTAGCAGAGTCTTCTGGGAGAGCTTTCACCACCAACCATTGCACATGACAAAAAAAGGACGTGCAAGGCACTGGAAGACACAAACCTAGGTGCAAAATTAGATGCTCTTCACTGACAAGAGGAGTGCAAGTGATGGTGCTGGTTTAGGTATTAACGAGTATCCAAGTTCAGAGGAAAACAAACTCTCTTTTTGTAGTAGGAGGAAATTACTTACTTTGCCACCAAGAAATCTGGTAGAGCGGGTGGGACTTGGACTGAGCAGAAAGGCTTTTTCTTCTTTTCTCTCTAGATTTTTTAATGTTACGTTGGTTTTGTCTGTCAGATAGAAATCTCTGTGCTGGCAGGGGAAACTGTAAACACATCTTCACAAGTGGTTTTTTTGATCAGCAGCAGAAATCTTGGAAAATAAGAGGTGCTGGTACTGGCTGAGAGGCTATTGGGGAGCAGTAGTCACTTATCTCTTCTGAGATGATCTGCAGATGATCCCATCTGAGGACAAGAGCACGCTTGTGGTGTGAGGATAGGTACCGGGACTCGGAGTACGTGACCAGCCAGAGTCACAGCACAGAGTCAGGCCCTGCAAGTGAGCAAGGAGGTGCAGAGAGGCATCAAACACACACCATGGCACGAAGAGAGGCTATTTTTGTCCCTAACTGTCAGCAAAAAGTGCAAGCAGTGACAGGTGGTTTCTGTATCCATTTTTGTGACCATAAGCGATTCGCTTTGCTCGATGTAAGATGTTGCTCTGTTTGATTTGCACAGGGAAATCAGTGTACAGCGGCTGGCGTTCCCACCGCCTCTCTGAGGCTTCTGCTCTGCTAGGATGGCAGTCCAGCCCTGTTCATAAAGCCTGGAGGACTTGCGGGTACCCAGCAATTTGGCTCCTGATCTGAAGTCCCCTTATATCCCATCCTCGCTATCTCCTCCACTCACGGGCCCTCCCTGCCTGCGACCTCCAGCCTGTGCTCTGTGACAGGGTGAAGAAATCACAGACTGGAGCAACCGGGTGTTGAAAGGTTAAATAACCAACTCCTTCGGTAAATATATTTCACTATTAAATTAACTGATTAAGTAACCAACCAGTTTGTTGTTGCTGTAAAGGGATTGCTTTTCTTCGTTTGCAGCCTGGCTGGGGCACTGGGCTGTCTGTCTGCGACCTTGTCTGAGCAGCAAAAGAAAAGAAACAGCTCCAGAAAGAAACTTGAAAAACTAAAATGGCATTTGATCAATTTCTGTCCTTTTAAAAATCAGATTGTGAGAGAGAAAGAAAGAGGGTAAAATACAGGGTTGTCTGGACACTGCTTGTAGAGTTCATTCGGCACATCCCAGCCGTGCAGAGGCCAGGGAGGGCAGCAGTTTCCGGGAAAGGTGACGGAGCTGCCAGAGAAATGGGAGCAGTTTCCTTCCACCGGCAAAGCGTAGCTGCAGAGAGCTCTGCTGCGGCTGAAGGAGCTTGTGTTCTGGCCTTCAAGGGCTGGAAGGCTGTTTATATGTGCTTCCCCATGCAGATCAAAGCCTGAGCACATGCCCTGCAGGGTCCTACCCTCCAGCCGAGTCCTTCTGCGCCTTGCTGCCTGAGGGACTTCAGCTCCCGCGGGGCTGCACAGCGACTGCTTCTCCAGAACAAAACCACCCACTGCGGGCCCAGCAGCTGCACTACTGCTATTACTCACAGCATTCTTCCAATAAACTAATCAATCCCATTGATCAGAGCTTGGCTGGGGTCCCCCTTAAAGCTTCTACATGCATGTGCTTGCCTGTAGAGCGATTTTAATTCCAGCTGTGCTAGAGATAAGGGAGCTGGTGGTCTAGCACTCTGTCCAAAGGCTGCGGATTTATCCTGTCGGGAGCCCACCTGCATCTTGCATCAGAACCAGAATCTATCACTTGCAGATTCAGAAACAGTGAGTTTTCCTGCACGGTGCAGGAAGGACAGGCTACGATAATGCAACAGGTTTGGCTTGAGGCTGAGCATGGCCGGTGGTCCCTTCCCTCACTGCTGAAGCCCTAAGCTTGGCTGCAGAGCCCGTTTTGGTCAGGGCAGAGCTAGCTGGCGTGCTGCCCCAGTTGCAGTCCCTCTGACGTGCGGAAGGATGGAGTGGCAAGTGACAACGTTATTCAAACCCATCTCTCAAGTGCTGGCTGGCAGTTTCCAGTTTAGGCTGGGGTGCAGGCCCTGAAAGGCTCCCTGTCTGTAAAGCAGTTACCAGCATCTCTCTGAGGGGGCTGAGAGTCCTGCAGGAGCTGAGAGGAGCTGGGCTGAGAGGCTGCTGGCTGTCCCCTCCCAGCTGAGGCAGAGCCAGGCATGGCTGCACTTCACCGCCGCTCTGCTTGGCACCTGCATCCTGCCATCAGAAGGTGGCAGATGGACCGTGGTGAGGAGGAGGGAGGGAGGCAGGCTGACATTCACCAGTATGAATAGAGACAATAACTGCTGCTGGTGGCCAACTATTGCTGCTTTTCCATGAGTCTGGGGCCTCTCACGGGGCTGCCTTCTCACCCGGACAGGCCCGCAGCAGGTCAGGAGTCTCATAAGGCTTGAACGCAGGTCAGCCACGGTGTAGGCAGCTGCCTCCACTCATAGTCAGAAGCTGGCACCAGTCAGCACCTTACCCTCCTCACTGGTTGTGTACTGGGCACAGGACAGCAAGTTCTTTGTTATTCTCCCTGGGGTTGGGATTTGACCAATCCACAGAAACTCACCCCTGTCAAATGAGCGAGGATCAAATATTTCTCGTCCTGAGGATAAGAAGCACCAGCCTCCCTGTGCACATCTGAACTCCCACTGGCAACAGAGCAGAAGTATGGAGCAAGGTTATGCAGGAAGGACAGAAGGGATCACAGCATTAGGGGACATATTGGAAATGGTAGTTGTGAGCAGGCGGGGTAAAATGGGGAAAAAAACATCTTCCCGTGCTTTATTTTCAGAGCTTGCTCCTGGAGCTGGAAATCATGTTACCAACACAGACAAACGGACACCACCTTCTGCTACATAAAGCATGCACTGCTGACAACTGTGATAACACTAACTCCGAGCTGAGTGGCAAAGCAAAACATGGACAATTTCAGTAGGATAAAAAATCACGATGAGATTCAAAATCAAAAGAGATTTTAAAAATAAAACATCAAACTCTGAGTCAGAGAGTGTCTGGTCACAGAGCTGCCCCCATGCAGGGAGAGAGCTGTGAAAAGCTGGTACCTAACGGGTGTCTTGGCTTCCATGAGCCAGTCAGCTGGGAAATCTTGTAGCCACAAAGCCAGAAAGTCCAGGGAAAAGTAGGCAGATGGGTGAGCTGGCAGAAGTGGAGGCAGGCTCGCCCATCAGACAGCCTGGCCAAGGCTTGCTTTGTTTCAACTGAAAGCTTTGACGGAATCAAAACCTTTCCATGGAACATTTCATTTTAGTCTAATCAGCATTTTTGGATGGAAAACTCTTCTGTAGGAAAATTTCCATCCAACAAAAGTCATTTACTCCTGGGGCAAATGAGTACAATGTGGGTGTAAAGCATGGTCATGGCAGAGGTGTAGCAGTTGCCACATCCTTTGGCATGATGTAAACAGTGACGTGGTGTAACAGGCGATGGAGAACCAGGTCCTTCCCCAAACCTACAGCATCAGTGTGCCATGTCATCCTGGACAAACCTAAGAAATTTATTTTGGCCACACGTCAGTGAATTTTGGGAAATAGACTGGAATGACAAACAGTCAAGAGCTCTGGATCTAAAGCGAATAGAAAATTCAGTCTAGGAATGGAGAAGTATGTGGACATCCATCTCTGCCTCATAGCTCTCTGCCTTTTTTTTTGTTCCCCAGAGCAGTGTTTTTCCAGAGTTAACCTAATCCTTTGTGAATTTTTCTTTGCTGTTACATGGCAATGCCCTACTGATTTGCAGTTTTACCACAGTATGTTCTACTGCAGCGAATCTTACAGCGAGTAAGCAGCACAGCAAGTACCTCTGTGGGACGTGCTAGCAAGGCCAGTCTCTCATTTCCAGGCTGGGAAGCAGCATTGTTGCTTTCTCCTCTAACAGGAAAGATTAACAGGCAACCTGGCTTAAGGAGTGCTTTAAAGCAAGAACCACAAACCCGGTCCTTTATCAACTCTGACACCAGGTTTAAGTGTAATATTTGTACAACAGCAACTTTTTTGATTACGTTACAGTTTTCACCAGCATGCTTCCAAATGCGCAAAGGCTTCAGGAACAGGACGTTTTAGTCCCACTCCTTTGCAAGTGTTTATATTACACAGATGCTATGGTGAAAGCAATAAAGTGAGGGGATTTTTGCACCTATGCAAGCTGTACCTTCGAAAAGAACTCAAGATCTTTCTGGCAATAAATAAGGGAATCACTAAATAGACTTCCTCCACCGTTTGAATGTAACATTTAACCAATAGATATTCAAACACCTTAACAAAGCAGAAGAAAAGTACTGATATGGAAAAAAATTGCAATGATTAATAAAAGATAAACCATATCTTACAGTCAGTGGAAAAAGGGAAAGGAGTGTGTTTTGTGTGTTTGTGCTTGAACCCATATGAAGAGAAACAAGGATGGAAAAAGTGTTTTATGGACTGTAAATGAGTTAAAAACCAGACACAGGAAGACAGATACTGAATCATGCCAGTAGTTCACCTAGTACAGCATCCATTTTCCCAAAGGTAAACCGGCAAAGAATCAGCAAAGAGAAAGAAACTGTATAGAAGCCTAAGACTTGACATTTGGGGCAGCCTGTTTTAACATGCTGTTTGGGCATATTTGGAAAAAAAACCAATAAACTTACGCTGGGAGTGGCCGCAAAGACATAGCAAAGGTGGAGAAGGGTCGGAGAAGTTTTAAGTGGGAGCAGAAATAATTACATGGGCTCCGATACAGAAAGTGGAAGGTAAGGATGCCTTTTTGGGACACGATATAGAAAACTCAGAACAATCTACTCCCAGAAAGGGCTGGGGAAGGGCTGTTAAGACATTGGCACAGTGGACATCTCAGCTTATATCCTGAGGAACCTTCTTTTAAAGGCAATATTAAATTCCACTTTGCTATCTTTAATCCTCCATTTAATGTAAAATCACCTGGTTTGTCTCCATTAATGTGACTTTCGAAACGAACAAAAATCTCCCCCCTATGTTTTCTTAATTAGGTTTTATAAATCAATTACCTTACTTGATTGTAGCTTCCCCTAATCAAGATCTCCTGCTCTTTTCACTATGATTTAGGGATTTTAGATCTTGCTTCTCTGGATGTTGGCAGTCGAGCAAGCAAAGGCCGCGCTCCCGAAAGCAGCGTATTCCCAATGCTTCCCATTGCCCTCCTTTATGCAGGAGGCAGAGCCTAGAAGAGGACAGAGAAAGCCAGCTTGGCGAGATGGAAAAGGTGCTCCCATTGATGGAGAAGGAGGTCACAGCATGCCTCTGTCACTGGGATCAGGATGCAGTCACAGACTCTAGAAGACCAATGTAAGGGAAAATACGTTTCATAGGTCGCGATCAAATGAAGAGGGAATTAAGTGATGGGAATTTGTGGAGGTCATTCTTCCCAGCAAGTCAACGGAAGGAGGATGTAAATGTTCCTTTTGAACAGTTTCCAAAGGACAATATGACTTACAGTCAGAAAAAGTCTAATCTTCATTTTCCCTTTCTGCACTTTGTTTTTAACCCTTCTAACTGCAGAACAACATCTCTGTGGCACTTCGTGCACATGCAGGCATGTTTATGCCCTGGCAGGTGTAGATAACATTTTGTGTGTGTGCATACATACACGTACATACAAGGACACGTGTGTGCAGGTTTGTGTTTTCACGCTCACAAAAACAATGGCTGTACTTTGATTTGCACTGTTCGTACACTAGTTATTACCTACCCAAAGTGGCAGCCTCCTAGGCCTTTCAGCCTCATAACTACAGCAGACGCGAACTCCTGGGCTCTCCCTGGTGTCTGCAATTTAATTTTTATGAGAAAACCTATTTGTCTCCCCAAGTACACCCATCCCCTTCCCAACTTACCCTTTTTTAAAAACTCTGTTTACTTTATAAACTGCCCTGATGCAAATAATAAAAAGCTTGTATTTCCTGTTGATGATACTCATATGCTACACAGCATGAGGCAGCGTATTTCAAATCCAATTCCAAAATAAACAGCCCAGGTTTCCGTAGTGTAGCGGTTATCACGTTCGCCTCACACGCGAAAGGTCCCCGGTTCAATCCCGGGCGGAAACATCTGGTTTTTTTTCGGGCCCAGGGAAGTTGGTTGATATTCAAGGAGCACCTCCTCCAAGCTCAGGAGCGATGCATCCCAAAGAAGAACAAGGTGCTCCTGGACCAACTGAAAGTAAAGAAAGAAGCCTATAGAGGGAGGAAGTGGGGACAAGTTACCTGGGCAAGTGGCCAGGGATCAGGTGAGGCAGGCTAAAGCCCTGACGGAATTGAATCTGGCCAGGGACATCAAAAGCAACAAGAAAAGCTTCTACAGGTATGTCAGGGACAAAAGGAGGTCCAGGGAGAATGTAGGCCCCCTCCAGAAGGAAACAGGTGACCTGGTTACCCAGGACACAGAGAAGGCTGAGGTGCTTAATTACTTTTTTGCCTCAGTTTTCACAGATAAGGACTTTTGGCGTGCTACCCAAGCTATAGAAGGCACAAGTAGGGACTGGGAGAATGAAGAACCGCCCACTGTACTGGAAGAGCAGGTTCAGGAACATCTGAAGGTGCACAAGTTCATGAAATCTGATGAGATGCATCCGCGGGTCCTGAGGGAACTGGTGGATGAAGTCACCCGCTATGATGCAGCCCTGCCTGAGAGCAGAGCTCCACGTTCAGGTCCCCACTTTCCAGTTAGCTCAAAATCTCGAACAAATCTTAATTCTTTTTTGCTGCAAGTGGAAGCAGAATTTGGCCCCTGTCTTGCAGCTCTAACACCACAGCAATGTAGACAGATAATAGAGAATTTAGATAGGCTATTCAAAAGAGAAGTGCAGGAAAGATTTAAGTGAACCATGAGGAAATATCACTGACTGGAAATAGTTTTTACACTTTTTTTCATTTAAAAATCCACAAAATAACTTAAAAAAACCCTCTTATCCACCTAGATCCTTCTTTTATAGACTCCAGGACTGTACTGTGTACATCGGGCTGTGGGAGCTGTACTTCTCGAGGAACAGGACAAGTACACTTACTGTCTATAAGCGTATTGTTTTTATTTTTATTGCAGTTTCATGAATCTAAATACGCAAAACACCAGGTAGAGATTCTGGGAAACAGGTAGAACAGACAATAGTAAGATGGGAACTAAGTCAAACAGAGATTAAGTTACTTGACTTAGATCACACAGTGCATTGAAATTACTATGTGCCAGGTTTATACCTTCACCACAGCAGCGTCCTTTCTCCCGTATAACTGTCTTATTGGAAGTGCTCAGGGCCAGCTTTTTGTACCTTACCTCCTACACAGATGGGGCTGGTTTTCAGAACAGCAATGCTCTCAGCCACAAACACAGGGAAAAGGTTTGCAGAACAGCTCTGCACCCACACCCACAAGTTTTGTTTGTCATGAACAAAAAGTTTATGAATGTCATTTTGGCAGTTGGCTTCCTTTGAAAATCTAGCTTTTGCTATTAGAAAGGAAAGGAAGTCAAGGACTGGTTTACACCACAGCTTTCTTAGTCCTGGTACGTGACCTTCAATAACTGCTTCCTCTGAGTGTTTTTCCCTGCCTCATTCTGTTCCATCTCACCTGGGCAGTTCTGAGGGCTGTTATCCCACATACACATACCTACCACAATGAACGCCTGCTTTACTCTGCCCCCAGTAAGAGGTGTCGCAGATACTGATGTTTGGATGTTTATCAAACTCCTTTGCCGATGATCTTTGACTATTCTCCAATGCAATCATTCTGATGGCTCTCATTTTCACCGGCTATAAAGCAAGCAATAAAATTCCTACTCCACGTCAGCCTGAGTGCACACACGTACAAACTTCAGTAACGGCACAGGAATGCTAATTTATTTAGATGGGATGCTCTAATTTCATGCTTTGACTTCAAGGGGAGAATTGCAGAACCATAAATGAAACTTCAGGCCTCAGCTCCCACATCAAGAGGACCTTAAAGTATCTGTTCCTTTAAACATCTACCCTTCAGTAGGCTTTTGAGAGCGTGGCTGTCAGTAGAGATCCGTACATGAGAGGAGTAGATTCTCAGTTCAGTCCAGGGTCATTATGGGAGTGTAATGACTGCATTTCCGCTGAGCAGGAACTGTGGTCTGTGTCTCCGAAAGCCAAGAAGGTGAGGACAGGTACAAGGAGGATGGAAGAAGAATTTCCTGACAGAGTAAGAAGAGGAAGAGTGCAATCTTTCTGATTGTGCTTGGGTTTGACACATGGCACCCATGCGAATCAGTCTCAGTCCCTCTCCCTGTAGTTTGCAAGCTTGCTGGAACACCTTAGTTCTTGTCTCACCGAGTCCACAAACTCCTCTCTGCTGGGAAATGGCAAAGGAGACTCTTTGGGTGTCCTGTGGGTCTGCATAACACAGTGAAAAACCCTCCCTCTGCTCTGCCTCGCTCCAACAGCTGCCTGCTGCAGTCAGAAAACCACATGCCTCTTACTCTGCCTCCGTTTCATCTCGAGTTGTTTGAACAGCATCATTCTTTAGCCTAGCAACGGAGCAGTAAACTGCTGGCACACCCTGCTCCCAGAGTGACAGCGCTGACACTACAGATGTCAGAGCGTTTTAATACCAGAAGCCGCTGCCAACTCTTAAACAATGGCTCAGGCACAACAGAAGGGACCAAGGAGCTTTCCAGCCCCTCAGGCCAACTGCTTCCCAGGGATGAGTCCTGCCAAAATATTTGAACAAATGCGCAGGACTGCAGTGACAGAAGTAAAATTCATCCCAGTTCCAAAAACCTCCACGACCAGAGTGGTGAGAACCCAGCTAAGCGTTATCATCCTTGCAGTCCAAATCCAAACCACCATCTATCCTTCTCCAGTTCTGGCTGAGTTTTCTTATCTCATGTGGCAGCGAGTTCCAGAGCTTACTCTTGCATGACAATTTTTACTTCATTTAGGCTAAAATGCATAGTGTCTCGTTATTAAGTCCCTGCAGTAGCTGGCAGAACGGTTTAAGGAGCTGTTGACAGGGTCTGTTCTTCTTGGTAGCAGATGACCACTGAAGACAGCCATATCCTAAAAACACTGTTGTGGCACTTCCTCCTCCCTCTCCCTCTCTGCTGCCAGCATGTGAGTAATTCCTCTTGAAGGCAGCAAAACGTCGGTGTAGGTAAAGCCAAGCTCAGTGGAATAAAGGTGGTGGCCTAGCAGTGGTTGGTTTGCTGGGGTTCAGTGGAAGGGTGCAAAGAAGCCAAGCGGGAGGTAAGCCCATGGTCTTGAGTGCAAAGGAGGAATACTCTGTGGTTGCTCATGTGGGTACATGGGTGAGGTGAGGTTTTGAAGATGAGGTTCAGATACAGCATCTCACCGGAAAGGTGAGACTTAACATGACATTTGCAGGTTTTCTACTATTCTGGTGCAGCACTAAGCGTGCTCAGCTCTACCTTGGGTTAGTCAGAGAAACGGAGGAACTGCATGTCTGGGAGCCACAAAAGAGCCCCCAGGGAAGCTGGGCAGATGTTTGCCTTGCAGTGAAAAGTCCAGCGGTCCCATGACTATGCACTTCGAGCTGTTTATAAATTTTCTGTTCCTGGCAATGACTTTGACAACAGAAAACAAGTTTTGCCTTTTTTGAGAAGTTTTTCTTCACAATCTTTGGAGGCATTCTTAAAACTACATGTCTGAAAAGTAAAAACTAATTGGAGATCTTTTGTCTGCAATGTTTTGATTGTCCAAGCTGAAAAGTACTAGGGAGATGGAGAAGAAATAAAGAGAACTTTCCAAACCTCTATTATGAAAATTCAGTCTTAATTGAAAATTGACATTCACTGTGGAAAACTCCTACTTGATGAAAACACACATTTCTGTGGAAAACATGGTTTGAACAAAACATTTCACACAGCTCTTTTCGTGCTCACAGCGTACAACAGACTGTGACAGGGGAGCTAAGGGATGAAATTACGTGATCTCTGAAAATCTGAAATGTAGGCAGTCGGCTAGGGAAAACTGCCTGCTCTTACAACCTGATGTGATATGCTAATCCCTGTTCACTATGCATATCCTTAAAAATGCTTTTTATTCCTACCTCTTTTCATAATTAACAATCCACTTTAAACATGTAGCATTTTTACTCTAACTTCTAGAGATAATAAGGATCTTTCTGTCAGAATCTTTTTTCTTCACACATAAAAAAGTTTTGCAAAACCAGTATTTTCTGAAGGAAAATTTCTAGCTTGCCAGACAAAAAAAAAAAAACAGTCCACAGAAAACAGGGATGTGAGGGCACCAGATTCCCACAGCAGGCTATTTCAGGAAAACCCACTTGTGAACGGGATGTTGCCTTGGGAACTGCACAGTAACATTTATTTCCAATAATTATGTTCAAAAGAAGTGAGACGATACATATCCAGCAGCGCAGGAGGGAGAGCATTCAGCACCCACACTGGTCCGTGCTTGGGCTGAACGCGTGCGGCTGATGTCTACTGCCAATGATTTGAGGCAATGTTGGTGTGTTGTTGCAATTAAAAAAAAATAAATAAACTGGAGGTGATCACTGATCTTCTGTGATCAGATCCATGGTTTTTTTCACAAGAATACATGCTATGTTAGTGATGAGAAAAAGATCTGTGAAGGCTGTTCATGATTTAGAGGCTCTAGGCAAAAAAAAAAAGTTGTGTGAGTGGTAAAAGAATAGCAATGGATACATTCTACATCTTCAAACCCTACAAATTACTTCCTTGCAAATGCTAGGAGTCCTGGGTTTATTTTCCTATTCTGGGGCAATCTGAGAGGCTTCCCATCCACAACAGCCTGCTCACAAGAGGTTTTAAGCTGGTTCTGACTGGCACTCCTCGCTCTACTCTTACAGCAGGAGCACAGACCGGGCTGGCAGCACTGCAGCGCTCACCCAGACCGCTCACCTCACACTGCCTTTATGCCCAGTGCAGAGAAAGATGCTAAGATGTTCTTTTTCCTTCTCAAGATAATAATCTAAAATAGATCAGGTCACATGCACCCTTCAAAAGTCTGTTTCACTCCATTCACTATAAGAGGAATCTCATGGGATAGGCCCATATGTAGAAACCCTGCTTTTGCAGATATCTAAAGCTAAACGAGATGAATAGTATCCCGATTCCCACTTTTGGAAGCAATGAGGGAGAAGAGTGACCTCTACAGCTCAGCCCCTTTCCAGGTCTGCTGTCCTGGAAGGAAGGATTCGCTCTCTCTCTCGCTCACACTAATCCTGTCAGAACCAGAAAAAAAAAAAAAAATTAAGCCAAACTTATGGATATAGACCTTTAATGGCCACTTCAGATATACAAGTGCCTGTGTCCCTCAGGCTGAAGGCAAAAGGAAAGTCAGTTTAAAGATAAAACAAAGCTAAACATCCAGAGAGACGTTAAAATATGTTACCCTGAAGACTAAGACATAGGTTCCTTGGTTCATTCAATGCTCTTGCAAATTTAAATTTATAGTGGTCAAAAAGGCAAATAAGCTCTACTCTGGCAATTTTAACTTCATTTGATTGAAAAGCAAAATTCTGCAAAAGCTAACACACATTGCTATGGAAGAAATGGGAATGAATAAAAATTTTCCCTGCAACTGGGATGGTTCAAACCTAGTCATACAACACAGGACTTCTGGTAAGACGCCCGTCCCTTGCTGTACGTGGAGGACTTTGGTAGCTAAGGCACGGCATGCTGCAAACGTGTGCCAGCTTGCCTGGGAAGACACATCAAATATTACTACAAAACTGTTCACCCTGACAGCATACGGGGCATCTCCTCCACACTGCTGCTTTTAAAAGTTCATACCAGCACTCCAACGCCGTTTGTACCCCTCCAGCTGGGAGGTTTAGTCCTCACTGCTTTGAGACTGTGGATCAGAGTGGGCTGGGTTGGGCACCTGGGACCCAGGGCAGCATTTGTGTTTTCAGCAAACGTTTATTTCACTCCAGTGCAGCTCAGTGTTTCCTCTTTGGTGTCCACCAGATGGCACAGGCCCCTGGCAGGTTTAAAAACAAGTAAAGGGGCAGCAGACCACAAAGGTGATTTCTGCTTTTCTGCACTGCACTGACTCCTCAGCAGAGCTACTTTTGTCCTCAGGGTATGGACACCAAGGTTCACGCCTGCATCAACAGAGTCTCATCCCTGTATTACAACAGAACATAAAAGCACAAATAACATCCCAGCACTGCCAGGGCAGACACAGCACATACTATATGTGCACCATAAAATTTGCCATCTAAATGCGGTGGTCTGGTCACTACACAGTTTCTTGCTCATCCTCTCTCTCCCCAGTGAGATGGGGGAGAGAAATTGGGAAGAAAGGAAAACTCACAGGTTGAGATGAAGACAGTTTACTAGAATAGCAAAGGAAAACTACAATAATAACAGAATATAAGGATATTAAAATATACAAAATGAACAATGTACGGTTTCTCACCACCCGATGTCCCAATGACCGATACAGCCCATCCCGAGCAGCAATCACTGAAACGAAACCGAGCAGCAATCAAAGGAGCGAAAGCGAGCCAGCGAGGGAGAGGGAAGGATGGCAGCAACCGAGAGAGGAGAGAGAGAGAGAGAGAGAGAGAGAGAAAATGGAAAAATGGATGCCCGCCCCTCCATGGGCAACGTTCCACTTATATACTAAGCATGACATTTACGGCCAGTTTGGGTCAATTATTCTGTCTGTCCTTCCCCCAGCTTCCTGCATCTGCACATCAGCGAGACTTGGACAGCCAGTGTCCTTGGTCTCATTAACACAACAACTCTTGTTATCAGGGTGTTTATCTCACATCCAAAATCCAAAACACACCGGCTACTGAGAGGAAAATTAACTCCATTCCTGCCAAAACCAGGATGCTAAACAATGATTATCCTCATTTTATTGATCTGGAATTTCAATCTATTGAGAGATACCACTGATTTGCCTGAAGTCTCAGACCTTTTGTGGCAGGATAGACCTCCAGGCAAGATGATTTGTCCATCATCTACACCTTCTTTGCCATGCACATTGCAGGGCGAGTCCTGATGCAGAGCAAAGTATTGTCTTCTTTTGTACCTGGATTTCCTCACCAAGGGAAGAAGCCCGTTCATTCTAAACTACCACCCATGCGCAAACCGCCTGCAAGCTGGGGAGCACAGGACATAGCACCTACTTAAAACAGCAGCAGAAGTATCAGTGAAGGATGCTGTAATCTGCTATGCTGAAGAATTCAGAGAGAGAATTTAATTGATTATGTGAGATATGTTCACCTGATTCACGTTAATGTGAAGCAATACTAGGGTTGCATGGTGAAATGTGACCCTCTCTGTATATGGAATCTTTAATTATCCTGTTTGTTCTTATATAGCCACAGGCTTAGGGGAAACAGGATGATATGTACGTAGTTTTAAGCCCATTTTTTTTGGTAAACTGTATATAAGTTTTGTTGTAAATGTATTTGAGTTATTGAGATGTGTTTGGCGGGATTGACTCCTGCCTTGGCAGTTTAACATAATTAGAGGTTTTACCTGCTGCAAGGTCATAAGAAGGACACTGAACAGTGGAGCGAGCAAAAGGCGGGAAAACTGGCCTGGGGCTGATGGCCCAGTGAACAACCCCAAATATGGGACCAGCTGCTTCGGTATTTTTAGCTAATTAACATCTGTATAGCGGCCGGAGACACGCTCTTAGCCAGTCAGCACCTGTCACAAACGGTGTGAGTAACCAAGGGAATGTAGATTGTGAGCTCCCAAAAAGGAGACAGGCACGGTGGGGGACCGGGAGAGGTTATAAATACTGTAACTGTGAACAAAGGGGTGCGCGTCTTGGTGGAGCGGAGACTCCCGGCACACCCAGCGCTGTTTGCTTGTTTCTATTCAATAAATTGGAAACTATAATTGGAATCCTGTTTTGGGACTCAACTCATTTATAACAATTAGAATCAATTAATTAACTGTGGCTGTCTTTAGCACAGTATTTTGCTGTGTGCTAATATTTCAGTCATCACTAACGAAACACATCCAAAAGCAGTATCGTGAAGGAGAGACATGGAGGGAGATAAGGAATCAAGGCCACATCCCGTCTGAAACAGCAAGTCTCCAGCATCACCCACAGCCTCAGGTCTGTCACACTGACTGCTGCCCCCAGATCACGGATTTTCCTTGTATTCTCTACAAGGATTTCAGAGTTTCTGCACAAAATGTTTGGAGGGGTAACAACTTCTAGGTCCTGTAGATCAGCTCTTGGAGGATCTAAGTGTGTAACATCTCCCACATCACAGGCGAGGCACAAGAGGGATGAGGCAGTGTCACAAGAATGGCTCCACCTTCCCCCCCGTC
The DNA here is from genome assembly GCF_036417535.1 of Chlamydotis macqueenii. Classification (NCBI taxonomy): domain Eukaryota; kingdom Metazoa; phylum Chordata; class Aves; order Otidiformes; family Otididae; genus Chlamydotis; species Chlamydotis macqueenii. Next base: position 2,030,264 of record NC_141581.1, on the reverse strand, counting down.
CCCTGTCGAGCCACGCTGCCATCCCCATGTCTGCCCAGGCAGGGAGCCCCCCAGCCCGCTGCCAGCCCCACACCTGCCGGGGCAGGGAGCCCCCCAGCCCGCTGCCAGCCCCACACCTGCCGGGGCAGGGAGCCCCCCCAGCCCGCTGCCAGCCCCACACCTGCCGGGGCAGGGAGCCCCCCCAGCCCGCTGCCAGCCCCACACCTGCCGGGGCAGGGAGCCCCCCCAGCCCGCTGCCAGCCCCACACCTGCCGGGGCAGGGAGCCCCCCCAGCCCGCTGCCAGCCCCACACCTGCCGGGGCAGGGAGCCCCCCCAGCCCGCTGCCAGCCCCACACCTGCCGGGGCAGGGAGCCCCCCCAGCCCGCTGCCAGCCCCACACCTGCCGGGGCAGGGAGCCCCCCCAGCCCGCTGCCAGCCCCCAGGGCCAGGGAGGGAGCAGGGCCGCCCGTGCCTCCCACCAGGCCCCACAACCCCGGAGCCTCCTCAGCCGCCGCCTTTGTGCTGTGCAAATTTGTTCTTAGGTGAGGGAAGAGCACCACAAACACTCCAACATGCTGTAAGAATGTTATATTAAAACTTTTCACGTACCTTGAGGGCGCAGCCGCCTCAGCAAGACAGCCCCGGGCTGGCTGACAGGGCAAGCAGCAGGAGGCCCGGGTGCAGTTGATTTTATCAGCCTCTGGGGATTTAAAGGCAAATCCCAGCCCGGGGTTCCTGAGAGAAAACAATGTGATGGGCCCAGGCAGCTGGGTTGTCATGTTCAGCAGTGACTGTCCCCCTGGCTCCCAAGGAGCCGGATGGTGCTGTGAGCGTGGCTGCACCAGGACATCAAACATGTCTTCCCTGAGGGAAGGCGCTGAGCTGAGGCCTCCATGGAGCTGCGACACCCCAGGAGCCCCTGAGGCCTAAGGTGGTGAGGTGAGCAGCGTGCACGTCCCTGTAGGCAGGCAGGGCCGGAGGCAAAGCTCGGAGGTGGCAGAGCGGGGAGGAAGGGGCGAGGCGGTGGGAGAGGGCTGCTGCTGGGCGCGGGGCCTGGGCGGGAGGAGGGCTCTGCCAGGGGTGCTTTGAGGCAGAGGGGATGCAGCCCTCAGTCTCCCTATTTATTTGTGCCTTACTGCCTTGCATTTTATTTAAAGTGAGATTTATCTGGTTGCATCCATCCTCCTCCTCCGATCTGTGCCGCACCCGTGGGGCTCCCCTGGCCCGCCCCCCTGCCTCAGGCCGCTGCTCCCACCGCCTTCAGCCCTGGCATGGCGCTGCTCGCCTGCCTTCCCGAGTGACTCAACACCTAAAAACCAGCTTTTTAAACTTCAAGCTTGGCAGGGAAACCACCCCCCTCGCTGCCACTGCCGGGGCTGGTGCGCTTTTTCAGCCTAAATGCTAACGGGAAGCTCGAAAGCAGTTGTGTTGCTGGCGGGAGCCACCGGCCCCCCCCCCCCCCCCCCCCGCCCTCGCCGCCACCCCGGGGTGATGCCGCCTGCTCTGCCACCGCATGTCACCGCCTCTTACGTAATCACTGCATGACTGCAGCTTTCCTGGGACCTCGTTATGCAAAAAAAGAAAGAAAGAAAAAAAAAAAAGGGCAAAAAAAAAAAAAAATCCTCGCTGACCCACTGACATGTTTCTCGGTGCAGGGCTGTCAGAAGTGGGCGTGTGGTGAGGCAGCGTTCGGCAGAAAAGGAGAGCGTCGTCCCCCTCTCGCCTCGCCTGGGTGGCTCCTGGGCGAGGGGCCAGCGCTGGATGACTCCGTGCGTTGCCTCCGATCGGCCAGGTAAGTCCTGGTCAGTCTGGTGAGAGGGAATTCACCGCGTTGGGGCTTTTCCAGGTGTTGTGGGGCAAAGAAAGCAGCAATACCCGACCAGAAAACCATTTCTACCCTTGTGCCTAGACCCTTGCTAGGTTTCTTGAAAAGTAAATGACTTCTGGTGTGAAAAATTCTTTTTTGTTTTTTTTTTCATCTTTTTTCTTTGTTCATCTTTTATCTTCTCCTTTTTTCTCTTTTCTCTTTCCCTTTTTGTCTACTTCCTTACTCTCTCTCCCTCCTCTATGTGTTATCTCTATGCATTCTGTGCTTCCCCTCATCTGTCCCTGAATTTATCCCCTTCTGTCAGCTTCTGACACCTGCCACACACTGACACCTGTATGCACGCACGTGTGGATGCACGCACACTCACCATACTGCAATGCCCCATGTCTTTCTCCCTGATTTCTCTTCCAGCCCTCAGGGGGAGTGATGAACGTGGTAACATTTGTAGATTTTGTTGTATGCTTCTACTATGTTTGCCTAGCTGTCGAATTTGGATGTTTTTGTTGCCTGTTCTTTCCTTCCTTTGGGCAGACTTTTTTGTTTCTAGAGCATAACCTGGCATCTCTATGGCAGCCAGCACAGCAGTAGAGCTTGATGATAACACTTGAATGTAAGGGGCTGGATTTGCAGCCCTGAAGAGAGGGATTGGCACCATCTCCATGGAGCAGCCATGGTAGAAAGGTGGTTTCCTTGGAAAGGACCTTCTGCCAGCAGCTCCCACCCTGGCAGAGGGAACCCACTTCTCAGTGGATAGAGCCCTTTTCCCCTTTGCGTGTCTCTGCAGAAAGCTTTGCTTGAGGAGATGACGAGGCCAGGAAAGGCAGTTGGCCTTAGTGATACCAGTGGTTAGACTGCCTAGGCCAAGAACAACTCCTGTCTTAGGCCAAGAACATACTCCTGTATGGTATTGACGTTTGCCCAACTTTGTTTTAACCGTGGCAAACGTTAATTTCTTAAGCTAGTGAGCATTCACTGAAAGCATGTGTTTTGTTCCAGCTGGACTGTATGTGCTTCAGAACTTTTGCTTCCATCTCCCTGTCTCCTCATCCTCTCCTTCCCTGGTGTAAACTTCTCCTAGGACATTTTTAAGCAGTTTTTCAGTGTTGAGAGTCCCTAGATGCAAACCCCTTCTGAAAACCTCATCCTTTGTGCCAAAGTCTGTGTAAAAACATAACATTTAAAAATTGGCTTTCCCTTTGCTCACTCTGTATGGGGAAGATATTGATGTGTACACCCCTCACTATGTCCCTTACAGTATCAGAAGCACTGAGAACCAGGATAGAAAATACAAATGATCCAGGCATTGAAAACTGTTCAAAAATTATTAACACCATGCAGGACTGTTTGTTTCTTTCTGTCATTGTTAGCTTGTAATGTGGTTTCTTCAGTTCACAAAGCTTCTGGGGACAAGCCTTTTCCTCCCTTGCTTTGAAAAACCCTTTGCACCTAATTTCAAAGATGGGGACAGGTCATTTCCCCTTCTCCCTCTCAGACTTGCCCTTCTGTAGCAAGTTTGAGAGAGAAAGACAGAGAGAAAACTATTCCAAAGGCATGCAGGATTTATATGCAGGTGATACATATTTATTATACCTGGAGGATGGTGTAAAATTATTGTGTGTTATTTCTGAATCTTGTGGTGAAATAGTTCTCGTTTTGAACCTTAAAGCTGACAGCTGTCATAAAAATTTTGTACGAAGAAAAGGTGTATTTAATCCCCCTTTTTCTGCCCAAGTTTCACTGTCCTTATTTTGCTTCATCAGAACAATGAATTTTACAGTGAAGAAAATTACGTATTAAATATTTTAATTATATTAATTGAGGAAAGTGATGAATGTCACAGTCATGAACTTAGAGAATTCACTAACCTCTACTTCAGAGACAGCATTTGGTGTTGGAAGCACTTTCAAGTGGCACGGAAATCTGCAGCCAGGGCCGAATGCTACTGCATGGCCCGTAAGCACAAAACCGAAGGCTGTGCCTTGAAACCACTCTTCCTACTGGCTTCCAGTGAACTCCAAAATGCAGCATTTCCTCCCCTGTAGGCAAAAGTATCCCCAGAAATTCTCATTAATGTCATTACCATTAATTAAAATGTAGGAGAACTGGGAATGTGCTGTCAATAGGGCTTCAGGATTACTCCTGAGAAGAGGTCCTGGTGCCTTGGAGTAATCAGCTCCTCTGGAAACAGCGTGCATCCCTTGCCACGCAAAAATCATGGTACTTTCGTACACTTTCAGGTCGCTATGGTAGCTATTGCCCTTTCTTTGCTCTTTGAATGTTAAACCCAATATTCTTTGTACAATTTATAGTCATCGCAAGTAACGTGCAGTAGAGAAAACTCGAGAGAAGAAAGCTGGTATGCAAAAGAAAATGAAACTGCCATCCTGAATTCTGTGGAATTAACCAAATTTCCCCTTCCACATAAATGTCAAGATTGCAGATACAAAATGCAAGTTAATGAAACAGCGTACACTTGTTGAAAAAGCTAACATCTCATCTGACAGAGATGCTTATCTATCTGGATGTTGCAAATGTGCCAAACCTCAATCTGCTGTTCATAATCGCTGGGTTATTTATATAAACAACATAAAATGCAGTTTCAGCTACAGAATCTCCTTATTGCTAGCAGACACATAGTAACAGTAAACTAGTATCATGTGCATGCTAAAAAGACTCTTTCTGGAGATTTTAAATGAAATTCTCTGAAAAGTTGGTGTTAAATAAATAAACGAAGCCCGTGGGAAGAACTCTCGCATTCACTGACTTTCAGTGCCAGTGGTGTGTTCTTACTTAGCTGAGAAATGAAAATATGCTTTTTTTTTTTTCCTTAAAAGTCAAATTTGAAACATCTCCTTGGATTTATGCATCTACCGGGGCACTTTGAGGTTTACAAAAGGACTTAAAAGCACTAGCTTTATTTTTTTTTTCTAATTTTCTGTAATAGTTCATGCTATTGCCTCCAAACCTTTTGGTTTCTATTTCTCTTCCCAGCCACCCAGCCCTTGTACCTGGTACTCCGGCTCACCTCCATTCCCATTTGGCTCTGGGATTTCTTGCATCATAAGACAATTCACATTTTCGATCACCAGACTTAAAGGGCTCATTAATTTTCAGTGCAGTTTAGATACGCACATCTCTAAACAGTTTTTGAAAATAGGTTTTAGATACCCGAAATTGTTACCACTACACTGCCACATCCCATTTATGTTCTTTTTGGGTTTTGCTCCTGAATTTCACAGGTTATTTTTAAGAATAGGAGGAAGATTGTTTCAATTCCTTTTGCAAATTTGTATTTTTTTTGTCATTACATATTTTAGGTAGCGGATTAATTTAGCAGAAGCAGCCACTTCACAAGGTGTGCTCTTTTATTTAAGCAAGTTTACATTAACATAATATATAGGATAATACACATCCATATTGTTTGATAGTATATTAACAACTATAAAAACAGGAAAGGAAATTAGCCCTTGGATATTTTTAGACCTCACAGATTACAACCAAATTAATTTTCTGCAAGAAACTACATTCAAAGCCCGACATCTTAGTGACCCTAAAACTGTTTTTCTAGGAGTTCCATTGGCAAATAATTTTGCCTAAGAAAAAAGGGAACCTGTTTTTAGGAAGACTCAAAGTGCTTCTAAATAGCTTCTACTTCAAATTTACCAAGCAAAATGTCATTTCAAAACAGTGTTTTCATGTTGAAATTGATCAATTCCTTACATGAGAAAATGGTTAACTCTCCTGGAACATTTCATTTGGGAGAAACCCAAAATGCTTTCTCTTGACGTCATAGAAAGAGTTTTGCAGCTGTTCGATTCAGGCATGGAAAGAAGTCTTGTAGGACATTCCAACATGAGATGCAGTTTGCATATGAAGAGAGAGTTCAGGTACATAAATAAATAGAGGGACAAGAGTAATGGCAACAGTACAATGAGAAGACAGTTGTAGCTTTAGAGAGAGCAAAACAACTCTGTATATATATATATATTTTTTTTTTTACATTCTCGGCAAACCGTTTCTTCAGCTCTGTGTAGCTGATACCTTCATGGCAGCATTCAGACTTGGGTGGGAGGTTTGCTTCTCTTCTTAAAAGGTAATGTCTGAGAGAAGATTTTGTCTCTCTGCCTTTTTCTGGTACTACTAGGGGCATTTTCCTTGTGCTTACTGATGTAACATGCAAAATCAAGTATATTGTGAGTATCGAGTAAAAGTGAAATGCCGGTTTGCTGCGTTCTTTCTACTGAAGTAGGAGAGAATGAAGCTTTGTACGCAGGTCTTGTCGTGTCAGCATAGCCGAAACATTCAAGTGGCCACTCTCCAAAATGAGTTTATGTATGAGGTGTGGACATTTTAAACAAGATGATTGTTTTTAAATCCCTTCCATGTGTAATACTGAAAACAATTAGTAGCCAGCACTGCTTTTGATTTAAAGAGAGAGCAACAGTACATAATGATTCTATTGATTAAAAAAAAACAACTGTGAGAAGGACATTTCTTGGGTTCTCTCAGACCAAGGAGGGAGCACCGAGAGCCCACTGGAAGGTTGTAATCTCCTGTTTCTACATATAACAAATGTGCTTGCTGTATCATATGGAATATAAGACTTAAATTTTTAAAAAATATCTAGGTACGGTAAATTTTTTCCACTCCAAATTTGAACTTTGCTGTGCTGTGGCTTATAACAGGCTGAATTTCTTGAGGATATTCAAAGATCTGTTGGGAGAAGAAAAATACAGTTAATAAGTGTACTGTATGCCAGTAGCATATCTAGCATCTCTGCTTATCAGAAATAACTATTGTAACAATTAATTTTAGGATGACTTCCATGCCAGCACGAGTGAAATAATCTACAGACAGCAGGCAGTATTTCAGAAAAGGCTAATGACTCCAGGCTCTGAACTTCTGTTTGCTAAACGTAACACACTTCATTTTAAAAGACCACTTTTTAAATCCAGGCATCCTTTAGGATGTCTCAGAATTGCAGTCCTCTACTAAAGAGACTCTGAATCATTAGCTATTTCAAGAAAACATTGTCGTCCTAACTTTAAAAGATGTCTTCTTTGCAGCATGTTTTTACAAGCTAAATTCAAGTGACGTTGAGTGGTAAAATCAAAATGTGAAGAACTTTTGATTTGGTTTTGGTTTGTTTGTGGGGTTGTTTTGTTGTTGTTGAAGGTGAGTTTTCTATTCGTCTTGTTTTTGAGATTCTACAATGTTACATTTTTAATCCTCCGCATCCACAAGACCTAAACACATTTTTCTCTAATTGAAAGCTGAGACTCCTACTTAATGAGATAACTTCAGCTCACAGAGGCTCTCAGGAAATATTATGGAAGTCTTCTTAAGCGTCAGGATTTTTTATCTGAGCGACTCCAAAACATCTGTCCACCTGCAAGCAAGGACCCAAGGACCCGGCCTCATCCTTGTGATTCCTGCCTTTTTCCACCGAAACACAAGCCTCTAGAGCATAATCCAGTTTTGCTGTTTCCTCTTTCTCACTCCTTGTGATTCGTCTCTCAGTTTCCCCTGGCTGCAGTGTTGTTCTCTGCTTCCTAGCTAGCTTGTTACTGGTTGGATGTGTGCTCTCCCTGTGCTACCATGTCAATGTGGCCGTGGCAACTGGGGGAATGAAGTGCCCCCTGAGTTTCGGTCTTCGTGGAGTTGGGGACTGGTCCTATTCTCCTGGGAATCTCTCAGACCTAAGAGCTCCAGGCAGGTGAAAGCACTTTGCTGAGTAATCTGATGTGTAGCTGAAATCTGTGCCAAGGTCACAGCTCCCTCCTTTTTCAAACCTGTGCGGTAAGTCAGAGAAGATGCAATGAATAGCAGAAAGTCGGTAAGATGCAGTTAACAGCAGAATTTGGCTTTGTGTTTTGAGAAGGAAAAGTATCTTTATTTTCTTGTGGAGACGAGCAGTTGAAGCAGAAATCTCCACTGCTTCCATTTAGCGAAAGAGTATAATGAACATAAATATTGCAAGGAATAGCTGAAGGGATTGAAGAGAGAGCTCATTGTCTGTTGCTGGTTTCCATAAAAACTGTTGTAGTCTGGCTGCTGATTTCTGCTGCTTTGGCACAAATCTGGAATCAGTTGTACAGCATCAGTGGAGGCACTCCAGATTTGACTCTAGTGTAGTTTCAGACAAAACCCAAGTCCTAATTTAGAGCCTTATCTTCTCTTCCGATGATTTAAAAAGGAAACTGCAGCAATCAGTTTGAATCTGGAAAAATTATTTCTAGGACTGGACCATGTGAATTTACATAAGTGTTTAATTTTAGTTACCCAGATGTATGTACTTTGAATCTGATAAAGCACTGATTATCACTCTGTTGCTTTAGGCACAGAGAGACTCAATGATTTGGGACTGAAATGGGGAGTTTCATCTTTAATACAAGTGGGTTTGTCACCGGTTCTGTGCTTTATAGAAACTCGGGCGGAGTGGCCGATGCATGACTCTGCCTTGCAAAATCTTCAGAAGCTTTTATTTCCTGTGATAGCAGAGTGAAAGGGAAACTTCTGACAGAAAATCTTGATATTAACTATTAATAAACGCGAGATGTGGTCACGCTCCGCAGTGAGCACGCTTTGTACGTGGGTTTGAGTGGAGGAGGCCTGGCAGCCTTCACGACAAGCCAGTAGCAATGGCTTACTTCCTTGAAAGAGAAAAAGGAAGGCTTTTAGAGAGCATCAGATCCTTGGACAGGACTTCTGCAACACCTGGAGTTCTGCATCCAGTTCTGGAGGCCCCAACATCAGAAGGACATGGACCAGTTGGAGAGGGTCCAGAGGAGGCCACGCAGATGCTGAGAGGGCTGGAGCAGCTCTGCTGTGAGGCCAGGCTGAGAGAGCTGGGGCTGCTCAGCCTGGAGAAGAGGAGGCTCCGGGGAGACCTGAGAGCGGCTCCCAGTGCCCAAAGGGGGCTGCAGGAAAGGTGGGGAGAGACTCTTCAGCAGGGCCTGGTGTGACAGGACGAGGGGTGATGGTTTCAAAATAGAGGGAGGTACATTCAGATCAGATATTAGGAAAAAAAACTTTTACACTGAGGGTGGTGGAGCACTGTCCCAGGTTTCCCAGAGAGGCGGTGGATGCCCCATCCCTGGAAACGTTCCAGGCCAGGTTGGCCGGGGCTCTGAGCAACCTGATCTGGTTGGAGATGTCCCTGCTCCTTGCAGAGGGGTTGGACCGGATGACCTTTGAAGGTCCCTTCCAACCCTAACCATTCTATGATTCTGTGATTCTATGATGAGGCTTTTCCTGCCAGAAAATGATGAAAAAGGAGCTGCGTGCAGAAATTTGTGGTCCTTTATGTTCTCCATTCCTGATCTGCTAAATATTTCCATACATCTTGTATGTTTAGTATGAATGATTTCTATTTTGTGATCATCAGCTTCTCATTCTGAAATGGGAGGGTAAGCAAGGAGATGAGTTTTATTTATGTTCAGCAAAAACTCTTGTAAAGGGGATGCTATGATGAGTCCTGCATTGTGGAAGTGCTTATACTGGAGCTAGGAGCAGGAAAAGACTGGAGAAAGAGTGGGAGGGCTTGGCTTTGGTTTGTATGTTTAAAGCAAAGTAATTTTGTAGGGCTGGAATCAGGGTGACAGCACTGCTGTGTCAGCAAAACTCCATGGGGCTCTACTGTGTCTGTGTGTCTCCGTGGCCTAATAAGCTGAGGGCCTAATTCAGCTTTCTAAATAAGGAATAATTTGCAACTGCTGATGTAAGTGACCCCACAATGAGGAGGAGATTGGGGAATGAAACAGATCCTGGAAGATTTACTGGCTGAACAAAATATTTTGGGTTGGGTGTTTTAAAACATGTGAAAAGATGAAGAAAGGAATCGGGAATATCAAATACAGAAGACTGTCTTTCCTGATGACTGATGTTTGCTGGGGAATAGATTTTGAAAATGTAGGGGGAGATCCTTGTTTTTATTAGGTTTTGTTCTCTTAAAAGCATGGTAACAAATTCTGTGATGGCGGTATCTTTGCAGCACCTGCAGAGCGGGGGATTTTGTCATTTGCAAATGACTCCACTCCGTTATTAAAGTAGGGATTTTATGTGCCTCAAGACCTACTAACCACAGATGATTGCATCTAGGAAAGATCAGAAATGTGTTCAATTTTTTCCCGGTGGTTCTTGACTTCTAATTTCCAAGACGGAAAGCCACTGATTTGCTAACATCGATGGCAGCCTTGCTTAAGCCAGCATTTCTGGCCTTGTCTCAGAAAAACCTCTTAGTCTCCGCTTAATTTTAAACACATGCTTAGGTGTCATTGATATCGTAGCCTGCAATGACGTGTTCGTACTAAGGAGAGGAAGGGACTTACCTTTGGGTCTAGTCCGCCTCTCACTTCTTCCTCATGATGAAGCATCACTGTAACATCTGGGGTAACCTTCAGATAATTATGAGCTTTATCTTCATGAATCAATGTTCACCTTAAAAAAAAAAAACCTGTTGCGACAGCACTTTTTGTCAGGTTCAGTATGAACCAGATGGAATTTTCCATCCCTCTGGGTAGGCAGAGAGAGGTGGAGAGCGGATGCAGGGCTGCACGTACTGCCAGTGGCATGCGGCGCAGGAGCTGCCATGCACTTGTTCAACCACATGTGGTGGTTTGACTGGTTCAGCCAGATGTGTGAGTTCCTGGGCTAGTTCTCTGCTTCTCCCATCAGTTGTGCGAGTGAAGATCTAGTGATTGGAAAAGGCTTACTGCTGAGTTACACCAAGGTAAATGCAGCCACACCTTGCCAGTTCCTGTTAGCACAGCAGACCAAAAGCAGCCACTTAAAATATCCACGCGCTAGAGTTAGCAGGTTCATACCAGCCATCTATGCTGCTGTGTAAGCATAATGGTTTTATGTGTGATTTACAGCTTTTCTGTAAATGGTGTGGCAGATCTGATACGGTATGGGCTGGTTTGGCAAATCTATGCGCTATGACTTTGCTTAAGCGTGCTCTCGGTGAGCCAGCCCCAGTAGTAAATGTAGTCTGGTCACGGTAGCCTTGCCAAATTGAGCTTGTTGGCATGAGTTGGCTTGGGGGAATTCCGGTCTGTCTCGGCATCGTAGCATCTGAATGAAATACCTGAGGTATCTCGGTGCTACCCTGCTTTGTGCAGTGAAGAAACGGCAAGGGGAAAAAGAGCAATTCAGTTATTTGCGCTTTAGATGTTCCTGGAACAGGGTCTATTGAGCAGATGCTGAAACTGAAGGAACAAGGCAACCAAAAATGTTTGTAAAATACTCATTAATACCCATACTGTTTTTCAGACACAGTCAGCTTTCTAAAGAAAGTTTTAGTTGTTTAAAAAAAAAAAAGCAAAAATTACCTGAAAATACCAAGATCTTGATTGTTTTGCATGTGTTTCTGTTTCCAGTATTTCAGAATTCAACAAAACTATCCCTGCCAAACATAATCTGCTGAAAAGTCAATACTTTCAACCCAAATGATGAAATCAAGCAGAGGAAGAAAAATAATTTCTTTAAAGTCCTTTCCCAGAGTAAAAAAAAAACCCAAACAAACAAAACCAAACAAAACCAAAACATATCTTACATCGAGCTGTGGTGTGACGGGGTCGACTTTCTTGGGCGCGGAGGCAAGCCGAATAGAGCAAACACTGTAAAGACCTCATTACTCCTTAGAAGTGCAAAGCTCAGTCCCTTGCAAAGAATCATGAGTAACTTCGGGGATTTAAGGGTTTTGCTGTACATTTCCAAACGCAGTAGTACCTGAGCTGGTTTGAAGGCTAGTTACCATGAGCAGTACAGCCTCAGCATCGTGGGCTTTGACCACGGGGACGGAGGAGGCTCATCCAGCTTACGGACTGTAACACCCAGCAGGTGTGCGGCAGGTGGCTTGGCCATTTTGAGTAAGTTCACAGGGTTTGAAGTCTTACACCTCGAGACCAAGAGACAAAACTAATTCTTCCAAGCCCCTAACAACCAACCTTTTGTGATTGCGCTGCAGAGACAGTGATTTAATATCTTTGAGCCTAGAATTTTAGTACGCAGGAAAGTTCAGTATATCCTCCAAACGGAATCTGTAGAGAAGAACTTGTTTTTCAGGTGTTCAGCATGTGTGGTTGTGGCCAGGTTTCAGAAGTTATCCACTGTGGAGAATCCTTACAGGGTCCTGGAGTCTGATTGTCAAACAAGTGTCCAAATGAGAGCAAAGCTGCGGTGGAAACCAGACTCTAGAAAACCTGGCCAATGGTGAAAATGCGTGATTTGGAAAATCTATCTGTTCTTCCATCAGTAGCAGCTGCAGAAGTAGTTGTCCCAGAGCTTAGGCATATAGAGGTCCTTAGGGTCTGTGCAATTTTCTCCTTTTTTTTGCCTGCTTTGATCAACATCCTGTGCTATTTCCCACTGAGATACAAAAAAAAATTAATAACCCGTATTCCTCGGTAACACCTGTTAGCTGCTGCGTTAGCACAAACGTGAAATACTTAGGAATATGAGTCATGAGAATGAGATCCTTTTATCTTAAATAAGCCAGTAGGTTTAGAGAGTCTTGTAAGATAATACCAAAGCACAGATTTTGGTGTTTTTTTTCTTATTACTAAGCTGAAGAAGCAGCAGCGAGGATTGAAACTGATTTACTAAGGTGCGTGCAGCGCAGTGTTTGCACGGCACCGTGTTCCTGGTAGGGTTTCCTGAGGTTTCTGCTGTAAATCATGCCATGCTCACTGGAGCCTGTTTATTATCTCATTTTATCAGTGTAAATTCTGAATAACTCCTGTGGGTTAGATACCGATGTACTAGAGTGGCTGGAGATTAGCGACTGAGTTCTGATTTAGTTTAGGATGATATAATTTAAAAAAACAGGCAGCTCTCAAGCTCCTTTTTATTAGCATAATGCAAGGGCAGCTTGGCTCAAGCTCTGTGCTAAATTAAACTCCTGAAATTCTAAATTCTATTCCCAGTTTGACTGAGGTAAGCAAGGTCCAGCGATATTTTGATGGATTGCCTCTTATGTATATGAGTGCTGAATCGAGTGCGACAAGGAAGCTGGGAATCAAAGTTTTGGCCAAGAATTGTCTGTAGGGTCGTTAATTTCGTAATGGAATTATGTGTTTTATGAAAAATAATTGGAATCTTTCTTCTCTTTGTTTGTTTAAATTTATATTGAAAATGAATTATACAATATGTGCTGAAATCCATGTGTGTCATGGGGAGCAAGTCCAGAGGAGGCCACGAAGATGATGGAGAGGAGCAACTCTCCTGTGAGCACAGGCTGAGAGCTGGAGAAGCAGAGGCTCCGGGGAGACCTGAGAGCGGCCTCCCAGTACCCAAAGGGGGCTGATAGGAAATGAGGGAGGGCTCTTTAGAAGGGCATGTAGTGATAGGACAAGGGGTAAAGGCTTTAAACCGAAAGAAATTTACATATAAGGAAGAAATTCTTCACAGTGAGGGTGATGAGGCAGTGGTACAGGTTGCCCAGCGAGGCGGTGGATGCCCCATCTCTGGCACTGTTCAAGGCCAGGTTGGCCGGGGCTTTGAGTGACCTGGTCTGGTGGAAGGTGTCCCTGCCTAGGGACAGGGAGGTTGGAACTGGATCATCTTTAAAATTCCTTCCAACCCAAACGATTCCATGATTCTATGAATACCACAACAAGTTGACCGTTTTAACTACAGAGCAAAGAAAATAAATCTTGAATACAAGGAAGATACTCCACATTACTGCATGCACTTCTACATTACATTGATTTTTCCTCTTTAACTAAAATGTAGATTTACGCTTGGATTTTGATTCTTTTAGTTAAGAATACTCCTCTCAGCTGTGCTTGTAAGTGAGCCTTCAAACCCAAAAACATTACTGGTGGTTGTAGATATAAATTTGTGATATAAATAAGGAGCAATAAACAGAGGTGGAGATTTAAGAAAAAGCATGCAATTTGTAGAAAGGGAAGTCATACTGAGAAGTAGTAAAATTTAGATTCACACATTAAAAATCAGTAAATGGATAAGAATAATATATAGATACCATATTAAAATGATTGAATTTTGTATGTAATCCACTTTGTCCTCTCTTCTAGCCCAAAGAAAAGGTAAGGCCCATGACTATGGTTCAGTTCTTCAGCATCTATAACTCACTTGCTGGAAATGTATTTGATACTCAGACTCACACAGTGTTTTCGGATGTAATAATAATAATAATTAAAGGTCCACCTGGCCTGATCTTTTGCCTGATCTTTTTTTTTTTTGATTCCCTTTTTATTTTTGATGACTACAATATCCTGAAGCAACGAACTCAAAATTTTAACTTTGTTACATGAAGATGTGCCTCCTTTTGTTTCTTTGAAATCCACTGCCTGATAATTCCAGCGCATGTTCTTTTTTTTTCTTGAGAAATAATGAGTTAGCATTTCTGTATACAGAAATTGTTCTGAATCTACGACTGTTCTGATTGTCCTACACAGGATCTACTCTAATTTTAATGCCCTGTGAAAAAGAACAAAGCAATCGAAGGGTTGAGGGCTTGACTTATGATCACAGAAAAGTGAGATTCACCAGCTGTTTTGTGAGGCGGTGTGTTTTGGTTAAAGAAAAGTGTATATTGTCTGATAGATCTGCAGTGAATCAGTTCCTGTTAGATAGAAGGCTTTTGCTGGAGGGCTTTGTACAACCTGCTGGAAAGTACAATTGATCAGAATCTGTTCTGATCTGCGGCTTAAAGTGGAGATAACAGAAAGAAGGAGAGATGATAGGTCTGAAACAAAACTCTGAAGTCTGAGCCCTAACATGGCTTTCTGTTAGTGGCAGGAAAGCTGTTTTACCAGAAATAAGGATCTTTTGACCAAGCAGATAGAGTGCATGTACAAAACCCTCGGTATGACATGTCCTCGTTTTCACAGAGGTGTAAAGAGTTTAGTGTTGGCGTTAAACTAGGACATTACAAATTTAGCCCTTCGCAGCTGATCAGATGCATTGTAGAAGTGATAAGGATAGTTTTTAGTGCATATCTTCATGTATTTAATAGCCTTTACGTAAAAACATGGTTTGCTTTCCGCCTGCTCAGAAAGGTAAGAGACTGGCAAAGTTCAGAGGCTGCTCTCTGTAGAGAAGCAGGGCTTCAGAAGGATGCTCTGAACAGAACTAGCAGCTGTACTGCAAATCAGAGGTGAAAAATGAAGGAACACCATCATTTTGCAATGGTTTTGGTGCTTTCTCTAATGTTCAGGATGCGGATAACACAGAATGTGGCTGATGTTCGGGCAGGACATTAGAATTGTCTTCTACATTTATAGCTGCAGAAACAGCAGACACCGGTGCACCTTAGGAAATATTGATTGCATAATGCCCTTGACCAAAAAGGTTCTACCGTTGTTACTAATAATGATATTTCCACTAGTCCTTGCGAGTACAAGCTGTGTCACCTTGTGCACTTGATTGCTAGAGTCTGCACAAAAGAAGAGGCCAAAGACAAATGTCATGTGGGTATATGTGCGACTTTGTGGGCTGCAGATATAAATAACAGGTAGAGTTTAGACTCTGTGGCCTCAAACTTGATGCTTTCACATATTGGCCCAGCTAAATCTTCATTCCTTGCCCTTAAAAGGCCAGATCCTCCCTCCATTAAGAACTTCACCTGTCTCCCACTTCACACCCAACCTCCTTCCAAACCTTCCCCACCTCCAAGTAAGTGTAATCATGGAATGGTTAGGGTTGGAAGGGACCTTCAAAGGTCATCCAGCCCAACCCCCCTGCCAGGAGCAGGGACATCTCCAACCAGATCAGGTTGCTCAGAGCCCCGGCCAACCTGGCCTTGAACGTTTCCAGGGATGGGGCATCCACCACTTCTCTGGGCAACCTGGGACAGTGCTCCACCACCCTCAGTGTAAAAAAAATTCTTCCTAATATCTGATCTGAATCTGCCTCCCTCTATTTTGAAACCATCACCCCTCGTCCTGTCACACCAGGCCCTGCTGAAGAGTCTCTCCCCACCTTTCCTGCAGCCCCCTTTGGGCACTGGGAGCCGCTCTCAGGTCTCCCCGGAGCCTCCTCTTCTCCAGGCTGAACAGCCCCAGCTCTCCCAGCCTGGCCTCACAGCAGAGCTGCTCCAGCCCTCTCATCATCTGCGTGGCCTCCTCTGGACCCTCTCCAACTGGTCCATGTCCTTCTGATATTGGGGGCTCCAGAGCTGGACACAGTAATTATGCCCTCCCTCTGGTTTGACTCCTGCCTCTTCTCCTGGACTCAGCCCTCACTTCGCACCATTTTACATCCATCTGCTTCAAATCACGCAGCATTAAGTTGGGTTCTAAAGGAAATTCCCACCTTGGCACAAGGGGTTAGAGTGTGAGGAGTCGAACAAGTAAGTCAAAGGCTAAACAAATGTGCTGAAATGAGTTTACAGGAAGGAAGAATTCAGGCTCATAATTACTTTTTTGTTCTGTCTCACAAATGCCTATTTTGGGTCCCTTTTCCTGTGCTTCCCAGCTATATTTGACAGAGTTGTTGGTTACAGTAATCTGGTAATTTCTTACAATTTCTTACAGGTTCTCCTTATGACAGGCACCAGGAGCAAAAGAAGGACAGGGAGAAAACAAACTACTTAACCCGATGTGGATGATGAGCTTCAGCAGTGAAAAAACCACCTGTTGATCTTTGACTCATTCAACAAAGAAGTCACGTCAAATACTAACCTGAAAAATTCCTGGTAAGTGATTAAGCCCTGAAACAATAGCATATTTCTGCCTCTTGACGCTGTCAGAAACCACAGGTACACTCACTGAAATTCTCCCTTTGATGATTTGAGATCAGAAGTAGTTATAATCAAAAGCTAGAGGAATTGCCCCAAACATATTCGTGCTAAAGGACATTCTTTGTTTTGGTCTTCAGTTACTCTCATAACCTCTGCGTACTGTTTGAGATCTCAAAGACTTATTACTACTTTAAAATAAATGCATTCCAAAAGTATTTAAGTACAAAATCACACTGATTTAGACAGAGAATACTTTCATGGAACTTGTCCCGGTGTAAACCAAAATAAAACTCTGGTTATGCGGAGTGAAGTCAGACAGCAAATAGATGGGGATTTGTCTGTTTTGCAGGCCTGCATTGTGCAGAGGTCACAGCTGATGACAACCTGCCAGTACTGAAGGTCTCTAAATCTGTAAAAATAAATAGCTGCTATTTCATCTGCAAGAAGCAGAATATTTAATCAAATAGCTTCTACAGAAGATTCGCATTTTTAGGCTCAGTGTTCACATTTCTGCTGTACGATATGATGGAACTCACATATGTTCTCACATTGTTTGATTTTCAAAATCCTCTAGTGATCTTTTATGCCTTATTTGTTGGATGCTAGCTGAGATACCTTAAAGAATCTGATTTTCAGAAAGAGCTATGCAAGAAAACAGAGTACTTTGCTTCCAGATTTTGTTCTCTTTATGATTCATGGGCTGGATTCTTAAGAAATCACTAGTAGCTCTTGGACAACTAGACCATTCAAACACTGTCTTTGACATGAAACTTGGAAAGTGAAGAACACTGCAAATCTTTGAAACCTCTAGATGCAAATTACAACTGGGCAATGTTTAGAGATCCTTTTTTTTCCACAGATGTGTGAGCTCTTTTGATCAGTGTTGAAGATCAAGTGGAGCGCCCAAACATAGCTCTTTATCATTTCTGCTCCTGTATGTCCCTCGTTGAACTTGTGCCCTTCTATGCTCAGAGGGACATACAGTCCCTGCCCAAAGTGATGTCCTGAATTATTTTGAACTGTATCTTCCCCTTTTGCTTCTAGATGGTTATCAGTCATCAAGAAAAGAGTAATTTGTGTCACTCATGTAATAAATTGATTTAGCAAGAATGTTGGCTATTAGTCATGCTGATTATTAGCTGTGTTGATTTTCAGAAAGGTCACATGCCAGATTTTCACAAGTTCACAGCATCTGACTGCATGAACATACACAGCCCAGGCTTTCTGAATGAGTCTGACTTCTCACTGCACCTGAGGCTCTGAATATCTCCTTTTAATTTGATTTCTAAATAGCTGTTTGAAAGATGAAAATGCTCAAACTGGATGTTTTTTGCTAAAACCAGTGAATAATGCTGGGCTTTTGGATGTTATTGATTTTATTGCCTCTGAGTTTGGGCAATTTTCAGCCTGAAACCTTTTTTCCTTGGAGAGGGAGAATGACAGGTTTTCAGCTGAAAATATCAGCTAGCCCTCCTCGCCCTAACACCAGCCCTGCCAGGATCCTTGGCCATGTTGTCCCCATGACTCAGAAAAGCACTTTGCAATTATATAAGTAAGTACTATTCTAGCTACATGGTGAGCCATGAGTGCATTGCAGTGCTAGTGAAGTGTACTGCAGCCCACCAGGCAGTGTGGAGGACGTCCTGACCGCTATTTGTGCATTGGTCTTTGTAGATCCCAACAGTCATGTAATCGTGAGGCTAAAATGAAGGGCTGTGGGATTGAAACATGGCAAATACCAATACCAAGTGCATTAGTTGCTAATCAAAGTGAAACAATTATGCCCTTCGTTACCATTTTAGGGTAATCCTGTAGAGATGATAGTTTATCAGGCTCAGTGCTGGCTGCTCCCTGTCGCCCATCTTTCTGTTAGATGGGACCTAGGTCCCGAGCAATCTGACAGTGAAGCATTTCTGAGAGGAATCCTTTCTCTGCTCCTTCCCTATCCATCCTGTAGAGCTGTTATCACAAGCTGTCTCCTCTTGACACTACAAAGTAGTTTCCCAAAACCTAAGTTAGGCTCACAAGATGTGATTCCTCTCATCAGACCTGAGACCTGCAAGTTCTAAATCAGAGTTAGTCACTCTGGGCTTTCTTGCAGTCAATAGGCCACAGTCCAGGGAGCTCAGATGATCAAATGTGACTACTGCAGAGTAAGATATATGTCATGCTAAGCTCCCTCACTAGGTCTCTGTGAAGTATAGAGGGTGTCTGGTGTGACCACATGCGTACTTCTAGACACTCACACTAGACCAGCACAATCCCTCCCAGTTTGCCCAGAGGCAGGAGGGCTGATGTCGTTTTTCTGGAAGATCGCCGTGTTACAGGAAGCCTGTAGCTTAGATGGGGATGTCTGGAGTGTGATCTCTTATTAATTTAATTCACAGCTTAGACTGTATCATTAGTCTCCGCTAGCTTCTCCCTGTAGTCAGGAATGTACCATGGTCGTTGTCTTCAGATGGACGCTTCTGTGACAACACTTGGTGCACTTTTGTAGTGATGGCACTTTAATAGCGTTCGTCCACACTTGCTTACAGGCCTTTCAAAATCACAAACACCATCAAATCCAGCTTTCCAGGGTGGGATCAGGGAGTTTAGGGAACAATGGCAACTGGGTAGATGTGGTAGGTGTATAATCCTGCTTCAGCTGCTAACATAAGTTATGTGACTGAGGTAAATCAGTTCTTCTCCCTGTGCCTTCCTTATCTGTAGAACAGGGGCAATGAGACTTACTTCCTTTGCAAGGCAGTTTGAGGTCAGTGGGACATAAGTAGTATGTGAGAGCAATTCTTGTTATCCTGATTAAAGTTAGTTAGGCAAAGTGTCTGTGATTGCTCGCTGAGTTGGCAAAATATGTCCTTGTTAGCTCTGCTCAGTCATACGCATCTTTTTGGTACCCCTTGATGAACTTTGCGGACACTGGTGAGATGTGAGTGCATCGATGTGCTGACAGTATCCTGAAAACGTGGCTGCAAAGTGACACAAGGAGCTGAGGAAAGCTGTTCTTGGGTTTGGAGCGCATACAGTGCTGTACACAGTGCTCCTGGTGTGACTGCAACAGAGATAAATCCATCGTGGCTGTATTAATTTATTTGTTTGTATTAATTAATTGCACCTTTAGTGGTAATAGTTCTATGTTCTAATTCTGGCAGAACCCTGGTCGTATTCATGATCATGGAAAACTTCGTGGCACCGCTGAGCACCATCAGTGAGCTTGCGCTTCAGCAGAGCAAGGCTAAGCTCCTCCATGGCAAGGTGAGTGGTCCCTCCCGGCGCAAGCGGGAGTTTATGCCGGATGAGAAGAAGGACAACATGTACTGGGAGAAGAGGCGCAAGAACAATGAGGCAGCCAAGCGCTCCCGGGAGAAGAGGCGCCTCAATGACTTCGCCATGGAGAGCCAGTTGGCTGCTCTCAGCGAGGAGAATGCCATCCTCAGGGCAGAGCTACTGTCTCTGAAGCTGCGCTTCGGGCTCATCAGCAGCCCAGACACCAGCGCCTACCAGGGCTGCTCCCTCCGGGACTTCCTGGGAGTTTATTTCAGAGGGCACAGAGTGGCCTCCCCACTCCTTGAGGCTGAGCCTTTTGCTGGGGAGTCCTGCTTCTTCACAACAAAGAGCTTTGTGCCGAAGGTGCTGGAGCCACCTGACTTTTCCTGCAAAACCTTTGGCCCATCCAGAAACATCCTCGGCTGTGACTCAAAGCCAGCTCCCATGGACACACCTAGCCTTCAGCAGCCAAAGAGGCCTGATGCAGCCTTTGAATCCACAGTCTGCTCTCCATTCCTCAATTACCACTGCCCGGACAAATATCCTTTCCATTTGCCTTTGTCAGGCAGTGCCTGCTTCTTGTGCCCTTCCCCGTGTCCAGCTGAGGTGAGCAAAGAAAGCACCACAACTGTCTCAGATGAAGATGATGAGCAACAAGTGCCCAAAACTTCTCCTCTACCCCCATGCAGCCTGCCCTGCCCTTCAGAAGATCATCTGAAGGGCCGAAGCTATGCTGCCCTACCTCACAAGCTCCGGATTAAGACCAAAGCCCTCACCAATTTGGAGGACAGTGGCCTAGACTCCCACTGAGGCAGCAGAGGAACTGCCCGTTGTGGGGCTAATGCAAGTCTTTCCAAAAACTTCCTTTGGAAGGAGGGGGTGGGGGGGAAATGTCTTACGCTTCAAAGAGGGGAGTAATTTTCTCTGCTTTGCATAAATGGTAAGGGAGTTTATAGGGCTGGGTTGTGTCACTGCAGCACAACTGCCGCTGGCCATGATGTCCATCCTGCTGGGTGAGACTTGCCAGACCGCACCGTCGCAGTGTGAGTAGGTCTGAGTTTCACCTGGCTGCTCTGCTCACAAATCAAGCTAAAATTTGAGGTTTGAAGGGACCGGAGTCTAAGACAGTGGAGGGGGTGTCCACACCATGTAAACACAACTACAGCAGCGTGGGGTGGCAACCGTTGTAATTGCCTTTGCTTCATCGTCACCTTCATCCTCATCAATGTGCCTGACATCTTAATTGCTTGACATGGGAAACTGTTCATGGAAACAGTTTCAGACCTCCCAGGTGTCTGGAGTAAGAAAAAGGCAGAGTGGTAAAAAAGCAGTGGATTTACACTGGCATGAAATGAGAGCAGAACCTAGTCCGTTTTATTCCCGGTCTATCATAATTTATCTTCAGAGAGACTGAACTCCTTTTCTCTTTGACCAGTCAGAGTGCTCCAGAAGATAGTTTTCTGTATCTTTGCAATTATTATTTTGGAGGAATAAGTATTTGTTTTTTACTGAAATGCAAAACATATTTTTAGTTTTAATTCCTTCTTTTTAAATAAGGCATTTTCAGAAAGAATATTTCTGTATTTGGAAATTGCCTCACCTTTAGCTGAGTTGGCTGAACCATTTCCTTTTTTTTTTGAAATGAATCACTAATAAAATTTAAAAAAAATAAGCAAAAAGACAGTTTATACAAAAATTGTCAGTTAACTGGGTAAAAAGCATTTCAACATTTTAGATTTTTATTGCATTTTGAAATTATTTTACCAGCTTTAAATGCAAGTGAGCAACTCAGTTAACATCTGGCTGCTTATTTTAATCAAGATAAATCTCGACTGACCCAGTGCTGGACTCACATTGGATGCACTCATCGATTATTTCTATTTATCAAACTGTGAAAGCTGGAGAGACTGAACTGGAGACCCAGCACTGAAGGTTTCTCTTGAGTTGCAGTGCCTGGCGTATTTGCAGCCCTCAGAAATCATAGAGAAATATAATACTTGTAGCTGTAGCCTTTTGGGTCCCGGCTGTCACAGTGCACAGCACCGCTGGATGAGCTGCAGACATGGAACAGAGTAGGCTGGACTTTGCAAAAACAGTAAAGGCCACGTTCTTCAGAGATCTCCTGGACGTGGAGGCACTGATTTCCAACCCTCTGCGAAGGAGGGAGGAGTCTTAGAAGTGTATGGTGCCCAGGGCAGGGAGAGAGATCATAGAATCATAGAATGGTTGGGGTTGGAAGGGACCTTCAAAGGTCATCTAGTCCAACCCCCAAGATGTCCCAGCGTGTTCTGCGGGTGGGTCCCCCTTACGGATAGAACGCTACCAGCTCACTCCCCTCCCGAGGCTTCACCTGTGTCAGCTGGGCTGCACCAAGTGCTCCCTCCCAACTGAATTTGTACAGTGAGATGTGCTGGGAAGCTTCAGCAAAGCATCGGTGTCAGAAACCTGCTCTCAGGCTGGGCAGACTGTTACTTGGTTCTCACGTGGTGCTTCTGCTCCATTCCCAAGCATTCAAGGAGCTCTGTGTTAAGACATCTCTAGCATCATCTCCACATTGGTTTTAGCTGCTCCTGGTGACAGGGTTTTCCATCCAGTGTGTCAAGAAACTGGTCTGTTCCAGATCTCCAGACTTTGATTTTGTCTACTGCATTTGGGTTTGGCCCCTTTCCCCTTTTTAATGCATTTTTGCCTCTGCGTATGCTGCGTATACTGTATGTCTTCTTTGGGGTATCTGCTTGGACACTTTCCCTGTCCATCCTGCCTTCCGGCTGCTCAGCCTTTGGGAAAGCCTGCGCTGCAGCTGTGGCAGTGAGTGCGGAGTTGGTGCAATACAGCTGGAGAACTTGAACCCAGCCGACCATGTTGCTCAGGGCTTAGCGTGAGGCTGGAGGCTATCTTGAGCTGTAGCTACCTTGAGCTGAAAGCCAGCTGAGCCTCCGCGAGCAGTAACCTGATGAAGGTCCCTAAAGCCTACTTTATGCTGTTCCTCAGTCACCTCGGTTTACAAGCCAAAGATAGTTCTCAGAGATGTATTCCAAGTATACCTGTAACTTCTTGTCCTCAGTGCTCTGTTCTTTTTTTTTGTCTTTTTTTTTTTTTCTGAAGGAAAGTAGGCTAATGCAGTTCTAATGTTTCTGTGTCTGTCAGCCCTAAACATTTTTTGACATGTTGGACAAAACCATCCCGATCTGATGGAAGAAGACAGATCTCAAAGAGAATGTACAACTTCAAATTGTTCTCCTCTGACCATATGTTTTCACCTACCATGTCCCTACTGATAGAAACACTGCATTGCCTGCTCAGCCTGGAAACCAGGGATGACAGTGAGAGCTCAGCCTCCCAGCTCAGGTCCTTGCTCTGAGTCTCTGCTTTGCCAGTTCTGCTGCTCACAGGACCAGCCTGTTCCTTTTCCCATTACAGTGTTCTCACTGACATCTCAGGCTCTGGAGAATAAGGACAATCACCAAGAGTATTTTTCCAGAAATAATTTTATAGCTGATGAAGAAAGGCGCCAGTAAGAAGATGGCGTAAAAGGACAAGCCATGCTCCCTGACATGGGATGTAATAATCCCTCAAAATAAAAAAAAAAAAAAGAGGGCCCTTACTGTGAGCTGTACATAGGGGCAGCTGAGCTGTGGAGGTATATCAACGTGTTGTGCCTAATAAAACTCTGTTTCCAGAAGCTGTGAGAGGTGTATTGGCCTGTCTGTTGAGACTCCATCTTCACCAAACTTTCCTCCTTGGGAACAGCCAGCGTGATAAATATATCCCATGGAGACAAGTCCTGCTCAGCAGGAGCACAGGTAGCTGTGATGAAGGACACAGATTAAGCAGGCTGTGGGGCACATACTTTCCTCATTCCTTTGTCCGTAAGTATGTTTTCCCCCTGTCTGTGTCTATGTGCTCACAGCAGGACATAGGACACAGCAGGATTCTGCAGGTTTTCTCTCCACTGTGGAATCCTCCTGCAGAGGGGCTGGTGTGGGGCCGACACAGCTCACCGCCACTTACAGAGACACTCCGCGAGGGCCAGCCCTGCGGACCGCCGATCTCTGGCCCTTTCGTGCTGAGATCAGCGCAGAGCAACGGGCAGACCTTCAGGCTCGGAGCCCCCGGGCTGCAGCACGAGGCGGGCGGCTCTACTGTACTCGCTGGCATGAAGGGAAACCGGAGCGCTGCAACCACTCTTCAGGTGTGAAACTTGATGCAGTGATGCTTTCAGATTAAAAGAAACCACAAGTGATTCAATTTCCTGCCCTATTTCCCCTGTCCTCTCTTCTCCTCAGAACAGGTAGGGACAGCCTATAGCAAGAAGGCAGCTTAGAAATGATTTTGCTAGAAGAAATTACCTCCCCCTTACTCCTACCCCTCCCCGCCACTGCTGGACCAGCTTTTCTCCCTGCTGTGCAGGGCCCTTCTCTGGCTCCCCGCACCTGCAGCCATTTCAGGATGCAGCGAAGCGACGGTGAGCGAGCGATGTGGGGTGGTGGCAGAACTGGGGACAGGTCAGCTCACCCCGCTGCGTAGGATGGGGTCGGTGCTCATGGGGAGGGACGTAGCCCCCAGGACCTCGCAGACCAGGGACCACCCAGAGAGATGTTAACCTGCAGGTGCCCAACGGTGACTTTTTGTGAGGAGCAGGCACAGTTGATCAGAAGATGATGTAGAAATGAATAAAGCTTTCTGTTTATTGTGTCCCTGCTGTTGCACAAACCTAGGGCCAAACCTGGAGCCAGGGTTCATGGTGGTGTAAGCTGCCGGGCCCCTGCGGAGGGAGACGGCAACAGCAGCAGGAGGGCATGAAAGGGCGTGAAAGAAGCCAGCCCTGGCCCAACACCTGGCTCATCTCACACCTTCTTACAATTCCTCCGCCACTGTTTTTGGAGAGC
Organism: Chlamydotis macqueenii; assembly: GCF_036417535.1. Taxonomy (NCBI): domain Eukaryota; kingdom Metazoa; phylum Chordata; class Aves; order Otidiformes; family Otididae; genus Chlamydotis; species Chlamydotis macqueenii. The sequence goes on along the minus strand of NC_141581.1, from coordinate 2,005,590 downwards.
TCCAGGTTTCGCTTTTCCTCCCCTCTGGAGCCTGGAGGGGATGGAGGTGGGGAGGGTGTTTCCCCTGCCTCCACCCTTGCATTTTTCCTTTGCTGCCTTGTCCTAGAAAACTTCCTACTGGTACCCCGGGGACATCCAGCCATCGCCACAGATTATCCCATCCCCAGTTGCACATTTAATAACACCTTCAAATAAGAGCCATCATTGTACTAATTGTTTCAGGTGATGATCGCTGCAAGGCTTGCCTGGGCTTAGAAGTTAATTCATTCACCAGTCTTTGTTCCAAAGGAATCTCAGGTAGTTTTCAACCTGGTTAATTACTGACGTGAGTGTTATATGATAAAAAAAAATCTGTGTGTCCCAAGAGGGGGAGGCAAGGCAGATATCTCTTGCCTGTGTATCTTTGGAAAGCTATTTGGTATTTTTTCATGTGTTGGCCAGAACAGAAAGATCAAAAGCAACAGCCTAATTCAGGTGTTTAAGATTATACTGTTGATTCAGCCCCTGGTTAAGCATGTAAACCAATGCCGCAGATTTAATATCATTATTTACACTGGCAAATACAGCCTGTGTTTATCGACACCACTTGGTGATGTTTATTCATAGGGCAGAGGTGAAATTTAGAAATTACGTGGGGCAGGACATTTGAAGGCAGAAGCTGTTAAACTGGGCTCTGCACTGCACACCCCCAGCGTTTTGCAGCTCCCTCAGGCGCAGATGTTTTATTTATGAAATAGAAAATGTAGCTTTTCTCGCTGTGACAGCTGCCAGAAGAGCAGCCCCCTGCCCGTGGCCGCTCACTCCACACCTCCATGCACAATTTTGCATCATTCCTGAGTCCTGGGTGCAGGTTGGCAGCTTCTTGGGGCAGGAACAGGGCTGAGAAGTGGGGCAGCTTCAGCACCTCGTGAGCCTGAGGGATCACCCTCGCACCCAGCACACCCAGTATCCCCCTGCAGCCCAGCCCATACCACAGCTCTCCCTCGCCGTGTGCTGGGCTTGGGAGCATGACCATGGTCCCAGCCCAGGACCCGTGGCCAGGAATTGGGGTGCTGAGGGCTGGGGAGGGAGCCTGGGACTGCAGCATTCCCCTCCTTGCAGCAGATGGGAGGCAGGTTGCAGTATTTAAACATTTCACGATGCTTCTTTTGCATCTAGAGCTTAATTCTTTTGTCAGTCACAGGTGAGCCTGGCTTTCTAACTCCTGATCTTGTTTCAATGTGTATTTTAAACGCAAGCTTTCCCCATCTCCACACCTCCAGCCTTACCGATCAGTACATTTTTCTCAAATTAAAAATTGATGCCGTTTTACTATAAAATTTTCAGACGACACCTTTGCTGATTGTAATGGAAAGTGCTCAAAAGCCCCAGACAGATTCCAGGAAATACAGCTTAGGTGTTAATCTGAGAGGCACTGTGGTGGCATCTTTTCTAGTCAACACATATGGTAAGTGGTTAAGAAAAAGCTGGAAAGAGTGAAATGATGAAAAAGATGCTGGCTTTATAAAGTTATTCAGGCTGGTAAAAGCTTAAAAGGACTGTGATGCTCAAAGAGTGCAGGGGCAATTCAATGATGATAAGTACAAAATAATGATAAATACAAATTCACGAACCATGTTGTAAGTGGTGAGTAGCAGCTGGCACTCTCCGAGGCAGCTCTGCTGTCCTGCTGAACTCACACCTCCAGCGCCCTTTGCCGCTCTGCTCCTCTGGGCTCCGGGAAGAGGCAGCAAAGAGAGGACGATGGCAGCGAGCAGAGATGCAGAATGGCTCTGATACGGAGCTGGGATTCTGAGCTGGGAAGAGAGGGATGTGCTACAGGTATCTAAATATACATCATGGGAGAGCTGCAAAATTTGAACGGGGTAAAATTGCTCACTGGTTTCCATCACGCAGAACGAGCTGGCACTGAGTGAAAGTGGGCAGAAGCTTCAAAAAAAAAGCAGGAGTAAGTATTTTTTCACGCAGGACATGGTTAAACCATGCAACTTGTTACCACAGGATGCTGTGGATATAAATGACGCCAAAAAGCAATGAGGCTGTTTCAGGGAGGATTAGTCTGTCAGGAGCAAATGGACACGGAGTGGTGGCACAGCCCGGGGAGCGGGAGGGCGTGCGACGCTGCCGCTGCTCTCGCAGGTTTTTGCTGAGCCTCCCCTGGCTTTGGAGAAAAGCTGCAAGGCTGGATGGAGCTGAAGCCTGATCCAAATGCGAATACATCCCTCTGTCTCTGAAAATAAAATTTCTCTGCTGCCAGCCACTGCACACTCCAAAAAACCCCAACAAACCTCACACATTTCAGGCACTATTTTTCACACCTTTGTACTGTTAGATGGAGAGATGACTACAGAGTCTTCCCCTTAAAAGCATGAGTTAATGATGACCTTTAGCTTAGGCTAAGGACCAAAACTGAATCATTACTGATGTAGGAAAAGTTAGCAATGACTTCTGGAAACAGATGCTGCACTCAGAGTACCCTGTTGCCCGACAGACTGTATGGGTGTGCCAGTAAGGGCAACGCCGTTTCAAAAACCTATTTAAAATTTAATCTTGGCTATATTTCCATCATTATAAAATAATTAGAAGGGAAAATTCCAAACCATACACAACTAGCAGTATTGATCTAAATGAACTGCTCCCTGCATTGTATCGTGTCCCCCACTCCTGTAGGAGACCAGACACTGCCACGGGCAACTCAGACTCAAACTGCGTTCCCCCATTCCCATCATATAGGATTCTTCTAATTTAACCTTGTGCCAGTATTCAAAGGTTATTTCTAGATAAGTGGGTTGGGTTTTTTATTGTGGAAAAGAGGAGAATCATCGTGTTGCTGTTGGCATTCCCACCATCAGGGATCCCAGGTGACCTCCCCAGTCGGTGCTTGCAGCTCCAGCTTGCACAGGTGTAGCTGGTTTGCAACCTCCCCCGAGGGCTGAGGGCTCGGTTTCTTTAGGAATGCCAGTCAGGGTCTGGTGCCCAGTGCCTGGGGGGCTGTGGGAAGGTGCTGACATCCAGGTTAGTGGTGGTCAACTGGCCAAGAGTCGGGGAAGGAGGATGCAACATCACTTCTCTGTATTCATAGTGATGCTTGTGGAGAGTTGCAGGTTCTGGACACTGGAGTTAGGGCTGGGTTTTGTTGTTTCCTATGCAGAGAGATCGTGTGGGGCTAGGCTGAGTGACCGCAGGCAGCAAGAATGTTTCTCTTGCCAGCCTTATCAGCTGCATGAGCGGTTCTCCTCGCGTGAGCTGCCTGCTGTGCTCCGAGCTGCCTGGGTTGCACCTCAGTTTCTTTCCTCCTGAACCTTGCTCTTATCTTTACACCCAGGTCCCTTCCCTACGCACTCTCCTGCAGTGCTCTGTCTGCGCTTCTGGCAGGCAGCCCTGTGTGTGAATCCCTGACCGTGCTTTGCACGTCTTACCAGTTCTACAAACTGGTCCCAGTTCTCTTCTAGCTTATCTACCCCACTGCTGTTTGGGCACTGTCTGGGCAAACATGGAAAATTATTTTGAAAAGCTGGGTTTAACTGGAAGAGTATTAGAGATTGTTTATGGAATACCCCCAGGAGAACGTGCAGGTTTTTTCATGCTCACCTCCAGCACTTTGAGTCAGAATCGGCAGAAACTGCTGGTCAGAGCCTCAGTAACAGCTGAGTGCTCAGTGAGTTGGACAACACGCTGCCTTGGTGCCTGTGGGCTTGGGCTTCCAGGGGACTAAGTCCTGTGGTGATGTGCATGACCAGGGGCTTCTTGACCTGGTTTATCCTATGGGGGGTTTAGGGATGATAAACTTTAAAACGTCTGCTGGGTCTGCCCATCTTTGCACAGCAAGGTCAGGCTGAAATACAGGTGGAGAAATGATCTTGAGATACCCACTGGCCATCACCTGGGGTGATCTTCAGCCTCCTGTGTCACCTTAACTGCAGCTTCATCATGAGGCTTGCAAAAGGACAAAGCAGGTTGTGCAATCTACCTCCATTTCAGGCAAAACACTGGGATTTGCCGTCTGAATTCCTAATGCCACCAACTATCCTCGTACGTGCAATAACGCTAGCAGTGTGTTCAGATGAAGTGATTATTAGAAGTATCTTGAGTGCGTGGGAGCCAATAACTTTCTCTTATCAGATACTCAATCTTTTAAATTTGTGCTCAACTATGAAGAAAAAAAGATGAGAAAAAGAAAGTATACATCCTTACATTAGCCTGTAAATATGATGTAGTAAACGCAACTGAAGAAGTGTGAATACACTAAGCTATTCATCTTTAGGCTGGCTTTCTGATATCGGTTCTTCTGAAGACCACAATCTTTCATTTCTCGCACGTAGCGTTACTCATACCTGATAAGTATGCTAAAACATCAGAGGGAACTGGGGGGTTTGACAACTCCTTGACCTCAAACAAACTACTCAAATAGCAACGCTCTAGGATGAATAAAGCTTGCTTGGTTCTTGTTTTTCTTTTTTTCAGACATCAAAAGTCTTCACAGTTGTGATGTGTGAGGTCTGGGTGTGGGTAGAATAGCAGTTAACAAAATCCTGTGCCCAAACTCAACCTTAGTTCTCAAACCCCTACCAAGAAGTGGTCCAAGTGCCTCCACCCCGGCTTCTCCTCGCACCCGAGCGGCCCTGGCTCGCCAGTGCAGGCACAGTCCCAGTGCCCTGCTGAGGAGGGCTGGATTTTTTTTCCCAATTCCCCACCCTGTGCAGGAAGGCTGCGCCAGAGCGGGGAGCTGAGCTCCACTTCCCAGACATCAAGCAAGGTTGTATTGTCTCTGTTTTTGCCAAACCCCTTTCGCTTAGTGATGGCTGCATCAATTAGCTTGGACCGTAGTGTGAACCAAGCCTTCACAGAACTTCCCGAAATGCCATTTTTCCTGGGTAAAATCTCCCAAATCTACCCAGAACTCACGTCTTTCTGTGTTGAGTTAAACCTGAAAATGGTCTACTATTTCTGTTCTGCTGTCCTCTCCCTCTCTTTGCACAGACCCTGAGCGCTGGGGCTGGCTCAGCACTGATGCCACACCCGTCATCACATCTGGTGCACAGCTGGAACGGTTGTAAAGGTGTGGAGGACAGTATCGGATGTGCAAGTGCTGCTTTGGTTCAACAAAACTCCACTTTTTTTGATGTCCAGCTGTGTTCTCTGGCTGCGGTGCTGCCTTCTGTGTCCCAGGTGAGAGGGAAGTGCTGCCAGAGGAGAAGCCTGACAGAGGATTTCTTGTTTGCAGATGCACAAATTGCATGGTGGTGAGAGGTGTGAGGAGCTCTGTGTTTGTGCGTGTGTGTCCACGTCCCTCCGAACGGGAGGAAACACCCGCGTTAACCACAGTGCTGCACTGCGGTGGGATGCCACGCACAAGGGAGGAGGTTTCATGTGTTAGAAATCGGCGGCCTCATTATATCTTCAGATTTTCCCCTTCCTGTGCTTGTTTTCTGACCAGCCCAGGGATGAAGCTGCCATCAGGGTGTGGGCTGGCGAGCCGCTCCTCCCGCCGCGAGGGCTGCCCTGAGCCTCCCTCGTGTCTAACACCTATGGTTGGTTTCCACGTCTGTAACCCTGAAGTGGTGACAAGCGAAGCGCGGAAGTGGTTGCGTTGGCTGCCAGAGGTTCCTCCTATGGAAGGGATGAGAAGAAAAAAATCAGGGTTTTATTGATCCTGCCTGATTTCCTGTGCCGTGCAGCCACATGATACCAATGGGGCAATCCAGATGTGGCTTCTTGGTCACCCCCAGCTCCAGGTGTCCCCGGAACAAAGGGCAGTTTCCAGATGCAAGCAGGCTCTAACCACCGCGCTCGGCAGCATCAGCCCTTTTCCTTCCAATTCTCTATTTTTGTCGGCATTAGTGGCAGCCGTGCACAGTCAGGGGTGGGGACGGGGAGGGGGCTGGCTATGGGGCCGTGATCGACTGGCCGTGCGCAGGACCAGGATCTGCCATCATCAATCTTTGGCCGTGCTGCCTCTGCACCCCTCGCTCTCCAGCTAAAGGACAGGGAAATCCTTCCCGGGCACTTTTCCCACTCATCAGCAATTAGCACTGATTAGTGAATTACTTTTTCCTTCCTTGCACGCAAAAGACACGTGATCTGATTGTAATGGTTTTCATTTTGTGAGTATTTCCCTCCCTCCCTGCCAAATGTCAAAGGTTTAAATTTTAAGTCTCACCTATTTGTTTCTTGTTTCTTTAACCAAGATGAAAGCGATGGATCTGCAATTTGTTTGACAAATGTTGGGGATTTGGTGGGGATAAAAGAACCTTTCCTAGGAAATGTTTCACTAGGCACCCCCAGGCAGCCAGGAGCTGGCTGGGATTATTTTATTTATTCCCTAATTCTCACTGTGCCTGTCTGTGTTAATCTCCCTTTGGTCCAAACGAGGATGCATCTCCGGGGAGAAAAGGCCGAGGGGTACTGGGGACATATCCCCTAGCTGAGCTGCTTGTGTTAATGCAGAATAAGAAAGTTTTGCTATAAGCCAGGCAATTTTCCTCATTGTTTCATCATTTTTCTACCTGGCATAAAAGTCCTCCTGAGTTGCACAGTGTTTGTACGTAGTGGGAATAAAAAAGCTTGAAAATGAGGAGAAAAAGGAGCAGCAATAGACAAAATCCAGACGGGAATGGAAGATGCTGTTGCATTATTTATTTCATGTCTTGAAGATATAGGAAAAAAAATCCTTTTTGGTGACACCATCATGAAATTTAAGCTCTATCTGCTTTCACAAGCATCTGCTCACAGCTCGTGCCCTAGGCTGCGGTGAAAGGTGGGGGACCTGTGCTTCGGCCCCACTGTGGCTCTGAAATTCTGAATCACCGCATGGGAACAGAGAAGCAGCTACAGAGTCTCGAGGAGCTGCCTATTTGTTACGAGGTGATTAATTGTGTGTGCAGCACAACCACAAGAAAAACCCTCCGGGTTCAAAGCTTCTGAGCTCCTGCCTGTGATAGCAGGGACTCGCCTGATAAAAGTGCGTAGAATTTCTGAGATTTCGTTTAAAATCTGCCATTTGCCTCAGTGGTTGGAGGATGCTGTGGGTGCTGCAGGGATGCAGAGGATGAAGAGCGCAGCTGTACCGTGAGAGGTGCAGAGATGCGAGATGGGCAGCTGGTAGCTGCAGCATCATGCTCTGACCACCTACCCACAGCTTGGACATCGCCAGGGAAATGGGGGAATTCACCTCCAGGAAATGCAGTGGGCTGGTTTTCACTTTTCGGTCTAAATCCAAGCCAACGTCCCACCTGCAGGGCCTTTCTGTTTCGCTTTTGCTGAAGAAGCTGAGCTGGATTTGGGGTGCAGATATTGATGCTCTGTCCTCTTTGGGCTACGAAATGTGGATACAGTAAGTTGTAAAGATTTTTAGGTTTGTAATCATCTTTTTGACACCGATCCTAAAGAGCTGGGGATAGGCTTCATTGCTGCAGTGAGTGGGACACAGGCATCTTTGGGGACTTCTGGTGACAAGTGCCAAGCGCTGAGTTGCTCCGGCTGTCTTGTGGTCAGCATGGGCAGCTTCCTCTCCTTATTTTCTGACGGTGCTTGGCACCAGAGCAGCAGTTGAAGACTCTTAATGAGTCAGAATCACTTTTATCAGAAAAAAAAAAAAAAGCTATTTCTGTTCTTAACGCCTTTGAAGCAGTAACTGCAACTTTGGAAGTTAAAAGGCAATTTGATAAGAAAAGCCTCTTCTTATTCCTTTTTGAAAGAGAGCAAACAGGGAGCTGGGCACCCGGAGCAGGGAAGTCAGAGGATGGGGAGCTGCCACAGTGATGCCTCCCCACCCGGGTGGGCTCGTACCGCCCCTTCCTCACCCGCTGGTCCTCCCTCAGGAAGTGTCGGCGGGTTGAGAGCAAGAGGTTGCACAACTCTTCCATATCTCAGGGATCTTTCTTGCTTTCTACACCTCCCCAAGGCACCTGCCCTTCCTCCCATGGGGTTCAGCCCCACATCGTAGCTTCCCTGGCTGGAGGGAGCTTCCCGGGTGCGGGATGGTGTGCTCGCAGCTCAGCCTCATCCTGCTTTTCTTTAAATGGCTGCAGATTTGGTGAATGGTGTGCAAAGACACATTCCTCTCTGGAGCACAGTGCTCCAGGGGGACTCAGGGGTGGGCTGGGGTGTGCGGTGCTCCTGGCAGTCGTCCCCAGCCAGTGCCAGAGCCTGACTGGGAGATGTGCTCCTGGACTGTGACCTCATTCTCCAGACTGGGACCTTCCTCTGCCCAGTGCTCCAGCCTCGTCCCCCTGAATTCCAGACACTGGGGAGCGCAGGTTGAAGGCAAAGATGTGATGGGGGGGGGGGCGGTGGTAAGGCAAGTTGCAGCCCTCAGTGCTCCTTCTCCCTGCAAGGCCGTTTCCCGTCACCACCGATGAGCACGAGGTGCTCTCTGGAAAGCAGCGAGCTGCGTTTCCCTCCGTCCTCTCTTGCGCAAGGCTCCCACATCACCGCTCGAGCTCTTGTTGTTCTTGCCCCTGCGGCTGGGGCAGGAAGCGGTGGCATGGCCGGGTGTCACTCTCCCTGGAGAAACCTCCCACCGGGCTCGGTGCTGGGACCGCTACGCCAACGTGGCTCTCCCGCGGCCGGGAAAAACCTTTCCAAGCAGGGAGGCAGCTCTGTGCTTGTGGGAGCCTGTAACAACGGGGCTGCTGCCTGCGGCGCAACCCAGAGCCGATGCTCATGGGCAGCTCCCAGTTTGGATGAGCGCTGGGGAGGTTTCTACCAAATAATGGCAGCTGTCGCCTCAAAGCCCGTGGCTGCGCAGGGACAGGGCGGTGGCGAGTGGGGATGGACCTGCTCTTGGTGCAGCACAGCACTGTGCGGTGGTACACAGTGGCCGTGGGCTCTCGATGGGTGTGGAAACACGAGCGATTTTGGCAAGTGTGGAGCAGGCGGAGGAGAAAACACATAAGTGAAAGGGAAGAGAGTGGAAAGGCTGTGTTTAAAGGTTAACACTTGCCCTTGGAGACAGGAGGTGAATGTCTCTGCTCTTAAATAGCAGTTGCTGACAAGGTTGTCTCACAGCTATTTGGTTTGGGTTTTTTCTTAAAAGACCAATTATGTCCTTTTTTTTTTTTCCACTGTAGTTGCTCACACCCCTGTTGAGTAGGGAGTCTGATGAACATCATTGTGAGGTCTCTAGGTCGTCACCACCTTCCCAGTGCGGTAGCATTAGTTCACACCTCCCACACTCCTTGCGTTTCTTTAATACGGCAAGAAAAACCTGGCATGGTGTGAGAATGAGATTACGGCAGAAAAATACTTTCCGCTAAATTACCGCAGTGTTTTGACTAACCTCAAAATCATACCATCCCTTTCCTCCTGGTCCCTTGCTTCCCTGAGATGTGTGAATGAGGGGCTTTTGCATCCCACCAGCACGCGTGGCATCCCGGCCCGTTGTGACGCAGGTGTGCGGGGCTCTGGCACCGGGTGCGTAGGGTTGCCCTGTCCCCTTTGTGCCCTGAGCCTGTGATGTGCTGAAGGGTGGGTTGTTCAGAGGCTCTTTGCTTTGCATCACCAAAAAGGACTCAGGAGGTAACACGATGCCTTCTGCACCAAGAAGCCGTGCCTGTTGCTGCCCGGATGAGGCAGCCCCCAATTCCAACCAGCCGGTACCTGGGAGCTGGGCACCAGTCCTTGGCTGGGCTGTGCCAGTCTCCCAGGCATGGGAGACTGGTAACTTTGCACATCTGCAAAATGTGGTGGGGCCGTTGGTGGGCACGAGCCACATCACCCTGGGCCTCGCGGAGCATCAGCCAGCAAGCATTTTTACAGCGCTGTGAAAGGCAAATTTAACATGGGAGCTTCCCCAGCACCGCTGCAGCGCGGGCAGGGTGGCTGTGGTCCAGGAGGGCTTTGGCAGGGCTTTAACTCACACCCTCTCCAAAAGCCCCCGTGGAATCACTTCACTGAGGAGCCCGTGCGCTCAAGCCGATGGAAGGAGCCATCCTCCTCCAAGGGGAAAAGCTGATGAGTGGCAGAAAGCACCTCTGGGAGATTAAAAGGGGGATGGAGGTTTCTGATTAACCGCTGAGCAATTTCTTCCCCGTGAGGTGGCTGGGCTCTGCGCCATGCTGGCAGGAGCGAGGTTGAGCGAGGCGGCAGCCTGTGGTGCCGGCACCCAGGCATCTGCAGGGAATGTTGTGGAGTGGGCAGAGGAGCTGCCTCCCAGCGCGCTGATGGGCACTGAAGAATTCCAGTGTGCGGGCGGAGGCAGGAGAGGGGAGCTGGTCTCTGCCTTTCTGCTCCCCCTCACCCGGAGCTGCGCTGGGAGGGAGTCAGGAGGCAGAGATGCTGCTGCTCTGGCTCTTTGCTGGGCAGAAACGGGAGGGGGGGACATTGACTGGGCTGTAGATGCTGCAGGTGTGCCAGCTGTTTTGGGGGCAGCAGTAGGACCAGCTCAGAGGGATGCGCTCACTGCAAAGTCAGAACTAGAGCCCTGTCCCTCTGTTAAGCCTCTAACAGGTAAAGGTGCAGGCTGAGAGCCAAATATTGGACTGTTCAGCTGATACCAGGGATGCAGAACAATTCCCCTAGGTTGTGCCGAGTCCCCCTGTGTTTCCCTTTTCAGCTCAGAGGAAACAAATTTGCAGCTCTTTGCTCTACAGGACATGGGACTGTGGTTTGCAGCTGCACTGGGCATTGGTGCCAGCAGCTCAGCCCCACAGGTGCAGCCCCATCCTCAAGCGCATCCCCAGGGAGGCAGCAGCCAGCGGTTGGCTGGGGCTGGGAGTGCTGCTGTCGGCTTAGAAGAACTGCTTCTTCCTCCCAGGCAGCCCAGCATCTGCGGCCAGGGTTTCTAGTGAGATAAGAACTTGTTTTCTCCGGAAAGTTTCAGAGGAAATGAAGTGGCTAGTTTGAGTCAATTTGAGAGGCAAACACTCTTCACTTGTCAGAGAGCCGTGGGAAAGTGTCCTGCAAGATGCCTCCTGCATCCCTGCAGCACCCCTGCAACATCCCCCTACATTCCGGCAGCATCCCCCCTGAATCCTTACGGCACCCCTGTTGCATCCCTCCTACATCCCTGTGGCATCCCTGTTGCATCCCTGCAGCATCCCCCTGCATCCTTATGGCATCCCCTCTGCATCCCTCCAGCATCCCTGCAGCATCCCCCTGGCATCCCTGCAGCATCCCCTCTGTGTCTTTCCCACGTTCCTGCCCCATCCCTGCAGCATTGCTGCAGCATCCTTGTAACATCCTTCCTGCATCCCTGCAGCATCCCGTATCCCTCCCGCCAAACCCCGTCCCCAGATCAGGGGGAGTTTCTCAAAAGGGTGTTACACTTGACATGATTTCTTTCGGGGGCTGTCTGCAGGAGGGTTTGGCGCTGAGCTTTGACACTGCTTGCGATATTTTCCGTGGCTCTCGCTCCTCTCTGCAGTGAACAAATCACTCGTGTGCAGATGTTGGTGTTTGCAGGCAGCAGCCGCAGGAGGGGGACCGAGACTGCGTCAGCCTCGTGCATTCGCAGTGCTGGTGCGGAGCAGACACCTCCGCTGCGTGAAAAGGGAATCAAAGCTGCCCTGTTGCTGCTGAGGATCCGTGACTGAATGCCCTGCGGCTCCCTTCCCTCTGCCCGCTGGAGTGCGTTACATAAGGGGTCTTCACAGGACACAGAGATTTTGGGGCTGAACAGAGAAGAAAGGGCTGGGAGAGGGTGACGACTGTTGGTACACGTCCCCCACGGCCGGTGGGAGATGGGGAATTCTGGTTGTTGACACAAGAAGCAGCTGGGGGGTTTAGTCCCTCCCACCTGTGAGCTGGCTCCATGCTCCAGCGCTGGGGGATGCTCGTGGTTCCCAGCTGGGGATCTCAGCTGAGGGCAGCTGAGTCCCGATGAGCCGGGGTGGAGGAGCTGCAGCTGCAGCGCATGAACCCTCAACCCTATAAAACCCAGACGGGTGGGACAAGGTTTTCTCTCTAGAAGAGAGAACCAGGGGTGGAAACCTGGCTCCCTTCCTCCCTGTTAGGCTGTACCCAGCTCAAGGCTCTCCCTTTCCCCCAGTCCAGGTATGAAAATCCTTCACGTCGTTTGGGAGAGGTGTTGTGATGTTGTGGTTTTCTGCTTTGCTTTCTCTCCTGTGCTGTGGCAGGCTGCTCTGAGCGCCTGGTTTTTGCCTGAGTAGAGGTGCTCATGGCCAATTCTCTGTGCTTGGGGGTGGCTGCAAGGGTTGGTTGCTTGATGGGAGCCCCGTGGGGTTGTGTGCGTGGGGAGCAAAGGACCTGTGCTGGGTGTATGGGCTGCAGCCCCAAGGGAGTGGCTCTTCTGCAAACTGTGGCATGAAATTCTGGTGCTGGCTGAGCCGTCGCACAGCTCTGCGAGAGGCGAGCCTGGCCTGGTGTGGGACCCCTGCACCCATTCCTGCGTGTTGGTGAGCTCCTGGTGTGGGTGATAATGTCACCGTGACGCTGTTGTGTTGGCCCCAGGAGAGGGGACATTGTGGTCTGTACTGTCCGCTTGGCCATGTGGGGTTACACGAGGGGCTGTGGGGACAGGGGGTGGGGAAGTGACCACGTACATTTGGGGCCATGAGGGTGACAGGGAGGCAGCAGAGCACAGATGGGGCCCAGGGACCAGGTACATTTTATGCGTTGTTGACCAAATTTCTACTGGAAGCTGGTCAAGGCTCCTCTGGATGCCCACATAGGAAATCCTCCACTTTGTCACAGGGTTGAAGAGCACTTCTGGGCACTGAAACCTCTTCAGCTCAGCCGTGGCTTACCCCCGCAGTGAGTTTGAGCAGGATATTTGACAATTTGTGCTGTCACAAAGGGGACTGTGACATCAGCTGGGTCTGAGGTGGTGGCCACAGGTCTCCCTGGTGTCCATGTGTTGTGGTGTCTCACCAGGTCATCCTGCCTGGCCTCTGGTCTGCCATGCTGCAGGGGGTCCTGAGCAAACATCCCACCTCCCTGTCCCCTTCTACAAACAGAATCAAACTGCTCTGCTTTCATCTTGTGAAGCCTTGCTGGCCAGTAAAATGGTGCCATCCCCGAAATACCGGAAGGCCGGGACAGCTCGTGGCTGCCACTCTTTAGCCTGGCACCCTCTGAATAATGGATTAACGGCAGACACAGGAGCGTTGCTGCAGACACAGAAGTGTCTGTGGGACCAGGGACCACATGCGCAGCATGACACATTGGGCTTTTCACTTGGTCTCGCATGAAAACCTCGACTGGCGATGCTGTCCCAGGGCTGGGGTTGAGGTCCCGGTCTGCAATGAGGCTCTTTGGACCCAGTAAGATCAACTGGAAAGTGGTGATTAATGAGAGTGGGGAGGCACCCCTGGCCCCAGGACAGGAGATTTTCTCCCTCTGTGTCCCGAGAGAGTTCGTAACACTGCGATGTTTGATAGCATCGGCCGCTTCGGGGCAGGAGTGTGGTGGAGAAGTGAATGGTGCTGCCCAGCTCTGGCTCATGCCAGCTCACGTGTCCTGGGGGGGGTTGTGGTCTGCTTTTGGCCTTTGTTATTGTTGTTTCTTGTAATACCCTTTGGCCAGAAGCCAGTGCCCCAGGGGTTCCCTCATCCAGTACGGTGTTCCCGGAGCTGCTCGGTTGTGGCTGTGGTTACGGACACCCAAGGAAAACAGCTCCTTGTTTCACGCAGGGCTCATCGCTCCTTGTGAAATCCTGCGTAACGCTCTTCAGCGGCGACAGCCTGCGATGGGCCGGCTGGCACCGCGCAGCCTCTGCCTGCGGGTCTCCACCTTCGCTGGCCGTGGGCATTGAGCTGCTGCAACCGAGCGTGGGGGTGTTTCCGTCAGGGCTGTTTGAATAACGCGCGGGTGATGCCACGCAGCAGCACCGGACGGCTGCGTGGTGCCGTTGCTGTTTGACGGTTTGCAGTGTGGATCCAGCTTGGTTTTGTGCAGGGGAGGCCACAGCGGGCTGGGGGCACTGGGATGCAGGCACAACTGTTGCATTGCCTCAGTGCTCCTTCTCTTGCTCATGCATTGGGCAAGCTGAAGCATAAATGTAACTTTCTAATTTTCTTTCCCCTAATTCTGATACTTTTTACTGGAGAGGAGTAGGCGTGCTTGGACAGAGGAGCCATCAGGCCCAGCAGTGGCTCAGAAGCAAATTCATATTTGCAAATTCGTATTCTTTCCTTGCAGCCTGGTGGGGGGGAAACAAAATTCAGCTGTCTTGGTGCCAACGAAATTAAGCTTTTGCTCCTGATAAGGCAACCATTTCACAGATTAGATTTCTGGTTGGGTGCAGAGCAGCTGGCTGCCCCAGGCTGAGGTCTCCCGCAGAGCAAGGCGGGCAAACGGCTGATGAGACAATTGGTGATGAGGGGGGTTGGCAGGAAGGATGTGTCCTTGCCTAGTGAGTGATAAATCCCAGCAGTGAAGCTGGGACTGGGCGCTATCGGTGCCTGCGTGTGGAGTGAGTGGTCTGGATCCCGCTCTGGGATGTTCAGGCTCTCCTCCCTCCATCGAAGGTGGAAAGGGAGAGGGTTCTGCCCTTGGGAAATGGTACTGGGTTAATGGTGAGAACTGGAGGTCAGAGGGGTCTGAATGATGCCCTCGCTGCACACTGGGCTTTTTGATGACTGTCTCCAAAGCAGATGGAGCATTTCTCTATCTGTAAGAGCTGAATTGAATAGGAATTGCTGAAGAGAATGCTGAGGAGCAGCTGAATCCTTCATTGCTGCAGTTCAGGCTTGTTTCCACTTTTCAGCACAAAATGTTTAAAGAGCCAAAAAGCAGACTGACAAACTGTCTCAGAAAGCAGCAATCACCAGGGTAGTGCTGGGCAGGTCCACCGAGCCCCGTGATGGGCTGCTGCCAGATGCCAGTTTGCACACTGGTGGCAGCGGTGGGGATGGGCCTGAGCCACGTGAAGAAAAGGGCAGAAACGGTCCCGGTGCATCTGCAGTGCAAGGGGAGAGAGGCAGTGGAAGGCCAAAAATTGGGGCAAAGCAGCCATGGAGGGTGGTGCTGCAGGTGGGTGTTGGTAGAACCAGCTCCAGGGCAGATCCCTGAGGTCAAGCTGAGTCGCTTTGCTCTCCTGCTCTGCCCTGCCCCAGCCTGGGGCCAGATCACCGTGTCGGGGCTGAGCCCCTTGCGTCACCGTCGAGCTGTCCCGGCCCCAGAGGCCTTGCCGGGGGCCCCCATTTGGAAAGAGCAGCTCCATAGCAAACGCGGGCCGGTGTCCAACCACAACACAAAGCGCATTGTGACACGGCGTAGGGGATGCTGAGAGGCACTGTGGTATGCGAGGGCTCCTTCCTCTTGGAAAGCTGCCCTGCAGCAAGCCTCACGGGCACCAGCCGTCCCCATAGCATGCTCGAGCTTGGCCCTTTCTCTCCTGCAAGCTGCTGCTGCTTTCTCAGCTATCTTGGTGCCCCTTCCTCAGTGTGTTTTGGGTTTAGTCTTGAGGGTTGGGTATGGGAGACCAGCCAGCAGAGCTGGGATTTGGCTCCCCTGCCCGTGGTGGCAAACGTGGGCTGTTGGATGTGTGTGGCACATCCCGGCCTACCAGTGAGCGCTGGTGGCTGTGCCAGGGAAAGGAGGATGCTTGGCGTGTGTGGAGGCAGCTATTTCTGAAGAAAGGCGTGTTCACACCAATCCCTTAGAAAATGGGGTCTCATGGTGGGGCCGGGATGGTTGTCTTGGCTCTTCGGAGCCCCTGTGAGCAGGTGAGGCAGAGCTGGCTGCTGTTGTGCTGCATGTAAGGTAAAGCTTTTCTAAGTTACATTGGCTACTAATGCCTTTCTGTTGAGCAGACACAAATTTGCCATGCTGCTCCCAGGTCTGTCCTGGGGCTCAGGGTGCTGCCTGGTGCTCCCCTGGGAAGCTGCTGGTTTTTTCTGCATTCCCTTTTCTCCCTGAGGCTGGAGAGGGCAGCGGTGCAGACTCTGCAATGTGTGCTGGGCTTCTCCTCCTGCTCCCAGCAAATCTGTGGGGAGAGCTAAGGGAGGAGGCGGCAGCGGTGATGTGGCTCATGGTGCTGAGAGGCAGCTCTTCTACTGTGGCTGTGGTGTAAAAAAGAAAACTCAAAACCCCTGGGGAAGAGCTCCACAGCATCGCACCTTCTGCTCCCAGGGCATTCCAGCTGTCGCATCTCTGCACCCCGTCCTGTTGTGAGTCACTGGTGCTTTTGAGAGTGTGGTGAAAGAGAAGCAGGGCATTGGGGTACCAGGATGAAGGTAACAGAGGTGCAGCAAGGACACGCATCTGCGGATTCGGAGGTTTGCCCAGGACTAAGACAGGAGCTGGCGCTCTAACACTGGAGCCTGCTCTCTCATGCAGCTTTTCCTGAGTGTCTGCTGCCAAAGCCCGAGCTGGAAACTCCTTTCAACTCAGGGCACTTCTGTCATGCGATGGCTGTCGCAGCCAGGGCATGCTGGGTGGCATGGGAGCCTGCAAAGATCTTCTGCAAGCAGCTGTGAAAGTTTCTAATCTGATGTCGCTGACATAATATTGGGTGCTTGAAAACCTTGGTGTGATGGACCCAACAGGTTCTAATCCTCTGTGTAGGAAACTCTGCTGCACTGTCGTAGTTCAGCCCCGATCGGGACCAGGCTACTCAGTCTCTCTCTCGCTCCCCCCACCCTCCGAGAGAATAGGAGGAGATGATATAAGAAAAACGGCTCGAGGTTTGAGATAAGGACGGGGAGAGATCCTTAAAGTTACCGTTATGGGCAAAACAGACTCGACTTGGGGAAAAACACTTATTTAGTTCTAAAACTAGCAGAAGAATGAGACAGGGAACAAGATAATCTCCCCCCACCCCTCCCTCTTCCTGGGCTTAACATTATCTATACTACCTCCCCTCCCGAGCGGCATGGGGGGCGGGGGAGGGGGAAGGGAATGGGGGTCGTGGTCAGTTCATCACGCGTTGTTTTACGCCGCTGTATCATTGTCAGGGGAAGAACTCCTCGCATTCCTCCTCTGCTCCAGCGTGGGGTCCCTCCCACGGGCCACAGTCCTTTGTGAAACTGCTCCGGCGTGGGTCATCTCTTCCACGGGGTGCAGTCCCTCTAGAACAGCTGTCCCAGCGGGCCCTCCACGGACCACAGCCTCCTTCAGGCATCCACCTGCTCCGGCGTGGGGTCCTCCACGGGCTGCAGGTGGATCTCTGCCCCTCCGTGGACCTCCATGGGCTGCAGGGGGACAACCTGCTCCACCATGGCCATCACCACGGGCTGCAGGGGAATCTTGGCCAGGAGCCGCATTACTCCTCCCCCTCCTTCTGCACTGCCCTTGGCGTCTGCAGCCGTTCCTCACAACAGGCTGGCAGACGCCTCTCAGGATCCTTTTTACATCTTATTCACATCTCATCTCCTCTCCACTTCTTGCAGCCTGGCCGGGCCGAGTTGGGCCCAGTCGGCTGCCCGGCGGGAGGCCAGAGGGTGAGGCCTGCAAGGCCCACGAGGCTCGCGCTTCCCCCTCTCTGCCCCCCGCTCAGCTGCTTCACATCTCTCCTTTTTTTTTTTTCTGTTTTCCCCTACTTAAATACGTTATCGCAGAGACGTTATCACGGGACATTCTGCTACCAATTGGCTTGGCCTTGGCCAGCAGCGGGTCCGCCCTAGGCCCGGCCGAGTCCACTGAACAAAGGGAAGTGACTTCTAGCAGTTTCCTACAGAAGCTTCCACCTTAGGCCCCCCCTCACTAACAAAACCAGAACATGCACTGAGGAACCTGACCTGGGGAATGGTCCAACCAGCCACTGGGAAGCTTTATTCTGGAATTAAAAAGCCAGTTTGATTGCATGTGGAAGGGTTAATGACTAATTGAGGCTTCATTAATTCTAACTCTAGTGCTTTCACTTTTAGCAGAGTTCATCCAATGATAGTGCCAAATAATTACCTGCACCATCTCCTGAGCTCTGCAGAAAATTGAAGCAGGCACCAGGCGCTCTCGGGTGAATCTGGCTGGCTCGGGTGGTCTGGAGGGGCAGTCAGAGTCCCGATTTCCAGAACATCAGGGCCTGCACTATGGCATGCCCAAGACAACTGAGGAGCTCAGGGATTTCCGTAGGGCAAACGTATTTTCTGATTTGAGATGAAAAATGTCGCTACAGAGGAAATACAAGGAAATACAGTTTCTTGGCAACAAACATTATATTTATTCAACTGAAATTGATATCAATCTCAACACACAGGGTGACTGTATCACACTCAGACTTAACAAGGTATCCTTACATGATCTCTTAACATTTTAAATATATGAAATGTTTCAATAATTTTAAGATATTTACATTTTAAAAGATAAATTGAGGAAAAAACCCTAAGATCTAGGTGAAATTTTTAAGTTTACAACAGTCAGTCCTGAAATCTATAAATTCAAGCCTTTTTCAGAAAACTGACATTAACACTGAAGAGCCTTGTAAACTGCAGTTCCTGGTAGTCTTTATTTTGTTGGTTGTGTAGTATTTGTACAAAATACTGCAGGGCTTTAAAAAAAAATTTCTTCAGCATCTGCATTGTTGGCAGTTTCCCATAGTAGGAAAATAGTTGTGGTAATAGTGCAAAGATTTGCCTCAAGACAAGAGAAAATGCTAAACATAATTTATTGAAGAGATTTTTCTAGAACTTGTAAACAATCTTTCCTTCATCAATGGACGAATAGGTCTGTGAAGACAAACTCATCTGTTGCGCTAATGCACTTTTCTTGTGTTCAGATGAGGGAAGTACACCCCGTACATGCCCTGCTGAACCTGGTATAGATGAGACTTTCTTCTTAGGCAAAAGACGATCTGGTGGGAAAAGAACAATGTTAATGGCAAAAAAAACCCAAACCAAAAAAAAGCGAAGTCTGCACTTTGCCCTTCATTAGATGCCCTGAGTTGTTGCCAGGTGGGGATGGAGGGACCTGGTGAACAAGACGCTTGCCTAACCGCACAGGTGGACACTAGGAGAGCCCCCAGTTTTGAACCTGAGTTTTTTCCTCTTTTAAATCTTGCTGACTGTAATTTTTACTCTGGAACCTTCAAGGACAGTAATCCATGTTCTCTGTAGGCTTAGCTGTTCTCTTCTAGCTGGTGCAAAGCAAACACAGCTGCTTTTGAAGCAGTGCTATTCAGATGCTGTCCCCCATCAAATCAGCACCAGAGATGAGAGAAGGATCTGCTCTGCTCTTCCCAAGGGTACGCAGCTGGCGTACGGCCCTGCCAGGCTGCTGACGTCTGCATGTTAAGAGCATCAAATACAAAATTCTGGATGCAATTCCTGCAGGTTATTAAAGATGTCATCTTCTACACTCCCTTATCTGTAACCTGATCATTCTGCAGGTATTTGAACAGGGAAGAGGTTTAACAAAATGCTGCAGAAGATCCCCTAATTCAACCTACTTGTCATCTTAGTCCCTTTGGTTTTATATTTTTCTCTCCACAAAGGAATCCATCTCATTCATGATCCACTGCTTCCTTTCCTAGATATCTACTTAGCTGACTATAAATACCCTTCCCCATCCTCCTGTACGCAAGTCCTTCAAAGAGCTGGTGGTAACTGAAGGAGGGATTGGCATGCCGTTTGCATTACTGTGCTTGTTGGGTACTGTTCCCACTGGGCTTCTTGTGGATGTGTCTGAATGTCCCTCCTGCCACTACCCTGATGGCTGGGTGCTGCTGTACTCAAGTTGGAGGTAGGACAGCAAAGGGGCCACTTACCAGGAAGCATAACAAGATGAGGAGAATGAAGCCCAGCAGGGTGAAAATGCAGATGAGGATAATTGCCCAGAACTGGAGCTCTGGAAAGGCAAAAGAAGGGCACATCAGTTTTTTGGATTCCTGTACACGGGACAGGCAGGGAGATTTCACCCTGTCAAAGTTCAAAAGTACTGTATAGTGCATAGTTGAGGCAAAATTCTCAGTATCTGGCCTTCCCTGGCTGCAGGGCAAACATGCCCCAGCAACATGAAGATGGATGGGATGTACAGAAACTTTGGGAGTCAGGGTCCAAGGATCTACAACTTTAAATACCACCTCAGCATCAGAGCCCTTCAGGGCCCTTTTCAGGAATGTTCAGAGAGACAAAGTTGTCTCTCAGCTGCTGGCTGGAATCTTTTGGGGAAGGGGATGGAGCTAAGGGTGTCAGCAAAAGCTGTAGTTACCTTTGCCAGCATGTTTGTGATGCATGCAAAAGCAACAGTTTAGGGTTGGTGGTTTTTTCCCCTCTCCTGCTTAGTGTTAGTCCTGAGGTTGTGGTTATGCTCACACCACTGAATCTAGGTGGTGTTTTTTTTTTTTTTGTGAATACTGCAGTTATCAAAATTTATGGATGCCAAAGCTCCAAAACAGCTTGCTCAACTGCATTGCTTTTGCCTGTCCTTCACTTCTGTTTTCCTTAGGTTGGCTCTGATGGCCCCTGCTCTTTGCTGCCAGCCTACCAAGAAGTCCAGGATTTCTGGGCTCTTGGATGGATCTAGTCTCTGTTTCAAGGTATGTGTGGATAACTTACTGTAGCTCAAGTATTCAGTAGCTGTAGGGTGAATCCCTCCAGAAAAGGACTTACCCGATCTTTCAGACTCCTGTCCATCTGTTTTGAGTGGAGAGTAACCTGGAAATAAAGGGTGGGACAGGTGAGAAACAGCGTGCTCTAGAAGTGATTAAAACTAAACTAATAAACATTCCCACGAAGTCATCTCGGGAGCTCTCACCTTCAACAGTCAGACTTTGATCTTCCAGCTCATAGCTGGGGCCCAGCTTGGTGAACCCATGGGTCAGGCGTTTCAGCTCCTCATAGACGTTCTGCTTTTGTAAAGCCTCTGAGAAGGGGCCCAGGGTGAATTTGCAGATGGAGGCAACGTTTGTGTAAGCTTTCCCATGGACAGGCCTGGAGGATGAGAGCCAGAGTTGTCATGATGGGATGAGAGAAAAAAGACGTAGAGCTGAGTGGAGGCGGGGGGAGGGATTCAGAATCAGGCTCAGGTTTGCAGATGTCTAAGCAATGTTTCATTAGCATAGGATCAGTTTTTGCAGTTTATGCTAGATGAGACAGGAACTCATGTAGCCTTGTGAAAGCCACCCACTGATTTAATCCCAGGCTAGGCATTTCTAAGGGGTAAATCAGCTCAGCTTTTTTTTTTTTCCTCCAAAGAGGGGCTGGAGAAGATAGAGAAGTAGATTTTGTTCTCAGGCTGGTCAGTTCAGTGGAGTTTTAGCTTATTTGAATAAGCTGAATGAGAGAATAAACATATTTGTTTTACTCTGGAATTGTTTATGCATGAAAATAGCTTTGCTAGCATGGAAACAAAACCACCTCTCATTTAGACAGAAACCTTTTGTGGTGAAGGCAAAACTGACAGTGAGCGAAGGTGCTTCCTCTGTGTCATCCAGAGCACAAAGGTTGGCAGTGAGGCATACACACCACGCCGTGGCTCTGAATGCCTCTTCTGCTAACTGCTCTTTTGGGATTCAAGAAAAAAAACTTCCGAAGAGGGACGTACCCAAAGCTCTCAATGGTACAGCCAGCAAAGTAGTCCTTCACGCTGCTGGTTCTGAATGCATCAAGCTGATGGGAAGAAACAAAACAATTAAGAAAAACTGAGTAAATTTAATACATCCTTAATTTGGACAGGGAAATCAAGCTATTGCTGTTAGTTTTACCTCTTTCTCAATTTTCTCCTTGTTCACTTGGTACATCTGTGACCTGGAGTCCTGCAGGTCTGGGGAGTAGGGAAGGTTGGAGATTCTGAAATTTAATCTGAAGTTTTCTTTCCCAGACTTAAGGGGTGTTTTGTAAGTTGCTGCCTCAATTGCTAGTTCCAAGTCTGTATATTGAAAGGAAAATTCAATATAAATTCTAGCAGACAGAAATGGAGGCTCTTTTGCCAAGCAGCATTGACCTGCAGACTTTTAGCTAGGAGAACTTGAAGTCTTAATAGGTTAACAGAACTGTTATGCACTGTGGTCTGACAGCAAATTCCCAGTCTGCCCCTTGAATCAGTCCTTCAGCAACGTACTAGGCTGCTCATTTCTTTGGGAAGTTGTACTTTTGAAAAAAACTAAAGGTCTGTTTATCTCTGAATGCTGGAAGTTATGGCGAGTAGTTACCACTTCATTTTCTTATTATTTGAGTAACACCTCAAGCCATGGAGGACTGAAGGGCTACACCGAGCCATACTGAATGCGGCAAAGGACTGGCCCAGCTCTGGCCTGAGTTCAGCGCTTCAACCTGATAACAGATGTATTTCCACACACATCCCTTCTGATAGACTAAAAGTTGGGAACTCTGAACATGCTGTGGCAAAGTGGGTTGGTCTGGGTGGAAACTGGGCAGCTACGTACTGTCTACTGAGAACTCTTGCAGCTGGTAACTGCTTCCCAGCCATAGTCCGGTTGCGTTTGAAGTCCCATCCTGAAAAGCCCTTTCAACCATGGCCCTGCTGATGCTGGGCTCTGGCTGGAAGAAGCACTTGCAGTCAACCACTATGGATCCAGTCCTGTGGACAGAGAAACAGAGGTTCTGAGATAAACAGGCTGATAATCATAAAACTTCATGTGGGAAAAAGTTTCCTGAAGGGTTCCTGCTGTTCTGAGCATTAAGTGTTTTAAGCTCATGTGGTGCTACTGGGAGATGTCCACAAAGCTGTTTTGGGCTTTTCCTTTGGACAGGGACTGCAGGTGAAATACTACTACATCTTCTCTGTGCAAACAAGTTATACTGCACACATACAATGAAACACTAGCATTTTTTAAAAAGCTTTTATCCTGTGTGAGGGTGCCTTGCCCAAGCCTCTTTTCATCTAGAGTAGGATGCTACAGCTATACCTGAAGCTCGCTTTTAAAACCCGGTGGAGTCCAAGTCAAGAGAAGTGCAGAGGTTGCAGGGTCACCATCAGTCCTCATTAAGAGGATGGCAATCAGTAATTACTGGGATATTCAGAGACCTAAGAGTGCCTTACAAAAATCCTGACTGAGAAAAACGTCAGTCCGTACCAAGTTAGGAAAAATTCAAACTGATTCATTTTGGGAAACCTAGAAATTACTTCTTAGGGCATAAACCAAACCATTGTCAACATGAGAATGGAGGGGAGGGATTCTGCAGAGGACAACGGCACCTGGCCTTTGGGGAAGGGTGCCAGGGTATGGCTACCTCTCAAACAAAACCAGATTGTATCACAGACCTCAGCCTGGTGATACTGCAGTTCAGGAACTGGTCTCGCAGGTTGCTCTGACGGTACAGTTGATTAATCTGAAATAAAAATGTTATGTTAAATATTAATGAGTTCTAGGCCTCGTGGTAGATGCTTTAGGGCAGCAAAAGGGCTTCTAATTTTGGAGAAACACCAGAATTTTTTTTTTTTTGGCTAGCTGGGTTTCATGTGAGTTGGTTTTTACTTCAGCATATGCCTTCCGGTGATGGAGTCTGACCTCCAGCTTTCTATTTTATCTGAACAAGCCACCAGAGCTAAACAGCACAATCTGCTGACTGACAGCTGTCATCTTGATCCACATTTCACAGACAGCGCAGGCTCAGAACTCAAAGTACAGAATGTTACGGCTTCATCTGAAAAGCAAACCCTACATAATTAGGGCTGTCTCAGGTTGATATGTTGGTGGATGGGTGCTGAAGAGAACGTGTTGCATTCTCAGCAATGAATTCTGTATGTGCTGACCTCTGAGCTGGCAGAGATTTGTACACACTTCTAGACATCAAACTGAAATGCTGAGTGTGCATTTAACAGATAACCTGCACTTCTTGTATTTTGGAGTGCATGTCTTTGGAGACAATTTCACGTAACAAAATCAAAAGTGAGTCAAAGGTCAATCTCATCTTTTAGAGTGTAGAAATTTTTGTTCCCAAATGTTGATTATTTTTTTTTAATTAAAAAAATAAATCTACTGCAGTTGCTGCAAAAATCAACCAGCGCAGACATGATGGTATTCAAGTTGCAGCTTCTTACCTTGTTACTGATGCTTTCCACTGCTGCTTTGTATTCTGGAGACTTAGAGTCTGGGTTAGTTAGATTTTCATTGACTATTCTAAAGCTCAATCTGTAGCCCGATTTGGCTGGAGCTTCAGTCAAGACGGGCTTTCTGGAGATAGCTGTGTCCGTGACAGGGAAACCTAAATAAAAAAGATAGAGTATGTTTACTTTTACATAGACCTATCCATACCAAAAAAACCAATATAGGTATGTTCCTGTTCAGATTATTTTATGTAACAATCAAATTCTCAAAGTGTCCACATGATTTAAGGGACTGAAATGCTTCTAGGATGGCAGTATCAGGCTGGATTGGTTTTATTGTAGTGTCAAAACCTACAGAATACCAACAAACCAAAGGTGAAGTTCGTTAGTGCTCAAGCCCCAGTGGAGCAGAAGAATGAGGAGTGATCTCCAAGTGATCCCAAAATCACATCTTGATACTGTTCACGGATGCTTACCATCGACATACAGGCTGTTCTTCTCCAGGCTGTAGTGCCCTAGTTTGGTGAAACTATTTGTCATGGTGCTCAGCTCACGATAAACCTTTTCTCTGTCAAACCTGGCAAGGCTGACGTTGTTTTTGTAGCTGCAGACGGCGTCTACGCCCGTGTCATCCCTGGCTCTCCCAGACCTAAGTAAAAATGTCAGACACATTCTTTAGGATGCTGCTGATGCTTACAGAACACCCTGTGTAATTAGTATAATGAGGAAGAACAGGCAGTGAAACCTCTCACTGCAATTGGGCTCCTCCATCTTTCAGCCAATTCTCAAGAATTGTGGCAACGGCATTTAGATATCAAAATGATTTTACCAGCAAGAAAATAATGAACGGATAGGGAGGTGTCACTGGCTTCTGTTTTCCGGTATCAGAACAACTACAACTTATGGAAATTTAAGCAGATTAAAAGAAATAGTTAATTGCACTTTCAGGAATCTTACCTAAATCTCACCACTTTACATCCTGTGTAGACAGAGCTTATGCTACTTCTTTTGAAAAGAGGGTCAATCTGCCAAAAAAAAAAAAGTACAACTGAGAACTTGAAAGCATGTCCTAAGTTTAATGCAGGCAGATTAAGATCACCACCATAACACAAAATGGGCAAAACCAGAGCCAGGCTTACGTAATGGTTGATAACTTTCACTGTGGAAATGAATTTGCGGGAACTTGGTGCATCGAGATCTGCAGTGTACTGGAGGTTGGTCAAGGTGAAATTAAGTGTGAAATGCCTGGATGGTGGGCTTGGTGCAGTAGTTACGCCCAGAGCTGTAATCAAAGGGGAGGAGGATTATGATCTTACTACACAAAAAGCTATCATCACTTTCAAAGGCATTCCCAATCCTAGCACACTTCAAGGCTACTCTGAAGAATCTCTTCCCCTCTTGTATTCCTGAGTGCACCACTCCTCTGATAGCTTTCCCTGGAATGAGTTTGGCAAAACACTTACATGATCTCTCGAGTGGTTCGTTGTAACCTGGAAAGGAAATGAGAGAAACATTATGTAAGAGAACTATACACTTAAGAGAATGAAAGAGAAGAGGGGGTGATTAAATGGATGACTTGGGGATGAATCATCAGAACCAAGGGTGTGTTTCTATTAACCTACGCTTAAGCAGAACAAGGTGCTTTTATAATAGTGAAGACCACAATGAGAAAATATGTGCCACTGCTTAAATTAAATACTGGTGGGATAGAGATTAGGTGAAATGTTCACCTGTGTGTGAATGAGGTCAAGCCTAAAATTAAATCACTCTTCAGTGTAACATAGACATTTTTTATTATTTTAATTTCTATGTAAAAATGTTCTTGGAAGCATAATCTTCATCTTATGCACATAAGTTATGCAGTAAACTCCACTGGCACGACCTTTCCTTAAGGTCCTTTTTTTGTTTTTTTTTTTCACTTTGATGCCCCAAACTGCTCTACTGCTTGGAAGAATGAGAAAATCAAGCTCTTACCATTGATATAGAGGCTCTTGTTGTCCAGGTTATAGATTCCTAATTTGGTGATGCCATTTGTCATGCTCTTTAGTTCTTGGTAAACCTTAGTTTTGTCAAACTTGGGCACTTGGGAGCCATTTCCATAGCTGCAGATGGTGTCTACTCCTGTGTTATCTCTATTCCTCACTGACCTGAGGAATTGAATATCATTAAGCTTCTGTTAGTTATTCCAAAAAACTGCTTGCTTTTCTGATGTGATTAAAAAAAAACCCAAACAATTAAAATCTGTCCACAGTTCTCAGAGATGGTCTGTGGAAATTACTGAGATATGGTATTGCAAAGAAAAAGGCTTTCTAAGATAAGGACCATACAAAAGTGCACAGAAGCTTTATTACAGTGATAGCGACTTCTTGAAAAAGGAACTGTGATTAGTTATTTAAGTGTCAGTCAAACATAAGGAAATCCATTTGCTAAAGTTTAAAGTTAATTTTTCAGCTGTATTACTCACCTGAATCCTATCACTTTGCAGCCAGTGAAATATGGGCCAATGCTGCTCTTCCGAAGCAAGGGGTCAATCTGACAAGGAAAGGTCTTTGTGAGTATGGGAAACCCAAAATACTGGCTGATTTCAGTGAAAAACAATGTGACTTTGGCTTACGTAATGTTGCATTATTTTCTCAGTAGAATTGAATTTAGCAGAATTTGGTGTCCCTAGGTCTGTCGTGAACCTGAGGTTGATTATTGTGAAGTTCAATATGAATCGCTCTATGACAGGTCCTGGGCTTTGTGTGGTGGTTGGCTTCACCACTGTAAGAGAACAAAAATTACACAGATAAAATAAGAGCAGGATCTTCATAAAACACCATTTTTACTATTTTTCTTTGTTTACCGTAGAAAAACATATGAACGTGGTCACATGCTTTAGATACTTTGCAATCTTATGAGCTTTGCAAGTCAGGGGGAAACAAAATCAACTTATGCCTTTGAGTAGCTTTAATATGTATCTGTTTTAAAATATACTTACGTGACAGACTATGTGGTTCATTGTAATCTAAAAAAGAAACAGACAATTATTAGAAATATATTTGAAGAAAATCTCAGCAGGACTAAACACATGGTTTTTATTAGAAAAGATTCAGAATCATGGTTACTAAATTCATGACTGTGTTAATTTAGTGACTCTGACAGTTTTTTGCCCTCTTTGTTATCTGTTTTGAGAGGTGTATTTAATCCTCTTCCTTCTCATTCCAAAATAGTCTGTGTCAACCTAAGGAATAATGCCTTAAGGTGGTCTCCTTACCATTAACGTAGAGGCTCTGGCTGTTAAGGATGTAGTGTCCCAGCTTGGTGATGCCATTTGTCATATTGCTCAGCTCATGGTAAACTGTCACTCTGCTGAACTTAGGACCTGAAGGCTCATCCCTGTAGCTGCAGAATGCATCTACTCCTGTGTCATCCCTGTCCTTCTTTGGCCTAGGAAATGAGGCACTGTTTTACGATGTTTTAATCGTCATTGAGAAGTCCATCTTAACTTTCGGTAGATCAAAGATGCGCATAAGAAAACCACTTGGTGACATTACATTAACGTGTTGAATGCTGAGAGATGGGAAACCACTTTTTAAGAAGTAGGTAATGCAGACTTTTCCCAGGCATGACTCTTACCTGAATGCCATTACTTTGCAGCCAATATAAGCAGGTCCAATGCTGCTTTTTTGGAGTAAGGGGTCAACCTAGAAATAATAAAATTCAAGTAAAATATCATGGCACCAGCAAGAGGTTAGACATATTTACAGAACTGTGCCCAAGCAGGACATCATTTTGCCAGACTTACGTAATGGTACATGACTTTTTCTGTTGACTTGAATTTTTTAGTATTTGGCATTGCCAGATCTGCAGTGAACTGGAGGTTGGTTATCGTGAAATTCAGTGTGAAGTTTCTCACTGCCGGTGACAGAGGTTGTGTACTTTGATCAACTGCTGTAATGAACAAGGCAAATTATTGCTTGAAAAAACAATTTTTGATCATCACTCCTAGATGAAACACTATAAGAAAAATTCTTAGATATTCTAGTTTGTTTCAGGGTTAAAGCAGCGGCGGTACCCTAATAGGCTCCCATGTTCTCTCAATAATGTTTTATAAGTCTAGTAGTGCTCTTGGTTGATTAGTCCAACCTTCTTTTTTGGCTACTGCTAACAAACAAAATCTTCTTGCCTTTTCAAGTGCTATTTAAAGGTACTTACATAGTCGAGGCTGGAGTTCATTATAACCTATGGAGGGAAGAAAAAGACAGTGTTTGAGAAACTGGCTTACCATGTGGAAGGTCTGGCACACAGTGGAATACAGAACTCGAATTGGTTTTGTCTGAGAGATCCTGTGTAACATTTACTAGGAAAGAGTGATTTGATGACTACCTAGGCATAATTGCACATTCACACTGCTGTATGTTGGCAAGCTGCTGCTTTTCTTAGAGAGCAGTGCACAGAATTCTCCCTTCCTTAGGGATGTTGAGAGGGAATTTACCCATTCCCTAAATCCAATTTAACTTCTACATTGACAGTTTAAGTACATCTTTTGTCAAGCGGTGGCCAGCTCTAGCGCTGTTCCTCTGCAGGGGAACACATTCCACAGTGCACCTTGAGAGGTCAGTCCTTGTATTTTCTGGAGAATTACCTATGGCCTGTTATGATATTAAACATTGTATTTGGCTAAGTTAGTTCAAAGGCTATGAGTGACAGTGGTTCCTCTGCTTTGGTTAGCATTTGTTCTTGCTCTCCCTCCAGGTTTTATTGCTTCTGTAGGCACATAGTAACTCAATTCCTCCTAATATCAAATCAGCAGTCAGGAGAGGATTCCCTCCTGACATCAGCTCAGCCACTTACCGCTAACATAAAAACTCTCCGCATCCAGCTTGTAGGGTCCTAGCTCAGTGCAGCTGGCTGTCATCTCGCTTAATTCATGATAAACCTTGATTCGGTCGAATTCGGTAGCGGTAGCATTGGCTCTGTATGTGCAGACCGCATCCATGGCAGTGCTCTCTCTGTTCTTCACAGACCTGAAAAATCATGCATGCGTTTGCAGGCCTGAATGACACTTCTGTGCGTTTGAGTTCGCTTGCACACTACTATGGAATTAGATTTTCCCTTAAAATACTGTAAAACAAGGTTAATAAATAAAATAATGCCCTCAAATTCTGGAAATCTAGTGTTATGCTGTTTTATACAACTGGAACAGCACTTCTATGATCTAACTGAAATGCACATAAAATTAGTCGGATTACCCTCTTTAGCTAGTGCAAAATTGATGTGAAATCAATGCAAGCATAATAAAGAAATTATGTAATTACCACCCCATCACAAGGGATCATAAATGAGGTGTAATTCTACTTAGCACCCTCTAGAACTTAACAGGCTCTACCAGGCTAGGAGGAAACAAAAGCAGGAAGCAATTCTATGCAAAGGAAAGATTTCTGCATAATCCTTCTGCCAGCCAAAAGCTGAATGGCCCTTGTCTTCTATAGCACTTCCAGGATGTGCCTACCTTAGTGCCACGACCGTGCATCCAGTGTACGCAGGGCTAACGCTGCTGTTCTTCAGCGCACGATCCAGCTGCCAAGAAAAAAAGCCGGTTGATAGGTCAGTGAATAAATAATAAAACCTACAAGAACATGAGCACTAGAGGAACCTGACACTCACCAAGTATGTCAGAGTTTTTTTGGTAGCAATAAATTTTTTAGAATTTGAATTTCCTAATGCTGATGTGTAGAGGAGATTTGTCATTGTGAAGTTCATTGTGAAATGTCCCTCTCTTGCAAGAGGAGGAGCTGGAGATGTTGCTGCAAGAAAAGCACAAAATTGGTTGCAATGAGAAAAAAAAGACTTGGGAACCTTTCAAGAGTAATTCTGTGTTTCTGCAAACGGGTCTCCTCTGACCTATTGTCGTGGTTTTGTTTAGTGGGGGGGGCCTAAGGTGGTATGTACACCTATGTAATCCTGATCTAATTCAAATGCTTCATGAGACAGTGATACCAATGGTGCTTAATCGTTAACTCCCCTCACTATTAAATGTTTGCACATTGTATTTTTACTTCTAGTTCCATTAAAAGGCTAAAAAAAAAAGAAGATATCTGGGTAGGCATGCATCTCTGACTTGTATATTGATAATTAGGGCATTATGGCTTTTTAATTACTTAAAAGTACTTACAAGGCATACGATGGGCTTCATGGTAATCTGGAAGGAGAAAGGACAAAGTAATGAATTCTGCTACTGATAAGAGACAATAATTGAATCAAATATCTGTACGGGTGGACAATGCCACAGAAAGACAATAGATTTGCTGTTTCTGAGCAGTTGCTTAAAACTTTCTATGATAGTGCAGTGATGTGTTATTTTGAAGAAACCTCCATTGCAACTGGTGGAGGAAGGTTCCTGGTTTATGCTGAAATCAGTTACCTTTACTTCTTAAGATTTATATACTGCTTTGCATGTTTCGGTAATTTATCAAATGTTATTTAAAACTTTAAAAAACCCTGCAACTGACAATGCAAACCTCTGAAAGTAAATTATGCTAGTGTGAGGAGAATGTGCAGATGATGGAGCTCTGTGAATTATCTAGCATACAGGTTGAGCCAAAGTATCCATGTTGCAAATGCTACTCCATCTGCACACTAGTCACTATTGTGCTTTAATGACAAGACAGTGATGGACTATTAGCCAAAGCATACCCCCACATCCACGAGCAAATCAACATTTTACCATTGATATACAGGCTTTCTTGGTCCAGGCTGTAGATTCCCAAGCTGGTGATGCCATTTGTCTTGTTGCTCACTTCATGGTAAACAATCACTTGATCAAACTGGGAAGCAGCAGAATCTGTTTTGTAGGTACACACAGCATCTACTCCAGTGTCTTCAGTTTTTTGTGCTGGTCTAAGGAAATAAGGATATATCTTGTTCTTTTCCAGAATTCAATATTCAGCATACATACTGATGAGTTCAACTGAACCATGTTGCCAGGTAGAAAAGAAAATACTTTTTTTTTTTTTCCCCATCATGATTTTTTCAAGTGTGGTATCAAAATGGTGAGAACATACTTGACCTTTCAGGTGCTGCAAGCATGAATTCAAGTAAGTTTATAAAGACATGACTGGAAAAAGTGTAATGATTTCTTGGGTATCCCGGATCAGGTGATAAATTAAGAGATTTAAAAGTGAATTAAGGAGTTAGGATTCGTTTGTGGATCATACTACATCACAAAAAGCTAAATTATATATTTTTTAAATATAAACATTGATCTTACCTGAAAGCCATCATTCTGCAGCCTGTATACGTGGAATGAATACTAGTCTTTTTGAACAGCTGATTGAGCTGAAAAAGAATGAGTTTTACAAGTTAACCATACATACACAAGCACAGTAGCACAAAGGAAAAATAAATAGGGATATATCACACTAACCAGAGCAGACAGGACTCTTGCTGTAGCGCTAAACTTGGCAGAATATGGATTTCTGAGACTATTAGAGTAGTGGAGATTAGTTATGGTGAAATTCACTGTGAACTTCCCAGTTCCTGAAGGCAGAGCTGTAGCTGGAAACAAAAACAAGGAAAAGTAAATGAGAGACAGGAATTAATTAATATCGTCTTAATGTACAGTCAAGGAGTAAGATAAACATACAATAAATAAACATAGCTGTAATTTACTTATTTTTAGAAGAAAAACAGATTCACAATTAGACAAGATATGATACAGGCTGACATTTAGATCTGATATTACTGGTTTATATTTAGATTATAAAAAAAGGTACAGATTTACCTGGAAAAAGATGTGCTTCATTGTACTCTGAAAGAGAAAGACATGTTCAGTAAAAAAAAAAAAAGATAAGAAAGGGTAAAAAAACCAAAGGAAACAGACAAAAAACCCGGAAAAAGTTGATACTTAAAATACTAAAAATAAGAAATACAGTACACCTGAACAAGGTAAATCTTCTTATATTGATATTAAAATATATAGAGGAAGAGGAAATTATACGAGAATGAATGAAAACTGAGAAGTAAACCCCAGCAGAAAAAAATTAAAATATGAACTAAAAAAAACCAAATAAAAATATAAAAAAGAACAAATAATTCTTGGGTGGATATAATAAGTAAAGTTGTCATAGACATATATAGCAAAATCTAAAAAGCAGAGAAAAAAAATACCACCGTTGACATAGAGGCTGTCCTTGTCCAGGCTGTAGGGGCCCAGCTGCGTGATGCCTCTGGTCTTGTTGCTGACTTCGTGGTAAAGGCCCACCCTGTCCAAGGGCGGGGCGGAGGGCTCCTTGCTGTAGGTGCAGACGGCGTCCACCCGCGTCTCGTCCCCTTCTCTCGCTGGCCTGGAAAACATATCGCCGTGCCTCAGCACCCCTCCTCTGCGCCCTCTCGCTGGAGAGCCAGGCCTAGGGGCTTGGGCAGCCGGCCCTGCGCGGGAATGCCCAACCCGGGCATGCGTGGTGGCCGGCCACCGCTCTCCTGCCTCCGCTGATGCCCTGGGGCTGTTGAGGAAGCACAGGGCCAGGCAGGACTTTGGAGCTGTCTTTGGGCTATGCCGTCAGCGCCGCGAGGCGAGAGGGCACGCAGAGAGGGAGAAGCTCCTAAGGCAGCAGGGCATGAGGGAGAAGGTCCTGCCTCCTTAGCCTAGGCGGCAAGAGAGCAGTTGCGTGACAGGCCCCCTGACCTGATCGTGCAACTCGCAACGGGAGGCTCAGCGCGACCCATACCTGAAGGCTGTGGTTTCACATCCACGCAAAGCGGGGCCAATGCTGCTTCCCTTCAGAAGGCGGTCCAGCTGCCCAGGAGAGAGGAGGTTTCACAGTGAGAGCCTGGCACTCTCCCTGCGCTCCCTCCGCCTTTCTGGGTCCTCCAGGGGCACGGCCATGGCCGTGCGCTGGGTCGCTTACCAAGGTGGCCATGACGCGTCGGG
The DNA here is from genome assembly GCF_036417535.1 of Chlamydotis macqueenii. Classification (NCBI taxonomy): domain Eukaryota; kingdom Metazoa; phylum Chordata; class Aves; order Otidiformes; family Otididae; genus Chlamydotis; species Chlamydotis macqueenii. The sequence continues at coordinate 1,972,826 of NC_141581.1, read as the reverse complement.
TAGTGTTGAGCTTTGCGGAGCCAGGAGCGGCCAGGTCGGCATCGTAGGGGAGATTGGTGATGGTGAAGTTGATGGTGAAACGCTCGAGGGCTGCAGCTGTGGTTGGTGGCTGGCTGGGAGCTGCAAGAAGCACAGATGGGGAGTGACAAGGGGCACGAGCCAGGGGGTCAAGGCTCTGGGTGTTCGGGGACAGCGGTCTCCTGCCAGCCACCCCTCCTCCCTGGCCCTGCTGTCCATGCGGAAGGCTGCCAGGCTCCCCGCTTCTCCCAGGGAGCACGAGCCCTGGCCCCCAGCTGCCTCTGCCCAGGAGAAAGCCCCCGCGAGGCACTTCTTGCCGTCTGAGCTCAACCCGCCCGTGCCCTGTACTCACCAGGCAGGGCCGGCTGTTCGTTGTAACCTGGGAAAGGAGAGAGAGAGGGTGATGAGCTGGAGCTGGGGACGGGACGGGGCAGGGCTGGGCAAGGCTACGCTGGGACAGGAGAGGAGGCAGAGAGAGGAGCATAGGTCACCGTTGACATAGAGGCTGTCCTTGTCCAGGCTGTAGGGGCCCAGCTGTGTGATGCCTCTGGTCTTGTTGCTGACTTCGTGGTAAAGGCCCACCCTGTCCAAGGGCGGGGCGGAGGGCTCCTTGCTGTAGGTGCAGACGGCGTCCACCCGCGTCTCGTCCCCTTCTCTCGCTGGCCTGGAAAACATATCGCCGTGCCTCAGCACCCCTCCTCTGCGCCCTCTCGCTGGAGAGCCAGGCCTAGGGGCTTGGGCAGCCGGCCCTGCGCTGGAATGCCCAACCCGGGCATGCGTGGTGGCCGGCCACCGCTCTCCTGCCTCCGCTGATGCCCTGGGGCTGTTGAGGAAGCACAGGGCCAGGCAGGACTTTGGAGCTGTCTTTGGGCTATGCCGTCAGCGCCGCGAGGCGAGAGGGCACGCAGAGAGGGAGAAGCTCCTAAGGCAGCAGGGCATGAGGGAGAAGGTCCTGCCTCCTTAGCCTAGGCGGCAAGAGAGCAGTTGCGTGACAGGCCCCCTGACCTGATCGTGGCAGTCGCAACGGGAGGCTCAGCGCGACCCATACCTGAAGGCTGTGGTTTCACATCCACGCAAAGCGGGGCCAATGCTGCTTCCCTTCAGAAGGCGGTCCAGCTGCCCAGGAGAGAGGAGGTTTCACAGTGAGAGCCTGGCACTCTCCCTGCGCTCCCTCCGCCTTTCTGGGTCCTCCAGGGGCACGGCCATGGCCGTGCGCTGGGTCGCTTACCAAGGTGGCCATGACGCGTCGGGTAGTGTTGAGCTTTGCGGAGCCAGGAGCGGCCAGATCGGCATCGTAGGGGAGATTGGTGATGGTGAAGTTGATGGTGAAACGCTCGAGGGCTGCAGCTGTGGTTGGTGGCTGGCTGGGAGCTGCAAGAAGCACAGATGGGGAGTGACAAGGGGCACGAGCCAGGGGGTCAAGGCTCTGGGTGTTCGGGGACAGCGGTCTCCTGCCAGCCACCCCTCCTCCCTGGCCCTGCTGTCCATGCGGAAGGCTGCCAGGCTCCCCGCTTCTCCCAGGGAGCACGAGCCCTGGCCCCCAGCTGCCTCTGCCCAGGAGAAAGCCCCCGCGAGGCACTTCTTGCCGTCTGAGCTCAACCCGCCCGTGCCCTGTACTCACCAGGCAGGGCCGGCTGTTCGTTGTAACCTGGGAAAGGAGAGAGAGAGGGTGATGAGCTGGAGCTGGGGACGGGACGGGGCAGGGCTGGGCAAGGCTGCGCTGGGACAGCAGAGGAGGCAGAGAGAGGAGCATAGGTCACCGTTGACATAGAGGCTGTCCTTGTCCAGGCTGTAGGGGCCCAGCTGCGTGATGCCTCTGGTCTTGTTGCTGACTTCGTGGTAAAGGCCCACCCTGTCCAAGGGCGGGGCGGAGGGCTCCTTGCTGTAGGTGCAGACGGCGTCCACCCGCGTCTCGTCCCCTTCTCTCGCTGGCCTGGAAAACATATCGCCGTGCCTCAGCACCCCTCCTCTGCGCCCTCTCGCTGGAGAGCCAGGCCTAGGGGCTTGGGCAGCCGGCCCTGCGCGGGAATGCCCAACCCGGGCATGCGTGGTGGCCGGCCACCGCTCTCCTGCCTCCGCTGATGCCCTGGGGCTCTTGAGGAAGCACAGGGCCAGGCAGGACTTTGGAGCTGTCTTTGGGCTATGCCGTCAGCGCCGCGAGGCGAGAGGGCACGCAGAGAGGGAGAAGCTCCTAAGGCAGCAGGGCATGAGGGAGAAGGTCCTGCCTCCTTAGCCTAGGCGGCAAGAGAGCAGTTGCGTGACAGGCCCCCTGACCTGACCGTGGCACTCGCAACGGGAGGCTCAGCGCGACCCATACCTGAAGGCTGTGGTTTCACATCCACGCAAAGCGGGGCCAATGCTGCTTCCCTTCAGAAGGCGGTCCAGCTGCCCAGGAGAGAGGAGGTTTCACAGTGAGAGCCTGGCACTCTCCCTGCGCTCCCTCCGCCTTTCTGGGTCCTCCAGGGGCACGGCCATGGCCGTGCGCTGGGTCGCTTACCAAGGTGGCCATGACGCGTCGGGTAGTGTTGAGCTTTGCGGAGCCAGGAGCGGCCAGATCGGCATCGTAGGGGAGATTGGTGATGGTGAAGTTGATGGTGAAACGCTCGAGGGCTGCAGCTGTGGTTGGTGGCTGGCTGGGAGCTGCAAGAAGCACAGATGGGGAGTGACAAGGGGCACGAGCCAGGGGGTCAAGGCTCTGGGTGTTCGGGGACAGCGGTCTCCTGCCAGCCACCCCTCCTCCCTGGCCCTGCTGTCCATGCGGAAGGCTGCCAGGCTCCCCGCTTCTCCCAGGGAGCACGAGCCCTGGCCCCCAGCTGCCTCTGCCCAGGAGAAAGCCCCCGCGAGGCACTTCTTGCCGTCTGAGCTCAACCCGCCCGTGCCCTGTACTCACCAGGCAGGGCCGGCTGTTCGTTGTAACCTGGGAAAGGAGAGAGAGAGGGTGATGAGCTGGAGCTGGGGACGGGACGGGGCAGGGCTGGGCAAGGCTGCGCTGGGACAGCAGAGGAGGCAGAGAGAGGAGCATAGGTCACCGTTGACATAGAGGCTGTCCTTGTCCAGGCTGTAGGGGCCCAGCTGCGTGATGCCTCTGGTCTTGTTGCTGACTTCGTGGTAAAGGCCCACCCTGTCCAAGGGCGGGGCGGAGGGCTCCTTGCTGTAGGTGCAGACGGCGTCCACCCGCGTCTCGTCCCCTTCTCTCGCTGGCCTGGAAAACATATCGCCGTGCCTCAGCACCCCTCCTCTGCGCCCTCTCGCTGGAGAGCCAGGCCTAGGGGCTTGGGCAGCCGGCCCTGCGCGGGAATGCCCAACCCGGGCATGCGTGGTGGCCGGCCACCGCTCTCCTGCCTCCGCTGATGCCCTGGGGCTCTTGAGGAAGCACAGGGCCAGGCAGGACTTTGGAGCTGTCTTTGGGCTATGCCGTCAGCGCCGCGAGGCGAGAGGGCACGCAGAGAGGGAGAAGCTCCTAAGGCAGCAGGGCATGAGGGAGAAGGTCCTGCCTCCTTAGCCTAGGCAGCAAGAGAGCAGTTGCGTGACAGGCCCCCTGACCTGACCGTGGCACTCGCAACGGGAGGCTCAGCGCGACCCATACCTGAAGGCTGTGGTTTCACATCCACGCAAAGCGGGGCCAATGCTGCTTCCCTTCAGAAGGCGGTCCAGCTGCCCAGGAGAGAGGAGGTTTCACAGTGAGAGCCTGGCACTCTCCCTGCGCTCCCTCCGCCTTTCTGGGTCCTCCAGGGGCACGGCCATGGCCGTGCGCTGGGTCGCTTACCAAGGTGGCCATGACGCGTCGGGTAGTGTTGAGCTTTGCGGAGCCAGGAGCGGCCAGATCGGCATCGTAGGGGAGATTGGTGATGGTGAAGTTGATGGTGAAACGCTCGAGGGCTGCAGCTGTGGTTGGTGGCTGGCTGGGAGCTGCAAGAAGCACAGATGGGGAGTGACAAGGTGCACGAGCCAGGGGGTCAAGGCTCTGGGTGTTCGGGGACAGCGGTCTCCTGCCAGCCACCCCTCCTCCCTGGCCCTGCTGTCCATGCGGAAGGCTGCCAGGCTCCCCGCTTCTCCCAGGGAGCACGAGCCCTGGCCCCCAGCTGCCTCTGCCCAGGAGAAAGCCCCCGCGAGGCACTTCTTGCCGTCTGAGCTCAACCCGCCCGTGCCGTGTACTCACCAGGCAGGGCCGGCTGTTCATTGTAACCTGGGAAAGGAGAGAGAGAGGGTGATGAGCTGGAGCTGGGGACGGGACGGGGCAGGGCTGGGCAAGGCTGCGCTGGGACAGCAGAGGAGGCAGAGAGAGGAGCATAGGTCACCGTTGACATAGAGGCTGTCCTTGTCCAGGCTGTAGGGGCCCAGCTGCGTGATGCCTCTGGTCTTGTTGCTGACTTCGTGGTAAAGGCCCACCCTGTCCAAGGGCGGGGCGGAGGGCTCCTTGCTGTAGGTGCAGACGGCGTCCACCCGCGTCTCGTCCCCTTCTCTCGCTGGCCTGGAAAACATATCGCCGTGCCTCAGCACCCCTCCTCTGCGCCCTCTCGCTGGAGAGCCAGGCCTAGGGGCTTGGGCAGCCGGCCCTGCGCGGGAATGCCCAACCCGGGCATGCGTGGTGGCCGGCCACCGCTCTCCTGCCTCCGCTGATGCCCTGGGGCTCTTGAGGAAGCACAGGGCCAGGCAGGACTTTGGAGCTGTCTTTGGGCTATGCCGTCAGCGCCGCGAGGCGAGAGGGCACGCAGAGAGGGAGAAGCTCCTAAGGCAGCAGGGCATGAGGGAGAAGGTCCTGCCTCCTTAGCCTAGGCGGCAAGAGAGCAGTTGCGTGACAGGCCCCCTGACCTGACCGTGGCACTCGCAACGGGAGGCTCAGCGCGACCCATACCTGAAGGCTGTGGTTTCACATCCACGCAAAGCGGGGCCAATGCTGCTTCCCTTCAGAAGGCGGTCCAGCTGCCCAGGAGAGAGGAGGTTTCACAGTGAGAGCCTGGCACTCTCCCTGCGCTCCCTCCGCCTTTCTGGGTCCTCCAGGGGCACGGCCATGGCCGTGCGCTGGGTCACTTACCAAGGTGGCCATGACGCGTCGGGTAGTGTTGAGCTTTGCGGAGCCAGGAGCGGCCAGGTCGGCATCGTAGGGGAGATTGGTGATGGTGAAGTTGATGGTGAAACGCTCGAGGGCTGCAGCTGTGGTTGGTGGCTGGCTGGGAGCTGCAAGAAGCACAGATGGGGAGTGACAAGGGGCACGAGCCAGGGGGTCAAGGCTCTGGGTGTTCGGGGACAGCGGTCTCCTGCCAGCCACCCCTCCTCCCTGGCCCTGCTGTCCATGCGGAAGGCTGCCAGGCTCCCCGCTTCTCCCAGGGAGCACGAGCCCTGGCCCCCAGCTGCCTCTGCCCAGGAGAAAGCCCCCGCGAGGCACTTCTTGCCGTCTGAGCTCAACCCGCCCGTGCCCTGTACTCACCAGGCAGGGCCGGCTGTTCGTTGTAACCTGGGAAAGGAGAGAGAGAGGGTGATGAGCTGGAGCTGGGGACGGGACGGGGCAGGGCTGGGCAAGGCTGCGCTGGGACAGCAGAGGAGGCAGAGAGAGGAGCATAGGTCACCGTTGACATAGAGGCTGTCCTTGTCCAGGCTGTAGGGGCCCAGCTGCGTGATGCCTCTGGTCTTGTTGCTGACTTCGTGGTAAAGGCCCACCCTGTCCAAGGGCGGGGCGGAGGGCTCCTTGCTGTAGGTGCAGACGGCGTCCACCCGCGTCTCGTCCCCTTCTCTTGCTGGCCTGGAAAACATATCGCCGTGCCTCAGCACCCCTCCTCTGCGCCCTCTCGCTGGAGAGCCAGGCCTAGGGGCTTGGGCAGCCGGCCCTGCGCGGGAATGCCCAACCCGGGCATGCGTGGTGGCCGGCCACCGCTCTCCTGCCTCCGCTGATGCCCTGGGGCTGTTGAGGAAGCACAGGGCCAGGCAGGACTTTGGAGCTGTCTTTGGGCTATGCCGTCAGCGCCGCGAGGCGAGAGGGCACGCAGAGAGGGAGAAGCTCCTAAGGCAGCAGGGCATGAGGGAGAAGGTCCTGCCTCCTTAGCCTAGGCGGCAAGAGAGCAGTTGCGTGACAGGCCCCCTGACCTGATCGTGGCAGTCGCAACGGGAGGCTCAGCGCGACCCATACCTGAAGGCTGTGGTTTCACATCCACGCAAAGCGGGGCCAATGCTGCTTCCCTTCAGAAGGCGGTCCAGCTGCCCAGGAGAGAGGAGGTTTCACAGTGAGAGCCTGGCACTCTCCCTGCGCTCCCTCCGCCTTTCTGGGTCCTCCAGGGGCACGGCCATGGCCGTGCGCTGGGTCGCTTACCAAGGTGGCCATGACGCGTCGGGTAGTGTTGAGCTTTGCGGAGCCAGGAGCGGCCAGGTCGGCATCGTAGGGGAGATTGGTGATGGTGAAGTTGATGGTGAAACGCTCGAGGGCTGCAGCTGTGGTTGGTGGCTGGCTGGGAGCTGCAAGAAGCACAGATGGGGAGTGACAAGGTGCACGAGCCAGGGGGTCAAGGCTCTGGGTGTTCGGGGACAGCGGTCTCCTGCCAGCCACCCCTCCTCCCTGGCCCTGCTGTCCATGCGGAAGGCTGCCAGGCTCCCCGCTTCTCCCAGGGAGCACGAGCCCTGGCCCCCAGCTGCCTCTGCCCAGGAGAAAGCCCCCGCGAGGCACTTCTTGCCGTCTGAGCTCAACCCGCCCGTGCCCTGTACTCACCAGGCAGGGCCGGCTGTTCGTTGTAACCTGGGAAAGGAGAGAGAGAGGGTGATGAGCTGGAGCTGGGGACGGGACGGGGCAGGGCTGGGCAAGGCTGCGCTGGGACAGCAGAGGAGGCAGAGAGAGGAGCATAGGTCACCGTTGACATAGAGGCTGTCCTTGTCCAGGCTGTAGGGGCCCAGCTGCGTGATGCCTCTGGTCTTGTTGCTGACTTCGTGGTAAAGGCCCACCCTGTCCAAGGGCGGGGCGGAGGGCTCCTTGCTGTAGGTGCAGACGGCGTCCACCCGCGTCTCGTCCCCTTCTCTCGCTGGCCTGGAAAACATATCGCCGTGCCTCAGCACCCCTCCTCTGCGCCCTCTCGCTGGAGAGCCAGGCCTAGGGGCTTGGGCAGCCGGCCCTGCGCGGGAATGCCCAACCCGGGCATGCGTGGTGGCCGGCCACCGCTCTCCTGCCTCCGCTGATGCCCTGGGGCTCTTGAGGAAGCACAGGGCCAGGCAGGACTTTGGAGCTGTCTTTGGGCTATGCCGTCAGCGCCGCGAGGCGAGAGGGCACGCAGAGAGGGAGAAGCTCCTAAGGCAGCAGGGCATGAGGGAGAAGGTCCTGCCTCCTTAGCCTAGGCGGCAAGAGAGCAGTTGCGTGACAGGCCCCCTGACCTGACCGTGGCACTCGCAACGGGAGGCTCAGCGCGACCCATACCTGAAGGCTGTGGTTTCACATCCACGCAAAGCGGGGCCAATGCTGCTTCCCTTCAGAAGGCGGTCCAGCTGCCCAGGAGAGAGGAGGTTTCACAGTGAGAGCCTGGCACTCTCCCTGCGCTCCCTCCGCCTTTCTGGGTCCTCCAGGGGCACGGCCATGGCCGTGCGCTGGGTCGCTTACCAAGGTGGCCATGACGCGTCGGGTAGTGTTGAGCTTTGCGGAGCCAGGAGCGGCCAGGTCGGCATCGTAGGGGAGATTGGTGATGGTGAAGTTGATGGTGAAACGCTCGAGGGCTGCAGCTGTGGTTGGTGGCTGGCTGGGAGCTGCAAGAAGCACAGATGGGGAGTGACAAGGGGCACGAGCCAGGGGGTCAAGGCTCTGGGTGTTCGGGGACAGCGGTCTCCTGCCAGCCACCCCTCCTCCCTGGCCCTGCTGTCCATGCGGAAGGCTGCCAGGCTCCCCGCTTCTCCCAGGGAGCACGAGCCCTGGCCCCCAGCTGCCTCTGCCCAGGAGAAAGCCCCCGCGAGGCACTTCTTGCCGTCTGAGCTCAACCCGCCCGTGCCCTGTACTCACCAGGCAGGGCCGGCTGTTCGTTGTAACCTGGGAAAGGAGAGAGAGAGGGTGATGAGCTGGAGCTGGGGACGGGACGGGGCAGGGCTGGGCAAGGCTGCGCTGGGACAGCAGAGGAGGCAGAGAGAGGAGCATAGGTCACCGTTGACATAGAGGCTGTCCTTGTCCAGGCTGTAGGGGCCCAGCTGCGTGATGCCTCTGGTCTTGTTGCTGACTTCGTGGTAAAGGCCCACCCTGTCCAAGGGCGGGGCGGAGGGCTCCTTGCTGTAGGTGCAGACGGCGTCCACCCGCGTCTCGTCCCCTTCTCTCGCTGGCCTGGAAAACATATCGCCGTGCCTCAGCACCCCTCCTCTGCGCCCTCTCGCTGGAGAGCCAGGCCTAGGGGCTTGGGCAGCCGGCCCTGCGCGGGAATGCCCAACCCGGGCATGCGTGGTGGCCGGCCACCGCTCTCCTGCCTCCGCTGATGCCCTGGGGCTCTTGAGGAAGCACAGGGCCAGGCAGGACTTTGGAGCTGTCTTTGGGCTATGCCGTCAGCGCCGCGAGGCGAGAGGGCACGCAGAGAGGGAGAAGCTCCTAAGGCAGCAGGGCATGAGGGAGAAGGTCCTGCCTCCTTAGCCTAGGCGGCAAGAGAGCAGTTGCGTGACAGGCCCCCTGACCTGACCGTGGCACTCGCAACGGGAGGCTCAGCGCGACCCATACCTGAAGGCTGTGGTTTCACATCCACGCAAAGCGGGGCCAATGCTGCTTCCCTTCAGAAGGCGGACCAGCTGCCCAGGAGAGAGGAGGTTTCACAGTGAGAGCCTGGCACTCTCCCTGCGCTCCCTCCGCCTTTCTGGGTCCTCCAGGGGCACGGCCATGGCCGTGCGCTGGGTCGCTTACCAAGGTGGCCATGACGCGTCGGGTAGTGTTGAGCTTTGCGGAGCCAGGAGCGGCCAGGTCGGCATCGTAGGGGAGATTGGTGATGGTGAAGTTGATGGTGAAACGCTCGAGGGCTGCAGCTGTGGTTGGTGGCTGGCTGGGAGCTGCAAGAAGCACAGATGGGGAGTGACAAGGGGCACGAGCCAGGGGGTCAAGGCTCTGGGTGTTCGGGGACAGCGGTCTCCTGCCAGCCACCCCTCCTCCCTGGCCCTGCTGTCCATGTGGAAGGCTGCCAGGCTCCCCGCTTCTCCCAGGGAGCACGAGCCCTGGCCCCCAGCTGCCTCTGCCCAAGAGAAAGCCCCCGCGAGGCACTTCTTGCCGTCTGAGCTCAACCCGCCCGTGCCGTGTACTCACCAGGCAGGGCCGGCTGTTCGTTGTAACCTGGGAAAGGAGAGAGAGAGGGTGATGAGCTGGAGCTGGGGACGGGACGGGGCAGGGCTGGGCAAGGCTGCGCTGGGACAGCAGAGGAGGCAGAGAGAGGAGCATAGGTCACCGTTGACATAGAGGCTGTCCTTGTCCAGGCTGTAGGGGCCCAGCTGCGTGATGCCTCTGGTCTTGTTGCTGACTTCATGGTAAAGGCCCACCCTGTCCAAGGGCGGGGCGGAGGGCTCCTTGCTGTAGGTGCAGACGGCGTCCACCCGCGTCTCGTCCCCTTCTCTCGCTGGCCTGGAAAACATATCGCCGTGCCTCAGCACCCCTCCTCTGCGCCCTCTCGCTGGAGAGCCAGGCCTAGGGGCTTGGGCAGCCGGCCCTGCGCGGGAATGCCCAACCCGGGCATGCGTGGTGGCCGGCCACCGCTCTCCTGCCTCCGCTGATGCCCTGGGGCTCTTGAGGAAGCACAGGGCCAGGCAGGACTTTGGAGCTGTCTTTGGGCTATGCCGTCAGCGCCGCGAGGCGAGAGGGCACGCAGAGAGGGAGAAGCTCCTAAGGCAGCAGGGCATGAGGGAGAAGGTCCTGCCTCCTTAGCCTAGGCGGCAAGAGAGCAGTTGCGTGACAGGCCCCCTGACCTGACCGTGGCACTCGCAACGGGAGGCTCAGCGCGACCCATACCTGAAGGCTGTGGTTTCACATCCACGCAAAGCGGGGCCAATGCTGCTTCCCTTCAGAAGGCGGTCCAGCTGCCCAGGAGAGAGGAGGTTTCACAGTGAGAGCCTGGCACTCTCCCTGCGCTCCCTCCGCCTTTCTGGGTCCTCCAGGGGCACGGCCATGGCCGTGCGCTGGGTCGCTTACCAAGGTGGCCATGACGCGTCGGGTAGTGTTGAGCTTTGCGGAGCCAGGAGCGGCCAGATCGGCATCGTAGGGGAGATTGGTGATGGTGAAGTTGATGGTGAAACGCTCGAGGGCTGCAGCTGTGGTTGGTGGCTGGCTGGGAGCTGCAAGAAGCACAGATGGGGAGTGACAAGGGGCACGAGCCAGGGGGTCAAGGCTCTGGGTGTTCGGGGACAGCGGTCTCCTGCCAGCCACCCCTCCTCCCTGGCCCTGCTGTCCATGCGGAAGGCTGCCAGGCTCCCCGCTTCTCCCAGGGAGCACGAGCCCTGGCCCCCAGCTGCCTCTGCCCAGGAGAAAGCCCCCGCGAGGCACTTCTTGCCGTCTGAGCTCAACCCGCCCGTGCCCTGTACTCACCAGGCAGGGCCGGCTGTTCGTTGTAACCTGGGAAAGGAGAGAGAGAGGGTGATGAGCTGGAGCTGGGGACGGGACGGGGCAGGGCTGGGCAAGGCTGCGCTGGGACAGCCGAGGAGGCAGAGAGAGGAGCATAGGTCACCGTTGACATAGAGGCTGTCCTTGTCCAGGCTGTAGGGGCCCAGCTGCGTGATGCCTCTGGTCTTGTTGCTGACTTCGTGGTAAAGGCCCACCCTGTCCAAGGGCGGGGCGGAGGGCTCCTTGCTGTAGGTGCAGACGGCGTCCACCCGCGTCTCGTCCCCTTCTCTCGCTGGCCTGGAAAACATATCGCCGTGCCTCAGCACCCCTCCTCTGCGCCCTCTCGCTGGAGAGCCAGGCCTAGGGGCTTGGGCAGCCGGCCCTGCGCGGGAATGCCCAACCCGGGCATGCGTGGTGGCCGGCCACCGCTCTCCTGCCTCCGCTGATGCCCTGGGGCTCTTGAGGAAGCACAGGGCCAGGCAGGACTTTGGAGCTGTCTTTGGGCTATGCCGTCAGCGCCGCGAGGCGAGAGGGCACGCAGAGAGGGAGAAGCTCCTAAGGCAGCAGGGCATGAGGGAGAAGGTCCTGCCTCCTTAGCCTAGGCGGCAAGAGAGCAGTTGCGTGACAGGCCCCCTGACCTGATCGTGGCACTCGCAACGGGAGGCTCAGCGCGACCCATACCTGAAGGCTGTGGTTTCACATCCACGCAAAGCGGGGCCAATGCTGCTTCCCTTCAGAAGGCGGTCCAGCTGCCCAGGAGAGAGGAGGTTTCACAGTGAGAGCCTGGCACTCTCCCTGCGCTCCCTCCGCCTTTCTGGGTCCTCCAGGGGCACGGCCATGGCCGTGCGCTGGGTCGCTTACCAAGGTGGCCATGACGCGTCGGGTAGTGTTGAGCTTTGCGGAGCCAGGAGCGGCCAGGTAGGCATCGTAGGGGAGATTGGTGATGGTGAAGTTGATGGTGAAACGCTCGAGGGCTGCAGCTGTGGTTGGTGGCTGGCTGGGAGCTGCAAGAAGCACAGATGGGGAGTGACAAGGTGCACGAGCCAGGGGGTCAAGGCTCTGGGTGTTCGGGGACAGCGGTCTCCTGCCAGCCACCCCTCCTCCCTGGCCCTGCTGTCCATGCGGAAGGCTGCCAGGCTCCCCGCTTCTCCCAGGGAGCACGAGCCCTGGCCCCCAGCTGCCTCTGCCCAGGAGAAAGCTCCCGCGAGGCACTTCTTGCCGTCTGAGCTCAACCCGCCCGTGCCCTGTACTCACCAGGCAGGGCCGGCTGTTCGTTGTAACCTGGGAAAGGAGAGAGAGAGGGTGATGAGCTGGAGCTGGGGACGGGACGGGGCAGGGCTGGGCAAGGCTGCGCTGGGACAGCCGAGGAGGCAGAGAGAGGAGCATAGGTCACCGTTGACATAGAGGCTGTCCTTGTCCAGGCTGTAGGGGCCCAGCTGCGTGATGCCTCTGGTCTTGTTGCTGACTTCGTGGTAAAGGCCCACCCTGTCCAAGGGCGGGGCGGAGGGCTTCTTGCTGTAGGTGCAGACGGCGTCCACCCGCGTCTCGTCCCCTTCTCTCGCTGGCCTGGAAAACATATCGCCGTGCCTCAGCACCCCTCCTCTGCGCCCTCTCGCTGGAGAGCCAGGCCTAGGGGCTTGGGCAGCCGGCCCTGCGCGGGAATGCCCAACCCGGGCATGCGTGGTGGCCGGCCACCGCTCTCCTGCCTCCGCTGATGCCCTGGGGCTGTTGAGGAAGCACAGGGCCAGGCAGGACTTTGGAGCTGTCTTTGGGCTATGCCGTCAGCGCCGCGAGGCGAGAGGGCACGCAGAGAGGGAGAAGCTCCTAAGGCAGCAGGGCATGAGGGAGAAGGTCCTGCCTCCTTAGCCTAGGCGGCAAGAGAGCAGTTGCGTGACAGGCCCCCTGACCTGACCGTGGCACTCGCAACGGGAGGCTCAGCGCGACCCATACCTGAAGGCTGTGGTTTCACATCCACGCAAAGCGGGGCCAATGCTGCTTCCCTTCAGAAGGCGGTCCAGCTGCCCAGGAGAGAGGAGGTTTCACAGTGAGAGCCTGGCACTCTCCCTGCGCTCCCTCCGCCTTTCTGGGTCCTCCAGGGGCACGCCATGGCCGTGCGCTGGGTCGCTTACCAAGGTGGCCATGACGCGTCGGGTAGTGTTGAGCTTTGCGAAGCCAGGAGCGGCCAGGTCGGCATCGTAGGGGAGATTGGTGATGGTGAAGTTGATGGTGAAACGCTCGAGGGCTGCAGCTGTGGTTGGTGGCTGGCTGGGAGCTGCAAGAAGCACAGATGGGGAGTGACAAGGGGCACGAGCCAGGGGGTCAAGGCTCTGGGTGTTCGGGGACAGCGGTCTCCTGCCAGCCACCCCTCCTCCCTGGCCCTGCTGTCCATGCGGAAGGCTGCCAGGCTCCCCGCTTCTCCCAGGGAGCACGAGCCCTGGCCCCCAGCTGCCTCTGCCCAGGAGAAAGCCCCCGCGAGGCACTTCTTGCCGTCTGAGCTCAACCCGCCCGTGCCCTGTACTCACCAGGCAGGGCCGGCTGTTCGTTGTAACCTGGGAAAGGAGAGAGAGAGGGTGATGAGCTGGAGCTGGGGACGGGACGGGGCAGGGCTGGGCAAGGCTGCGCTGGGACAGCAGAGGAGGCAGAGAGAGGAGCATAGGTCACCGTTGACATAGAGGCTGTCCTTGTCCAGGCTGTAGGGGCCCAGCTGCGTGATGCCTCTGGTCTTGTTGCTGACTTCGTGGTAAAGGCCCACCCTGTCCAAGGGCGGGGCGGAGGGCTCCTTGCTGTAGGTGCAGATGGCGTCCACCCGCGTCTCGTCCCCTTCTCTCGCTGGCCTGGAAAACATATCGCCGTGCCTCAGCACCCCTCCTCTGCGCCCTCTCGCTGGAGAGCCAGGCCTAGGGGCTTGGGCAGCCGGCCCTGCGCGGGAATGCCCAACCCGGGCATGCGTGGTGGCCGGCCACCGCTCTCCTGCCTCCGCTGATGCCCTGGGGCTCTTGAGGAAGCACAGGGCCAGGCAGGACTTTGGAGCTGTCTTTGGGCTATGCCGTCAGCGCCGCGAGGCGAGAGGGCACGCAGAGAGGGAGAAGCTCCTAAGGCAGCAGGGCATGAGGGAGAAGGTCCTGCCTCCTTAGCCTAGGCGGCAAGAGAGCAGTTGCGTGACAGGCCCCCTGACCTGACCGTGGCACTCGCAACGGGAGGCTCAGCGCGACCCATACCTGAAGGCTGTGGTTTCACATCCACGCAAAGCGGGGCCAATGCTGCTTCCCTTCAGAAGGCGGTCCAGCTGCCCAGGAGAGAGGAGGTTTCACAGTGAGAGCCTGGCACTCTCCCTGCGCTCCCTCCGCCTTTCTGGGTCCTCCAGGGGCACGGCCATGGCCGTGCGCTGGGTCGCTTACCAAGGTGGCCATGACGCGTCGGGTAGTGTTGAGCTTTGCGGAGCCAGGAGCGGCCAGGTCGGCATCGTAGGGGAGATTGGTGATGGTGAAGTTGATGGTGAAACGCTCGAGGGCTGCAGCTGTGGTTGGTGGCTGGCTGGGAGCTGCAAGAAGCACAGATGGGGAGTGACAAGGGGCACGAGCCAGGGGGTCAAGGCTCTGGGTGTTCGGGGACAGCGGTCTCCTGCCAGCCACCCCTCCTCCCTGGCCCTGCTGTCCATGCGGAAGGCTGCCAGGCTCCCCGCTTCTCCCAGGGAGCACGAGCCCTGGCCCCCAGCTGCCTCTGCCCAGGAGAAAGCCCCCGCGAGGCACTTCTTGCCGTCTGAGCTCAACCCGCCCGTGCCCTGTACTCACCAGGCAGGGCCGGCTGTTCGTTGTAACCTGGGAAAGGAGAGAGAGAGGGTGATGAGCTGGAGCTGGGGACGGGACGGGGCAGGGCTGGGCAAGGCTGCGCTGGGACAGCAGAGGAGGCAGAGAGAGGAGCATAGGTCACCGTTGACATAGAGGCTGTCCTTGTCCAGGCTGTAGGGGCCCAGCTGCGTGATGCCTCTGGTCTTGTTGCTGACTTCGTGGTAAAGGCCCACCCTGTCCAAGGGCGGGGCGGAGGGCTCCTTGCTGTAGGTGCAGACGGCGTCCACCCGCGTCTCGTCCCCTTCTCTCGCTGGCCTGGAAAACATATCGCCGTGCCTCAGCACCCCTCCTCTGCGCCCTCTCGCTGGAGAGCCAGGCCTAGGGGCTTGGGCAGCCGGCCCTGCGCGGGAATGCCCAACCCGGGCATGCGTGGTGGCCGGCCACCGCTCTCCTGCCTCCGCTGATGCCCTGGGGCTCTTGAGGAAGCACAGGGCCAGGCAGGACTTTGGAGCTGTCTTTGGGCTATGCCGTCAGCGCCGCGAGGCGAGAGGGCACGCAGAGAGGGAGAAGCTCCTAAGGCAGCAGGGCATGAGGGAGAAGGTCCTGCCTCCTTAGCCTAGGCGGCAAGAGAGCAGTTGCGTGACAGGCCCCCTGACCTGATCGTGGCACTCGCAACGGGAGGCTCAGCGCGACCCATACCTGAAGGCTGTGGTTTCACATCCACGCAAAGCGGGGCCAATGCTGCTTCCCTTCAGAAGGCGGACCAGCTGCCCAGGAGAGAGGAGGTTTCACAGTGAGAGCCTGGCACTCTCCCTGCGCTCCATCCGCCTTTCTGGGTCCTCCAGGGGCACGGCCATGGCCATGCGCTGGGTCGCTTACCAAGGTGGCCATGACGCGTCGGGTAGTGTTGAGCTTTGCGGAGCCAGGAGCGGCCAGGTAGGCATCGTAGGGGAGATTGGTGATGGTGAAGTTGATGGTGAAACGCTCGAGGGCTGCAGCTGTGGTTGGTGGCTGGCTGGGAGCTGCAAGAAGCACAGATGGGGAGTGACAAGGTGCACGAGCCAGGGGGTCAAGGCTCTGGGTGTTCGGGGACAGCGGTCTCCTGCCAGCCACCCCTCCTCCCTGGCCCTGCTGTCCATGCGGAAGGCTGCCAGGCTCCCCGCTTCTCCCAGGGAGCACGAGCCCTGGCCCCCAGCTGCCTCTGCCCAGGAGAAAGCTCCCGCGAGGCACTTCTTGCCGTCTGAGCTCAACCCGCCCGTGCCCTGTACTCACCAGGCAGGGCCGGCTGTTCGTTGTAACCTGGGAAAGGAGAGAGAGAGGGTGATGAGCTGGAGCTGGGGACGGGACGGGGCAGGGCTGGGCAAGGCTGCGCTGGGACAGCCGAGGAGGCAGAGAGAGGAGCATAGGTCACCATTGACATAGAGGCTGTCCTTGTCCAGGCTGTAGGGGCCCAGCTGCGTGATGCCTCTGGTCTTGTTGCTGACTTCGTGGTAAAGGCCCACCCTGTCCAAGGGCGGGGCGGAGGGCTTCTTGCTGTAGGTGCAGACGGCGTCCACCCGCGTCTCGTCCCCTTCTCTCGCTGGCCTGGAAAACATATCGCCGTGCCTCAGCACCCCTCCTCTGCGCCCTCTCGCTGGAGAGCCAGGCCTAGGGGCTTGGGCAGCCGGCCCTGCGCGGGAATGCCCAACCCGGGCATGCGTGGTGGCCGGCCACCGCTCTCCTGCCTCCGCTGATGCCCTGGGGCTGTTGAGGAAGCACAGGGCCAGGCAGGACTTTGGAGCTGTCTTTGGGCTATGCCGTCAGCGCCGCGAGGCGAGAGGGCACGCAGAGAGGGAGAAGCTCCTAAGGCAGCAGGGCATGAGGGAGAAGGTCCTGCCTCCTTAGCCTAGGCGGCAAGAGAGCAGTTGCGTGACAGGCCCCCTGACCTGACCGTGGCACTCGCAACGGGAGGCTCAGCGCGACCCATACCTGAAGGCTGTGGTTTCACATCCACGCAAAGCGGGGCCAATGCTGCTTCCCTTCAGAAGGCGGTCCAGCTGCCCAGGAGAGAGGAGGTTTCACAGTGAGAGCCTGGCACTCTCCCTGCGCTCCCTCCGCCTTTCTGGGTCCTCCAGGGGCACGCCATGGCCGTGCGCTGGGTCGCTTACCAAGGTGGCCATGACGCGTCGGGTAGTGTTGAGCTTTGCGGAGCCAGGAGCGGCCAGGTCGGCATCGTAGGGGAGATTGGTGATGGTGAAGTTGATGGTGAAACGCTCGAGGGCTGCAGCTGTGGTTGGTGGCTGGCTGGGAGCTGCAAGAAGCACAGATGGGGAGTGACAAGGTGCACGAGCCAGGGGGTCAAGGCTCTGGGTGTTCGGGGACAGCGGTCTCCTGCCAGCCACCCCTCCTCCCTGGCCCTGCTGTCCATGCGGAAGGCTGCCAGGCTCCCCGCTTCTCCCAGGGAGCACGAGCCCTGGCCCCCAGCTGCCTCTGCCCAGGAGAAAGCCCCCGCGAGGCACTTCTTGCCGTCTGAGCTCAACCCGCCCGTGCCCTGTACTCACCAGGCAGGGCCGGCTGTTCGTTGTAACCTGGGAAAGGAGAGAGAGAGGGTGATGAGCTGGAGCTGGGGACGGGACGGGGCAGGGCTGGGCAAGGCTGCGCTGGGACAGCAGAGGAGGCAGAGAGAGGAGCATAGGTCACCGTTGACATAGAGGCTGTCCTTGTCCAGGCTGTAGGGGCCCAGCTGCGTGATGCCTCTGGTCTTGTTGCTGACTTCGTGGTAAAGGCCCACCCTGTCCAAGGGCGGGGCGGAGGGCTCCTTGCTGTAGGTGCAGATGGCGTCCACCCGCGTCTCGTCCCCTTCTCTCGCTGGCCTGGAAAACATATCGCCGTGCCTCAGCACCCCTCCTCTGCGCCCTCTCGCTGGAGAGCCAGGCCTAGGGGCTTGGGCAGCCGGCCCTGCGCGGGAATGCCCAACCCGGGCATGCGTGGTGGCCGGCCACCGCTCTCCTGCCTCCGCTGATGCCCTGGGGCTCTTGAGGAAGCACAGGGCCAGGCAGGACTTTGGAGCTGTCTTTGGGCTATGCCGTCAGCGCCGCGAGGCGAGAGGGCACGCAGAGAGGGAGAAGCTCCTAAGGCAGCAGGGCATGAGGGAGAAGGTCCTGCCTCCTTAGCCTAGGCGGCAAGAGAGCAGTTGCGTGACAGGCCCCCTGACCTGACCGTGGCACTCGCAACGGGAGGCTCAGCGCGACCCATACCTGAAGGCTGTGGTTTCACATCCACGCAAAGCGGGGCCAATGCTGCTTCCCTTCAGAAGGCGGTCCAGCTGCCCAGGAGAGAGGAGGTTTCACAGTGAGAGCCTGGCACTCTCCCTGCGCTCCCTCCGCCTTTCTGGGTCCTCCAGGGGCACGCCATGGCCGTGCGCTGGGTCGCTTACCAAGGTGGCCATGACGCGTCGGGTAGTGTTGAGCTTTGCGGAGCCAGGAGCGGCCAGGTCGGCATCGTAGGGGAGATTGGTGATGGTGAAGTTGATGGTGAAACGCTCGAGGGCTGCAGCTGTGGTTGGTGGCTGGCTGGGAGCTGCAAGAAGCACAGATGGGGAGTGATAATATTCTCAAGAGCTGACGTCTTTTTTTTTAGCTTCTGACTTGGTCTATCTACCTGTATTTGATAACTATCTTTTTGTCACAATTTTGTCACAATTTTATGGATTTTTTTTTCTTATATCTTTATTACTTTTTTAAAGTGATGCTATATATATATACAGTTACTTAGCAAGAATCATATATTTCTTTAACTTTAGTCTTCTATTATTTTTATTAATGCTCTATATATTTCTATTCCCGTTACATCATTGACCTTGTTAGAAAACACAGAATTTGAAAAAGAGGACACATAACTAGCTGAATCTTGTCATGTGTTGAAATCGTCACAATATTTTGTATTGAATATATTAAGGAACAAAAGAAGCTGTAATGCAGTAATTTATACTTAGAGCTAGTAACAGAATATACTGTTAAAAAAAAAAAAGTTGATTTTTTTTTGCTAACGGCAATTACCATCATATAACCTACACTATTTTCGAATGATGCAAAAGGTAAGTAGAGAAGTATTTTGACAATACACTGTATTTTTAATATCAGACCAGTAATGAGAGATGTTGGTCTTGTACCTGGAACGCTGGTGGTGAGAAGAGCAGCAGTGGATGTTGCAGCTGGGCTGGAAGTGAAGGCACTGGTGGTTGCAGCAGCTGGGCTGGAGGTTTCTGCTCTGGTGGAGAGCAGCGTGGAGGTTGTCTGAAGAGAAGATGTTTGTGGTGGAGTGGAAGATGATTCAAGTGTGGTCTCAGCAGTAGACGTGGACTGGGCAGCCATGCTGGAGGCTTCCACTGTGGTGGAGGTGAGCACCGTGGTGGCCTCCAGGGTTGACGTGCCTGTACCAGTAGCAGTGGAATTTGTCACCGCAGTAGAGGTGGGTGTAGCTGATGACCGTCTAGGGGACGTGTTCTCCAGAGCTGTAGTCAGGGTCCCAGCCGAGGTGGTGGCAGCAGCTGTGCTTGTCCCAGGAGCAGAGGAGGATGTTTCTGCAGGGACTGTGGTGGGAGAGGCTGTTGTCTCCTTTGCCGTGGAGGTGACAAGAGCAGCAGTGGATGTTGCAGCTGGGCTGGAAGTGAAGGCACTGGTGGTTGCAGCAGCTGGGCTGGAGGTTTCTGCTCTGGTGGAGAGCAGCGTGGAGGTTGTTTGAAGAGCCAATGTTTCTGCTGGAGTGGAAGATGATGCAAGTGTGGTCTCAGCAGCAACTGTAGATTGGGCAGCCATGCTGGAGGCTTCCACTGTGGTGGAGGTGAGCTCCGTGGTGGCCTCCAGGGTTGATGTGCCTGTACCCAGAGCAGTGGAAGTTGTCACCAGAGTAGAGGTGGGTGTAGCTGATGACCGTCTAGGGGACGTGTTCTCCAGAGCTGTAGTCGGGGTCCCAGCCGAGGTGGTGGCAGCAGCTGTGCTTGTCCCAGGAGCAGAGGAGGATGTTTCTGCAAGGACTGTGGTGGGAGAGGCTGTTGTCTCCTTTGCCGTGGAGGTGACAAGAGCAGCAGTGGATGTTGCAGCTGGGCTGGAAGTGAAGGCACTGGTGGTTGCAGCAGCTGGGCTGGACGTTTCTGCTCTGGTGGAGAGCAGTGTGGAGGTTGTCTGAAGAGAAGATGTTTGTGCTGGAGTGGAAGATGATGCAAGTGTGGTCTCAGTAGGAGACGTGGATTGGGCAGCCGTGCTGGAGGCTTCCACTGTGGTGGAGCTGAGCACCGTGGTGGCCTCCAGGGTTGACGTGCCTGTACCCGGAGCAGTGGAAGTTGTCACCAGAGTAGAGGTGGGTGTAGCTGATGACCGTCTAGGGGACGTGTTCTCCAGAGCTGTAGTCAGGGTCCCAGCTGAGGTGGTGGCAGCAGCTGTGCTTGTCCCAGGAGCAGAGGAGGATTTTTCTGCAGGGACTGTGGTGGGACAGGCTGTTGTCTCCTTTGCCGTGGAGGTGACAAGAGCAGCAGTGGATGTTGCAGCTGGGCTGGACGTGAAGGCACTGGTGGTTGCAGCAGCTGGGCTGGAGGTTTCTGCTCTGGTGGAGAGCAGTGTGGAGGTGGTCTGAAGAGAAGATGTTTGTGCTGGAGTGGAAGATGATGCAAGTGTGGTATGAGCAGGAGCCGTGGACTGGGCAGCCGTGCTGGAGGCTTCCATTGTGGTGGACGTGAGCACCGTGGTGGCCTCAACAGTTGACGTCCCTGTACCAGTAGCTGACGAGGTAGTCTTCAGAGTAGACGCCGGTGTAGCAGTGGTCAGAGTTTGGGACATGTTCTGCGGAGCATTACTGCGAGTAAAATCGAATCTGTTGGGAGGAGGTGGGCTTCTTGGAGGAGCAGAGGAGGATGTTTCTGCAAGGATTGTTGTGGGAGAGGCTGTTGTCTCCTTTGCCATGGAGGTGACCAAAATACCAGTGGATGTTGCAGCTGGGCTGGAAGTGAAGGCACTGGTGGTTGCAGCAGCTGGGCTGGAGGTTTCTGCTCTGGTGGAGAGCAGTGTGGAGGTGGTCTGAAGAGAAGATGTTTGTGCTGGAGTGGAAGATGATGCAAGTGTGGTCTCAGCAGGAGCCGTGGACTGGGCAGCCGTGCTGGAGGCTTCCACTGTGGTGGAGCTGAGCACCGTGGTGGCCTCAACAGTTGACGTCCCTGTACCAGTAGCTGACGAGATTGTCATCAGAGCAGAGGCCGGTGTAGCAGTGGTCAGAGTTTGGGACATGTTCTGCGGAGCATTAATGCGAGTAAAATCGAATATGTTGGGAGGAGGTGGGCTTCTTGGAGGAGCAGAGGAGGATGTTTCTGCAAGGACTGTTGTGGGAGAGGCTGTTGTCTCCTTTGCCGTGGAGGTGTCCAAAATACCAGTGGATGTTGCAGCCGGGCTGGAAGTGAAGGCACTGGTGGTTGCAGCAGCTGGGCTGGAGGTTTCTGCTCTGGTGGAGAGCAGTGTGGAGGTTGTCTGAAGAGAAGATGTTTGTGCTGGAGTGGAAGATGATGCAAGTGTGGTCTCAGCAGGAGCCGTGGACTGGGCAGCCGTCCTGGAGGCTTCCACTGTGGTGGAGGTGAGCTCCGTGGTGGCCTCCAGGGTTGACGTGCCTATACCCGGAGCAGTGGAAGTTGTCACCAGAGTGGAGGTGGGTGTAGCTGATGACCGTCTAGGGGACGTGTTCTCCAGAGCTGTAGTCAGGGTCCCAGCCGAGGTGGTGGCAGCAGCTGTGCTTGTCCCAGGAGCAGAGGAGGATGTTTCTGCAAGGACTGTGGTGGGAGAGGCTGTTGTCTCCTTTGCCGTGGAGGTGACAAGAGCAGCAGTGGATGTTGCAGCTGGGCTGGAAGTGAAGGCACTGGTGGTTGCAGCAGCTGGGCTGGAGGTTTCTGCTCTGGTGGAGAGCAGCGTGGAGGTTGTTTCAAGAGCCAATGTTTCTGCTGGAGTGGAAGATGATGCAAGTGTGGTCTCAGTCGGAGACGTGGATTGGGCAGCCGTGCTGGAGGCTTCCACTGTGGTGGAGGTGAGCTCCGTGGTGGCCTCCAGGGTTGACGTGCCTGTACCCGGAGCAGTGGAAGTTGTCACCAGAGTAGAGGTGGGTGTAGCTGATGACCGTCTAGGGGACGTGTTCTCCAGAGCTGTAGTCAGGGTCCCAGCCGAGGTGGTGGCAGCAGCTGTGCTTGTCCCAGGAGCAGAGGAGGATGTTTCTGCTAGGACTGTGGTGGGAGAGGCTGTTGTCTCCTTTGCCGTGGAGGTGACAAGAGCAGCAGTGGATGTTGCAGCTGGGCTGGAAGTGAAGGCACTGGTGGTTGCAGCAGCTGGGCTGGAGGTTTCTGCTCTGGTGGAGAGCAGTGTGGAGGTGGTCTGAAGAGAAGATGTTTGTGCTGGAGTGGAAGATGATGCAAGTGTGGTCTCAGCAGCAGCTGTAGACTGCTCAGCCGTGCTGGAGGCTTCCACTGTGGTGGAGGTGAGCACCGTGGTGGCCTCCAGGGTTGACGTGCCTGTACCCGGAGCAGTGGAAGTTGTCACCAGAGTGGAGGTGGGTGTAGCTGATGACCGTCTAGGGGACGTGTTCTCCAGAGCTGTAGTCAGGGTCCCAGCCGAGGTGGTGGCAGCAGCTGTGCTTGTCCCAGGAGCAGAGGAGGATGTTTCTGCAGGGACTGTGGTGGGAGAGGCTGTTGTCTCCTTTGCCGTGGAGGTGACAAGAGCAGCAGTGGATGTTGCAGCTGGGCTGGAAGTGAAGGCACTGGTGGTTGCAGCAGCTGGGCTGGAGGTTTCTGCTCTGGTGGAGAGCAGTGTGGAGGTTGTCTGAAGAGAAGATATTTGTGCTGGAGTGGAAGATGATGCAAGTGTGGTCTCAGCAGGAGCCGTGGACTGGGCAGCCGTGCTGGAGGCTTCCATTGTGGTGGACGTGAGCACCGTGGTGGCCTCAACAGTTGATGTCCCTGTACCAGTAGCTGACGAGGTTGTCTTCAGAGTAGAGGCCGGTGTAGCAGTGGTCAGAGTTTGGGACATGTTCTGCGGAGCATTACTGCGAGTAAAATCGAATCTGTTGGGAGGAGGTGGGCTTCTTGGAGGAGCAGAGGAGGATGTTTCTGCTAGGACTGTGGTGGGAGAGGCTGTTGTCTCCTTTGCCGTGGAGGTGACAAGAGCAGCAGTGGATGTTGCAGCTGGGCTGGAAGTGAAGGCACTGGTGGTTGCAGCAGCTGGGCTGGAGGTTTCTGCTCTGGTGGAGAGCAGTGTGGAGGTTGTCTGAAGAGCCGATGTTTGTGCTGGAGTGGAAGATGATGCAAGTGTGGTCTCAGCAGGAGACGTGGACTGCTCAGCCGTGCTGGAGGCTTCTACTGTGGTGGAGGTGAGCACCGTGGTGGCCTCCAGGGTTGACGTGCCTGTACCCGTAGCAGTGGATGTTGTCAGCAGAGTGGAGGTGGGTGTAGCTGATGACCGTCTAGGGGACGTGTTCTCCAGAGCTGTAGTCAGGGTCCCAGCCGAGGTGGTGGCAGCAGCTGTGCTTGTCCCAGGAGCAGAGGAGGATGTTTCTGCTAGGACTGTGGTGGGAGAGGCTGTTGTCTCTTTTGCCGTGGAGGTGACAAGAGCAGCAGTGGATGTTGCAGCTGGGCTGGAAGTGAAGGCACTGGTGGTTGCAACAGCTGGGCTGGAGGTTTCTGCTCTGGTGGAGAGCAGTGTGGAGGTTGTCTGAAGAGCCGATGTTTGTGGTGGAGTGGAAGATGATTCAAGTGTGGTCTCAGCAGGAGACGTGGACTGGGCAGCCATGCTGGAGGCTTCCACTGTGGTAGAGGTGAGCACCGTGGTGGCCTCCAGGGTTGATGTGCCTGTACCCGGAGCAGTGGAAGTTGTCACCAGAGTAGAGGTGGGTGTAGCTGATGACCGTATTATGGAAGTGTTCTCCAGAGCTGTAGTCAGGGTCCCAGCCGAGGTGGTGGCAGCAGCTGTGCTTGTCCCAGGAGCAGAGGAGGATGTTTCCGTAAGGACTGTGGTGGGAGAGGCTGTTGTCTCTTTTGCCATGGAGGTCACAAGAGCAGCAGTGGATGTTGCAGCTGGGCTGGAAGTGAAGGCACTGGTGGTTGCAGCAGCTGGGCTGGAGGTTTCTGCTCTGGTGGAGAGCAGTGTGGAGGTTGTCTGAAGAGAAGATGTTTGTGCTGGAGTGGAAGATGATGCAAGTGTGGTCTCAGCAGGAGCCGTGGACTGGGCAGCCGTGCTGGAGGCTTCCACTGTGGTGGAGGTGAGCACCGTGGTGGCCTCAACAGTTGACGTCCCTGTACCAGTAGCTGACGAGATTGTCATCAGAGCAGAGGCCGGTGTAGCAGTGGTCAGAGTTTGGGACATGTTCTGCGGAGCATTAATGCGAGTAAAATCGAATATGTTGGGAGGAGGTGGGCTTCTTGGAGGAGCAGAGGAGGATGTTTCTGCAAGGACTGTTGTGGGAGAGGCTGTTGTCTCCTTTGCCGTGGAGGTGTCCAAAATACCAGTGGATGTTGCAGCCGGGCTGGAAGTGAAGGCACTGGTGGTTGCAGCAGCTGCGCTGGAGGTTTCTGCTCTGGTGGAGAGCAGTGTGGAGGTTGTCTGAAGAGAAGATGTTTGTGCTGGAGTGGAAGATGATGCAAGTGTGGTCTGAGCAGGAGACGTGGACTGGGCAGCCGTGCTGGAGGCTTCCACGGTGGTGGAGGTGAGCTCCGTGGTGGCCTCCAGGGTTGACGTGCCTATACCCGGAGCAGTGGAAGTTGTCACCAGAGTGGAGGTGGGTGTAGCTGATGACCGTCTAGGGGACGTGTTCTCCAGAGCTGTAGTCAGGGTCCCAGCCGAGGTGGTGGCAGCAGCTGTGCTTGTCCCAGGAGCAGAGGAGGATGTTTCTGCAAGGACTGTGGTGGGAGAGGCTGTTGTCTCCTTTGCCGTGGAGGTGACAAGAGCAGCAGTGGATGTTGCAGCTGGGCTGGAAGTGAAGGCACTGGTGGTTGCAGCAGCTGGGCTGGAGGTTTCTGCTCTGGTGGAGAGCAGTGTGGAGGTGGTCTGAAGAGAAGATGTTTGTGCTGGAGTGGAAGATGATGCAAGTGTGGTCTCAGCAGCAGCTGTAGACTGCTCAGCCGTGCTGGAGGCTTCCACTGTGGTGGAGGTGAGCACCGTGGTGGCCTCCAGGGTTGACGTGCCTGTACCCGGAGCAGTGGAAGTTGTCACCAGAGTAGTGGTGGGTGTAGCTGATGACCGTCTAGGGGACGTGTTCTCCAGAGCTTTAGTCAGGGTCCCAGCGTAGGTGGTGGCAGCAGCTGTGCTTGTCCCAGGAGCAGAGGAGGATGTTTCTGCAGGGACTGTGGTGGGAGAGGCTGTTGTTTCCTTTGCCATGGAGGTGACCAAAATACCAGTGGATATTGCAGCCGGGCTGGAAGTGAAGGCACTGGTGGTTGCAGCAGCTGCGCTGGAGGTTTCTGCTCTGGTGGAGAGCAGTGTGGAGGTGGTCTGAAGAGAAGATGTTTGTGCTGGAGTGGAAGATGATGCAAGTGTGGTCTGAGCAGGAGCCGTGGACTGGGCAGCCGTGCTGGAGGCTTCTACTGTGGTGGAGGTGAGCTCCGTGGTTGCCTCCAGGGTTGACGTGCCTGTACCCGGAGCAGTGGAAGTTGTCAGCAGAGTGGAGGTGGGTGTAGCTGATGACCGTCTAGGGGACGTGTTCTCCAGAGCTGTAGTCAGGGTCCCAGCCGAGGTGGTGGCAGCAGCTGTGCTTGTCCCAGGAGCAGAGGAGGATGTTTCTGCTAGGAATGTGGTGGGAGAGGCTGTTGTCTCCTTTGCCGTGGAGGTGACAAGAGCAGCAGTGGATGTTGCAGCTGGGCTGGAAGTGAAGGCACTGGTGGTTGCAGCAGCTGGGCTGGACGTTTCTGCTCTGGTGGAGAGGAGCGTGGAGGTTGTTTGAAGAGCCAATGTTTCTGCTGGAGTGGAAGATGATGCAAGTGTGGTCTCAGCAGCAACTGTAGACTGGGCAGCCATGCTGGAGGCTTCCACTGTGGTGGAGGTGAGCACCGTGGTGGCCTCCAGGGTTGACGTGCCTGTACTGGGAGCAGTGGAAGTTGTCACCAGAGTGGAGGTGGGTGTAGCTGATGACCGTATTATGGAAGTGTTCTCCAGAGCTGTAGTCAGGGTCCCAGCCGAGGTGGTGGCAGCAGCTGTGCTTGTCCCAGGAGCAGAGGAGGATGTTTCTGCAGGGACTGTGGTGGGAGAGGCTGTTGTCTCCTTTACCGTGGAGGTGACAAGAGCAGCAGTGGATGTTGCAGCTGGGCTGGAAGTGAAGGCACTGGTGGTTGCAGCAGCTGGGCTGGAGATTTCTGCTCTTGTGGAGAGCAGCGTGGAGGTGGTCTGAAGAGAAGATGTTTGTGCTGGAGTGGAAGATGATGCAAGTGTGGTCTGAGCAGGAGCCGTGGACTGGGCAGTCGTGCTGGAGGCTTCTACTGTGGTGGAGGTGAGCACCGTGGTTGCCTCCAGGGTTGACGTGCCTGTACCCGGAGCAGTGGAAGTTGTCACCAGAGTGGAGGTGGGTGTAGCTGATGACCGTCTAGGGGACGTGTTCTCCAGAGCTGTAGTCAGGGTCCCAGCCGAGGTGGTGGCAGCAGCTGTGCTTGTCCCAGGAGCAGAGGAGGATGTTTCTGCAGGGACTGTGGTGGGAGAGGCTGTTGTCTCTTTTGCCGTGGAGGTGACAAGAGCAGCAGTGGATGTTGCAGCTGGGCTGGAAGTGAAGGCACTGGTGGTTGCAGCAGCTGGGCTGGAGGTTTCTGCTCCGGTGGAGAGCAGTGTGGAGGTGGTCTGAAGAGAAGATGTTTGTGCTGGAGTGGAAGATGATGCAAGTGTGGTCTCAGCAGCAACTGTAGACTGGGCAGCCATGCTGGAGGCTTCCACTGTGGTGGAGGTGAGCACCGTGGTGGCCTCCAGGGTTGACGTGCCTGTACCCGGAGCAGTGGAAGTTGTCACCAGAGTAGAGGTGGGTGTAGCTGATGACCGTCTAGGCGACGTGTTCTCCAGAGCTGTAGTCAGGGTCCCAGCCGAGGAGGTGGCAGCAGCTGTGCTTGTCCCAGGAGCAGAGGAGGATGTTTCTGCAGGGACTGTGGTGGGAGAGGCTGTTGTCTCTTTTGCCGTGGAGGTGACAAGAGCAGCAGTGGATGTTGCAGCTGGGCTGGAAGTGAAGGCACTGGTGGTTTCAGCAGCTGGGCTGGACGTTTCTGCTCCGGTGGAGAGCAGTGTGGAGGTTGTCTGAAGAGAAGATGTTTGTGCTGGAGTGGAAGATGATGCAAGTGTGGTCTCAGCAGGAGACGTGGACTGCGCAGCCGTGCTGGAGGCTTCCACTGTGGTGGAGGTGAGCACCGTGGTGGCCTCCATGGCTGACGTGCCTGTACCCGGAGCAGTGGAAGTTGTCACCAGAGTAGAGGTGGGTGTAGCTGATGACCGTCTAGGGGACGTGTTCTCCAGAGCTGTAGTCAGGGTCCCAGCCGAGGTGGTGGCAGCAGCTGTGCTTGTCCCAGGAGCAGAGGAGGATGTTTCTGCTAGGACTGTGGTGGGAGAGGCTGTTGTCTCCTTTGCCGTGGAGGTGACAAGAGCAGCAGTGGATGTTGCAGCTGGGCTGGAAGTGAAGGCACTGGTGGTTGCAGCAGCTGGGCTGGAGGTTTCTGCTCTGGTGGGGAGCAGTGTGGAGGTGGTCTGAAGAGAAGATGTGTGTGCTGGAGTGGAAGATGATGCAAGTGTGGTCTCAGCAGGAGACGTGGACTGGGGAGCCGTGCTGGAGGCTTCCACTGTGGTGGAGGTGAGCTCCATGGTGGCCTCCAGGGTTGACGTGCCTGTACCCGGAGCAGTGGAAGTTGTCACCAGAGTAGAGGTGGGTGTAGCTGATGACCGTCTAGGGGACGTGTTCTCCAGAGCTGTAGTCAGGGTCCCAGCCGAGGTGGTGGCAGCAGCTGTGCTTGTCCCAGGAGCAGAGGAGGATGTTTCTGCAGGGACTGTGGTGGGAGAGGCTGTTGTCTCCTTTGCCGTGGAGGTGACAAGAGCAGCAGTGGATGTTGCAGCTGGGCTGGAAGTGAAGGCACTGGTGGTTGCAGCAGCTGGGCTGGAGATTTCTGCTCTTGTGGAGAGCAGCGTGGAGGTGGTCTGAAGAGAAGATGTTTGTGCTGGAGTGGAAGATGATGCAAGTGTGGTCTCAGCAGGAGACGTGGATTGGGAAGCCGTGCTGGAGGCTTCCACTGTGGTGGAGGTGAGCTCCGTGGTGGCCTCCAGGGTTGACGTGCCTGTACCCGGAGCAGTGGAAGTTGTCACCAGAGTGGAGGTGGGTGTAGCTGATGACCGTATTATGGAAGTGTTCTCCAGAGCTGTAGTCAGGGTCCCAGCCGAGGTGGTGGCAGCAGCTGTGCTTGTCCCAGGAGCAGAGGAGGATGTTTCTGCAGGGACTGTGGTGGGAGAGGCTGTTGTCTCCTTTGCCGTGGAGGTGACAAGAGCAGCAGTGGATGTTGCAGCTGGGCTGGAAGTGAAGGCACTGGTGGTTGCAGCAGCTGGGCTGGACGTTTCTGCTCTGGTGGAGAGCAGTGTGGAGGTGGTCTGAAGAGAAGATGTTTGTGCTGGAGTGGAAGATGATGCAAGTGTGGTCTGAGCAGGAGACGTGGACTGGGCAGCCGTGCTGGAGGCTTCCACTGTGGTGGAGGTGAGCACCGTGGTGGCCTCCATGGTTGACGTGCCTGTACCCGGAGCAGTGGAAGTTGTCACCAGAGTAGAGGTGGGTGTAGCTGATGACCGTCTAGGGGACGTGTTCTCCAGAGCTGTAGTCAGGGTCCCAGCCGAGGTGGTGGCAGCAGCTGTGCTTGTCCCAGGAGCAGAGGAGGATGTTTCTGCAGGGACTGTGGTGGGAGAGGCTGTTGTCTCCTTTGCCGTGGAGGTGACAAGAGCAGCAGTGGATGTTGCAGCTGGGCTGGAAGTGAAGGCACTGGTGGTTGCAGCAGCTGGGCTGGAGGTTTCTGCTCTGGTGGAGAGCAGTGTGGAGGTGGTCTGAAGAGAAGATGTTTGTGCTGGAGTGGAAGATGATGCAAGTGTGGTCTCAGCAGGAGACGTGGACTGGGCAGCCGTGCTGGAGGCTTCCACGGTGGTGGAGGTGAGCACCGTGGTGGCCTCCATGGTTGACGTGCCTGTACCCGGAGCAGTGGAAGTTGTCACCAGAGTAGAGGTGGGTGTAGCTGATGACCGTATTATGGAAGTGTTATCCAGAGCTGTAGTCAGGGTCCCAGCCGAGGTGGTGGCAGCAGCTGTGCTTGTCCCAGGAGCAGAGGAGGATGTTTCTGCTAGGACTGTGGTGGGAGAGGCTGTTGTCTCCTTTGCCGTGGAGGTGACAAGAGCAGCAGTGGATGTTGCAGCTGGGCTGGAAGTGAAGGCACTGGTGGTTGCAGCAGCTGCGCTGGAGGTTTCTGCTCTGGTGGGGAGCAGTGTGGAGGTGGTCTGAAGAGAAGATGTGTGTGCTGGAGTGGAAGATGATGCAAGTGTTGTCTGAGCAGGAGACGTGGACTGGGGAGCCGTGCTGGAGGCTTCCACTGTGGTGGAGGTGAGCTCCATGGTGGCCTCCAGGGTTGACGTGCCTGTACCCGGAGCAGTGGAAGTTGTCACCAGAGTAGAGGTGGGTGTAGCTGATGACCGTCTAGGGGACGTGTTCTCCAGAGCTGTAGTCAGGGTCCCAGCCGAGGTGGTGGCAGCAGCTGTGCTTGTCCCAGGAGCAGAGGAGGATGTTTCTGCAGGGACTGTGGTGGGAGAGGCTGTTGTCTCCTTTGCCGTGGAGGTGACAAGAGCAGCAGTGGATGTTGCAGCTGGGCTGGAAGTGAAGGCACTGGTGGTTGCAGCAGCTGGGCTGGAGATTTCTGCTCTTGTGGAGAGCAGCGTGGAGGTGGTCTGAAGAGAAGATGTTTGTGCTGGAGTGGAAGATGATGCAAGTGTGGTCTCAGCAGGAGACGTGGACTGGGGAGCCGTGCTGGAGGCTTCCACTGTGGTGGAGGTGAGCTCCGTGGTGGCCTCCAGGGTTGACGTGCCTGTACCCGGAGCAGTGGAAGTTGTCACCAGAGTGGAGGTGGGTGTAGCTGATGACCGTCTAGGGGACGTGTTCTCCAGAGCTGTAGTCAGGGTCCCAGCCGAGGTGGTGGCAGCAGCTGTGCTTGTCCCAGGAGCAGAGGAGGATGTTTCTGCAGGGACTGTGGTGGGAGAGGCTGTTGTCTCCTTTGCCGTGGAGGTGACAAGAGCAGCAGTGGATGTTGCAGCTGGGCTGGAAGTGAAGGCACTGGTGGTTGCAGCAGCTGGGCTGGAGGTTTCTGCTCTGGTGGAGAGCAGCGTGGAGGTTGTTTGAAGAGCCAATATTTCTGCTGGAGTGGAAGATGATGCAAGTGTGGTCTCAGCAGCAACCGTAGACTGGGCAGCCATGCTGGAGGCTTCCACTGTGGTGGAGGTGAGCACCGTGGTGGCCTCCAGGGTTGACGTGCCTGTACCCGGAGCAGTGGAAGTTGTCACCAGAGTGGAGGTGGGTGTAGCTGATGACCGTATTATGGAAGTGTTCTCCAGAGCTGTAGTCAGGGTCCCAGCCGAGGTGGTGGCAGCAGCTGTGCTTGTCCCAGGAGCAGAGGAGGATGTTTCTGCAGGGACTGTGGTGGGAGAGGCTGTTGTCTCCTTTGCCGTGGAGGTGACAAGAGCAGCAGTGGATGTTGCAGCTGGGCTGGAAGTGAAGGCACTGGTGGTTGCAGCAGCTGGGCTGGAGGTTTCTGCTCTGGTGGAGAGCAGTGTGGAGGTGGTCTGAAGAGAAGATGTTTGTGCTGGAGTGGAAGATGATGCAAGTGTGGTCTGAGCAGGAGACGTGGACTGGGCAGCCGTGCTGGAGGCTTCCACTGTGGTGGAGGTGAGCACCGTGGTGGCCTCCATGGTTGACGTGCCTGTACCCGGAGCAGTGGAAGTTGTCACCAGAGTAGAGGTGGGTGTAGCTGATGACCGTCTAGGGGACGTGTTCTCCAGAGCTGTAGTCAGGGTCCCAGCCGAGGTGGTGGCAGCAGCTGTGCTTGTCCCAGGAGCAGAGGAGGATGTTTCTGCAGGGACTGTGGTGGGAGAGGCTGTTGTCTCCTTTGCCGTGGAGGTGACAAGAGCAGCAGTGGATGTTGCAGCTGGGCTGGAAGTGAAGGCACTGGTGGTTGCAGCAGCTGGGCTGGAGGTTTCTGCTCTGGTGGAGAGCAGTGTGGAGGTGGTCTGAAGAGAAGATATTTGTGCTGGAGTGGAAGATGATGCAAGTGTGGTCTCAGCAGGAGACGTGGACTGGGCAGCCGTGCTGGAGGCTTCCACGGTGGTGGAGGTGAGCACCGTGGTGGCCTCCATGGTTGACGTGCCTGTACCAGTAGCAGTGGAAGTTGGCACCAGAGTAGAGGTGGGTGTAGCTGATGACCGTATTATGGAAGTGTTATCCAGAGCTGTAGTCAGGGTCCCAGCCGAGGTGGTGGCAGCAGCTGTGCTTGTCCCAGGAGCAGAGGAGGATGTTTCTGCAGGGACTGTGGTGGGAGAGGCTGTTGTCTCCTTTGCCGTGGAGGTGACAAGAGCAGCAGTGGATGTTGCAGCTGGGCTGGAAGTGAAGGCACTGGTGGTTGCAGCAGCTGGGCTGGAGGTTTCTGCTCTGGTGGAGAGCAGTGTGGAGGTTGTCTGAAGAGAAGATGTTTGTGCTGGAGTGGAAGATGATGCAAGTGTGCTCTCAGCAGGAGCCGTGGACTGGGCAGCCGTGCTGGATGCTTCCACTGTGGTGGAGGTGAGCACCGTGGTGGCCTCCATGGTTGACGTGCCTGTACCCGGAGCAGTGGAAGTTGTCACCAGAGTAGAGGTGGGTGTAGCTGATGACCGTCTAGGGGACGTGTTCTCCAGAGCTGTAGTCAGGGTCCCAGCCGAGGTGGTGGCAGCAGCTGTGCTTGTCCCAGGAGCAGAGGAGGATGTTTCTGCAGGGACTGTGGTGGGAGAGGCTGTTGTCTCCTTTGCCGTGGAGGTGACAAGAGCAGCAGTGGGTGTTGCAGCTGGGCTGGACGTGAAGGCACTGGTGGTTGCAGCAACTGGGCTGGAGGTTTCTGCTCTGGTGGAGAGCAGTGTGGAGGTGGTCTGAAGAGAAGATGTTTGTGCTGGAGTGGAAGATGATGCAAGTGTTGTCTGAGCAGGAGACGTGGACTGGGGAGCCGTGCTGGAGGCTTCCACTGTGGTGGAGGTGAGCTCCATGGTGGCCTCCAGGGTTGACGTGCCTGTACCCGGAGCAGTGGAAGTTGTCACCAGAGTAGAGGTGGGTGTAGCTGATGATTGTCTAGGGGACATGTTCTCCAGAGCTGTAGTCAGGGTCCCAGCCGAGGTGGTGGCAGCAGCTGTGCTTGTCCCAGGAGCAGAGGAGGATGTTTCTGCAGGGACTGTGGTGGGAGAGGCTGTTGTCTCCTTTGCCGTGGAGGTGACAAGAGCAGCAGTGGATGTTGCAGCTGGGCTGGAAGTGAAGGCACTGGTGGTTGCAGCAGCTGGGCTGGAGGTTTCTGCTCTGGTGGAGAGCAGTGTGGAGGTTGTCTGAAGAGAAGATGTTTGTGCTGGAGTGGAAGATGATGCAAGTGTGCTCTCAGCAGGAGCCGTGGACTGGGCAGCCGTGCTGGATGCTTCCACTGTGGTGGAGGTGAGCACCGTGGTGGCCTCCATGGTTGACGTGCCTGTACCCGGAGCAGTGGAAGTTGTCACCAGAGTAGTGGTGGGTG
Organism: Chlamydotis macqueenii; assembly: GCF_036417535.1. NCBI lineage: Eukaryota > Metazoa > Chordata > Aves > Otidiformes > Otididae > Chlamydotis > Chlamydotis macqueenii. The sequence goes on along the minus strand of NC_141581.1, from coordinate 1,940,725 downwards.
TAGCTGATGACCGTCTAGGGGACGTGTTCTCCAGAGCTGTAGTCAGGGTCCCAGCCGAGGTGGAGGCAGCAGCTGTGCTTGTCCCAGGAGCAGAGGAGGATGTTTCTGCAGGGACTGTGGTGGGAGAGGCTGTTGTCTCCTTTGCCGTGGAGGTGACAAGAGCAGCAGTGGATGTTGCAGCTGGGCTGGACGTGAAGGCACTGGTGGTTGCAGCAACTGGGCTGGAGGTTTCTGCTCTGGTGGAGAGCAGTGTGGAGGTGGTCTGAAGAGAAGATGTTTGTGCTGGAGTGGAAGATGATGCAAGTGTGGTCTGAGCACGAGAGGTGGACTGGGCAGCCGTGCTGGAGGCTTCCACGGTGGTGGAGGTGAGCACCGTGGTGGCCTCCAGGGTTGACGTGCCTGTACCCGGAGCAGTGGAAGTTGTCACCAGAGTAGAGGTGGGTGTAGCTGATGACCGTCTAGGGGACGTGTTCTCCAGAGCTGTAGTCAGGGTCCCAGCCGAGGTGGTGGCAGCAGCTGTGCTTGTCCCAGGAGCAGAGGAGGATGTTTCTGCAAGGACTGTGGTGGGAGAGGCTGTTGTCTCCTTTGCCGTGGAGGTGACAAGAGCAGCAGTGGATGTTGCAGCTGGGCTGGAAGTGAAGGCACTGGTGGTTGCAGCAGCTGGGCTGGACGTTTCTGCTCGGGTGGAGAGCAGTGTGGAGGTGGTCTGAAGAGAAGATGTTTGTGCTGGAGTGGAAGATGATGCAAGTGTTGTCTGAGCAGGAGACGTGGACTGGGGAGCCGTGCTGGAGGCTTCCACTGTGGTGGAGGTGAGCTCCATGGTGGCCTCCAGGGTTGACGTGCCTGTACCCGGAGCAGTGGAAGTTGTCACCAGAGTAGAGGTGGGTGTAGCTGATGATTGTCTAGGGGACATGTTCTCCAGAGCTGTAGTCGGGGTCCCAGCCGAGGTGGTGGCAGCAGCTGTGCTTGTCCCAGGAGCAGAGGAGGATGTTTCTGCTAGGACTGTGGTGGGAGAGGCTGTTGTCTCCTTTGCCGTGGAGGTGACAAGAGCAGCAGTGGATGTTGCAGCCGGGCTGGAAGTGAAGGCACTGGTGGTTGCAGCAGCTGGGCTGGAGGTTTCTGCTCTGGTGGAGAGCAGTGTGGAGGTGGTCTGAAGAGAAGATGTTTGTGCTGGAGTGGAAGATGATGCAAGTGTGGTCTCAGCAGGAGCCGTGGATTGGGAAGCCGTGCTGGAGGCTTCCACGGTGGTGGAGGTGAGCACCGTGGTGGCCTCCAGGGTTGACGTGCCTGTACCCGGAGCAGTGGAAGTTGTCACCAGAGTAGAGGTGGGTGTAGCTGATGACCGTCTAGGGGACGTGTTCTCCAGAGCTGTAGTCAGGGTCCCAGCTGAGGTGGTGGCAGCAGCTGTGCTTGTCCCAGGAGCAGAGGAGGATGTTTCTGCAGGGACTGTGGTGGGAGAGGCTGTTGTCTCCTTTGCCGTGGAGGTGACAAGAGCAGCAGTGGATGTTGCAGCTGTGCTGGAAGTGAAGGCACTGGTGGTTGCAACAGCTGGACTGGAGGTTTCTGCTCTGGTGGAGAGCAGTGTGGAGGTGGTCTGAAGAGAAGATGTTTGTGCTGGAGTGGAAGATGATGCACGTGTGGTCTCAGCAGGAGACGTGGACTGGGCATCCGTGCTGGAGGCTTCCACTGTGGTGGAGGTGAGCACCGTGGTGGCCTCCAGGGTTGACGTGCCTGTACCCGGAGCAGTGGAAGTTGTCACCAGAGTGGAGGTGGGTGTAGCTGATGACCGTCTAGGGGACGTGTTCTCCAGAGCTGTAGTCAGGGTCCCAGCCGAGGTGGTGGCAGCAGCTGTGCTTGTCCCAGGAGCAGAGGAGGATGTTTCTGCAGGGACTTTGGTGGGAGAGGCTGTTGTCTCCTTTGCCGTGGAGGTGACAAGAGCAGCAGTGGATGTTGCAGCTGGGCTGGACGTGAAGGCACTGGTGGTTGCAGCAGCTGGGCTGGAGGTTTCTGCTCTGGTGGAGAGCAGTGTGGAGGTGGTCTGAAGAGAAGATGTTTGTGCTGGAGTGGAAGATGATGCAAGTGTGGTCTGAGCAGGAGACGTGGACTGGGCAGCCGTGCTGGAGGCTTCCACGGTGGTGGAGGTGAGCACCGTGGTGGCCTCCAGGGTTGACGTGCCTGTACCCGGAGCAGTGGAAGTTGTCACCAGAGTAGAGGTGGGTGTAGCTGATGACCGTCTAGGGGACGTGTTCTCCAGAGCTGTAGTCAGGGTCCCAGCCGAGGTGGTGGCAGCAGCTGTGCTTGTCCCAGGAGCAGAGGAGGATGTTTCTGCAAGGACTGTGGTGGGAGAGGCTGTTGTCTCCTTTGCCGTGGAGGTGACAAGAGCAGCAGTGGATGTTGCAGCTGGGCTGGAAGTGAAGGCACTGGTGGTTGCAGCAGCTGGGCTGGACGTTTCTGCTCTGGTGGAGAGCAGTGTGGAGGTGGTCTGAAGAGAAGATGTTTGTGCTGGAGTGGAAGATGATGCAAGTGTTGTCTGAGCAGGAGACGTGGACTGGGGAGCCGTGCTGGAGGCTTCCACTGTGGTGGAGGTGAGCACCGTGGTGGCCTCCAGGGTTGACGTGCCTGTACCCGGAGCAGTGGAAGTTGTCACCAGAGTAGAGGTGGGTGTAGCTGATGACCGTCTAGGGGACGTGTTCTCCAGAGCTGTAGTCAGGGTCCCAGCCGAGGTGGTGGCAGCAGCTGTGCTTGTCCCAGGAGCAGAGGAGGATGTTTCTGCAGGGACTGTGGTGGGAGAGGCTGTTGTCTCCTTTGCCGTGGAGGTGACAAGAGCAGCAGTGGATGTTGCAGCCGGGCTGGAAGTGAAGGCACTGGTGGTTGCAGCAGCTGGGCTGGAGGTTTCTGCTCTGGTGGAGAGCAGTGTGGAGGTGGTCTGAAGAGAAGATGTTTGTGCTGGAGTGGAAGATGATGCAAGTGTGGTCTCAGCAGGAGCCGTGGATTGGGAAGCCGTGCTGGAGGCTTCCACGGTGGTGGAGGTGAGCACCGTGGTGGCCTCCAGGGTTGACGTGCCTGTACCCGGAGCAGTGGAAGTTGTCACCAGAGTAGAGGTGGGTGTAGCTGATGACCGTCTAGGGGACGTGTTCTCCAGAGCTGTAGTCAGGGTCCCAGCTGAGGTGGTGGCAGCAGCTGTGCTTGTCCCAGGAGCAGAGGAGGATGTTTCTGCAGGGACTGTGGTGGGAGAGGCTGTTGTCTCCTTTGCCGTGGAGGTGACAAGAGCAGCAGTGGATGTTGCAGCTGGGCTGGAAGTGAAGGCACTGGTGGTTGCAGCAGCTGGGCTGGAGGTTTCTGCTCTGGTGGAGAGCAGCGTGGAGGTTTTCTGAAGAGAAGATGTTTGTGCTGGAGTGGAAGATGATGCAAGTGTGGTCTCAGCAGGAGACGTGGACTGGGCAGCCGTGCTGGAGGCTTCCACGGTGGTGGAGGTGAGCACCGTGGTGGCCTCCATTGTTGACGTGCCTGTACCAGTAGCAGTGGAAGTTGTCACCAGAGTAGAGGTGGGTGTAGCTGATGACCGTCTAGGGGACGTGTTCTCCAGAGCTGTAGTCAGGGTCCAAGCCGAGGTGGTGGTGGCAGCTGTGCTTGTCCCAGGAGCAGAGGAGGATGTTTCTGCAGGGACTGTGGTGGGAGAGGCTGTTGTCTCCTTTGCCGTGGAGGTGACAAGAGCAGCAGTGGATGTTGCAGCTGGGCTGGAAGTGAAGGCACTGGTGGTTGCAACAGCTGGGCTGGAGGTTTCTGCTCTGGTGGGGAGCAGTGTGGAGGTGGTCTGAAGAGAAGATGTTTGTCCTGGAGTGGAAGATGATGCAAGTGTGGTCTCAGCAGGAGACGTGGACTGGGAAGCCGTGCTGGAGGCTTCCACGGTGGTGGAGGTGAGCACCGTGGTGGCCTCCAGGGTTGACGTGCCTGTACCCGGAGCAGTGGAAGTTGTCACCAGAGTAGAGGTGGGTGTAGCTGATGACCGTATTATGGAAGTGTTCTCCAGAGCTGTAGTCAGGGTCCCAGCCGAGGTGGTGGCAGCAGCTGTGCTTGTCCCAGGAGCAGAGGAGGATGTTTCTGCAGGGACTGTGGTGGGAGAGGCTGTTGTCTCCTTTGCCGTGGAGGTGACAAGAGCAGCAGTGGATGTTGCAGCTGGGCTGGAAGTGAAGGCACTGGTGGTTGCAGCAGCTGGGCTGGCGGTTTCTGCTCTGGTGGAGAGCAGTGTGGAGGTGGTCTGAAGAGAAGATGTTTGTGCTGGAGTGGAAGAAGATGCAAGTGTGGTCTCAGCAGGAGCCGTGGATTGGGAAGCCGTGCTGGAGGCTTCCACGGTGGTGGAGGTGAGCACCGTGGTGGCCTCCAGGGTTGACGTGCCTGTACCCGGAGCAGTGGAAGTTGTCACCAGAGTAGAGGTGGGTGTAGCTGATGACCGTCTAGGGGACGTGTTCTCCAGAGCTGTAGTCAGGGTCCCAGCTGAGGTGGTGGCAGCAGCTGTGCTTGTCCCAGGAGCAGAGGAGGATGTTTCTGCAGGGACTGTGGTGGGAGAGGCTGTTGTCTCCTTTGCCGTGGAGGTGACAAGAGCAGCAGTGGATGTTGGAGCTGGGCTGGAAGTGAAGGCACTGGTGGTTGCAACAGCTGGGCTGGAGGTTTCTGCTCTGGTGGAGAGCAGTGTGGAGGTGGTCTGAAGAGAAGATGTTTGTGCTGGAGTGGAAGATGATGCAAGTGTGGTCTCAGCAGGAGACGTGGACTGGGCAGCCGTGCTGGAGGCTTCCACGGTGGTGGAGCTGAGCACCGTGGTGGCCTCCAGGGTTGACGTGCCTGTACCAGTAGCAGTGGAAGTTGTCACCGCAGTAGAGGTGGGTGTAGCTGATGACCGTCTAGGGGACGTGTTCTCCAGAGCTGTAGTCAGGGTCCCAGCCGAGGTGGTGGCAGCAGCTGTGCTTGTCCCAGGAGCAGAGGAGGATGTTTCTGCAGGGACTGTGGTGGGAGAGGCTGTTGTCTCCTTTGCCGTGGAGGTGACAAGAGCAGCAGTGGATGTTGCAGCTGGGCTGGAAGTCAAGGTACTGGTCGTTGCAGCAGCTGGGCTGGAGGTTTCTGCTCTGGTGGAGAGCAGTGTGGAGGTGGTCTGAAGAGAAGATGTTTGTGCTGGAGTGGAAGATGATGCAAGTGTGGTCTCAGCAGGAGACGTGGACTGGGCAGCCATGCTGGAGGCTTCCACTGTGGTGGAGGTGAGCACCGTGGTGGCCTCCAGGGTTGACGTGCCTGTACCCGGAGCAGTGGAAGTTGTCACCAGAGTAGAGGTGGGTGTAGCTGATGACCGTCTAGGGGACGTGTTCTCCAGAGCTGTAGTCAGGGTCCCAGCCGAGGTGGTGGCAGCAGCTGTGCTTGTCCCAGGAGCAGAGGAGGATGTTTCTGCTAGGACTGTGGTGGGAGAGGCTGTTGTCTCCTTTGCCGTGGAGGTGACAAGAGCAGCAGTGGATGTTGCAGCTGGGCTGGAAGTGAAGGCACTGGTGGTTGCAGCAGCTGGGCTGGACGTTTCTGCACTGGTGGAGAGCAGCGTGGAGGTCGTCTGAAGAGAAGATGTTTGTGCTGGAGTGGAAGATGATGCAAGTGTGGTCTCAGCAGCAGCTCTAGACTGCTCAGCCGTGCTGGAGGCTTCCACTGTGGTGGAGGTGAGCTCCGTGGTGGCCTCCAGGGTTGACGTGCCTGTACCCGGAGCAGTGGAAGTTGTCACCAGAGTAGAGGTGGGTGTAGCTGATGACCGTCTAGGGGACGTGTTCTCCAGAGCTGTAGTCAGGGTCCCAGCCGAGGTGGTGGCAGCAGCTGTGCTTGTCCCAGGAGCAGAGGAGGATGTTTCTGCTAGGACTGTGGTGGGAGAGGCTGTTGTCTCCTTTGCCGTGGAGGTGACAAGAGCAGCAGTGGATGTTGCAGCTGGGCTGGAAGTGAAGGCACTGGTGGTTGCAGCAGCTGGGCTGGCGGTTTCTGCTCCGGTGGAGAGCAGCGTGGAGGTGGTCTGAAGAGAAGATGTTTGTGCTGGAGTGGAAGATGATGCAAGTGTGCTCTCAGCAGGAGACGTGGACTGGGCAGCCGTGCTGGAGGCTTCCACTGTGGTGGAGGTGAGCACCGTGGTGGCCTCCAGGGTTGATGTGCCTGTACCCGGAGCAGTGGAAGTTGTCACCAGAGTGGAGGTGGATGTAGCTGATGACCGTATTATGGAAGTGTTCTCCAGAGCTGTAGTCAGGGTCCCAGCCGAGGTGGTGGCAGCAGCTGTGCTTGTCCCAGGAGCAGAGGAGGATGTTTCTGCTAGGACTGTGGTGGGAGAGGCTGTTGTCTCCTTTGCCGTGGAGGTGACAAGAGCAGCAGTGGATGTTGCAGCTGGGCTGGAAGTGAAGGCACTGGTGGTTGCAGCAGCTGGGCTGGAGGTTTCTGCACTGGTGGAGAGCAGTGTGGAGGTTGTCTGAAGAGAAGATGTTTGTGCTGGAGTGGAAGATGATGCAAGTGTGGTCTCAGCAGCAGCTGTAGACTGCTCAGCCGTGCTGGAGGCTTCCACTGTGGTGGAGGTGAGCACCGTGGTGGCCTCCAGGGTTGACGTGCCTGTACCCGGAGCAGTGGAAGTTGTCACCAGAGTAGAGGTGGGTGTAGCTGATGACCGTCTAGGGGACGTGTTCTCCAGAGCTGTAGTCAGGGTCCCAGCCGAGGTGGTGGCAGCAGCTGTGCTTGTCCCAGGAGCAGAGGAGGATGTTTCTGCAGGGACTGTGATGGGAGAGGCTGTTGTCTCCTTTGCCGTGGAGGTGACAAGAGCAGCAGTGGATGTTGCAGCTGGGCTGGAAGTGAAGGCACTGGTGGTTGCAGCAGCTGGGCTGGCGGTTTCTGCTGTGGTGGAGAGCAGCGTGGAGGTGGTCTGAATAGAAGATGTTTGTGCTGGAGTGGAAGATGATGCAAGTGTGGTCTGAGCAGGAGACGTGGACTGGGCAGCCGTGCTGGAGGCTTCCACGGTGGTGGAGGTGAGCACCGTGGTGGCCTCCAGGGTTGACGTGCCTGTACCCGGAGCAGTGGAAGTTGTCACCAGAGTGGAGGTGGGTGTAGCTGATGACCGTATTATGGAAGTGTTCTCCAGAGCTGTAGTCAGGGTCCCAGCCGAGGTGGTGGCAGCAGCTGTGCTTGTCCCAGGAGCAGAGGAGGATGTTTCTGCAGGGACTGTGGTGGGAGAGGCTGTTGTCTCCTTTGCCGTGGAGGTGACAAGAGCAGCAGTGGATGTTGCATCTGGGCTGGAAGTGAAGGCACTGGTGGTTGCAGCAGCTGGGCTGGAGGTTTCTGCTCTGGTGGAGAGCAGTGTGGAGGTGGTCTGAAGAGAAGATGTTTGTGCTGGAGTGGAAGATGATGCAAGTGTGGTCTCAGCAGGAGACGTGGACTGGGCAGCCGTGCTGGAGGCTTCCACTGTGGTGGAGGTGAGCACCGTGGTGGCCTCCAGGGTTGACGTGCCTGTACCCGGAGCAGTGGAAGTTGTCACCAGAGTAGAGGTGGGTGTAGCTGATGACCGTCTAGGGGACGTGTTCTCCAGAGCTGTAGTCAGGGTCCCAGCCGAGGTGGTGGCAGCAGCTGTGCTTGTCCCAGGAGCAGAGGAGGATGTTTCTGCAGGGACTGTGGTGGGAGAGGCTGTTGTCTCCTTTGCCGTGGAGGTGACAAGAGCAGCAGTGGATGTTGCAGCTGGGCTGGAAGTGAAGGCACTGGTGGTTGCAGCAGCTGGGCTGGAGGTTTCTGCACTGGTGGAGAGCAGTCTGGTGGTGGTCTGAAGAGAAGATATTTGTGCTGGAGTGGAAGATGATGCAAGTGTGGTGTCAGCAGGAGCCGTGGATTTGGAAGCCGTGCTGGAGGCTTCCACGGTGGTGGAGGTGAGCACCGTGGTGGCCTCCAGGGTTGACGTGCCTGTACCCGGAGCAGTGGAAGTTGTCACCAGAGTAGAGGTGGGTGTAGCTGATGACCGTCTAGGGGACGTGTTCTCCAGAGCTGTAGTCAGGGTCCCAGCCGAGGTGGTGGCAGCAGCTGTGCTTGTCCCAGGAGCAGAGGAGGATGTTTCTGCAGGGACTGTGGTGGGAGAGGCTGTTGTCTCCTTTGCCGTGGAGGTGACAAGAGCAGCAGTGGATGTTGCAGCTGGGCTGGAAGTGAAGGCACTGGTGGTTGCAGCAGCTGGGCTGGAGGTTTCTGCTCTGGTGGAGAGCAGTGTGGAGGTGGTCTGAAGAGAAGATGTTTGTGCTGGAGTGGAAGATGATGCAAGTGTGGTCTCAGCAGGAGCCGTGGATTGGGAAGCCATGCTGGAGGCTTCCACGGTGGTGGAGGTGAGCACCGTGGTGGCCTCCAGGGTTGACGTGCCTGTACCCGGAGCAGTGGAAGTTGTCACCAGAGTAGAGGTGGGTGTAGCTGATGACCGTCTAGGGGACGTGTTCTCCAGAGCTGTAGTCAGGGTCCCAGCCGAGGTGGTGGCAGCAGCTGTGCTTGTCCCAGGAGCAGAGGAGGATGTTTCTGCAGGGACTGTGGTGGGAGAGGCTGTTGTCTCCTTTGCCGTGGAGGTGACAAGAGCAGCAGTGGATGTTGCAGCTGGGCTGGAAGTGAAGGCACTGGTGGTTGCAGCAGCTGGGCTGGAGGTTTCTGCTCTGGTGGAGAGCAGTGTGGAGGTGGTCTGAAGAGAAGATGTTTGTGCTGGAGTGGAAGATGATGCAAGTGTGGTCTCAGCAGGAGCCGTGGATTGGGAAGCCGTGCTGGAGGCTTCCACGGTGGTGGAGGTGAGCACCGTGGTGGCCTCCAGGGTTGACGTGCCTGTACCCGGAGCAGTGGAAGTTGTCACCAGAGTAGAGGTGGGTGTAGCTGATGACCGTCTAGGGGACGTGTTCTCCAGAGCTGTAGTCAGGGTCCCAGCTGAGGTGGTGGCAGCAGCTGTGCTTGTCCCAGGAGCAGAGGAGGATGTTTCTGCAGGGACTGTGGTGGGAGAGGCTGTTGTCTCCTTTGCCGTGGAGGTGACAAGAGCAGCAGTGGATGTTGCAGCTGGGCTGGAAGTGAAGGCACTGGTGGTTGCAACAGCTGGGCTGGAGGTTTCTGCTCTGGTGGAGAGCAGTGTGGAGGTGGTCTGAAGAGAAGATGTTTGTGCTGGAGTGGAAGATGATGCAAGTGTGGTCTCAGTAGGAGCCGTGGATTGGGAAGCCGTGCTGGAGGCTTCCACGGTGGTGGAGGTGAGCACCGTGGTGGCCTCCAGGGCTGACGTGCCTGTACCCGGAGCAGTGGAAGTTGTCACCAGAGTAGAGGTGGGTGTAGCTGATGACCGTCTAGGGGACGTGTTCTCCAGAGCTGTAGTCAGGGTCCCAGCCGAGGTGGTGGCAGCAGCTGTGCTTGTCCCAGGAGCAGAGGAGGATGTTTCTGCAGGGACCGTGGTGGGAGAGGCTGTTGTCTCCTTTGCCGTGGAGGTGACAAGAGCAGCAGTGGATGTTGCAGCTGGGCTGGAAGTGAAGGCACTGGTGGTTGCAGCAGCTGGGCTGGAGGTTTCTGCACTGGTGGAGAGCAGTGTGGAGGTGGTCTGAAGAGAAGATGTTTGTGCTGGAGTGGAAGATGATGCAAGTGTGGTCTCAGCAGGAGCCGTGGATTGGGAAGCCGTGCTGGAGGCTTCCACGGTGGTGGAGGTGAGCACCGTGGTGGCCTCCAGGGTTGACGTGCCTGTACCCGGAGCAGTGGAAGTTGTCACCAGAGTAGAGGTGGGTGTAGCTGATGACCGTCTAGGGGACGTGTTCTCCAGAGCTGTAGTCAGGGTCCCAGCGTAGGTGGTGGCAGCAGCTGTGCTTGTCCCAGGAGCAGAGGAGGATGTTTCTGCAGGGACTGTGGTGGGAGAGGCTGTTGTCTCCTTTGCCGTGGAGGTGACAAGAGCAGCAGTGGATGTTGCAGCTGGGCTGGAAGTGAAGGCACTGGTGGTTGCAGCAGCTGGGCTGGAGGTTTCTGCTCTGGTGGAGAGCAGTGTGGAGGTGGTCTGAAGAGAAGATGTTTGTGCTGGAGTGGAAGATGATGCAAGTGTGGTCTCAGCAGGAGCCGTGGATTGGGAAGCCATGCTGGAGGCTTCCACGGTGGTGGAGGTGAGCACCGTGGTGGCCTCCAGGGTTGACGTGCCTGTACCCGGAGCAGTGGAAGTTGTCACCAGAGTAGAGGTGGGTGTAGCTGATGACCGTCTAGGGGACGTGTTCTCCAGAGCTGTAGTCAGGGTCCCAGCTGAGGTGGTGGCAGCAGCTGTGCTTGTCCCAGGAGCAGAGGAGGATGTATCTGCAGGGACTGTGGTGGGAGAGGCTGTTGTCTCCTTTGCCGTGGAGGTGACAAGAGCAGCAGTGGATGTTGCAGCTGGGCTGGAAGTGAAGGCACTGGTGGTTGCAACAGCTGGGCTGGAGGTTTCTGCTCTGGTGGAGAGCAGTGTGGAGGTGGTCTGAAGAGAAGATGTTTGTGCTGGAGTGGAAGATGATGCAAGTGTGGTCTCAGTAGGAGCCGTGGATTGGGAAGCCGTGCTGGAGGCTTCCACGGTGGTGGAGGTGAGCACCGTGGTGGCCTCCAGGGCTGACGTGCCTGTACCCGGAGCAGTGGAAGTTGTCACCGCAGTAGAGGTGGGTGTAGCTGATGACCGTCTAGGGGACGTGTTCTCCAGAGCTGTAGTCAGGGTCCCAGCCGAGGTGGTGGCAGCAGCTGTGCTTGTCCCAGGAGCAGAGGAGGATGTTTCTGCAGGGACCGTGGTGGGAGAGGCTGTTGTCTCCTTTGCCGTGGAGGTGACAAGAGCAGCAGTGGATGTTGCAGCTGGGCTGGAAGTGAAGGCACTGGTGGTTGCAGCAGCTGGGCTGGAGGTTTCTGCTCTGGTCGAGAGCAGCGTGGAGGTTTTCTGAAGAGAAGATGTTTGTGCTGGAGTGGAAGATGATGCAAGTGTGCTCTCAGCAGGAGACGTGGACTGGGCAGCCGTGCTGGAGGCTTCCACGGTGGTGGAGGTGAGCACCGTGGTGGCCTCCGTGGTTGACGTGCCTGTACCAGTAGCAGTGGAAGTTGTCACCAGAGTAGAGGTGGGTGTAGCTGATGACCGTCTAGGGGACGTGTTCTCCAGAGCTGTAGTCAGGGTCCCAGCCGAGGTGGTGGCGGCAGCTGTGCTTGTCCCAGGAGCAGAGGAGGATGTTTCTGCAAGGACTGTGGTGGGAGAGGCTGTTGTCTCCTTTGCCGTGGAGGTGACAAGAGCAGCAGTGGATGTTGCAGCTGGGCTGGAAGTGAAGGCACTGGTGGTTGCAGCAGCTGGGCTGGAGGTTTCTGCTCTGGTGGAGAGCAGTGTGGAGGTGGTCTGAAGAGAAGATGTTTGTGCTGGAGTGGAAGATGATGCAAGTGTGGTCTGAGCAGGAGACGTGGACTGGGCAGCCGTGCTGGAGGCTTCTACTGTGGTGGAGGTGAGCACCGTGGTGGCCTCCATGGTTGACGTGCCTGTACCAGTAGCAGTGGAAGTTGTCACCAGAGTAGAGGTGGGTGTAGCTGATGACCGTCTAGGGGACGTGTTCTCCAGAGCTGTAGTCAGGGTCCCAGCCGAGGTGGTGGCGGCAGCTGTGCTTGTCCCAGGAGCAGAGGAGGATGTTTCTGCAAGGACTGTGGTGGGAGAGGCTGTTGTCTCCTTTGCCGTGGAGGTGACAAGAGCAGCAGTGGATGTTGCAGCTGGGCTGGAAGTGAAGGCACTGGTGGTTGCAGCAGCTGGGCTGGAGGTTTCTGCTCTGGTGGAGAGCAGTGTGGAGGTGGTCTGAAGAGAAGATGTTTGTGCTGGAGTGGAAGATGATGCAAGTGTGGTCTGAGCAGGAGACGTGGACTGGGCAGCCGTGCTGGAGGCTTCCACTGTGGTGGAGGTGAGCACCGTGGTGGCCTCCATGGTTGACGTGCCTGTACCCGGAGCAGTGGAAGTTGTCACCAGAGTGGAGGTGGGTGTAGCTGATGACCGTCTAGGGGACGTGTTCTCCAGAGCTGTAGTCAGGGTCCCAGCCGAGGTGGTGGCAGCAGCTGTGCTTGTCCCAGGAGCAGAGGAGGATGTTTCTGCAGGGACTGTGGTGGGAGAGGCTGTTGTCTCCTTTGCCGTGGAGGTGACAAGAGCAGCAGTGGATGTTGCAGCTGGGCTGGAAGTGAAGGCACTGGTGGTTGCAGCAGCTGGGCTGGCGGTTTCTGCTGTGGTGGAGAGCAGCGTGGATGTGGTCTGAAGAGAAGATGTTTGTGCTGGAGTGGAAGATGATGCAAGTGTGGTCTCAGCAGGAGCCGTGGATTGGGAAGCCGTGCTGGAGGCTTCCACTGTGGTGGAGCTGAGCACCGTGGTGGCCTCCAGGGTTGACGTGCCTGTACCCGGAGCAGTGGAAGTTGTCACCAGAGTAGAGGTGGGTGTAGCTGATGACCGTCTAGGGGACGTGTTCTCCAGAGCTGTAGTCAGGGTCCCAGCCGAGGTGGTGGCAGCAGCTGTGCTTGTCCCAGGAGCAGAGGAGGATGTTTCTGCAGGGACTGTGGTGGGAGAGGCTGTTGTCTCCTTTGCCGTGGAGGTGACAAGAGCAGCAGTGGATGTTGCAGCTGGGCTGGAAGTGAAGGCACTGGTGGTTGCAGCAGCTGGGCTGGAGGTTTCTGCTCTGGTGGAGAGCAGTGTGGAGGTGGTCTGAAGAGAAGATGTTTGTGCTGGAGTGGAAGATGATGCAAGTGTGGTCTGAGCAGGAGACGTGGACTGGGCAGCCGTGCTGGAGGCTTCCACTGTGGTGGAGGTGAGCACCGTGGTGGCCTCCATGGTTGACGTGCCTGTACCCGGAGCAGTGGAAGCTGTCACCAGAGTAGAGGTGGGTGTAGCTGATGACCGTCTAGGGGACGTGTTCTCCAGAGCTGTAGTCAGGGTCCCAGCCGAGGTGGTGGCAGCAGCTGTGCTTGTCCCAGGAGCAGAGGAGGATGTTTCTGCAGGGACTGTGGTGGGAGAGGCTGTTGTCTCCTTTGCCGTGGAGGTGACAAGAGCAGCAGTGGATGTTGCAGCTGGGCTGGAAGTGAAGGCACTGGTGGTTGCAGCAGCTGGGCTGGAGATTTCTGCTCTGGTGGAGAGCAGTGTGGAGGTGGTCTGAAGAGAAGATGTTTGTGCTGGAGTGGAAGATGATGCAAGTGTGGTCTCAGCAGGAGCCGTGGATTGGGAAGCCATGCTGGAGGCTTCCACGGTGGTGGAGGTGAGCACCGTGGTGGCCTCCATGGCTGACGTGCCTGTACCCGGAGCAGTGGAAGTTGTCACCGCAGTAGAGGTGGGTGTAGCTGATGACCGTCTAGGGGACGTGTTCTCCAGAGCTGTAGTCAGGGTCCCAGCCGAGGTGGTGGCAGCAGCTGTGCTTGTCCCAGGAGCAGAGGAGGATGTTTCTGCAGGGACCGTGGTGGGAGAGGCTGTTGTCTCCTTTGCCGTGGAGGTGACAAGAGCAGCAGTGGATGTTGCAGCTGGGCTGGAAGTGAAGGCACTGGTGGTTGCAGCAGCTGGGCTGGAGGTTTCTGCACTGGTGGAGAGCAGTGTGGAGGTGGTCTGAAGAGAAGATGTTTGTGCTGGAGTGGAAGATGATGCAAGTGTGGTCTCAGCAGGAGCCGTGGATTGGGAAGCCGTGCTGGAGGCTTCCACGGTGGTGGAGGTGAGCACCGTGGTGGCCTCCAGGGTTGACGTGCCTGTACCCGGAGCAGTGGAAGTTGTCACCAGAGTAGAGGTGGGTGTAGCTGATGACCGTCTAGGGGACGTGTTCTCCAGAGCTGTAGTCAGGGTCCCAGCCGAGGTGGTGGCAGCAGCTGTGCTTGTCCCAGGAGCAGAGGAGGATGTTTCTGCAGGGACTGTGGTGGGAGAGGCTGTTGTCTCCTTTGCCGTGGAGGTGACAAGAGCAGCAGTGGATGTTGCAGCTGGGCTGGAAGTGAAGGCACTGGTGGTTGCAGCAGCTGGGCTGGAGGTTTCTGCTCTGGTGGAGAGCAGTGTGGAGGTGGTCTGAATAGAAGATGTTTGTGCTGGAGTGGAAGATGATGCAAGTGTGGTCTCAGCAGGAGCCGTGGATTGGGAAGCCGTGCTGGAGGCTTCCACGGTGGTGGAGGTGAGCACCGTGGTGGCCTCCAGGGTTGACGTGCCTGTACCCGGAGCAGTGGAAGTTGTCACCAGAGTAGAGGTGGGTGTAGCTGATGACCGTCTAGGGGACGTGTTCTCCAGAGCTGTAGTCAGGGTCCCAGCCGAGGTGGTGGCAGCAGCTGTGCTTGTCCCAGGAGCAGAGGAGGATGTTTCTGCAGGGACTGTGGTGGGAGAGGCTGTTGTCTCCTTTGCCGTGGAGGTGACAAGAGCAGCAGTGGATGTTGCAGCTGGGCTGGAAGTGAAGGCACTGGTGGTTGCAGCAGCTGGGCTGGAGGTTTCTGCTCTGGTGGAGAGCAGTGTGGAGGTGGTCTGAAGAGAAGATGTTTGTGCTGGAGTGGAAGATGATGCAAGTGTGGTCTCAGCAGGAGCCGTGGATTGGGAAGCCATGCTGGAGGCTTCCACGGTGGTGGAGGTGAGCACCGTGGTGGCCTCCAGGGTTGACGTGCCTGTACCCGGAGCAGTGGAAGTTGTCACCAGAGTAGAGGTGGGTGTAGCTGATGACCGTCTAGGGGACGTGTTCTCCAGAGCTGTAGTCAGGGTCCCAGCCGAGGTGGTGGCAGCAGCTGTGCTTGTCCCAGGAGCAGAGGAGGATGTTTCTGCAGGGACTGTGGTGGGAGAGGCTGTTGTCTCCTTTGCCGTGGAGGTGACAAGAGCAGCAGTGGATGTTGCAGCTGGGCTGGAAGTGAAGGCACTGGTGGTTGCAACAGCTGGGCTGGAGGTTTCTGCTCTGGTGGAGAGCAGTGTGGAGGTGGTCTGAAGAGAAGATGTTTGTGCTGGAGTGGAAGATGATGCAAGTGTGGTCTCAGTAGGAGCCGTGGATTGGGAAGCCGTGCTGGAGGCTTCCACGGTGGTGGAGGTGAGCACCGTGGTGGCCTCCAGGGCTGACGTGCCTGTACCCGGAGCAGTGGAAGTTGTCACCAGAGTAGAGGTGGGTGTAGCTGATGACCGTCTAGGGGACGTGTTCTCCAGAGCTGTAGTCAGGGTCCCAGCCGAGGTGGTGGCAGCAGCTGTGCTTGTCCCAGGAGCAGAGGAGGATGTTTCTGCAGGGACCGTGGTGGGAGAGGCTGTTGTCTCCTTTGCCGTGGAGGTGACAAGAGCAGCAGTGGATGTTGCAGCTGGGCTGGAAGTGAAGGCACTGGTGGTTGCAGGAGCTGGGCTGGAGGTGTCTGCTCTGGTC
Source organism: Chlamydotis macqueenii (assembly GCF_036417535.1). NCBI lineage: Eukaryota > Metazoa > Chordata > Aves > Otidiformes > Otididae > Chlamydotis > Chlamydotis macqueenii. The sequence goes on along the minus strand of NC_141581.1, from coordinate 1,925,387 downwards.
GAGAGCAGCGTGGAGGTTTTCTGAAGAGAAGATGTTTGTGCTGGAGTGGAAGATGATGCAAGTGTGCTCTCAGCAGGAGACGTGGACTGGGTAGCCGTGCTGGAGGCTTCCACGGTGGTGGAGGTGAGCACCGTGGTGGCCTCCGTGGTTGACGTGCCTGTACCAGTAGCAGTGGAAGTTGTCACCAGAGTAGAGGTGGGTGTAGCTGATGACCGTCTAGGGGACGTGTTCTCCAGAGCTGTAGTCAGGGTCCCAGCCGAGGTGGTGGCAGCAGCTGTGCTTGTCCCAGGAGCAGAGGAGGATGTTTCTGCAGGGACTGTGGTGGGAGAGGCTGTTGTCTCCTTTGCCGTGGAGGTGACAAGAGCAGCAGTGGATGTTGCAGCTGGGCTGGAATTGAAGGCACTGGTGGTTGCAGCAGCTGGGCTGGAGGTTTCTGCTCTGGTGGAGAGCAGTGTGGAGGTGGTCTGAAGAGAAGATGTTTGTGCTGGAGTGGAAGATGATGCAAGTGTGGTCTGAGCAGGAGACGTGGACTGGGCAGCCGTGCTGGAGGCTTCCACTGTGGTGGAGGTGAGCACCGTGGTGGCCTCCATGGTTGACGTGCCTGTACCCGGAGCAGTGGAAGTTGTCACCAGAGTAGAGGTGGGTGTAGCTGATGACCGTCTAGGGGACGTGTTCTCCAGAGCTGTAGTCAGGGTCCCAGCCGAGGTGGTGGCAGCAGCTGTGCTTGTCCCAGGAGCAGAGGAGGATGTTTCTGCAGGGACTGTGGTGGGAGAGGCTGTTGTCTCCTTTGCCGTGGAGGTGACAAGAGCAGCAGTGGATGTTGCAGCTGGGCTGGAAGTGAAGGCACTGGTGGTTGCAGCAGCTGGGCTGGCGGTTTCTGCTGTGGTGGAGAGCAGCGTGGATGTGGTCTGAAGAGAAGATGTTTGTGCTGGAGTGGAAGATGATGCAAGTGTGGTCTCAGCAGGAGCCGTGGATTGGGAAGCCGTGCTGGAGGCTTCCACGGTGGTAGAGGTGAGCACCGTGGTGGCCTCCAGGGTTGACGTGCCTGTACCCGGAGCAGTGGAAGTTGTCACCAGAGTAGAGGTGGGTGTAGCTGATGACCGTCTAGGGGACGTGTTCTCCAGAGCTGTAGTCAGGGTCCCAGCCGAGGTGGTGGCAGCAGCTGTGCTTGTCCCAGGAGCAGAGGAGGATGTTTCTGCAGGGACTGTGGTGGGAGAGGCTGTTGTCTCCTTTGCCGTGGAGGTGACAAGAGCAGCAGTGGATGTTGCAGCTGGGCTGGAAGTGAAGGCACTGGTGGTTGCAGCAGCTGGGCTGGAGGTTTCTGCTCTGGTGGAGAGCAGTGTGGAGGTGGTCTGAAGAGAAGATGTTTGTGCTGGAGTGGAAGATGATGCAAGTGTGGTCTGAGCAGGAGACGTGGACTGGGCAGCCGTGCTGGAGGCTTCCACTGTGGTGGAGGTGAGCACCGTGGTGGCCTCCATGGTTGACGTGCCTGTACCCGGAGCAGTGGAAGTTGTCACCAGAGTAGAGGTGGGTGTAGCTGATGACCGTCTAGGGGACGTGTTCTCCAGAGCTGTAGTCAGGGTCCCAGCCGAGGTGGTGGCAGCAGCTGTGCTTGTCCCAGGAGCAGAGGAGGATGTTTCTGCAAGGACTGTGGTGGGAGAGGCTGTTGTCTCCTTTGCCGTGGAGGTGACAAGAGCAGCAGTGGATGTTGCAGCTGGGCTGGAAGTGAAGGCACTGGTGGTTGCAGCAGCTGGGCTGGCGGTTTCTGCTGTGGTGGAGAGCAGCGTGGAGGTGGTCTGAAGAGAAGATGTTTGTGCTGGAGTGGAAGATGATGCAAGTGTGGTCTCAGCAGGAGACGTGGATTGGGAAGCCGTGCTGGAGGCTTCCACGGTGGTGGAGGTGAGCACCGTGGTGGCCTCCAGGGTTGACGTGCCTGTACCCGGAGCAGTGGAAGTTGTCACCAGAGTAGAGGTGGGTGTAGCTGATGACCGTCTAGGGGACGTGTTCTCCAGAGCTGTAGTCAGGGTCCCAGCCGAGGTGGTGGCAGCAGCTGTGCTTGTCCCAGGAGCAGAGGAGGATGTTTCTGCAGGGACTGTGGTGGGAGAGGCTGTTGTCTCCTTTGCCGTGGAGGTGACAAGAGCAGCAGTGGATGTTGCAGCTGGGCTGGAAGTGAAGGCACTGGTGGTTGCAGCAGCTGGGCTGGAGGTTTCTGCTCTGGTGGAGAGCAGTGTGGAGGTGGTCTGAAGAGAAGATGTTTGTGCTGGAGTGGAAGATGATGCAAGTGTGGTCTGAGCAGGAGACGTGGACTGGGCAGCCGTGCTGGAGGCTTCCACTGTGGTGGAGGTGAGCACCGTGGTGGCCTCCATGGTTGACGTGCCTGTACCCGGAGCAGTGGAAGTTGTCACCAGAGTAGAGGTGGGTGTAGCTGATGACCGTCTAGGGGACGTGTTCTCCAGAGCTGTAGTCAGGGTCCCAGCCGAGGTGGTGGCAGCAGCTGTGCTTGTCCCAGGAGCAGAGGAGGATGTTTCTGCAAGGACTGTGGTGGGAGAGGCTGTTGTCTCCTTTGCCGTGGAGGTGACAAGAGCAGCAGTGGATGTTGCAGCTGGGCTGGAAGTGAAGGCACTGGTGGTTGCAGCAGCTGGGCTGGCGGTTTCTGCTGTGGTGGAGAGCAGCGTGGAGGTGGTCTGAAGAGAAGATGTTTGTGCTGGAGTGGAGGATGATGCAAGTGTGGTCTCAGCAGGAGACGTGGATTGGGAAGCCGTGCTGGAGGCTTCCACGGTGGTGGAGGTGAGCACCGTGGTGGCCTCCAGGGTTGACGTGCCTGTACCCGGAGCAGTGGAAGTTGTCACCAGAGTAGAGGTGGGTGTAGCTGATGACCGTCTAGGGGACGTGTTCTCCAGAGCTGTAGTCAGGGTCCCAGCCGAGGTGGTGGCAGCAGCTGTGCTTGTCCCAGGAGCAGAGGAGGATGTTTCTGCTAGGACTGTGGTGGGAGAGGCTGTTGTCTCCTTTGCCGTGGAGGTGACAAGAGCAGCAGTGGATGTTGCAGCTGGGCTGGAAGTGAAGGCACTGGTGGTTGCAGCAGCTGGGCTGGAGGTTTCTGCTCTGGTGGAGAGCAGTGTGGAGGTGGTCTGAAGAGAAGATGTTTGTGCTGGAGTGGAAGATGATGCAAGTGTGGTCTCAGTAGGAGCCGTGGATTGGGAAGCCGTGCTGGAGGCTTCCACGGTGGTGGAGGTGAGCACCGTGGTGGCCTCCATGGCTGACGTGCCTGTACCCGGAGCAGTGGAAGTTGTCACCGCAGTAGAGGTGGGTGTAGCTGATGACCGTCTAGGGGACGTGTTCTCCAGAGCTGTAGTCAGGGTCCCAGCCGAGGTGGTGGCAGCAGCTGTGCTTGTCCCAGGAGCAGAGGAGGATGTTTCTGCAGGGACTGTGGTGGGAGAGGCTGTTGTCTCCTTTGCCGTGGAGGTGACAAGAGCAGCAGTGGATGTTGCAGCTGGGCTGGAAGTGAAGGCACTGGTGGTTGCAGCAGCTGGGCTGGAGGTTTCTGCTCTGGTGGAGAGCAGTGTGGAGGTGGTCTGAAGAGAAAATGTTTGTGGTGGAGTGGAAGATGATGCAAGTGTGGTCTCAGCAGGAGCCGTGGTTTGGGAAGCCGTGCTGGAGGCTTCCACTGTGGTGGAGCTGAGCACCGTGGTGGCCTCCAGGGTTGACGTGCCTGTACCCGGAGCAGTGGAAGTTGTCACCAGAGTAGAGGTGGGTGTAGCTGATGACCGTCTAGGGGACGTGTTCTCCAGAGCTGTAGTCAGGGTCCCAGCCGAGGTGGTGGCAGCAGCTGTGCTTGTCCCAGGAGCAGAGGAGGATGTTTCTGCTAGGACTGTGGTGGGAGAGGCTGTTGTCTCCTTTGCCGTGGAGGTGACAAGAGCAGCAGTGGATGTTGCAGCTGGGCTGGAAGTGAAGGCACTGGTGGTTGCAGCAGCTGGGCTGGCGGTTTCTGCTGTGGTGGAGAGCAGCGTGGAGGTGGTCTGAAGAGAAGATGTTTGTGCTGGAGTGGAGGATGATGCAAGTGTGGTCTCAGCAGGAGACGTGGATTGGGAAGCCGTGCTGGAGGCTTCCACGGTGGTGGAGGTGAGCACCGTGGTGGCCTCCAGGGTTGACGTGCCTGTACCCGGAGCAGTGGAAGTTGTCACCAGAGTAGAGGTGGGTGTAGCTGATGACCGTCTAGGGGACGTGTTCTCCAGAGCTGTAGTCAGGGTCCCAGCCGAGGTGGTGGCAGCAGCTGTGCTTGTCCCAGGAGCAGAGGAGGATGTTTCTGCTAGGACTGTGGTGGGAGAGGCTGTTGTCTCCTTTGCCGTGGAGGTGACAAGAGCAGCAGTGGATGTTGCAGCTGGGCTGGAAGTGAAGGCACTGGTGGTTGCAGCAGCTGGGCTGGAGGTTTCTGCTCTGGTGGAGAGCAGCGTGGAGGTGGTCTGAAGAGCCGATGCTTGTGGTGGAGTGGAAGATGATGCAAGTGTGGTCTCAGTAGGAGCCGTGGATTGGGAAGCCGTGCTGGAGGCTTCCACGGTGGTGGAGGTGAGCACCGTGGTGGCCTCCATGGCTGACGTGCCTGTACCCGGAGCAGTGGAAGTTGTCACCGCAGTAGAGGTGGGTGTAGCTGATGACCGTCTAGGGGACGTGTTCTCCAGAGCTGTAGTCAGGGTCCCAGCCGAGGTGGTGGCAGCAGCTGTGCTTGTCCCAGGAGCAGAGGAGGATGTTTCTGCAGGGACTGTGGTGGGAGAGGCTGTTGTCTCCTTTGCCGTGGAGGTGACAAGAGCAGCAGTGGATGTTGCAGCTGGGCTGGAAGTGAAGGCACTGGTGGTTGCAGCAGCTGGGCTGGAGGTTTCTGCTCTGGTGGAGAGCAGTGTGGAGGTGGTCTGAAGAGAAAATGTTTGTGGTGGAGTGGAAGATGATGCAAGTGTGGTCTCAGCAGGAGCCGTGGTTTGGGAAGCCGTGCTGGAGGCTTCCACTGTGGTGGAGCTGAGCACCGTGGTGGCCTCCAGGGTTGACGTGCCTGTACCCGGAGCAGTGGAAGTTGTCACCAGAGTAGAGGTGGGTGTAGCTGATGACCGTCTAGGGGACGTGTTCTCCAGAGCTGTAGTCAGGGTCCCAGCCGAGGTGGTGGCAGCAGCTGTGCTTGTCCCAGGAGCAGAGGAGGATGTTTCTGCTAGGACTGTGGTGGGAGAGGCTGTTGTCTCCTTTGCCGTGGAGGTGACAAGAGCAGCAGTGGATGTTGCAGCTGGGCTGGAAGTGAAGGCACTGGTGGTTGCAGCAGCTGGGCTGGAGGTTTCTGCTCTGGTGGAGAGCAGTGTGGAGGTTGTCTGAAGAGAAGATGTTTGTGCTGGAGTGGAAGATGATGCACGTGTGGTCTCAGCAGGAGACGTGGATTGGGAAGCCGTGCTGGAGGCTTCCACTGTGGTGGAGCTGAGCACCGTGGTGGCCTCCAGGGTTGACGTGCCTGTACCCGGAGCAGTGGAAGTTGTCACCAGAGTAGAGGTGGGTGTAGCTGATGACCGTCTAGGGGACGTGTTCTCCAGAGCTGTAGTCAGGGTCCCAGCCGAGGTGGTGGCAGCAGCTGTGCTTGTCCCAGGAGCAGAGGAGGATGTTTCTGCAGGGACTGTGGTGGGAGAGGCTGTTGTCTCCTTTGCCGTGGAGGTGACAAGAGCAGCAGTGGATGTTGCAGCTGGGCTGGAAGTGAAGGCACTGGTGGTTGCAGCAGCTGGGCTGGAGGTTTCTGCTCTGGTGGAGAGCAGTGTGGAGGTGGTCTGAAGAGAAGATGTTTGTGCTGGAGTGGAAGATGATGCAAGTGTGGTCTCAGCAGGAGCAGTGGATTGGGAAGCCGTGCTGGAGGCTTCCACTGTGGTGGAGCTGAGCACCGTGGTGGCCTCCAGGGTTGACGTGCCTGTACCCGGAGCAGTGGAAGTTGTCACCAGAGTAGAGGTGGGTGTAGCTGATGACCGTCTAGGGGACGTGTTCTCCAGAGCTGTAGTCAGGGTCCCAGCCGAGGTGGTGGCAGCAGCTGTGCTTGTCCCAGGAGCAGAGGAGGATGTTTCTGCTAGGACTGTGGTGGGAGAGGCTGTTGTCTCCTTTGCCGTGGAGGTGACAAGAGCAGCAGTGGATGTTGCAGCTGGGCTGGAAGTGAAGGCACTGGTGGTTGCAGCAGCTGGGCTGGAGGTTTCTGCTCTGGTGGAGAGCAGCGTGGAGGTTTTCTGAAGAGAAGATGTTTGTGCTGGAGTGGAAGACGATGCAAGTGTGGTCTCAGCAGGAGACGTGGACTGGGCAGCCGTGCTGGAGGCTTCCACTGTGGTGGAGGTGAGCACCGTGGTGGCCTCCAGGGTTGACGTGCCTGTACCAGTAGCAGCGGAAGTTGTCACCGCAGTAGAGGTGGGTGTAGCTGATGACCGTCTAGGGGACGTGTTCTCCGGAGCTGTAGTCAGGGTCCCAGCGTAGGTGGTGGCAGCAGCTGTGCTTGTCCCAGGAGCAGAGGAGGATGTTTCTGCAGGGACTGTGGTGGGAGAGGCTGTTGTCTCCTTTGCCGTGGAGGTGACAAGAGCAGCAGTGGATGTTGCAGCTGGGCTGGAAGTGAAGGCACTGGTGGTTGCAGCAGCTGGGCTGGAGGTTTCTGCTCTGGTGGAGAGCAGTGTGGAGGTGGTATGAAGAGAAGATGTTTGTGCTGGAGTGGAAGATGATGCAAGTGTGGTCTCAGCAGGAGACGTGGACTGGGCAGCCGTGCTGGAGGCTTCCACGGTGGTGGAGGTGAGCACCGTGGTGGCCTCCAGGGTTGACGTGCCTGTACCCGGAGCAGTGGAAGTTGTCACCAGAGTAGAGGTGGGTGTAGCTGATGACCGTCTAGGGGACGTGTTCTCCAGAGCTGTAGTCAGGGTCCCAGCCGAGGTGGTGGCAGCAGCTGTGCTTGTCCCAGGAGCAGAGGAGGATGTTTCTGCAGGGACTGTGGTGGGAGAGGCTGTTGTCTCCTTTGCCGTGGAGGTGACAAGAGCAGCAGTGGATGTTGCAGCTGGGCTGGAAGTGAAGGCACTGGTGGTTGCAGCAGCTGGGCTGGAGGTTTCTGCTCTGGTGGAGAGCAGCGTGGAGGTGGTCTGAAGAGAAGATGTTTGTGCTGGAGTGGAAGATGATGCAAGTGTGGTCTGAGCAGGAGACGTGGACTGGGCAGCCGTGCTGGAGGCTTCCACTGTGGTGGAGGTGAGCACCGTGGTGGCCTCCAGGGTTGACGTGCCTGTACCAGCAGCAGTGGAAGTTGTCACCGCAGTAGAGGTGGGTGTAGCTGATGACCGTCTAGGGGACGTGTTCTCCGGAGCTGTAGTCAGGGTCCCAGCGTAGGTGGTGGCAGCAGCTGTGCTTGTCCCAGGAGCAGAGGAGGATGTTTCTGCAGGGACTGTGGTGGGAGAGGCTGTTGTCTCCTTTGCCGTGGAGGTGACAAGAGCAGCAGTGGATGTTGCAGCTGGGCTGGAAGTGAAGGCACTGGTGGTTGCAGCAGCTGGGCTGGAGGTTTCTGCTCTGGTGGAGAGCAGTGTGGAGGTGGTCTGAAGAGAAGATGTTTGTGCTGGAGTGGAAGATGATGCAAGTGTGGTCTCAGCAGGAGACGTGGACTGGGCAGCCGTGCTGGAGGCTTCCACGGTGGTGGAGGTGAGCACCGTGGTGGCCTCCAGGGTTGACGTGCCTGTACCCGGAGCAGTGGAAGTTGTCACCAGAGTAGAGGTGGGTGTAGCTGATGACCGTCTAGGGGATGTGTTCTCCAGAGCTGTAGTCAGGGTCCCAGCCGAGGTGGTGGCAGCAGCTGTGCTTGTCCCAGGAGCAGAGGAGGATGTTTCTGCAGGGACTGTGGTGGGAGAGGCTGTTGTCTCCTTTGCCGTGGAGGTGACAAGAGCAGCAGTGGATGTTGCAGCTGGGCTGGAAGTGAAGGCACTGGTGGTTGCAGCAGCTGGGCTGGAGGATTCTGCTCTGGTCGAGAGTAGCGTTGAGATTGTCTGAAGAGCCGATGTTTGTGGTGGAGTGGAAGATGATGCAAGTGTGGTCTCAGCAGGAGACGTGGACTGGGCAGCCGTGCTGGAGGCTTCCACGGTGGTGGAGGTGAGCACCGTGGTGGCCTCCACGGTTGACGTGCCTGTACCCAGAGCAGTGGAAGTTGTCACCAGAGTAGAGGTGGGTGTAGCTGATGACCGTCTAGGGGACGTGTTCTCCAGAGCTGTAGTCAGGGTCCCAGCCGAGGTGGTGGCAGCAGCTGTGCTTGTCCCAGGAGCAGAGGAGTCTGTTTCTGCTAGCACTGTGGTGGGAGAGGCTGTTGTCTCCTTTGCCGTGGTGGTGGCAAGAGCAGCAGCGGGTGTTGTAGCTGGGCTGGAAGGCCCTTCAGTTGTCATGGCACCAGCTGTAGTTTTCTCTGTATTCATATTTTTGAGAGTAGACATGATCGTACTAGCATTCAAGTTTGTTACTACAGAAGCATTTCTTTTCAATGTATGGCTCTCTATGATTAATGTCCTTTTAAAACATTTATTATTCTTAGCTCCTCAAATCTTTTAGACTTTGTGCTCTAACTTTTTACCAAATCTTTTTGAATTATTTCTTTTTTCTTTTTTTCCTAATCTTACAAATCAATATTTACACTTTTCTTTTTTCTGTTTGTTTTTTCTTTGTAATTTTTTTGCTATATTTATATTCTGTTTTTTTCCATCTTAAAAAAAAAAAACAGGAATTATTTGTAGGTTTGGAACTTTCTTGCAGAAATAGATTATTGCACCTTTTGTACTTAACAATAGTTTTATAGCAAAATACACTACATTTTATATTTTGTTTTATACATTGAAATTCATAGACATGTACATCTAAAGATACCTTCGGAGATGTAAAATTAAACTATTATGTCCTTTACAGCTGAACACATGCATTTGAACTTGCTAGGAGCTCCAGTTTCCTCTAGTGGAAGCTAGAACAGGAATTAATTTTTTTCAGAAACAGTTGAATTCTGATACTGTCTTTCACACTATTTGCAAAGTTTCCTAGCTGTTGCCATTCTGTAGTCTCTCTTTCAAAGAATTATGAATAAATGGAGCTTAGGCAGAGAACTTGAATGATGACTTTTAAAACACAATCTGTTTACAGCTCAGCATTAATTGCTTTTTTTCCAGCTCAAATTTGCATCCAGTTGAACAGCCATATCTGAGGATTTCCTCTATACCCCAGGTCATTTCTTCTGTTAGGGAACTATTGCATCAGTCATTGGTAAACCTTGATTAAATACTTAGCATAAGTGAGAGTCTCCCTCTGGCCAAAAGTTCTTGTCAAAATATGAAATGAGATTGGATTGACAGAATTTGTTCTTTCTTAACAATTAATTATTTTATATGGCCTTGTCAATTTTTAGTAGTGAGTTATACTGTTTTTCTGCTTATTGCAGAAAAGATCGTTAGCTGAGAATTCTCCAAAACCCAAATTCTTTCATTTCCAATGAGAAATACTGTTCCCACCCATCCCTAATTCTTTTTGACCTCCTCACTTTTCAATAAGCCTGGAAAAGAGAGTCAAAGACTCTCTCTTCAGAGATTGCTAGAACAGCTTCTGGAGAACTCTGGGCTGTTTCAAGATTTTTGATATATTTACTGAGGGACAAACTGTTAAGTGAGGTCTGTTATTCTCAGATGTCAAAACAGTAGTAGATACCCAAAAGATCAATAAAGGGGCCGTGAAAAAAGCTCTTTAGAAGTCCAGCGCTTTTCAAGCTACTCTTTATGTAAGCAATATGTATTAATACTATTTTTTTTGCATGTTTTCTGAGTTGCCAGCACCTGAAAAATCGGCTCTTTATCCATATCTACTTCACTGAATGGCAACACAATACCTGTGTGTTTGTCAGCTTAAAAGAATTGCTCTCTTCCCTACGCCAATGTTCAAAACCATCTAGATTGTATGTTTCTAAGGAGGGGCTCATTCTATTAATAATCCTTTACAGGAATCACACCCCATGCCTCCACGGTCTCTCACATGTCAGGTTGGTTGTGTCACCTCAAAATATTCTCTTCTTGTGAGGCATACCAGCACGGTTAGGTAACACTTGTGCTTGACACCCACCAGGAAATGAATAGGACTGATGTTCTGCCTCAGTGCTGTTACAGAAAGGACGGGGAAGAGGTACTCAGACCAAGCTCTTCAAAATGTAGGGACTCACTATCATATCCCAGCATCCTAGCAAACAATTTCTTTGTTGTCCCAATACAACTGGACAACTAAAGAGAAGAATTTGTGTGGATTTTGCATGCAGGTGTTTGTTCTGCTTGCAGGGCTGGAAGACTTGAGCTTGCTGTGCACCCACACAAATACTTAGCGTAAGTGAGAGTTTCCCTTTGGCCAAAAGTTCTTGTCAAAAAAGGAAATGAATTGCTACCTCACTTGCCTGTGAGCCACCTCCAGCCTAGAGGCTGTATCGCCAGAGTAGCTTGCTGTGCCAAGCAAACGAATAAACACTCCTCCTTAGCATGACTTGTTAGCTATGACACGGTGCTACGTGAAGCACAGCTCTATCCTCCATACGCAAAAATAACGCCCTGGCCCTTCCCTGTTCCTTTATCTCTGTTGTCTTTTTAGATTCCAAACTCATTCAAGTGAGGCTCTAGCATTTTTGTGCATGAGAGGGCTTAGGACACTGCAGAGGATTAAAAATAACAAGCGTGGTAATACTAACGCTTACAATAAAATAAAGCCTGGGAAGTTCAGAGGCAAGAGTCCATGAAAGTACATTTCTTATCAGAAAAAAAAAAGGATGCAGATCTGTATAAACATCAGGAATGTATTTTCAAAAATACGCAATAGAGAATCCCTGTATTCTGTTCTGCGTGTGTATATATCTACTAAAAAATGGGAGAAATTTGTCTTTTTTCTGTACGATCTGGGGGTTTTAATCCATTCCGGGCAACATCTAACAGATTTGCTATGTTTTTTTTCAGAATTCCAAAGGGGGAGACCAATCACAATGAACTAATTTGACTTGTATCTTGATTTGTTGTAGCTGCTACATAGTGTGTCTATACATCAGTATTTTTACAATGTTCCTGTAACGTCTCTATAGCCCAGACAAGTCTCCTAGCACCTGCATTTCCCTTCTAATTCAGAACTAAAACAGCCTTAATTGTCTTTATTTTAAAACTAACTAATAGCAATTAAGCCACTGGTTCTGTGAACAAACTTTTTGAAACTTTTTCTCCATTAATTTGAATTAATTCTCCTGTGCTTGGACAGCTCTGTAAGTCCCAGTGAATTGAACACCTAAATGTCTTATTTATTTTAGAAAATGAGATTTATACTCCTTTGAGTAACCACTACCACAAATCTGCTTTTCCATATAGAAATCAAGTAATTCAACCTGAAATTTAAAAAGAACCTTGAATTTTTAGATTATTGAATGCCTTCTAATTTTTAAATTCAGAGGTACTTACAAAACTAATTTTAATTTTATAAGAAATATTAGTTCAGTGACTTGAGCATTGCTCAGCCTCAGACCTATGTCATTTTTTTGCTACTGAAAATGTCATTCTTGATTTTCAGATATCTTTTTCATGGGTCAATATATGCAATTTGGAAACATTGTAAAATTTTCAAAATATTTCTAGCTTGATTATTTTTCTAGAAACATTTATTCTCTGGTCTTTCTTTCCTCTTTTTGTGAATTAAAAAATTAACTGATTATTGTACTGATTATGAGCCATTTATCAAGTAAATATTAACATCTAGTTCTTTTCATAAAACATAAGAAATCAAGTTTAGTTGCTAAAAACAAACATAACAGTTCATATTCTGGCTTTTGCTAAATGAAATTAGATCAGCTCAGCTTTTGTTATTACCTCCCCATTTTTATTCACTAACGTTGGAAGACCATATGTCTTCCTCTCTGTTATTTTCTCCTTTTAACTGACGAAATCTTAAGTAAATGTGAGTGCTGTAAAAGACAATGAGTGAGATCAGCATGCCACTCAAAATTGTATGGCAAAGGATTTTTCACTTTTACCACAAGGTAAATTCTGAATAAATTTAATCAACAGTATCATTTAAGTACTTACACAGATACAAATAAAATATGCTATCTTTGGTTATAGTTCTTACTGGTGGTTATTTAATTTGAAAACTATGTAAACCCTTACAGAATATAGTAACTAAGTTTTTCTGTCAAAGTAGCAAATAAATTGAACTTACCTGAAAAGCAGCATAATGCTATGATAATGTATATAACCTTCAGTTTATATCGAGATAAATTTGTTGTCCAATCCATCTTTTTTCTTCTAACTAGAATCTAAAACTATAATCTAAAACGATTATAGTTTTACCAGCTGAGTCCAAAATTCCCTTCAGTATCTGCTGCGCTCTTGGTAAGACGGAGATAACCCTCACAACCAAGTGAAAAAGATGAGTCTGACGGTCAAAGTGAAATGTTCTTAAACTAAAGCACCTTGCATAATGCCAGCATTTTGTGGAGGGTTTGGTGAGTGACACACCTGCTTGTACCTTACAGCCCAAGGATTTTAAAATTAGAATATGGTACTTTCCCTCTAGATAAGGTAAATAAGAAACCTGCTGCTTGAAAAGGTCAGTGTGCATTAATCTGAGCATGAAATGATCAGGAATGGGGACTAGTCTACACCCTTAAGAAGGCCACAATCACACATTCATCTCTTAGATATTTAAGTTCAGAGTGGACACATTTCAGTACTACGACTTTTGTGGATAACGAGAAAATATTTTCTGATGGGATTTTGTGAATCGCTGATAAAGGCCTAATTTGATTCTTAAGAAAAATGTCATTGACTACATCCTTCCTAGCTGAATCGTACAAATTCTTTGAGGCCAAGGTTATATCTTGCTGTTGTAACTGTAAACAGTTTTGTTTAGTCTCAGTGGTCCCCTGGAATATCTTCCATTGCGGCTGAATGACAGCACGGACAAAAGGATTCAGGAGAACATCTTTGAGGGAATGCATAAGAGGAGACATGGATAAAGTGGCAAAATTCAGTGAATTCATCTGCTGCTGTTGCTAGATGACTGGAGTAGTAGATAAGAGTGTAACTTTAGGAAGAAGGACTGCCACGTCCATGAATTCAGATGGTAATTAAAAAGCTTTTCAACTATTTTGGACCACTGCCAATATTGAATGAGTTTAATGCTTTGTGCCTCTTGAATTCTTTATCAAGATTCATCTACAAAAGATACGAAAATCTACAGGTATAAACTGCACCACAGACTGTTTGACTTTGGGTTCCCTCATCTCTGAAGTCTTGTCCTTGTTTTCTTTCCAGAATCCCATTTCCCTTTCCTCGTACACTTCTTCCAAACCCAAAATTTCTTGTTCAAGATAGATTTTTTTTTTCTCTTTTGAGTCTATCTTACCTGCATTTTCTGTTAAATTCTAGTTAACAGTTCTCACAAAACCATGTGTTTTGGCAAGGGAAAGGGCCAACACCTTTTTAATGCCTGCTTCCTGATGGAGAGGCTTCATTACCAGCGCAGTTCTAGGTTTAGAGGGTCAATTTTCAACGAGTAAGTAGCAAGTCCTGTAGAAAAGTAGATGTTTGTCTGTATGACCTAGAAAGTCTCTAGCATGCCATTACAATGTAATCAGCTGGTTTATGAGTATTATGCTTAGTTTGATTGGATTGAAAAATTGTGGTTTATTTGCTTTGTGGTACAACTTGCACGGTACAGTTTTGCTTTGAATATCAAAGGTTTTTCTGTAAATGCTTGAGACAGTTTACATGAAAAATGCCCTTTTCACAGGTAAAAAACTACTAAATGCTGGCTAACATATTAATGACAAAACTAAAGTTAATTCAGTTTTCCGACTTGAATAACTAAATAGTTCTTAAAGAAGCCTGCATTCATTCACATAAATATTATTTCTCTATAAAATGTAGTTTCCATTTCTTTATGTAATACGAAAGCACTCTTAATTGCTTGCTCTGCACTGGTTGGATAACGTAGAAAGATTAAAAGTTCCTCCCAAAGTTTCGGAAATTACAGCAGATGCATATGTCATGGTCTGAGGGACTGACGTGTGTGTGTGTCCTTGCCTGGTTGTGCAAGCAGTTAGGTAAGTTGAACGCACATTCTTGACCTTTCCTCAAGTGTTAGTAAGGGAGAAACAATTTGCAATTCACCGTTCACTTCTGCTTGGTTAACCACTACCTTTAACACAACCTTCCTTTTGTTTTATCTTTATGCATAAAAAGGGTTAAAAAATCGGAGGGGACTGGAATCCTCCCAGTTTGCTGTAGAGTCATTGCGGGAGAGAGAGAGATGTAGTATTAAAAAAATGAGGTAAATAAAATTGAAATAAAGGGGTTTTGGGAATAATTCTGAGAATGTTAAAGGTGGATGCAAAAAAACACAAACCCCCTGTTTTCACTTTGAATTTTAAATACAAGTAGTCAGTGGAACCTGCTTATTGTTTTAGTCCACTGAGTATTGTTCTAGTTTTATTTATCAAGGGGGGCTATGGTGGTAGCTTCTGTAGGGAACTGCTGGAAGTTGTTTCCCCTTTGTTCAGTGGACTCAGCTGGGCCTAGGGCGGACCCACTGCTGGCCAGGGCCAAGCCAATTAGTAGCAGAATGTTCCCTGATAACACCTCTGAGATAACTTATTTAAGAAGGGGAAAACAGAAAAAAAAGAGAAGATGTGAAGAAGCTGAAGAGGGGGCAGAGAGGGGGAGGCGCGATTCTTGTGGGCCTTGCAGGCCTCACCCTCTGGCCTCCCGCCGGGCGGTGACTGGGCCCAACTCGGCCTGACCCGGCTGAGAGAAGTGGAGATGAGATGAGATGTGAAGAGACCCTGAGAGGCATCTGCCAGCCTGGTGTGAAGAATTTGTTGTGAGAGGAACGGCTGCAGATGCCAAGGGCAGTGATGAAGGAGGAGGAGGAGTAATGCAGCTCCTGGCTGAGGTTCCCCTGCAGCCCGTGGTGACGACCATGGTGGAGCAGGTTGTTCCCCTGCAGCCCACGGAGGCCCACGGAAGAGCAGAGATCCACCTGCAGCCCGTGGAGGACCCCACACTGGGGCAGGTGGGTGCCTGAATGTGGCTGTGGTCTGTGGAGGCCCCGCTGGGGCAGCCGTTCTGGAGGGACTGCATCCCCGGGAAATGACCCACTCCGGAGCAGTTTCATGAAGGACTGTGGCCCATGGGAGGGACCCCACGCTGGAGCAGAGGAGGAATGTGAGGAGTTCTTCCCCCGAGGAGGAAGGAGCGGCGTAAAACAACGCGTGATGAACTGATCGCGACCCCCATTCCCTCTTCCCCTCTGTGCCACTCGGGGGGGGAAGGAGGTAGAGATAATGTTAAGCCCGGGAAGAGGGAGGGGTGGGGGGAAGTCACCTTGTTCTTTGTCTCATTATCCTGCTTTTTTAAAAATAATAAACGAATAGTTTTCCCCAAGTCAAAGACTGTTTTGCCCGTAATGGTAACTTTAAGGATTTCCCTGTCCCTATCTCAAACCTCGTGCTGTTTTTCTTATGTTATCTCCCCCTGTTCTCTTGGAGGGTGGAGGGAGTGAGAGAGACTGTGTAGTCTGGTCCCAACCGGGGCCGAACTCCTACAGTATTGAAATCATAGAAGGGAGAGCTACACAGACACATACATCCAGAGATAGGCCTGATACTATTGAAAAGTAATAGAATTTGCAGGCAAAATCTACTCATAGAAATGAGTCCTGGCACAAACATCTTTGTGATATAAAGGCAATGCTCACTACATGGCATGAGAAGAGATCCCTTTAAGAAAAATGTTATTTTCATGAGAACTCTAGTAACGTTTGCAGAAGCCAGCATCGTTTCCTTTTAAGCAGCACTCAGGTGTTTGTACCAGTTGTGTACACCCCTTATTTTGCAGGTGTAAATGAAAGTGAAGGGAAAGGTCTGACTAGTTTGGAAAGAATGAAGCACCTTCATAACAGCTGCTGATAATTTCCTTTTAAAGCCTGACATTTTTGCCAGGAATGAACTTTCTTAAGAGAACTTCAGTTCTGAAATGGGAATAATTCTTGCACTTCTGCTGGTGTGGCAAAGGATACCTTAGTGGGAAATCACGAGTGCTTTTCTAAATAGCTTGAAAAGCAATTCATAATAAATTTCATTCTTTAACTGTTCTGTGATAATGAATACTCACTATAGTAAAATATGATTGATTTATCAGGTTTTTTAGCAGTCTGTTTTTAACTGAATACTTCCTTCTGCTGGTATTAATGAAGAACTGCATTTTGAAGAGGAACCAGGTAAGGGCTGTGAAATGAAGTGATTTCCCCTATTTCCACACTATCTTATTTTTGTTTGCTTCTGGGTTAGGGCATCGTTCAATATTTTTGCTATTGCCTGAGCAGATATCCTCTCAACAGCTCCTTTGCCAACTTTACCCTACGCCCAAAAACCAACTCTGACGCAGGTAACTGCCTGAAAGCAGTAAGAGAACAGAGTGCAATGTTGATGGACTATCAAGTTAAAAGGGCAAATATATCAGAACTTGGACAATGTTTCCTGGGAGCGAATGCTCAAACAAGAAACTTTTTGCTGTCAAAGTGCATAAATCTGCAGCCAAGTCGCTAGCTCTGTGCTGCAGCCTAAACTTAGGCCCTGAAGGCCTGAGTAAGCAGAGCATTCCACAACGTGGTGGGGGGAATGCCGTGTCTGCACTGGCAAATAAAAATAATTCCACAGCACAAAAATGAGTTTCTAAGGAGTGAAAAGACATATATAATGCGTCACACAGGAAAAACTTCCAGAAAATGATGCAAAAATCTGCCTAGTGTAAGAGATATTAGTGCATTTCAGATGACACTGGGGGAGGAGAGAAAAAAAACTCTCTGAAAGAAGATGATCTGACCCAAAATGAACTGTGTCAAACTAATACATGAGAGAAAAGAAAAAGCTGGTCAGTCTTACCCAATATATCTGTAAAACGTCTTACCTGCAGCAGAGGTGCTGAGCCACACCATGGCAGCCATCCCCGTGGTGGCCGTGGAGGTCCGTGTCCCGCCACAGGCAGCCCCCACGGAGCACGCGAGGCCGGGCGGCCCCGGGGGGCCCAGGATTGCGCGGCTCCCTCCCGGCTGCCCCGTGCCTCCCACGCCGGCTGCCAGAAGATCTCCCTGAGCCAAAATGGCGGCTTTGGAAGGGCCCCCTGTGCTGCTCCTGTCGCTTGAGCTGTCCAAGCCTGGTTGGGGAGAGTAGCCTCCAGCGTTGGGGGCTGGCTGGGGGGACGTCTGTGGAGAGTCAATGCCTTCCCCCAGGTAGATGGGGGACAGCGGTGTGTCTGCCATTTGCGTCACAGCAGGCTTTGGGCTGTGCGTCGAGGGCTCCGTGGGCACCGCCGTGGTGTTGGTGGGTCGGTGGCCCACTTTGTCTGCAGCACCTCGCCTGAGGAGAGGTGGCCTAGGCAAAACACTGTCTTCCGGGGCTGTCTTTCCGCTTGTTCTCAGGCCGCGGCTCTCCTCCGAAGCGCTCGCTAGTCCCAGCACTGCGGGTTTCGCCTCTTGTGGCGTTCCCCCCATGGAGGCTGGTTCATTTGTGCCGTATGCCACGCTGCTTGCACCTGCTGATTAAATAAGTAGGTCAAAAACAAAAATTAAGAAATGCATCTTTGAGGATAAGATTTTTATAGTTTTTGTGGGTTTTAATCCTTTTTTTTTTCTGTGAGATTTAAGTGTGCTTTGTATCCTATTGGTAGCTTTTTTTCTTTTAAGAACTAGGACTCCTGATCTGTCTGCTCCAAGCAGAGCCGCTGTGTGTAGCAGAGCCAAGACTCTTCCAGCGAGGGATCTACAAGCCCTCTTTGCTCAAGCAATCCTCCAGGACACGGAATAGGCAGCACAGCGGGTTCTGCATAGAGGACCCTCGACAGCGGGAGCATTTCCTCTATGGCCCCCAGGACACAGAGGGTTTCTCTGCAATAATTCCAGTATTTTAACTTAGTCTGCTTTTTTACATGAGTTTCTCTTTTTTTGTGTGTTCAATCTGAATTTCCGCTTCGTGGTTGTGGCTTTTGTCATCCAATGCTAGCAATTTAAGACATCAGATATTGCTAGAATTTTTATTTGACAGAAATTTGTGGTTTTTCGGCTTTAAGGTTTCCTTTAATGGAAAATGGATACATACTAGTTTTAATAAGGAACCCTCTAGGCTTCTGCAGCAGTCTTACAAGAGCATCTGTAAATGGTGCCATGAATATTGAAACCCTTTTTTTTTCTAGAAGTTTCTATCGCAAATTAGATTTGTATTCTTAGACTCAGCTGCAGTTTTACCTTTTAGTGCTTGCACTGTGCTGAACTGGATTAGGACAGGTTATGGGTGTGGAAATTGCAGACACATTTTCTTTCTTGTGCTGAACTCTCAGATATCGGATATTTGTAGTCTGAGGTTAAAAAATCACTGAAGATGCTGGACCTATCTTTTCTCTGTTTAGTCAAATAATGGAATATGGGCACAGTCCCACTGAGTGTTAAAAAAATCCTCTCACTGAATTATTACTTGAGCTTGGAACTTACTGCTACCTGAACAAAGTAGATTTAGGTATCTTTCCTTTTGGTATCCAGAGAGAAAAATAGTCACAGTAATAACAATAACTTCAAATGGCAAAAGGTGCAGCTTTGATCAAGAGTATACATAATATATCAGTCACTATTTGTTCAAACTCCTTGGCAATTACTGGCCCCATCTGCAGCTCGTTAACAACATGCAGTAAACCTTGCCTCTCATCACAGGGTGCTCAAGTTGTAACTATTTTGGTCATTTTCTCTCTGCTCTTCATTCCCAGAATAACACGCAGTTGCTAGAAAGTATCTCAATTATATTCTGCCCTGAATTCCTTCCTCTGCACTGTATGCGCATGTTAGGTATAGAATCACAGAATCATTTAGGTTGGAAAAGACCTTCAGGATCATCGAGCGAACCATAAACTGAGCACTACCAAGTATTTTTCAGGAAACTTTTAAATACACTCTTCTGCTATTAGCTCTAGCTTAAATATACTTAGACATAGATGTATAGATTTGACATATAGATTTGACATATAAATACACATTCACAGTTCCCTTTAAAAAATATTCCCCCTTATTATAAAAGTTTACAATTTCCCTGGAGAAATAATCAACACAAGGTGCATCCTACCTGTTGTGCATATGTTGAAATAAAATGCCAAGGCTATGAATATGTTTTGTATAGAATATTGCATGGAGCAATGTTTCCAAGTCATTTTGTTGCCTTGAGACTACTTGTCCAAACGGGAGATTGCTTCAGGCTCCTCGCAACTCTGCTACCTCTGCAAGTGAATTCCAAATGTTATGGAAGTAACTCGGGTAATGCAAGCATGTTGCTCTGTTAGCTGAGCAGCTGACACACCTTAAAGTCCTGCTTAGTTTAAGAAGCTGTTGTTATCTGTGGACCCTATGTGTTGATTTATAGTTACAAAAATGCAGTCATGCTTGTGCATCCGTTTAAAACTTTCATGAGGACCCATATCGCTTAACTAAGCCTTTGTCTGCAAAACTGTATTTGTGGCAACATTAATGAAAAAGCATTTGGATTTAAAAAAAAAAAGAAAAAGAAAAAGAAAAAAAGAAAGAATGGGTTTTATGGGCTGAAGTTTACTCATCAAGTTGGGAGCAAGGGAAGTCTCCACAAGCAACGTTACCATTATTGACTATGAGAAAATGTGTTGATGACACATAACTGCCTAGACTGTGGAAGGAGAGACAGGGAATCGCTCAGGGAGTCCCGTATCCCCCAAATCTCTGGCACAGAGCGTGGAGACATTTAGGTTTGCGGGAGCAATTCCTCACACCACCTTTTGCTCAAATAAAGGGAACAGCTAATTAAAAAAAAACACTCCTGTGTGTTTTTGTGATTATCAAATCAACCTCAAACAGTGCCCAGCCTTCATGTAGAAATGTGCTAACACTATGATCCTAGAAGATATGAGATGCACATTGCTGCTTCTTCTGCACCTCTACTGTTAATAGATGGATGAATTGAGATTATTGTTGCACAGATATGAACCACATTGCCTCCTGATTTCAGGTGTTGTTGCAGTGAACCTAATGGACTGTAACTATCCCTCTGCCATAGTTCAGGTGATGTTCAGGTACCTGGAGAGCTGAATGTCCTAGCAGTGGACTGGAGATGTTCAGAAGTGCCCTTTGGGGACTACAATGAGATCACTGATCTCATCTCATACCAAAGTAGTACCACTAACCACATACTTAAATCCGATCAAGTCCTGACTGTCCTAATTAGGCAGCGGTTTTGCGAAGGCAGAATTCTTAGAAAGATGAAATAAAACTACAATCTAGAAAATACTCTATGTTTGTTTCCAGAATGAAAAAATGAATCTCGTAAGTTAGTATTATGTCTACAGTTTGACATGGGGAAGGAGTTGTTTGAAGATTGTTTAGTAACAGTCCGGTCCATTTTCTGTGCAAGGCCTGGGTTTACCTCCGCATCCTCATTGTGTGCGTGCCCTGCGAAGTCAAACGAAACAGGGTTTCTCCTTGCACATCATGTGGGCCACTAGAGGCCATCACATACCTCATAAAATAGTCACAAATCCTATGGGAATTAAGGTCAACAGCAAGAAATCATAAAAGATTAATTAAAGTCTAGATATTTTTAAAGCAAACTAAGCAGTTTGCTTCAGGAGAGGTTGTTCTTTGCACCCTTATGAGCTTGGTGTGTTTTTTCCTTGAGGAATTTGCTACTGATGGAGCAAGGATGCTGCTCTGCACTAGACTGTGCTCTCAGTAGTATGAATTGAACAGTCTTTTAGTTACACCTGGTAATGTTCCAGTTTCATAGGAGAGTATTTAAAACCTTTCCTGTCTGACCATGCCATTTCTGTCTTTCTGTTTAACTACAGATTAAATTCTGTATTGAATCTATTCCTTCTTGTAAAGGCTGCCAAAAGGTAAAGACGAAGGTCGCACGGAGCACCTTGGGGCGTGAAGGAGGCAAAGGAAAAGCTAACAAGGTATGGTCCTTCCATGTCTTCCCTCCTAGCAACATATAAAACACAAAAGCCTTTGCAGCAGGAGCAGAGGGAGAGGTCAGCCCTTGTCACCGTGCAGCAATAAAACACCAGGTATTTGGGCTTTGTTGGAGCAATTTAGAATGAAAGGAGTAAACATTTCCCATAAGGAAAAAGCAACAAAGAACCTAAGCTCAGTCGCCTGTGTTGGACTTTATAATGAGGTCTTCTGGTAGCATTTCACATCCATTTTTTACAGATTTAACTAAAAATTCAAGGGACCTTGCAAAGATTTTCTTTGAAACCAGAGCTTGGTTCTTTTCCCTAATGCAATGCTAGCATCATGGCAGATGCAGGTAGGCTGGGGATGAGGCAAAGCACTGCACTTGCAAGCATCCCTGTGCCAAAGCCCAGTCTTGAGCACGTCAGTATTTCACTTCAGCGAGGCTTCAATACCTACCTAATTAAACACCTGAACATTTTTCAAGTACTCTACTAAAGGTATCCATTTTAAATTTGGATCCTACTGGTGATTTTATAACAATACTAAGTAAAAGTGAGAAACTCAGACTTACAGTGAAGAGATAATTCATGGGGCTGAGGTCCCCTCGGTGTATTTAATATGGTGATTCCTTAGCTTATGGCAAAACAGACGGTCAGATTGGATAGAAAAAAATGTCTTCGTCATACTCAAGATACAAGTCCTATAGTACGGAGATGCTGGGATGAATTATAGCTTTAAATATCTACCTATGCTTGGCTTTTGGGCACAGAGCCTAAAGGCAGAGTGCCAAGGTACAGATTGGGTGACACACATACTGGCGTTGAACAGGCTGATTTTCACACCACCCCCTGGAATAAGCTTCGTGTTTGAAGGGGTTTTTTCAAGCATTTTGTGGTATAAATGTAGGTCTTGGTGAATTTGTTTGGAGAAAATATAATGTGGAAGAGCAAAGGTTTGTTTACTTGAAAAAACTCAGTGTAAAATACAGCCTTATTACTGTACAAATGGGGGAGGTTGGGTTTTTGTAGGTGCCATCTTCAATTCTTAAATCTTTAATTCTTTTTATTCATTTAATATCAAAACTTCTGTCATATGGAGGTTTTTTCCGCTAGCAGTTTTTCTCCTGATTGAATCACTAACATTGACATCTTTTGTATAGACTATTAAATTATTTTTTTTGCCATCATCTGGAATAGTTAATTTAAGAACACTTTGTCTAGTGAGTTATAACAGCACAGTTCAAAATGTAGTCTTTCATTTGTGGCATCATTGTGTTAGCTGGATCCTTCCAGTCTGTTAGAATGAAACATAAAATACCAGGTTGTAAGAGCTGATGCAGTCACGATTCCAGGATTAGTCTACACCTGACAAGGACACAATAGAAAATTCAGTTCTGTTCTGCAATACAGTTTAAGAGAAGGCTGGGACACTCTAAGCTGATAGGGGAGCTATCTCCTTTGTACAATAGTGCTGTCGTTAGGAACAGGTCTAAACATAGCCCTGTCTTCTCTGAGTCAGGCTTTCACCCTCTCTCTAGCGAGTTTCTGGAAGTGAGTCCTTGTGTATTTTCCTGTACAAATCTGCTTAGGTTAAAATGTTGATTTCTGTATATTTTGTGTTTTCTACAGCTTTTATAAAGGAAATAATGGAAATTAGCCCTAAAAGGTAACACCATAATTTGTAAATAGTACATAAGGAGTTATACACTGGGAAGAGGGCTGCTTTATGGCTACAGAGGCAAGAGTTACCTTAACATCCTTCCGTATAGGTGTTCAGTAGAATGGAATTAATAAATATATTTTTCAGGACACCTGTCCACCTCAAAAGGATAACTTATTGCGACACATATTTATTTTTGTCTCCTGCCGTGAAAGTCCAGTTCTTACTGGGCAGTGAATAATAACTATGTTGTTTCCAGAAGGCACTATCCCTGCAGAGCTGGCTTCTCTCCGGAATGGGAATGGGAAAGCGAATGCTCAGCACCACCTAGTTGTCTTGCTGCAACGGCGAAGGTGGTCTGTTCTGGCTGTAGGCATTACAAGCGTGGTCAGCTCAGCAATGGCTGCGTTGGTAAAGAAACGTCTCCTCTCCATCGTGGTACTTAACCAAGGGATTGTTGCTTCGGTTCTGGGAGTTGAGTTGCAGAGGGAGCTGTGTCACTACTGAATGAGAGAGAGTGTCCTCCTTTGTTTCATATCCCTGCAATTTTCAGTGTATGGATGTATTTCCCCTCATTCTTGAATATTTTGATAACATTTCTTAGCTGAGTTTTTACTTCCTTTCCTGTACTGGTAGCACTTACTGACATATGCATGTATTTTCTGTGCCCTGATTCCCTGCTGTCTT
The DNA here is from genome assembly GCF_036417535.1 of Chlamydotis macqueenii. NCBI lineage: Eukaryota > Metazoa > Chordata > Aves > Otidiformes > Otididae > Chlamydotis > Chlamydotis macqueenii. Next base: position 1,902,011 of record NC_141581.1, on the reverse strand, counting down.
GGTTTTGTCCCATTTGATATCTTTAACCTAGTTGTAGATCCAAAGAATGAAATTTCTTTGAGAAGCTTAAAACTGGCATTATTTTAGATGGCAAATATTCTTTACTAAGGCTCGTTGTGAACTTGACCTATTATTTTAGGCTTCTAGCTCTTTCATTACCTCTCATCTGAAAAAAAAAGAGGGGAGATTTTTAAAATCTGAATGTTATGGGTTTCAGAAAGCAAAGAGTTTGAACTTCCCTGCACCGTTCTTTCCAGGAGCCTTCTCTCGTCTCCTGGGAGGAGCTGTAAGTCCAACAGCTGACCTGCTGATGGTTGTGCTGGGCCCACACTCGCACCTCGGTACCACGCAGAGCTCTGCTGCCTGCCTGTCGACGCATGGGACATCTGTGCAGAACTCGGTCATACAGAAGCTTTGTGTTGTGGTTTGGCTTCGGTTCTGCATCCCTTCCTAATTCCACAGCCTATTTTTAACTTCAGCGGGCTAAAACTAGAACTCCTTCAACGTGTACGCGACTGTTTCAAGGTCTGGTTCAGCTCTAAGTGGATCTGACAGAGGTGTTGCAATGGAGTGAGAGGTAGGTTCGAGTATCAGCCTCACACCGTCAGTTGATACCAGCATTGATCTGTAACAAAGACTCAGAGAGTGTGCATACATCGCAGACTGCAATGTCACGTAGAGATTTGGGGGATTTAAATGAAAAACCATGGAAAATGAAAGCAGCAAAACCTGGTAGTGTAGACCACCATGCAGGCCCAGGTATCTATAGCAGATTCCTGAATCTGTGTTAGTTTTTATACTTCTGCTTCATGTTCTTCTCATGCCATTCTAAGGCTTGTCTTGGACATGTGTTGTCCATATAGCTCAGCTGGTGCAAGTCTGAGAAAAAAATACATACAGAAAACAATGCATTCTCCAAGTGTAAGGGTCCTGCTCAAACAGTATTGAAGAAGTGCTACTAGCTACACTCTTTTTGAAATGAGTATATGGACTTACATTTCTTGCCTCTTGCAGTTCTTATAATAGACAACAATTCAGCAATTACAGGCTTTAAAAGTGTAAGAAAAACAATTAGTCAATATATCTGTTTTGCATTGTTTTCCTCTCACATTTTACTTTTTCAATTTTTTTTTTCTTTTTTACCTCATTGAATGAAGTATAAATTCAGTTCAAAGAAGCTTGTTCCTGATGTGGGAATGATCCAAGAAAGAAGCAGGAAATGTATTAAAGGCTTCTCTGCAGTTTCTTAGCGTTATTTACCTAGGGGATTAAAGCAGTATCAAAGTATGTTTGTTCCTCTCTGGTTGAACAGCAATCTGGCTTATATCATGTTACTCTTAGACTTCTGCTCATAGAAACAGAAATTAGTCCAAGCAAATCCCTTCCCCCAGACTCACCAACTGTATGTCTTCTGTTTCAGACCACAAGCTTGAAATAAGTTGGAGATAAAACATTCAGGTTCTGTGTTGCCCTTTATTTTGGCTAATTATATGTGTTTACTTTGAAATTAGTCATGATGAGGCCAGAACACAATGCTGTCTATTTGTCAGGCTGAATAAAAAAGAACAAAACAAAAACTGAAAGGAAGACAATCACCTGTTAAATGCTTTGACTTAAATACACCTTCAATATCTAGAAGGTTTTTTTCTTTATATCTGGAATGGAAGCATAAGATTTATTTTTTTTTTTAATTTAAGGAAATCTGTGCATGCATTGATTGCACAGCTGTTAATATAAATAAATAAAATAATTGTCCAGTTATGAAAACAAAATAAAACATTTCTACAAGGAAAAATATATGTTTGTCCAGTCTTTCCCTTCAGGGGAAAAAAGTAACCATCACACAACTGCAATAATATAAATACAAATATTTGTCTTGCATTAAACTTCCAATGAATCTTGCCATTACATCTTTGTTCTGGCTAAGATCTAAGGATCGTGAGACCCCAGGAAAGAAGCTGCTTCTACAAATTTTAAAATAGATGAGAAACGATCCCTCCTCCATGTTGTTGTTAACAAATTATCTGAGACTTTTCTTCCCCTGGCCAAGGGCCGGCTCACCAGAGACCCAACCCTTGGGCAGTGAAATGCAGGTGTGCAGAAGAGCTGCACAGACCTCTCCAACCAATTAATGCCTTGAGGTCAGTAGGGAAATAATCTAAAATTGCTATGAATTTTGTTGGTGTCGTCAGCTAAGTGATGCAGACAAATAATGATACTTTACCAGAGCATGTTTAGAGCCGATAAGAACCAATTTAGCTGGAGGCAAAGAGTGTTCCTTGAACTCCTTTGGGCCATGGCTTTGCATGCAGAGATGTGCTTCTGACTGTACTAATTTCCCTTTCCCAGTACATTTAGTGCTCTGCAGTGAGAAGCAGTACTTAAAAACACACGGCTGTGTGAAATTCTGACATAAATATAGAATTATTGCAAACGGAGTGAACGTGAATGATCGTTACAGCAGTCAGGCAGACACAAGTAATGCATCTGCTGCTCTTCTCTCTTGGGAGAAGGTCCAAGTTCTCTTACAGAGTTTGGGATACTTCTGAGAGGAGCAAAACAGCTCTGATTCTTCTCAAACCAGTAGATGAACCCATGTTTCTTAGTTCTTAGCAGGGCAGATGCTCTGAGCGCTGGGCTGACGTCGAAGGGAAGGGTAATAAATGCAGCAGAGCAGGAATTGTCGGTAGAACAGGCCAGGGTTTCAGTGTCTAAGTCCTTTGCAAATTTGGTTTTCAGAGCCTCTGCTGGGGGTGCAGCCGTGAGAAGGGGCTGCCTTTGCCTCTCTCAGGCGTAGAGGATTTGGCATGGTCCCAAGAGCGAGGAGGTTTTTTCCTGAATGCTCCAGTGACCATTCTGAGGTCAGGGGAGTTATGTGACCAATTACTAAGAGATTTAATAGCACAGGAGACAAGAGAAGGATTAGAAATCTTTTGTTATCTGGCTTCCTTATTCAGCTCTGGTTTTGAGGCTGTTTCTGGGCTTAGGTGAACTCATTTCAGGGTGGAACAACTCTGGGAAAAGCAAGCCAGAGGTTAGTAGGCTTGTGCTAGCTGGGAATTGTCTTTTCTCCTTGTCAGTGGATGATTTATTTTGCCTGGAGGCATAGACTAATTTAAGAAAGAATTTGAGAATCCCTTTGGTTTCCTTTCTAACCTAGTATCTCCAACTAGAACATCTCAGTTCTCCCAGCATTAGACCTTTGGGGAGAAAACATCCCTAACTCCACTTGATGATTCCCCTGTGCACCATGACTTTGACAGCATAACTCAGCCAAGCCATCAGGCTTGGCATCTGGAAGGATACCCCTTTCAGCATCTGAGGAGCGAGCATATGTCAGAAGGACTTCCTTGGAAATGTGACTGGAGGCAATGGACCTTTGAGGCTCCTTTAGTTCTGCTCCAGTCCCAGAAATGCTGTCAAGGACTTCACAGCAGCACGGCTCTAGGGACCTCTCTGGGTGTACACCCATGCTGTACCTTAGGAGACCAGTGAAAAGTCCTTTCAGGGAAGTCTCTCAAACAGCAAAGGCTGCAGTGAGACTTGTGGGCTGACAGTGGCTCTGGTAAAAAAATTATCATTAGAGTTGTTGTCTTGTTCAGGGAGGATTGTTCCGACATAAAGAGTAATGAATTAACTCTGTTATTGAGATTCTCATGTCTTCCAGATATCTCTGAAAACTATACTAAACATTCCCAAATGCATATTTCCATGTGCATAGATGATGCACTGGAAGGGCTGAAGTCTTAAGGCAGAAAGCTTATTAATTTTCTCTTTGAGAAGCTTATTTTTACAGATCAAGAACAGTAAGACAACAGTGAGACAATGCTCTTACAGTAGGAAGACAGTGGTAACGGTGTGTATTGATGCATTACCAGGGCTCTGATATGTAAATATATTTTTTAAGAGTCTTTCTAGCCTTTATTTCAGATTCAATTACATTACAACAATTATTTTAATAATCTAGTACTCTACAAGATGCTGATGGCAACCTTGAAATTGCCATTAGCAACACCGACTTCAGATAGTGATTTGAAAAAAATCTGCTTCTAGATATTTCCATGAAATTTTTAAACTAATATATCTGATCAAGATTTAAATATTTAATCTTATCCCTCGGATCTATGCAAACATGACATTAAAACACCAAACTTTAAAAAGTTTACTACTTATAAGGAATTACAGATGAGCATATTGTCTAAAATTGAAAGGTTTTAGAAGTAAAATGTTCCTTAATTCAAATATGTACATGCTCCTTCCTGCCTTTTTGGTAAACCATCAGTGTTTATTCATAGGTAGATCAGCCTGTCGTAGAACCCCGAAGCTTTTCCCACAGCATTGTGTGCTGCGTTACTATTTTCTGGACACTTAACAGCTGATTGCCAAACAGTACCATTTTGTTGATGAATTTTTTGGACGCTACTTTTGTTATTATTTTAAAGTCCTTTATCAGAAAAGAAGCTGCAGTGAAACTATGTGCAAAGTTGCACTCATTAACTGCTAGCGCTATGGGGACTGTTTGCAGGTAACATGTATCTAGAAATCAAATTCTTGGTTTGTGTTTATTTATTTATTTATTTATTTATTTTTAATGCATGTGGGCAAATACTTTCAGAAAATGATTATGCAGTAAAGTTTTGGTAAAAAAAATTGGTTGTAAATTGCCAGTCTGACTAGTTGATTGATTAAAGGAAATTATTGAGATAAATCCATTTCTTACCTGCTGTTTGAAACTTGATTGGAACTAGCAGCACCAGCAGCCATAAATGGCTCCTGAGATCTTGTTTTCTCCACGCCATTCAAAGGGCAGCAATGATATTGCTGCTGAGCGTAGGAGATCACAAAAGTCTCTCGGAGGCTTGGTTCAACAGTACCTACCCCCGTAACACAAAAGGGTATCAAATTTGCATTTATAGAGCAAAGAAAATCTCGTAGAGTTCGTCACACTGCAGCTTGGAAGGGTGAAGCTGTGGTGTGATCTGTTTAGAGGTTCCTCAAGACACATTAAATTAATCGGAGACGTGGATATCTAGGATGCAGAATCAAATTTTTATTCTTGACTGATCTTTGAAAAAGAAAAATTAGGATGTTGACAAGAGTTTTCTCTTCCACTCAAGGGGTTTGCCATGGAGCAAAAGCTTCCCTGGAGGCCATTTCACGTGGTATTTTGCTGTGAGACAGAATTGCACACCTGTCAGCATGGGACAGAGTCAACTGGGACCAGACTGGGAAACCATGAGTCAGCTGCCCCGCTCTGCGAAGGGGGAGCGCTACTCCCAGTGCTGCAGTGGGTCTCTGTGGGGATTTCACTGGGCGAACCACCTCCATCTGCCTTGGCACAGCACAGAGGGGTGAGTTACAGGGTGGTGGAGATGCTCCCGGTGTTACTGGTCACAGCTCTAGCTGTTTTCATCCTAGTCATTGCTTGGTGGAAGAGTTGCTTTATTTGAAGGTGAGGGAGCAAGAATGTGTCACCATCATTCATGCCCACCTTTCCCTTACAAGAAATTACAAAGAATAAACTTTGCAGAAGCCCCGAGAACCGTTTCGTAATGGTATTAATTTGCCCTGTTCAGCTTTTCAGTCGCTGGCTATCAAAGCCAGTTATGTCTGGGTGTCATACCTCTGCAACAGATTTCTGAAAGGTTAGCACTGACGCAGTTCCGTCGGTGTGAGGAGGGGCTCTGCATCGTCTCACCGAAGACCTGCTGGGTAGTTCTTTTTCCTCCTTTCAGTTTGTAAATAATACGACTAAATCCTATAACTGTTTAAGAGTCCAAAGGACTTTTCTGAAAGAAAATGGTACAAAAGCCTGGAATACTGTCAGACTGAAATCCCGCAGATGAGATTAACTCTTTTACAGGTGCATTTCAAAACCCTCTCTGTAGAAAGAGCCAGTCTTACCCCAGGCACAAGCACACTGTACGTTGCACTTGCTGGCAGACGTGTGAACGCCGTGCAGTAGTGAAGGTCTCGAAGCCAGATCCTGAGCTTTCACTGAAAACCATGACTCCGAACCCCAGCAAGGTCTCTCAGTTTTGCACATGTTCCCTCTTTCTCTGCTAGATCACATTGAAACATAGACCTAGACACCTCCATATTTTACAAATCTTGAAATTCAAAGCCTGATCTGGATTTGACCATGGTGCTTTACACTCCTCAGCAAGCAAATGGTTAAGAGGGGAATAGTGAAGGGAGATGGTTGGGAAGACAAATGCCGAGGCAAGGAAAAAGCAGAGAGAGGCATCTTGGTTCGTTGCACAGAGGAAAGAACAGCACCTGCGGTATGAAGTTATACTGGATGCCCATACATCTGGGGCGTGGTGAGAAGCACTAATGCGAAGGTCAAGTGTTCAAGTATACGTGTGGATCCTGTATACCTGCATTTCTAGCATTGCATTCTTTGGAAGGGCTTTTCTTTTCTGTTAACAAATGTCTCCTGATTTGGGTTTTTCTGCAGCCGGGTAGGTGTGCTTTCCTGTCATTACAGGATTCCCTTGTTGTAATTCTCCTTCAGAGAAGTACAGGGATCCATTACCACGTCTTTACCTAAAGGCTAAGTGCGCTAGCAGGCCCTGCTGCTTCGTGGAGGATTTGCAGGTGCCTTGCTTATTCACCTGTAATGCAGACAGGGAGGCTGTGGCTGCGTGAAATGCAGGTGCTGCCATCCTCGCTCAGCTTAACAAAAAAGGCGGAGCAGATTCCCCTTCCCACACTCAGCTCTTACCCACTAGAGTGAGGGATATTCCCGCAAGGAGGGGAAAATCTGTCATCCCTTTTGCTCTCCATCAGCAGGAACGGCTCCAGATTTCACTGGAGATGTTCCAAGCGGTGCGGAAACAGTGCTAATGTCGCTGCATCAGTGTCACTGCCCTCATAGTTTGTGGTCTGTGCAGTTTACGGCCTGGCTTTTAGGCTCTTGCATCTCCTTGTAGGCCTCCCTGGAGCAGTCTGATCACTGTGGTGTGCTACCTCCTATCTCTCGCTACACAGAAATTCCTGCCCAAACGACCCTGCACAAGATGTAGAATCACAGAAGCGTTTGGGTGGGAAGGGTCCTGTAAAGCCCATCCAGTCCAATCCCCCTGTGAGGAGCAGGGACATCTCCAACCAGATCAGGTTGCTCAGAGCCCCATCCAGCCTGGCCTGGAACGTTTCCAGGGAAATGTAACCTTAATACAAACCATCTTCAACTCAAATTCCCTTTTTGGCTGAGCAGGAGAGAGAATGACCTGCAGAACAGCAGCAGCTGTGTGGCACAGTCCTGTGCTGAGCTGCCCATTCTGGAAGGGCAGGATGGCTCTTGGCGACGGTGAAGCCATCCTCACCTGGTGCTTCTCCCACTCATTTTCCCAGTTCCTCAGCTGTGCAGAGTGGCTGAAGAAGTAAGTAAACCATTGCTGGCAGAACCTTGCCAAGCCCTCTGTGCTCCCTCCATTCAACTGCCTCGGGGGTACCTGAGGGCTTGGAGGTGGCCCACTGTGTGACAGAGCTTAGCGGGTGCAGCAACACCTGCGGCACATCCGAGCCGGCACCTGGCACGCTTGACGCCAGCCCAGCACCCAGCCCTTACCCAAGGCAGACGAGAAGTGACAGGCCAACCTTGTGAGGAGTGACAGATAACGGCAAATATCCTTGAAGAAGCAATAACAATGGGTTTCATCAGACTGTGAGTCATGAGAGACAGCGTGTGCATTTCCTTGTGTGCTTTTGGGAACAATATCGTTAATAGTGATCCAAAGTTTCTTGTTGTCATCCTTTCTAAAATCTCCTTTGCTATCTTAAAGGAATTAATCATTACAAAGTGCCTGTCACCTGGGCCATGACTTTATTCCCCTGCAAGGAGCTGCACACAGAAGAGCCATGGCCCTGGTCCTGCTGATGGACACATCGGTGCCGGGAGATCTCAAGTCCTGTGAGCCTGCTCGTGTAGTGGTAGCTGAAGGCATCCTTTGGAGGGTTTGCTGCAGGCAGGTATTTGTGGGAATGAAGTTCTCAAGAGGATTTAGCAAGCGCATGCCAGGTTTGCAGCCTGCAAAGTCAAGATATGCAGTTTACGTAGAGCTGCGTGGCTGGTTTGCCATCGTGATGTAAACGCGCGTAAGTCTCAAACAGTACAGTGCTGTGAAGCAGGAACAGTGAGAGCACCTTTCATTGAAGTAAGATAAAAATGTCAGTAATTCTAAGGCTCTTTCTGGCACGCACATCTATTTTCCACCTGTGTAATTAGGATAGCGTGGGTTGTTGCTCTTAAAAAGAAAGCTTTGGACTTTCGCAAGCTTGGAAAAACAGCTTTCTATCACACCTGAGATGTCTAAATAAAAAAGCAGTAGTTGGTAGTGGAAATGTATAATATTAAAATGGTCTTCGCAGGATTTCTTCTAGCAAAGATTCATTGGAGTGCAAGCCAGTGCTAATGTGGGCAGATTTAAGTCCTCTGCCCCACTCCTCAGGGTGTCTCAGGCTATCTAGATAAGCACGGGAGACATTTCATTCCCCAGGTCTATCCAGCTTAGAGCTTCTCCAAGGTTGTCGAAACCTTATGACCTTCATTGATGATTACTAAGTATATATGAGATTTGAGGTGAACCTCAACTATGGAGCACTTCTCCTGTGAGCACAGGCCGAGAGAGTTGGCTGGAGAAAAGAAGGCTCCAGAGAAACCTTAGAGCAGCCTCCCAGTGCCTAAAGGGGGTTGATAGGAAAGGTGGGGAGAAACTTTTTGCCAGGGCCTGTTGTGACAGGATGAGGGGTAGTAGTATTAAATTAGAAGGAGGTATATTTAGGTTAGACATAAGGAAGACAGTTTTTACAATGAGACACTGTCCCAGGTTGCCCAGAGAGGTGGCGGATGCCCCATCCCTGGAAACATTCCAGGCCAGGTTGGACGGGACTCTAAGCAACCTGATCTGGTTGGAGATGTCCCTGCTCCTTGCAGGGGGGGTTGGATTGGGTGGGCTTTAATGGTCCCTTCCCACCTAAACCATTCTGTGATTCTACCTACCTAACTCCAAGGAGTACTTGTTCACTTTGTACCTTTGCTGAAGAGACATCAAAGCTAAGGCAAAGGATTGGAGGAGTAACCAAGTGGGATCAGACAAGGAAGAAGTCAGTAAGGAGTTGTGCTGTAGTTAGGCATCATTCTCATGCATTTTCCTCTTAGAAAATGATGTTTTATTGAAATCTAAGCTTTCACTAAAATTGTGTTGGATTGTGCCCATTATATTCCAAATGCAAAGTCAAACATGCAAATAAGGTTGAAGTGTTCCGTTTTAAAATGACAAGAACTTCACATTTCCATTTTTCCTTTCAAAATAATTTTTGCTATGAAAATTATAACTTGATGCAGTAATTTACAATAAGAATATAAAAGAAGCCTGTCAAAATGACAACAGTGTTTCAAGTAACTTTAAAAAACTTTTAAAACACCTCATTTTGTGCTGAATTTCTAAATATGACATTTCATTCTACACCAGAATGAAAATTGAGTTTGAAATTACAGAATTTCCGAGGAAACAGACATTTCAGTTTCCACATAGGTGTACTCCAAATGCACTAAATGTTTCAAACTCTGAACTTTGATTGGGTAGTGCCAATTATTCAAAAACAATTTCTGAAATCTGTAAGATATAATGGATAGAGTATAAGATAGAGATGTTTTGTCAGTGTTGCATTTAAAACTTTGAAAACTTTATGCATTAAAAGGGACATGCAATTTGGTGGCAGAAGTTTCCACCGACGCTCCTCATGTGAGATTGTCGGTCCCAGTTCCCTTGCTCCCTGCAGATCTGACAGTGAAACTCGGTGTCACTAAGTGAACTTTTGGTTCAAGGTATTTAAGCTCGGATAAGATTGAAATTCATTACTCCATCTGTTAAAGACAGGTGCATTAGTAGACTGCTTTAATAAAAGGCAAAGGGAGTGGCTCCTACTCAAGACTGGTTTCCAGTAATACCCAGTTGGAAAGAGCGCAGTGGCAAGCTCAGCTGGCCAGCTCAGTGCACGGCAAGATGGCCAGTGTCCTCTTCACGCCCTTTTTCGCTTGTGCTTCCTCTTGTGCTGGGAGGAAGCAGAGATCAGAGATCATGATGCGCAAAATACCTGAGCTCTATCATGGCCTGGAGGAAACATTTACCAAATTCACAACATTTGAAGATCAAGGTGGACAGAGCATCACAGCCTGGCTGATTTCTGCCCTTTCCTTCTTTTTGCACTTTTTTTGCCTCTTGCCATATGTTCCTAACCAGTGTTTCCTCTGGGGGCTTGCCTACAAAGACCATATTTTAATTTATATTTTTATCTTTCATGATAATTTCTCTTTATATTAGTAACCAAAGATGGCTTCTTCCCTACATGTGTGAAAATTTATAAATACATGGAAATTGTATCCACTTAAAATATTGCACCATGAAAAGTCTGTAAATGTTTCTGATTCTGGTTTGTTTTACCAGCTCTAGGAACAGTTCGTTGAGGGGCTGGAAACTGGATGAGACACAAGATTTCTTCTCCACAGCCATGTTGCAGATGTGAGGTCAGGAAGAACCGCTTGCGCCAGCCTCCCACAGGCACTTGGGTTATCACATAGTGAGCTTTTCCAACGTCTTCCTTGCTTTAAACTGAAATACTGAAATTACATTTTTGAGGTTTGCAGTCAGTGTTTTGAAAATGAGTGAGTATCCTGCTAACAGAAAAACAAAAGAAGCCAACAAAAAAAAAACAAAAAAAAAAAACCATAAACCACAAACCCCTCACTTACCAGAAGAGTAAGACACTCCTAAAGTGTCCTCTGGGAAGGAGCGTGTCTCTCGTAGCGGTAGACTCTCAGGGAGGAAAACTGAGTTTGAAATGCATCATCAGTGTGGCTTTCTGATTCTGTGAGGTGTGGATTTCTCTTTAAGAATTAAGATCTCTTGTATTAATACTTAAGGATTATCTAAGAACAACATGGGGATGTTTGCAAAAAAAAAAAGAAGATTCTTTTAAGGGTTTGTGAGTTTTGGTTCAAATTGTAACACTTGAGGCTTTCTTGTGTAATACTTGCTGTCCCTGTCACAGTCCTTACCCATCGCTTCAGAGCCCTGGCGCGATCCCAGCTGCAAGCAAAGAGGAGGACTTTTCGTTGCTGTTTATACTTTGAGCTGGCTGGGTTTGGGAACACTGGAGTTTCAAAGCTCTCCTGGCATCCAGCTTCAGGCCACATGGCTCCAGAAGTGAAGCTGAACTTCAACCACCTGTGCATTTCTTCTCCCTTCACAGTACGGAAGGAGTGAAAATTTCCAGGTAGGGCTTGGGGCCATCTTGTCTGACTGACTTCACTCATGGCACTGCGAGTGCACGTGGCTTAGTCATGAACACGCTGGCCGAGTCGGCTCCCTGTGCCACTGGTGCTAGCTGGAGCCCCCTTTAAATGCAGGGCGTATTTGAGGTAGCTCTCAAGCGTACTAATTTGCCCTGAAATTGGACCAGAGCTCACTCCTAAGAATCAACATCTAGCCTTGAGGGTGAATTTCACCTTGAGACTGGCTTCGAGGCCACCTGCAAGGCAGCGAAGGTGTCCCCTGCACAAGCTGCAGTCACCGCTGGACTTCCCACAAAGTGCTTTGAAGGGTTCCCAAGAGTGTGGCTGGCTCTACCCTCAGGCACAGGGCTGCATCTGGACTTGGAATGTGATGTTTTGGTTTTTTTCTTGAGGTTTTAAAACCGGTAGTTGGAGGTTAGGCAATTACCTGAAATTGCTTGAAATAAGGATGTGCATGTGAATTGAATTTTACACGCCTTAATTGTTACGTTGGTAGCTAAACTGACAGGTGGATGGCAGCAGCCTAGATTTACTAGGTTTGATACTACAGAAGCATTTTTGGATGTTTCTCAGGGAAAATGTGTTGGCAAGTGAGTCATCTAAAATCCCAGTTTCAGTGGTGTATTAGGAGTGTGAGCGTTGGCTCAAGAAATAGTCTTGGAGTCTCCCAGAGGACTGAGAATTTAACAGGAATTTGTGACAATTGGCATTGACTGCGTGCAAGTGTCTATGGGAAGAGGGGGTAACTCTTTTTGGACTCTCACTAAATCCTTGGGCACAAATTACTGTATTGTACTAATGAGTTTCCAGATCAAAAGTACTTCATCTTAGTTTTAATGGTGCTTGACATAAAACGGTTATTTGAATTTACATCCGTGCAGCCTCCTTTTTCTGGCAGCAGTACAACACAGAGTAGTTTGGAAGATCTGGTTTTTTTTTTCTTTTCCCATACTCTTCATTAGTGAATTAAATTCAGCTTTTTTCATTACTAACCTAAAGTGGGAATAGTCCAAGCAGTTTCTTTTCATGTGGGAATCTTCCAAGTCTTTAGCATTTCCTCTGGCACTCTTTGAACTTGATTTATATTTTCCAAATGAGGGGAACGGAACTGGATTAAACACACTGTTTAAGATGAGGAGGTATTATCGCTAATATAATATATGGAACTATAATATTTTCATCAATGCATAAAACCTATATTTAAATATCCTAATGTCTTACTGCTTCTCTGAGCGGATGCTTCTTAATGAGCTCTTTACAGTAACACCAAGGCTTTCTAGTTGATTTACAATGCACGAAGACTAGGAACAGTTCAAACTGTTTCTTCCCATATACATAGCATTACACTGACTTTAATCTGCCACCCTAATGCCCAGTTGATCTTTTCTCCTGTCCTTCCAAAGTTCCTCAAAATCCTCTCTTATCTGGGACTATCCAAAATTCTCTCACATCTAAATAGTTTTCTGTAAGCCATAATTTTCTGACATCCACTCTTCACGGTCTTATCAAGCATCACTAAATATGTGCAGTAATCCTGTCTCTTGCACAAGTTGTTAGGATATAGAGCTGCTAATCTCTTTCCATGCTGAAAGTCTGCCCTTTGTTCCCACATTTTGGTTTTTATCCTTCAACTAATTTCTAATCGATGAGAGAACTTTTCACTGCGGAGCTATTTAGCCACGCAACTTGGGCACCACCACATCGCTCTTATCTGAACAGCTTTGAGCCTCCACCTCCTCATCAGCGGGCCCTAGAATAAAACAGGGGTAGCAGAAATGTGTGATGTTGTGGATCCATGCTTACATCCCTGGAAGGAGGACTCAGCTTGTCGTTGCTATGTACGGTTGTTTGCAGGGATGGGACATCCACCACCTCTCTGGGCAACCTTGCCAGTGTTCTTCAGGATTCCTTCAGCAGCTTACAATTTATTTGTTTTGCTGGAGTGAGAGGCTTTTGAAAGTCTCTGAGACAAAGTGAGCAAACAAGCGCGTAAACAGTGCCTCCGCCAGCTGGCTCCCGGCTGCTCCCTCATCCTCAGATGGCCATCGCCGCTGCTAGCTGGGACTTGCCCGAGAACAATACTTGAAGGCAGCGCAAGCAGTGTGCTCACAGCTCTGTTTGATCAAGGCTCAACTCTCTGTGTCTTTGGGTGGCTTCGGGGGTGAGGCTCGAGGTTGAAAGGCTCGTCTGTGCACCCTTCATCCGCCCGTTCCAATGTTTTTTTTTTCAGGGAGGTTGTATTAACTGCAGGGCAGCTTCAAAAGGAATAGTAGTGACACATTGCTCAGTGTGAGAGCATTTTGTCTCCAGAAACCAAGCACCTGATAAGAGTCAGGGTGTTAGCACAGCACCGTAACCGCAAAGAAATATATGTGATTAACAGGAGACCGAGTATATGGGTGTAGGCTGCGAGTCAGGAATGAGATACAGCAGGGCTGGGAGAAAAGGGTTTGCTGGGTCCTTCCTCACAACAAGGGAAGAGTGAGAAGAGGTTGTGCACATACCGCTGATCTCCCAGTGACCCCAGTGAAAGTCCTGCCAGCAAGCAAATGGTGGGAAACCCTGTTGTCTTGCATTTGGGTTTGCTGGGGACATGTGAAAGGACAGGAGCAGAAGGTAGTGAGGATGGAGAAGCTTAAAATGAGCAAGAACAGCAGGAAAAGAGAACACAGAGGCATCGTCTTTATGAAATCTCACGATGCCAAGCTGAAGTGGACAAAGGGGCCTCTGCCAAAACACACCTCCATGGGAGGCAGGCAGAGGGCACAGCTTCTGCGACCGGACCCCGGGTGTACCCCCACCTGCAGCAACCCCAGCCCACACTGCATCTGTTCCCACCCTGTAGAACATGCCGTGGTGTCCAGGATACTTCTTTTCCTTCCCATTAACATCAGACTCAAAGAATTTTCTCATCCAGAAAGACCCACTACTTAAATTGAAAAGCAGGACTGAAGTCTGCATGAATCCCTTCCTTAGATGAGCAGAGTGCTACCAGAGGACTGGCAGAAGGCTTCTCGTTTAGGTAACTCAAAAGATTTTAGCTCACCCTAGTCTGAATAATTGAATTGACATGATTAGATCATCTTTTTGATGGCCTAATTGAATTATGTGAATTTCTAAAAGCCTTTCTCAGTACGGCTGATGAATTTTATGTTTGTATTAAGCCAAGCAGATAAGGGTGCAGATAAAGACAATGTTGCATACTTTCTCTGTGATTTCTGTAATGAATCTAGTCATAACAAGAGGTCAGCAAGGAATTTTTACACCAAGCATCAAAGGTTCATCTCAGTTTCTCCTGTACTGGCAACTTGCTCAGGATCTTGTTGTGGCAGGTTCCTGTGTGATTTTGCAGGTGATACAGGATATGATTTATCCGCTTGTTTCCTGGGCAGTCCAAGCAGATAACAGAGGGAACCTGCCTTTGGCCTTCATGGCACCTGAGCTGGTTTCCATTATCCCAGAGGTGAGCTCCTAAGCCCGTCTACCTTGTGAGCTGGACATCAGCCCTACAAGGACAGACCCCTTTTCACTCGCTTTCCTGACGTTTTCCTGATCTTGAGCACGAGGTGGAGTAGAGGCAAGAGCAAGGCCAGCAGGCAGAAGGTGAAAATGAGCTTATCCAGCAAGAGTATCTTGATCTGCAGAAGGACAAGGTGCCAGGTTCAGCTGCCTCCACCTGAACTTTGTCCCCAGGCAGAACCGAAAGTGTCGAAACAATTGCGGTAGACAGGAAGTTTGTTTAGCCTGGAGTATCATAGCACAGAGCGGAAGGCTTGGGAAATCCTGCAGTAACCTGTGTTTGTGTTTGGATGAACTTTGTGTCATGAATTGGTTTTAAAAGCAGGAGATTTAGAGCCGCGGGAATCTGGTGTGTGTGAGGGCAGGGTGAGAGGTTTCTCCTCCAGCTCGTACACTGCCCTTCCATGCTGACAGACTCCATCCCTCTTGGACACCCAAATATCTGCTGGTAGATGTTGCAAGCCTTATGTAGCTTCAGTGGCAAAGAGCAGCTGCCACTTCTTCCGTTGTTACTCCTGCTTGGTACCGCACAAGCCTATTTTCATCTGCCGCGCTCTCATTGAAACTGCACATTTCTCTGCTGCAAACTAAGCCAAGCTGCAGCCTGGCCAGAATGTAAGAACTGCTATAAACAAAGCAACGATTCAGGAAATTTCACTGCTGCCAGTAGTTTCCCTTCTTGTGCTTTCTCAGTTGTAGCATCCCCACAGTCTGGCATCTGGAGCTGGCCAAGACAAGGACCAGGCCTGCAAAGTTCATGAAAACATCTGATACATCCCTTGAAAACAGGCTGGTGCTCTCCTGCACCTACAAAGAGCTGTGCTGCCTTTGAAGCAGGAGATGCAGTTGAATTTTTTAAAATGTCTACACCTCTTATTTATATGAACAACATAATCAAGACAGGATGCATTTCCTACAATGCAGAGCCAAGAAGTGTTCTTTCTAGGAACAAAGTTAGTATTTGGAACACTTAATTTAAGCGCAAAAAGCCCAGATGGATTTTGACAACGGCCTTGATAGCTGTTGCAGTTTGTCATGGTTATCATCTCAAGACAAGAATTTGATATGAGATCAGCGTGGAGTTTAACAGCGTAACAAATGACAAAACTTGTCTTCAGAAAACGACACCCCAGGGTGAATTTTCTTTCAGAAAAAAAAAAAAAAAACCTGGACAGGGAAGATGAACTTTATCAGCTTGTGTAAAAGAAATCAGAAAATGTGCATTGAATTTCTGTTAAAATGAAACTGTGGTGTCACACCAGTAAATACCTGTCATTCCCAGGCACTCCATAATGATTAGCAATTTGATGGTAAGAAGCCAGTGTGATTCTTGAGACTCGAAGATCAACACCCTGAATAAATAAAAGCAGATAAATTTATGTTCTCTGAAAATAGTATGTTCCTTGTTTTAGAGCCACTTGCTCTCATGGGTGCAGAGGACACTGTCTCTTTATAAGCCAGTTTAGGTTTTTGCAGATTAACTTGTCATGGGGCTCCGATGACTGAAATGACATCTCTGTGTACCTAGAGGGACGGTCTTGCTGCGACCTCCTGTCACAGGCTGGGCCAGGGCAACGCACCAAACCGCTGTGTTCACGTCTAGAACAGGAAATGGGTGTAAATGCAGAAGGTTCAATCTTTTAGATTATCTTCTGACAGTCCTTGGTCTGAACTGGAGTGTCAGTGTGCCCAGAGTTTCATGAACACAGTCCTAGTTCACTGATGAGCAGATGCTCTCCTAACTCCTTTTACCTAAAAATAATGACCGGTCACTGCCTACATTCCTGTCCCATCTCCTGGCTTTTATTCCTGGCTTTTAGTCACCATTTCACTGAGATTAAAGCCTTTTCTATGTCAAGCCTGTCCTACGTTCATCTTTCTGTATACCCTGCTGCTCCTGACAGCGATGTTCAGGCTTTTTAACGTCCAGCTCTCTCTACTTACGTGACTCCCTCCTCTCTCATTCCTTTCAATGTCTCTGCCCCCCCGACAGACACTGCAACTCTTTCCTGCTCCTGGACCCTGCCTTCTGCTTCGTCCTTTTCCCTCTGGACCCACTCTCTTACCCGCATCACCAGGAACATTGCCAGTCACCTCTAGGCCACATCTATGATTTGGAAGTTGCCACCGCATGCAGCAACTTTCATCTCTCAAAGGCTTGTGTCCTTGAAAAAAAAAGGCTGAGTGGAGATGTTGGCACAAAGGGAACAGAGCAGCCCCTTTTCATTTGCTGACTTGTCTCTTGCCTGGCCTTCCCCTGGGCTCTGTGACCTTTCAGTTAGGGATGTGGCGTGACAAAGGTGACAATGCAGGCACGGTCCTGCCTCAGTCAGCACTTTCATCAGCGGAGGTCACCTCGGCTCCAGGCTCTCGAAGTCAGATGCTGTCAATTCCACATCCTTGGAAAGACCTACAATAAGGCTAGCAGCCTCGGATACCTGGACTTTGAGGCCACTGAGTGGCTAGGAGGAGGGTCTGCCCTATGGCTTTCCTGTGCTCACAAGGCACTGAGCCCTGTGTGGCCGGGACATAGACATTTGACCTCTTCACGCTGTCCTCCACAGCCCAGCTAGGTTGGAGCGGTTGCTCCAGTTGTTCCCATGCCAGGTCCCACAGCTTTGGACATCTCTACACGTGGGGCAAGCTCCTTTCACCCTGCCACAGTCCCACAGTTGTGGTGGTGGTGAGCCGGCACAGTAGCCTCTGCCCGATGATTCTCACGTCCCCTTGCCTTTTGGTTCTTGCTTGACTGTCCAGCTAGCATGGGGCTGTCTGTCCTGCCGAGACGCCGCGGGGAACACAGCCCTCCCTGGCTGTGCAGCACTACTCACGCAATTTCTGCGGCCACTACCATCACCGGAAGGGCTGGGTACCACAACCGTCAGTGTAGAGCTTTGGTCCTCTTCGCAGTCACCAGCTGTCACAAGGTTGTTGATGCTCAGCTTGCTGATGGATAGAAGACGCCTGTTTAGCGGGACAGGTGTCCTCCAGCCCAAAGGACCGTGGTCTGCTGCTGGAACGGGCTGTCCTTACACTACCCTTGTGTCCTGATGGTCTTGCGTTCCCTTAAATATTAATGATGCTCTTCAGTTGAGCTGCCTCATCGCTGAGATCACATAGAGGGCAACAATGAGGCTTTTTTTAATCTGCATATGCCATCTGCTCTTTCATCATGTAATTTGTAAAGGACAGGCCCTTACATTCAGGAAAATAATGTGATAGATAAACATACTGTTTTCCTGTGATATCTTTTATTGGGACGTTAACTACTCTAACTGTGAAAGATAAATAGGTTTAATTAGTGTTAAGACATTTCTTTTTTTAATATTTACAAGAGTCTAATTATTATTCCCTTTGCATGGGCAGACTCAGAATTTAAAGCATAGCGCAGGCTGATCTCCTCTGTGGTGTGCACTGACCGATGAACGGTGTGAGACCGCGAGTCATATTGCACTCAAAGAAGACACAAAACCTTGCTCTCACTTTCTGAGCTCCTGTCCGGGAAGGATCGGTTGTGTTCCTGTGGGCGCTGACTCTGCCGGGAGCTGTGTGGCTGCCAGTGGAAGTTGGCCTTTTTCCATCACCGTGGAAAGCTTTTACCAGTCCCAGGAGGAGCCAGTTCAGCTGAAATAGGGCAGAGCACTGCGTGTGCTGACAACGTGACGTACACCTTGTCAGATGGGGTCTGCACCTCCAACGGTTCGAAAGCAGCTCCTCTTCAGAACCCAGTTCTTTGGACGCAGCAACTGAATATTTATTTACAAAGTACCAAGGAGCAAGGAACTCTCTCCTGGTCATTTAGCTGTTACAGGGCTTGTTTTCTGGCCTTCCTGCAGGAACATGAAGTATTTGACGGCCGTTTGAAAAGGAGTGTCTGTTCTGGCTCCCTGCATTCCCACGAAGAACCAACTAAAAATCACCCAAAACTACAAACAGGCTTAGAGAAACATTCATTTAAAGCAAATTGGAAACAATCGGTGTCCCAGTAAATCCAGCGTCCTGCCTCTTGGGGTGGGCAGCAGCAAGTGGCTTCAGGAGATGGAAACAGAAGCACTATCAGAGGTGACCGCAGGAAATCCTGCTCTTTGGGAAGCTTCTTCCTGAGCCAGAAGGCAAACCACGTCCTGGGCTGCATCAAGAGGAGCGTGGCCAGCAAGTCGAGGGAGGGGATCCTCTCCCTCTACTCTGCTCTGGTGAGACCCCACCTGCAGCACTGCCTTCAGTTCTGGAGCCCCCAATATCAGAAGGACGTGGAGCTGTTGGAGAGGGTCCAGAGGAGGCCACGCAGATGCTGAGAGGGCTGGAGCAGCTCTGCTGTGAGGCCAGGCTGAGAGAGCTGGGGCTGTTCAGCCTGGAGAAGAGGAGGCTCCGGGGAGACCTGAGAGCGGCTCCCAGTGCCCAAAGGGGGCTGCAGGAAAGGTGGGGAGAGACTCTTCAGCAGGGCCTGGTGTGACAGGACGAGGGGTGATGGTTTCAAAATGGAGGGAGGCAGATTCAGACCTGATATAAGGAAAGTATTTTCTACACTGAGGGTGGTGGAGCACTGTCCCAGGTTGCCCAGAGAGGCGGTGGATGCCCCATCCCTGGAAACGTTCCAGGCCAGGTTGGCCGGGGCTGTGAGCAACCTGATCTGGTTGGAGATGTCCCTGCTCCTGGCAGGGGGGTTGGACTGGATGGGCTTTGAAGGTCCCTTCCAACTCAAACCATTCTATGATTTTATGATTCTATATCAATCAGAAATCAATCTTGTTCACAAGATGGAACATCCCACCCCAGAGAAGTGCAAGGTTTCTCCTGATTGTCTTCCCAGCACCCAGAAATGCAGATGGAGCTGAATGCAAACTCACATTCATCGCTTGTTCTGGAGTCAGGGAGAGCACTGGCGGTTCTGAGACCGGCACTGGGCTTCTTCCAGCAGCAGGGCCAGGACTGGTGCTGAGCATCAGGCAGAATGCATCCCCTTCGCTCAGGAACAGCTCACGATCCCCTGTGCCTCTCCGCAAATGTGATGATATCTGTTAGGGAGTATCTGACAGGGAGATTGAGGCCTTACTGCTGCTCCTAGGCAGCACCCGTAGGAGAGGTGTTAGGAGTTGTTTCTTAAAAAAACCCTGATCTTAGCCTTAGCTAAATGAGGATGGGTTTAAACCAAGGCATGGAGGGGAAAGGAGGAGAAGAAAGGTAAGCTAATGGTAAAAGAAGAAATCAAATATACTAAGAAAAAAAGTTGGAGGAAATGTAACCTAGAAAGGGGCTCTCAGAGGTTCCAAACTGCTCACAAAGATTAAAAACCCCCAGACAGTTAATACGTAGAGCAAGGATCAACTTTCCTCTCTTGCCACTGTTGAAAACCTCTGAAGACTGGACGGCAGCGGCAGAAGATTGGCGTCGAGCATGAACAGTGCGGCAGAGAGCCAGGGGAGGGCACCAGATGCTGCAAAGCACCAGCAGATGTGCTGCCACATCCCCAGCCGGCCCGGGGAGCGAGAAGGTGGTGGGGCAGCTTGCACCCATCCCCGGGCTGCCATTTGGTGTTTCTTTGCTGGGGCATTGTCCTTGCAGTCTCTCCGGCTCCGTGTCTGGGGGATTTGTGCCGCTTTGCACATGTCCATGTAGCTGGGAGGATGGATGGCTGCCCGCTGTTATATGGGCAACCTGGATTTGGATTTGTGCTCAAAGCACAGAAGCAGGAGGCAATTTTTCATACAGAAACAGGCTCCTGCCTGGGCATGAGGTACCAGGGGGATGCGAGCCAGGGAGATCACATCTGCACGCCCTGTGAAGGCAGGACCCCAGAGACAGCACTGATCCTAGAGAAACAGGGTTAGCAGTCCCTTGCAGCAGAGTGGGTGAGCTGTGCGGGTAAACAGTTTTTATTTCTAGGCCCACCGATCCCTCCGTAAACGTTGCTGGCAGCGTACCCAAAGTGCAGCTCAGAAATCAGCACTTCCACCTGGCTACCCAGAAACTGAGCTGTCAGCTTCCCTGTCCCTGGGCTCGTGGGGGCCATTACCGCTGGATTTGTTCCCTGAATATTAATCATACTGTTCCCTCTTGGGCACCCTGCCTAAAATAATAGCAATAAAGCCCCCAGCATAAACTCACGACTAGCACTGCTAAAAGGACTGGGTTCCTGCACTGACTCTAGCTAGTTGTGATATTTAAGGGCCAGATCGTATAAGATGCTGCATTGTCTGGCCATGATCCAGTAGATAACTAAGCTTTTTTTTTTTAGTGTTTTATCTCAAGTCAGTGAATCACCCCTATTAAAATCAATAGGGCTAATCTCATTAATTGGGTAGATATATTACCTACCTCTGCATTCTCATCCTTCTAAAATAAAAGCTTGACCGAACCATTTTTAAATTACATGTCAACTCCAAAGGTATAACCAAAGTTGGCTAAAGTCATCTCTTTTATTCCAGATATCACACTTATTGGCAGGAGGCTGTGCAGCAGACTGCGAATTCCCGCAGAAGAGCAGAGCAAGAGGAGCTCCCCTGCAGTGTAATCCTCAGAGAAGATGGTGAGTTTAGTCGCCTCGAGTGGTTTCTCACCGTGTTGTCAAGTTTCGAGACTCCAGCAGGACAGCAGGAAAGTGCCTCTCTGAAATGTTGTGGTGCAGTGGAACAGAGCTGTAAGGTGATGGAGCAAGGAAAGGAGAGAAGGAAGGGAGAAGGAGGAGAAGAAGAAAGATGTTCCTGCCAGCTCTATCCTTAAAAGCATTCACTTCTACTGAAGGTGGAGATATAAAGCATCCCCTCGTTTCTCTCTCCTCCATGCCCAAGCACAGATTTTTCTTCCCTAAGCCAGTCTATGGAGCAGCAACATGGCAGCAGCCCCTTCCTCCTCCTCCTCCTCGGGCGAGCTGGCCGCTCAGCAGGCCCTGCCCCGATGGGCCTCCGTGCCCATCTGCCCTTTGGCCGGTACCTGTGAGAGGAGGGAAAATATTGATGGATCTGGGAGGTGTACCGAGTGTGTCGGGGGGAATGGGGGACTTGCAGGGCTAAGGTGACCCTGGACAGGCTGAACAGTCTTCAGATTGAGACTAAAACACTTGGTGTGATGGCATGGCAAGAGACGTCTCTGGACAGAGCAAAAACTTACCGTAAAACTTCCAGGGGTTAGAAATATGCTAAAGCTTGGAGGGAGCAAAGGGTCACTGGTTTTCGTAAGGAATGGAAAAGCAGGGAATCGATGTGATGCTTTGTTGTTGTAGAGCAGCTACAAATGGGCGTGTAAACATACACACCTGTTCAGCAGAGGGTCACGCTGCTGGGCTGTTTTCCCCTGCTATCCTCACAGACTCATCCCAGCATTAGAATCATAGAATCACAGAATGGTTTAGGTGGGAAGGGACCATTAAAGCCCACCCAGTCCAACCCCCCTGCCAGGAGCAGGGACATCTCCAACCAGATCAGGTTGCTCAGAGCCCCGGCCAACCTGGCCTGGAACGTTTCCAGGGATGGGGCATCCACCACCTCTCTGGGCAACCTGTGCCAGCTTTCTACCACCCCCAGTGTGAAAAATTTCTTCCTTATATCCAGTCTGAATCTACCTCCCTCTGTTTTAAAACCATCACCCCTCATCCTGTCACACCAGGCCCTGCTGAAGAGTTTCTCCCCATCTTTCCTGCAGCCCCCTTTGGGCACTGGAAGGCCACTCTAAGGTCTCCCTGGAGCCTTCTCTTCCCCAGCTCTCTGGCCGGTCCTGCTTTGCAGGCCCCATCACCCAGCAGTTACGGAGGTCAAATGGTCTCCTACATGGTGAACTAGGTGGACTACAGTCCTGGTCCTGCAACACCCGCCAGCCCTGCACGAGGAGAGGCTTTTCCAGCATGGCTGCACCTGGCCTGAGCCTGGAAGGGTTTCCACCCTGCATAAGAAACAACCCCAAGCCTGGAAAAACTATTTCTTGCGAATGCTGGTTTTCCCAAGAGTGGGCACAGCAATAGGCCTTGAGTTGTGAATCTGTCATGTCTAGACAAGACCATGGGAAGAGGCGCCAGGAAGAAGTAAAATACCCACAAATGAACAAAGCAACTCTCTGCTCTTCAGTAGGGCCAAATCCTGCGAGGTGTGAAGGCAACGTATGGAAGAAAATTATTTTGGTTTCCAAATTTAACAGCTTGTTTCTTCTACATGGATAATTAGCAGAAACAAGATGAAAATATAGCTCGCTGGCTTTGCCCTGTGCTGAAAACTGGAGCTCTCCCTGCAGATGCCTTCTGTGTGTTTCCTCTAATTGAGCTGGCAGTCTCGTTTGGGCCGGCTCCAGCCCGCAGCTGAGGGAGCAGCTTTGTTGGAGCTCAGATGAGTCCTGCCAGTGCTGCTCTTTGCCGCGTCTTCACGGGCGGGTGGGAGAGTAAAGGCACCTCACCACCGACCATGCTCTCCACCATGCCGGTGTGAGCGAAGCCCATGTAGCATGGAGAACCCAAGAAGGCAAAGCAGCCAAAACCACTGTGTTTGGGACAAGTCCTACTTTGAGTGTCACAACTGAGGTCTCCTGCAGAGCCATGCTGTGGCAGAGACACCTTCGCACCATGCTGCCATGAGCAGCAGCATCTCCTGAGTCTCTCAGGCCATTTCTCATGGCTGAAGACCCTCTGCAGTAACCCCAGGAAGCCCCAGGCCGGAGTCAGAGATCCCCAGGACTGCTGTTTCCAGTGGGAAATCACCTCCAGGTCCACCACTCCCTGTCCTGTGCCTCTCCAGAGGTGCTAAAGGAGATGGCAGTCATTTAGCATGGCCACCGCGTCTGCCACTCGCTGAGCTTTTCACCTCCTTGCCTACCATGTTCCCGCTGCTGGCTCCGAAGAGGAGGCTTAGCCACGTATCTGTGGTGTGTGGCCTAAAACCTGCGCTAAACCATGGGTGAGTGACTTTATCCAGGAGCAAGTCCAAGCAAACCCTGGTCAGACAAGCTGCAGGTGGAAAAGAAATAATGGGCAACTCCTTGTGAAGACCCACATGGCTTTCCTGCCCCTTGATCTTGCTGCCACGGCTCTCCAGCCACCCTTTGGCACCCGGGGCTGCGACCACGTCAAGTGGAAATCTCCAGCTCGGGAAACGTGGCGTCCTCTTTAACAGGAACCAGAAACTGCAGGTCTGGGGTTCAGCACAGATACCCTGGGAAGGGATGTCCCCAGCGCTGGGGTTCGGCAGTGTTATGGCTGCAGTGCCTCTCTGTGGCTCCATTTCGGCACAACCGTCCCTGCCCTGGCAGGTGCCATTAGACGGGGGGAAGCAATGGCAAACAACAAGAAGATGCAGGGGAAGGAGGCTGCTTGAGGTGCTCCACCACTGGCCCTGGCCAGGAATTTTCCTTCTGACAGCACAGAAGCTGCTTTGCCTTTTCTTTTCTGTTAAGCCTGACTCTAGTGATAGAGCAGAGATGTCCAGAGATAACATCGCCTCTTCTGTGCACCACCTGCTCTCGCACACGCTCCCAGTTGCACATTAGAAACCCCATCTCTAGAGATATTTGAATACAGAATCATAGAATCACAGGATGGTTTGGGTGGGAAGGGACCTGTAAAGCCCACCCAGTCCAACCCCCCTGCCAGGAGCAGGGACATCTCCAACCAGATCAGGTTGCTCAGAGCCCCGGCCAACCTGGCCTGGAATGTTTCCAGGGATGGGGCATCCACCACCTCTCTGGGCAATCTGGGACACTGTTCCACCACCCTCAGTGTAAAAATTTTTTCCTAATATCTGATCTGAATCTGCCTCCCTCTATTTAAAAACCATTGCCCCTCATCCTAGCAGATATATATATGTATATATAAAATAATACAATATATGCAAAGCAAAAGAAGCTGCTTGAAAATCCCTCAGATATGACTCTAGACTCTTCATGAAGAGCAACAGATCACACTGGGGTTTAAAGTAAACCCCGGGGACGGGAACACAGCCAGCATTTCTCCTCCTTGCGAGTGGATCAGTCTCTCCACGGCTGGCTCTCTGGAAGCATCTGAAGGGAAAAGCGAGGAACTGGATGCAGCCACGCAGCTACGCCTCTGCAGACTGCAGCTGGGGACAGAGGTCCTGCTGCTGAGCCGGGGTGGGTGGAAAAGTGGTTTCTCCGTGCGAGCGCAGCTGCCGCCGCGTGCCTTGCGGAGGCTCACATGGCTCTGCGGAGTGCCGAGCCTTTTCCCCGTGCCGCGCACAGCTAACGAGCACAGCTTGGCTGTCAGATGTTTGCTGGAAACAAGCAAAACAAACCCATTGGCGGAACAAATGAGAATAACAGCTAAATCGGAGGCAGTCGCTACCTGGCCACAAACGGCCTGCCAGCTGAGGAGGTGAAATCTAAACCGCGGGAGGAGCTGTTGTTCTCATAGCATCCAGGCACCGGTGAAACCCGCAGACCAGCCAGGCGCTTGCAGCGTGGAGTGGGGTGGCAAGAGTGCACACGCCGCGGCGGACGGTGGGCAGCGGTGAGGGCAGGAGAGCCAGGCTCCCTCTGGGCATGGAGATGCACGCAGTTCCCCTCGCTTGGGAAACCAAATGGGAAACCAACCCCAACCCCACCAGAGTCAGCGGAAGAACATCCCGGTCTCCGGCCCCGTGTGCCTCCCTGCTTCCAAGCTGGGACTCCTGACTGCCGCAGACTATCTCATAGCCAGAGCCTGACCTTTCCAGCACCAATTAGCTGGGAGAGGAGCTGTGCAGCTAATGAGCACATGAAGGGTTTTATCTCACCCAGCAGGCATGGACGCTGACTATAAAATTCTTGGCAAAGACAACAGCTCGGTATTGATCTCGGGAAGGCCAGGTGCTCCGTCGCATAAAAAATCACATAGAGAAACGCTCGTTGCTCCCATCTGACTCCCGCTGCTGCCCAGTGTCTGTGAGACCAACACCCCTCCGAGCCCAGCGTGGCGAAGGGCTCTCATCGTGCAGTTGGTGACATTTGTTGTGCCCAAGGTTGTCGACGGCGAGAGGTTGGCATCCCCTGGGGTGGTCTCTGCTCTGCCCCCGGGGAGCCTAACGGGAGGGTGCCGGGCTGCACTGCCGATGTGACTGGCAACCGTCACAGCTTGGCCAGGGAAAGATGGGCTTGTTTGAAAAGAAAAGGGATATATCCTGGTTTCCATAGGTTGTGGTGGAAATGCTGGAGAACAGAGGAGATGGTAACGCGCTCAGAGAGACCTTGACAGCTACACTAGATCCACTGAGATCTTCTTGATACAGAGTTTGCAGGAATGAGGCATTGGGAAATACTCTCTGTATCTGCCTGGTTTGGCTGGTTTTCTTTCAAACAAACTGGCCTCTGCGGCATCTGGAGCATCAGAAGGAGGTAAAAAGGGATCTCAGCATCACTGGAGAGCATCCCGGCTGGGGACGGGGCTGGGGGAGTCTGCGGCATGGTGGGGCGGCAGCAGAGACCTGCAGGAGGGTTTTGGGGAAGCTGCCAGCTGCAGAGGATTTAGAGAAATGTCCCCAGTCCAGCCCC
This sequence comes from Chlamydotis macqueenii, assembly GCF_036417535.1. Lineage (NCBI taxonomy): Eukaryota > Metazoa > Chordata > Aves > Otidiformes > Otididae > Chlamydotis > Chlamydotis macqueenii. Next base: position 1,875,733 of record NC_141581.1, on the reverse strand, counting down.
TCGTACTCAGGGGATTTGAACCGGTTACTTTTCTGATTCCACCTACTTACAGACACGCACGGTTAGTGCTGCTAAAACCGCTGTACGTGGGATTAAGAGTGGATAATTAGCCCCGAGCTTTTCTGCTGTCTGTACCTGCAGGAGGCTGGAACAAAATTCTGAGTCAGATAAAACCAACATTTAGAAAATGTACCGGGCCCGGGCAGAATAATCAGTCACCAGTAACACCGATTTATCTTGTCACACGGATGTTGTAACATCCACGCTGCCTGGTGCGGGGTTTGCAGGGAAAGGGCATCCTGTAAATCTCAGCGGCACATTGCTCCAGTGGGAGATATTGTCCTTCTCACTTCACGGGCCGGAGAGATGCCTTCAGCTGTAACCGGGCAGCCAGCAGAAATATGGCAGAGAGGCAGGGTTTTACCGCAGAGCACCTTTGCTGTGTGGCTGGGAATTGATGTTTCCTTCCTCGCTCAGCCCCGGCGCGCTCCTGCCACGTAGCAATCCTCACCGCAGCAGTTTTAAACAAACCTTTAATTTGTGATTCTGGCCAGGTTGACAATCCCCAGGCTGGCGCGTCCAGAGGAAATGAGTCTTGTACCATGGCAGGCTATAATAACGTATCGTAATATTTCTTCCCTTGGGAAATCCTGCCAAGGGCACCAGCGGTATCTTGTGAACAAGGATGAATGAAGCCCAGCGATCCACCTGTGAAGCAGAGCTGATTTCTTCCTATTTTGTAGACAAGGTAAGGGGCACAAAAAGGTTCCTGGGAGCTCAGGAAGGTCACCTAGATGGGATAAAACCCAGGAGCCCTAGCTCTCAGTCTCCAGTTGAATTGGTAAATGCAGCAGGCTCACCATCTGAGTCAGCTGCTATGGAGGATTTGTCCCCGTGCTTTCCTTGGAAGATGATGAGGTAGTTAGACAGAGCCACTGCTGTGTAGTAGCTTAAGCATCAAAAGAAAAAGGGCAGAGGTTTACAGGAGCATGGCTTAATTCACATTTGCCTGTCAGCTTGGAGCATGCACGTGTCCAGCTATCACAACTGAAGTAACTGATAACCGCTCGTTTATTAATCTCCGGTAACTTAATCTGCCCTCTCAGCCCCAAGTGCTGAGCAGAGATGATGCCCTCAGGAGCTGGAGATCAATTTAAATTTTCAGAAGCCTTAGACCCTGACTCACTCCATAGTGCCAGCGCTCCTTATAATAACTGTTGAGCGGATTTTCTGTTGCATAAGTGATCCTGGCTCCCTTTCTAGCAGCCCTGGCTGCCACATTCTCCTGTGCTGAGAAAGTCTTTAATATCCATGCCATGAGCCAGGCAGGAGGGCATGTATATGCACAGAGAAGCCTGGGATTTGCACTGTGAAAAGCTCCCACCTCCCTTTCACGCCAACGCTGAAGTCCTCTGGGTACCAGTGCTTTCATGCAGCATCGTCTGGAGGAGAGCGGGGACTCTGGGGCCCTGCGTCGTGCTTCTTGCTCATCCCTGTTGCTGGGTGGTGCTCAGACACACTAGGCAAAGTTCCCTTGTAAGTGGCAGTTCCAGCAAAGGTCTTATTGTCAAACTGGACTGTAGAAACGGGGGAACCGAGCCACCAAGTTAGAGCAAGAGATGTCCTGGGTCATGCAGCCAGCCTGGCAGAGATGGGAATCAAATAGAGTTAATAAACCCCCTCTTTAATGGCCCTGATGCAAAAAACTGATTGCTGCCTGCTCCATGAGGTCTCACCAGCGATGTGCCCGCCTCGACCGGGACCAGCCCTCCCCGTTCCACCTCCCAGGGATCCTCCCTGAGAACTGAGAGCCCCGAAGCGAACGTGGCAGCAGCCCAGCGCTGCTGACCCAGGAGGCTCCGCTCCATTAGCCCTAAAACATCGCTGCCCATGAACGCTTTAATCCTGGCATTGCAGGTTCTGCTTCTCCATAAAAGCAAAAAGCAATTTATGGGCATGTGGCCAAAAATGGAAAACTCATTTTAGTTAAGAATGGTTGGCAACTGTACCCTGCGGACTGGTGTGGAGTGACCATTTCAGGAAAACTGCTCTGTCCTGAAAGCAGAGGTCCTGCCTGCAATGGTCAGGCTGGGAGAGGGACCCTGACCTGTGAAAACATCCCACCCCACAGCCACAAAGCTGGAAACCAGCTCTAAAGTGGATGTGTTCACTTTTCCCTCCTAGCCTGCTACAGCTCACGTCTTGGGGAGCTCAGATACTCTCCTGCTCTGCGTTTCAGCCGTTTCAGCCCATCAAGATCCAGGTGAGCCTGAAGATAAAGGGCAGGAGCTGCTGAGACTAGGGGTACAACAGGAGGGAGTGCTGGAGTGCACCCAAATATCCTATTGATATCTGACTGCTGGCACAGGCAAGAAAAAAGGAGAGGTGCACTGGTCGGTTGAAATGTTTTCAGTTTTATTCAGACGCCGTACAGTTACAAACCTGCTCCCCAGCCTGCCCCACGCAGTTTCACCCCACTGGTGCTGCCCCTCCTGCCTGGCAGGCATCCAGCCCTGGCCGGCGAAGCCCCCAGCCCACCCCCCCAGAGTGGGGTCTCCTGCTGCAGAGCACTTCTGATGCCCCAGCCAAGGGCAATCCCATTTCAATGCTTTTCCTCCAGGTAAGGTGACACATCTGACGCCCTCGCGTCGCAGCCTGCCTGCCTGGCAGTCGGAGACATTTGCAAAGAGTCACTCTTGCTCAAGTCTTTAGGGAACCTTGGCAAGATCAATGGAGAGTGAAATTCGTAGGCTTGAGCTGCTGAGGGTGGGCAAGGTGCCTCCTGAGGATACTCTGGAACAAGTTCTTCCTGGGTGTCTCAGCGGGGAGCTCCAGGCTGGAGCTGCTGCTCTGACAGCCCACCTCCAGGAGCCTCCTCTCTCTCTTCTTTGCCTCTTTGCTTTTTTCTGGACATCTCTGAGCAGCCTGGCACATCTCCTGGGCAGGGGAAGCCCCACTGGAGACCTGTAGGCTTGGCTGCCTCCACCGTCCTTGTGACCGATGGCACGGGGCTCAGCTGCTTGCGGCCCCTCAGGCTTCCACCCGTCTGGGAGCAGCCACCTCCCCTGGCAATGGGCATCCCAGGGCATCTGCAGGATTCCAGCTTCTTCTGGGAACTGGGAGGTTTCTCAGCAGCAGGACCTCTAGGGTAACCTGAGCCTAAGTGAAAAAACAATGCTTCTTCACTAGTGATCCGTGAGCTCTACCCCAGGGTGACAAAGCCATGGGGGGTGGTGACCTTCGGGACATGGGGCAGGGACAGAGCTGCCCGAGCAGTGGGTCTGGGACAGCCTGTGCCACAGTAGCGAGCTTGGCGTTCGAGCAGGACAGGCTGGAGCCGGGGACGCCATGCTCATCCTCCGCTGCTGGGTCTGAGCCGCTCCTCTGGGCTGTCCTCGCCGGCTGCCCCTTCTCCTTGCCCGAGTGCCTGTGCTTGTCGTGGGTGTCCAGAGAGGGGACAGTGAACTGCGGGATGTGGTCGGGGGTTCACCACGTGGAGGAAGACGTCCCTGGAGCTCTTGCCCTGGAGTGCATGGGGACAGAGCATCCCCTCCCCGAGTGACATGATGGGACCGACGATGTGCTCTGGAGCAGTGCCGCATATTTATCCCTTGCGGACAGCCCTGATCGCTCTCCGTGCGGTGATGCACTGTGACAACGGCTGCCAGGTCCCTGCACCTGCTCCCTCCGGACCAGCAGCAGTTCACCACGCACCTGGGCACAGGGGAGACAGATGGAGGGGGACAACAGGTGAGGAGATGCTCGTCCCCAACCTCTGCTCCTGCTCACTTGCAGGGCCACCGGCGCCAGCCGGCTCCCATCACCCGTGAGATGGGAGTGGAGGAGGCACGGAGAAGAAGAAGAGCTGGGTGAGCGGTGTGAGCTGGGGCTGCGGCGGGAGGGAGCCATGCGCTGGGAGCCAGAGCGCGTGCAGCGAGCGGCGCGGGATGAATCACCCTCTGTGGGCTTCAGGTGGAGCTGAGCAGAAGGGGCAGCCAGAGCCGAGAGTGGGAGACAAACACTTCAGCTCTGTCTAGCAAAACTCCTGGCAGGAAAACCTCCGCCTCAGCCCACGCAATTACCCGGAGAAATCAGTAATTTCAACCACTGGGGCCCCCCAGTCCCTCCTCCCACCTCTGGTCTCACTGGGGCTGTGTGCTGGCTTGTTTCTGGCAGCTCCCTGAGCTCCCGTCCCCAGTTGGCGTGGGATTGCTGGGGGAAATGGTCCCGGGCAGCCCCCTGGCGTGAGGCCATGCTGAGGAGAGACGTTGTGCATCCTCCAGACAGGAGCTTGAAACTGCTCTCCCTGCAGAGCCTCACCCAAAGGCTGCTTTGCCTTGTCCCCCGCTGCAGCCGGGCACCATCCCCTTGGCTGAGGAAGCCTCCTCCGCAGCAGGTGGATAACGGCTGCTGTACGTCAGCTTCTGCTCTGCAAAATGACGCAGAGGGAGAAAAAGCAGCTCTGGTTTTGTGCAGTGCAGGGTCTCTCCCTGAGGCAAGGCAGCTGCCTGTTGTAACCTGCTGTTTTCGTTCTGTCCCGCACCAGGAACCAAAGAGGCTCTGCCGTGGGTTTTGGCAGGAGCAAGGCCAGGCTTGTTTTGACACAAACGTGTTGGGAGCCTGGAGAAGCCCAGGAGACCATCTCGGACCATCTTGGACCTCAGCTCTGCTGAGAGGGGCTCATGTCTGTCCCCAAAATGCATGGCCAGCAGCAGGGCTACAAGCAAGGTCTGCAGATGCTGGATACAGGTCCCACCTCCACGAGGTCATCTCTGCCACGATGCTCTGTTCACCTGATGGAGCAGGGAGGGGAGCGCCCCATTATCCCAACACCGTGCCCATCACACACGCCAGCATTCGCAGCAGAGTGCCTGTTACCTCACAACGGGGTAGAAGGACATCCAAATATTAAATGCCCTTCCCCACTCCAAAACTACCTGCCTGGTAGAAATCACAGCTGAAAAATCCCTGCTGATAGTTGTAAAGCCTGGATTGATCAGAAACTCGGCCCCAGCCCGTCTGCATGGCGCAGTGTCCGGCTCGGCCAAACACAGAGCGGAGGAGCGGATCGATGCTGAGCTGCGTGCGCGGGCTGGCAGGTCCGTGTTGCCCACGCAACGCCCAGCGCAGCTTCCGAGTGCGTGGTCTGCAGGAAGTTAAAGCCTCAGAGAGTGCCCAGAGAGGATCTGCTGCAAAGCAGCTTCTGGGGGTGCTCCCAGGGGCTCAGCCAAGCCCGTTTTACAGCGGGGAGCGTGCATGCGTGTGTGTTTATGTGCACACAGAACTGCTGGCTAATTGAACCAAGCTGTGGTTTCAAAGAACCGGGCTTACTCCCTTCCTTTCATCTTTATTGACTAAAATCCCAACCCCAGCTTCCCCGCAACGTGGGAGCAAGGGGAGGGCACGAACTGGGAGGGATGCTGAGGAGCCTCCCCTCACCCTGGGTCCGGCTTCTCCCATCGCTGTTGGGCTCAGCAGGGCAGGTTTTCTGGCATCTCATCACCTTCTGCCTTCAGCTATTTGAATCAGCACAGAGCAAGGGGAGACAGCCCAAAGCGGAATCTTGGCAAGCTACAGCCCCCACCAGGAGACAGGCACCCCCAAAACTGAGAGGAAATAAGCGCCTAGCTGAGGGCCATCAGCCCTTGAGCAAGGCATCAGGACCAGTGCTTGTACCATGAGAACCCCCATGGGAGGGCATTGGGCTGCCCCACTAATTAGTGAGGCTGGCAGCTCATCAGTGTGATGAGTAGCAGCTGGGCCGGTAGCTACAAGTAGCTTGAGGGCTGTGCACTGGGGCAAGCTGGGTTTCTGTCCAGTCTGAGTTCCTGGGCTTCATGGAGCAGCAACTGAGGCCACACATCAGCCCAGAGAAGGTGGAGATCTACCAGGAGAAGCCCTCTTCCTTCTCTAGCAGGTTCCTGGGCCAGATCCTCCAGCTGGGTTTTGTCAAGTACCTGGTAGGTGATGTTCCTGCTGCTGGAGGCCAAGGGGATGGTGTCATAGAACCTTGAGACTGGTTGCTTCTTTGACTTCTCTGCCAGATCATCCTCTCTGCTCTTTCAGTCTCTTCCCTCTGCCCTGCACTCCATGTGTGCTCATCCTCTGCTTTCCTCCCATCCAGCTTGTGCCCTCCACCTGGTTTGGTCCTGCCTTGTTTCCCTTCTGCTGATTTATGTTTCTCTCCTTCTCTGGGCAGGAGAGGTCTTTGGTGACAATGTTCAATCTAACTAGTCCTCTTTTACCCAGCTGAAGCTGTTCCAAATCTCGGCACCACACTGGGACAGAGCAGGGTTTGAGGGTATCACTGGGAACTTTAAATAGCTGGAAGGCCTTGCATGACCTAATGTAGCACTCTCTTATTTGCAGCTGAAGATCCTTCAGAAAACATCAGTCTGGGTTGGATTTGTGATCCCTGTGGAGACCCTTATCAGCAAAGCTTATCCCACCCAGTCTCCCCCCAGGCCCAGACAACTTGCCAAGAAGCGCCGAGGGAGACTGACACGCCTCCTCCTCTCCATCGTCCCCACCAGGATCCAGAACGTCCTGGGCTACCTGCCAGCAGACTGGAGCCAGAGCAACATGCCCAAGGGTAAGAGCTGTGGCCACCTGGAACTGGAGGCTTTGCAGCGAAGAAGAAGGTCCAAACACACTAGGGCTGGGGTTCCTATGCTGAGTAGAAAGCTGGGAAACAGAGACCTATGTTTGTTCTGTATGTGTTGTGATGGTGCCTCTATGAATCCCTTCAGAGATCCGAGAAGCTCTGATCAACCCATCTAACAAAGCAAACAAGAGGAAGCGGGATGATGTAGCTCTGGAGGAGCAGGAGTCCTGGTTGGTGGTGCTGGAGAGGGACCTGCCAGAGGATGACTCTGAAGATGTCACATATGAGGTATGACATCCTGGCTGCTGAGCAGGTTTGTTCCTCAGGGGCTGAGCAATTCGGTGATGATTGCGTTCAGCCTCTGTGCTCCTGGTAGACTGGCAGTTTCACTGCACAGGTCTGCAGAGGAGCCTCTGAGGGCTGCAAGCTGTCCAAAGAGCACTTGAGCATCATGTCCTCAGTGTATGAAAGGTGTGGGTGCTCCCCTCATCCCATAATACTGACATTTCCCTTTGGCTGGTGTCCCTGCAAAGCAGCATTTCTGTCACCCTTGGCGGTGGTTCCCAGTGCCCCTGGGAACTTCCTCAGGCTGCCTCTTCTCTCCCCAGCCCTCAGATGTGGAAACGGATAGTGAGGAATACGAGTCCCAGAATGACACTGAGGTAGACCTGGAGCTTGAAGAGCAGGATGGGACCATTGTGCTGAAGGAGTCATCGGATCTCCAGGTGGGTGGGCCTCCCCCACGCAGGCTGCAGACTCAGTCCTGGGTACACTTACAAATACTGGGCTGGGAAGATGTACTTCAGTCCTCCTTCCCTTGGCTATGGAAGGAGAGGTGCCTGGGGTTATGCGGGCTATTCTGGATTTCATGAGGTCACTCATGGTTCCACAGAGTCTGACCATGTCCCTATCTCTGCAGGTGGAGGACACACAAACCACTGGAGTTAGTGATATTCCAGAGCTGCTGGCTGCAAGCACGGAGCTGGGACCAGAGAATCCAGCCAGGCCCAGCAGTGGGGAAGATGCTCAAGGTATCAGCAGCAATGATGCCCAGAAGCCAGAAGCTGATGTGAGCAGTGGGGATGGCAGTGAGCAGGAGGCTGATGCAGATTGTGATGACAGCAGCAGTTTGTCACAGTATGGGGTAAGGACTCCTCTGTGCTGAGCTGTAATCCCACCCCCCTCCTTTACTGTGGAGCAGGGGAGGTGTCACAAGCTCAGGTGGCCCCAGGCTCTGAGCCTTTGTGACATAGCTCTCCATTCCGTTTGCCAAGTGAGCTTAGAAAGGGCTGCAGGGGCTCTAGCTCTTCTCCCTATGCAAAGAGACAACCTCAGTCCCCATATGTTGTTGAGATGGTGATGGGGATGCACAGTGCTGTGGGCGTCTTCACCCCTGAGTGACAGGACTGCCAAATGCCAGCTGAGTATCTTGTGCTGGTACCCAGGGCCACCACATCTGAACCAGAGCCACTGCTAGCAGGTGGCCACGAGCCTTTCGTGACTCACTGGCCCAGATATCTTCTGCTTTAAAATGTGGAGGACTCATGGGAGTTTGGTTGTTTTATTTTTTTTTTTTTTCCATTGCTAACATCTTCGCATGGGGAAGATCCATCTGTTCTAGACTACTCTAGACCCATCTGTTGCCGAAGCACTGATGGATACCCTCCCAGTTCCCGTGAAGCTGGTGCTCAGCTGCCTGGCTTGTAGGGAAATGGAGGATGAGAAGTGCAGGGTGGGTTGGCTTGTACTCAGCAGCTCAATCCCCCTCCCTCCCTGCCCCCCCAGTGTTGGTCCTGGCTGGCCAGCGTTATGGGGAAAATCTCTTGTCTTCCAGGATAAGCAGGAACCCTGACCTGTGGACCTGGACCTCTGCTGTGGCTCCAAAGTGCTCGCTTCTCTAGGGTGGCTGTGTCCTGGAGTAAGCTGTCCAGTTATACATAATGTTGATATTTTTTGAACTTTACAATAAAATCTCCTTATTTTTTTTCATGTGAATTGGGATGCAATTGGTTTTCAGTACCAAGCCTGTGCACCAAAGGGCATGGATGTACTGCTGTGGGGAGCCCAGGGTATGGGGCTGCCAGTGAGACCTTCCCCTCCGATCCCTCCTGTGGAGAGGCTCTTCCTGGCTCATGGGAGGGTGGTGACTTTGGGAATGCGAAATGTGTGATGGGAAGAAGGGTGCAGGGAGTGGAGCTGTAGGCTCAGGCTGAGCGGAGCAGCGTAATGCAGGAAGGGAGAAAATCTCTACCCTTGGGGTAAACCAGCGAGCTTCATGTGGAGCCCACTTTGCTCCATGAGCACTGCAGTCTAATTTCTGGCTTCTTTATACCTGGGTGTTTCTGCACCTTGGCTCAGTGCAAGAGTTGAGCAAAGGGTGTTTCAGGGTCTGGAAAGGCAGATCGGGATCAGAAAGTACCAAATGCAATCCAGAGCTCTGGAGTGATGCTTCATCAGTTGTCTGAAGCAAGTTGCAGCATTTTGAAGTTGCAAAGAGCAGTAAATACTCCAAAATGTGAGTGTAAAAACAGGCACAGCTCAGTGTCTGGCTCTCTCGCTCGGGGCCTGCCCAGAGGCTGTGTCTGGCAGAGCAGCTGCCATGAGCTGTATCTGCGTGTACATCAACTTGGACTAACAATGCTCCAGCTGTTAAAAATAACCATGGCATCCTGCGGCAGGGATGTTGTGCTGAACAAGCTGAGCTCTTGGGCAGGTTTAACGTGGATGGGCCAGGACAGCTCTGCTCTGAGCACAGCAGTGGGCAGCCGCTGCTGCCCACCAGCTCAGTGATGTCTGTGCTCGACCCCTGCCATGGGCAAAGCCTCTACAGAGGAATCAATCCTTCCCAGCTCTGAAGACAGGGAGGTGTTGAGATGCCCTGAGATCTTGTTCTAATGTTTCCCATTTCATATGAGCTGTAAGAAAGAGTGGGAGTTAACAAACAGGATGGTAACAAGGATGGAGGTGCCCTCGCTCCCAGACTGTGCTATGATCAGGGATGCTAGCGTCTTTCTAACCAAAGATGGGTTCTTCTGTCAAAAGCAGCTCTGGGGCGCTGTTACAGCCCAGGGCCATAGCAGGTTTGTGATTCCCTCAGACTAAATTAAGGTGAAATGGCACCAAGTGATCGATTTAGGATTTTATTTAACATTTAGTGGAATTACTTATCTTTGAAAACTTGGAAAACATAAAAAGGGATTGATAGCCGGAGCTCTTACCAGCTAAGAAGGAAAATAGAAAAGAGGGAAAGAGGTATCATCTCCCTTGGATCCAGCAATGATGAGTGGGCACACAGATCCTCTGGTGGGGTGGTGGGCGTGCAGATTCTGGTGGTGGGGGCACAGTGACAGCGGCCGCAATGGTCTTCTGGTGGGGGGCTCGCACATGGGTCCTGGAGGCCGGGTCTTTTATAGCTTAATCCCCACCTCTGGTTCTGCCCCTTGAAGACTGGTATGGCCTGGTTGCAGAGAGCTCTGAGTGCTCTGCGCAGGTGTGAAGCAAGCCTCTCCCTGGCACCCAAAAGTTGGCTTTTCCCTGTACAGATGTGGCCAGAGACATGGTGCTGGTTCCTTGTACCTCTGCTCTGGTCAGGCATGCCTTGGACTAGGCAGAGCCATTCTTCTCCCCAGTTAAACCAGTTATTTGTGCACCATCCATGCGCAGAACAGTCTTGAGTGGCGCTGCTCAAGCAGTCGTGAAGCTGCTGAGTACCCTGTGGCGGTGTCTCTTTAAACAAAGGTAAGCCTCTCACCTGGCCTTGCGTGCAGCTGCCATGGCGCCGCTTTCATTACCGCTGAATAATGGCGAGATATTTCTTAAGATTGATAAAGGAGCCGATATTGCAACTCCTGGACATTGTATCAGGCTTTGCATTAATTCAGTTGCTCCTTATTTGTGTCTGATAGCTCATTCATCCCCTGCAGCCAGCATTTTCAAAGCAGAGATTAATAAAACATCTTTTAGTGGCGTGTAGCTAGGTAAGGGTTTTTTCTGAAATCCGTGCAAGCTTTACCTGCCTGCTCCTGAGCTTCAGTAGCACTGGATGGGGAGACAAAGAGGAGGCTTTACTCATTGTCTGGGTGCCAGGCTGCAGAGGGACCGCTCCTCAAAATGCGGTGAAGGAAGCCACCAGCACTAAATCTGGCTCTTGGAGCACACCTGTGAATTAATTCTGAGCACACCTGCCTGCAATGAGGGGCATGCCCAGAGCTTCCAGATCTTAAGCCCTGATTGAGGAAGAGGAGAACTCCTCAGAGGAGCACGGAGGAAGTAAATGGCTCGGTGGAGTGAGAACTGGCCACGGAGCTGCTCTATCCCAAGGTCATCCATCACCTTGAATCCAGCCCCAGTAAGTAGGTGGTGTGCATTTGTGCTGTCGGTGCGGTGAAAAGGAGGGATGCGATGGGAACGCTGTGAAGGCTCAGCCCGGAGAGAGGTGGCCGATTGCCTGGGAGGTGGCCTGACGGGTCACCGCTGCCAGGGCGCAGCGGGTTCTGCGGGGCTGTGAGCGGGCTGCCCAAAACACCTGCTTGCAGGTGGGCTTCATCTCGCTGCGGTGGTATAAGGGTTGTACATCCCAGAATATACACATTCATGGTTAAAAGGCTGCTCAGGGAGTTCTGGTGGTGCTGTTCACCAGGATGTGATGTTACAGAACCTGATGCTTTTTGAGGACTTTGCTCCTTTACAGCTGGGTGGAGCGGGGGGCCTGAGACCAGGGTGTAGGAGGGGTGGGAGAGTTTGTCTTTCTGTCAAAAGGCAAGGCTCTGCTGAACACCTTCCAGCATCTTTTCCCTCCCTCTCCATCAGCCAAGCCCAGATTTTGTGTGGCCCCTCCTCACCCAGGGTGCCAGAAGCTGGGCACGGGGGTGGCCATGGTGAGAAGCAGGGTGCTGGAGCTGGGGTGGACAGTTGCGTTAAGGAGCACGTGCCCTCCCTCCACCCTTGCACACCCTGGAAATCTCCAGTTGCTGCTTTTTCAGGCCGGGATGGTGGGAAATGTGCAAGACACGGGCCCCAGATCCACACCTTCTTCAGCCCCAGCGTCCATTTAGTCTTGGTGGCTTTGTGGGTGACACTGGGGCTTGTCCCGTCTCCTTGACAAGGGCCACCAAAGAGCAAGCCTGGTGCTGCAAGAGAGAGGAGGATGGGAAGGAGGAGGAAGAGGAGACAAGGAGAGGAACTGGGAGGTTGATGGAGTGGTAGGGGGACGAAGGGCCGAGCACGACCCTTGGTGGAGCCTGAAGGGGTACACAAAGGTGACCCTGATGGTCAGGGTTCCCAGGCCACAGGTGGACCAAGCAGCCTGCGAAGGGCTCTGTGCTAGACCGATGACAAGGGTATTGCGTGGGAAACAAATGGCTTAATTGAGTCAAAAATGATCATAATTAGCATGAGCAAATCCAATTAGGAGCCACAGGTGCATTACCTTGGGCCTGTTATCAGGAGCATACGGAGCTGGGGTGGTGTGGGAGCAGCCCCGCAGCTGGGACGGGCAGAGAAAGCGGGTGGCAGGAGCTCCCCTGGGGCTGGCACTCATTAGTGTCTTCTCCTCCTTGGGCTGCTGGCTCTGCGCCCTGGATGGATCCTAATTAGGCTGGAGAGATGGATTTGCCAGGCTGTGCTCAGTGGAGGGGTGAGTTGTTGGTAACGGCGCTGATGGGCAGAGCTTCGTAACAAACGCTGTCGCTGTCGGCTGTTCAAAGCTGGTAATCGAGAGGGTCAGAAATCCCATTCCAACCTTGCTCCGGGGCTGGAAGGAGCATTTTGCCCTTTCCTACAAGGAGTGGAGAAAAACTGTTCCTGTCTGTCCTTTGGGGTGACCGTCACTTTCCTCTCGTGCCTGGGGGCTGCGGAGGGGGACGTGCATGGCTGCAGCGCCTCTGCCCTGACGCGCTGGAAATAATGAGGTTAAATGTTAAGCGCAATTTTTAAATTACAAGAGGCATTCCTTTCCTATCACATGCATACAACTGTCAGGGACTGAAAACATTAATTTCCAGCAAAATCATCTTTATGGGTCATAAATTTTGTTACAAAATTTCTTCCTCTATTTTGGGAAGGCACGAAACCGTGGCGTTTCTCTTCTCATCAGGCTTTGCTTTCCTGTTCGGCTTCCTGTTCCCCCCAGAACTGGTTGTTTACACCACTCCAGCGGTGAGGAGCAGGCACTGAGCACTGCCTGGACCCAATCCCCTGCCTTGTCTGCCCAAAACCAGCTTCTGTGCTGGACTGCTCTCCAAGGGACCCTGTTGCATGGAAAGCAAAGCACGAGCCTGTGAACCCCCAGAGATGCTGGGCTGTGGTGCTGTGCCTGGCGTGGTCCTGGCTCTGCCCCAGCAAAACCAGTATCCCTGTCAGTGGTACCGCAGTTCCTGAAAAGCACCGGGAGCCCTTATGGCCTGGGAGCCTCCTTCCTCTCAGGCAGCAGGGTAATTTGGGGGTTCCTTCTGCCCATCCTGCTCGGCTTCCCATCATCTCCGCGGGAGACGCGAACCCTCAGCGGCACAGGCAGATGCCTGCTCAGTGCTGTCATCCATGTGACAGCTCACAGCGATAATCACGGTTTTATCTTCACGCTGCAACAGCGGCAGAAAGGAGGGAGACTTTGATGTGTCCCTGGGGAACTGGGTACGAGCTCCAGAGGGTACCAAGGGCTTGCGGTGAGGATCCGGCTCTGCGATGCAGCCAACGTCGAAGTGCTGTAGCTGACCCAAAACCAGCAAATTTCACAGCTGGCGTTGCAGCTGCACGTCTGCGTGGTCAAGAGACAAACACTGTCCCCGTATCTGTTCATCTCACAAAGCCCTGGGCGTTGTCGTTGCAGGATGAGGCGCTTGGTCCCGGGTGCCTGGGGAGTTAATTTGTGCCTTTTCAGAGGATGTGGGGTGGTCTCAGTCTCACGTGGTGGTTTGGAAGCAGGGCTGGTGGTGGGCTCTGCTTTGCTGTGGGCTGTGTGTGGTGAGGCCCATCCAGGCTGCCTTGAGTTGCCCTTCAGGGGTTTCGCAGTTGCCAGCAAGGACTTTTCATCGAGACTGACCACCGCTCCCAGCAATTTGTCTGGATCCAAGAGTTCAAGGATGCCTTGGACCAACTAAGCAGCGTTTTAGCCCTGAGTTGAGCGCATAGGCCCCTCACTGAAAGGAGGGCTGAACCCGAGGGTGTAAGTGGGAGTAGATGATCACACCAGCAACAGAGTGCTCCTGGCATCACCAACGCCGCTGGAAAAGGAGCCATCACCTAGGAGGTGCACAGTTTCCAGGCCAGATATTTTTGGCTTGTGTGCACTCTGAACACTGAAGTTTTCCAAAGCCCTTGAGCCAATATTTGTGCTGCTGCCCGTGCAGCCTCTCGAGCTGGAGCCAAGCCGTTGGTCACAGCTGGGTGGCGTGGAGAAACCAGTGCCATACCGGATGCCGTGGCTGGGCTGACGTCCAGCTGGGAGATGGAGAGCTGAGTGCCCAGAGACTTGTTGCGTGTCACACTGCGAGCAAAGTGATGGAAAAGTCCTGAGATCCAGCGGGCTGGACCCCCCACGCTAATGGCTGAGCTGGGAAATGAGCTGCGCCTCTCCCGTGGTGGCAGTGCCGGGTGTCTTTTCAGCTAAACCCCAGTGAAAGCTTTTGAAAACAAAGCTGGGAAGGAGAGCGTGCTGCGAGCATTAATATGCACATCTATTAGGTGTGTGACTCACACAAGAAAGGAGAGCCATTTTCGGGTCCAATTAGCTTCATCCTTGCACTTTCCAAAACTCGACGTATTTATTCATATTTCATTTAGGATGCTGTGAGATATTAGCTTAGAAAAACGGGAAGTGACAGGGAAGGCTGAGAGCCAAGGCCAGCTCCCACCCCAGCCCCGGGGAGGTGAGGAAGGATGAGGTCCTTGCTAATGAGTCCATCTCCTGGTGCCTATGCCCTCTGGGTAGGGGGTGCAGGAGCCCGAAGGGGCCACAGATTGTGCTGAGCTTCTTGGCTGGTGTGCCCTGGATGTGTCTGCAGGGGAAGAGGCACCTCTGGCTTCAGTTCAGGGCTGGAGCGTAGGTCACCACCCATCCCCTTCTGCTCTGACACCCTCGTGTCCCCAAGGACCTTTCTGCTCTGCTCTTCTCATCCCGGCTGGCTGTGCCCCGCTCGCCATGCGTGGTTTTTCCAGGAGCTCCAGGCACCTGCCGAGTGTTCTTGCAGAGCATGGATGAGGTGGGCAGTCTGCTGAGACCTCAGTGACTCTTCCAGTCATCTTAGTAGCTTCTGGCTTTATCATTAGAAATGCTTTATCATCAGAAATGCTTTCTCGGGAGAAGCCTACAGCCAAGGAAACCTCATGCTTGGAACAGCTCAGTGCAACCAAGGAACAACCCTGGCTTGCATCTTCCACTGTGTGCTCCAGCCAGGCCCCTCGTTGGCTCCAGGGTCTCCAATAGAGCCATGGGATCTAAAGACCTCCTGGTTTGTCACCAGCAAAGAGGAGGTCTTCCCATCTCGTTTTGCGTTTTTAATGCAGCTCCTATCAGAGGCAGGAGCATGATCTGCTGACACAAAACCCAACCCTCCTGCACCTCTGAGGAAGTAGGAGGCTTCTCTTTTTTGCTCGTGAGCTACTTTTGTCCTTGGCCGCAGCTCACTTGCAGATCAGAGGCGGGGAGCTTTGCCCAAATGATGGAAACAAGCCGGTTCCTGACATCCAGGCAGCAAAGGGGATTTCATCCTGGGCTTGAACAGCCCAAGGTGCACGTGAGGGATGGGAACAGCAGGCGCCGAAGGCAGGCACCATGCGTTTCCCTTAAACGCAAGCAGCCCAGAGGCAGATGTCCTCCCAACAGCCGTGCATCATTCATGCAAGAGTGCTCCCCATCTGATAAATCATATTAGGGAGACAAGACACAATGGGGCTTTTAATTATAGAAACGATTACCAAGGATTAATGACAGTAGCAGTGTGATGGATTATTGCTACTCCTAAAGTTTAATAAAGCTTCAGTAGTTTTTGTCAGACGTGGAGAGCAATAAGACAACACTTCCTTGGGTGTTTGCTCAAGCTGTAACACAGCTCTGCTCCCCATTCGTCCCACTCTCTTGTTCTCATTTGGACTGATGAGATATGTTTAGGGCTTCCAGAGATCGCAGGGGCTTGATGGGATGAAGCCTCTGTGAGATTCATTGTGGGAAGGGACAGGGCACGGGGCTGAGCGAGGTGGCGTTGCCTATGGGGAGCCATCAAGGTGGAGCAGACCGTGGAGATGGGATGGGCCCTGCAAGGTGGAGTAGGGGCGGCTTGGCTCAGTGTCACCAGCCATTGGCCAGCGTGGGTGTGTCTCCCAGGCTCGTGTGATCCAGGTGGATATGCAGGTCCCCACAAAGCACGTCCCTTCACAGCACCCTGGATGGGTGTGGTGGCACCTGGTCTTCAGCTCCAGCATCAGCGTCTTTGCACCTGGGTTTTTCTGAGTGAAGGATTGGATCCTGACTGATGGACCCATCCTGCTTCCCAGATCCCAGAGAAACCCCCCGGCCTCCCTTTCTGCCTCCCAGCAGCCTGATAAGCCGAGCGCAGGGCTGCCCTGCCTGGGATCCAGGTTTAATCTGCGTGGAAGACACTGCCAGAGCCAATGGCTTGGGGAAAAACCGCAGAAGTCAGCAATGGATTCCCTTTGCCTGCAGACCTGACTGTCCCACCGCCAAGGAGGCTGGCGCTGACGGCAGCTGCCAGCGAACAGCCCGCCGGCCGAGGAACCCAAATGCGGAGCGACAGGAGGGTGAGAGCCGCACGGGGGCATGGGGGTGGGCGAGCTGTCAGCGGGGAGGTGAGGTGAAGCAAGATGCGCCTGCCGGCAGCCTTGAGCTGCCCTTCCTCTGTGGGGTGCTGAGCGCTCGGTGGTGGAAAGTGCGGGTGAGGCTGGGTGCAAGTGTGGTCTGCCCAGGGCCTTTGCTGTGGGTGCTGCGGGGAGAGGAGAGCATCGCCCGGGGCAGCCCCGGTGTTGGTAGCTGCCCCACGCAATTCCCCCGTGCTGGGAGCTGGGCTTGGGGCCCGCGCGCTCCCTGGGAATCGCAGTGCTCCCTGAGCAGCACTGAGCATCCGCCCCTCCCTCAGCACCCTGCGCTCTGGTCTTTCTCTGGATGGCAGGAGGATCCCAAGGTTTGGTCCGGGATTTACCCTGGGGCAGAGCGGAGAAGACCGGTGCAGGGTGAGGGGTGAGAGCAACCAAACAACTCAGTCAGGGGTTGCTCAGAAGGGATGCTGTCTCCAGGCAGGCTGGACCGTGCTCATCCTGGGTCACTCCATCTCCAGCCAGTTCCCCCAGCAGGATCTGGACAGCCTAGTCCCGCTGTCCTGGCACGCTGGGGTGGGAAAGATTTAACGATCCAGCCTGTCTTATGCTGGATTAGTAATTCATTGTGCGAGGTAAGGTGCAGCGATCTTCGCCCCTTCTCGCATACTAAGTGCTGCAAGGTGCAGAGAGCTGTCACCGGCGTGACGGGGAGGGAACAGGGGCCGGGTGGCCGGTGGGACAGTGGTCCCTTGGGCACAGCTGCCCCTCTCCTGCCAACGCCACAGCGCAGGGAGCCGGGTGCCACGGGGCAAGACACCTTCAGGCAGGGAGACGCAGGGTGACAGAAGTCCCTGGATCCGTGTGCCACGTAGAGATCTTGTTTCCAAACAGTTATTCCTTCCACCAAGGACGTGGGTGGATTTGCTGCCTGCAGAAGCACGGCACTAATAATGCTGGCCGGGCGCCAGGTGCAGCGCTGGTGCTCCCTAAAATGCTCCCACAGCCCCTTCCGTGCCAGTCTCCCCCCACCCCACGCAGCTGCCCCACGAGCCCCGATGGCACAGACCCCAGCGCTGAGTCTCTCTCCTCCGGCCGCGTTCAGCCCCGAAGCATCGCTTGGCAGCCAGAGGACCCCGGCACCCGCTCCCACAGCGGGCAGAAGGGATGAAGGCCATTCTGGAAAGCAAAATGCCACTGGCACCACAAAGCTTCACACGTGGGACCTCAACAGCTGGAAACAGCTGGATTCCATGGGGAGAAACTGCCACCTTCAAACTGGTGTTGGCCAACACCCCTGGAGACCAACACATGGATGGAGGATGATCCTCCTGGTGAATTTTAAGCCATTTCCTCTTTAAAACCTGTTTCCTACCCACGAAGGCCTCTCCTCTCTGTCCCGCAGAAGCCCAGGGCTTGGGCAACAGCATCAAGCTGCCAGATAATAATGTGCTCGTCACAGAAAAGGTCGTTTCCCAAATCTTCCTGCTTACTAAAGAATTCGTCAGCTATCTTCCATCCCAAATTAGACCTTGTAGACCCACCTGGCTTATGAATCAGCTCTTCCATCACTGCATACCAGCATAATTTGCCTCGTTCTTCAATATAATCGTTCTCATCCCACTCGGAGGGTGTAGAGCCTCAAAGATAGGCAGCAAAAAAAAAAGCAGGACCCAGTGTGGTGGACTCCGCAGAGCAGTAAAAGATGAAGTCTGGAGGAACTTCTTCCCTCACCGTTGGAGGTCATATCATAGAATCATAGAATGGTTTGGGTTGGAAGGGACCTTCAAAGGTCTTCTAGTCCAACCCCCCCTGCAAGGAGCAGGGACATCTCCAACCACATCAGGTTGCTCAAAGCCTCATCCAGCCTGGCCTTGAACGTTTCCAGGGATGGGGCATCCACTGCCTCTCTGGGCAACCTGTTCCAGTGTTCTATAACTGGCTTTGTAAAAATTTTTTTCCTAATTTCCAATCTAAATCTACCCCCCACTATTTTAAAACCATTACTCCTTGTCCTATTGCAACAGGCCCTACTGAACAGCCTCTCCCCATCTTTCTTGTAGGCCCCCTTGAGGTACTGGAAGACCACTCTCAGGTCTCCCCAGAGCCTCCTCTTCTCCAGGCTGAGCAGCCCCAGCTCTCTCAGCCTGGCCTCACAGCAGAGCTGCTCCAGCCCTCTCATCCTCTGCGTGGCCTCCTCTGGACCCTCTCCAACAGCTCCATGTCCTTCTTGTGTTGGGGGCTCCAGAACTGGACACAGTACTCTAAGTGGTGTCTCACCAGGGCAGAGTAGAGGGGGAGAATCACCTCCCTCGACCTGCTGGCCACGCTTCTCTTGATGCAGCCCAGGATGCGGTATATGCTGGGCATGGTACGCGTGAGGACAGGGAAGACAGAGAAAATCACTGGGGATTGGCACCACGTCGTCTCCTGGCTGACGGTCCCCAGCCTGGGCAGTGAGCTCCCTCCTGCCTGCGCTGCCAGCACCCCGGTCAAGCAAGAACATCGCGTACCTGCAGCATCCCTGGGGAGGGCCATCCCACCACGGAGACAGGCACGAGTTGGGGGTTTTTATTGCCACTGTGCTATGTGCTCCAGTCGTGCCATTCTGTTCAGACTGCCTGGGGACAAGGCTGCCGTGACTCGTCTGCAACGGCCCCGTCGCCGATCGGGAGCCAGCAGCTCCCAGAGCTGTGAGCAGAGGCAGCCGTGGCTCGAGGTGATGAATGAAGGAGAGGAGAACCTGGTCAATCTGTGTGAAGCATGAAGACAGACGCCAGGGTTGTGGGAGCACGGGGCAGAGAAAGCACCGGGGACGGCTTCCGTCTAGCGGGTGTGAATGGCGTATTTGCTGTCCGCGGCACCGCAGTGCCTGGAATCCTAATCGCCTGCAAAGCAGCTCTAATGATATTTGAAAATGAGCTTGGAGCTGCCGGGAGGGATTCGATGCCACGCTCGGATAAAGGCAGGCAGGACGCGCATGCTGAGGGAGGGCGAGGGAGACGGGGGCGGGGAGCGCGTTTCGCACGAGGCGGCTGAGTGAAGGGAAATGTGGGCTGAATTTCATCAGCAGCAATTTCCGAGCGAGGGAGGGAGCGAGTAGGCAGCAGAGCGGCCGCCCCCAGCTCTCCAACAGCGAGGGGGGCTGAGATCCCGCTGGGCACGGCTCCAGCATGAACTCCTGCACTCATTCAGCGTTGGAGAGGCAACCTTGGACCCTTCCCCACCAGTGCCTCTGCCACACAGAGAAAAGAGGAGGCGAACAGGCAGCACTTTGCAAAAAAACTGCAGCGCCGGCGCTGTTCATCACCCCTTCTTCTGCCCGTCTGCGTCGGGACGGCCATCCTGCCCCGTGACAGCACCCAGCGCAGGTCTTGGTCAGTTCCGCTGGCAGCGGTCGCGTGGGTGCTGCCGGGTTCCCCCCACCCTGTCCTGTGCCCACTCGTGAGCAGAGTCCCAGGCGGCTCGGCCAGCCTGCGCGGAGTGGGGCAGAGGCTCCGTGGCGTGGCAGCCGTCAGCCAGCCTGGCCCCGACACGGGCACTCTGGGTGGGCATATAGCAGCACGCAGGGCCAGGAACCAGGGCAAGGAACAGGAAGGAAATTGCTGCATGGGCAGCTGCCAGGTGTGCTTCTTGATTGAGGATGGCATCTTCCAGCTCTGAGCAGAGCTGCCCATGCTGCCGTTACAGAGCTACGGCCTTTGGGAAAGGACATGCACTGCCCGTGCACTCTGGTGCAGAATGACTGCAGTGTTGACTTCCGTGTGTTCCCAGCCCTTGGGGGCCCCTGAGGGCCCTGGTGTTACAGAAATGTGCGGTTTGGGTCTGTAGGCTGAGTGAGGAGTGTTGGGAGAAGCACTTGCAGCCACTGTGCCTGGCTCGCTGCCTGCCCTCACCCTGCGGCCCATCCGCCATCTCCCCAGACGCTCAGCCCTGGAGACGCGCTGCTCTGTGAGCGGCTGCACTCAGAGCTGGGTTTAAAGCCTGAGATTTCCTGCTCCCCGCTGCTTTTGGGTCAGGCGGGGATCCCGGCATGAGGCAGCTCCTTGGGTTCCCCCCCCAGAGATCCCCCCAACCCCGCAGTGTGCCTCCGCATGGCCCCCACCACACTGGGCTGCTCCCAGCCCTGGGGACCCTTGGGGGACAGCTCTGCAATCCTGCCAGGCTGGGCAGCAGCAGAAAAACCCTGCTCCGGAGCTGAGGATTGCAGCAGGAAGGAGGAACCAGGGCACATCCGCTGACAGCAGTTCCTCTATCGATGCATCCCAGTACCCAGAGCGCCTTGCTGGATTAGGTGGGCAAACAGAAACCCCTCAGCTCTCAGGATGAGAAAACGAGCTGGGCAATGCTAGCTCCACCTGCCAAGGGGAATAAACCATCGGCTGTGGGCTCCGCGCTCGGCAGCGGGGCGGGGAGCTGAGTACTGGGCGGGAGCAGCTCCAAAAGGTGAGCGCGCAGCACCCAGAGCGCGCAGCACCCAGAGCACACGCGCTTCCACGCCGGGCAGTGAGCACAGGGCTCTGCACGAGTTGTCCCGCCGTCCAGCAAAGCGGCCGCAGAAGCAATGTCCTTGAAGAGGGGGCTGAGCATCGTGCCGTGTGGCAGGGGGAGAGATTCAGCCTGTGCTGGGGAACTGGAGATAATCTGCTTTATCCTCCTTTGGACGGGGGAATGGGCGCGCCGGTTTTGAGGGCCATGGAGCGTGCAGAGCTCCTCCTGGAGCCAGCTGGCACTGGTGTTCGGTGGCTCTGCAAAACTGGGCCACAGACCTTAAAAAAGGGGTTGGGGGAATCCTCCTCCCGTGGGAGCTGGTCTCCTCGGGCTGACTTCACTGTTGGAAGGGACACCTCGACCCAGGGGTGGCAAAAGTGTTCATTGAGAGGCTGCTAAAAGCGGCCTGGAGGGCCGTGACGAGCCGAGCGCCAGCTCTCGCCATCCGCTCTCCGCCGTCACCCGAAGCCCTGGCAGTCAGAAGCGGGGAAAGGTCCCTCTCTTTCCCGCTCGGATTAAAACCTTTCACCTGACCGTGTTTCTGGCGGGGACAGCTCAGAACAGCGGGTGCTTGGCCAAAGAAACTTTTGTTGTAGTTACCAAATATTTATTAAAAGTAACTAGGATTAGTCATCGGCTCAGGCTGTGTTTGCGGAGCAGGTACATATGTCCGGTGCTTTGTAGGTAAATACAAGAGTGAGATGTCTTCCCTCAGGGGTCCATGCTCTGAGGCAGATCAAAACTGCAGGCGTAGGAACATCGGGGTCAGGGCAGAGCGAGCTGGAGGAAACGGGCTTTGTAGGGGGAACAACGCCGGCTCCGTGGGGAGAAGGTCACCTACGCCGCTTCGCGGTGGAGCAGCCGCCCTGTCCTGAGCTCCCCAGACCCCAGGAATGGGGGTAGCAGGCCAGGCCCCTCCGTCTACAACATGGGTAGTGGGAGGCTGGGGTCCCACCATGGCAGGTCCCTGGGAGAGGGTCACTCCAGGCTGGGAATCTGCAGATGGAGCCAGAGGAGAGGACAAGATGGGGTGGTGTCCCCAGGACACCCAAGGCCTCGCTGCCTCCAGCCATGTGGTGTCACTCTCCACTTGTGTTTGGATCTCTGCAAAGCCTCTGACCAAAGCCTCCGCGGGGGGGAATAACCCCCTCCGTGTGCCCCCAGAGCCATCAGGCACCCGGGAAAGAGGGACCATGGCACATCCCAGGGCAGGGCTCAGCTCTGGTGGGACGAGTCCTTGGGATGGTGCCGTGCCCAGTCCCCGGGGTTTGGCTGGCTCTGGTCTGGACGCATTTGGGGCTGGGGGTGTGCGGGTTGCCCTCCAGCCGTGTGCTGGGGATGGTACCCCGCCAAGCGAGGGCTGGCTCCCTGGCATCCCCGGGCCCTCACAGCCAAAGGGACACTGGGTGACCTCCCCAGCCACCCATTTCTGCAGGGTCCAACTCTGGACGCTCCACATGGACAGGGAGCCATCCGGCCGGCTCCTTCTAGGAGTGAATCGAGCTTTCCATTAGGCAGAATTAATGGCCACAGAGAGTCTGTAGTCATCACATGGCTCCCACTGCTGCATCCTTGGCCGGGGGGGGGGAATCACTGCCTGTCACCGGAGCTGGCAGTGCCGGAGCGCCGTGTCTGAGCTGGCGGAGGACCAGCGTGTCCGGCAGCGCTGGGGGCTGGCACTGGCCCCCCCAGCAGGCAGGGAGAGGCCCTGGCCCCTGGGTGCAGCAGGGAAAGGCAAAACTGGGGGCAAAAGGGAGTTAATCTCCTTGTTTATTGGATAATTTATTTTTCCCTTGGCACGCTTCAGCCAAAAACTCTTGGGGATTTTGAGTGCGTGCCAGAGCAGCTGTGATTTTTTTATTTCTCTCTTGCTTGTTTGTTTTTTTTTTTTTTTTAATGGTTTTGCTGAGTCTGTGTGAAAATGCCCCAGAAAGCAGGAAAACTCGTCAAGATGCTCCCAGCACTGGCTCACTCGGAAAGGCAGAGACCCTCTGGGAAGCCATGCATGCCAACAGCCCCAGCGTGGGGGCCCTGCCACTTTGGTTCTTTTCCTCCCGAGCTGGGGACAGGGACACCTCAACAGGAGGAGGTGACACTTGTGTTCCTTTCTGTTCACAGAGGACAGCTGTGACGCAGGTGGCCCCGCTGCGTCCCTGGCCCCGATGCTGAGCAAGTGGCAGAGTTTGGAGCGATGTGGTTTACAGGTCCCCATCCTCATTTTGGGGAGGGGGAAATGTTTTGTGCAGGGCCAGGCTCTTGGGAGAGGGGTGACAGGGGACATAAGGAGGGGACCAGGTCCCAGCTCAGCACCCCAAATGCCACGGCCCCCGGCAGGGAGTGGCCTCTGGGTGCGCAGAGGATAGGCGACCCTGGCACAAGGTCCTTTTTCATTAACGCTCATATTGAAGCCAGTCTTAATTAACTGGAGAGCAAGAACTAGGGACACGGCCCCGTGCGCCTCTCCGATGCCCAGCACAGCGTGGCAGGGCTCCGGCTCGGCAAAGCAGAGCTGTTAACCTCTGCCTGGAGCCTCTTCTCCGCATCCTTGCCCTGTTCTTCTGTTAAAGCCCAAAGCAATGCTGAAGGGGCATCGAGGAGTTGGCGATCGGAGCACACGCAGAGAGGGAGCAGGGCTGAGCTAAAACCCATGCCACAGGCGCTCGTCACAACCCCCCTTTTCCCTTATCCTGGGCAAACCACTTGTCCGTGCCTTAGTTTCCCCCAAATTAAAATAATGGTACGAAGGGGACATGGTGAGACGTAAATAACTTGTTTTTTTCTGGTGAGAAGCTTGGGGAGGGGACAAGGATGAGGTGGCCTCCTCTGACCTGGGCTCCCCCCCACCCTGCTGCATTGCCAGCACTCTGCACACCCCCCCAAAAAAAAAAATAAGCAGCTGCAACCTTGGCCAGTGGGCAGGAACGCATCTTCCATCAGACAAAATCAGATCAGCACTTGGCTCCCAGCGACGGGAGCGCGAGCCGTATGGATGAAGCAATTCCCCCTGTCCCTTGATTAATAACAAGGCAGACCTGCGGAGCGAGGGCGGGGGGTGCTGTTTAATTGACTCTGGGTTTTTGAAACGGTGGCTTAATGACTAGGTTCAAATTAGGCAGAAATCACCTTTTCATCACGGGAAATTGAAATGAAATGTGAATTGCTCCGGCACGCCCCCCCTCCCCACGCCAGCCTCTTAAAAACACATCTCCAACTAAAACAGTTGCATTTCCTCACGCTTGGATTTTTCATCTTTTATTAAGCAGATAAATTGTCATTGTTTAAAACAGGAATGAAATTCCTTCACACCTGTGTAAATCTCTCGGTTTTAACCACGAATCCAAGGATGAGGCTGGGGATGAAACTCAGATGGGAAAGCCTGAGATGCCTGTGCCTGCAATGAAATTATAAATCCACATCCCGGAGCAAACGAGCAGTAGGAGGCAGCCAGAAACCTCCATCAGCAGAAGCGCTGGGCTGCAGCGAGGGATGGAAGTTGCAAGTGGAACAGATAAGGCACCCAAGCTGGGAGAGCTGGTGTTATTTCTGGCCACATCCTGCACAAATTGAGCCAATTCAGGCAATAACATCTACCAGCGGAGCTCGTGGCACTAAATCAGCCTGGGATTCGGTGCTGCGCCCTGCTCCTCACGCCTGATTTCTTCCCTCAGTTTCCCTATCTGTAAAATGGAGGACACGCTGCCAAGCCCTGCTTGAAAACTGCTGCCAGACGCAGAAAATGTGAATTTTCAGGTGATGCTCGTCGGCTGTCACGCAACAGATCAAGGGCACAGGACACTCCACTTGAGCAGCCCACGTTCCCTAAGCCCTGTGACCAGCAAGGCTAACGGCAGCCCGGACCGAGCACGGGTCAATAGAGAAGAGCAACAATTCTGCCCTGGAAGGAAGTCAGCCCTGACGAGGGAATTGGCCTCTCGCGTCCTCAAAGCCTAATTGACCAAATCATCCGCGTTTGTGGGAGCGGAGAGAAGCAAGCAGGGAGCTCCGGAGAGGAATGGCTAATGGTGAGCGCTGTTCTCCTGTGGGATGTGGGTGCTGGGGGGTGCACAGCTGAATCACGTTATTGCCTGGTGAGCTTGGCATTGCTGTGAGGGGCAGCGGAGCCCATGCCAGGGGTCTTGGCTGGGTTGGGGGCTGTGCTTGTTCCTGGTGCTGTTTGTGCTCCGTTTGTCCCAGTTTTCCCTGTTGGATGGGGGGAAATGGCCACGTTGGTCCATGATTGCCTCTGTGGGGTAAGTCTCCAGGGCAGAGAGGGGAGCTGGACCCTGTCCCAGGGCAGGCAGGGTGATACAGGGTAACGGGGGGATACAAGCAGGCTGGTAGGGGGCTGGAGGAGCCCAGGCAGGGTGATGTGGGGGTACCCGGGCACGCTGGCGTGGGGTCGGGGTCCCAGGCAGGGTGATGTGGGGGTACCCGGGCACGCTGGCGTGGGGTCGGGGTCCCAGGCAGGGTGATGTGGGGGTACCCGGGCACGCTGGCGTGGGGTCGGGGTCCCAGGCAGGGTGATGTGGGGGTACCCGGGCACGCTGGTGTGGGGTCGGGGTCCCAGGCAGTGCAGCCCGAGGCTGGGGGAGCCCCTGCTGTCAGGCGGGACCCCTCCCCTTTGGGCACGGCAGAACGGGGAGGGGACCCCCGTGCCCCTCCCCGCGCTTCCCCGCCGGCTCTGCCCGTTCCCCCGCCCGCAGCTCCGCCCGGGGCCCTCGCCCCGGCCGCGTCCCTCCCCCGCGCTCCCGGGGGCGGCCCGGCCCGGCGGGGGGCGGCTCCAGGGCCGCTCCGCCGCACGGGCAGCCGGGGGAGGCTCTGCCGCCGCCGGGGTCGGGCCGGGGTCCGTCCGGGAGCCGGAGCCGAGCGGTGAGTGCGGGGTCCCGGGGAAGGGTGGGGGGTCGCGCCGGGCCGAACCGGACCGAACCGGCCCCAGCCGGGCGCACACGTGGGTGCGGGGAACCGGTCGGCGCCGCCCCTGGGGCCACCCTCCTCCACCTGCCCCCGCACCCCGAAACCGGTTCCCCGGGGTCTGCCCGGCCCGTGCCCCGCCGCAGCCTCCGGGCGGAGGGGCTCAGCTCCGGGCGGGGGGCTTGGCGGTGGCGGGCGGGGCTGTTACCCCCCCACCCCGTGCCCGCGGTTTAAATGGCCCCAAGCCGGCGGAGGGGTCCAGCCCGAGCCTCCCCGGCTCCATCCTCCGCCCTGCCCCCGGTGCTCCGGAGGGGCTGGTACCCGCCATCTCCCCGCCGTCGCCCTTCCCTGGCAGACCCCGGCCGGCCTGAACATCCCCAGGCGTCGGGAAGGGTCTCCCCCATCTCCTCTGTGCCCCCCAGTCCCGCGGGCTCCTCGCCACCCCGGGGTCCTGCCCGCCCCCTTCTCTCAGCATCCTTTATTTTAGAGCTGGGCCGATTTTCCCGTTAAAAACCCCGAGGTTGGTTTAAACGCAAACATAACTGGGGCTGCGCTTCTCGGCGAAATGGAGCAGGCAGCGATCGCAGCATCGCGGCTGCTGTCGCCGTTCTGGAAGAGCAGCCTGCCTCTTCCTACTCCAGATCCCCGCGTACTTTTGTGCCAGTTTCTTAATCCACTCGCAAAGCGGATTGAGCTAAAACCTGACAAAAGGTGCTCTAATTCCCGCGGCGTTCGCGCAAGGCAGCGATTCCGGAAGAGCAGCTGCTCTGGAAATTCGTGCCCAGCCTTACCCTGAGATGAGGTTTTTGGGGATGGAGAGAAGAGGAGAGAGGAGAACAGAAGCAGGCAGAGCGCCTGCAAAATAGACAGAGCTGATCGGTGCGTGGATCCGCAGCCTGGCAGCGCCTGGAGTGAAGAGCATCAGCTGCGAGGCAGAGAGGCTGGACCCCGGGGACAGGACAGGGTTGGGGACACTCGGTGGCCCAGTGAGGGCCAGTCTGGGCCTTTCAGAGAGCTCCCACTTGCTGCTTCGTTTTGTGGCTTGGTCTTGGCTGCCAACGTGCTGCTGCCAGCTCTTGCCCTGGCTGGGGATGCACTGCCCACGGGCGTCCTGCCTGGAGCAGCCCGTTCCGGTGGGCGCTGGATACCCAGGTCCAGCCCTGCTGCTGGGGAGACACCACCAGAAAAGCCCCATCCAGGGTGGCAAAGTTCCTACAACCGTCTCTCTGCATCTAATCACAAGGAACTATAAAAAAAAAAGCCAACCTAAAGAAGCAGAGTTGCCCAGTAGCTCCCAGTAACGGCTGCTCAGCGTGATATGTTCATGTGTGGCTTTAAAGCCAGGGCCGGATTCTGTTGCTGGCCTTAAAAATGCAGAAACTCAGGTGGCGAACCCCGCGGTAAGCCCTTGGTGAACAGGTGGCCCGGGGCTTTGTGCCCCAAAGCTCTGCTTTGCGCCGCTGCTTCGTCATCCCTTACGCTGCAGGATGGAGCCTGGGGGATGAGGTACCTGCTGCCCGCGTCCCCGGGGCGCGGCGAGAAATGTGGCGCGTGTCCTTTTAAGCGGGAGAAGAATTCGAGATCTGTTGGGGAGCTGCCAGTTTGACAGCCCGTGATTGATCCGGTTTAATTTGAGCTAATGCTTTTATCATCGGCATTTCTGCGGCCCTCGCTAAGGCGGAGGGGAGGGAGCAGAGTTGCTGCCTCTCACTGCTGGAGGACTGGTAGGGCTGGGTGAGTTTTGGCCGGAGAAGCTGGGAGAGGTGGTTTCTGGTCCTCCCAACGTTTCTCCTGGTTGTCAGAGGTTACAAAAATCCCGCTTGGATGTCTGCAGCCTTTCCCAAAGCCCTTGGTCTTTGGCTGAGCTGAGCTTGGGGGAAGATGCTCTCAAACAAACGCCCAGCCTGCAAAACAGCCAGAGAAGCATCCCAAAAGCAGGGACCAAATGTGTTCCCACCAGTGCTGGCAAGCAGGAGGCAAAGCAGCTTCGTTGGGTTTTTCGGCTTAAAAATCAGCAGATTTTGTTTTTCACCCTGCCCTGTTGGGAGGAGGGAGCTGGAGGAGCAGGGAAACGGGTGCTGGGTTGCGTTTCGCCCCTCTTGGGTTGCCCCTCGGCGTCGATGCCCGGGGTGGGAAGCGGTTGCGGTGGGCTGAGCGAGGGGCTCTCTGCGGTGTCAGGGACAAATCCTGCACCGTCCCTGCTGCTGCCAGGCTCAGCCCTTCCCGAGGGACACGCTTGTGCCGATGCCTCACTGAAGATAGCAGGGCTTGGGGCTTTTTTCCTATTTTTCTTTTTTTTTTTTCCTGTGTTGAGCTCAGGAATGTCTGCTTTTATTAGCTGTGTTAATCCTGCATCACAGGATAACGCATCCCTCGCTCCAAGGCCCAAACCTAATCGCTGCGCTTTCCCTCCGAGCGATGGCACAGGCCCGAATTAAATATTGAATTTAAAGCCCGATGGTACGGACGGGCAAGAGCACCCGGACGGATTTGCATTCAGCGTTGATGTTGTTGGAATCAATTTTTTTCAACTTCTAGTTGTCGGTTCGCCACCGTTTCACCCCCGAGCATCCCGTTGGGAAGCGGGTGGCCCCTCTCCGCTCGGCGGCGCGGGGAGCGGAAGCTGCAGTGAGGTGGAAGGAGCAGGCGGTGGTGGACGAGCTGGGCTGCTCCAGCAAATACGAGCTGCCTTGCTGCTCCGTTCGCATCCCCGGGACGGGAGCGAGCTGTTGCCCTACCCCTGGAAATAACGTTGGGAATGTAAAGTGCATGGAAGGATGCGTTTTGTGTGGGCAGTGGTAGTTCCTGCGCCGCCGGCTCGCTGCGGTGTGGGCAGTCCAGGTGGGATGCCCATCACCGGCAGCATCTCCCCAAGTGCCACGTCCCACCTCTCAGAGCTAAGGGACCTGGGGACCGAGTGAGGCTCGTCCCCTGCCGCGCTGAATCACCGAGTGGCGGTAAAACATCATCCCGTGCCTCAGTTTCCCCATCTGTATGTGGACGTAGTCCAGAGGCCTGGCTTTGTAGGTCAGTGTGCTCTCTGATAGCCAAAATCCCGCTGCCTGTCTGGGTCTGCAGCTGTAAAGCGAGGACTGAATTGTCTGAGGAGTGCGGAGGGAGCATCACGCGGCATCCCTCCGGTCCCCGGACAGGGGCTGCAGCGCGAGGGCAGAAGGCACTGCTGCCGGAGCCCGAAAGGAGGTTTTGTGAGTCCTGGAAAAACACCGAAACGAACAGGTGAGGGCAGAAATGTTCAGAGTGGAGATTTCAGAGGAGATGAAGGAAAGCAATAAAACCCAGGAGAGCGTTTGGAAAAGATGCCGAGAGCGGCTCTGGCTCGCCGGCCATGGTAAGGAAATTGGTTGAGCTTCGAGCCTTATTGGTGGACTTTTCTGAGAGGCTGTTTTTGAAGTTTCTGTAGGATTTACCTTGAGAGACGAAGCAAATGCTTCCACTGGGGTTGGCTCCGGGGACGCGGGAGCAAGAGGGGCTGGACCGCAGCATCGCTCGGCCGTTGGCAGCGGGCACTGGGCAGCCATCGTCAACGATATGCACTGGTTTCTCCTTCTTTTGATCCCTTTGTTCTACGTCGTGATGCTTTGGGGCTGTAGCAGGACCCCCGTGCCGGCCCGGGGGTGCCCCAGGCCCACAGGGTGTTGGAGGTGTGGCTGAGACTGGGCAGGGCGTGGGGCTGGGGATGGTGGGGGTGGCAGAACTGGAAATGGCACTTGTCATCGGAGAGCAGAGCCCTCCCTGGGTCCTCCCCTTCCCTCTTCTTCATAGAAACTGGGCAAACCGGGGAGAGGAGCAAACTGGCCTCAGCTCAGACAAATAGCGGGGACTTGGGGGCGTAATTTGGCCAAACTGCGAGAAACGGCTTCCCTGCGCACAAGTTAAAAAATTTTAAGAAGCTAAGAAGGGTCTGGGCTGCGATTCCCAGCCTGCCACGATGCCTGGGCATCCACGAAGCCGGGATCCCGGGTCCCAGGCTGGGGAGCGGAGGCAGCATCCGTCTCGCTGAGCGGCTTGGCCCCGAATGGCACGGCCGGCCGCAGTCCCGGCCGCAGTCCCGCTCCTTCCCGCACCATCTGGCTCAGCCCAGCTCTTTCCTTACTTTCCTGCCTTCCTGCCCGTGAATTTTTCATGCCACCCTGGGCTTCGCTGCAGTTTGCAGCCCCGTCCATCAGATGGGTTGGTTTGGGTTTTTTTTCTTTTAAAGCTGCAACCCAGCTCTTAAGAGCTCAGACCTGGAGCGCTGGGGCTTCTCGTTTGGCTCCCGATGTGCCAGCCAAAATAGCAGCGAGCGATAGTGCAGCAGAAAGGAACAAGTGTCACTGGGAATTGAAATGACAGATCCCAGCATCGAGGTCTCCGAGGGTTTGTGCTTTATTAAGCAACAGTGAGTTCATGGGAAGGGACTTTCACCCGGAGCACCGGTTGTGTCTACAAGAAAAGAGAACCAGGACTATATTTAGGATGAGCCGTGTGGTGGGGAGGCAGGGCCAGGCGCCACGGGAGGTGAACTGGCTGAACTGGGCGAACTGGGCATCCTTGCCCTGCAACGATGAGTCCTGTCCCTGCAGAGCCCAGGGAAGCTTTGGGATGGGAACAGCTTGGCTGCGAGACGCTGCAGTGGGACAGCGCGCGATGGCGCGGGGCAGGGATTTTGGGGTGTTCCCCTTGCCCATGCAATGGCCTGTTTGGGGTCCGGCATGGCCAGGGAGACAGGGCTGCGCTCCCTCTGAGCAGAATTCACCCTCTCTGCAACGTTCCCCTCCGCAGCATCTGTCCTGCCACCGCGTCAGGAGGAAAGGGGAGGCTGCAACCCTGAGAGCGAGCCGATCCGTGCGTCCGTTGCTCCCTGCCCGATGCTGCGTGGTCCCTCACGCAGTTCCCTCTCCCTAAAATGTGGTTTTGTGATGATGAGGTTAGTTAATAGATCAATCTTTTATCTCTTTGCCTGAGGGTCTTCTTCTTCCCGCCCCCCTCTCCTATTAAAAATTCATTGTTTCTCCCAGCTGCTGTTGCTAGAGGGAGAAATAAAGGAGGTTCTTGGAAAGGAGGAGGGAAAATATTTAATAGAAAGGGAATAAAAGAACCATTTGAAACAAATATTGTCCTTCTCTCCCTCTCCTGGGTGCATCCGAGCCCAAGCCCTGCCCCTGTCATGTGGCGGGACCCCGAAGCTCCCAGCAAACTCAAGGAGGTCTGGTGGGACCTGGGGTTGGATGAGGAGGTTGAGTGTTGACCTCCGATTTGTCTCCCATCCTTGGCATCTCCAGAAAAGTCCCCGCAAGGCCTCGCTCGCTTTTCCTGCTCGATTTGGATGCTGTTTCGGTCCAGGTGGGCTGAAATAATTTAGAGTGGGATTGATGGGCTGCAAGCTGCGGGGCCAGCTCACCTGGCCCTGCGAGATGGAGAGCTTTGGCTGTCACGCGGAGCTGTTGGGCAGCTGGGATGGGTGCTTAATAACCAAAGTTGGAAGAATGGCGGTGTGGCTGGACCGAGCAGGACTCAGGTGGGCTTGAGAAGGCGCTTTCCATCTTCATGATGAGTGTGGTCTGCACGATGCTCCTCGCAGGTCAGTGAGCAGCAGGAGTTTGCAGAGAAGCAAACCATGAAGGTGGCTGGTGCTTCTGACCTCTTTTTTCTAGAGTCACCCAGTCTGACCTTCCCCGTGCTGGGGACAGCTGGGCACCAACTCTTTCATATCGCCAGAATGAGCTATTCTGTATTTTTCCATTTAAATCTCGTTTGAAGGAAAGTCCATCTGGTTCCTTTCGCGCTGCCAGAGGAAAAAGGCTGCTCGCAGGTCAGCTTTCTACGGGGCATCTTCTCACTGGAGACCCAGGCGAGGTCGCATGGTCAGGACCTCCATCTCTTCTCCTTTCCCTCACAGCGTAAGGTGGGATGGAGCAGGGCCCCCATAACGGAACACTGAGTGGGGCTGGAGAACGAGCAGGAGCCTGCAATGATGAACCGAAGACAAAGAGATGTAAATGAGATCGAAATTGTGACCTTTTTCCATAAGTGGGAGTATTAAATAAGTGTGACAAACGGAGAAGAGGGGGGAAAATAATCCTGCCTTCATTACTCCTCGCGCCCAGGGCGGCACGGAGCTGGAGTCGCCGGTCCGCTCCCGGGGAAGCTCAGCTGGTGACGCCGAGCGTCTCTCCTAGCCGTGCCCGGTGCCCCAGCGGCGGGTGGGTCCAGGAGTTATTTTGGAGGCCAGACCCTTTCCATCATCAGCAGCTCAGGGAGCGGTTTCTCTTCTTGCCTTCAGGGTCATTTTTTTTTTTTTTTTTTTTTTTTTTTTTTTTCCACATCAAGCACCAGCCTTGTGGCAAAGCGATTTCCAGCTCAGGGGCCGTCCCGCTGGGTTTCGACACCACTGCCTCGCTCGGCCTCACGCTCACATCTGGCAGCCTCTGGAAATTCAGGCCCCGGTTGGTTGTTGTGGCAAACAGGGTTGTGATCTGATGGGTCAGCCTCATCCATCACCGGACACGCTCCTGGCACGGCTGACAGGTTTTGAGTATTTTTTCCCCGTGAATTTGCCCTGAAGTTCTCCCTGGGTGGCGGCTGTTGCTGCACGGGGAGTTCTGGTTCATACTGGGACACGGGCAGAGCTGTGCCTGGCGAGGCGACTGCTGGTTTGGGCTGGGCTCCAGCAGTGCTGCCAGGGTCCAGCTCGGCTCTTTCCATCTCAGTGACTTCCCACTTTCCCAAGACTCTTAAGAAAGATGTCATTGGGTTTTGGGTTTTTTTTTTGGGGGGGGGGGGGTTGTTTTTGTTTTTTTTTTTCCCCCTCTGTTTCATTTTTTTTAACGCTTCTGCCCCGTCTCTCCGTTTCTCTCCCTGCGGTCATTTCCAGCTGTGCCCCCGCTAGAAGCCGGGAGCTGCCACGTCCTTGCTGAGCTGCTCCTGTGGAGCTGAATTTTTCCTCCTTCCCTGATAATTTTCCGAATTTTCCCACATTTACTTTTGCAGAAAGATTTTCCTTGGGGGCACATCGCCAAGAGAGGGGATTTCACGGAGGATCTCAAATGAACGGCCTGTGACACCCCCTCCAAGATAACACGTCATTTTTATTATCTGTATTTTCATAACTAAAGGTCAGCTTGGCCAGCTTGGGGTTCTGATGTTAATTACGCTAATGAGCAAAAGTGTCTGGCTTATGGCTCCGTAATGGACCCTGGGCACCGTTGGGTGTCCTGCAGCAGGGTGGGGCTGTTGAGGAGCTCCTGGGGTCCAGGACTCTTGTGGGTTCGGAGGGGCTGCAGGTCTCTCGTGAGCTGGGATGAGCCGCGGATTTGCTGCCGTGCGTGTCCGCAGGCTCCAGCTGGGAGAGCTGGGATGCTCCTGCCCTAGGAGACCTTGGCTCAGGGTGTCCTGGTCTGGTCCTCTGGAGGTACAAGCGTCTCTGCTGATTTCACAGGACCCCTGGGTCCTGTTGGGCCTTTGCTGCCAGATTTTTTTAAGAGGCTCCCACATGCAGAACTTGCACCAGGGCCGCGTCGATGGAGAGGCACGTCGTGTGCGGTCACCGAGGAGAGCAGACTTACCTCCTGCCTCCTCCGTCAAACTGCTCTAGGAAAGAGTTGAAATACAAGTTTTAAGTAGATGTGCCTTAAAATACAAGGCTAGACTGTGGTGGTACAAACCCACGGAGAGCTGTGGAATTGTGGCTGTAGCGGCGCGTGGGCCTAGCAGAGGTTTTGGGCCACTTCGCCCACGTGCTGGTGGGTCCCGTTTCATGGGGATTAAAGTGTATTTGCAGACGAAAAAACCTGAAGTAACCTGAAACAGAGGTTGCTAAGTGATGCAGGAGCTGCCAAAAACAAATGCCAAGGCCATGCCGAGGTTTGATAAGCCAAGCCCAAGTGGTCTGAGCTTAAACGTCGCGTTCGCCTGGCGGGGCTGGAGGCAGAGCCGCTCCATGCTTTGCTGCCTGCAGGGAGAGCAGGAGAGGAGGTGGTAATGCTGAGGAGATGAGCAGATTTTGGTTTGCTGCAATTCGGTTTCAGCAGCTTGCTGGAATTTGTATTCAATTTGGCTTTATCCATCCCCGGTAGCTGGAGCCTGGCCTTCGGGAGCAGCGAGCCGAGCTGCTCCGTCGCAGTTGTACTTCATTTTTGGATGGAGATGCCGTGCTGCCGTGGCGTCGGGCTGGCCCGGGGAGGCTGATGCGTCCCCTGGCTCCACCAGCAAACCCCAGCTCACCCATGACAGATTTTCTTGCCGCAGTTGGAGGGGGACTTTCAGCGCCGCTCCTTCGTTGGTGCCCATCCCCGCCAGGGCCCGGTGCAACACCCAAACTGAATTGTGTGCGTGTGCGTCGCTGCCGTTGACGACAAAATGGGAGCGTGGGGGAGGATGGCGTGAAGGGCTGAGCACATCGCAGGCTACGCTGTGACTTTCTGGCACCTGGTAATGTGGGTGCTTGTCCCTCCCGGGGAGAAGTCCGGGTCCCCAGGCAGAACGGACAAGAGGAAGGTCTTCCGGAGCAGGGAATGAGCTGGGGTTGTCAGGCACCGGTTGCACCCCTCCAGGGACCGGGTGTGACCCCAGTGCTTGCACGGCTGAGCCCGAGCTGGCCAGATTTTAGGGGAATCCCTCCATCCTTTGCTTTGGAGTAGTGATGGTTTTTCTGGAGGAATTTGAGCTTTTCTGGAGTGCTGCGTGCTGTCACTTCTCAGGACCCCAAAAGGGAGGTTTTGCCCATCCATAAGCAGCACCCAGACAGTGCCGGGGCTCACGGGAGCACGTGGGGAGGCGCAGGGGACAGCCCTGCCCGGGCAGGGGACACCCACCCTCTAGGCTCCGTGTTCTCGCCAGGGATGTCCCCTCCGAGCGCTAAGGGGGTATGAGCCCTGTGCAGCCGGCTCCAGCTGCCGCTGCAGAGCCGGCTCCTTGTTTCTCCAGCAAATCCCTGCAAGGGCAAGCTCCTCTGGCTGAGGCTCCTCAAGCCCATCTCAGCAGGAATTAACCTCCCCAGCTGCTGCTCCCGCCCTTGGGCAGCCCTGGGCAGGAGCAGGGACCTTTGTGGTCCATTAACTAGGAGGAGTGGGTTTCCCCCAAAAAAGAAGCTATTTAAATTCCCTCTTTCTTCATTCCAGGCAAATTAAACTTGATCCAGAGCGGTCAAAACGCTTGAGCAAAACCGTAGCGAATCCTTTCCTTGCAGGTTGGTGTCCTGCATCCCCTGCGCTGGCCATCAGGGCTTGGGAGCGCATCCCTCGACCCCACAGACCAGTCGCACAGAACTGGAGCATCACTAAGGATGCTCCCCCTCTCTGGGAGGAGCCCGCGTGTGGTGGCCGTGGGCTTTGGTGGCGTTTATTTGGGATTTCTGTGCTGAACGCTGTGGAAAGGTGATTTACAATCATCTCCTTGTGCTGTTTTGTCCAGAGGAGCCGAGGCTGGCCGTGCCGGACACTCTGCCGTTTAAACGTCGCCGGCCTCAGGTGCCACAGCAGACCCAGATGTCGGTGCGGCCCCGGACCTGCGGAACGGTGAGTGCTCCCCGGGCTCGAAATCCAGCTCGTTTTTAGCTCATGGCCATCCCTGCTTGGCGGCGTTAGCTCCCGCCTCATCCCCACCCTCCTTTTGCAGCGCGGAGCGCTCGGTACCGGCGAGCTGGAGGTTTATCACACATAAGGGCTGAGAAATCTCCTGCCCCTTGCCACGATCCCAAAATGAGCAAGAAGTAACTGAGGTGGGGATGTGATGGCAAGCTCAGGGGCGTTAAGCGCTCGTACTCACTCCGAGGTTGCTGGCAGGCAGCAGCAGGGACCCCAGCCTTGGCCGCACCGGGATGCGTGTGCGGCATCGGTTTAAAGAGCAGCGGTTTGGGATTTGGACAGGTTTCACAGAGAGGGGATGGGGATTTGGGAGTCCATCAGCTCAGTCCTGGGAGAGGAGCTCTGGAGGCTTTGTCCTTGCTCTGCTGTCAAGATGCCGGACAAGGAGTTAAGCGATACAGCCCCGCCGTCCCCTTCCCCTCCCACCGCAGAGACTTTGACGTTCAGGAGCTGCTCGTGGGAAGGGAGATGCTCTCCTGCTCCCGCAGCCACAGCTGATGCCCCGAAGCTGTAGATCTGGGGACTGACGCCAGCGTGTCTCACTCCAAATGTCACCGCTCCCTGCGGTCTCCAGCTTGGAGGAGACGTGGGGGCAGCGCAGCTGGACCCCCCCGAGGCCTGGCCAGCCGCCTCCGAAATCTGGGAAGAAGCTGCTCTCCGTAGGGCTGAGTCCCCGTCCCCTTCCCCTCTCGGGACATTATTACGGCGGGGGTTTGGTCTCGCCCCTGCCTGGCAGGCCGAGGTGTAGGTTGCGACGCCAAGCGTTATTTCACCCTGCTTCCTCTGCTCGCTGCTCCCGTGATCGGAATTGAGGTGGCAATAAAATTTCCAATGCAGCAGCTGCAGACAGGTCTTAAAAAATGCATTCAGCCCAGGAGTGATGCTGAGCAGAGCTGAAAGGCGGAGCGAAGGCTGTCTCTCCGTGCTCCCCTTGCCTGGATTTCCGCTCTAAGCAGGGTTCCCAGCAGATCAGGGGCTCCGTACCTGTGCCTCTCACCCCTCCGCACCCGCAGAGGTTTGCTCACAGCACTGCGAGCTTGTTTTCCTGCTGTGACAGGGTTGTTTTCCATCCGTGGCTGCCTCTCCCACTCTGTCCTGGGAGCGGACATCTGTCTGTCAGTCTGGCCCGTCAGTCTGTTCATCCTGCCCGTGAGCCCAGCAGCCCCGCGGAGTTAAAGCCTCCCGAACGATGCGTCACCCTCCCAACGGGGCCGCAGGCTCCCTCTCCGAAGGGAAGCCAGGCTCTCCGGCAGGCCAGGGACCCCTGCACCCCCTGCCGTGGGTGGAGGCACCCCACGGGGCCCAGCCCTCAGGAACAGGGTCTTTTGTGAGGGTCAAGTCTGGAAATGGCTGTCGCTTTATCCGGAAGCCTCGGCAAGGTGGCTGAGGGCTGCCTTGACTTCATTTTGTGCGGCGCTGCCGGCAGCCAGGCTCGTGGGTGCCACCGTGGTCCAGGTAAGGGATTAAGAGGAGGCTTTCATAGAATCACAGGATGGTTTGGGCTGGAAGGGACCTTCAAAGCCCACCCAGTCCAACCCCCCTGCCAGGAGCAGGGACATCTCCAACCGGATCAGGTTGCTCAGAGCCCCGGCCAACCTCGCCTGGAACGTTTCCAGGGATGGGGCATCCACCGCCTCTCTGGGCAACCTGGGACAATGCTCCACCACCCGCAGCGTAAAAAAAATTTTCCTAATATCTAATCTGAATCTACCTCCCTCTATTTTGAAACCATCACCCCTCATCCTGTCACACCAGGCCCTGCTGAAGAGTCTCTCCCCACCTTTCCTGCAGCCCCCTTTGGGCACTGGGAGCCGCTCTCAGGTCTCCCCAGAGCCTCCTCTTCTCCAGGCTGAACAGTCCCAGCTCTCCCAGCCTGGCCTCACAGCAGAGCTGCTCCAGCCCTCTCAGCATCTGCGTGGCCTCCTCTGGACCCTCTCCAACAGCTCCACGTCCTTCTGATGTTGGGGGCTCCAGAGCTGGATGCAGCGCTGCAGGGGGGTCTCACCAGAGCGCAGCAGAGGGGCAGAATCCCCTCCCTCGACTTGCTGCCCACGCTGCTGGGGGTGCAGCCCAGGATGCCATTGGTTTCTGGGCCGCAAGCGCACATTGCCGGCTCACGTTGAGCCTCTCGTCCACCAGCACCCTAAAGTCCTTCTCCTCAGGGCTGCTCTCCATCCGTTCTCTGTCCAGCCTGGATTTGTGCCTGGGATTGCCCCGACCCAGGTGCAGGACCTTGCACTTGGACTAGTTGAACTCCATGAACTTCATGAACTTTGCCACCAAAGGTCTGGCTCAGGCCAGCATCACCAAGATGCTGAGCTTAACAAACGACCTGATCTAACGAGGGCTGGCGTGCTGCACCAGCTGGGCACACAAGGTCGTTTGCTGGGGCGAAGCCTGTGGGGAGGCAGCTGGCAGTCAGGCTGCAGCGAAGCCCTCGGCCGGCGGCGGGAGGAAGGCTCTGCCAGGACCGGGGCTGGGGCCAGCTGCACGTGTGCCAGCCTGAGCGCACCGCACGCCCCTGAGCAGCGTCATCCATCAGCTTTCTGAAAGGTGGCTAATTACAGCGTATGCTTTTCCGTTATGGTTATTAATCATCCTGCTCCTGTACTTCGTTTATCACGGAGCTGCCTGGGTTGGTGGAGCGAAGGCGCAGGGTCCCCTCGTGTGTGACGAGGTGGCACGTTCTCCCCGTTGCTTGGGAGCCCCTTTGGGTGCTGTGTCTGCAGGACGTCCCAGCGGGAGGGGACAGCGCGGGGTGTCCCCAGCGCAGCCTGTGCTCTGCCTGGGGACGTCCTCGGCCGGGCTCCAGCAAGCTCACTCCGTCCGCTTCCACGTGGCTCCAGCCAGGCCTGGCGCGCTGCCTTCCATGCCGCTCTCCATTGAGGTTTTGCTCCCAGCGTGTCACTCCCGGGCGGCGTTTCGGCAGCCCTGGTGCAGGAGGTGAGTGATGAGCTCATAAAGCAGCCCTGGGAAGCAGGAGGGGGAAGCAGCTGCAGGAGAAGGAGCAAATTCCTCTCATTTAATCATTTTTATTTGTGTCTCCGTGGGGGCAGGAGCCATTGCTGAGATGCTCGACTCGTCGCCGGGATGTGCGCGTGCCTGCCTGTCGCGTCTGTGCCGGCCAGGGCTGCTCTGGGATGTGTTTTGTAAATCTCTCGGCAACATTGTGGCGTGGGCTTTAAAACTGACGGGTGCCAGGAGGACATTTCCCCCGAGGGCTCAGATTCCCCATCGCTGGTGCTGGGCCAGGAAGAAACCTGAGCACGGGCAAACTTTGGGCCCCAGGTTGGGTCAGATGGGGCAGGTTTGGTTCAGATGGGGAATTCTCAAAAAATAATCCCCGGTGCCTGTCCAGGGACCGCTGCCTAAAGCCAAGTTCAACCAAGCGTTTCTGGAACAGCTCGCTTGCAGCAAGGCGATTTTGGGCGCAGTTGAAGACGGCAGGGAGTCAAGCTCAACTTTAATTCTGGTGTGGCCTGGCAGGTCTTAAAGTTGTTGAGATCTGGGTCAGGTTTACTCTCAGCCAACATTTCCCGGTAGCAGTTGAAATTCAGATCTGGCTGGAGGAAAAGGTGGCTTGGTCCAAGTGCTTGGGTCAAGATAAAGAGTCTACTACTTACTTGTCCCACCCTTCCCTCATTTTAGAGGAGTTCTTCACCTTGGTGGAGAAATAAAGATGCCAGTGGAATATTAAACACCTCCCCAAAGGCCCTGTTGCTGATGAGCAGCTTCTGCACCTCCTTCCCTGGTACACACGGTGACCTTTTAGAAGAGTTGTACATTGTGGTCGTAGCTAAATGTCTTCTCTCCTGGGAGCATCTTGTGGGGATAGAGATTCAGACGTGATGTCTATCAAGAAGAAAAGCAGATTGTGGCCAATCTGTGGCTGCCTGCGCGGTATTGCCTGGGCCACGTGCTCAAGAATCATAAGGTTGTCTCTAAAAATAAGCAGTAGCTTCTTTTGAGTTGTCTCCTTGGCATCTCAGCTCATTAGGGAATCCTCATTTTTGGGTTTTTGCAGCAGTTACGAGGGCTGGGAGTTTCCATGTGGGAGGAAGGTGGAGAGTCCTGCGGTCGCCATTGTTGAGGACTCGGCAAGGACTCAGGATGGGATCACGGGGTGGGAAGACGGCTCCGTGAAGACATCAGTCATGGCTTTTGCTGGGTAGAAATGGTAAATCCTGCCTTCGGAAAGCGGAGCGTGGCGGCTGCCCAGCCGCTCGGTTCGTCCCTCCACTCGTCCCGCTCTGCCCTCCTGCGTGCCCCAGCCGGACTTTGCTGGGAAATGAACTGACCCAGAAAAACGGGCTCTGGGCGTGCCGAGGGCAGCCAAGCCAGGAGAGTTTGTTTCCCAGCCAGCCTCTGATGGGATTAGGAATAACTCTCTGCTAGATAATTCTCCTTTAGGGCTGGTGATTGATTTTCTTCCTTCCTACCTCCAGCTCTCTCCTCCTCTCCCAGCTGGGTTATTCTCATGCTTGGCTGACTAACTGCCTGATCGCCAGAGCCTCGTCCGAGTGAGGCGCAGGGACATCACTAGCCTCCTCTGACCCTCCCAGTTTTCTGCCTCTTTGTTTTTGCATCAGCTCTGACTTAATCTCCTCGGCTCCCCAGCAGAAGCTGGGTTGTTTCTGCTGCCCTCGTCAGAGGGAGAGACCTCCTGGTGTCACCCATGGAGCTGGGGAAGGTGCTGGGGGTGCCCCTTCAGCTCCTGCCCCTGCTCCCTGGTCTTTTCTGGAGATTTTCCAAGCTCAGTGCGGCCACAAACCTGGTTTTATCCGGGGCAACGGATAAAATAAAGCCGTGGGAGCCACAGGTTTATTTTCGGGTGGTGGCACCAGAAACCCTGGAGATGC
Organism: Chlamydotis macqueenii; assembly: GCF_036417535.1. Taxonomy (NCBI): domain Eukaryota; kingdom Metazoa; phylum Chordata; class Aves; order Otidiformes; family Otididae; genus Chlamydotis; species Chlamydotis macqueenii. The sequence goes on along the minus strand of NC_141581.1, from coordinate 1,835,519 downwards.
TGAGCGGCACCTCCAGTGCCTCCAGAAAACGTCCCAGTAACTGTGCTCCGCTGCGAGCAAAGCCACCTGATAGCTGGAAAAACATGGTTCAAATCCCTGGCTTCACATTCGGGGGGGGGAGTTTGCTCTGTCACCTCTGAAAAAATGCCTAAAAGTCCCCTCAGGAGCCCATGGGTGCTGCAGGTCGATGGCGGTAGCATCACCAGTGAGGGCTGAGCACAAAGCAAACTTCCCGAGGCCCCTGGTTTTCTCCTTTTGCAGCCCAAAAACCATCTGGGGGGGGCTTCGTTTTTGCTCATTGTTGCACGGCGTAATGGAGGGCTCGGGCTGGAAATGAGAAACATCGCTCTGCTTCGGCAGGGGATGCGCGGCTGCTCCCAAATCCCACCCCGGCGCAGGGGCCGGCGGTGCTTGCGAGGGTGTCGCATGGCCCCCAGTGAGCGTGGAGGTGCTGCCGTCTGCGTGGCGGAGCCGTGGTACGGTGCTGCCGTCTCTGCCGAGCCGCTGGCGCAGGGCCTGGTGTGGGCCGGGGAGACGCGGCGCTGCCAGGGCCGGGCTGGCTGCTGGCTTTCCACCGGGAAGCAGCAAACGGGCATTGCTCGGGATGTTTTCAGCAGCGCTTGGCTGCTGACGGCAGTTGTGGGAGCCCTCTCCTGTCTCATGCCAACTTTGGGACACGCTGGCACTGCCACTTCCCTGTCCCCTGTGCCTTGAGATGCTGATATTATTAGTATTTTAAGGATGAGCCTTTCCAAAATGCACAGGGCGGGGGTCCCGGCGTCGCTTTCTGCCTCTTTTGCTCCCTCCCTGCCTTGGGGCTGGCTCCCTTCCTGGTGGAAGAGACTTCGCCACCCCTTTTCTCCAAGAAGTGGTGGCACGAGGGAGCGAAAACCGACCGGCACGCCGAATCAGCCGGCAGATGAGCATCTGAGAGCCGGGCGGTCGGAGAATGCCGGTTGCTCCGTGCTCCGGTGGCTGGGACAAAACAGGCTTGGTGGCCACGCGTCCTGGCCAGGAGGGAGGGAAGGATGGGGCCGCTCCTGGGGGCTCAGAAGTGCCAAAAAGCAGCCTGCTGTTCTCGCCCCCGCTGTGCCGCAACCCCTCAGTCTCGGGCTTTCCTGGCTCCATTCCCCAACCCCGCACGCAGCAGGCGTGTTATTTTTAAAAATAAATTAAATGGGAAGACGAGCCTCTATCTAGGCCTTCACGTAGAGTCTTAATTGGCCTCACTCCCCAGGGACCAGCAAGCCCCGGAGAACACCGTGCTGTCGGAGTAATGAGCTATTAATAAACGATGCTGCTGGGCTCCGGGCTCCGGGCCGGATGGGGACCGCGGGGCCCCGGTTGTCACCGCAGGGAACCAGGGGTCTCTGTGGCCACAGCGGCTTCTGCGGGTGTCCAGGTGTCCACCTCGGCTCCTTGCTCCCACCAGTTTGGTGGGAGAGGGCTCATCCAGCACCAGTTAACTCCCACCCGTGGGGTTTGCTGGGGGTGCTGGGGCCGTGCCCAGCTCCATCGGAGCACCCATGGGTGGGAGCAGCGGGGGCGGAGGAGAAAGGAGAGCCCGGGGCTGCGGCTCCCGCTCCCCGGCTGCCGCGGAAAACAACGCCGGCGGGTTCCTACCTTTGCTTAGGGGATCGGGTGGCCGGAGGAGTAACCAAAAGTGGAGTACGGTTACCCTGGGCTCATTCATAATGAATGCGGCCGAGAGCCGGCGCGCTCGCGGCTGGGGAGGGAAAGGGGCCAGATCCCCCCCCGCCCCAGCCCGTGGGAGGGGAGGTGACGGTGGGCACAGGACACGACCAAGCGTGAGAGACCCTGAGCCTGGCAGCGGTGCCTGAGTGTGTTTTTTACCGTAGAGACGCTGAATAAAATAAACGGCACAATAAATTGGGAGGGGTTTTTTCCTGCACGTCGTGCCTGGGCACATCCTTCCCGTCCAGCCACATGGTGGAGCAGGAGCGGAGCCTTCTGAACCAGGGGCACCGAGCGAAGCTGTCCCCCCCTCATCCGCGAGCCGGCTCGGGTTCCCCAGGCCGCCACGGCAAAATGGCTCTTGGCACAGCTGTGAGCGGCCTCCGGGAAGGCAGAGGCTGCGGAGCGGCTCCAGCAGCATCCCCACTCTGGTGCCCAGGTGGCATTTGGGAACCTTCGGTGGCTGGATGTGGAGGGGGTTGGGTGCAAGGGACAAAGCCTGAGCAGTGCTGGGAGAGGGGCCGCACGCCTGGCGAGGGGGGAGGAAGGGGCTGGGACGCGTGGCAGGGGCAGCGATGGGGTCTCCGGTCCCATCCTGCTGCCCCCTGCAAGGAAAACCGCTGCTGCATCCCGCTGGGGTGTTCATCCCCTCCCTGCGCTGCGTGAAAAACCACAACGCTTCCCTCTCCGTTTGATTCGCTGGAAGAAAGAAGGAAATCTGGCAAAATTAAGACATGCACCAAAAAAAAAAAAAAAAAGTCTGTGAAAGATAATCTCCTGCGGCTCTTAAATTGCACCCAGCGATGAGTTTATTGCTAGGGAATCGCTTAGCTTGGATAATAGGATCAGGGCTGGCAATTATCCGTGGAACTTGCATCCTTCCCTGCGGTGTGGGCACAGAAGCGGGGAGGGGGTGACCGGGAGCAGAAGCGTGGCAAAACCTTCAGACCCCTCCTGGTTTGTCCCCGGGGCTGGGGTGCGACCGCGGCGCGAGGGACGGAGCCAGCCGGGATGGATTTGGGACACGGAGGCTACGATGCTGTGGGAGAGGGGGTTTTGGGAGGAGAGGGGTCAGCAGGTTTGGGCAAAGGGCGGCAACTCGGTAGGAAGCAGGGGAGGGCTCAGCACCCCGGGGTGTCCTACCCCACCCTCCCCGGGGCCCTGGGTGCTTGCCCCTCTTAGCAAAGGGGCAGGGATGGATGCGAAGTGAGGTACCACTCATCCTCGCGGCAGCTCCTCCTTTCGCCCTCCATCACCCCCTAAACCAAGCACCAGTCACCTTAAGTCCGGCTTTTCCAGAAGCTTTTGGGCCACGAGGACACGCGGTGGCACCGGCGTGGGCTTGGAACGGGCAGCGATGCCGCGATGGGCTTGAGCAGCCGCAGACATCGCATCCTCCCGTCCCTTGTCCCCGTGTCCTGCTGGGCTGTGACGGCCGCTTTTGTGGTCCCTGACGCGCACAGAGGGACAGCAGGGACTGCGCGTGGGCGGCTCAGGCAAGAAAATTCTGATGTGAGGCGGAAAAGAAAGAGAAGGGATGTTTTCTCTTTGAGGCTCTCGCACCCAGCGCAGGGCTGAGACCTGGTGCGCTCGCTCCACATCCACAGGGGTGGCTGGACGTGCTGGCTTCGATCTCAGGATCCCCCAAATTGGCCATGTTCCCTCGCCGGGCCCAGAAACACCCCGCAGCACCCTGCCACTTAATTAGGTTAACGATAGCGCTTTGTTAGGGAAGGAGTTTGCGCTGGGCAGTGTGTTTCCAGGCGTGGTGGCAGATTTGGGGCGCAGAAGGGGACGGGGAGCAGGGAAGGGGAAGCAGAGAAAAGGGAAAGCGGCGGCGAAGTGCTAATCCTTGGAAAGGAGGGCAGCCGGGGCACCGCGCCACGCGAGGTCGGTGTTAATCCCTCAGCTGCAAAGATTGCGCCCGCGGCCGCCGTAATCTCCGCTCCAAGAGGGCGACGCTGAGGACGGGGACAGGAGGGCTGGTCCCTACGTGCAGCGCCGAGCGTCCCCCTGTCCTGCGGGAGCTCGCCGAGCCCAGGACCTGGGAAAGATTGGTGTGACCGGACAAGACCTGGCTGCAGCCGCACGGGGAGCAGAGGGAATGTAGCATCCCACCAGTGTCACGAGGTTGCGAGGCCTCTGGCTGCCCCTTTTTGCTCCTGTGCTGCCCTGGGGGTTTGTTTTCCCCCCGATCCCAGGGCGCTCGCGCTCACGGTCCCCGTCAGCGGCACGGGGTGGGTGTGAGGTGGCGAGAGGGGCAGAGGCTGAGGCGTGGGGCTGCAGCTGCATCTCCTTTTGCAAATATCTCCCCCCGCCTCAGTTTCCCTGCTTTCCTGATGGTGTGGGCAGGCCGTGGTGCGTCGTTGCCCCGGGGTTGGGCACGGTCACCAAGTCGCATTAGCTGCTGAGAAAGGGGTCTGGAAGGCTTCCTGGGGGGGCTGGGACTTTAGCAGGACCACAGGCCACCGTTTGGGGAGCGTTTTCCAGTTGATTTGGGAATGGGTGGGACTTTCCTGGGCTCGCCGCTGACTCAGGGTCTCTCTCCCTTCCAGGCGCATGGGAGAACGGCAGTGAGCCCATAAGACCATGCTCTACACCATGACATGTTGGCTCCCGGTGCTGGTCCTCCACCTGGTCTTCCTGAGCCCCCCGCGGGCAGCCGCCTGCCCTGCCCGCTGCGAGTGCGCCCCGCAGATCAAATCGGTGGTGTGTCACCGCAAGCGGCTCACCTCCATCCCCGAGGGCATCCCCAGTGAGACCAAGATCCTGGAGCTCAACAAGAACCGCATCCGCTGCCTGAACCCGGGGGACCTCTCCCCGTACCCGCTGCTGGAGGAGCTGGATTTCAGCGAGAACATCATCTCCAATGTGGAGCCGGGCGCCTTCAGCAACCTGTTCAACCTGCAGACCTTGCGGCTGCGGGGGAACCAGCTGAAGCTCATCCCTCCGGGGGTCTTCACCAAGCTGACCAACCTCACCCTCCTGGACATCAGCGAGAACAAACTCGTCATTCTGCTGGACTACATGTTCCAGGACCTACGAAACCTGAAGAGCCTGGAGGTGGGCGATAACGATTTGGTGTACATCTCCCAGCGGGCCTTCTCGGGTCTTCTTGGCCTGGAGCAGCTGACCATCGAGAAGTGCAACCTGACCTCCATCTCAGCCGAGTCGCTCTCATACCTCCAGAACCTGGAGGTGCTGCGGCTCCGGCACCTCAGCATCTCGGCACTGGAGGACCAAAACTTCAAGAAGCTCTACAACCTCCTGCAGCTGGAGATTGACAACTGGCCGCTGCTGGAAGACGTCTCCCCCACCAGCTTCCAGGGTCTGAACCTCACCTCACTCTCCATCACCTACACCAACATCACAGCTGTGCCCGCGGCTGCCTTGAGGAACTTGGTGTACCTCCGGTACCTCAACCTGTCCTACAACCCCATTAGCACTGTGCTCAAGGGCTCCTTTAAAGACCTCATCCGGCTCCAGGAGCTCCACATTGTGGGTGCTCTCTTGGTGTCCGTGGAGCCGCAGGCTTTCTCTGGCCTGAGACAAATCCGGCTGCTCAACCTCTCCAGCAACTTTCTCTCCACGCTGGAGGAGAGCACCTTCCACTCCGTCAACACGCTGGAGACACTGCGGGTGGACAGGAACCCCTTGGCCTGCGACTGCCGCCTCCTCTGGATCCTGCAGCGACGCAAGACACTCAACTTTGACGGGCAGCAGCCCATGTGCTCCTCACCGCCCGAAATCCAGGGCAACGCCCTGCGTGACTTCCCAGACTCCGTGCTTTTCGAGTACTTCACCTGCCAGAAGCCCAAGATAAGGGATCGGAAGCTGCAGCACGTGACAGCCCGGGAGGGACAGTCCGTGTCCTTCCTTTGCCGGGCGGACGGGGAGCCGGACCCCTCCATCGCCTGGGTGTCCCCCCAGCACCGCATGATCACCACGCGCAGTACGGGGCGGGCGACCGTGCTGCCCGGGGGCACTCTGGAGATCCGCTTCGCCCAAGTCCAGGACAGCGGCACCTACATCTGCATTGCCAGCAACGCGGGTGGCAACGACACCTACTTCGCCACCCTGACGGTCAAGGGGCGCCCGGCCGACGGATCCCACTACGCAAACCGGACTTTGTACCTCAGCGAGTTCAACGACACCTCCCACAACGACACGCAAGTCTTCTTGAAGTTTACCTTGGACCTCAAGACCATCTTGGTCTCCACGGCCATGGGCTGCATCACCTTCCTGGGCGTGGTGCTCTTCTGCTTCCTCCTCCTCTTTGTCTGGAGCCGGGGCCGAGGGCAGCACAAGAACAACTTCTCGGTGGAGTACTCCTTCCGCAAGGTGGACGGTCCCACCACCACCACCGGCCAAGGAGGAGCCAGGAAGTTCAACATGAAGATGATCTGAGCCTCTCCCAGAGGAGAACCGTTGTCTGCTGCCTGGCCCGGGCACGGCCGCAGTGAGATGGCGCCGGGGTGGGTGTGGGAGCACCAACGACGTCCTGGGGCCGGCAGCAGGACCTTGCTGTGCCAGGACGCGGACAGAGACATGCCGGGGGCACCGCAGGCCGGCAGAGTCAGAACCACATGGACCTCAGGGTTGCGGAGTGACGACCCCGGCTGTCCCAGCTGCACGGTGACGGGACATGATGGCTTCAGGGGCTGTCCCAGCTCCGGGGGCTCCCGATGTAGCCGACATTTTTGCTACCAACTATGCATTTTTCCAGCCAAGAGACCAGCAGTGTTTGGGCCTGGGGAAAAAAACTGCTTCCATTTTTTTTTTCCCCCTTTCCCTTTTTTTTTTTAAGAGACTTTCCGGAAAACTTCCCTTGTGGTTGTTTATGGTTCTTCTCTTTTCTTGGTTGTTTTTTTGGGGGGTTTTGGTTTTTTGTTTTGTTTTGGTTTTTTTTAATGAATTTCCAAGAGAAAAGTCTTCCGGGGCGATGCGGGACAGGGGTGCTGGGGGAGGTTGTGCCGAGCTGGGGGTCTCCCCCAGGCCTTTGGCCAAGCCAGACCCCCGTGGCACGGCTGTGCCTTGAGAGCTTCCAGTTGGCGGATTTGGGAGGCGGCATCCGCCCGGGGACGGTCCTGCACAAGCAATAATAACCCACCCGAGGCCAGGCTCTGAGGAGGGGTCAGCCAGAAAAAAAAAAAGGGTAAAAAAAAAATGGCAAAATGAGGCAAGGTGATGAAAATCAGGAGGAGCAGCCCCAGAGGGATGACAGGCTCTGGCTTTGCGGCTGCCCCAGCCGCCACGGCAGCGGTGGGCACGAAAGGGTGAGCGATGGGGATTCGTACGGGTGCAAAAGGCATTTCGGGTCCGTTTTCTTTGGGTTGCAAAGCCAAAGTGTACAGGAGAGCAAGAGCTGGCTCGTCCTGCACGGGGAGGCCGCACGGCCCAGGAAAGAGGAGAGAAAGGCTTGGAACGAGCAGCTCGGGAACTGATGGGAAAAGCGAACGCCGAGAGAGGCTCCTGGCTGGCACCTCCATCGCATCTGCCCGGATCCTGCACCCTCCAGCGCTGGGGACCGCGGGTCGGTGTCCCCGGGCTCCACGCCCTGCTCCCCCCCCACCCAGGGCACCGCTGGCTTTGGCTCGGGGCTTTTGGGTGGGACAAGGAGCAGGGCTGGATGGGACCTGGACTGGCCGGGGGGGGCCATCGCTTCCTCCTCTTCCTCCCGTCTGCACCCTGAGGGGCTACTGCAGGTCCCCGTTCCTGCGGGCACGTCTCCCCAGCCGCATGTCCCTTCTCCAGCCGACGGCGGTCAGGCTGGGCACGCTGGATTCGGGAGCTGGAAGCTGGAGGGGCTGCGCTGGAGAGGTTGGCGTTGAGATCCCCCCGTCCTGCTCTTGCACCCATGGGTGCTGGGTGCCCCCCAGCCCCGGGCTGAGAAGGGCGAAGGCGCTGGTAGGCTCAGCACCTCGGGGGGTGCTGCCCATCTCTCCCCGTCTGTTCCCCGCCGTGGGTCTGGCTGCTGCCCCTTCGCGTGCCCAGTGCCCCTTCGCTCCCCGAGCCGTGCATGCCGTGTCGTAGCGGGGGTCCCACTGGCCTCGCCCGTGCACCCTCGTTGGGTGTTTGGGGGTTTTTGGCCGAGTGGTGGGGAGGGGGTCGGGCACGGACCCTTGCAGGTTTGGGCAGGGCAGCCCTGGCGCAGTTTTTTATGTAACGAGCATGTGAAATGTATTTGCGGGGGGGGGAAGAAAAAAAAAAAAAAGACAAGAACTTTTGTGGCTTGTTTGGTTTTTTGGTTTTTTTTTTTCCCCAGAAACTCGGGCTCCGCGCTGCAGCTCGGGGCTGGGGAAACTGAGGCACAGCAGGGCACTGCGGCAGGGGCGAGGGGCGGGAGCTGGCGGCATTGGAAGTGGGGGGGTCCCCTCTTCTAAGGAAGACTGGGGCAATCCTTTCGGGCCCCGTTCCCATCCCACCAGCCCCCCTGGCTCTGCGCGAGGCCATCGCTGCCCTTGGCCCGGCCGCCATCCCCATCCCCATGCGGCGCTTGGCCGTCCCAGTATCCCCTCGCCAGGCTGGGGCCCGTCTGTCCTCGTGTCCCCAGCAAAGGGGCTGCTACGCATCCCTGAAACCCCCCCATTTCCCTCCTTCCAGGCTCAGCGGCTGGCCTGTCCCCATGCCTGCCCCCACTCAGTCCCAGCTTTCCCAGTATGGGACTGGGAGGTGTGGGATAGTGGAAGCGAAGCAAAGCCTCCAAAAAAAAAGGGCCCTGGGCTGGTTCCCAGCCTCTGCACCCCAAAATTCCACACCCCTTTGCTCTCCGGAGACCCCAGGAGGGTCCCGGTGCCCCGGCATGAAGGAGAGCGGCAAAAATCATCAGGATGCTGCCGGCACCCGGGGTTCCTGCAGCCCCCCCAGCCGGGTCAAGAGCTCTCGTCAGAGTAAAAAAGGAAATGGTTTTGGGTTTTTTCTCTCATTTCCTGCATGAAAAAAAAAATATTGCATGGCACAAGAGCGCCCGGGAGGTTAAGGGTTGGGGTTACAGTTTGGGTGGGTGCTGAGGGGTCCGGGCGCTCCCTGGCCTCGGGGACGCCCCTCCTTTGGGAGTTTTTGGGGGTGAGAGTGGCTGGGAAGGAAGGTGCTGGGAAAGCGGCTCAGGTGGTTTCGGTGCCGGCTCTGGCCTGGTAGGTACCACCCCGGCCCATCCTGAGCCAAGAGGCCCCACAGCAGTGAAATACTGAGAGTAATGACCAAAAAAAACCCCCAAAAAACAAAAAAAAAAACCAAAAAAAAACCCCCAAAATAAATAACAAAAAAAAAAAAACCAACAAAAAATGAAGACAATTAGGAAAATGCAATTTTCCAGCGGGTATGTTTAAAGATCACATCTCCCACTGGGAAGAGAAACCAATTTCCTTACAAATTAAAAAGACTTGGGCTAAGGAAAACTTCCCCGCGGTCCCCAAACCCTATCCCTGCACGGTTTGGGGGGGGACAAAGGGCTCAGCACCCCCACGGGCCGCGATTTTCATCGCTGTCCTGCCGCGCGTTATCTGCCCGGGACAGGCAGAGGAACCCAGGGATGGATTCAGGGGTGTCCTGTAGCTTGGACACACACAGCCCCCCCCCCCTCCCCGCCCCCGCCACAGGGCTTAAAAATATAAAATCATAGTCCTTGTAAACCTGGCGTCATCTCCTTTGTTCCGGTAAGAGGGAATTTGCAGCGAATGCATCGGCTAAAGGCAATTCCTGCCCGGTCCTGCCAGCTCGGCCTAGCTTGGTAGGGTGACACTCACGGCATTAATCCTGTGATTTTATTCCCAGTGGCCTCTGGTATTTTTTTAAGGCACATTAGGGAAAAATATTGATGCTTTTAATAGATTTACTGGTGCTTAAATCAGTTTGTTGTGCAGTCATGACTATAAATTATTTAGGACAGGGGGCATTCACTGAAAATAAGCCCAGAATCCTGCTGGATCCTAAATGCTCCGTTTCTATCCTTTATTTTTACACCATTTTGGCCCTAAGTGATGGGTTGAGGGAGGAACGCAGAGCCAAACCTCGCTGCTGGGCTGCGATGCCGGCCAGGGCACGGGGACGAGCAGCCCCGGCGGCAAAGCTGGTCTCGGCACGGGTCGGCATCTCCCAAAATCTTGCCCGCATCCTGCTCGAGCGGCTGCCGGATTTGGCCGTGACTCAGCCCCAACGTGTGTTTTCATCAGCGCTCGTGTACGGCCTCGGAAATACGGATTGCAAAATACCCAGCGAGGAAACCGCTGAGGTGGGTGGGCTCCTCGCGGGGGGTGGCTCAGGCTCCCAGGCACCCGCTGAGCCCCAAACCGGTCCCCCCAAATCCCCGGAGAGGTGCCGGGTCCCACGGGTGCCCATGGATGCGTGGTCCAGCCCAAAAGGTGGAAGGACGGTGAACGTTTCCACTTTCTTCATGTAAATCCGCATCCCGCGAAGCCTGCTCGTCCCCGGCCTCTGTGCTCCCAGGAGAAATCCCAGGTCAGTCGCTAATGAGTGCCACTGGTTATTAGCTAATTAGTTCAAACACTGACTAGGAGGGAGGAGATATTGAGATATTTGGGGGTTTAGAGTTAAAAGAGTGACTTTATCCCAGAGGGGACAGACAGCGACGGGGGGATTATTTTTTTTTCAGCAGTTGAGTCCCGTCACTTCGTGCTCCCTCAGCATCTGGGAGTAAAGCTCTGGGAGTAAAAGAAGAAAAAAAAAGGAAAAATTTTTAAAAAGCGTTTTCTAACCTCTGGGCTCCTCTTGCGCGACAGCTGCCGGAAATCCCAGCAAAAGAAGAAAATAAAAAAAACATTCCACCTTGCCAATCCATCCAGAGTAACGCAACCTGGAGAGCAGGGAATTGATGACGTGGTTTGGGGGTTTTGCCACGGAAATCCCCCCCTCAACGCACCTGCCACCTCGGGGGAAGCTAATTCATCGCACCGGTTGCGCCGAAGCCGATGCAATTGCTGCGGCTGCAGCATCCGCGGGCAGTGCGTGGCTCCGGAGCAGAGCCGGGGGCTGGCAGGGAGTGAGGCCGAGCCTCCGGCTTCCTTTCGGCTTGCAAGCGGCAGGTTTTGAAAGAACATCCTCCCGCCAGCGGGGTTGCAGCGAGTTGTGCAAGGCGATTCCCCGACGGGTGCCATGGCCAACGCCCCGGGAGCCCGGGACGGGGAGCGGGAGCCGCAGCCCAGCCGGGAGATGGAGTCGGAGCCCACCAGGCCCCCGCCGCTGCCGGGGAAAACTCAGAGGTAACAAACTGCTCTGCTCGTGGGACCCGAAAAGGAGCTTCCCAGCAGCACCCCGGCGGAAACCGGAGTTTTTAACGACAGCCACCGTGGTTTTGGTACCGCTCGCGCTGGCAGGGTCACGGCTGCAGGTTTGCGCTGAGGCCGGCTGGGACGGGGAAGCGAAACCCCAGCCGGGGCCACGCCGGCTCCGTCCCGCTGCGCTTCTCCTTAGGGGCTTCCTGCTTTTCCCTCCCCGCACGCAGACCCCCCGGTTCTGTCCCCACGCCAGGCCTGGCCTGGGGTGTCAAAGGCTCCTCCTGCTCTCATCCCACACCTCTGCCACCATCACGTCCCCCTCACGGCCACCCCACGGGGACCATGAGGCAGACATGAACCCGTGCGAGCGTGAAGCCCCTGAGGCAGCCACCCCACCCCTCAGGAGTGGGGGCACCCCCGGGACCCCCCCCAGTGCAGGAGTCACCGGGGCACCAAACCCCCTGTCTTTTGCCCCAAAACCACGCGGCCAGGGCTCCCTAGGCCACCGCTTCCCCTTTCTCCTTATTCTTCCCCTGAGCGGCATCGGAGGAGCCAGCAGCCCCCGGGGAGGGGGAACGCTGACGCCTGGCTCTGTGCAGGGCCGTCGTGCCAGCGCAGGGCAACACACACACCCGCTGTGGCAGCCTGGACCTGGTTGCCCCCGGACCACCTGCCCCCACGCCGGACCACCCACCTCAACCCCCCGCTTCAGCCCTCATCTACAGCAACGTGGGTGAGTGACACCTCAACCCCGCCGGCGCTGGGCACGGCTTTGGGGCTGGAAATACGCAGCGGGGCAAATAACGACGTGCTCGTACTCCCGTCCCGCTCTGGCCCTTACTTTCTTCCCCCGTCGTCCCCCGGGGTACCCTCAGCCCTGCCGTGTCTGTTCCTCCCTCCCCAGGAGAGCTGCGAGCCCACCTCGTCCCCCGCAAGGCTAGCCGAGGGGAAGGAGCCGGGAGATCCCTCTCCAAGCCCAACCTGGACCCGCTGCCTCCCCCACTGCCGAAAAAGCAGCTCCAGCGAGCTGAGTCCCTCCCGGAGCACGGGCCATCCCGGCACTGCCAGGGCAACCCCACGACATGGGCCGACAGCATCCCACCACCCCATCTGCGGCACGGGGAGGGGGCTTCCAGCACCATCCCCCCACGGGACAGACCCTCCTGGGGAGCCAAGAAACCCCTGACCAAGTCCCAAAGCCTGGGTGAACCAGGGGCCAGGAGCAGCCCACAAAAATCCCCACCGCCCGGCCCGGCGGAGCTGACGTTCGGGATGGCGGATGGGGAGCTGGGGCAGCTCCTGCAGCCCCTGGAGAGCCCGGTTGGGGTGTGCGGGGTGGTCCTGGGGTGCCAGGCGGCCACCCTGGCCCGGCTCGTGGCTCGCATCCGGGAGGAAATCATGGGGTCGGAGGAGCGGCAGCAAGTGCTGGAGGCAGAGCTGGCAGGGAAGAGTTGGGCAGCGCTCAGCATCCTGGACCAGGAGCCGTGCTGCGAAAGCGGGGACGCGTGGTATTTCCGGGTGGGCTTCGCTTTTGAGCAAACCCAGCTGGTACTGGCGGCCAAGGTAAGCGGGGAATCGGGAGAAAAACCCCCTGGGTGGCACAGGGTGGCTGCAGTGCTGCAGGCAAGCACGAACTGGGAGCGCTGGCTTTTCTGCTGACCCTGCCACGCAGGTGCTTCCCCTTTTCGCACCCTACTTCTGCGTTTGCTAAATGAGACGGCACTGCCGGCGCAGGCCAGGGAGGCGAGGGTGACAGCTCCCACGGGTCCAAGGGACACGTCAAGAACGGCGCCGCTGCAGGAGATGCCGTGGCAAGTGGTCTCAAGGGGCTACCGGCTGCGAAGTAGAGGCTGGAGCGGAACTGGGTGTTCGCCATTCCCCTTTCTTGATGAAAGCCGTTCCAGCAGGCACCAGTGGGTTCGGAGGGTGCGGGGAGAGCCCAGACTGCACGCGGGTCGGAGCAGGGCTGGTGGCCCTGAGCTGAGGCAGTGGCCCGGCCTGGGATGAGGCACCCTGCGGCTCCATCCTTGCGCAGCTGGCCATGCCCTGTCCCTCTCCTTGCAGGTCCCCAAGGTGTTCTCCACCAGCCTGGGGGTGCAGAGCTCCCTTGGGGCGCACTGCAGCATCCAGCGCCTGATCGGCCACTTCACCGACCGCCCCCCGTGGGAGCTGGTGCTCCCGAGAAGCCCTGGGGAGCAGAGTCGGTCCCCTTCTGGAGAGGACCTTGGCAGCCGCACTTACCCGCAAGTCCTCATTTCTCCTGAGGTTCCCTACCAGACCTTGGCAGGCTTTGTGAAGGGATCCCACGGTCTGCACAGGACCAGCCCCGGGCACTATGAACGCCTGGCTTGCCTCCTCCTCCTGCAGGTATGCATGGGGCTGGAGCACCTCCGGGCGGAGAACGTGAGGCAGGGGGACCTCTGCCCCGAGAACCTGCTGCTGGTGCGCTGCCCTTGTCCTCCCGGGAGCCAGCAAGGCAAGGAGGCATCTCTGGGGCTGTCCCTTCCAAGGCTGCTCATTAGCAGCTTCTTCAAGGTTAAAGACAAGCGAAGACCTTGTTCTACCAGCCAAGAGCAGGACTGGACCGAGGGGCTTGCTGCACCGACCTCCCTGGTGGCAGACGAGCTGAACGTAGGCATGCTGATCTATCAGATCTTGCACGTGGACATCTCCCTGGAAAACATCTTGGGATTCAGAAGCAACAGACTTCCTCAAATCCCCTCCCTGTCCATCTATTCCACGGGACTCAAGCGTCTGGCCGTGCTGCTTCTCCACAGAGATCCCTACAAGAGGGTCTCCATCGAGCAGGCCAGGAGCATCCTGCAGGTCCTGCTCTGGGGGCCTCGCCAGGAGCTCTTCGCCAGGAGCAAGAAGACTCTCACCCTGCTGCGGAGCTGGGTGGAGGTGAAAAGGGCTCTGCTGCTCCTGAAGTTTGCGGAGAATTCGGCTGGGGCAGGGGAGAGCCCCGGCCTGGAGGAGTGGCTGTGCTGCCAGTACTTCAAGGAGGTCACCGAGCACACGCTCTACCAAGTCACCCAGGCTCTCTACGCTCCCTGAAGGCAAGAGCTGAAGTTCAGCCCACCCAAAAGGTCTCCCCAAAGCCAAGAGCCCACGGGGACCTGGCCAAATCCACCAGCAGCCGTCTCCCGCAAGGAACCCAAGCTGGTCCTGGGTGGGAAAACTGTGTGCAAACCCAAACCTGCTTCCCCCACAGCAGAGGAGCGATGAAGCTGGGACCACGCTCCCGCAATGCAGGGTGTGTTTATACAGCCTCGCCCAATTTTTGTTGGATGCTGGGAGTCCAGTTCATGGGAGCATCCCGGGAAAGATGGAAGCCACAGGATCAAGGGCCAGTTTAGTAGCTAATGATCCCAAGTCAAGTTTACAGGGCTTAGACTTTGCACAAAATCCCCTCGGACCCCTCCTGCGGCCACGAGGTGTTCGCTGTTTTAAATAACACAGCGCAAAGCCACGCGTCGCAGCTCACCTTAACGCACCGTTAAAAAAAAAAAGAGAAATACACCACCTCGTACAGCCTGCTCCTTTAGAACCTGGGGCACAGACACAAATATAAACGACATTTTAAAGGGAGAAATACAACAGCCACGTAGCTTCAATAAAACTCAGAGCCTCTTAACACCGGTCCTTTACGTGTTTCTTTGACGGCGTGACACACCTCGGTGCTGGATCCAACGAGAAACACAGAGCCAGACGTCACTGCGCGGCGGCGATGAGCCAGAACTGCCCCGACAGCGTCTAGGAAATAGCTGGGGTGGGTTTAGAGGCGCTGCACCCGCAGCCAGGCTGCAGGGTGGGGCTCTGGCTGCGCCAAGGCAGGGTCGTTGCATCCGCGGCTGGGTATTAAACACGCAGCAGCAGGCGGGAGCTGAGCGCTGGTCCCTCAGCGTTGAGCTGAAGACCCAGCCAAGCCCACAGCCCCTCTGCGTGAGACCATTCCCTCCCAGAGCAGCACCCAAACGCGGCAGCGCGGCCTCCTCGCCGAAGCTGGAGAAACTCCCCAGCGACACAAACCCAGACGTGGTGACCACCCAGGCACGGTCAGTCCACAGAAATGTTCAAATTTCAATCGGGCTTTTGGGGCAAAACCACGCAGGGTGAGCCCCAGCCCCTCAGTCCCCAACGCCTCTCCTGTAGTATCTTGTGTGGCTACAAGATGGCAGTAAAGCCCGTGGCACAGCAGCAGCTCGCCCAAAGCCACCCCGGGCATCAGATTCTGGAAAAACAAAGACAAAACCCGCTTCTGCTGGCACCTGCAGGCCCACCCCAGCCCCAGCCTGGCGCTTCCAAGCACCCCCTGCACCCCTTTTTCTGGTTTCCACCTTGGGTGACTCCTTCTTCTTCTGCCAGGAGTAGTTTGGAGCACCCAATGTCTGGGAAACATCTGCAGGGGACCATGGCCTTCAAGGCAGGGACCACGTACATCTCCAGGCTCACACGTCCCTGCAGAAGGAGCCCTGGCTGCAGCAGAGGTGGCGGCCTTGCCCCAAGACCCACAGCAGAGCCCAAGCTGGGGCAGACTCAGGGAGGCCGATATAAACATCTGAAGCCAATTCAATAGATCAAGAACATCCACCTTTCGCTGCGTTGCTAATTTAACAGGCTCTCCAGAAGCACGGTGCCACCCCCCTGGGTTATTTTGTGCTGCACATCCCACTACGGGATCCGCTCCCCGCCACATCTCTGAGAATGGAATTTCAGGGATTACGTTTTGGCGCACTCCGCGCAATTCCAGTACTGCTTACCCCAGAACATCTGCCTAGGGATGACCTGCGGGACGGTCTGTAAGCACCCTCACAGCACACACTCGAGAAGAGAACATGCTTCTATTGGCACCGACTCACAGCGTAACCGCCTGCTAAAATCACCCATCCCAGGGATTCACGGCTCCAAGGGAAGATTAACCAGCTCCAGCAGTGCCAAACAAGCCTCCAAAGCGGCAAGTGGTACGGACCGAAAACAAAACCGAAACACGACGCTTTAAAGCGCACTCCTTTGAACACCTCTCTGGTAACTTCAGCTCAAGTTTATGAACTCCAGCAGCCATTTTCCCACTTGGTATCCTGAACACCAAGAGGTGTCCACAGACCCCAACAGCTCCTTCTCCTCACCCTCCAATCCCAAGCTGTCTCCCCAGGAGAGTTCTGGAGGCTGCCCACCCTGCCAGCGTTCAGCTGCAGGGCCGCAAGCCCGCCTACGCCACAGCCAAAGAACTCGTCAAGCCACCCTGCACACTTAACGCGTGCTGGTGTAACGCTCCGCTCTTACTAATGCTGAGATTTCGGGTATCGAAGCTGCGTATTTGATGGTCAAAGACACCAGAAGGCAGACAAGAGCTGTGCTTCTCAGCATTTCACTTGAGACCTCCCAACTAAAACACGCCCGGAAGTATCCTATGCAACACCGACAGCGCAGGGGGGCAGCGATCCTAATCGCCAGTGGAAATGGACAATCCGTGATTATTTCACTGAAAGCAGGCTTTTATAGGATTGCTAAATTATTTCAAGTCCTGGCAGATCACAATCACGAGCTCCAGTCAAGCAAAGAATGAGCAACGCCGTTCCGTACCTGCAGCTTTAATGGTTGGGGCTGCTCCAGAGCCACCTCTTCAGAGTGCAAGTCTTAAACAGCTTAAAACCAGCAATAAAAAGTAAAATATAAATTTTTATTTAGAATTAAAGCAAATACTTCAGTATCACAAACACAATATTAAACTTCAAGAAATATACTGCTAATTTGGAGGGAGCATTTATTTGCACAACCACAACATGCGCACAAATCCAGAAAAAAAAAGATGCGGAGTCTGAAATTTTCAACATCTCACCACCAGAGCAGTTGGTCACAACGTTTCGTACAGAGTTATATATGCTGTAATAGATGTTGACAAAATTTCTACAGAATCATCTTTATAGACAACAAGAAAGCTCTAAGAGGCGAACATTGCGATCTATTCTTCTTCTGATGAGTCTCTCTCAAACGTGTAGGCCATGAAGCAAGCATCTGGTCTCTTGGGGACAAGGGGATGCCCTGGTCTCACAATCTCAAAGCCCAAAAAGCTGAAAGTACGGAGCAATGCAGCTAGGAAATAAAAAAAAACAGGAGAAAACAGGTTTGATCCATCTGATACTGTAACAATATCCACCAAAACACGGCAAGAGCGCTAGGAGCTCACACCTACCTCTATCATCTCTGTTCTTGTGGAAACAAATGAACACATGATCAACTCGAAGCTGTTCTTCAGCAAACTCCAGAAGAACTGCAAAACTGCAAGAGAAATACAAGGCGTTCAACGCACACGAGCCAGCGTTTCCCTCAGAGATACTGAGCAAGGACAGCGGCTGCAGACTCGCGCCAAGAGAAGAGCCCTGAGCCCTGCGTGGTAAATTGAGGCAGAAATCTAGGACTGCGACACAGAAACGTGCTTTTCTGTGGCGGCTGGAGGGACAGCTGCAGTGCCAAGCTCAGAACCAGGCTGGTGTTTCCAGTGGATAAAAGCAGCCACCCCGTACTGGGGAGTCCAGAAATCGCAGACCTTCGGAGCAACTCTGCCTGACCGAACGGGCAGAAGCAGCACCCAAACAAAGATTCACTTAGTTGCAGCCTCTTACAACATCAAGCACCGTGATTAGACCCCAGCTTTCACAACGGAAGCGAACATCAGCGACAGTTCGGTGTTGCTGGTGTTATTCCACCCCTCCAGACAGAGGCGAGTCAAACCACAGCGGCGTTTTAGCCCACCCACCTGTCTTTGCTCCCCTCAGGCAGAGCACCACCAGGAATTTCTATGTAGAGGTTGTTGTTGTTCAGCACTGCTCTCCAACTAATGTGTTTGGCATCTGTAAGCCTTGACTGGACATTCAGAATTCTTGTCCTGTTATTAGATGTTAGTTCTTCTGTTACATTCAGCCGATTATCCTGGAGCATTAATATGCACAAAGTTATTCCCAGTTCATTTCGGAGAAAGGATAATTCCCACTAATAGGCTTGAGGCAAGAAATGCATTCCAGCTCGCCACAGCAAACTGCTTATTATTCATACTCACCGAATAAAATAAATTAGCTGAAAGATTGTGATCCCTCTGACTATTCCCTCGCCCACCTGGGATCTTCAGGGGTGGGTGAGGGACATCAGGAGCACCACCGAGGCCCCGGACCCAGGTTACTACAGCAATTGAAGGGAACCCTGGAACTAGGAAGGAATCAGAGAGGCAGTGTTAGACAAAGCCCTGAGAATTCTAGGTTTTAAACAGGGATCAGATGGCAAGATGAAAAATAAATAAATAAATAAACACTGCAAACCTAGGGCAAGGGAACTCCTCCCACTGCAACCTAGGGATGTGGCCAGACAAAGGAACCTCCAGAGCAGGGACAGGAACACCTAGACCCAGACCCACAAAGGTCAGAAAGCTACGACTGCAATATTTTGGGGGAGAGACTAACTTGGAGATTAAAATACTCTCAGCTCGAAGTGAGCAAGGCGTATTTCCACACCAAGGCAGCAGCGTGCTTGACCTATCTCAAGAGAAGAACCATTCTGCCGTCACACGTGCAAGACCCTATTTTCTCCCCCAGCTTAAGTTATCACGAGCATACTGGCCCAGCAAGCTAGGGGTCATTTTTTCCCTGTGATACACAGTCCTAATTACCTTAGACTTCTGCATCAGCACTCTTGAGATCAGACACACAAAACAATCTCATAAACGCCACCACCTCAAATATTTTCCCCACGCTCAGGAGCGAAATCACTGGTTTTGAGACCACACCTGAACATCTGAAACACTGAATTCTTCAGAGTAATTTCACCCCGCTCAAAGTTCAGTACTTCAGGTTAAGAATGTCATCCTCTTAAGATACGAAACAGATTTCTTGTACGAGTGCTAAGTTTCACCCCATCCAACCGAATAAGCCTTCCACTGTACCGGAGCCGCTGGCCCCTCCCTCTGCACCATCCTTCACCCTGCAGGCTCACTCTCCAGTTGCGTCATCTCAGCAGATGCAGCAATCGAGGCCCTGAGGGAAATTTTCACAATCGTCCTGTCTGTGAGTGCCAGCAGCCATTTGCAAATCAGAATAAACATGTACAAAATAATCCACCATTTTGCACGGATCGCACAAGTTTGATTTTTTTTTTTTTCCCCCCAAATGAGCTTGAAACTCATGATGAATAATCCGTATTAGAAAGGTACCGAATGCCTGTACAGATCAAATATTATCTGCTGGAAGGCATCAATAAGCGCAGCGGCTGCAAAGTTTTATTAAAAAAAAAATAGAATTTGCACTCTCTCAATTAAATGACTAATCAATTCATTATTTTAGGTTCTTTGAAAGAGAGATAATATTCTTTAGTACAAGCATTCCATACTAATTTTATTGCAGAGCTACTCATTCCTAATTACTCTCACAAACAAGCCGTTACGCAGTGGCAATCCTTTGCACAATTTCACCTTTTGCCCACTGAAAGGCAGTGCATAATGGCTGCCTACATTTCGCAACTGAGAATATATTTTGCAGTGATGTTTGCGTGCACTTACTCCTCTCAGTGGAAAAAAAGCAATCTTTAAACAGCAGCCAAGTATAAAAAAAAATGGCTTACTAAAAACACTTCTAAACCTACGAGGTCTCATAAAGGCTTCCTTCGGACAAGGCAGACTGATGTCCTAAGCTTCCATCACTCCACAAGGGTCATCCCAATTCAGCTATTTTCTTCCGTGGGGATTGTTTAATCTTTTGGTGAAGTTTTAAACTAACAGCTCTCATAAGAGTGTTACGTTCTACTTCAGGCTCAGAACCCTCGATTAGTTTTTCAAGAATATCTACGGTTACGTAAGGGGATAACAGCCTTCAATCCTCTGCTCTCTTTGCCCAGCTGTGGGGTTTTTTCCCCCCAGGGAGGAAGATGCCACCCCCAGGCGCTGCCTCCAGCCCAGCTTTTGTCTCCAGGCTCCCTTCGCAGCCGGTTCGCTCGCCGGGGAGCGGCCGAGGGCCCAGCCCCTGCCGTTCCGAGGCTTCCTCCCGCGGTTGTGACAGCTCCGGAGATGCGGTGGGACCTCTCCTCGCCGGCAGACGGCAGCTAACGTGGCACACGGGGAGAGGCGGCCGGGCCTGAGGCGACTCGGGGGCGGTGGCGGTCACAGGCCGCCCGGGGCGGGGGGGGGGGGGGGGGGGGCGCGAACGCGGACGTGTCGCCCGGCACGGCGGCGAGTCACACCGGACCGGGGGAGGCTGCAACCGGCGCTAGACCGACCAGGCGCCGCCTTGGGCCTTCAAAAAACCCCTCTTTTTTTTTTTTTTCCCCCCCTCCCCCCTTTTTCTGCGGGGGAAGAGGCCAGGCCGCAGCACCCAGCGCAGAGGCGGCGGTGTGGGCCGCCCCTCCCCCATTCGCCACGGAGGAGCCCTCCCCTCCCCCCGGTCACGGGGGAGGCGACCGGCGCTTGAGGGACGAGGAGGAGGAGGAGGAAGATCAGGGCGGGCCCTGAGGGGAAGGGAGGAGGCGGCGAGCGCCCAGCGGTGCGAAGGCTGAGGGAGGCCCCGGCCCCTCACCTGCTCTGTCCGGTACTGAGGCTCAGGACAGCGGGCATGATGGTGCTTTTATTCCCCTCTTTCTCTCTAGCGAAGCAGTGACTGTTGAGTATCCGCTGCAGGGAGGATTTCACCATCCGGCCGCTCTGGTCCGAACCCCGAAACCCTCCGCCGCCTCCCCCCGGCCGCTCTCCAGGCGCTGCTACACAAAATGGCACCCCCGCCGCAGCGCCTCCTTATATACCCTTCCAGGCCCCGCCCCCCGGCCACACCACGCCCCCAACTGGGAGAAGGCTCCCGGCCGGCGAACGGCCGGATTGTCCCTTAGATAGTGTCGCTTTCCATTGGCTGAAGGGGAGATAGGGGGCGGAACTACGAGTTCTTTTCCTATTGGCTGGAAGCTTGGGGGGGGTTTAACATTGGTTAGAAGGGCGTCGGGACGCGGTGGGGGGGGGAGTAGCGGTCTCTGATTGGCTGCCCCCGCTGCGGGTGGGTGGGGTGTAGCGGGGTTCAGCCGGGAGGGTGGGTCGCAGCGCCGCAGCCTTCACTCCCTTCAGCGCCGCCGGTTCGAGTCCCGCGTCCGCGCCCCCGCCCGGCTGAGGTAAACTGCGCGGGAGGGGCGGGGCCAGCCCCGGCGCATGCGCAGGCGGGAGGAGGAGCGGGGCGGCGGTGGCGGGCGGGGGGCGTTCCTCCGCCCCGAGTTTGGGGGGGTGCGGGGGCGGCGATTGGGCAGGGAGGGTCCGGGTCTCCGGTCCGGCCGGGCTTTACAGCCCCGGGGGTCCCCTCTCGCTGGTGGGGGGAGCAGAGGGGCGGCAGCGGGGCCTCCTGCGGGGCACGATGGGCTCGGGGGGCACGGCCGCCCGCTGAGCTGTCAGGCAGAGCCGGCTCGATGCTGAGGGAAAATTTACTTAAAAAATTAATAATAAAATCCCCCGCAGTGTTGGAGAGGCTCCCTAAAAGGATAGGCTGAAGGCGTGACCTGGTTTTGGGGTTCCGCGTGCTCCCGTCTCCAATCCCAACGGCTCCCGGTTTCCCTCGGCCTGCGCGTTTCACAAATCTACGGCTTTGGTTGTCTGGGGAATGGCTGGTGGGAGGCTTTTAAATGGAAAAAAAAAAAAAGGGCTTTGTGCTGCAGCTTCGTGAGGAAGCAAATAAGTCCTGGTGACTGACACGGCAGAAGTCGGGCTGTATCCCCACCCCCAGGACAAAGGCTCCCCCGGTAGCCTAGCGCTCTGCTTTTCGTCTCCTGCGAGGATTTTTGGAAATCTGAGGTGTGGAGACGTGGTTGGGTGCTCCTGCAGCCCCATGGCGAGAGCAAGGTCTGCAGGAAAGGATGCGCATTTGAAACTGGGACACCCTGCTTCTCTTTTGGACAAAATTGGTGAAAACACTGATCCCTCCCTTTGGGGGGTGGGAGCAATCTTCAAAATTTAACTTGAAAGCAGCAAATGTATACAAAAGGTAAATAGGTTATAATTTCCATGGCAGGAGATCTTTGACTCAGCCAGTTATGAGCATTTCAGCCTGTTCCGTGTCAGGTGAGACCGTCCCTCTTCTGAAAACCAAGTCAGAAGCACATCGCAAGTCAGGGCACATCCTAAGCAGTGGATCTGATCCTGTGTGGAACGAAAGTTCAAAATAATGGTTTAAACAATGCTGAATCAAGTTTGCAGTCAGGTATGCCTTGTAAATTAAGTGGGAAATATGTTATAGAGCCTATTTTATTGCCTTTGGTACCATGGCTGCATTTGAGCTTTTTTTTTTTTTCTTCCTATCTTGCTTATTTTTATTTGCTTTCAAATATCCCCATCCAGGAGTTCTGAGCACATGGATATTCCATTGATTGGTTCTGCTTTCCACAAGGATAAGCGTCTAAATCCCCACCCACCTTCTGTGTCCTGAAACTGCTCTGATTGCCTGGGATGGAACAAAGCGTATTTGCCAAAAGAAAACACTTGTCTGTTCTGCAGCTTAGACGAGAAGCCTAGCCTGGCCAGCAGCCAGGGACTAGTCTGGGAGGCATGGTAAGTGAGAGGTATGGGAGGAACATCCTTTCCCTGCCGCAGGTATCTGCGCTTAGCTCCCTCAGCACAATGTGACAGAGACATCAGGGCTTGCTTTCACCCCGCTCCGTAGTTTTGGCTGTTGATTTATGGAGGGGAAGCTGACTGCGTTATCCAGAGAGCAACTTGAAACAATGGGATAGCTGCAATTCAGGAATATCCGTACCGAATGAAGCGCGTCGGAGGAGATCTAGCGATTCGTGTTGTGCGTGTTGTTTTAGAAAGGTTTTCCTGACAGGGGAATGAATGTGTTAGTCAATGGAAGGGCTGCCTCAGTATTTTGTGATAGGTTTCGTTATTTGTAATAACGGCATTTATTGTTTGTGTAGTAATCCGACTGTAATGCCTTATAACGGCGCTGTGTCAGAGGACATCGTCTTTGCAGCTGCTGTCCTCTTTCCTGTGGCGCCGGTAACAGCTTTGCCCTTTGGATACCTGTCATCTCAAGGGGCCAGCATTCCATTTCACAGCTGAGTGACCTGGCTAACGCTGTGTTGCTCTGTACTCTGCAAAAACGCCCGATTAACCTGTTTTGGGTTTGCGCATTAAACACCGTCGTGTGGGATTAGTTCCAGCTGCAGTTTTGCTGAGATAGCCTGACTTCCCGTTTAGCAGTGACAGTGATTCATAAATCCTCACAGAGAAGCCTCTGACTCACAGTTTCAGGGTTACCAGCTGAGGCAGCTGGAGATGTTGCTGTCTCCAGCTGTTTTTTTACCACTGGTTTGCCGTGATTACCCTGCCCGTGGCAGCAGAGCAGGCAGAAATAACTGTGTCAGTGTCTGAGTTGCCCCAGCTGCATTCCCAGTTTGGCACCGTAGTCCAAACCCATCTCAGGCCCTGATTTTATCCAACACGCTGGGCACTGAACCCTAACAGCTGATCTGTGGGCATGTATTCCTGCTCCCCCATGTTTGCTTTGGCACAGAAGCTTTCAACGGACAATTGTAAATAGAGAATCTCGTCCTGAGGCTCTAGTTCATCCCGATTCCTGTGCTGGTGTCCACAAATACTCCATCAAAGGCCCCCTTGTTCTGCTGGCTCCCAACTACCACAGCCTTCCCATCTTCAAAAATTAGGTGTTTCCAAGGACCGGCGTAGTCCCCAGAGCAGGAGATGCAGCAGGGAGCTTGTATCGATTCTCTCCTGAACTCCTCGGAGGAGAGCACGTGACGAGTCCCAGTTGTTCCGTGTTCTTACACAAGCAGGTCGTTAGCAATTAGCTGGTATGAAACGATCTGGGAAAAGATCTCGTACGGTCCGAGTTACTCAATAACCAGGCCTGTTAATGGAGAAAGTACAGAAGAAACAACACAACTGAGCTCCACGTTAGGAAACGAAATTGGTTCAGTTGAAGAAAGCCAAGGAATTTAATTTTCTAGAGCTTCGTTTTCCTTTTTTAGCTTGCTTCAGCGTGCTTTTCAGCCTCTTTTGTTAAAAGCCGTCTCAAACATTAGTCAAAGTCACCAGTTAATGATTCTTTCAAGCTTTTATAGTTTTTACTTTCTGAAAGATGTTAGATGGGAAGAAGAGTTTATGGCAGCGCAGGAATAAGTTAAAAGTCAAATTCAAAACTAGTGGCTGATGTAAACAGAAGAAATGGGCAAGTGACTGAATGTCTTTCCTCTTCACTGTCTGTTTTCAGGTTTGCAAGTGTTTATGATGAGATAACACGAAACTGGTGCTTAGAAAGATGTACAGGACCCGAAAGGCTCCTCAGACTTGACGGTTCTGAAATCCTGTACGTTGATGCCGTAGTTGTGTTGCATCTTTTATTTCGAGAAGGAAAGAGAACCTGTTCTGTTGTTTGGGTGATTAAAACACAACTAAATAACGCGGCTGCAAATATTAGCATTCTGTGTTTTCCTGCTGTGGAGGAGGCTGATGGAGAGCGGGCTGCTGCAGGCTTTGTTGAAGCAGCTCCTGTGTCCGTGTTTGAGAGGAGTGACCTCCAGTGAAGGTGAATGGAAGAAAAACCTGATGTTTGACACGTAGCAGAAACCCCCGTGTATTTTCTGCTTAGCTGCATCGTGTTGCCGTAGCTCTTCTTGAATGTGGAAATAGATGTTTATGACATTTAGCAGCATCATGGGAATTAATCTGATTTGCTGACTGGAGAAGTACAACAGAAAGAAAAACATGAGCTCTCTGCTAAAGCATGTGCAGTCCTTACGTAGCATTGCACACTTAGTAACTCCCCAAAAATGGTAAAAAAAAAAGAAAAATTAATTGAGCCAGACTATAGAATCAAGTCATTCTGATCGGCTTTTCTCTCTATTTCCACTCCAGGAAGACTCTGCTTGTTCTTACAGTTTTAAGAGTTATCTAGACATGTAGCCAAGCACCAAAACAGGACAGAATCGGAGGCATCATGATGTGTTTTCACAGAACTCATTCTGTGTGATGACTTCTTTACCCTGTAACTTAGCTGGCTTTAGTCCCAGAATAATTTCATGTTCATCTTGGTCAGCTTTGTGTGGAGACGAAGTACAGCAATTAAGCTTGTGAGGTCTCAATCAAAACACTGGACAGTGTTAATTCTAAACTTTATAAGACGTATAGTTTATAAATCTTATACAGCAGGGCTCTTAAATCCTTGCTTAGAACTTCTGGTTCATTTCCTTACAGCTAACAGTTAACTACCAGTTACCTAATTTTAAATATTCCCCGACGAAAAACGCTATTTGGTGTGTTAGAATCTATTCTGATCTTTGTGGGACGCGTAATTAGAACACTTTCTAGCTGGAAAACTCTCCTCATTTTCTTTGTCATCCCTGTGAGAACGATTTGATTTGAAGGTCAGGTTTTCTGCAGACCCACTTGTGCTGGAAGGAGATTCTGCATGCCGCTGCGAAGTTAATCCGCAATTCTTAGGTGTTTACTGGCGCAGGGAAGAATTTGTTTTCCAAGATCTTTGTGAGACGCTGACCTAGAAGAAAGCAGTCACTAGTACGTCAGGCCAACAAATGTCTGTACTTCTTAGCAAAGGAACTTTGGATCTCTGCTTTCTCACTTAAAAGCAGCTGGTACGAAGAGGACTGTGTATTGAACGCAGATGAGGTAACAGATGCTTAAAATGCTTTAAAGTCTCGTTAGCTGATTTGGGGGGTGTCATCAACATGGTGCTGGTCACCTGATAAGTGCTGGGTTGTCTTGTTGACCTTTTACCAGGCATTGCGGTTCCGTTTCCGTATAAAAATAAGATGGGGGTGAGGGGAAAAGTTTGAAGTGGGATGAGGAAATCTAGGCAGCTAGAGAGCGGGTCAGCCGACAGCGAGAGACACGAGGTACGGTCAGAGGACATCACCTTCACGTTTCTGGGGAAAGAAGCGTGCTTGAGCAGTTTGTTGTTGCAGTTCTGTAATTTAAGAATAATGTTCCACAAGCTTGAGTTTTGTATTGATTTTTCTCTGGGTGTTGCTGCCAGTTATGAGCAAACGGTCATGAGGAATTCAGAGGTAGTTGCAAAACAATGAAGAGGAGGACATTGCGACATCCTCTCTTCCACAATCCATTTTCTGTTTCGTTTATGCTGGGCCAGATGCAGCCCACATCTCCTTCCCCTTTGCTCCCCCTCCCCAAGTTAACAAGAGGTGATTAAGGTCGGGTGCTTGCAAAGGACGCAATGCCACAGAGGGGAGTTCGACTCGGAGAGGAGATCGAGCGCTGTCCTTCTCGTCGGAGAGCGGTGGGGTGCACAGCACCTCGCAGAGCCGCGCCCTGAGAAAACCAGCCCCTCTGCGATCACATTTTAATCAGCGTTTTGGTGTGCAGCAGCTTTCTGGAATTCTTTCATCACGTTTTCTTCCTCTGCTGACCCCTTCCCCTTGCTTGCTTGCTGCAGCCTTTGTGTGGTGGATTTATTAATTTATTTTTTGCTCAGCTTCCCTTTTCTCTTACAGAGGAGTTCAGCACAACCTGATGTTTCTTTACAGGATTGGCCGCTATTTGCAGCCTCTGCGTCGGGAAGGCGAGCTGCGTGGCGTGACTTATCTTCCTTCAGGTCCTACGGTGCTTGGATCAGTCGACCTTAGGGACGAGGAAGCGCGCGGTACAGCTCGGCTTTTGTGGCTCGTCCTTTGGTTTGGAAACGTTATCGAACCGAACAGATGCCAGCAGGATGAGCATTAAACCCGTTGCAGAATCTGCTGTGTTGGAAACTAGTTCAGAGTCAGTTTTCCCTGCCTAAACGTTTCACCCAGCAGCTCGTTAAGATATAAAAATTCAAAGGAGGCTTTCCCCCCCACCCCCATTAGATCATTCCTGCGATAAGAGCATTAACGAGCATATTTTCCCATCAATAAAAGGAACGAGCCTCCAGGGCAGGGAAGGTTGTTTAGCCTGCAATAAGTTACATGCCGCGCTCGTCCTTCAGAGAGTCGTGAGTGTGGGAACCAGTTCACCCCTTTGCTGGAGCTGAGAACAAGCCGGAGAACGGCCTCTGACTAGCGGAATTGGCAAAGCGGGATCTCTTCCAGGTTTTTTTTGCGCTGCACGCCGCTTTATTTTGGGTATAATCCCTGTGGATTCAGCGCTGGGCGAAGTCACTGGCTGGAGCTCACCCGGAGCCGTGCCAGCAGCCGGGGCATCGCTCGGGGTGCCGCGGGAGGGACGGAGGATGTCTGGCCCCGGTAGTCGTTGCTTTTGCCGAGCTGTTTATTTGAGCTGCATGCAGCCTTGCGCCTTTGCCCATGAGCTATCCGTGTTTGAACCAATATTTACACACGCCTCTGTGTACCCAGGCAGTCAGCAATCCCTCCGGCTGAGAGCAGAGCTGGAACCAGCCAGCAGGCCAGCTTAACAGCTCAAGTTGTTTACTTTTAAAATTTTTTTTTAAAAAAATACTCTTGAATTTCAGGCTGGTGAAAGGTGGCAGCTTGACAGCTCTGCTGAGCCTTCACCCACGCAGCAGACAGAGCGATGGCAACGCGAGCTTCCCCCACCGCCTACGCCCTCCGACCTGCCCGCCCGCTGCGCCGCTTCAGCCAGAAAAACCCCTCTGAGCAGACCCCCAGCCCCCGCAGGCCTCGGCATCTCCCCTCTGCTCGCTCTGGGAGCGACAACCTGCCATCCAAAGGGAGCCGGTGCTGCAGCAATGTTTATACAGGGGTGACAGCAAACTGCCGCCAAATAAGCCAGCGGGCTGCCGGGAGTGGAGGCTTTAAAATGAAGGCAGCTCTATTTCATGACTAGAATTTTCCAGTTTTCCTAAAGGTTTTTATTTATTAAGCCGTTCTAGGTACAAATTAACTTACCCTGCCTCCTGTTTGTTATTAACTCCAGGAGAAGCTGAGATTCAGAGGGTTCATTGCTTGCTCTGCTGGAAAAGGGTGAGTCGGTGCGAAGCGCTGCGGTGCTCTCCAGCAGCGCTCCGGAGAGCATCGCAATGCCTGTCCAAGTGTTTCCAAAGTAAGCAGGCTTTAGGGGAGCTGTTTATTCCCTGCATGTCCTGCTGTGGGTAAACCCAGCAACCTCGCTCAGGTACCCTCACTCAACCCGCAGGGCTTCCCGCTGCGGAGGCAGGGTAGCTGAATCTTTGGGGAGCGCAAAAACACACGTCCGTGCAGAGCTGAGCATGTGCTCATAACTCTTAATAAGGCCAGTGGATTTCCTAAGATGCTGGAAGAGAAAGAGGTGGCACAAGGAGGGCAAGAAACCTTGACATTGCTGTTCTGGATTGGTGCTCTGCCTTTCTGGTGCTTCCCCAGCCTTTTGTCCTAGGGCACCTTAGCTCAGGGTTCCCTATTCCCCGTGGGGTTTCCATGCGATGTTCATTTGGCTTCCCACACAGACACATCCTCTGTCTCCCGACTGCCAGCCGTCAGGCAGCAGCGGAAGCTGGAGATCGTGTAGGATCCAGTTGTGCGGCCTCAGCCCGTCTTCGGGCTCGTTGAGCTCATTAGGGAGGAAGATGTAATCAGCTGTCCTTCCAGGAACAGGATGTGACAGGAAGCAATGAGAGCCAGCAGGTCAGTCCTCAGCAGCTGTCGGAGCGATGTGCACAGCACAGCGGCTCTGTAGCTCCGCTGATAAGTCACGGGCTTAACGGGCCAGAGCACGCACGTTAAAACCGATCCTTGCGGAGATCGGTGTCACAGCGGTGGCAGCAGATCCCGCACCATCCCTGTGACCGCCTGCATTCGTTAGACCGGGAGAACGGATCCTGTTCTCGCTCCTCTGCTCCCTTCAGGCTGCCTCCTCCCACCTCAAACCCTGCGGAGAATGCACCGGAGGGCTTAGGTCACTCTTAAAAGCCTCCACAACCTTTGAAATAAACAAAATGTTCTCTTCAACCTAAATCGTCTGTCCTTATCCTCTCTCGACTCTCGTTGATAATCCTCTTTGTCGTCTTTAAAAATACTTATGGGAGATTATTCTTTGGCAGTGATAGTCATGTTTAATTCTCTTTTATGTTATACCGGGCTTTTCTTTCAATCGTTTCCTCATGTCTTGCCGTTTACTGTTGCTAAGTTTGTGTTGCGGTTTTAAGATTTTAAATGGGTTCATAAATACGCTTGCTTGTGGTAACTGGATACTCTTCCCCGTGAACTGTTACCAAGGTGGCTGCAAGATGTCATTTTATACAAAACTCTACTTTTTTTTTTTTTTTTTTTTTTTTATGGCTTTCATGGGGATGTTGATTGACATGACCACCACCCTGGGCCTCTGCACGGCTCTGGCCACCGTTGCTGGAGCTCGTGTCTTTGTCAGGCAACGCCAACACAGTGGCACTGAAACTCTGGTTATTTGTTTCACTACTCTCAGTGTCCCCGGGACTTTTAAAACTCTTTAAATTTTAACGACAAGCCTTTCCTGAGCTTTGCAGGCAAAGCAATGCACATAAAATTTAATAATATATAAGCCTTTATCATTCTAGTTCAGGCTGTAATGGCACAGGCTGGGACCGAGGCGTCCAGACTGGTGTCTCCAGGTCACCGCAGGACGTGGAGGGCCCATTGGGTTGGTGCTGGCAGCAATTCTGCATCCAGCCTTGCCAACAAGCCGTCAGAGAAGACCCTGTTGTCTTCATCTTGGTGCTGAGCTTTGTGTCACAGATTATACTGGTTGGCATCGCTGGCTTTTCAGGAATCATTCCTGACAGATGTCTAAGCTCTTCAGAAAACCCTTCAGTGATAAGAAAGTCAACATTTCCCTAGACAATCTCTTCCAATACTTTTCTGTCTTTACTACTACAAAGTATTTGGGCTTTTGCCCCTTAAATTCATGGCTGCTATTCATCGTTCTGTTACCGTGGGCAAAACGACAGTTTCTCTTCAGTCTCTCCTCGTTGTATTCATACAGGACACATCCAAACTCTTTTGCTTCAGCCAAAATACTTCTCGCAGCAGTTCCAGGGAGACCTTTTTTCCATGACCTCCAGGTATAACAGCTGCGACACATTTGTTTGGAGGAAACTGTAAGATTAGGGAAAAACAAGCTGTTCTTAATTTTCCTTGAAAATAAGCTATTGTTGCAGCTCTCCAAGATCCATGCTCATTATAGTACTTTGAAAAATGACCAATCTCAAAGCACAGGCAATCCAAGGAAGTCAGCTCATGTATCTTCTTGGATTGACTTTGCGTCTGGGAAGATTTCAAGATCTTTTGACGTAGCTTTATGGGGGCATTGGACTTCCCCATGCTTCCCGGTTTCGGAGACCTATGTGTGGGATGTCTTTACTGGCGTAGGGCTAGGAGAGATCTTCTGAGCCAAATCCAGACCTGCTGCCCACACGCGGGTGTGGGATCCCGTTCACGGAGGTCCAGTGCTCCATCCTCCCAGGCTCCAGTGTGTCTCTTGCAAGCTGAGTGCTCAAAGAGTTACAAGGCTCTTTTTTAATCCCAGTTATATTTATCTGTAGCCAATTTTTTTCCTAATGGGTTTCATATGCCAACATTGTCCTTATGCTTAAATACGCGGCTCGGCTCTCTCTTGGGTGCTTTTATGTGTAGCAGTCCTACCCGTTCTGGCCTTTTTTGTTTTGTTAGGCTAAGCAAACTGAGATTGTCTTCTGCAAAAGCTTCCTTTCTCCTTGTGATCCTTCTTGTCAAGGAAGCACCTCAGCCATCCGAAGCCTTTCCCACACAAGCTGTATCTGTAAAGCATCTCTCCGTGACTACGTAGGTGCCACCAGCTCTTAGGTAAGACCCAACTATTTATAAGCACATGTGCTGGGTGTTGGAAAAAGAGCTTTTTAAAAAAGTGCACGCATCTGAGCAGAACAAGGAGTTAAAAGCTTGGCACGTCTACCTGGGGGGTCCGTAATTCGACAAGGACCTTACGGCTTGGGCCATCACGCTTCACCAAAGGGCTGCTGGAGCCTCAGCACCGGATCCTGTGATTCATTTGGGTCTCTGCTTTGACGTTGTGTTGAAAGCCTTCTTCAGTGGTCTGGCAAAGGTATGCAAACTGGCATTGGGCTGAACCACTGGCTCGGTACTACCGAGGTGGAAGGAGTTTGGCCAAACCTTACTCTGCACCACAAAAATGTTGCTTAGAAATCTCCCACCAGTCTGGGCCTGAGCCTGTTTAGCTCCTATGTGCTGATCTTTGATAAGGAACTAAGATTTTTTAAAATTTCTTTTGTGAAAACTAGGCACTTTTGAACTTTCCTCGCACTCGGAGCTAGAGGTCCTCTTGACGTGGTTCCCCCAAGACCTGTGGTTGCTCCTTCAGCCCTATGTGCTCCCAGCAAGCGGTTTCTGAGGTTGGTGGGTTTAATAGGCAGCACTTGGGGAAGAGGTGCCAAAAAGGGGCTCAGAAATGATGCCGTGACTTGATGTGCAAGAGCAGCGAAGCTGCCGGCCACGAACTCACACCCTGCTGTCCTGCAGGTCCCAGAGATGGCCGTTTAAAAGCTCTTCTAGTCACAAAAGCCTGGAGCTCTTCTTTTGGGCAGATCTGTGCTGTAAGAACTGGTTGTGCTTTTCACAGTTGTGTGGAGGTTTGACACCAGGGCGGGCGATGTCTGAGGGCTTAAACCCCATCCTCCTTCCTGAGCAGGTGATGCTCAGAGCCAGGGAACTCCTTGTGTTCCCTCATCTGAAAGAAGTGGGGATGGGATGGTGTCATGGTCCACGTGGGACAGAGGGGTGGGCTTTGCATGGGGGATGGGGAAGGGTCTCCTGTGTCTGTAGGGTGGTGGGGACCGTCTGTGAGCGGAGGGGCTGCATCCCAGGAGAAGCCGGTCTGATGGCACGAGGCTGGAACGATGTGGCCTCCTGCATTTCCCGTGTGCAGAAACGACGGTGCCGCACCAGCAGTGTGGAGGGGTGCTTCCCCCTAAACCCACCCACTCGTTTTCTCCGTCCCACCCACACCAGCCCACGTACCTGGGCACGGTTGGGGCTGAGTAAGGGTGACTCAGAGCCAGGTTCAGCCGTGGGCTGGAGCAGGTCCCACCTCGTGGCGTTAGCATCTCTCCCCCCACTCCTCCTCCCAGTCACCCCGCATCTCATCTCCTCACCCCCAGCGGGCAGAGCAAGACTAAACTGGTCTCTGCACGCATATCGCCTTTGTCTGGTGTGGATGAACATCAAACTGCTGGAGGGAAGCATTTTAACGATGAAAACCATGCGGGGCTCAATTGTTCCCTGCATCCATGGAAAATTCCTCCTGTTCGCTCTCCCCTTTGCTCCAGCAGCTCCAAAACATGCTTGGAGGGGAGGGCGCGAAGGAGGGAGGTGTGTGTGCCTGGCCCCCCCACCCCTAAATGATTTATTCTGACAGCCTCTCGCCTTTGTGTCACTGGGAAAAACACACAGCAATCAGAAAGCGTTTTGGGGCCAGCCATTTAAATGTCACTGGGAGAAGAATAGAAAGAAATGAATCCCCGACATCCCGGCGATGCGGCCGCAGCCCCCATCCCTCCCTCCCCTTCCCATCTGGCACAAGTGGAAACAGATGGGAGAGGTGGCTGCCGTCGAGGGTGCTGGTCCCAGCGCCCGCGTGGGCTACGGTCCGTCGCTGCCGGTCCTCAGCACCCAGCGGGCGCGAGCTCCCCTGCGGCAGAGGCACGTCCACGGACAGGGACGGGAAGCGGGGGCACGCGCTCGGGCATGGGGTGGGCACCGCTCTGGTGCCCAGTCACCATCTCGTGAACCCACACTGGGAGCTCTGCGGATCCGTCCATCCCCTCCATGGCTCTCGTCCTTCGGCTCTCAGTGGCTGCTCTCCTTCTGCCTGTTCCCCGTGGGTTTGCTTTGCCCTGATGCTCCATTTTTCTTTCTTTGCCTTTTTCAGGCTCTGCCTTTTTTCCTCAAATTTCTGGCTCATTTGCGCACTCACATCCTTGATGCTTTTCCTTCTCCCCTTTCTATTTCCCCCCTCCGTCCACTCCCAGCGCTGCCCAGCTTTTCTCTTCATCTCCTGCTCTCCTTGTCTTTTCTTTATGGTCCTGACAACGACGTTCTCGGGTGCAAGAAGGGGAAAATCCCTGCGATACACGGCTGTGAGGCTTTCACTGGGCTGACTTTTTAAATTCCCCATGCAAACCTACGTTACCCCTGCGCTCCCTTCCGCAGCTGATCCCGGCCCCGTCAGCTGCCGTCGGCAATCTGCTCGGTGAGAATGGAGATGGGAAAGGCTTAGGGCAGAAACCTTCCCGGGAGGCGGCTCCATCCTGGGCCTGGATTTATCCCCAAAAACCAGGGAAGACGGGAGCAGACATTGCGGGTTGGCTGAGCGATCGCCGCTGTAGCCAGTCGCAGGCGGTGAGCGCCCGAAGGAGGAAGGCTCGGGGCGTGGATGATGTGCTGTGGAAGCGATTAAGCTAAATAAATTGAAATTATAGGCTGGGCGTTGAGGATGATTTCTGGCTGTGGGATGTGGCATGCAGCAGGTCGTATCTGGAGATGAGGAACACAAAAAAACTGTTGGTTGGAAACTGAACAAAGCTCTGGAAGATAAGCGGTGTGTAGTTTGGGACGGTGGATTTGGGATTAAACCTTGCAACACAAATGCAATATACTCCAGTAAACTCATCTAGGATCTTCTGCGACCCGTCTTAGTGAATTTATTTACCTTTCCGTGATGTGGGGAGCACAGCAAAGATTCTTCCCCCCATTTCCAGAAAAGGAAGCTGCAGCAGGCGCTGGGATTGTCCCCGGCCGGAGCCCACAGCAGGTCCAGGCTCGGTGTTCGGCCTCGGTCAGCCCATGCCTCTGCCCCACGCCCTTGCGTGTGATTTTTCTCCGGTTTGTGCATTTCAGCCCCATCCCGTCACAGGCCGTGCTGTGAGCAGGCGATTGTCTTCCAGCCTTCCCCTTGTGCAGGTGTTCCTGGCACCTGTGTCACTTTTTGCACCCAAGAGTCTTGTGTTGGGCTTTTTTTGCATAGATTTTTGAGTTTCAATTTGTCTTCTCCTTTGA
This sequence comes from Chlamydotis macqueenii, assembly GCF_036417535.1. NCBI lineage: Eukaryota > Metazoa > Chordata > Aves > Otidiformes > Otididae > Chlamydotis > Chlamydotis macqueenii. Next base: position 1,801,623 of record NC_141581.1, on the reverse strand, counting down.
AATCCCTCTTGTCCCCTTCTGAAATCTGCTGAGAGCCTTCATCCTGAGGGGAGAACGGAGCAGGAGACCGACTGGTTTTCACCCCGGGAGCTCAGCAGCCTGGGTCTGCCTGTGGAACACTTCAGGGATGGGACGTGAGCCAGCTGATGGCCGCTGCAGTTCCTCCCTCTCTCTAGTACCCAAGTTTTTGTGGCAAAATCCTCATTCCTGCAGGGACTGAGAGAAGGAAGGGAGCTGGAGGCATCTCCTCGTACAATCGGGGAGCCGCTCCCATCGTTCACTCTTTGTTCACCTCCTTTCCCCTCAAGACCTTGAGCTGTTTCGGCGTTCTCCGCCCTGCCCAGGCCTGGACAGGACAGCAGGGAGCGATGTTTGAAGCGTTTGTGAAGCTGCAGCTGAACTCGAGTAGCTCTGGGTGACCTCCTCTCCCTCCTCAGTTTTGAATTCTTCACCGCCCTCGTTTCCACGTAAGTGGAGAGCTGCTCTATTTAGGGACCGGTGAACACCCCATTGAAGGCGTCTCCAGCAACAGGTTTCCTTGGCTCTTAGGTTTTGCTCAGGGTCCCATGGGATTCACCGCCTTGCTCGCAGTCGCTAAAAAGGCATCCAAGGGATGGCGTGGGGCGGCGGGGCTGGAGCCAAGCTCATCTTAGGTGTGGCTCCAACGCCGGTCTCTTCTGCAAGCGATTGCTCATTGCAGCCTTCCCCACAAACCCGACAGCCACTCCCTTCTCAGTATTGGAAATTATTTCACTCAAAAAATCAAGAATCGCGAAACTGAGGTCATGGGACCAGTTAGTTACATGAAGGGAAGCAATCCCACAGCATTTTTTCCGTGTGAATAATACTGAGAATCCCTTTTTGGGCACAGGTTACGTCCCGCCGTGGGCATGGTTACGCCGAAAAGCGTGCGCGGGGCCAGAAAGCCGGAGCCTCAGGGGGAAACTGGAGAAACTTTCCCCGGCCGTAGGTGGTGCCGGTGTAAATCCAGAGTAATTCTATCAGTTTTGCTGGAGTTAGACCAGAAGTTATGCCCGTGTCACTGACGTGGCAGCCTTGACAGGTCAGCAGCTAGGGTTAGGAGCCTGAAGGACGTGTGTAACTTAAGCCAAGGGGGAATTTCATGGGTGTGTAAGACCGGTGACCTTCACGCCAGGAGGCAGAAACAGAGGCAGCAGCAGAGAAGATCCTCCCGTCCTGCGCTGCCCAGGAGTTTATTCGCTGTATTCTTGCTACAACCTCCGCCGTCGCCTCGTTTAGTTTGCAAATCACAGCTGTTGTATCCTGAATCGGCAAAAGTTGCACGGCTTCACTGCTGATGCCATTTTCTGGCCCGTTTACGTCCCGTAAATTAAGTCAATGATGAGCTTGGCATGGGATCTGGAAGTTTTTCACGGCAGGATCAGTTTCTCCCCTTTAATTAAACCTTACAGGTTCCTCATGAATCATACTTCATGCTGTTAGACCTTTATGAAAAGCTGTAATGTCGTAATTTATGGGAAATCTGTTTTGATGTGCAGATCCTCGCTTCTAACCTTGGACACAATGCCGAACCTCCTGTAAACCATCTGGCTTTGCCGGATCTGTATCTACCCCGCAACGGCGAGGCTGAGCTTGCTGGGCTTGGGCTCTCGAGTCTGAGAGCATGGACCCTTCCTCCAGGCGGGTTTTTAAACCCTTGTCCAAAGTGCGTCTTCGCTTGGGCTTTTTTGGCATCGCCTCTGCATTGCTGGCAGCAATTCCCTAGGATGCCTTTTCCCCATCGTAAGGCCTGAGCTGACATTTGCTGAGGTCTCTCTTGTTTGGTCAGAAGGCCAACCGCATCCTGGGCTGCATCCCCAGCAGCGTGGGCAGCAGGGCGAGGGAGGGGATTCTGCCCCTCTGCTCTGCTCTGGTGAGACCCCCCTGCAGCGCTGCATCCAGCTCTGGAGCCCCCAACATCAGAAGGACGTGGAGCTGTTGGAGAGGGTCCAGAGGAGGCCACGCAGATGCTGAGAGGGCTGGAGCAGCTCTGCTGTGAGGCCAGGCTGAGAGAGCTGGGGCTGTTCAGCCTGGAGAAGAGGAGGCTCCGGGGAGACCTGAGAGCGGCTCCCAGTGCCTAAAGGGGGCTGCAGGAAAGGTGGGGAGAGACTCTTCAGCAGGGCCTGGTGTGACAGGACGAGGGGTGATGGTTTCAAAATAGAGGGAGATTCAGATCAGATATTAGGAAAAATTTTTTACGCTGTGGGTGGTGGAGCACTGTCCCAGGTTGCCCAGAGAGGCGGTGGATGCCCCATCCCTGGAAACATTCCAGGCCAGGTTGGCCAGGGCTCTGAGCAACCTGATCTGGTTGGAGATGTCCCTGCTCCTGGCAGGGGGGTTGGATTGGGTGGGCTTTGAAGGTCCCTTCCAACCCAAACCATCCTGTGATTCTCTGATTCTATGATTTACAGCCTTTTATTGCAGGTGGGTTATTGCTTTTTAAAGAACTGAGGTGTACATGATGGTGTTCTCTGGCTCTCCAGCCGCCTTTCTAATCGCTGTAGAAAGCTCTGACCGGCCATGGGTAAAGTGGAAGGAAGGATAAATATCGCTGGGATGGATTTTCTTTTTCCTGGTTGAGTGGGAGAGGGTGATGCAGGTCCACACATCCGTGCACAGGCAGGCGGAGCTGCGCAGCGCCCGGCCAGGGCACCCTGCTTGTCCCCGGCACACGAGAAGCAGCGGGGATGGAGGGGGGCAAAGGCCAGAAATCAGTAGGAAAGCTCCTCCAGTTCCTCTGGGCACAGCAGAAGTCATCCCACGTGGTGGTTTGAGCAATGCTAAATTCCAGCTGCCGTCCTGGTGCCTCGTCGCACGCAGCAGCACGATGCTCTAGTCCGGGGCTGAGTCAAGCCACGTGTCGCTGGGGTGGGATGGTTTCAGACAGCTCGCCGCTCTCATCAGCATGAGGTGCAACGGGCTGTGCTCTCAGAGGGGTGTCTGAAAGTTGACTTTTTATTAAAAAAAACAAAAACAAAAACAAAACTCTTTGCAATGTTAGCTTATGCAAAAATCTCTTTGGCAGAGAACCATGTGTCCAACCCCGGCATAGGTGTCGGATCGTTTCCACCCCTTTTCCACACCAGGTTTTTTTGCCCATCATTCCCACTGCCCTGCCTGCTTAGTCCTATTTATAGAGCACCTTTCCTTGGCGTCACTAGGGTTTTAACCTTTGCTCTTGGAAAATTATTCACTTCTTGGACCTGCCGTGGAGGAATTACTCACCAATGCTCCTCCCCAGTCTGACTGTAAAAGAAATTCCCACGCGGCAGCCCGAAGCTTGGAACCTCCCTGTGGCCAAACCCCGGCTCGGCCTTGTGCCATGACCTGTCTTGGCTTGTCCCGTGGTTCTCAGCCTGGCTCTGCCATTCATTCACCTGCAGAAATGGTTTGCTGCCTTTGATGCTTCTTCGATGAGATCATTCGCCGCCGAGCAGAGGAGCAAAAACCACTCCAAATGGGATTCTGGCGCGGGCTGGTTGGTTTCTCCAGGCTTCTTCCTGGTGGATGTGGTGGATGCCCCATCCCTGGAAACGTTCAAGGCCAGGTTGGATGAGCCTCTGAGCAACCTGATCTGGTTGGAGATGTCCCTGCTCCTGGCAGGGGGGTTGGACTGGGTGGGCTTTGAAGGTCCCTTCCAACCCAAACCATCCTGTGATTCCTCATTCTCTTGTTCATCACCTGCTGAGCCACCACAGCTTCTGTCTCTGGTCCTGGTCGCTGTAGGATGGAAGACCCCAATGGTGACCACAGAGCAATTTAGGGGTGCTTGTTCCCCAGCTTGGGATAGCTTCTGTGGGCATGAAACGGGGGGAGTTGCCTCTCCACCCTGGTCCCAGCATTTCTCTAGCACCCTCGTTGCGCTACGTAGGGTCAGAAATAATCAGCGGGCCGTTGGAGGTGGGTGTCACCAGCTTTCAGGTGTGTGGGATCCATCTGACACCGCATGAGGCCGATGGCGATAGAGGGAGCTCTTCCACCCTGCATCTCTGGAGGGGCAGAGCAGCTTGACATGGGGGTGTCTTGCGCTCTCCTCACTTTTACTGTTAAAACCCTTGGGTGCCCAGGATATGAAATCACCTGCACCGCTGCAGAGACCTGAGGCTGGCGTTTAGACCATGCTTTGCTGTGCCGCTGAGGCCTGGCTCCTTCCTGAGATGCGGAAGAGCAAGCCTGGCAAACGTGGGGGACGGGGACAGGGAGCTGCTGGTGCCTGAGACTCCTACAGAGCGTTTTCTACGGAATAAAACCCTCATGGTTTTGAATGGCTAATGTGGGGCCTAACTTGGGGCTTGAGGAGGAAATTCTTTCAGGATGTTGTTTGCATTTCACTGGAACAAAAAAAAAAAAAAAAGAAAAAAAAAAAGAAGAAGGACTCAGCTGGCTTTGCTTCCATAGCTCCCAGCATGGAGCAGACTGGGCACACGTGGGGCGAGGAGGAGGGAGAGGAGCTGATGAAACTGCCTTGGAGCGATGTTGTGAGCGTGCATCCCTTCCGTGGGCTTCACTCCTGCTCCTCAGACACCACTCGAGGGCAGCCACGCTTTAAACTCCAACGCCAGCCCCAGTGCTGGGAAAGGATGCAGCCATTCCTGTCCAGAGCCCTGCCAAACCCCCTTCTGCCTGGGTTTTCTTCCCGGGATGGGGCCTACATCTGGATCCAGGTCCCTGGTCCTTCAGTTGGGATGTACCACCCAGGTCATGACATCTTCAGTGGTCACTTGAGGGGTCCCTCGGCAAGAGGTGGGAGGGTACAGCTGGGGGACGGGATGCTGGACACCTTGCTGCTGGGAGAAGGCTGTGGGGCAGCTCGTCTCCTCCCCTTCTGCCCACTCGTGCATCAGCATTGCTGTTTTTTAATGATTCCATCATCACTTTAAATATCTGCTGCTCCCGGAGCCCGCGGGCTCCTGCTTCAAGTCCTCACCAGCTGCACACACACGCGAACGCCAGCACGCTGCCATTTCCCGTGCGTGTCTCTGCATCTGCCTACCCCGTCCCGGGGCGCGTTTCGTTACTCCGGGCCTTTTTGCCAATAAATACCAGACTGGTGTCGTAGACGATGATGGGAACTGATTCAGGCTGTGCCGAACGCTGCTGCTATCATCCAAGGTGTCATTCAAGGCCTACGTCCTGCCCCGAAATACGGCGCGGGCTGCCGAAACCAGAGCAGAAATGAGGTGGTTTGGTCAAGACTCTTGGATCTTCCACCCTGCCGTTCGTCAAAATTTCCGCCTAAACTTGTGTTAACCGTGGCGGGGTGGTGACTGCAGCCGGGCTTCTCCAGGATGTTTGCGTTCTTCTGGTGTCAGCAGGCAGCTGTGAATGAGCGTCAGCCCTGACGGCAGGCGTTTTCCATGCCAGAGCTCCATAATTTCCTTGTAAATCTGTCATAACCCTGTGGATTCCGGATTTACACCAGCCACGCTCCGTCTCAAGCGAAGTGTTTTCGGCAAAGCCCTTGCTGTGGGTGTGAACGGTGACCCGCGAGCGTAAAACACGCAGCGTCTCTCCCCTCAGTGCCAGGAAAGCGGAGCGACGTTCCTGGGAGACTTTTGTGTTTGTGCAGCGGGATGGAGGGGAAATTTAATTGCTTGGCTGCTGACCGTCGGCTCCGGCCAAAAGCGTGCCGGCTCCGGCATTGCAGACTGCGGCGCTGGCTTCGCGGGGGTGCGGGATCAGCAGGAGCTGGGTTTGCGGCGAGGGATGATGCTCCCTTCTCCATCCGTCTCTCCGCCCGCGCATCCTCTGCCGCAGCCACGGGATTCTCGTAGTTCGGTCGCAGCCGCAGGGAGGTCACGCCTGATTTTAAATACAAATCTCATTGCATGCTGTTTGAGCAGGACGTCGTTTAGGAACAAATGACCAGCAGCGACATTCAGGAAAGAACTAAAAAACGTGAAAAATCACGAGCTTTGACGTCTCCTCACTTAGCCCAGGAGGATGCGAGCCAAGAGCCTTACGGTTCCTGCAGCCCTTCGAGCAGGGTGGATGCAAAAAATTCTTTATTTGCCTTGTTGCAGTGGAATTGCCTGCGCTGGACAAGACCTGGAGAAAAAAAAAAGAAGGAGAGAAAACTCAATAATTAAAAATGTGGCTTTGGGAAAGGGAGTTTGCTGCTGTTTTAAGCCCTAAACGGTTTGATTCTTGCATAATATATTTAATTTGGCATCACTTTATTCAAGGAAGGAGAAGGAAAGCTGGAGCAGATGGGAGCTTCACTCAAAAGCCTTGTCCCCAGGTCCCAGCCTTTTCTGCACAGCTCGTAATTAACAGAGCCATTTGGAGAAGGAAAGTCGGCATCAAAGTTTCCTCCCTTCGACGAGAGGACAAAACGCATCCGTGAGGAGCCCGGCAACGGTGTGAAGCTTTTGCCCTTGGTTTCTGCAGCCTGCTGAAGTGTAACTGGGGAATTTCTTGGCTGATAAGAGAGAGAAATGGGGAACCGGGAGCAGGAGGCACTGGGAGACCCCAGCCGAGGGTCTGCGAGGGGGTAGGAAGTTCCTGCTGGTTTTGCCGTCCCTGCAGAACTTTCTGCTGGACTTTGTGGTGGCCTTTGTACGTTTACAACTCTCCTGACCCTAAAGAGCTGAAGCCAACCTGGGACATCTCCTTCCCCTGCCGTGTCGCGCTGGGGCCGAGGGTCCTTGCTGCCATCCCGCAGCCCAGCAGCTCCGGAGGGCTCTGAGCATCCCCCGGCGATGGCAGAGGGACGAAAAGGCTGGGTCCCGTGGGGGCTTCGCAGCGTTATTAACGGTGTCAGGACAGCCTGGAGCCCTGGGAAAGGTGCTAAAACCAGCAGGACCCACTCCACGGTGGGATTTGGTCATGGCGAAGAGGCCGGCTGCCGCGAGGAGCAGGAGAGCAGCCCCTCGCCCCTCGCACAGGGCAGAGCCCCCTCGCTCCCGATGTCCCGGGCAGCTCCTTCGTTTGGTGGGGTTTGGAAAGCGAGGAACGGGGCAGCATCCGCAGCTGCCGCGGTGCCAGCGCGCGGGGACCAAACCTCACCAGATAAAGGCACTAACGAACCGGCCGCTACCCTCCCGCGGGAAAGTCCAAATGAGGAAGATTTTTGATAATTGGGATATTATTCCGAGGCTGCTTCAGCTCCCCTTACCCAAAGTTTCGCTTTCCCCTCGATCTCCTTTTGCCTCGGTTTCCCCTGACGCGGCTGTTCCGGAGCAACAGCCCCCAGCAGCGGCCCTGCGAGGGACGAACGTCGCAGCCGCTTTCCCCGTTCCCCAGTGGGAAGCTCGTGTGAAATTCTCCTCAGAGGTACGAGCAGCTGTACATCTTCAAAGAGAATAATGATTAGCCCGAAGCGGCGCTGGGCTGCGCGAAAACTGATCAGGGAACAATTACTGAACGCAACGTTTAATGGGATCCAGCGTCTTCTGTTCCCGCTGACCTGACTGCTGCTCCTTCTGCTGGGCAAAGGGAGTGAAAACCTCTGAGGTTTGTAAGTTGGAGAATTTAGGTCGCATGTGGATTAGAGAGTGATCAGACAGGCTTTGGTGCAGAGCTGCTCCGGGTACCTGTAGATCACGCAGCAGATCATGGTGAGGGAGGAGGTGCAGGGCAGAAGGAGTCCTCACCTTCTCTGTTGCCTCTTCGCAGAGACCTAACAAGCTCATTTCACTTAAGAGCGCATCCGCACAGCTCTTGACCAGTTACGAATGCATTCGATGTGGTTTTTTCTGCCCCAGCCAGCTGATCTCTTGTACTGGTGCTGAGCGGCCCAAGCTCCAGCCAGACCCAGGACTGAGGTCTGTAGGTGGACCGTGGCAATCCGCAGGGACCAGGACCACAGCTGCTCCCCGTCTTGCTCAGCTCTGCCAAGCTGAGGCCTGAGCGCCATTCCTCCATCGCTGGGACCGATTATGAAACAACCCAGCTCCTGGATGCTGCAGGGGCACTGCTGCCAGGTGGGGCAGTGCGTCCGACGCCATCGCTGCGCTGTTCCTGGATGGACGGCTGGCTGGATCGAGCTCAGGGTTGGAAAGCCAGAGGCAACGTGGGAGCGCGTTTCTCTGAGGGATATGGTCACCTCCGCCGTCCTCGCCTGGCTGAATGCGTCGAGCTGGTGCTTGGTCTGCAGCGTTGTGCTCCTGAAGACCCCATGGTGGTGTGTCCTCCCGGCCTGGTCCATCGGCAGGATCTCCCCTTGCCTTTAAACAAAGACCCATCACATTTCTGGCTTGCCGGCCCGCCGGGCTCACCCATGCCCGAAAGCTCAGGGTGAGAGGAAGAAGGAGGCCCTCAAAGATGCTAAAAAAATCTCCTGTAACGACGGGTCCTGGTCTGACAGGAGGAGCACAGTTAGCAAAGCGAAGACATCTCTTTGCTTCCTTTAACCACCCGAGTGCTTCTTAACAACACCAGTGCTCGTACAGGGCTGTGGTTCTCGCAGTCAGGCGGAGAAATCACCTCCCCGGCTGGCGCTGATGTGTTGCTACCTCGGGGTAAGGAGGCAGCAGCTGTGTGTCGGCACACGGCCGTTGCACAACCGGTGAGGCCAGGAAGAGCTGATGTGTGCTGGATCCAGCTGAAGGAGGAATTTTGGGTCAGCAGAATGTTGTTGGCAGCACTGGGACGTGGCCAGGTTGCTACGGGGACACCTGTGACTTTAGGTTTTTGATAACATGGGGATGTTCTTTCACCTGATTTCCCCGAGAAACCGTGGTTCTGTGATCCCTTCTTCCAGCTGCCAGCCCCGCTCCCCGCTCCGATCCCACCTCAGCCCGGTGGCCGCCTCCAGCCAAATCTGAGAGAAGAGTGGAGGGCTCCAAGGCGCGAAGCACCTCCAACGAGCCCGTGCAACGCCTGGCCCCGGTGCCGCGTGCATCGCCGGCGGGTGTTTGTTTGGTGCCGGCAGCGCGGCGTGGCTCAGGGTACCCACCTGCGTGGACCGGCCGGCGCCCATTGCCGCCCGCCGCTGTGCGAGGGAGCGATGCCGGCGTGGAGCAACCAACCTCCAGCGCTGTCTTTTGCCCAGGAGACCTCGACTTAGCAGACAAAATCCAGATTCCCATTTTAAAATCAGGTCAAGAGCCCAACCCTGCCTACATGATGGGTTGGAGGAGAAATGCTTCGAGGGCTGGGAGGATGTTTTCCATTCCCAAGCCTTAGGATCCCAGTTGGGCAAATCCGCTGGAGCCACGGATAAAATCCAGCGTGCAGCTCGTGGGGGACCTGCAGCCAGCCCAGTGAGGCGGCTGAGAGCCGCGGCAGCAGGAAACCCACCCATGCAGCCGGCTTGAGCGCCCACCTCCCCGTGTGCCCGTGGCAGCAGGGGCCGGGGTCGGGCTGGGGCTGCCATAGTAGCAGGGGCTCTGGGGAGAGGGGGAATCGCACGGAGAAAAGGAAAATTCATCCCCAGAACTAACCAGTCCCAAAAATAAGCAGCGACTGATTTTATGTCTTTATGATTGCCTTTTAACGGCGAGTTATTGAAGATGGGGGAAAATAGAGGATTCTGCTCCGGCGGGAGGATAAGTGGCTGTTCCCGTGGAAGCGAGGGGATGCTGCGGTACGATGCTGTCCATCTGGACCACAAACCACGGCAGAGCCCCGCGGGCATCCAGCGCGCTGCGGACGGAGACACACCCCTGCGAGGCGAGGTGAGCTGACAGCCTGGGAAGGCAGAGAAGAGAGATTTCTGTTATCGAGCCAGAGAGGCAATATTTAGCCTGGACACAGAGCCCAGCCTGCGCGCCGCCCGGCCTCCATCCATCACGCTGCTCGCTTGCCCTCCTGAGCTCCTCCATCGGCAGCTTGCACTCTGCCTAGATCGTGTTTCCCCCGCCGTGAGCTAACCCCATCCCGGAGACGCTTTTATCGGTCTCGGGGCAAGGGAGAAGCCAGGATTTGGGGGTGTTCGAGGGATTAGGAAAGAATTTGCCTCTGGGAATCTCTTTCCTCCGTCTGCCTGGGATGAGTTGGCTGATGGAGATGGAGGCTTCGCAACTTGGCAGGGAAACGTGGAGGCAAAAATGCTCCTGGTCCCTCCCCGCTGCGGGAACCGGGTGTTGGAAGGTCCTGGAAAGGGCGAGGAGAGCTCTCTGTCCCATGGCCCCACGCCGGGACAAAGCAGGGGGACATTTTGCCCAAATTCTGTGCACGCAGGCGCTGCCTGTTCAACCCCCTGGTTCCTTCCCGGGGGGACCAGCTCGCCGACGGGAGGCAGGAGCACGCTCACAGACCTGGAGAGCCATGATTAACTGGGAGAATGAGGCATTTTTATTTGACCTGTTTATGATTTTCTGCTTTTGTTGTCTCCCTATAAAGTAAAACATGCCAGTTAACAGCTCTGACCTTACTGGAGCGGGAATACAAACCGAGGGAGCTGCCCTGGCACGGTGTGGGGGGCTGTGTTTGCAGCTCCATCCCTTCCTCCGTCTGCGCCCAGCTTCTGCGGCGCGTTATTTATACCGCGGCAAGCTTCACAGCGTGCTGGGTCCCGTCTCTGCCAAAGAGGGGAAATCCCTGCCCTGGAAAGCGGGCGACTGCTCCCGCGTCCGGCTGCTGCGTGGTCCGAAAGCAGGACGGTGGCTCCGTCTCTCCAGGTGTCCGGAGCCCTGGGGGAAGGGTAGGTCCTCTCCAGGATGCCCATGCCCGGTTTGTTCCTCCTTTTGATCTTGCCATCAAAGACCTTTCGCACTTCTGCTGAAGAAAAATGTCAATACTGAAGATGTAAAACGGCACAGTTTCAGGGTTTTTTGTTTTTGTTTTTTTTTAATTAAACCTGAAGCCTTTCCGAGGCGGTTCTCCGTAGGAGAGGTGTCCCCAAAGCAGGACCCATCCCTCCCCAAGAGGCACCTGCAGTGGGGCTCCCGGGGAGTGGGCCAGGTATGGTGGGGAAATCGGAGGGCAAAGCTCTAAACACTGGCCAAAAAAAATGCTTTCCATCTGGATTGTCTAAGCACCGCTGGTCCCGTGGGATTTCTCCTCCTTTCTCTTGCGCCAGCGGGATGCCGGAGCCCATCCCCTTGTCTTAACCAGGTTCTGCTCCACGTCTCTGCGTCCCCCCGCACCCCCTGCTCTCGACGCCTGGGGCTAAACTGCCTTTTCTGGGGCTGAAGCGCGGGCGCTCCGGCTCCCGGTGATTGGGTGCTATTTTGCTCCGGCACGGTTCGGCAGCTGTTGCTGTATATTACCCCGGAGAGCCGGAGCCAGCCGAGGGGCTGGAGGCGAGGCGGCGGTGGTGGTTGAGCCCCAGGTGAGATTTTTCTGTGGCTTTTTCACCCTTTTGGTCGGGCACGGGGTGGCCCGTGGGCACGGCCCGCGAGGCCGGTGGTGGGTGGGGGGCCACAGGGCCCATCCCGGCGCTGCCGTGCAAGCACGCACAGGGAGAGCGGGGCAGGCGAGGGGGCTATTTTTGGAAGTCTCTTTGATGTGAGTCAGCGGTAGAAGCAACCTCAGGAGCTGGGGCAGGAAAAGGCCCGAATAAGAGCGGAGCGGAGCTGGTTATTCCTTGAGTGTTGGGAGTTTTGTGTGTTTAAGAGGTCTGGCATGTGGAGTGCGTGTCTGAGGACGCGGGGAGGGGACGGAGGGGTCGAGCAGTCATACAGGAGGTCTCGTGCGTGGAAGTCGGTGTGAGCTGAGGGCTGGAGCTGGGCTCCGGGGCTGTGGGTGACAGCCGCGCTTGGCCTGGACATGGCTGTGTGCTCGGTATGTCTGCGCTGGAGCTGCTCCGATAGGAACCGGCCGCAGGAAACCTGGTCCTGCAGGTGCCACGACCCGTTCCCGGCTGGGGATGAGGATCCCGCGCGGGCTGAAGAGCCTCAAAATGCCTCCCAATGAGGCACAGGCCCCATCTCCCGTCAAGCCAGACACGGAGCTGGTCACCTCGTGGGGTGGAGTGAACACCCATCGGTGCTGGGCCGAAGCGTGCCCAGGGGCTGGAGGCAGTTTGGGCTCCTCCATCCAGGTAAAGCCCACAGGAAGGAGGCATGGGGACAGCCCGAAACCCTGCGATGCGGCGCTGAGCTCAGCTGGGGACCGGCCACCGCAGCGAGGACGCAGCAGGACGGCCGTGTGCGGCGGGGCACTGAGCCTGCTGAGCGCCCCGCATTTGTTTTGTCCTGCTCGGTTCAGTGAGTCCCTTGAAGTGACATGGCAGCAGGTCCCCGTGAGGTGTTGGAGACAGACTCGGGATGCCCCGAGGCCACCAACGAGCTGACCGGGCAGGCGGGGAGCGCTCGAGGCGGCTGAGGAAGGACAGGAGAGAAGGTACCATGTCCTCACCGTGAGCCGGTCCAGGCAGTGCCAGCCATGGCCGTGCCAGTGCTGGAGCAGCTCCTCCGCTTCCCGGCAGAGAAAGGACCGGACACACCATCACTGAAACAAAACAAAAGGGGTTTTTTTTTATTTCCTTTTGAAATCCAAGGCCTTTCAGTCCACCATTCCCCAGTCAAAAGGTTTCTTCTTGTTTGTTTTGCATCCGATATTGTCTTAGATTTCATGCTGGGAACTGATACTTCTTTTTTTCCCAAGTGTTCGTTCTTCCACCGGAGGAGAATAAACTAAATCCAGCTCCAAGGGGCCAGAAATTCCTCCTTCTGCTGAGGGCTTGCAAGGATGTGGCCTCCAGACCCCAGCGGAGCCAGGGCTGCGCTCGGCGGTGCCGAGAGGGCTGAGGCCACGTGGCGTCGGGGCCGTGTCGATGCATCCTCGCCCCCGTAGCTCACACCAGACCCTCGGGCACAGAAAGTCCCTGGGAGCCCGAGGAGGCCGGCACACTCCCCAGCTCCCTGTTGCGTCGAACTGCTGGGGACCCTGCGGTTTTTCTGTCCCAGCTCACAACTGGGGAAGGCCCTGAGGGCCATTTCTGAGCTCTGCGGTCCTCTTGGGTGGCTTGAGGTCTTCTTCGAGGTCTGGCTGCTCCGGGGTGCCCGGCGCTTGTCCTGCTGCCTCCAGCTGCGTGTTTTCAGGGCGTCCGCACGTGCTCTGGGCTGTTTGTCCCCCGCCGTGCCACTTGGAAGGGAGGTCACCGTCCCGCTCAGCTTCGACCCCCTGGGGACGCCCGGGACGGTGCTGTTTTGGGGCTCAGCTCTTCCACCCCGAGCTTTCCAGCTGCTGCTGGGTGGCTTTTTGCCCCTCTCCTGAAATCTCTCCCCGTGGGTGACCCAGCTGCACGAACAGGGGAATGTGGCCGCGATGTCCCCGCTCTGCAAGCCGGTGGATGGCAGCAGGAGGACCCCGCGCCCGCAACCCCAGGGAGACCCCACCTCCCCCAGTTTACCACCTAACAGACCGCGCTGTGCTTGTCTCTAACAGATGCCGACGCACCGGTGAGCAGCAGCGGGGAGAGCGTTAGAGCCCATGTAAGTGCAGAGCGTCCCAGGGCCGGGGGGGCTGCTGGGGGGGTGTCCCTGCGCTGGGGCGGGGGGGCTGAGCGGGGTGCTGTACCCCAATGGCGTGCAGCCCAGGAGGGCTCCGCGGGGCGTTGCCGCACGTCTGTCCCGGGGCAGGCCGCCTCCTTCAGCTGTTGCTGTCACTGATCCGTGCCGGTGGGCAACTCTCCCTCGTGGCACCCATCCAGTGCCACTGACTCCGGCCAGCAGCCAGCGCGGCCACCAAACCCCCCGTCCCCAGCAGCACCGAGCCCGGACCCCCACGCGTTGCACGCTCCCTCTCCTCCCAGCGCGCTGACCCCGCTGCCGAGCGTGCCCTGGGTCTGACGTGCTGCCCTCAGTGCCACCACGCTGGGCCAGGCTGGGGGCAAATCCAGCCCCGAGGGCTGCTCTGGGGTGGGCTTGCTCACGGGGTCCGCAGCCGCCAGCCCACCCATGTGCACCGAGGCCGCACCCCAGCGCCCGCTCTGCAGCATGGAGCCAGCTAGTGGCTAAATCCATCTTAGCAGACAAAAAAAAAATTACCCTAACGCGTTTTGAAGGCTGCGGATGCAGATACACGCATCGGGGTTGGGTGCTCGACCAGCACTCGGGGCCGGCGGCAGCAGCAGCTCAGCCCCGAGGGACAGGGGGAGCAGGGGCTGCGGAGCGCAGGAGCGGGTCCCTCCACGCCGCACTGAGCACCCTTTGTTCTGGGAGGGGGGCTCAGACCCGCACCATGCCCCCTGTCCCGCCCAGCTGTGCTGCGTGTGATGCTCCTACGCTCCCGGCCGCACCCGTGCCCCCTCCCCACAGGGGCTAGAGGAGGCCAGGACCCAGCTTGGCGTCTCTGAGCAGGATCCAGCCGAGCCCGAGCTGAGCATGCCAGAGCCAGCGCCGCTCAGCGCGGAGAAGAAGCGGGCGGAGAAGGTGGGAGCGAAAGGCAGCGCCACCGGGCCTCCAGGTGGGTGTGCAGGAAAGCCCTTCTCTGCCCCAAAATGGCCAGCCTGGCCTCAGGGGGCCACAGACCCCATCCTGTGTCCCCAGCCGGGCCGGGGGGCACCGTCTGGCCACAGAGCAGTGACGGGACGAGCTCCGTGACACGGAGATGGGGCTTCCCATCCACTTGCCAAATCCCGCTCCTCTTCCTCTCTGCCCTGCCTGTGCCCCTGCCCTTCCCACCCCCTCAGCGCAGAGCCCTTTGCCGCTTCCCAGTTCCCCCAGTAATGCTGTTTTCCCTAGTCCCCAAGAGCCTCCCCGTGCAGAGCAAGGTGGAGCCCCCCAGCCTGGACCCCGCGGAGGAGCCGCTCCTCTGGGAAGGGCTCACCCTCAACAAGTGCATCTTGGTGGCCTCCATCGTCGCCCTGCTCAGCGTCACCTTCCAGGTGCTGCAAGGTGAGCCGGGCGCCGGACGGAGTGGGACGGGGTGATCAGACCCTGCCGCCACCCCCTGCCTCCTCTCCCCTCCTCTCCTCTCTTCCAGCGCCGTGCTCCAGGGAGGGAGTCAGCCATGGCCGGCAGGAGCCTCCACCGCCGCCACCGCCCCTTCACGGTGGGTACGAGAGCTCCGGGCTGCCCCCATCCCCCGGATCCAGCCAGAGATCCAGGGTGGGGTGGCCCTGGGACCCCGTGTCTGGGACATCGCACCTCACCAGCCTCATCGCCCACTGATGGTGGCCTGTCCTCTCTTCCCAGAGGTGGTCAGAGCCAAGGAGGAGGAGGTCCACGAAGTGGTGACTGCCCCCCCTGCCCCGCCTGCCCAGCCGCAGCCGCAGAGCAGTGTGTTCGAAGACGATGACGGTGACGATGACGAAGATGATGACGGTGAAGCTGACAGCAACCTGGTACGGGTCTGGGGTGGGGGGGAGAAACAGCGTCCTCAGGGCACCCTCCTGCAGCTGGGGAGCATCTCGTCCCCGGGGGAGGAACGGAGGGGGTCCCAGTCCCTTGGGCTGCATCACTGGTCCCCTCCATGTCCCCCCCCCCCGCCCCAGGCAGAGCCTTGGATCTTCAAGAAGTGGTTTGGCCGCTCAGCACCGGAGATCGGGGACGAAGAGCCCACAGACGCCCCCGAGGTGCCACCAGCTGTGGTGGAGGTGAAGAAGAGCCGGGAGAAGAAGCCAGAGAAGAAGGAGGAGAAGGCCCGGGAGGGGAAGGAGGAGCGGAGCAGCCGGAGGGAGGCACGAGCCAAGGACAGGGCAGCGGGGGACAAACCCAGCAGAGCCCCCAGGGCCCCCCGGGAGCCGGAGCAGCAGCCCCAGAAGAAGCGAGGCCGGGAGGGGAAGGAGAGCCGGCGGGAGCGGGATGAGGCCAGGAAAGAGGGGTGGAGGGGCCGTCCCGGCAGGGCCGACGGCGGCGGGGAGAGCCCGAAGCGGGACTGGCGGCAGCAGAAGAGCAGGAAGCCCTGGGAGGCAGCGGCCGCCGCGGGGAGGGATGGCACCGGCCGGCCCAGGGAGGGCAAGAGGCACGACTGAGGCTGGGGCGACCGAGGGGCTCGATGACGCCGAATCCAGGGGGGTCCAACCCTGCCATCGCCCCCGGCACGGGCATCCTGCCGTTCCCTGCCTGCTCTCCAGAGACATCCCCGGGCCGGCCGCGCTCCGGGATCGCTGACAGCAGCAGGGCAGCCCGGCACCAGCTTCCCCCAGGGATTTTGGGCCCCCCTGGATTAGGTGCACAAAGGCAACCCGAAAGGGTGGGGGAAGGAGCTTCTCTTCATCTGGGCTTCGTGCTGCTTCTCCATCCCCGCCCGAAATCTGTCCCGCAGTTCATTGTCACTCGTGGTCCCCGAGACGGCGGGGCGGCGCGGTGGGCGCAGGGACCCCAGTGAACAGAGATTTTGTCTCCAGACTGCGTAGCTCTTCGGTTAACGGTTTTATTGAAAGCAAATCAAGAGAGAAGTGTGGTCTGCGCTAACGAAGCCGGGCTGCTGCTGTCCTTGGAGGGACGTCAGGGGAACGGCCGCCCCGACCTCACTAGGCCCCGGTGCCATCGCTGCTGGTAACAAGCCGGGGCTGGAGAGCCCGTCAGCCGGGGAATCCCTTCAGGCCTTGCGTTCACGGAGTCGCTTTTAGGACCGAAACACGAGTGCACTATCATGCAGCGCTGTAGCAGCCACAGGAGACGTTCACGGCCCCGACCCACGGCAGGTTTAGGTATTTGCTAAATCAATAGAGGTTAAAATAAACTATTTTCATTTTTAATAAGGTATTAAACTGAATGTTTAAAAAAAAAAAAAAACAAGAAAAGCTCTTGTCCCCTTGTCCCCGTTATGTTTGTGTGTTTCTGTGCCCCCCCATCCTCGCTGCACAGGAGTCCCCGTGCGGCCTGGGGACAGGGACGGTGTGGGGACAGTGCCAGCCTCCGGCCGTGCCCCCGCCAGCCCTGTGGGGCCATCGCAAAGCCCAAGGGCTGGGCCCAGCACCGAGGGGGCTGCAAGCCAGGATGAGCCCAGGAGCTGCTTTCTGGGGAGCTGGACCCCGCGGCAGCGCCGGGGGGACTCGCTGAGGGCCAGGCTTAGCTGGGAAGATGATCTGGGGGTCAAGCGGGCGCTGGGTGCTGACGGCGGCAGGGCCGCGGAGCAGGTGCTTTGGCAGCCGTTTGCAACCACTCCTATTAATGGTGTGAGGTGTAACGGGATCGCTGCTCTCCCCCAGCCCTCCTTCGCCTCGCCCCGGGCTCTGGCAGCGCCCCGGCAGCGGGGTCAGCGTGGGGCGATGCAGGCGGCTCTCCATGGGGACAGGGCCTTGCGTAAAGGCGCAGATGAAGCTGATCCCTGTGGAGGGGGAATTTTGCCCCATCTTCTGCTTCTGCAGCTGGAGCCACGCGGCCGGCGGGGGCTAAGCGACTGGCCGTGGGCTGGGAAATGGCCAGAGGATGCTGCAGGGGGGTAGGGGGCTTAGAGGAAGCACCACGTGCCCTGCCCGGCCGCTACGGGAGCAGAAAGCGAGCGATAAATAAGCGCAGTCCTGGCCAGATCCCCCAAGCCTGGCCTTCCTGCGACAGCTGGATCCCCCCCAAACCCAGCACAGGGTCAGAGCTGCGCTGTAGCATGGCCCCACCGGCATCCCCGGCATCGGGAGGGGGCGCAGGGAAATGCCAGGCAGCAGAGCGACGCTAACGAGGCGAACGATGGGGAAAGGACATGCGGGGAGCGCCCGGCTCAGCGAGAAGCACCAGCTCCGAGGGCAAACTGGGAGGGGGAGCGGGAAAAGGGCAAGCAGGGAGGTGGGCGGGTGCCTCTACCGGCAGCCGCACTCCTCTGCCACCATGTTGGGGAACTTGCGGACCTCCAGCCCCTCGGCAGAGAGGCTGATGATGAGCTGGTCCGAGTAGCGGACGGGCACGCAGCAGGGAGCCCGCTGGAGGGGCGAGCCCCGCTCCTGCATGCCCAGCAGCAGCACCGTGTGCGAGTAGTAGCTGGGGACGCGGGTGGAGAGGGGCAGCTTGCAGGGACCCTCGCAGTTGTTGGCCGCGTAGACGGTGGGCATGACGATGAACTTGCGGTCGCGCAGGTCGATGGTCAGCTCCTGCAGGCGGCAGTGGGCCTGGTGCCGCGCGCTGCGGTTCTGCCGCAGCACCTTCCTCCGCTCCTGCCAACGCGCCCGCACCGTCTGCAGCGCCTTCAGCAGCAGCAGCGCGTGCAGCTTCCCGGAGCCGGGCGGCCGATCGCCGGTTTGCCCCTCGCCCGGCCCCGGCGGGTAGTAGCAGAAGCTCAGGAGATGCTGGAAAAGCCCGGTGTTGGCTTGGAAAGCCGGGATGTCCTCCAGCTCCTGGATCACGGCCTGCAGCTTGCCCATCAGCAGCTGCAGCACGGTCCCCTCCAGCTGCCAGCCCCCCAGGTGCTGCTCCAGCACGGCTCCGCTGTCCTGGGGGAAGAGGAGCACCGATGGCTCCTCCGACTGCACCAGTCGCTCCAGCGCCGCCTCCTCCGACAGGTTGAGCAGCTGGTGAGGGAGGGTCTCCATCACTTGGAAGTCCAGCCAGTGGTGGGAGCTGGGCTGGGTGGGGGGCTCGCTGGAGGGGCTCAGGACCTGGCGGATGAACTGGGTGAGGATGCCCAGGAACTGGCTGCTGCCGCCGGGCGCGGGGGCCGAAGCGTTGGCTTGGCTCAGAGCAGTGGGGGATGGCAGCTCCTCGGTGCCGGCCTGGAACGGGCTGTGAGGAGAACACGGGGAGGGTCACACAGGGACCCCTCGCACCCCAGGGGTCCCCGCCCCGCATCCTCCCCATGCGGTCCCACAGCGGAAGGGCTGGGGCTGCCCTTTTCTCCCCGCCCAGTTCGCAGTCCCTGCGTTTTTCCCCAGCTGTGGCGAGGGCCACGCACCTGAGCTGCGGGTACGGAGCCACCTCCACCACCCCGTCAGCGGAGAGGTAGGAAGAAGGGGCCAAAGCCGCCCCCTCCTCCTGCCGGGACTTGGCCAGCAGGAGCAGCACGGGGGTCATCCTGGTGAAGCACTTGTCGTCAGAGCCGAAAAGGAGCTGCTGGGTCTCCGTGGGGGGCAAGGGGGCACCTGGTGGGGAGAGGAGCGGTGAGGAGGGTGGTCTGGGGCTGAGGACGGGGGTCCGGGGTCTCTCACGTGTCCCCACAGCCCCTCGTTACAGACAAGATCCCAAAGGCCCCAGTTGGGACACAGAGGCCATGGATGGCACCGTTCCTCACCGGCTCCCCGCATCCCTACCTCCCTCTCGGCGCTGCCCGAGGGCCAGGGAAGTCTGGAAGCTGAGCTGCTCGCTGCTGCGGGTGACGGAGGCTACGGCGGCTCCCAGGACCAGGTACTGGGTGTCCCTGGCGAGGCAGAGCCTCTGCGAGGAGGCAAAAGGCACAGGAGCACCGCGGGTGAGGCATCGCGGAAGGGGGGCGCCTAAATGAGCCCCCCCCACCCCCGCTGTGGTCCCTGCTGGCTCCAGGTCACCCAGTCCACGGTGGCCCAGGGAGCTGGGAAATGGGGGGTCGGGACCACCTGCTTTGGGAGTTGTGGGGTGCAGGGAGGCCCACGGGACCCCCGGGTGGGCACAGGGCCCCGAGCGAGCCCAACCCCCGGACCCGCAGCGGTGCTGCGGCTGCTGCCCCGGACTGAGAGCCCTGGGGGAGCTGGGGGGAGCCAGGACCCCCAGACCGGGCTGGGGACCCCGGGCCATCCCTCTGGCCCTGCCAGCAGCTGCGGACGGGGTAACAGCTCCATCTTCAGGCACGGCTCGGCCCGGCGGGAGGGTGCGGCGGGGCAGAGATGCTGGGAGGGGATGGGAAAGGTGCTGGGAGGGGATGGGAAGGGTGCTGGGCCAGCAGAGCCAAATCACCTCCCTCCCATCTTCCCTGCACCCAGAACCGGACCCACCGGCCACGGCCACCCACCTGCTCCCGCTCCAGCCCCGCGCCGGTGGCCAGCAGCTCCTCTCGGCGCGCGGCGCCCAGCCCCTCTCGGCTGCCCAGGTAGAAGAGCAGCAGGGCGAAGCGCAGCTCTCCCAGCGAACGGCCCACCTCGGCCTGGAAAACCAGCTTGAACCACAGCTTCGCCTGGGCTTCCCACTTCACTGCAAGGGAGGAGACGGAGCGGGTGAATCGGCCCCGGGGGGCTTGGGGGGGTGATGGGTGAGGAAGGGGTTTCGAGGCTGAGCCCCGGTCCCACGCGGCAGCCGGAGCATCAGGGACGGGAGCGGAGGGGGTTGAGGGACGCGGCAAATCCCCTTCCCCGGTTTCAGGGAGGTGAGCGGCGTGGCAAAGCCTCAGCCGCGGTGAGCAGCGGGGCTGCCTCGCTCCCAGAGCGGCTCTGGCAGATTTTCACGGACAGATCCCCATGGAAATCTCTTCTCCCGTGGCAGCCACTCCAGCGGCTTGGGGACATCGCGGCTGTTGTGTCGCAGCCAGCAGCACTGCCTAGGGAAAAACCAGTTCTGCGGCTGCCCGGCACCAGCGACTTCAGCTGAAAATCCAAAATCCAGGAGGGGAGGAAGAGATTTCAAGAAGAGAGGAACAACCGTGACCCTCGTGCTAGGCAGGAGACTGGATTAAAACCAAGGGTTGTGCTCTCCCTCAAGCGCAGCAGTAACCACGGAGGCGGAACAGAGGAAACCAGCGCGCTGCCGGTTTTTGTGTGAGGGTGAAGCTACACAAGCCAGCCCAGGACCCGGGGCTCCTCAGCCACGCCGAGCGTGAGAGACCGGCACGTGCCGCAGCCGACCGGGCTCGCACCATGGCAGGAGCAGCCAGGCCCACTCCTCCCACCTCTCCTCTCTTTTCCCGATCGGACAGAGCTGGGACAGGGTGCTAAGCCGTCTCATTAAGGCAGAAGGTGAGAAACACTCTTCATCTCGAAAGCAGAACAGAGGCCACCGAGACTGGAGCACCTGGGTGATAGGCACAGGCAGGGACAAGGCTCTCTGTTGCGCACAAGCTGTCTTCACTACTAAAGCTTCTTAAAAATGTACCCAGAAAGACATTTTACCACATCCCGTCACAATTTTAAAAGGAACCCAACCCCACACATTTAGTTCTGTGTTTAAATCCCTGATTTAGGGCAAAGAGACAGCGTTGGCCTCCCCGAGCCCTGTGCTCGCCCCGCTCCACCTCGGCGCAGGGATTCCACACCAACCTTCCTCCAGATGCAGCACGAGGAACCGATCCTGCCCCGGCTCCACCACGTGCGCGTGGATGCGCTTCAGGGGGTGGAGAGCAGCCCCCGCCTCCGCGGCCGGGCAGAGCCCGAAGGTCTCCAGGTAGCTCTCGTCCCAGCTGCTGCGTTGTCTCAAGAGCTTGATGAAGCTGCTTTCGTAGTGGGTGAGAACACCCACAACTTCCAAGTGCCGCGGGGTCAGCCCGTCCTGGTCCATTCTCACCCTGCACACAGGCCCTTCCAGCCCCCCGAGCGGCCACGGGTGCGGGCTGGAGCCGGCCCAGCCGATGCCCCCGTCCTCAGCCAGCCCCTGCAGGCACCTTGCTCCCGGGTCAGGCTTGGAGAAGAGGCGAGTGGCAGCGACCATCCTGGATCTCACAGCTGAGCTGGGCCTCCCTCTTTCCTGTAAACTCGCATTTTCTCTCTTTCTCTCCTCTGCGTCAAGTCCCAGCTCCTCCGGCAGGCTCAGCTCCAGCCGGCTCGTTGGGGAAATCCTTTCCCCCGTGCTCGCCTTTCTCGGAAGCGCTGCGGAGGGGAACAGCAGCACCAGGCACGGCAAAAGCACCCGAAGAGCAGCCTTCATGGTCCCGCTTCAGCTGCTCCCGACACAGTCGCTCGAGCCACTCGCGCACATCTCACAACACTCGGGAGGACGGCGTCTCCCTTTTAACAACCGGTGGCCTTGAGTTGACAACGCACAACACACCTCCCTTGAGAAACTCAACGGCTGTCATGCTGGAGACGAGGGAGGGATGTTTCAAAGCAACTTTTTTGTTCTATTTTTGGGTTTGCATCTAGTATTGGAAATGGAAAAAAAAAAGGGAAGCTGTTTCCCTTACTCGTAGGGATGCACGTCCTTGACTTCAGATATTTTCTAAAGGAGGATGGCTGTCTAGGCCGGGATCTTCATGGGGACTGGCACGTACTATTCCCATCCGCAGCGAAACAGCGGGAGGGAAGAACGAGCCAGATGAGGAGGAGGGAGGACAGAGGGAGATAATGGACAGAAACTAAGTAAACGCACGGAAAGCCTCCCCCTCGGCTGGCACCTCGCAGGCTGCGGCTTGGAGAGGCCGCCCTGCAGACTCCTAACGCGTCTCTGAGCCCCAGCTGCTTGGAGCCGCGAAAGAGAACCCCACGGGGTGCAGCAGCAGCCTGGTGACTGTGAACGCTTCAGACTCGAATTCAGAAGCCTCACAACACGCGTCGTGTAAGGACTTTTCCCTCTATGAGATGCCAGTGCTCACCGGAAGGCTTGGAATTCCAATGCCACCGACCTAATCCGCCCCACAGAAACCTCCCCCCGTCCAAGGCATCTCCTCTTTTTTTGTAACAGAGGGCAGGGGGAAAGGTACCGGCGAAGACGTTCCGCCGCACGCTCAGGCCCTTCACCGGGTTCCCAAAGACGTTGCAGATCAGAGCGCAGGGTCTGGCCACAGCACGTCACAAAAGGGCCGCGCACCGAACTGGGAGGGACAAAGGGCCCCACGCCCGCTGAAAGCCAAGCCGTGACAAAGGACAGGCACCTGGCGCCAGGGAGCCCCGCGCAGCCCATTGCGGCACGGGGCCGTCTCAGCTTGAGCCAAAGCGCTTCTGGCACAGCCCAGGAGGCTCGGGCACGCCGTGGGAAGAGGGGAGCAGGAGGGGCAGGGAGCTGCAGAGCTCCAGCTGCACCTTCACCCGGTGACATGAATCCTGGAAGGGACAGAGAGGAGAAATTGCAGAGCTTCTGCTTTTTCACGAGAACCAAACGACTGTTTGAAGGAAACGCTCGGTGTAAACAAAAGCACAGAGAGTAAACGCTTGCCAAAAGCAGGCTCCTAGCGGGAGGACACACACGATAAACACCACACGTGACAGCAGGTGCTTCCCAAGAGCGCAGACAACGTTTAACGAATTACAACAATAAACGGAGGTTTAAATCACTGCCGCTTCGGTAATTTGACTGAACGTTCCCAGAGACCCCTGCCACCACCACAGCCGCGCTGTTTGCGCACCGACACTTGGCGTAAGTGGGTGGGAGCCGGGCGGCCGCGTACCGGGCAGGGACGATTCTTCCTCAAACCAGCAGCGAAACCTTGGCCAGCGCTTTTCAAGGACGCCTGAGCAGCAGCCCAAACCCGTTTCCTCGGTAAAGACGTTTCCAGCTTCACGCTGGCGGCGCCCGAGCTACGGCGCAGCGCGCCGGCAGCGGGAGGAGAAAGGTTTCCAAACGCAGCGGGAGCGACGATCTTCCAGCTGCGGCCACCACGCAGCAGGAAGGCAGAGAAAAGCGCATTTAGAAAATGCCGCCCACCGCTGTGATGACGGGGGGTGCAGGAACAGAATCCTTTTCGGGTGTCTCTGACGAGCCCCCCCATCGCCAAAGGGACGAGAAAGGACGGCAGAGCAGCTTGAACTGGCTGGTTAGCTGGGAGACACGCACCGAGCGGTCCCAGAGGGGCTCAGCTGAGCTGCGCTGAGGGACCCACTCCGTGAGGAGGGGAGTGCCCGGAGATTTCCACCCCTTCGCCTCCTCTGTGGAGAATTTCCAAACTGTAACCGCACTGGGGATGTTTCACGTGTCTAAGGGCTAAAGAAAGCGAACACACGGCAATGTTTTTAACCAGAACACAGGAAACCGGCGAGAAAACGGGAAACCTTTTAATGAACCTACAGGATTTGGTCAAATTCACGGGCACACAAACCAGATTTCTCCGAATCGGCCGTGATCCGCATATAAAAAGATCGGAGCTAGAGGAGTCCAGCGGCCCGAGTGCAGGAGGGGCTTCAGTTGGAGGGAGGCGGAGGGGGGATAGCGCCAGGCCCCTCCGCGGGGAGAGGCGGCCGCAGCATGGGCGGCAGAGGAGCAGGCGGGGGCACGCCGGGCGCCGGCGGCAGCTGAGGCGGCACGGGCGGCGGCGGCACGGGGCCGGAGGGAGGCATAGGAGGCAGAGTCATCCCTCCCGGAGGCGGCGGCGGCATGGAGTCCGGCAGAGGCGGCCTGGGGGGCAAGCCGTTCATCAGTGGAGGTGGGGGAGGCCGCTTCACGGTGGGGGGCCCCGGAGGGAGATTTGGGGGAGCTGGGGGCTTCTCCATCTTGAAGTGGAACTGAAGGAAGAACTGGGGAGGGGAGGGGAGGGGAGAAAAAAGCAGAGAGAAGGGAACAATTAATCCTCAGGACAACTCCGTGCCATCACGCAAGAGAGCCGCTCCCTGCCTCCAGGAACGCGGCTCGCGCCTCTCCCGGCCCGTTATTCCGCAGCTCTACCCCGGCAGCGCTCCCGGCACCACGACCCGTCCCGCACTTCTCTTCCGAAACTTCTCCTGAGCGCTAAGCCACCCGCCCCGCCCCGCCGCTCCCTCTGGAACGCTTAAGAAAGATGCTGCAGCGCTCCTGCTACCTGTTTGGTTTCCCTGTTCCAGTGGGTCCAAAACTTCCCTTCTGCTTTGTCGATTTCTCTGCTTGGCACCTGCGACAAAGGAAAAAAAAAGAACACGGAGTTATTTTTAGCACCGCTAGATCAGCTCAACGGCCCTTTTTAGCACCGGAGCCTGCAAGATAACCGCAGCTATTCCAGGCCTCTGGGAGACGCGCTGCTCTCGGATGTTATTAGAGATAGGGGCAGGAAAGAATTAAGTTCCTTCCCTATCGGTCAAGGACAAGCGCGCTGGCAAAAACCCGCTCCGAACATCTGCACAGAGGCTGGGGAGCAAAGCCCAGGAGGCTCCGCTCCGCGCCAGACGCCGAGAACTCCATGGCTCCCCAGAGCGCAGCGCGCAGCCCGGTTTTCAGGAGTCCCGCACCAATTCTCAGCAGGGTTTAATGACTTCCAGTCGTGTCCTCGCCAGCCCGCTTCCCGCCCCGTTAACCCCCTGAAGTCTGTAACGGCGCTCACTGGGAATTAATCCCTTGGAGAACACGGGAAGGGGACTTTCCCAACAACCAGTTCATCCCCCTCGGACCTTGAAAGCTATGGTTTCGTAGGGCTCCGCTGCCATCAGAAGGTACTGCCAGCGTCGGTCGGGCGGCTCGATCCTCTGCTCGTAGGCCGACATGAAGCGATGACGAGGCATGATGCTCTCGGCGATCTCCGGATAATCGATCTGTTGGGGCGGTAAGGCGGCGTTAAGAGGAACGTCTCCTTTTCACGCCGCCTCCTCCGCGCAAAACGAATCCCTCGGCGCCAAACAGAAAACGTAGTGCCACCAAAGGCACCAGCCTGACAGCTGCAACAGCGGATCCGCAGCAGAGGACTAGCAGGGTAAGGTCGTGTTTTGTGGGGTTTTTATAATTTCATGAATCTTGCGAAGAACTGCTCATTGAGCAGCACTTTTACCTCGATAACCCGAACCCCAGGAACTTTAACAGTGCCCTTACCTGGAAGAGAAGGCTCTGCTGGCCTGTTTCCGGATCCCTCTGTTTGGTCACTGCAAAGGAAACAAGCTCAGCGCATCACGCAGCAGCGTAGGGCAGGATTATTTCCACCCTAGAGAACACGCACGGCTTCCGACACCACAGCATCACACGACTTTTCCCCCACTTATCCAACAAAACACCACGTTGTCTTTAACTGAAGCTACGAAGCGTCTCTACCGAAATTCAGCTGCCGTGGGGCGAAGACGCCGGGAAATAAAGCTGCCGAGTTTTGCGTTGAAGGCCAAAACAACCGGGAGTTGAGAGAAAAACCGTGAGCTACCCACGCGGTGAGCGATTTACGAGCGTTAGCGAAAGGCGGCGCGACACAATGAAGGGAGAAGAGAGACTGAAACAACGTCAGCGTCTCCTGCGTGACCACTGACGCCAGCGGGAAGACGGAGCCGCACCGATCCGTTATTAGAGCGGCTCGCAGCCGACCGGCGGCCATAAAGAGAAGCTCCGTGGGCAGCTCAAGCGATAAAGGGCACCAGGAGCTAAGCCCATTCACGGACAGACCTGCCGAAGAGACTGATAAATAATTCAGCCCCACAGCAGCGCACTGGAGGCGAGCTCCGGGCAGCCTCAGCCCTCTCCCGCGCCAGGCACCCCGTACCTTTATACCCCGGTCGCCCGATTTTCACAAATTTCTTCACTTCCACTTTGACTTTTTCTGGTGCAGGCTGAGCAGGGGCTTCCTTCGCTTCCTTGGCAGCTCGACGGGCCCTGGATGAACGTGAAACGTGCCAAATTTAGAAGGTTAGCTGCGCCGGGAGCAGCCGGAATCCCCCAGCAGGGAACATTCAGCGCTCCACAGAAAGCACGCCGGGAAAATCCGCTCTTTCCCTTCCCCAGGCACCGCTCCGGGCCGGCTGCATCCACGCCTTCCCCTCAACTCGCTCACCCGCTCCCAGGGTGGCCTCGGTGCCCGTCTCCAGGGATGGACTTGAGAAGACTTACTTCTTCAAATGAAAAAGAGCTAGCCACCCAACCCAAAGCAAACCAGATTGCTTAAAATAAGAATCACAAACTTCTCCTCCCCGGCATTCATGAAAGCAGATCCTTTTGACGAGGCTCAGTTTGCTTTCAAAACCCTTTCTCCCTCTTCCTTCAGAAAATCCACAACTGGTTTTGCACCCGAGCTCGCTCTGGAGCTGGGCAGCACCGTTTGTCGCGTCAGACCCAGTCCGTGCCGGCCGGCCAGCGGCGGGCTGTTCGCCAGGGAACGCGGACGGGCAGGGGACGCTCGGGAACAGCGCGAGCCGAGCTCCGGATTGATGGATGCACACAAGCATCGTCTGAAAGGTAACGGAGGACAAAGCCAGAGCAGAGGACGACTTACAAATTGGTCTGGTGCTTCTTCCCCTGGGTGTGCGCCAAGTAACTTCCCTGCGACCAAAAACAAGGCAGAAAAATGTCAAACTAAGACAGCGCTGCTCCTGCGCCGACAGAGACCTGTCACAGGGAAGAGGCGACGTCGCGCGTTGACAATTTTAATCCTTAGCAGAGAGGAATCTTGAAACCTGCAAATACTCTCGGCGGCTGACCTGCCAGAAGCTGCCAGGCCCAGCGCGGACACGCCGCTACGCACCCCTGGTCTCCTCCCGCCCCGGCCCCGCTCCGCGGCCGTTACCGTTCCAAACGCCGCGGCCGGGCGAGCCGGGCGGCTCCCCGCTCACCTCGTTGTTGTGCAGCGTGAGGCAGAGCTTGCACTCGTAGGAGCCGAGGTGATTTTTCATAAAATAAGGGTCCTAGGAGGAGAGTTATCAAAAAGTTACGAGCAGAACACGTGCCAAAGTGACACAACAATCAAAACGCTTGGTTTTAACTCCAGGCCTCAGCTCTCCACCGAATCTCTCGCTGTTTCCCTGAGGCAACGCTCCCAACCCAGCCCTGCAGCCCCGCAGCCCCACGTCTCCTTGCCCCCACAGCCCTGCAGCCCTGCGTCTCCTCGCCCCCGCAGCCCTGCGTCTCCTCGCCCCCACAGCCCTGCAGCCCTGCGTCTCCTCGCCCCCACAGCCCTGCAGCCCTGCGTCTCCTCGCCCCCACAGCCCCGCAGCCCTGCGTCTCCTCGCCCCCACAGCCCCGCAGCCCTGCGTCTCCTTGCCCCCGCAGCCCCACAGCCCTGCGTCTCCTCGCCCCCCGCAGCCCTGCGTCTCCTCGCCCCCCGCAGCCCTGCGTCTCCTTGCCCCCCGCAGCCCCACAGCCCTGCGTCTCCTTGCCCCCGCAGCCCCGCAGCCCTGCGTCTCCTTGCCCCCGCAGCCCCGCAGCCCCGCGTCTCCTTGCCCCCGCAGCCCCGCAGCCCCGCGTCTCCTTGCCCCCGCAGCCCCGCAGCCCCGCGTCTCCTTGCCCCCGCAGCCCTGCGTCTCCTCGCCCCCGCGCAGGCAGAGGCGCAGGCTCACCTTGTTGATGTCGATGGTTTCCAAAGCCAGCTGCCGCAGCCGCTCCCTGCGGTCCCGGTTACTTTCCGAGGCAGAGGCTACGCCTCCGCTTCCCGTTTTCCCTCCGGGACGGTGCTGGAAATCCATGGTGGGGGCTGCTGCGCGTCAGCTGCTTGCAGAGGAAGAGTCTGCAAAAAGGAGGAAGAGCGACGCGAGTGACAACCAGCGCCTCTCCTGATCTGCAGCTCACAGCGCAGAGCAAACGGACGCGATTCCAAGCGGAGCGGGTCTTGCACCACGGACTCGGCCCCTTCTCCTGCCCCAGATGTGCCCAGCTGTGCAGCCCCACCAGCCTCCCCCACCCCGGAGCCCCAAAACCGCCCACGGGCCAAAGCCCCTCTCCAGCGCTGCGGTTCAGCGCTGCCCCGGCGCCTCGGGGCCCTCCCAGACCCCCCTCACCCCTCCCCACGTGCACACGAACCCCCCAGCAAGGGTCAGGCCTCTGCAGCAAGGCCGCAGAAACCCCCAGCCCCCCAGCAAGGGTCAACCCCCCCCCCCAAACATCCTCAGCCCCCCAGCAAGGGTCAACCCCCCCCCCCAAACATCCTCAGCCCCCCAGCAAGGGTCAAACCCCCCCCCAAACATCCTCAGCCCCTCAGCAAGGGTCAACTGCCCCCCAAGCACCTCCCAGCCCCTCAAAAAGAGTCAAAGCCCCCCCGAACACCCCCAAGACCCCCAAACACCTCCCAGCCCCTCAGCAAGAGTCAAAGCCTCCCCCCAAAGACACCCCCAAGCCCCTCAACGAGAGTCAAAGCCCCCCCAAACACCTCCAAGCCCCTCAAAAGGAGTCAAAGCCCCCCCAAAAAACATCCCCAACCCCTCAACAAGAGTCAAAGCCCCCCCAAACACCTCCAAGCCTCCCCCCAAACAGCCCCGAGCCCCTCAAAAGGAGTCAAAGCCCCCCCAAACATCCTCAAGCCCCCCAAACACCTCCCAGCCCCTCAGCAAGGCCCAAACCCTTTCCCCAAGCGCCCCCAACTCGTTAGCGACGGCCACCCCCCGGCAGCACCCCTCCGGGACAGCCAGGGCCCCACACGCCCCCCTGCACCCCCTGACGAGGCCCCGAATCCCCCCGCGTCCCCCCGGGCCCGTACCGGTTCGCTCCCCGCTCCCGCGCCGCGCATGCGCGCTGCTCCCCTCCACTACCGAGCGACTTCCGGCTTCCGGTGCGAGCGCTTCCGGGTCGGGCGGCAGCAGTTGCGGGGCGCGGCGGGGCCGTGGGGCGGCCGTAGGCGGCGGCGGGGCCTCGCCATGCGGTACAACGAGCGGGAGCTGCTGTCCCTGGCCCGGCAGCCCGCCGAGAAGGCGGCGGAGATCTTGATGCGGGTGCCCAAGAAGGGGAGCGGTGAGGGGGGGGCGGAGCTGGGCTGGGATAGGCCCGGGGGAACTGGAGGAGAGGGACTGGGAGAACTGGGCGCCCCGGGTTGTAGGACTGGCGGTGCTGGAGAACTAGGGCTGTGGGCCGGACTGGGAGCACGGGGCAGGGGGGAGGTTGGGACTGGGGGTACTGGGAGGGACAGCCTGGGGGCACTGGGGAGCACAAGCAGTGGCAGCGAGCCGGGGGTACAGGCCCAGGGGGCTGCGGAGCTGCTGGGGCCGGGGCATCGGGGAACAGGCTCTTTCCTGGAACCTCCCACCAAATTTCCTTGGAAGCCAGCGCTGGACACAGGCGCTGAGGAAACTCGCTGCCTCGTCCCGGGCCTTCGCTCCTCCCGGGGAGCAGCGTTCTGCCGGGCTTTGCCCCTCCGAGGAGGAATCTGCGCTGACGGATTCCCGCTCCCCCTGGGATCTGGAGCGTTCCCCGGGGGCGGCTGAGGTGCCGCACGCTCGAGGAGCCGCAAAGCGACTTCGTCACCCCGGGATGGGATTTGTGGCCGGGACCCGAGCAGGTGCAGCGCGGTGAGCTCCTCCGGGAGCGAGGCCTGAACGGCACCGCAGCTTCCTCCTAGGCTGGGCTCAATCGGCGCCGTGCCGCGCTGGCAGGGGTGGAGGGGGCTTCCCGCTGCCCCCCGGAGCAGCCGGCTCGGCCCCTCCGTCCTCCTCAACGCTCTCTTTTTTTGCAGTGTTAAAGAAACGCCTGGTGAAGCTCGTCGTCAACTTTCTCTTCTACTTCCGGACAGATGAAGCGGAGGTGGGGAATCTGCTTCTTTTTGTTGTTGTTTTCCTCCCTCCCTCTCCTTTTTTTGGGAATCAATGGCGTGGGCTTTGGGGGGGGGTACCAGGCTGCCAGAGCATTTCTTCTTCCCTGTCCTCAGCGGGAACTCCGCTGAGTGCTTCATTGTGGCCGACTGTGAGGGGAAGCTTATAGTCTGCTCTCCCAGGAAAAGAATTAGCGTCGTTTTTTATTTTTTTTATGCCAGGAATTTTCCTTGCGTTCGGTGCTGGCTGTTCCTGGGAAGCTTTTCTGGCCGTCCCCTGGCAGCGTTGTTACTTTGCGCACGCAGAAGCCCTGTTTGGTCTAGAAAACCAGAAACGAGGGACAGGACCGCTGGGTTCTGTTTCTGGCTTTGCCGCTGCTGAGATGTGGCGATTTTCGAGTGAACCCCGTGATAACTGTTTCTCCTCCTGGAAAATGGGTGTAAAAGCAAATTCGTGTGTGTGAGGAACAGTGCAGTGTGTGCTGGTGCTGCAAACAAAGGGACTTGAAAGCTTTTAGGGGGTTTTTTTTTAGACTTAATGCATCATAAATATTTCACAGTGGTAGCGGCTGAGCTGCTGTTGTCAGAAAAGCCCTTTTCTCCCTCTTCTCCTTTTCTGGGCGTGGGCAGCAGGTCAGGGAAGGGGATTCTGCCCCTCTGCCCCGCTCTGGTGAGACCCCCCTGCAGCGCTGCATCCAGCTCTGCAGCCCCCAACATCAGAAGGACGTGGAGCTGCTGGAGAGGGTCCAGAGGAGGCCATGCAGATGCTGAGAGGGCTGGAGCAGCTCTGCTGTGAGGCCAGGCTGAGAGAGCTGGGGCTGTTCAGCCTGGAGAAGAGGAGGCTCCGGGGAGACCTGAGAGCGGCTCCCAGTGCCCAAAGGGGGCTGCAGGGAAGGTGGGGAGAGACTCTTCAGCAGGGCCTGGTGTGACAGGACGAGGGGTGATGGTTTCAAAATAGAGGGAGGCAGATTCAGACTGGATAGAAGGAAAGTATTTTCTACACTGCGGGTGGTGGGACACTGTCCCGGGGTGCCCAGAGAGGCGGTGGATGCCCCATCCCTGGAAACATTCCAGGCCAGGTTGGCCGGGGCTCTGCGCAACCTGATCTGGTTGGAGATGTCCCTGCTCCTGGCAGGGGGGTTGCACCAGGTGAGCTCTGAAGGTCCCTTCCAGCCCAAACCGCTCTGTGATTCTGTGATTTTCGCCTTTCTGCCAAAGCGCAGTTGCCAATCGCTGCTTCGCTGGAGCTGCGCTCGCGGTTCCCCG
Source organism: Chlamydotis macqueenii (assembly GCF_036417535.1). Lineage (NCBI taxonomy): Eukaryota > Metazoa > Chordata > Aves > Otidiformes > Otididae > Chlamydotis > Chlamydotis macqueenii. Next base: position 1,770,414 of record NC_141581.1, on the reverse strand, counting down.
GGGCTCAGAGGCTGAGCCGTCCCTGCAGCACGCAGCTGTGGCTCCGAGGCGCTGGGGACACGGCCCCTCTCCTTCGCTGCCACCCGCTGCTGCTCTGCTCTCTTTTTTCTTTTTTTTTTTCTTTATTTTTTTTTTTTGTAAGCACTTGTGTGTGGAAGGGAGAGGATGTTTTCATGTCCTTGCTCAGCGCGCGCTGGCAAGCAAACAGCACCCACATCTGTTTATCCTCAGCTCTCCTGGTTCTGTGGGTCAGGTTAAATATTTCCTCTCTGATTTCCTGAGCAGGGAGGCAAACTTCTTCGCTCTCGTCGCGTCGCGGAAACGGATGCTCAGGCCCAGGCTGGATCTGAGCGAGCAGAAACGTTTAACACCCGTGTAACGTGCGCGAAGTGTTACAGGTGGGGCCGGCGTAACGAAGCACAGGAAGGTCGATTAAAAGAACGTGGAACCTTCAGGCAATCAGAGTGAATGGCTTTAAAAGTAGCACCAGGTTATGAGGTTGGTGGCGCGGGTGAAACCCTCTCTGCGGATCTCTTCCAGCCCATCGGAGCTCTGCTGCTGGAGCACTGCCGGATCACCAAGGAGGAGGAGAACGTCTTCTCAATCAGTGAGTTCTGCCTCTGCCTTCCCTTTGCCTTCCCCTCCTGGCAAACAGCGCTGCGTAAAAGGGAACGTTTCGCTGCTTCCTTCCTGCTCTTCCCTCTGGTAACGGCGGGACGAGCGCTCCTCGGCCCTTCTCCGCGGCTGCCGGTTGCTCTGGCCTCGCCGTGCCCCGTCCCGAGGACGGCGGTGTTTCGCCGCTGGCTGAAACAGCTGCACGCGAGGAGAGAAGCGGTAACGACAGACAGACCGCGGCCCAGCGCTTGTGGAAACCCCTCTCTAGCAGGGTTTGGGATTGACAGATTGCTGCCATTGCGTTTTATCACAAAAAAAAAAAAAAAAAAGCGAGTCTCAGATAAACCATCTGTGGGGCTAATCTCGCAGCAGTCCTCCCGCCACGCTGTTTGGCCTTGTGCTGATAGCCGCGGCTCCAGCTGGCCGGCGCCGTGTCGTCCTTTGCGAGCAGCCTTTCATCCAACAACTAATCATTGTGCGAGAGGTATGCGGCAAAAATAACCGGCTGTTTCTCCAAGGCCGGCCCCGTATCTTTTGGCCCGGTTGTCGGGCACAGCTGCTTTTCTCTGCAGAGCCTCGTCTGCTCTCTTAGCCGGGAGGGGCGACGTTCTCGCTGTCTCCAAAGGCCCCTCGAGCAGCCGGAACGCGTCCGTCTGTCCGAGCACCACAGTCGGGATTTCTGGCGCTTTAGGACTGTCGGGAGCGCTGGTGAATGAGGATTCCGGAGAAAAGCGTTGGTGCGGGGCTGCGTCCCCGCGCGGCAGCCCTGAGGGGTTTAGTCGCGGTCTGACCCAGTTATTTCTCGGCAGCAGCCTGGGTCTCTGCGGGCTGTGTGCTAGAGAGCAGAGCTCTGGGGACAGGGTCATTAATTAGATGTCCTGATTCTGTCTTGGTAAAGAACGGGAGTTGCGCGGGGACTCGCTTTCTGCGTTCCCCAAAGCCTCCGGCAAAGACAGGTCAGTACCTTCCCCGAGCGCGATGTGGTTCCTCGGATCGCTGCCCTCCGCGTGTATCAGAGTCGCCTCCTCGGGCCGTTTTCCGCTTTGGTTCCTGAATCTCTGCTGCCTGTTTGCAAGGAGGCTCGGGGAGTTCCAGCCCCAAATGTGGCCGTGGTGGGCTGGTTCAGCTCCAGGCTGTCGCTCTCGGTTTCAGAAGTTGCTCTTCCCTCTCCTAAGGCTCCTCTGGCTGCTCCAAGCTGACAAATGCTGCTGCTGGGGGCCAGCCGGGCGCCACGCAGGGGAAGGGAGAGGGGACAGAGGCCTGGGTTACCAGCTCGTTCACAGAGCATCTCAATTAACAGCGGCACTAATTGTGGCCTGGCAGAGTCTGGAGAGGGAGACAGCTCTGCCAGCACCTCCCTTAAGCCTTTTCCCTACCGCTGGCAGGTTTTATTGAGGAGCCGGAGAGGAAATACTGCTTCGAATGCGACAGCGAGGAGCAGTGTCAGGAGTGGATCGAGGCGCTCAAGCGAGCCAGGTGGGCCGAGGCGCTCGCGCGGGCTCTGCGTCGCGCGCTCTGAGCTGTTTGTTTTCTGGGATCGGCTTGTGGTGAACCCCGGGAGGAGAGCGGCCGTCTCCTCCCAAGCAAGCTTCCTCCAGCTCTAAATAGCATCTGAAACCTCTCCACATCCTTTTCTGCTCAGCCTGCTGCCTGTCTGTTCCTGTCTTACAGCTATGAGTTCATGAGGAGGAGCTTGATTTTCTACCGGAATGAGATCCAGAAAATGACAGGGAAGGTGAGTCCCTTGGAATTGGCTCGTCAGGTGGCGACCGTCGGGTTTGGGCTGGCGCAGGGGCTGCTGTTGCTGCCGGCTGTCCTGCGCGAGGCCGTTTGCTGCCGTGCGCGTGGAAGATCCTGCAGTAACGCGGTTCCTGAAGCCGCAGTCTCCGCAGCCAGACCCTCAGGTCTTCCTCTGCCGGGCAGCCTGCGCTGTCGTGCTCGGCTCCGACCCTCGTGCGCACGCTCTTCCAGTGGCAGTGGCCTGAGGTTTGTAGCCAGGTGGGCTCTCTGGAAGAGTTCGCAGGCAGCCGTGGCCAGATCAGAGCGTGCGCGGGTCGAGATTCTGCTCACGCCTCCGGCCGGCTCCTCAGAGCATCCCTGCTCGAGGCGACGGAGGTGGCTGTGCCTCACCCGCGCGCTCCGGTGCGGGCATGGACTGAGCGCGCCCCACGAACCGCGGTTATCTGCTGCGGAGGGCCCAGAAACCGCAGCCAGCAGCTGGACTGGGGCAAATCCAGCACACGACTGGAATCGGTACCCAGGCCTGCGCTGCAGGAACAGTCCTGGCCTCTCCTTTGTCTGCGTCTCACCGGTGCCTTCCCCGCGCTCTTGCTGCAGGACCCCCTGGAGCAGTACGGGATCTCTGAGGAAGCCCGCTTCCAGCTGGGAACACACAAGGATCCATCCCCTCGCTTGTGCTGAACTGGCCCCCGGCTCGCCCCCAGGCCCCGCCCCGGGAAGAGCAGCAGCGGCGACCAAGTGACTTTTTAATTTATTAGCCAAACAGGGGTTTTTTAAAGGAATTCATTGCACATTCCCGCCTGCCCCAGCTGTGGAGGCAGCCACGCTTCACTGCTCCCTGCGGGCTGTGCCCTTGAGCCGCCACCGCGGCGGTGGGAGTAGAACACCCTGGCTTCCAGGGAGAGCAGAGGGGGCAGGGGCTGACCAGAGCTCCCAGCGCTCGCTGTCCTCAGGCCCGGAGCTTCTGCGACAGGCCCCGAGCCAGCTCTGCCCCTCCTCTTCCTCCCTGTCCCTCTTCTGCAGGGAGCGACTCAGCTTTTCTGGCTCAGGATCTCCCTGCGGTCCCCGAGGGAGCCAGGGAGGGTTCTTCACCCCCGTGCTGCTCAGAGGATGCTCTGACTGGTTGCGTTTCTGTGCCTGCAGGGTTAACCCTGGCGTCGCAAAGCCTGAGGCTGGCTCGCAGAGCCCAATGGCCACGTTTTTGAGCAAAGAGTCCACAAAAAATGGGCAGAGCTCAGCTACAGCAGCGCGCTGGGCTGGGCTAAGCTGGGCCGTTATTCCGCTTCCCAGAGGAAAGCCAGACGGAGGGGTTTGTACAGACAGGAACCGCTCCATTTGGGCTGGGTGTTTGCGCTGCAGGGCATGCAGAAGTTAAGCCTAGGGAGCAGCTGGGCATTACCACTTCATTCCCCGAGCCGCTGCTGGGTGAGTAAAGACCAGAAACTCTGCCAAGGTCCCAGCCAGCTCGTAGGGAGCAGGGGCTGCCTTCCCCGGGGCTCCTGGGAGTAAGGGATCCACGCTGAGGAACGCGGTCCCTCCTCGAGGCTCCGCACCTTCAGCCACGGCTCTGGCTGCACAGAGGAAAAGTGCCCGGAGATGAGGGCTGGAAAGACACTCCCTGCATCTCACCCAGGGCTCCAGGAGACCCAGTTCCCTGACTGGGGAACTGGACCAGGAAGAGCTCCGGGGAGGGCCCCTGGGAAGGTCCCAGGTAGTGCTGTCAGACCCTTGGTGGCAGAAGGAACTCTGCTCCCTGCTGAGGCAGGTAAACAGCTCTGGGGCTCGCAGCTCTGGGCTCTGTTCCACCCAGCTGCGAGGAAGGCTGCTCTGCAGTCCGCCAGCGCGTGGAGGAGAGGGGCCTGTGAAGGGAAGTTTGGGGTCTCCTCCTCTTTGCCTGGAAATCAGTGCCGAAACAAAAGCCGGTACTGCAAGCTTTAGGGGCCTGGCCTTCCCTCTTTACCTCATGCTGCTGGGTACCAGGAGAGTGGCAGATGCCACTGATGCTTTCTTTTTAACCTCAAAGCCAAGATTTTTTCCTTTCCCTCCAACGGTTCCAGGTGCTTGCTCCAGAAATCGCCCAAAGCAGCAGTCCTGCGTAAGGAGCTGAGGGCAGGACAGGGTGGAGCAGGAGGGGGGCAGTGCTGGAGACAGATGGCAACTCCAGTGGAAGCAGCGATGAGGGATTAAAAGCAGGAACATGAGAGCTTGTGCTTCAGAGAATTGCTGTCCTCAGATGACTTCCAAGTGCATTTTAATCCTCACAAGCCTCCTCTGCTTTACCTCGGTGCAGGGACGCGCTCCTGATACACTGGTGGCGTACGCAGGGCGATACTGTGACAAACTCGTCCGTCTGCTCGCTCGAGAGAGGACGGACACGCTCCAGCCTGGGTGGCCGGATAACCAGAGCCGCGGGCCGAGGAGCCGTGGGCTCTCCCACCACACGTAGCACAGCGCTGCGGCGTTGGCTTGCGCAGCTCCTGCCAGCCGGTTTGAGAGGCAGAATGTCCGCACCCGAACTCGGCTCCCCAGGGTTCAGCATTAGGGAACTCAACCCCTTTATAAACAGAACCCTGGGAATGCTGCCAGCGTTCGGTCATTTCCAGCAAACAAGCGCAGTGCTGCAGTCAGGCTCAGCGGTTCTGCCCGCCGCCCTCGCTTGCTGACAGTTCTCAGCCGCGTGCCCCCGAGGACTGGCGCTAGCGTCCTCTCCTCGCACGCAGCAGCGCTGGCACCCGGCTCCGCTGTGCACACAACGGGCATTTTCTTTACAAGTTATGGGAACAGTTGGGTGAGAGAGAATCCCAACGCTTACTTATGCGGCAACAATGACATTTCTTATCTGAATGTAAGACAAATGCTGTGAAGTTACAGGGGGCAGCCGCAGCCCGGTGACCGACTTAGATCGACGTCTAGAGTAGCGCTAGGACACGGGGTTGGGTTTCAGGAGTAAGGGCGATGGTACTTTTAGGCACCCTGAGATCCACATCAACTGCTGGTGATTGTAGACAATTGTTCAGTTTTCATACTCTGGTCTCTGTGCTTTTTTTGTATTTGTGTGGCCTGTTCCAACGAGTGCTGCGTACAGGCTCCCTGAAAGCGTCCTGAAGCCATGTATCTGTTGTACAGTGAACATTTCCAATAAAAACTTCTTTTAATCTTTGTGACAGTCAGAGCTGGTCTAAGAAACCAAACTCTTGGCCGGGGAGGGGTGGCTGCAGCAAGCTCAGGGTCCAGCAGAGGGACCAGGCGTCTCCCCCAACCACCGGCACCTCGGCCCCGCGCTGGAGCGGGGATCGGCGCCGGAGGGGCAGCGGCACTGAGGAGCCAGCGCCTTCATCCCGCGAGGAGGAGCAGGAGCCAGCTGCAGATGGCTCCGCCGTTTTGCTAACGGAGCCGAGCACTTGGCAGCAGCTTGCGTGACAAAAGGCGTTGAGGATGACAAGTTGGGTCAGACCGCTGCTGCTGCCCGCTCCCAACGTCTACAAACCCGTTACACGAGCTCTGCACGCGCTGGGTGAAGCAGGGCCTTCAGCTCATTTTAAGAATCCTGCAGCACATGAGCTCGGAAAGCGTTGGGGCCGTTGCTTCCAGAGGTTAAATACGTTGCCTGGCTGATCCGGTTTCGTTCTAATGGTGACGTTACTGGCTAAAGTGTCACCAGGGTTTGCAACGTCGCTACCACGCTGAACCCCGAGAGCTTAACCCTGAGCTTCGCCAGAGCGCTGCCGGACTCCGGGTGCGGGGGAGAAGCGGGGGCCTGTCCCTGCGGTCCAGAGCATCTCCTTCCCTCGGCGGCCGCCGAGCGCCGTCGCCTGCTGCAGCAGTGAAACTCCACAACAGAACGGTGTATTAAAATACGTACACTTTAATATAAAGACAGAACTTCAAAGCATTGTTTCAATTACAAATCAAGGTGAAGACACAAGAAATTAAGTGGAGGGAGGGGGAGAAAAAACTAACTCTTACATTGTGGAGAATTAGAAAGGCAGGGTGGAAATATATATATTATACATACATATATACACACCAGATTCACGCTACTTCTATGGAGGAATGAAAGGAATGACAGGACAACTTACCAGTATAAAAAAAAAAAAAAAAACCCACCAACAAAAGATAAATTAGGGGAAGTTTGAATTTTAAATAATTCAGTTTAATAGGCTAAATTATATAAACTAATTCCTATTCACTAGGAAACATCCCATATCACTGTTCTAAGAAAATGGGGTTTTTTTAAAAAAATCCACTGAAAAATGGATTTTTATTAGTAGTTAAAAGTTTACTAATCAATTCCTGAGCAACAGCAACCTCAATCTACTGCTTTCCCCATCCAAGTCCCACTCAGCAAGGGCAGGCTCTCACTCCTAAAAAGTTTAAGTAGAACAGAGACCTAAAAAATTGGGTTTTAATTTGAAATCGATCGCTTAAAAGATTAATAGGTTAAAAAAGCCAAGCAGGATGGATCATCCCATTCCACCTTTTCCTCATCAACTCCAGAAACAAGACCTTTCTCAGAATGATCTGACTGCACCAGAAAAGCAACCAGATGTACCTAGAAACAACCAAAAAGGATCACAAAATTGAGAACTTCAGGGTTAGCATGCTAGAACTTTGAATTTTAAGATGTGATTTTGGATTTAAACTCTAAAAGCTTAAGAAACTTCTTCAGGAAGAGGGTTGCAAACAGCAAACACTGCAGAAGTACCTCCCTTTTTTTTTTTTAATCTCCGGTTTAAACCCTGAAGTTCGCAATGGTAGCATCTTTTATTGCAATATTCAGCCTAAATTTCTATATTTATAACGCGTAAGGATACATAAAATATGGCACAACAAAAAATTTTAAACTGGTAATCCATCTTCTAGTGAAAACCTGATAGGCAAGCTACAGAAATGTTGGAGCAAAGAAAGGAGGAAAAAGCTTGAACAGCCATAAAACTCCCAGTGCTCGGACACTGGCTACATATCTGTGCTTCCAAAAAATCCAATTTCTGTGATTTTTCCCTCAGTGCTGCAAAGATAGTTCACAAAAACACTGTCTAGTTTCTTCTCCCCAAGCTGATTTTAAAATTATTTTGTTGGTTTGCAGCCTGCTGTACAACACCCATGCCTTCACTGAAGAAGCCATCGTTTGGAGCTTCCAGTGCTCGATCCTCGTTACGCTTTCGGCTGAGCCAAACAACCAAAGTGGAATTTTTCAAGCCTGTGTGAGCTGGGATAACTCCCTCCAAGAAAAAAACACATCAAACACCTTCACGTTTCCTGTACGAACAAGGACTGATTTCAGCACAAAGCCAACGGTCGTACGTGGGACTCGATCAACCCAAGCCACCTTACGGCGGCACCAGGACAAAAATCACCAAATCCCAACAAACGGCTCGTCCACGAGCAAAACCTCTGATGGGCGCTCGCCGGCCCCGCCGAGGGACGGCCGGGCTGGGGCAGCGCGTTTGTTACCAGAGCTCAGAGGCGATCAGCACCAACTCCAGAGCGGGCGGGGAAGGAAGGGCCGCGGGGAAGTCTGAGCCGGGAGGAGACGCTCGGATTTAAGCTCCCAGCTCTGGAAATCTCATCCAGCAATGCGGCAAAACCTTGAGCGGGGCAGGGAATCGCAGCCCAGTCCTGCAAAGCTGGACCTGGCCCGTGCCTTGGTCTGCAGAGCCATCCTGCTGCCTACAAACCATCATCCGCAGGGGCACCACGAGGGCACGCGTCCCACAGGTCCTCGTGCGAGGGCCGCCGACACATCCACGAGAGTCACAAAGAGGTGGGTGCTCCGAACAAACTCGGAGAAGATGGAAGCGCGTGCTGGCCCTCAAACTGCTCACAGCAACTGCGTCCCACAAGAACCCATCGCCTGAACAGCCGTGCCCCACTGCAGGTACCAGCTCTGGTGCTCTCCCCTGCCAGCAATCGCTCGGCCTCTCCTCTGCTCGGACTCTTCCAAGTGGAAAAAAAAATACTGGGCGGGGGGAGCAGATGCCGCTCTCTAAATACACAATCCTAGCACGAATCAAACCACGCGGGTCCCTGGAGGAGACCCCAAGCTGCCTGCCCACGGCCTCGTTGCTCCAGAGTAGGAGACCTTCTCCCGGAGGGGAAGCCCATCACGGGAACACACAGCCTCCGCTGCAGGGAAGGCTGGGATGAGACAGGGCCCGACCACCACAGGGAGTAAATCCAGGCAGGGCGCCCGACCTGCCAACGCCGCTGCAGCCCCACCGCGTTGGGGCTGAACCTGCGCTGCAGTGAAAGCGGGCGAGGCAGATCTGGCGTACGCGCATCTCCCTCCGGCTCACAGCCCTCCCGTCTCTTTTCTGAGGCAAAGCGACCGTCTCCGATACGTCTGTGCAGAGAACCACAGAATGGTTTGGTGGGAAGGGACCTTTGAAGGCCACCTAGTCCAACCCCTGAAGAAGAGGACAGAAGAAGTGTCACCAATGTCCCTCAGAAGGAAGCTTGTCCCAAGCAGGGTGACACACAGCCTGACCACGCTGCACCGAGCCACGCAGTCGACCCCGACCGGCCACGATGGCCAAGCAGCACTGAAGCGATGCTCCGTTTTGCGGAGTTAGAGTCAGACGCAACAGAAGAGCTCATCCAGCCTGAAACCCACCTGCCCAGCAGATTTCCAAAGAAGAAGTTACTTGCTTGGGTATTAGGTTTACTAAAGAAAGAAGCTACTGACCACTGTGACTGGAGATAAAGTAACAGAGCATGGCAGCTGGGAGAGTTTCAGCCTGAGGAGTGCCAAGTCCTGGGATTTGAAATCTCTTGATTCCCAAAACCAGCAAATCGTAGATCCCTTCACGATCAAGTCACGCAGCCTTCCTGCCAGGGGAACTTCAGCGACTGTGGGTGCAACCACAGATCCAGACCGAGCTCGCCTTCATCCCCATGTGCCCATCCCACCAGCCAGCCCTGGCCCGGGGGGAGTCCAGGCTTCACAACCAGGCTGAGCCCGCAGCCAGAGCCACGCCAAAGCCCAACGCCTGCACCCAAACAGGAGGCGACGCAAGGCCAGCTCCACTTCCCCATCACCCAGCAACCCAAGCCTCTACATCTTCCAGCCACTATCTTCCCACTTTCTCCTTCAGCTACACGAAAAGAAGAGAAATCCGACTGCTGCGTGCCCCGCACACCCCTGGCTAACGCAAGAATTGTTGCTGAGTGACTAATCTGCAGCAAACAGCCAGTTTGGGTTCGGTGCTTTTGGAGCGCTCCCAGCTTCACAGCACGGTGGGTCTCGGCGGAGCGAGCTCAGCAAGCGCGAGCCAGAGGTAGCAAATCACCAAAAAAGGAAGAGCACGCACGGCTTGTTCCCCAAGGCTGACATTTCACAGCGGGGCACAGGTTTTGCTCAGTGCAGCGTTCAGGAAGTTCCATTTTTTTGGCAATGTATGTGCTACGAGATGTATTTTAGCTTCCTGACCAGTTCCTCGCTGGCAGCAGCGGGGTGGAGGAGAAGGAACATGTGTGACAGCCACGGAACGACTGGACCCGGCCGGATGCGGTAACGCAGAAGGAATTCCTTTCTGGAACTGGCTGTTTGGCTTCGATTACTGAAAAGCATCTCAAATTATTGAAAACAGGTTCCAGACCTCTGGCAGCGCGCTCCTACAGCAGGGTCGCGAGGGTCGGATTCTTGTAGCCACACGGATCAGACCGTAACATCTCAGAGAGCCATTCCTTCAGCAACCCTACGCCAAGGTAAATGCTCTCCTCATTTTGCAGACGGAGGAGAAACAAGTTGAACTCTCCCGAGATCACGGCAAAGCGATAAAAGATCAGGGAGTGGGGAAGACAACAACAAATCTCTTGGCAACAACATCTCCCAGCTCGCCCATTAAGATATCGGTCCAAACCTCCATTTGCCTGGCTTCTCATCTCACGCCGCTCCCTGCAAGCGTCAGCTCATGGGGCACCTTCCTGGAAGCACATCTCAGCGGGGATTACCTCGAAGACTGGGATCAGAGCTGCCACACCAGTGAAACGCATCGCCGTTATGCAACGCGTGGCAAGGTGAAGGTGCCAGCGGCGCCAGGCGTGGGTGGAAGACGCTGGCGAGGCCGGAGCAGCTCCAGACTCCTGCAGCCTTGGCTCCCAGGGTGGGAACAGCAGGTCACTGGGAATCGCAGCGCTGAGAGGATGCAGAGGTAGACACAGGGCCGGTCCCAAAGGAGCCCAGGAGGCTGGAGCAGATGCTCGGCGAGGTGGCCAGCACACTGACTGCCTTTCAAGTACATCCCAACCACGCGTTTGTCCTGGGTCAGCGTCTGGTTTCCTTTGGCTTTCCCAGATGACAGCTGGAGAGTCACGGGCTCCAAAACGCTGGGTAGCTGCAAACTCCTCGATAGCGCACGTGTGCTCAGCTACAGCCAGCGGGCTCACGCTGCTGATTTCCAACGGCTGACTATGAGAAGTCCCACAAAAGACACCGACCGGCTACCAATTGCCAAAGCACCGGCTGCCGCGCGTGGGGAGGGACAGAGGGGGCTTTGCTTTTCCACAACACCCACCGGAGAGCAGATGACAAACTCCTTGCCCGGGGCCTTTGCTCCGAAGGGTCACAGAATCACAGAATCATTTAGGTTGGAAAAGACCAAATCATCAAGTCCAAGCGTAAACCTACAACTGCCAAGTTGGCCACTAAACCACGTCTGGCAGTTCCGCCTTGCTCCCCAGGCGCCGATCCCTGAAACGCTGTGAAGCTCAGGGCAAAGCAAGTCACTCCCACAGCAAGGATCCACCATCCTCTTCAGGAGGAGCGCCAGGAGCACGCGGGGCGATACGGGCCCTGAGCAGGAGCTGGAAAGCACAGCAGGCTGGACAGAGCTCTGCGAGTCGATTCCTCCTCCAAACAGGCGCCTTTGCCAGTGTCCTGCGAGCACCCTGGGGACGAGCACCAGCAAACCCTCCCGGTACAGGACGGGTGATGGTGGCCGAGTTCTCCTCCTGGATGTCTTCTGCAATTTGAGATGCAGACAAGAGGTCCAAGGAGCACTGTATTTTGGTCTCTTTTCAGAAAAGGATCTCATAAAAGCAGAGTGATTAAAAGCTTCTACTTGTATTTGCTCCTCTCTCTCACCAGGGATGTAAATGATAGGGGGGAGATGCAATTAAGGCTGCTGCCCCTCCAGCAACTGCTCAGGCACAGCCTACCAACCTAAAGCCTTCAAAGACCTGAGCGCTTTGCCGTTTGCGGGGGAGGACGCTAAGGCAGGTCCGCAACTTCCAGTTACCCAAGGACCTGGACGAAGCTGGAGCTGCCCAACTCCCAGCTGCAAAACATCTGGGTTACATTCTCTTCCTGGATTCCAGGAGACACACCGTGTACGGCTTCTACTAGAAGCTACTGGATGTTTCTCAGCTATCACCCTCCGAGCGTGTTTGCTCTTTTCCAGGTTTCCATCTTGCTGTGAGTAACTCAGCAGGGCACACCGCTGTCAAGTCCTCTCCCACACGCAAAGCAGAAAACAGTTCCAAAATGTCCCTAATTCCCAGGGCTACCAGTCCCTTCCCTTTCCAGTGAATAAGAAGGCAAAGCCAGACCAACGGTTTCTGCGCACAACGGCTGCCTAGGGAAGACACACTTAGGAAAAAACAGAATAACTGCGCTTTGTCCCAAAGCTCTGCTCCGATTGCCAGGGACGGGGTGCAGGGGAAAGGGCCCAACTGAAGTCGGGAGAGGGCAGCAGCAGCTACGGCTCCTCTCCCCACCGCTCTCCCGAACACGGCCAGCATGGCTCCCCGAACCTTGCCTCTGGAGCAGGAGAGGGCACGGGAGGGCAGAGGGATCTCGCCCACTTCAAAACCAGAGGCGGGAAGGGCAAAGGCGTTCAGCCCAGCTTTTTGTGACCGCGGGACGCCCCATCAGGCGGGCGGGAAGGCGGCGCGCCCGGCTAAGGCGAATGCCCGATCGCTGGAGGTGGGCGACTCGTTAGGGAGCACTGGCGACCTAGAAGGGATTTCGGGACAGCGAACGCCTCTGATGCAGAGCAGTCGTTGCTGCCCCTCAGAGCACCGGGGCCAGCAGGCAGATGTTGCCCTGAACGTGGTTTTCCTCCAGTTATTTTGCTGTTGCAATTCCCCTTCTTTTACTGTGGTTTCCTTTACTGGTGCTTCGTCCAGTCTGAACTACAGACCAGCGTGATTTCTACTTAATGGATCATCCTTCCCCTCACTTTGTGCACTCCAATAAATAAGTTTTTACAAGTTTACTGTGCATTGTACAATCTAAAAAATAAAGGAAATAAAGTATATGAAATTTATACTTTTTCATCACATCTCTATAAAATACAGCCGCTGCTGGGAGCGGCGCTTTCTGTACACAGAACACCAAGTCACGATACAATTCACTGCACCAGTCTGACGGCGTGGCAGCACGGTAAGCTAGATTGTGGTGTTTTTGTGAACTACCATTTAGACCTACTTAAAAGCAAAGAAATACAAAAGCAAAATGCACTTTGTCAATCCATGTACACGGCTAAGCCATTTCTGAATCAAGTATCAAAACCCTACTAACAAAATACATCGTACTGGGAACGAAAACAAGCCGAGAACATCTGCTGCCCGCACCAGTACAGAAGCGCTATGTTGGTAAGAAGGGCCTCACCAAGACCAGTGATTACGCACCCTGACGTACGCCAGCGACATCCCAAAACAAGTTACCAGACTAGCTACCAAAATTCACAGTGACTCGAGTGCCACCAGCAACCGCAAACGGTTCGAACACGGCAGCACTTGGATTTCTTCTGTTCCAGCCGTGCCGGCGCGGGCTGAGCTCGCCCGGGCCACCCCTGGAACTCCAGCTGCCACAACAGAGGGGAGTAGTGAGCTCTCGTTCCTAACGAACGCAATTAAACACCACCCAGTTAACAGAGCGCCTGGCTCAGCTCAGATTAGACCGAAACGTGAATGGCTGCCGTTCCGCTGCAGACCAAGCGGGGTTTGGTACACAAACAGAAATAAATAAACTGCAGACCTCTCTGAGAACTGGGTTGGGCGTTGGTCACCCTCCAAATTCAGCACCAAGGGTTCAAACTAGAGGCACAGTTCTGACGGATGAAATAGCACCGAGAGGAGGCTCTTTACATCTCTGCTGGTGTGCCAGTCCTTTATTATTCAGAGAATTTAATAATAAGTTGTATTTATGATTCTAGGTGGAATAAAATAAGTCAAAATTGATTTCACTTTTAAAAAAGATAAATACTTTATCTAAACTATCAACAATACAAACTGGAGCTTTAAGCATTTCTTTTGCCTTTTTTTTTTTTCTCCTTTTTACTCAGATTCACAGTAAATATTCTTTTCTCTGTTGTTTAGGTCTTTTTATGGTTTTGTTTTGTCCAGTAGTAAGAGAGTAGAAACCTCTGCACAGGCCAGGTGAGCACCTTTCAGTGGAAGCCGAGTGAAGTTGGTCCACGTTGTCCTTGCATAGGTCACATTGGGTTGAGGTAGAAATCCTAGTTACCTGCACAACAGGAGGAGAGGAAGAGACTCATCTAAATAAAAAGATGAAAAAAATCTGCTGTGTGTTAGATGTGTCAATCATTTCTACATCGCTCCAAGACCTCATTAGCCAGCAAAGAAGGAGCAGCTCTTGACCCAACCGCAATTAGGCAGAAAGGATGCCTCCAAGAGCGGCACCCGGCCCCTCCTGGCTGTTGCAGATTTTAAAGCTTTCTGACAGCTGTCCTCCGCGACCGACCTCGTACAGGGAGGTGAAAAGTATTCCCCCGCTCAGCACTTCACCTTTTTCTAGCGCACACAAATCTGCTTCGACTTTTAATTGCCCTGGGGGATAAACGTTATGAGAGCAAAGGAGTTGATTTCAGGCCTCGATTCCAGATTCCAGCCTCGGTTCATGACGGGCTCTGAGCACACGTACTCACACCGAAGTCAATGAAACCGCTCAAATATCTGACCTACGTTCGAGAGCCACAGGGAGCAGGAACACAGCTATGGCACGTCTGTCCCACACCTCCCGGCTGCATTCCTTCTGCTCTGCTGCTCTGTCACCCAGCTACCCTTCTCCGTACGTCGCTTTTGCACCTTGCCTATTTAGCGCAGAACCTTTTTGCGCCAGGGACCGTCCCATCCGATGGTACGGAGCCCAGCCCAGTATGACCCCAGTCCCAGGTAAGACAACTGCTTCTGCAGAAGGCTGTTCTTTCTCGAATCGCCCACGCGTACAGAACCCTCTCGTCCCTTCTCCCCGTCCTGTTTCTACTCAGGGTCTTTAACATCGCGCTGTCGGTCTCTGCGGGCGCGCAGGGCTCACGTCCCTCAGCCTCGCTGTCTCGTACAGAAGGACAGAGGGAATACTTACGTGCCTCGCAAAAGCCTAATGAGGATTTGTTTGTGTCTGTGGAGCAATTTGATGATGAAGACACTATACACAACGCACAGTCGACAGAATCTCGCAGGTGTATTGTAATTGAGTCATGTTTTATAAGCCGCAAAGAGCGTTCGACCATAAATTGTACGTAGCTTTGGTATAACTGAACAGCAACAGCATCAAAGGCCTACACGAAAAGCAAGGAGCGAGCTCTGAGGCCTAACGTACCGATTTAACTTCGCCAGCACAGGTCGTTACATCAGGATGCCACAGAGCATTTTCATTAACCACAGTACCCAGCTCTGTGGTGGTACACTTTATTCTGGAGTTGCTCTAAAGGCGTTTCAGTACTTGCTTCAGTGAAAACGCGTACAGTCTCTGGAAACTCCTCTCTCTTCCGCGGCCCCAGCCCTTACGAAGCACAGACCAGTTAACCCTGCACATTTCCTGTGTTCTCATTCACAGTCTACCCAGTAAGGCGGCGATCGCCAAGCGAGCACACATACAGCATCTGGTGGTTACCGTGAGCCCTAGCAGGCAAGTCCAGCAAAGCTGCAGTCAGTGCACGGATAAATTACAACCCTTCTTTGCTACCTGTGGTTGTGTTTTCCAGTGATGCAGGGGGCACGTTAGCTGCAACGCAAGAGCAGTGCATGTGCTCTCCGAGACAAAGCTGCAGCTTGTAACCCGGAGATTTTTAACTTGGTGGTTATTTAGAGCAGCTGTAGTTGACTAACGGTAACAACGAGAGCACCGCATCGCCGCGTACAGTCACAAAGCAGCGCCACCGCGCATCCTACCGCTGTGCAAACACGGACTCGTGGAGCTGCAACAGTCTGCGTCAGAGGGTAAGGAGAGGGAGAGAGGAATCAAAGTGGGCAACAGCCACTTCCAGTAACAGTATAAAACCATGGGTAAAAATAGACATTTCCTCCTGATCACTGATCTTCAGAAATGAACATTTTCATGAAGCGATCCCAACCTGAACGTAATCCTAACGTCGGCTGAGACAGAGCAGAGTCACCCCTGTGAGCACTCCTTGTCGAGAAATCCTGACTCCCAGAACAGAGCGCGTTAAGACTCCCCATCCTCTGCCACCCCACTATTTGCTTCCCACATTTGAGAGGTTTTCACAGAGCCCATCCCCAGCCTAGCTCTGAAAAGGAAGAAGCATCATTCAGCATCTCGTACAAAACTCCTCTTTGTTTTGCTCTAGCCTTACCTTACAAAATAAGAACTGTTAGCTAAGCAAGCTCTTTATCGTGGCTTAACCCCAGAAAGGTGCGAAGCGTAAGGAGACTGCATGCCAAGTGTAACCCACATAGCGGACGTGCCAGCTGCGTTGGACTGCGCCACGACGGGCGCGGACTGCGCCAGCGCCAAACGGGGCAGGGGCGGGTGGTGGACTGTAAAGGAGGGGCGGGAGGTTTTGTGCTGGAGAGAAGCTAGCTTAATAGACAAAGAAGCATTAGCAGATTGGACAGAAGCGGCAGAAGAGGATGGCAAAAAAGCTTCGCTAGGCGGGATGGATGGCAGGTTCTGCAGAAGCGCAGGCTCGGAGTTAGAAGCAAGTAATGGAGGAGGTGGGGGCAAGGAAACGTTAGGAGGGGAATGGAAAACAGATTGCACTGGCGCTCTGTTGAGGTGCTGAGCAGATCTAGTCTCACTAGATGTTACTAAATTAGAGGAAGGGGGTGGGAAGGATGAAGATGAGGTGCTGGCAACAGCCTGCAGAGGGTTTAAGCTTAGCACTGTGCTGCTAGAGACAGCACTGCTGCTGAAACTGGCTCCAAATTGATGAGGAGAGGAGGCAGAAGGCACCACATGGTTAAAAATACCTGCAAACAGGAGAGAAAAACTCAGCTTCAACAGATGGGCTTTGTACAGTCTCAAGTGACAAGAGAAACAAAACCAAAAAAACCAAAAACAAAAGAAAAAAGCCAAATTATAATAGTTACAGCCCCATACAAAAATATGCAGCATGAGAAGGCAGCAAGCAATGAGAGATAATGGTGCAGGCCAGGAGGTACAAAAGATTTCACTTACCTTCCCCTACTGCCAACCTCTAAAAGCCACGAGGAAAACAGGTCAGACCCAAGAACTGCCAGTTCTAGACCACACGGGTAGAGTCTGACGAAATTACGTGGTCTCTAGAGTTGTTTATCTGAAGATTCAAACTGCCGCTCTTCCCTCCCCACCCTCCTGCTTTCCCACTTACAGGGCAGCAGAGGGGAGATTATATTGCCAGCAAATCTACGTGCTGAGAGATGTGAGAGTTAGGATTTCCCGACATGGTGCCTGAATGATTATGGACAGGTAAGAAAAACTGCCTTGGACACTTAGCAACGGCAGGTTCAGACTATCTTCTAGTCCTGCCAGCTTGTCTCCAGTTTGGGCCACAGAAGCCAAGCCTGTGCAGAATCCCAGAAGCGCAAGGTGCATATGGCATTGCCCTTCCTGGCAAAGAAACGCTCTTCACGTCCGTTCGAGAGCCAGAACGCTACGCAATTCCCAACACCATGTCCTCTGAAGAGGCACTGATGTTTTGCTCTTCCTGGATCATGCTAAATCCATTCAAGGCCTAACCTCAACCTTTACTCAAGTTGACAAGTTAGAGATCCCTAACTCGGTACCATGCCAAGTTACACCTTTTACCTGCCAGCAGACCTACGTTGGTTCCAACACAGCAACATCTGAACAAGCACACATTATGAAATCACAAAGTCTGGGTGTATTCTTTCGTTAAGGTGATACAACAAGCTCATCTAGTAGACAAAGCTCATGAGATTTCACTGTGGGGAACTGAACTCATCCTAGCATTTCCAAGAGACAGAGGAGACCGGTTATGTGGGACAGATCTGCTTCACATCCTGCAGAAGGAAAGGGTTTCACCCCTGGAGAGGCAGTGTCAGACTTTCCTTTAGGCCCTGTCTTATACCAGAGAAAGAGTTCTGCCTACCTCCAACTGTTCCACCTGTAACCCCAGGAGAGAAGTTCCCCATAGTGTGAGAATTAGTCAGTCTGGTTGCAGCTGATGACACGTGGACCAGACTGGCAGCAGCTGGCATTGAATTAAATAAGGACTGCAATACTGAGGAATTTGTCACCGAGTTGAGGTTTGCTTGCAAGGCCATGGGGCCAAGGGGGAACTGCGATCCAGTGGTCAAAGTGTTTAGGAAAGGATGGTGCGTCTGAACAGAAGATGCGGGGTTGCCTGCTGAAGAAACAGCAGTGGAAAGGCTTTTACCATTCAGAAGGCCACCAGATGAAACAGCAGCAGAAATGAAAAGGTTGTGGCCGTTTTTAAACTCCACATCTCGGTCCCTTCCTTTGCCGACCTTTCCGTTATGCTGCAAAGAGTTTTTTTCCGAAGAACCCCCAGTACGAATGTTTATTTCGCCGATCTCTTTGCCTTTGACCCCCGACCGATTTAAGTCTTCTCCTTTCGTGCCGCTGAGGCCTTCGAGTTGCCTCTTGTTCAAAAAAGGATTTGTTTCCGATATCCCCACATCTTTGTTTCGCTGTGACTGGAAACTCAGCGAGCAGTTGGAAGTCGTCACGTCTGAAGCTTTATGCGGAAGAGAAGCACCATCGATAAAGCTGTGTAAACCAATGTCAGTCGACAGTCCACCATTGTACGTGAACCCGTTCGTGGAGTTTGTACCCGGGCTGAGCCCGTCTGCCCCAGAGGAGGGCATGGCGATGCTTTTCCTCGTGTGTGCTGTGATCTTGGCGTCGATGGCAAGGCTGTCCTCAGAGGACGGCCTGAAGGCAAACAGCGAGTTCTGGCTCAGAGATGAAACCGACTGCAAGGGACTATCCGTAGTTTTGGTCAGGTTGATGTCAGATATTGGTGAGAAGGTAGATTTCCATTTACTGCTGTTCATGTTCTCATTGCTTTGTGCTTGTTTCCTCCCAGATAAGCTGCCGCCTGGTTTGGGAGAAAATGTATAAATGTCAAAAAGCAGCATTCCCTGAATCTGCTCATTAAGAACACGGTTCTATCTTTCAAACACACGCATTTTATCAGTCTGTAATTCTATTTCTGATCCAAAGGCAGAAATATTTGTGAAGTCACC
The DNA here is from genome assembly GCF_036417535.1 of Chlamydotis macqueenii. Taxonomy (NCBI): domain Eukaryota; kingdom Metazoa; phylum Chordata; class Aves; order Otidiformes; family Otididae; genus Chlamydotis; species Chlamydotis macqueenii. The sequence continues at coordinate 1,751,643 of NC_141581.1, read as the reverse complement.
TGAAAGTCCTTAAAAATTTAGTTTAATGCTCTGAAAAAGCCTCGAGAATGCTGATCTATTCTTTCCTCAGTCTTTGTACTACAAGTCCTCCCCCAAAGCCCAAGTCAGCGAAAAAACCGGTCAGATCTTTGGTGACTTGTGAGTACAGAAAGCACTGACCCAAAATCTGTAATGAGGACAGCCACCTGTCCTAATTATGGTTATGCGAAGCCCTGGCAGCACAGAAAAGCCTGCTACTGACCAACAACTCCAGCCAGTGCCAGGCACCCATCCCGAGGCCAGCCGTTACAATAAATAGTTAACGTTCCGCACACCTACCATTTTCAACAGCCTTCTGTGGAGATTTGCTTTCCAATGATATTGTTGCAATTTTCCTTTCAATTCTGGTGGGAAAATAAAAAGGTTATAGCACTCATTGCAGACCTTTTGTTGCACCTTTACCCTCATAACATATCTTCCCCGTGCTCACATCTTAACAGTTGACTAGAGGATGTAAAGCCAGCTCAGCTAGAAAGCTGTAGGTTACTAAAGGAACCTAAAAGCACTGAAAAAAAAAAAATCCACCACAAGCTTTAAGTAGAAGGTATTAGAGCATTATTGCTCTTTGCCCAGATTAATGCACATTCAGAGGACTTCATTGTTGCTTTTATTTCCCAACAAGAAGTAGGCTGTTGCTCACATTTTTATAGTGGTTACTTTTCCAGCACCTTAAACAAGGAAAAAAATTGCACCCCAAGGCAGGCAAAGGGTGGCAAATACTCGATTTTCAGAGCAACACATCAACAGTTTGGGGCAGGAAGTGAAGAACTTTGAATCAAACCGAAACTGGGAGTGAGCAGGAGACAGGTTCTTAAAGATTACTCACAGCCTCAGCACTCCTACAAAGCAAGGTAGTAAAAAAATAATTCCTACAGTAATTCTTTCAAAGGCCAGAGACTGTCAGCTTTGCAAACACAGCAACAGCAGGTTCCCACATTCAAGTACTGCTTCCTAAACACTTTCCCTATTCCCAACTTCAGCTGCCGAAGACGTTTAGCGTAACGCAATCGGTCTCCAAGCAAAGGGAACACAGAAGGCAGGGCACCGTTATCAGCCCTCAGACAAATCTCACCCCGAAACCCACGCCTGTGCATTCACCTGCTGCTGTTGTGCTCATCTTCAGATCCCTGCTCGTCATCTGATGTTAGAGGAGAGTAATGAACGCCGTTGGTCTGAACGAGGGGCTTTTCCTTTTTCAGTACCGGGGGCTGGTCATTGTCCTGGTAAGGAACAGGAGAGTTCTTCAGGGAGTTTTCAGGAGAGGAAATGGCTGTTATTTCTAAAGGCTGGTTAATGTTATTGACCTGGGCAAGAAGGAAAGAAAGCAGTTACAGATGAGAGGATCCCTTTAGGAACAAGGCATCTCGTTAAGGATATTAAAGGCAGGCTTAACTTGCTCAGCTTCAGGATACGCTAACAGCTGCTTGTTCAGCACTGCCGCTGTTGTACCCCACCATCCCGCATTAGAGGCTGGGACAAAAGCTTTAATGTAATTTGGAAAATATCTCATTTTCATTCTTTGATTTCATGTTTAAATAACATGGAATAATCAGTCTTTTTTTTTAAACTGCCACTCTGGGATCACATGAACACAACTTGTAGAGCTGGCTTAATCATGCAGCAATGCCATATGCTTCTGGCACTCTAACGCTATGTAGTCAATCTTAGTTTAAACTATTTTCAAAATATTTAACCTACAGCCTCAAAATCAACTTCACTGCCGAAACAGGCTCTTTGTTGTAAGGGAAGTGAATTTCATTTTTAATGCTCTGACAGCAAGGAACTCTTTGTAGATGTTCTACCTACGCTGAAATAGTTCACCACTTCTCGCGCCTCTCAGAGAGGCCGTTTTCACAACACGTTTCAGGCCAGCTCTAGCTACCAGCACTGCCCCAGCCTGAGAGCACGCTAAAGAACAGAACAGTTGAAGCTTATTTCCAATTCAAAGAGCTTTCCCAGGCCCTTCTCTCTTGCCAGAGCTCTTCATTTTTGTCCTTACCATGGAGTTGATATTGAGCGGTGAACCTGACGGTTGCGTAAAGAGTCCAGACACAGTAGGTAAGGATTTGCGTTTAGGGGAGACCCCGGAGTTCCCGCTGAGATTCCCAGTAGAGGATCTCTTCCGTCGGCCTCGCTTCTTTCCATCCTGCGCGTGTGCTTGGCCACAGTCCAGCCGAGCGCTCGTGGGCAGAGGACTGTGCTTGTTGGAAGGGGATTGTTTTACATGTCCTGTATTAGGAGAGATCGTAAAGATGATTCTTCTCTTGGCCTCGTTCTCAGGATCTGAAAACGCTGCATCAGACTGAAGATCCCCCTTTGTTCCTTCGGCAAACATCTTCTGAGCATCTGCATACTGCAATACCCCTACCAGGCTCTGGGAGGTGCCATTTAACCTGGGGCTTGTTGAGTGCTGGTGAGCAGGGGAGTTTTGCCCAGAGTTCCTCGACTGCATCATTAGCAAAGGATGTTGTGGAGTGGAACTCCGAGACCCTACTGAGTTAAACAGACTCCCGGAGTCGTCCAGAGCTGCCTGATCAACACTATGGTTAAGATGGGCTGGGCTGTTTGTAAGATTTCCATTGACTGCCACGGAGCCAGAAGAGTAAGAAAAACCTGTTGAGAGGGAAAGTATACATCATTGCTTCTGCTGAGTGATAGTTCACAGTGCTAGATTTCTGGGATGACTGGGAGCGGTTTCAGCTCTACCTGCGCTCGATCGGCCAGTAGCTGAGTATTACACGAGGAAAGAGCACGGCGGCTTTTTACGCAGTGCAGTCGAGAACACGGCTCTGTGTGCTGACAGTTTCAGTTAGGGGTTAACGATTTTCACTACTCTTTTGCCAGTTCAGGAAAATTAATGTGTTACATGGAGATATCCTATGCTCTACCCAGTTTTTAAAAGGAATTCAAGTTTCTTTTGAGCTATTATGACTTCTGAAATCAGCACTCCCCTACTCTCCAATCCTTCCTATCCTAAGGAAACAGCCAAATTCTGTTTGTTTCCTTCCCCAAAAGAGACTGTCATCTACATAGCCCACCTCCTTCTCAAAATTAAACAAAAAGGCTTAGGAAGTAACAGGGGATCTTCAAGGAAAGTGTGGCAGAAAAACGCCACAAGGGAGGAAGCTTGGAAAGAGAATTAAATATTTGTCACGGTGTATCGCAAATGGGTTTAGTGCTTTAGCAAGGCCTTGTGTCTGAGCCATCTAATGAAAGGGGGGGAAGGGAACATGGTATTGTTTTACAACAAGGGGTTTTTAAAAATATTTCATTGGTTTTACAGAAAACTGCAGCCAAGCCCTTCTTTGCAAAACAGATGCTAGAAACAACACAGGCCCCTGGAGGTGGTAAACATTAAGGACAAATGCACTCGCTGATGAGGGATCGGCTGTAGAACAGCTTCTGTGCGCTAGAACCTGCTTTTCCTGGTCCACAAGACATCCATATCCTGAACAGCTAATGGCCACAACTTCAACAGACGAGTCCAGAAGCAATGTCTGCACTAAAGGCACCCCTTCCCTCTCCTGTCTGGCATTTCTTCCTCCCCAGACACATGTGCCTTCACAACTGCTCATGAGGCACCATCGCCACCTGTTCGTGACAAGACAGCGCACCTTCGCGTAGACGAAGCTGTTACCTGAGGTAGCCAAAGCCAGTGGCTTGTTTCCAGCAGCATTGCTTACACCATTATGAGAACTAGCACCAATCTGCTTTTCAAGTGTCGATGAGTCTCTGCTCTGGTGAACTGGGCTAGGTGTGCTTCTCTGGGGGGAGAGAAATAGGCATTTTAGTACAGGAAGTATGCTCAAAAGTCAAGAATTTAAACAAAATTCACATGCATCAGTAGATCTACCAAGGAAAATGGCTCTACTTCCTCAATGTCCTAGATTTTGCGTGTTGTGAAAAAAATATAGATCAGCACGTGATGGGACAAAAATAAATACCGTGATTAATTATACTGCAATGGTATCTAGCACACAGAGACCATGCAGATAGAGGGAAAACAGGCTCGTGGGCCCAGAAAGTTTAGACCCAGGGCAGCACTACAATCAGAGAACAAACGCCTCGCTCCACTGCTCCACAGGCAGCCAGAAGGGAAGCAAATGGTTCTATCATGTCCCTGTGTGCACACGGAGTTCCCCAAAACAACCCCAAACTGAATGCAAAATGCATTAGGCTCTGTTCTCCGCTACACTATCTGAGGGTACGATCGACAAGCAGTGCTCTCCTAAAGCAGGCAAAGCAAATGTGAACTGGTAGCTTGAACAAACAACGCGCTGAAGTAAGAGGTTTCATCCATTCTGTCTCTCTGAGGACACAGGACTTCTGCTCTGAGCTGGGCAGGCCATAGTTCTGCTACAACTAAAAGACTACAACTAGAAAAAGAGAATGGATCCAATACTATGAAAACTCCAGCGTTCCAAATGTGGGATTGTAAGGCAGGCATCTGTCGATGGATTCTAAATTCACAACTCTCAAGTGAAAGCAGCAAATGCTTCTCAGTTCTCTACTGTAACATTTTTGTGACAAATATTCGTGAGAAACTGGACCAGGCTTTTTTAAACTCCTCCATCACTGAGAGTAGCGTGGACTTCTCAGGATTTCAAAAAGAGATGGCCCCATAAGTTCTCTAGTTGCTCTCTACTGCTACAGAGCAGTCACTCACACGTTAGGTATTACAGCCTCGAGGCGCTACTCAAGTTCATCCCACACGCATACGTGATAAAAACAGACAATTCTGAGATGACCAAACTGCGGCAGAAGAATGTCTCCCAGGGTCACGCAAGAAGGCAGGGGCTAAGAACAAACCGACGTGTGGGATCCTCTGCTTCCACTGCCACAAACTCCCAGACTCTGTGCCCTTTCCACAAAGGCAGACATTTAAGACTAGGATCTCTTGAGGCATGCACTTTGCCTTCCTTCCTGGCTGAGATACCACCACCCCCCACAGACACACGAGAGGAAAAGCCTACAGAACGACTAAGAGCCAAGAGGATGTATCCCCACAGCAGCCTCCCCCAAAGCATCAGGCATCCCAGATTAGCACCCGCTGAAGATTCTGGTGCTCAGCACCCCGTTATTGCCCAGAGTGATTTTAGTTAGGGATGGAAAGTGCGGACAATCCCTTACTCACCACCTTCTCAACACGGCTAGGTAGGACTACGCTGGCCAGAGGGATACTAACAGGGAGTTTATTGGGCTGCACTGTGCTGAGAGGAATACTGATAGGTAGGCTGGTGATAGTTTCTCCGTTACTCACAGAGGTTCTCTCTCTCAAAACCTGGAAATTCAGAAGAGAAAGTAATGTTCTTAACTACATGCTATTACTGATTTTTTTTTAAACTAATGGTAACCTGATCATATTTTGCTTCCCCCATCCCCCCCCCCCCCCCTTTTTTTTAAAGTATTACATGATTAAGAGCGATGGCTATATAGCAAAGACAGGGCAAGCACAGAGCAGCTTTGTTACCGACACCAGTCCGGTTGACTGGGATGGCAATATCCACCAGTATAGCAATATGTAAATTAAAACTACTGCTGGCCCCAAGCATAAGGAGAAGGATGCCTCAGGCAAGCTCATCTCCAAGTGTCTTTGTCAGAGCTCTGTGAAAAGCACTCATCTGGCAGAATTCCTATCTTGAGGCCTCTGTACGAGAAAGACCTAGTAGCCAGAAATATTTCCATGGTAACCTCCCATTGGAGGGCACCTGCTTGCTCTGAAATGAGCACCAATGTGATTCATGGCTGGATCAATCACGTGGACAATTTTTTGTTGTTTGTTTGTTTTAACTACGAAACAGTCTGCTTTTCAAGTTCAAGTAGACACACACCAGATCAAAAAGCAGTCCTGCTGCATTACTGGCACAGTTCATATGCAAACCAGTAACTTGGAGGTAAGCACGTCTTTCATGAGCATGGTATTCTCCTCCTTTAGCCAGTTCCTTCTTTTTATTGTACCACATCTTCTGTATTTTGACTTCTTTTCCACACCACACCGACCACAGAAAGGAGCATGCCTGCACCCCCTAGTCTGGCCAGTGTTTTTCTTTGTCCTACCAGGTGTAACATCTCTGCACGGGAGCACAAGCAGATCTCTTACCTTCTCGCTTGCAATTGGTAAGGCCGCTGGGGAAGAGGGCCGAGTTTCCTGAGGACTCAGCTTTATGCCGTTTGAAATACCAGGGCTTGGATATGTAAGGCCATTCTCTTTGATGTGGTCAGCTCTGGAACAGAGATGTATGCATGATCATTACAATATAAAAGCTAACAACTTCTCTTTTTCCAAGGAATTCCTGTGCCAAACCCAAGGCACTGTACCACCTCATTTACCCCATCAGCTGGCACTGCTGGTTTTGCTGACAAAACTTTTTGAAGTGTAGAAAACACCACTTTAAAAATTATTTCTCCACAATCCAAATAAAGCACTGTTATTAAAAACAAGCAACAGTACCACCGCTCCTTTCCCACCCTAGGAAACGATCACTCTCACCTCTGTATCTCATGAGTTGTTGCTTTTCCGTTGACTGCGTGGTCTTGATTCAAGTGTCTCCTTAGTGCTATCTTAGCGGGGGAAAACCTGGTATAATCAGGTAAGGACAAGCTCGTCATCTTGTCCGCTTTCTGTCTGCTGCTGTGGTTTGGGGTACACGGAACTATTTCTTGGTCCAGGTGAGACGTCGTGTACTGAGGGGTGTTCTGCTTTGAAGAGGGCCTGCTAAAAGCGTTATGGATTTCATAGGGGGTAGCATGGCCGTTCATGGACAGTTCAGGGCTCATGCCATTGATGTGGGGCAGAGGAAACTTGGAGCACTCAAGCTCCAGCTGGAACCTGCCGTGATCAGCCTCAGGATCACGGCTCAAATGGTTTTTATTGCGTAGCTGAACTGACAGTGACTCATCAGACGGCGTGTACGATTTCAGCTGCATGAGCTCCTGCTGTCTTTGACTTTTCTCAAGTTCCACAATGCTGATCTTTAAATGAAGAGAAGGACAATAATTAAAGACCACAGTTAACAATTCTATCACATTATAGAGTTTTGCCTCGATACGCTTCTCAAGAAAAGTGGCCCTGTTTCTGGGAACAATGCAGAACAACTGACTCAAAATTTGGGAAACAAATTTCAACACGCTTCTCTGAGCTTCAGACAAAAATGCGCAGGTAAGGGGAATGGCTCAGAGACTCTTAGAAAGCACCTTTCAGATCTTGAAAGAAAAAGTATGTCCAACTTATATAGAGAGTATGGAGTAACTCAATACTGCCAGCCGTTGAAAGAAACAGTCCCTCTGCATCAAGGCACCCAGCAAAAGGCTGGATCAGCCCTGGTGCTGATCTCACAGGGAAAGAAAAGCTCTTCAGTCACAGGAGTTTAATTTCTTTTCACTACGGTAAGTGACATTCTGTGGGAACTGACTCCTGAACCAAGATGTCAGAGCACACATCGCTATAGCGATGCCACGCATTATAGAAACAAGCAGGACGTTTCTTTTCCCCAGGCCATGCTTTTGGATTATATTTCATGATAAACCGTGACTCCCTCTTTCATGGCATTACCAAGGAACTAGGTCGTAGCATCTACTTCCTTTAACATTTATCCACATCCTTATTCTTCAAGTTTACTAAAACCCTCTAAATAAAAAGATCAGTTTCCAGGGAAGGGGAAGGGGGAAGAAAAACAGTCACTAGTTTATCCTTTAACATCAGATTTAGTCAAATATCCTTAACCGGCCCATTGCCCAAGAGCTGCCTCTAGTTGGTGACTCTAGATTTGCTTCTTGCTCTCTACCTGCAATTCCAAACAGTGCTTTTGCTTCTCAGAAATCTGATTCTTCAACGCCTGCTTCTCTTTCAGCAAGTTCTCCAGTGACAACGTTGACCAATCCAGCTTCAGCTCTTCACACCGTGCCTTGAGCTGTGAAGACACAGGACAAACAGATCAAAAGACAACTTTAACCCCTTCGCACCATGCGAGGTGCAAGCTGAAAGCCATGCATGTTTCAACTGGATATGTCCAAGAAGCTTCTCAGCCCATTGAAAATTCCTCTCAGCTTAAGCCAAATGCCACCAAAATGGTCCTGTGGCCCCACATAACGTGGCAGGAGGTGGACTGGTTCTTTCTAAAAACAGGATTATCACCTAGCCTCCCTAACCACTTACCAAGATGAACAACACAGGAGTTACAGCTACCACAAAGGAAGCACTGTACAAGTTTCTTGGCCAGCAAGATCCAGATTCAGTGACAAAGTACACATAGAGCTGCACGGCTCTTTACGGGACACAGCTGAGGCCAGAGCCAACTGTCATCTCAGCATTTGGGTAGAGATAAAGGTCATCAAGAAAAAGGACCACCTGCGTTCTTTCCTCCATTGTTGTTCTCTGTTACAGAGGAGCTACAGCAGCTGGGTGATTTATTTGTTAAGATACCCTGAAGACAGGGGCAACCCTCCGCTCATGACCTGTCCTCCTTACATAAACGGGAGCATCACCCTGCTATTCAGACACAAGCGTGGTACACACCAGCTGTAAGCTCTGGTTCCTGAGTTCACTGTTGTCCTTCTCCAGCTGCTTCGTCTGTTCTTTCAGCTGTTGATTGTGAGCAGAGATTTCCTTCTGAGCCTGAATCAGGTCATTGTATGTCAGAGCTTTAACTCCCAACTACAAGATGAAGGGAGAGAAGGAAAGAGATGATTCAACAAAGTCTTGACACACTAATTCCAGATGACTGTCACATCCAAAAGTGATATTGAGAAGATCCACAGAACTTATGCAACTGACAACAAGTCCCCAGCGTTCTACAGGGCACTTTGTCATTGCTAGGTGATAAGAAGAAAGGACACAAGTACCTCACTTGGAGCTGTCTTTCAGCCATTCAGCTTTAAAACTGGCATTTAGTTTCTTGCCAGTCAAAAGAACACTATTTCTGTAGAGAGCCACCACATTTCCTTCTGTGCTTCTGAACTTCCACTAGCCACACAGAGTTTGTTCACCCAGCAGGGGATGCATCCTCTACTAAAATTCCCCAACACCAGTGGTCTGTCACCCCCTTCCCTTGGACACAGAGTGGCACACAATCTCACCAATGAAGAAAAAAAGCCTAACGGAGGAGTGATACAGATTGCACATTATTTACCACGACCTGCTGCAAAACAGAGGCTGAAGACCTGAGATTACTCTGGTCTGACTTATTTTTACCAAAACTGTTTGCATGCAGATGACTAACAAGCATCCACTTTCACCAGAGCTACCTCATCAAGTTTCTGCTGAAAAAGACGTTTGATTTCCTCTTTCTGTGCCTGGCAGTGGGTGAATAACTGCTGTGCTGTCCCCAGTAGCTGAGCGTTCTTTTCCTGGAAAAGGGAAGAGTGAGAAAACACACTTTTAGCACCAACTGCAGCACGGCCCACCTTAGTAAGACGTTTACACCTAATCCATACCGCAAGTTGGCCATGAATCCGAGCTCAGAGGGGAGATGTATGAACTAATCCAGTTCTGTCTCAGACTTCTGTGAGCCTGTGCTAGTGTTCAACACTCAAAGTTAAGTAAGCTGAAAAGAGCTTTTAAGTTGTTTTTCCTGCTATATGGTAAAATACAATCAGGACAGCCTTAAGGATTCATTTTCATCCTCCTAGTGCATTGTAAAAAAGTAGTAATAATTGCATCCTACAGAGCAGAAATGGAACCGGAAAATATTATCTGTATGAAATCTGTTACTAAACTGGGAACAGAATCTAGATCTCCAGAGCCCCAGTTCAGAGTTTTCCTACACAATACTCACGGAAGACGTGCAGTAAATGAAAATACACTGCGGGGGAAATAGGAGGCAAGTCATAAATAAGCCAGACCACTTGTACTTCTAATGCCAAAATAATTTCAGCGAGCCACCCGACCCTTCCACTCACAGAACATTTTATGCCCGTAACGTTCCTTAACTAGATACTTGCTTACTCATTTCACGGTCGTGCACTACGTGAGCTCAAAGGGCAAGGACAGGACTGGCCAAAGAGTCTCATTTAGTCAGTTCCCAACTGAAAGATGATGGCAGCGAGAAGAGTGAGCCCTGGAGATCACACTTTTCTCCAACTTTCGCTGCTGAGGCCAAATAAGAGTCATACAGAAACTGAGCCATCACTCCAGGAAGTGGAGGACAAGGGTGAAAAGCACCTTGATCTTCCAAGAAATCCATTCATGAAGCAAAGCAGCAATGCTGGCAGGTTCCACTGTGCGAGAAAGCACAGGACCTGGCATACAGCTCTTGTTGCCTCTCACGCCAACGACTCGGGAAAACAGTCGAGTCACTGCAATGCTAAATGGACTGCCGTAGGTGATGCTGAAAAAATAATTTCTGCTTTCAACATCAGTCATTTCAGTGAGCCTTTACAAGCGGTGACAGAGCTGACAGCTCCGCCTAACGGTAATGTGGTGAACTAGCAGCGCACAGCATCTCGTTTATTTTAAAGTCATATTACAGTGACATTTTTCTTGTGCTTGAAAAGCCTTCATGTAACAAGGAGTTAAAGAGACGATACAACAGCACCTCAGCCAGCACAGCTCTGCTTCTAGCTGTGTGAAGTTTAACTTGCCACGCTCCCAGTGTAACACTCCATTAAAAATATTTTCATACCAAATTCCTCCTTTTAATGTCCTAAAGTATGAAATAGCTGTCAGACACCAACACGAAGCAATTCCTTTTCCACACTCTCAATTTAAACTTTCAGTGTGCAGCACAATACTTGCACGCTATCATTCCTCATGCAATTTTCTGTGCAAGGAGCTGAGTTAACTCTACACCGACTTTCCTGCCAAGTACAGAACAAGCAGAAAAATACACTGCCTAAGGAAAAAGTTTAAAATTCAAAGTGCTGTTTGACTGTGAAAGCAAATGGAAACAACTACAGAAAAAAGGTTTGCATGAACATCACATCAGCATCAGCCAACTCTCAGTAGCAAATGGGGTGGCACAAGTTAGCCCCTCTCATCTGGAAAAAAAGAGTTCCTGCTATGGAAAACCCCAGAAAACAATGCTTCAGCTTTACGCTGATACTTTCACTAAGGTCACAGAGCAAAGGAAAACTTCCACAGGGGTTACCAGAAGCTGGAACTGGCCAGAAGTTTAAGATTATAGTTGAGCTCTATGAGGAAAGCAACCCCCATAGAAGTAGCAAGCACAGTCTCTCTCATCAGGACTAATTTATCAAGCAATTGAATTATTCATCATTGAGGTAAAGCAATATAAGAAGAAAAGGTGTTTAGCCAGTAAATCTCCTCCCTCTGCTGGGGAGATGGCTCCATAGCAGAGAAAAATGCCACACTTCACAGCCGCGGGATTTTCTTTGCCTTCCCATGTATTTCAACCCATGTCTTGGCCAATTTACACTCTGCCCACCAGTGTAACCTTAACACATTGAGATAATCAATACTAAAGGTGCTTCGTTAAAGTCTCTTAAGTCAGTGATGATAGTTTGGTTTTTTTAAATCCCATACTTCAATTAGTTACAGGTTTAATGAGCCATCCTGATGTTACAGTACACCATTCATCTGGGCTTTCCTACAGTGCAAAAAGAACAGGATGTCAAAACCCAGAAAACTCAGCTCCAAGGGAATTAGCATCTGTGTGCTTTTCAAGACAGTCCTCATTCAAAGCTGCTACAATCTTTAGCTAGATTAAGCACCATTTAATTATCTAGGAGCGGTTTGACTAGCAGCTCACAGGACGCACCCATGCAGGGAAGCCCCGTCTAAGCGGAGGGGAGAAATGTATTGTGACCCACGGGACACGAAGGGAAGAAAAGCAGCTGCCAGTTCCAAAGAGGAGAAAAGGAAAAGGTTCAAAACACCAGCTTTCTGCATCGGTACACAGAGTTACACGTCAAAAATGGAGGGAAAAGTGGAAATACTGAAGTAAGACTTATGGCGGGGGGGGACGCGGATCAGCACTAGTGTAAAGTGTACGCAATTCCAGCCTCCAGCACTTCCCCCCTTGCATCTGGTAGTCCGGCAATTTGGTGTAGGAATGTTAAAGGTGTGACCTACCTTTTCCTGCTCCAGCAACTGTTGCAGACTTGCTTTATACTGAGGAGTTTTCATGTATGCCATGAACTGCATGTACTGGATCTTAAAAGAGTCTGCAAAATAAACGAGATGATACATTTCAAATGAGAGGAAGTGCAATGCTCCTATTTACCCCCTTTGCTCCCTTGACAACTCTCCCCCTTCACTCTCTCTGGCTTTTTATTTGGACTGGAAGTCAGGCCAAGCCATTAAAGAGCAATTTAGAGCTCTCTGAAAATCCATCTTCTGATGCAAGCTGAACTCCTGGATCCATTAGCTACTTAAAACAGGTACCCCAATGGATGTCATGACAACGCAGCCAAAAACGCAGAGGAAGATGATAGGTGCTAACGATGCGTTTGCATGACGAAAGAGGAGTTGAACAGCTTTTAACGCCATGTAAGAAATTAGCTGTAACAGCCAAAACCAGCCCTGAGCCCAGAGCACAAGACAGGGCTTTCTGTACTCCTGCCTGCGCACAGAGGGATGCCAAGCTCTACGCTCGCATTTACTCTGCCCTCCAAGGAGCACTTGCTTCTCACTGCCCTTCTATCTCCAGTCGAGTATTACACAAGGAACCTTCCCTCTCCGCAGCCCTCACCACCGGAGCCCTTTCATCATTAAAGCCAACCACTTGATGAAGTCCAGCCTGCTGCAATCACCAGCAGCCAAAACACGTCAGAGATGGTACACTGACTTTTGCAGCAAGGCTTGCTCCAGACAAGTGTCATTCTCTTCCTCTCCCCCCTCAACAAGAAACATCTCCCTAACACACTCTTTCTCTCTCTTCTTCTACAGTAAGAAATCAGTCACGACTGTAAGACACCACAGCAAGGAGCAGGAGTTACGGACATCACAGATGCCCTTGGTCTCTAAATAGACAGGAGCATTACATCAAATTCCCAGGTGATCCTGGACTGGCTCATGCCCAATGCCAAAGGCCAGAAACAGCTGGGGACAGGAAGGAACCAGAAGACCCAAAAAACACACCCTCCAAGTTTTTCCTTAAATCACCTCTTGGACATGGAGCATATTCTCCAATCACATCACCTTTGTGACCTCAAAAACTCAGACAGCACCTCATTTACTTTGCTCTAAGTTTTGCAGAGAAAATGGAGTGGTGTTCTCCAAGACCATATCATTTAAGAATCAGAAAACGGTTTAATTTAAAATAAAGTTATTTCTGACTAGCCATTTCCATTTAAAGTTGCTTTGAATTACTGCTAAACCCAAGCTTATTTCCTTTTGTGTTAAACAAGAGCCAAAACAATGTCAAAAAACAAATGCAGACCAAGACATCAACTTCAGCCAGCAAGCAACAGAAGAGACTTCGTGATGATGCCAATAGAAGTGGGGCAGGTGGAGGAAGATGGGGAAGAAGCTGTCCCCCTCCTGGTCAATATCCAGCTTTCGTAACCCTTTGATGTTCAGAAACCTCAAAGCAGAGGTTGCAGTGACAGACACGGCGACAACGTTACGGTCTTACCTAGCAGCTTCTGTAGTGCAGGTGGGGTAGGTGTCACCAGTAGCTGGTTAGATGAATGCCGTTGCACTTTAGGAGGTAGTTGGTAATATGGACTATGAGGTGACTTGTAGGCATCTAACAAGAGAAACAGAGATAACCTTTCAGATTATGAAAGTCGGCATTTTTGGCAAGTACAGTAACTTTGCCATTAGAAAGTACATCACTGACAATGTGAGATCCAGTAAATCAGCTAGTTCAACACACTGCAACAAATTGTTTGGAAGAACATCTACAGTTTACCCTGAGAAGAGCAACAGCAGAGACAAGCTATCAGATGCAGCTCAGCTCCAGCTTCTGGCCAAGTACCTACAGAATCAATCAGCATCTTCTCAGAGGCATACTGCCATCTCAAGAGGAGCTTTGCTTTGGTGGCAAGGGAGAAGTTATGACACAAAACCAAACTAAACCTAGTAATAAAGGCAAAACATCCTCAAAGCAAGCATTCAGAGCCTCAGATCTACACTCACATGGTAGGAGGAGGCAGCTTCCACTGCCAGCCTTGAACTCACCCTGAGGAGAGGATGAAGATGTCTGTGAAACAGTCTGAGCATGCAGAAGGTCTAGTGCAGTTTGGTTCTTCTTGGTCTTGCGCTCTGTATTTGCAGTGTTCATTTTCTTGGGACGTCCTCGTTTCCTGCCTGCCATTTTCCTTCCTTTTTTACTTAGCTTTTTCTTCCGTGCTTTGGAGGGAGATGGCTTTTTAACAGAATTTGCCCCGGCCTTTTCTTCTTCAGCACCAGAATCCTAAGACATTTTTTTAAAAAGCCATAAAGCTCGTTAGTAATTTCTACCTACACATGCAGCATTCCTTTCAAGCAAGCATCAATAACTTTGTTTAATAATTTTATGAAAGGAAACTGATGCACTGTAGTTAAATAACTCGCCAGTGAAACAGACTTGCTTGGGATAAGAGCTGTCCCCAGCACCCAAGAAGTTGTGTTAATTCTCTTCTGGACTTACGCATCACAGTATGGGAAATCTGTAACTGTTGGCTAAGAAAAGCTGATTATTCCCCCTGTATTGACAATATTCTTCAACTGAATTGCATTAAAAAGTCAAAGTACATTCAATATTTATATTTTTGTGCACTAACACTCGTTGCATTTCTATCAGTATTACACAACTGAATGAGAAAGGAGTCTCTGCAAAAGAAAGTTGGCAGACTTTGAACTCCACTCAACAGGTTATGACCCGGGGAAATCTCTGCAAGCTGGTGCTGCAGGTAAGTGAGGGTGGACAACCAACCACTCTCTTCACCTTGCAATACCTTTTTTCCAGAATTAGTGGTGCAATTCCCAAGCGCAGCTTTTACTAAGTCGCTCCATCATACTTTCATCCACAGCAACACCTATACCAGTTTACACGTTCGGAACAAAAACAGTCAGTCTTCCCACAGAATCAGGCTTTTCCTGACACAGATTATGAGTTCAGGCACAGCTAAAGAGAAAATAAGTTTAGTGTATGAAAAATGCAGGCTGTTCACCTTGTTTTCTTGAACCTTCGTTGGAGTAGTTGTGTTGCTCTTATTTTCTCTTTGTTGACGACGTCTAGCTGCCTCTTGTTCCTCCTGGACAAACATTTCAAAGACTTATTAATTATTTGCTCATATATTTAATCACTTTTTAATACAGATCACAGTGTTTTCTGGCTTAGTCTTCTACAAGAGCTAGGTGTAAGGGCTCTTATAATGCCTAATTTAAAAAAAAAACAAACCTTTTGTTACCAGCAAAGGTAACCCTAGATCACACACCGGTGTAACAGGTTTTGGGTTTGGGTTATTGTTTTTTTTTTTTTTAATTACTAAATATTTCAATAGCTTTACCTACACCCCCAACATTTCATGTTGCTACCTCACTTTAAAAATCTTACATGACTTGAAATGGCGAAGCCATTAATCATCACCCAATTCAACTTCAGCCAAGTTTGTAGAGGAGACTAAAAAACAAAACCAACTTTTAAGCTTGATTTTCTATTAGGCAGTAAAGACAGGAAATTTCAAAAAGCTCACTCAAACCCTGTCTTGTACCTTCTAGATGAGGTTTAATTTGCATAAGAATTCTGGCAATTCCAGGACCTCTTCAATTTAAGTAAGTCATCAACCAGACCGTAGACATGGCAGATTTAACCAGTCTCACCATTAAAGGCAGAGAAGTTCAGTACTACACGGATGCCAACCTGCATTTTTTCTTTTGACTCTGAAAAGTCTTTTTTTCTCCCAAGTTTGAGCTCAGTAGTCTGAAATACCCCAATCTCACAGCTACCATTAGTCACCTGTTTTCAACACTTACTAAGCAAGTCACTCTGAAGACTAACACTCACCTGAAGTTTTCCATTTAGTGGCCTCACTTAATTCTATTACTGGGAATACCAGCCCCATCGGTTGTTTTGGATTAACGCAGCCCAGCATAGCCTCAAAAATCCTCTGGCAATTTAATTCCACGTGCGATAGCACAGACTGCAGCAATCCACAACACATTTCATGTCTCAAATAGCACGTCCCAAAAGTAACATCTCAGAGCAGTCTCCAGCTTCATTCTCATGCAGCCGAACACCGGGACAGACTCAAACTATCATTTTCTCCTTTAACTGCAGTTCTTTAATGAACAAATCGCCCTTTATAGACCTCCAGTGCAAGGGTAAATCACCTTGCAGCTGCCCCGTTAATTCTCTACCAGAATGCTCTAAAAACACGATTGAATTAGCACTTGATGGTTTATGATGCTTCACTTTAGCTTCACACGCATGTTCCTTGCGTATCAAGAAAATTTGACTTTCTATCAATTTTATACATCTCTAACAAGCTAAATTCCTCATAGTGACTGCTCCATTATTTTGGGTTTTCTACAGAAAATGATGGAAACTTACCCTGAGTTTTGGATTTTTGAGACTAGAAAAATAGTTTTCAAGCTGAAAATAAAAAGAGAAGAGAGTTATTTTCAAAGTCACAACAGATGAATACATAGGAACAAAATGATTAGCTTAAGACAAATGCAGAACTGCAGAAATTCTGACTGGTTTTCTTCTGATAAGCCACATCAAGGAGCCATTTACATTCATTCCTTTTAGTGATGCAGACACATTGTGTAGCAGGACCTATCTTCACACCGCCGCCTATCCTTGTTTTAAAGCTGTGTGTCATGTATCTCCACTCAGCAGAGGGTTGTTTTCCATGAAGCTACTTCACTCTTGGACTCCACTAAAATATTTATCTGCATGCTAGCATGTTCTTTAACAAAAGCATTATTGGACTACAGCACATTCGGAAAAATAGTCTTGCTATCATACTGCAAAAAACTCAGTGTGGGAATAAATTATTTCTCCACAAAAGTTTACATTTCTACAGTTTTTTTTTCTGTTTTCTTTAACTGAAAAAAAACCCAGTGAACACATCAGCATTGTTATGGAGCTTTGGCTGGTTCTGCAGTAATTAGAAGTTCAACTAAAATTGATATTTTCTGTTTAAATATGATGGAATGAAATGGTCTGTACACCACAAAGCCAATTGAAGAATTACAGACCCGCAGAGACTTTACACAGGGTGGAAGCTATAGCAGCAGATCACCGTTCTGTACAGCTGCATATTCTGGAGCATGAGAAGGAATTACCCTTGTAAATCCATGCACCTTCGTTGAGTTAACGACTGCCACAGTGCTGTCCATAATTACGGTCTCTGTTACACACTGCGCTGAAGCAGCCAGAGTTTGTGTGATTTGCACACTCAGCCAGACCGAACAGGTGACTGGTGAACGGCACCCATTTCAATCAGGTGTGCCACAGATCCGTAAATACACCAAGGAAAATTATTCCTAAAAGCAAGGATGTGAAGTTGCCATGTTGATTCCAGAGCAGCTGAAGCAGCCGGAGATTTCCTGGCCCGTGTTGATACTCACTATGGTTCGGTCAATAGTATGCAGGTAGTAAGAAACTGGTTTCCCGGTCCATGACACAGATCCTTTCAGTGGTGACAGCTCCACAACTCTCATTATAGTGCCGATATCTAAAGGAAGAGCATCAAGTTAGGGAAACAAAGCTCGTTCAGTTTGCCACTCAGCTTTTTTGCCACTTTTACGAGGAACCCGTAGTAACAGGCAGGATTTAACTAGAAAGGAGCAGTAACAGAACGTCACTAGAACCAACCATGTAAACTGGAACTGCACTATATTTGGACTGGGGACAAACATGTTTTGTATTTGCTTTCTTGCCTATTTGTGTTTTGTTCCCTAGCATTAGTAGGTATGGGATGTGCCTAAGCATTTCCATAACCACTGAACACTGAGTGGCATGACTGCAGAAGAAATTTGGGCACACTTCTATTTAATTAGAAAACGACTCAGAAGAGTCAAAAAGCAAGGTTTAGGATTCAGCAACTTCCACCACTCACTACTTTAACCACATTTTAATACTTGGTTTGGTTTGTCCCAGCTCTCACCACATTGCCATTTCTTTTTCCAGATGGCATTACTAAGGACAAAAACGGCACTGAGAAAAAAGGTTGCCTGACTCTCAAAGCTTTATCTTCAAAATTATTTACCTGTTCATACTTTAGAACAAAACACCAGACAGACAGGCAAGCCATGTGACTCAAATCCCAGTCAGACACACACACAAAAAAACCCTTGCTGAATAAAAGCGTTGTAGGGCAGCAGCATAAAGCTAGCACAGCAGAATGAAATCACCTCCTCTGTGTGTGAGGGATACTGGCCGTATTTTATGCGGCTCTAAGTGCCGCATAAGTGGGTGACACTTCCCTGGGAGTGTCACCGAGAACAGGGCATTAAGGCTGGAACAAGCCCCAGGCCTAGCACATCCCACGGATGTTCATTTGATATTGGTGTTTCCCCGAATACAGCAGGGTCACAGAATAGGATTGAGACCTAAAATTGATTTCAACAATTTCCCCTCACTGTTTGAGGCAGAGAAAGGTAATTCCTTTTCAGGGTCTCTAATCTGAATCCCTGAAGAGTTTCCTATTATGCAATCTCACCCAAATCTTAATTAGCTATTTCTATATAATTTTAACAACATTAAGCATTAATTAACAGTTGATACATAAAACTTCAGCATTCAAAAAACTATTCTGACCGAGTCCATACTGGGGTGAAGGCTGAAACAGACGCAGAAGTGGCTCAGCTGACAGTTACAATCGGGGCTTTTATTAGGGAAAAAGCAGTGCACATCGGCTGCTTTGTCTCCCCACTACTTTTTTTAATAACAGCAGAAAGAGATCACAGAATGGTCAGAAACCAAGAAAGAAAAAGCTTGAGGGGCCCAAACAAAAATGTATTTAAGAAGGCAGGTCTCCCAACTGAAACCTCAGAAGAGCCTTCTTGTATTTCATCCCGTTGTAGTGTGCTCTAGAAGGTGGAGTGGGCTTTACTCAGGGTGCTCTTGGTCTTATTAGCAAACTGACTGATCTCAGCTCTCTGGAGGCTGGAGGATTTCCAGAAATTCCACTCTGTCTTGGTTTTTTTTCCCTTTTATTTTCAAGAAGGTGTCTACAAAGAATTGGCAGGCCAGAGCCCAATGGTTGACAAGATTTCAGACAATCAGATGCTACAGAAAACAATATCAAACCAGAAGGAAAATGGCAGTTTTGGGTGTGCGATGCGCAGGACATTCACAACAATTCAAGCTCAGTAAAAATAACTCACAATGGCACTATTTTCAGTGAAATCTCTTAATGACAGTTTTCAAATTACTATTCTTGAAAAGCAGTTTACCATGAGTGTCAGGCCAAAAAGAGAAAACCCAGCTTGAGATTTGTAACTCAGTACGTTCCTTGCTGTTTGCTCAAGGAGGGGAATATGGCATTTTTTAAATGTAAGGGAGTGTTTTGCACTGGGCACAGTAAATATGTATAAAATCCAGCTTGGATCTTTCTTTTGCTTGAAAAATTTAGACAATAAAAATTGATAAAAAATCAGAAGCAAAGCCAACAACCCAGGGTGTTAGCAATCTCAAAACCTCATGAAACTGCTATAATAACGCAACAGCATTTTTCTGCTTGCTTACACAACTCTAAAGAGCAACAAAAAAAACCACTACAGATACATTCAGGTAATGAATAAACCATAACTGTAACAAACAATAAAAAGGGCAATCATACCGCTCAAGTTTCGACTGTTAATTCTAAAATTTAGAGGTGCAAAAGGTTTTGAGGACACAATTCTCCCACCTGAAAAAAAAAGAAGGAAGAAAAAAAAAAAAAGCAAAGTCAGCTACCACTGTTTCTTCTAGAAATGACTATTTATTAAATATAACCCAGTACAGAGCCCTAAAGAGAAGCTCTGAGAAAACTATCACCAGCACCTCATTACAAACAAGTCCCACCAGCTGGCTATGAGGGGGCACCTCAAGAATCACTTCAAAATGACAGATCTTAAAACGCTCCCAAAAAAAGAGAGCATTAATTCTCAGTGGCAACCTACAGAAATTTCAATTAGGAACACCACCACTATCTCATTCCTAGTTGGCATCTCTTACAGACAAGCCCCAGAAGCCCTTTTATTTAAGAGACTATTCTCCATTTCACAGCTATTTGTGGTCATTTAGCCCACGGCACAGATCCTGAGCGCCTTCTGGGAAGAGAAGGTTTCTTCATTTTCTGAAGAGCTCTTGAACCTTCCCCACCTTGCCACTCTCTTAAGTCACCACTAAACAAATGTTTAAAAAAAAAAAATCTGGGGGTTTTACGGTTTACAGAGCCCAAAAGTCACATTATTTACTTCAGCTGCACATGGAAAGCCACAGCTTCTTTGCTCGCCACACATTTTCTTTTCAAAAATACTTATTTTTGAGATTTCTGCCACAGTCAAATAAAATTTTTACTCATCCAAGCAGTTAAGATGAAACAAAAAAAGATAACTCAGGCAACCTAAGGGCCACAGTGGGGTTACTGGACATGCCCCGTCACTCGTGTCTGCAATGCCACTTCTCAGGAAGCACACAAGACATCCAGGGACAACGCCCCCATTTTAATATTTACTTAACACCCAGTACCAAACGTGACAGCTTTAAACAGGAGAATCCAGTAACTTAATTCAGCGTGCAGTCACAGAAACTGGCTATCCAAAGCCATGCCTATGCATCAGGAAGCTCTGCAGTCTTGGTCGTTGCGTTTTTTGCTGGCTCCCGTAACAGGTAGGAGGGAACCGGCAGTTCCTCCCGCCCCACAGAGCTCCTCAGAGAGACCTGACATTCAGAACTACCTCCAGGTAACCAGGTAGCTCAGAGGAGGTATCAAGAGAGGAAGTAAAAAGCCTAAGAAATAACCTTGCCTGCAAGGCACAGCAGGAAACCCACCAACCTGGCTTCTGCTGGCTGTAACTACGCCCTTATCGCCACCAGCTCCCACAGGAAGCAGGAAATCAGTGGGAAAAAAAAAAAAAAAGGTTTTAAGTTTGATTTGTTACCTTCCTTCATGTTCGCAAATCGCTCCTTCAGCTGGTGATCCACCTCAGGACCAAAGGCAAAATTATTCACAAAAATAACACTGCAAGATAATGGTCTAGTTAATAAACAGAGACAGGCAAACGGCACCGAGCGTACGCACACGACCAACCCCCCAAGTCACAGCCACCCACAGCCACTTCGCAAGCTGAGACACGCTGCTCGTCCCTGACTGTCAGCTACTTCCGTCCAACAAAACGCCTTCTTCTTGCACAGTGACACAAAACAGTTCCTTACCTTCAGCATTCACAGACACTGCCCGCATAATTACATTTTTTAAGTTTTAAAGGTGTCCTGCTCTGACAGTTCTTCTCACCACACAGCTGAGTTTTGCACCATTTCCACATAAAAACAACGTGCAAAAGGTTTTCACCCCCCTGCCGCGGTGAGATTAAACACATGAAAAGCGATCCTCCAACACAACGGACACATTTCATCCTGTTACTTCTTCACGTGCATTTAAAACATTACAACAAAACACAAAATGTATTTTCTCTCCCATAATGCAAAGAGGGAGTCGACATCTCTCAGCACGTTCTCCCTGGCCTAAACCTAGCACTTCACCCTAACCCACCATGGAGGGTTTGGATCTTTCTTTCTGGGTTAGAAAATCCATTGAGGGGCTTTTATTCCTGAAAAAAAACAGTCATATAGAAACAAACAAAAAAAAACCAACACCTGTGCATAGGTAGAATCACACAAATGACCAAAAATGTTTGGGAAAGAAACAGAACATGTCACAGATTTTAAAAGAAATACCCCTTTATTTTTAAGAGCCTGGTCTAATCGTCCCTGGTGCCCGTTTCCTACCAACAAGAGTCCTCAGCATCTCCTGGAAGCCACTGAGCACCCTGCACAGAAACTGTGAAAGCCGTCCTGGCATATTGTCTCAACACGAAGAACTGATTTCTCTGCAAGAGGTCTGTTCGAAAACTCCCTTCCCAGTGCCTCCACACACTAAGCATGTTCAACAAGGACACTGAGTTTTAAGAGCAGCAGCCAAAGCTATTAAAAACCACAGATGAAAAAAATGTTTATACATTAAGAAAAAAAAAAAATTGATTCTTGCTACGCCTTTCTCTTGGAAATCTGGGAAACCCTGCCTGGCAAGTAAGGCTAGCAGGGGTTTCTTCCTCCTCATTCCCACCACGTGCCAAAAAAGAGGCCTTGCAAGAGCGCCAAGCGTATTAATGGGACTAGAAAACATCAAGGAAAGGAAGGGAAAAAGCCATAACTTGCCAGATATGTATTTTTTTAGCGTTCACTCTGGCACAGTAATGTGTACGCACGTGACAGAAGTACAGGAGCCCCCAGTCCACCTTGCCTCCAACTCTCTCCTCAGCACGTACTGCTAAGCCACAGGCACAGCGGCTAACAGGAATGCTGCGCGCCGCACGGCTCGCTCACGTATCGGCACCGACCCACGGGGAGCCACGCTCTGGTACCGACGCAGCCCTCCCTTCAGAGCCCGGCCACCGGCCCACGCTCACGGGACGGGTGACGCTTCAGCTGACTCTCTAAGATTGGGTGGCTCCAGTGTGAATTCATCATCAATCTGCAGTCTCGTTACAGAGAGCAGACGCCGAACAGTTGGCACGCTCGCTACAAACACAAACACCTAACAGTTGTGAGCAAAAAGCGACTTCTTTTTGAATTCCTCTATCAAAGAGCAAAGTGATCGTGGATCAGCAGGCACACAATTAGCTGCACACCAGAAAAATAAAGATCCACCAGCATTTCTGTGTACAGTTAGATGCACTTCAAATAAAAAAAAAAAAAATAAAAAAAAAACCCCTGCTATGTTGCGATGCTGGGGTAAGTCTCCCCACAAACCAAAAGGTAGCTCCAGAAGTTTCAGGGAGGTACGTTATAATGCAAAACCCATCAGCCTGGCAGACGCCTCTGTGATGGGGTACTCCTAAAACAGTACCTTGGAAGCAATCCATAAATTGTCACAACCCTGAAGACTTTCAAAGAGCCCCCTTTGAAAACTGCCTTCCACTCCCCCACATCACAGGCTGCCCCAGAAGGTCAAAAAACCACTTTTTTTTTTTCTGTCCATAAGGCTAAAAGAATGGAAAACTTTTAAAAACACAGAAGAATATTTTATTGCTTTTAACAAATTTACTCCCTTTTTTGCCACCATCAAAAAAAGAGTTTAATGCTCTGCACAGATCTTCACAAAAATAAATCTTCAAGACAATCAGCTTAAATGAATTCCCAATTTAACTTGGAACAGACTTCCTCGGGTCTTTCGCTTTTTTTTTTTAAATGGAAAGTGAGCTTAGCTGTATGCACCAATAGCCAAGATAAGTAGTGTTTTGCCAGAATCACTGACACGAACTACAAGGATATGCAAAACAAACAGAAGTTTATACTTCTCTGTAGAACCAGAATTTATCTTGGATACACCCTTGTGAGTAATATCATGGGACATGCATTTAAAGCCATTCTTCTAGTCAGAAAACAGGATCTAAAGAGGCCAGTATAAGAGTTGGCAGATAGACTCTTGGTATGTGCTATGGAAATTCTATATAAAAAGCTGGCCAGCCTCCCAATTTCCACTATACAAATTCCCAAATATTCCCTTCAGAAAGCAGCATTCAGTCGCTGTACTGTACCTTGTGTTCGCAATTCTCTCTCTCCATTCTTCTGAGAGGAAGTCACCTCTTTCCAGCTTAAAAAAAGACAAAGAACACAAAAAACCACACACACACAGAGGAGTTAACATTGTTCCTTTCTGCTCTGTATCTCTTCTCCCTTGGAGAAGGCCCAACACGCTGTACCAGCTCGGTGATACCACTACAAATAAGGCTGTGTGAAGCCTTTTGGAAATGCCGAGGAGAGCTCATGCCCGTTCCTCGAGTCCCAGAGGTGCCGCCCTCTGCTCCCACCCTCAGCTGCTCTCCCGCCACAGGATCAACGGGGCCGAGCCTCGAGCATCAGCGACGCCCTACGAAGGCTGTGCTCTGTGGAGAAGCCAGCGATGCCGTACGGCACCGGTATCGCAAACAATCAGTGAACGCCTCCTCAAGTCCCCGCTGAGCCCCGTGGTTCGGTCAGCCCCGTTAGCAGAGGGGGAACCGGAGCAAATAATTTGGCACAGCGTTTGCTAGAAATACTGGCTCGTCATTCAGGCTCTCGTTGCAACAGACAGACAAGCATCTGATTTTTGTGCGGTACTAAATATAAATCTGGAATGCTTCTAACACGTTCAAGTTGGAAATCAAGTAACATAAAGGTCTTATGTGAAAATAAGACGGCTTCAGTGGCTTATATAGAATACTTCTGATGAAACCACACTGAGTCCCAGGTTAATACCCACAGCTACACAGCTTTTCCACAGGTTAACGTTCTCTCAGTCACGCTTTTGAAATGAGAGAGGAATCTACGGGCCATCCCGTTCTGCTGTGCCACAAGTAAGGCAGGAGGAGGCTTGGGGGAGGAAGATAAGAGGAGAAGGGAAAAAAAATAATACACAACTATATAATTAATGATGAGAACACACTCTGAAGAAGCAGGTAAGTTGATGGCTTGTATCAGAAGCTCAGGAACATCAAAGCAACGACAGCGACTGCTTAGCATCCTTTTTCTGCACGTACGCCTTTGTATGGAAAGAAGTGAGCATTTCACACGCCAGCGATGATTTTCATTTGGTGACCACTCAAACAGAAGGGCCTGCACTGCAACGCAGACACGCTCAAGCGACTTCCAAACCTCTCTAGCGAAGCCAGGACACCTATCTCAGCGAAGCACCAGAGCCTGGTGTCTTCCACTGCAGTTTTCTCTTCCCAGCAGAGCAGCCTGACGCCACTCAGAGCCACGGAAGGGATGGCAAACCTGTCTGAGCCATTGTGAAGGACAAAGCCACAGTTGCCATAGGAGTGGGTCTGCTTTTCAGGAGGAAAAGAGGTGAGGAATAAAAGAAAAAAAAAAAAATCACCCCAATAAAGAAGTCCAAATGCCTTGCTGTTCCACACGGCAGCTGAGGGGGGAACATCAAGGGTTCTCAGGCAAAAGATCAAGAACTTTGTGAAGAGCCTTAAGAGTTAGAAACTAAATATGTTGAAAACAGCAACTTAGAATAATTGAAGTTATTCAAAATCATCTGTTCTGCCAAACAGCTAGGCTGAAATAAGATTTTAAAACAGAATTACTACCTGTACTCTCACAGCTGCTGGAGGGGATGCACGTTTTGATAGCCCCACTACAGCAAAAACAAAGCGTATGGTGGAGACTGAGCCCCGAGAGATCTGGCCTAACAACGTACTGCTTGGCAGTTATAAAATCCAAAGCAGGAACTCAATACAAGATCAGAACAGTTCTGAAGAATGCTGAGTATTTTTCACACCTGAAAACACTGAAACACTTTTTCTAGGGCTCTAAAAGCCCTATTTGTGAATGGAGACCAACTCCAGACTATTTTTAAGAGATAATTTTGTTTCAAAGTCTTATGTGTTCTTATAGTAAATAGTTTCATGGTTGAGCAATCAAGACACAGTAGAAGAAAGCCCACACGCAAGGCGACTATACTTATTTTACAATAATTTTTGCAAGTCAGCTTCTCTATTGCAGTCCTCCGCTCCACACATTCTGTTCCTAATGTCTACATGAGGTTTTCAAACAGGAGAAAGAAAAACACTTGAGCAATACGGAAGCATCATTATAAAGCCATAGCCTAGCAAGAGGACAAAGAACCAGCATAACATGAAACTATTTTGAAATACTAAGTCTTGAAACCTAACCTAAGTGGCCGTTAGACTTACTTGGATCCAGTTACACCATATGTTTGTCCTGCCCGTGTGGTTAGGAAGAGCGGTTATAACCAAAATCTCTGTGCTTTAACCTGAACACTTTCTCCCCTGTCTACTTTTGCGATATATAGTCATGCTACAATTCAAATGAACCACAGTCCTCTTTACATCCATCTATTTTTGTATTTTAATGCTACCCTAGCTCATACTTAGCCAATAGTTGATGGAAAAAAAATCTCACCAGGAAAAACACTGGAGAACAGAAATAAGCAGATGGTCAACTGTGGTTGGGAGAAAATCGGTTATTTTTTCCCCCTCTCGAAGCGAGACAGTGATTCCTGGATCAGAGGTTTGCTACGTCCAAAACAGCACAAAAGCAATCTGATTGACTATTTCCGATGACCAGTTTCTTCATGTACTGTACTTAGGGAGCAGAGATTAAGAAATGATGCCCTAAAAGGAGGAAAGTGGGCTCATCGCCATCAACTGACCCAGGGAATCCGACAAAATCCCCCCAAAATCCCCGGCAACTGTGTGGTTTAGAGTAATTTTGAGAGCAAAACAAGAACTGGTAAGGAAACTCCAGCTAACTCCTGGCTGAGGGCTGCAGTAGCTAAACCAGTAGAAGAACACGGTCCGTTATGGTCACGCAGGGAGAAGGTGGCACGCCCGTGCAAAGCGGCGGTGACAGCTACACGGATGCACTCAATCTCTTCCCACCAGAGTCCCCACCCCCACCGTGTTCCTCCTCTCTCTGCGAAACTTAATCTCCTTAGTGAATAATGAATGGAAGGGACCATCTGTAATGCAGATATTTTCATCTGATTAGACAATGCAGGAGACCTGCTTTATCTAAAAGGATAATTAGCTCAGTGAAATCCTCTTCAGAGAGCTGCCAGCCTGCATTGTTTCTAAATTTAGAAGCCAAAACAGGTTTTTATTCAGGGTTTTCAAACAGATAAATTTGCTCTACAGAGACTGCAGAAATACGCCGCTCAACGGCATCCAGTTCCCGTAACTGGAAGAAAACCAGCAGGTCACCGCCCGGGGGAAGCAACAAGAGGTACGCTCCAGCGGGTGTGCGTTCATCACGTAGCGGAGCAACAGTTGATGGAGGTCAAGCCCCTCTGCGGCGGAGGAGGGCTCCGTTCTCACCCCAGCGCCGGGCTGGGAATCTCTCTGGTAACGCTCTGTTTGAGCGGCTACACAAAGCCATAAATTCACACGCAGAATGCCTCATTCCAGCAGCCTCCATGCAAACACTTGGCTCACAAAAACCAGTCATTTCTGCCTGGAAAAGTACACATGGTTATTTTTAGGTTCTTGTTCTTTTCAAAAATAACTGGAGGCATGAATCCAAACCTCCAAAATGTGGCATCATTTCAAAGCCACAGGGGACGTTTGGAGGGCTTTTCAAATACCAAAACACCAAGTTTCCCGCTGAAATAGGGCATTCAAAAATATCTGGGACAACCAGATACCCTGCCCTTCCCTCAGCTGCAGCACGCTGTTAAGCGATGGAAGTTTTCAAGCACAGGTGATGTCAGTTATCCTCACCAACCAGCAGCTGGTACCCAGCCGGAGACAACGAAACTCCCACACAAATCGCTCTGCTTTTGCTCAGAACAGAGATGCTTACAGATGCCAGGCTTCCACTGCTTTACGCACAACCAAAATCACCTCCAATCCACGGGGCTGGAGCACAGAGCACCTTCAGCAGTTAGAAGCTACTGGGGTTTCCTCTGAGCAGACAGCACGTGTGTCAGATGTCCCTCCGGCCAAAATCCCAGCCTTTAGCCATGCTGATCTGTGTTCTCCTGCACTGATTTTGAAGACTTCCACCTACAAGCTTTGATGGAACAGGGGAAGGTATTCTGTTATAACAACCCTGATTAAACAAAAACAAAACAAAGCCTTGTCTTCAGAAGTCTGCTGTGTAACCGCAGCTACCGCCAGCTTCGCTCGCAGAGACCTACTCCAGCCTGTGCCTGGGAGAACACCTTCCCCCCGCAGAAGGGTACAACAGGCAGCAGGCACTGAGGGCACACCGAAAACTTTCTTCAAGGGTACTCCAGGAAGAACACTCAAGCACTTTTTGCTACGTGGCAATCTCAGCACTGTGCCCTAGATACCTGGAGACGGCTCTGATTTTGAGGCCACATGAGGATATTTACAGTTAGAAACCATGAAAACCCATCTGCCTCTTAATTGCAATACCGCTTTTTAATTGGATGAGTGCACATGTGCAGAAATTCCCCAGGAAAGACTCTCCAATTATCTAGGCCTAATGACCTTAGAAAAGTCTCCTGTTTCCTTCAGACATCAGTTTTCTTGAAAAGAACGGGGTAAGGCTAATCTTGGAAACTTCTCGGTGCCATGGGAAGAGAAATGAGACAATAAAAGTCAAAACAAAGTAAGATGTGCTGGAAGTGGGACATTCTAGGCCAAAAAGCTGAAGCAGCCACTGATGATGAAAAAATGCCCTACAAGTATAACGCATTCCCTCCGAACGCAAAAGAGAAGACCAGCAAAGAATATGATTATCCCTACCCAGCCAGGAATTAGACATCAACAACCATACAACCACAGCACAAGGATGTAAATATTTATAGCTCTGCAGAAGCCTTAGGTATCCAGCATGCCTCCCACACTTTGCCACTAGCTACTGGAGAAGTTTAGCATGCCATCATCATCTGAAAGTGACAACACAACCATGTTTTGTTTGACTGAAAAGACCTGCGTATAGGTGACACAGTATTTTGTATGGAAACATTTCTCAAAAGAGACTTTTTTTTCTATGATTGTGTGCAAAAAAAGCATGGAAATATACCTGGACAAGCAGGGTTTATTTTACATGTTGTCACTGGACCTTGCTGATTATAATTCACGTATCCAAGCTCAGAACTTCCAGCAGGAACAAGAATATTCCAGTGGGGAAGGCGAGGAACTTAATCTGACGCTTGCAGAGCTGGTAAGGGCAATCAACTGTTGCCTCACCAAAAGAGTGCTAGCCAAAAGACAAGACTTAAGACAAGCAACAGATCGCTTTTCAGCGAGAAATCCAAAATCCATTTGTATTGGAAACTTGTAATTGTACTAGGCTCTTGGCTGTTAAAAAAAAAAAATAAAAATCACAAGACACACCCCTGCAGGCCCAGCTCCAGGATTTATTGCTGCTTTACGCACCACCATTTTTACTTTTACAGCAAGGCAGCTGTTACGCGCATGAAGTCAAAACCACCGTCCACGTTATTCAAAGCTGCAGGTGGGATCTGAGACTTCTTCCCCCTGAAGTTCTGCCAAGTTTTCCTCCTCCTCCTCCACTTTATTCTTCTGAAAATATTTATTTTTCATATGACTGCCTAAAACATTAGAGTGGAACTCACAAGTTAAGCTCTGCCGATGACAGACTATTTCAATTTGTGCTTATTTTGTCTCCAACATGTGGAACTTCAGGACCCCTCTAAGCATTTTGCAGGGACAGAGCTGTTTTCCAGAAAGATAAAGATACCAGACGTTTAAGTCTGTGCCCTGCAGTGTCTTCTAGCTGCTTTCTGAGCCAAGTTTGCTCTCTGTTTAACTACAGTCACCTATAGAAGATGCTGTCTAAGGAATTACCAAAGAAAATACGCTGTTTGGCAAAAACACGCAGATGTAAGCCTAGGATCTTTGATGAAGCAATGAAAACTAAATAAAGTCTGCTCTGTGTGTCTACATGTGAAAGACCAAAGATCTTCAAGCATCACTACAACAAGGCGATAGGAAACCAACTTTCCTTAAGACAAGAAGTGTTGCAACTCTTCCCAGAAAAGCAGAGCGCACACTCAACAGAAATTTCACTCTAAAGACTTTTCAGCAAACAGAGTTATAAAAGCCAAAGACAGCAAAAAATAAGTGGCTTCGTTTCAATATAGTACCAGACTCTGTCACTCGGAACGCGCAATATGGAAATGCTTGCTGCCTACAGCAATCAATATGCTTTCAATATTTCAGTCCAAGTTCCTATCCTATTCTTTAAATTGCACAGCTCGTAAGCAGAGTATCTTCAGTAACGATTCCTTTCATGTAATGCCAGCTGGGTGACACAATGGAAAAATGCCATATGGCCACTTCAGGAAAAGCAAAGCACTCGCAGTGTTTCCACAGCAGGAAAGAGTTAGCAGCCTGGTACCAATCCCGCTACAAACCAGTCCCACGGCAGGCCCAGCATCCCTCTGAAGAAAATCACGCTATGCAGTAAAGGCATTTCAGGAAGAAAGTGCACAGATGCAGGTGGCACTGTCACCTTCTCCAGCCGGCTTCCCGAAGGGAGAGCTGTGGTATCCTTCGTTACAAGATAAGCCCTCTAAAGAGCACCAGGGATCCCAGCAGACAAAAAAGGAACATGAAGAAGTAGTTCCCCAAACACTTGCTCGCGCTTACATTGCTAGCTGCAACTTCTGAGCAGGAAAGAGCGACCCAACTTCCCTGGGCAATTACAGAACAACTCTGACCCATCCAGTCTCTTCCTTGCCCATAGGAAAGCAGCAGGAGAATCATCAATACATGTATTTTCAAAACTCCCAGAGGGTTCCTATTGTACCATGATTACATACATTTCCTCGCTGGAAAGTGGATAAACAGATTTTGTTAATGATATTTAAGAAAAGGGAGAAAAGGAAAAGGGAAAGGAATTACACAGGACACTGTATGACTCTGCCATGACAGTGTGAAGCATGCGCAGAGTGGAACACACATCCGCAATGATTAAGTAACGTTCAGAGGAAGGGGAAAGTTATTTAAGATGTGTCCCTAGCCCCAAGTAGAGAGATGCCCTCTGATGACCCATTTACACCTCCTGCTTTAGCTCCACCCTCAGAGCACCTAACTCCCATCCTTTCCGAATCAGAACTAACCACCCACTATCCTTCCTGAGCCCACAACCCACTCCTTACCTCCAACCACAAACCACCCATCCTGTTAACTGGTCCTGGGGTTTTCTGCTGTAATCTCACAGTGCTGGCATTCATCCAGAACATCAACCTCATGCTCCCCAATGCCAAGACCCCTGCCATCCCATCCCCTCCGCCATCTGTCCCAGGTGACCACACCTTCACCTGGGTGAAGCTTCAGCTTTCATTTCTAGCAGGAGATTTCAGAAACCCAAGGACAAGCTGCCAATTTCAATAGTCTACCCAGCAGAATCCCCACACGGCAGGCCCAGTTAAAACGACAACATTTTAGAATAATAAATCTTCAATAGCTTCTGAAAAGACCTGAAAGTGCTCCAAATGCACCATACCACATGTCAAGCAAGACAAAGAGAGGGGCCTGGGAGGATGTCTCGGAGAACACCATCCTTGGGACCAAGACAGAAGCCAGGAAGCAGATACGACTCATACTGCTGCTTGGCTGGTGAAAGGCTGAAGAAGACTTGGCAAATTCTGTACATCAGCATTGATCACAAAATTTTTCAGCTGAATTTCACTCACTGTGTATTCTGCATGTTTTTTCCCATACCATTTCATCCACTTTCTGAACTCTCTGTCCATCGTCTAGAAGAGAGAGGAAAAGCAAAACCACCGGTTAGGAGATCCTGTGTTAACGATACATCGCTGTAAAAGGAGATGCAGCTCTGACAGTGTTCGTTGACACCTAAGATTGTTCGGTTGGTTTGGGTTTTTTTTGCCATCAACACTCAAAGGACACACAGACAAGTACTGTAGTTAGTTTCCTTAACAAATAAATAAATACAACTTTGCTTCTTCAGGGCCAGGTCAAAGCTGGCATCTTCTCTCTCTCTCCTTTTCCAAGTTACCTGTTACAAGCAAGGCAATCTGAGTCGACACTGCTCAGCGCTAAAAATGGCACACAATCTTAAGCAGCTGCTGTGTTGTGGTACATAATCCCACAGCGAGTAGGAGGCACTGCGTGCAGCCCCGTCTAAGCCCAGAGAGCACAGGAACAAACAGGATAAAGACAGGTCTGCTAGGGTGAGTGAGAAAGCAGAAAGCGGCATGCAAAGCATTTCAACAGGAGCATCGCGCCTGCTGGAGCAACCAGAAGAATGCTTCAAACTATATCCCAACAGAGGATGGAAGGCTGCTACTGCCCAAGCAGGTACCTGGCACCAGTTTTCCATTGCCCGAATACAGGAGGAAGGAAACGGAAACCCCACACATCAGGATAACTTGGTGCCTTGCAAACCTGCACCCCCACATTTACAAAATCTTGTCCCCATCTAAATAAATCTGCAACATGCAGCACAGGTCATCATTTTGTACTGGCAGAGAGGGTCCAGCTACGCATTTGAAAGTGAAACTCATTCAAGCTCAGTCTTGGAAGACTGAAAAAAAACCTCCTGATCTTTAAGATTTGACTCCACATATGAGAGGGCTCAAATTTGGAGGTAGTGGGGAAAAGGAGATAAGGGGGAGAAGCAAAGCAGGAATCGTGTCTTCACTGATAACTTGAAGACGTGGAGACCTCCATCAGCAGGTCAGTATGTCAGCGTGTGCAGATATAAAGTTCGTTACATTTCAGAAGCACTCCAAAGCTTAGTAGGATAACTCACATAAATCTTCAGTATTTTCATATGCTGTATGAACTTACTTTTTTTTTTTTTTTTTTTTAAGACAACTTCACTAAAACAAATCCTAACACTCTTCCTCTTTAGCTGAAGCTTTTCAAAGTCATCTGCATCAATTATCATAGCAACCAGAGATGTGTTGCCGCAGCCAATCTTAACCGGAAACTTAATGCAATGCCTTACACAAATGTCTGTCAGAGATGGGGAGAAAACTGGTACATCACACACAGCACGAGGCACATGAGCTGTACACAGGCAGCTTCACACATTCTGACACTGCAGCAGCTCTTTAGTCGTTAATTCTGACAGGACATTGTCTGTAACGAGGAGGAATAAAGCAGCATATTTTGTTCATCCTGTAATCTTATGAAATACTGGTGTACTTCCGAAACTGAGGGTACCCCAAGAGTTAATACTCTAATATTCAATTTGTGGGTAATTTTTTTGTTTGCTAACCCTTTTCACTAAAGCTTGGTGTTTCCACAATGACGTGAAGGGGTACCAGTGAAAATGAGAATTTAACTTTCCCTCTTGAACACTGATATTCAAGTTTACTAGTAAACACAGATGGGAGCCCAGGCCTTGCGAGTGACTTCCTAAAGAAACCAGAACGCTCACACGCAGAGACTGCAAAGAGTGCTCCAGTTGGAAATTTCCACTGGGTCACGGCATGGGAAACAAAATAGGTTTTTAGATCCTTGTCCGATCTTCTTCACCACTGTGTTTATGCATTTTTGCCCACACCACCGAAAAGGAGGATCAAGGATATTTTTCTCCCCCTCCCTTCATGAGGTATAATTTTCTAGCCTGTAAGACTGAGTCAGCTTGTTTTAACAATACGGAGGGATAAGTTTCTGTTCAGTTTACTGAAGAAAGTGAACTTCACATGGTAAGGCATGACTGACCTTTATTGTTTGCTTGTACCTCATTTGCCTTCCAGGTTTGCTTTGGAACTGATTATCTTTGTGTGTCCCCATTGGCACAGAATTCAAAGAAGTGTAAAGAAAACTGCCTGCCTGCCTAAACATTATGGTTTTCTTGTAATAAGACTTCATTTAGGTACCTACTAAGCAGTTATTAACCAGATACCCAACACAGGCCTCATCAATTAGCCTGTAACAGTTTAATAACTAAGCTGAACCTCAGCTGTAGGACACCAAAAAGGGGCATCGCTACCATAAGCAGAAACATAGCCTTTAAAATCTTCACGAACAATTTGTTTGGTGAATTCATTCCTCGATTTGCTTCAGAGCCAGTTCAGACACAGAATAACTGCAGGCGTTCAGGTGATGCTCACATGGCACTTCCTTTGGAATAGGTCCTGTGCCAGTACTGCGAAAACAGCTTTATGTCTCCTGGTCCTGAAATCGCTTCAGAAACACGCCAGCGCTCTTTCCGTGCACTTCACAAGCACTCCTAGCAAATGACTAGACGTATACTTCTCTCCCCAAGCATGCCGTGCTCCAGGTCTTACTGACCCGAAAAAGAAAAGCAACTATGACTGAAACTCTGCTTTTCTTCCTGCACAGCACTTAATAGTAATCCTGAACCACAGAGTTAGCCTTCAAATAAGGCATATACACACAACTTGCTTAAAAAAAATAAATAAAATAAACTCGCCTCAGCATATTTGGCTGGAATATCAGCTTTCTCCACACCATAGTGATGTTTGCAGTTTGTGGCTGCAGCCACTTGAAGCACCACCTGACCCACACCTGCAGGAAAGAAAAAACAAACCTGAGAACAAGTTTCAGTAGAAAAAACACTGCAAGGGGAGAGAAGGGCTTTTAGATTAAAGGCCAGTGGGAAAAATGCAGGTGATCTGTGGGACCAGGCTTCAGGATGTAATTTCAACTCCCAGTTGTGTCTGACGGTTCCTGTACGAACTAGGATTGTAGTTCCGAGGCTTACATTTTTCAATATATTGAGCACTTTGGATGATAACAGCATTCGAATACACTTACAGCAATGTTTGTATTGATAATTATTAATGGCTACTTTTACAAAATATTACAGGCTTATTTTTACAAATTCATACAGATTTCAGAATAGCCGCATTTTAAATCTTTTGCCCACAAATTGTATATGCATTCCATCAAATCTACAGGTTGTAGTTCACTATTTAATTAAGTAATTGAATAAGCAGTGAGACAAACCCTACGGCATCCCAAAACAAACACCTGTTGGTCACATACCTACACCGTTAACGTAAAGATTGGCTAAAATGTTTGCCGTAGTCTGGCAATATTTATACTGGTTTTCACTATGAAACGCAGCACAAAGTCTGAGAACACGAAAGGCTTATTTATATATGAGCTACTTTAGACTACAAGAAAGATGGGGAGAGGCTGTTCAGTAGGGCCTGTTGTGACAGAACAAGGGGTAATGGCTTTAAAATAGAGGGGGGTAGATTTAGATTGGATATTAGGAAAAAATTTTTTACAATGCGAGTTGTAGAGCACTGGCCCAGGTTGCCCAGAGAGGCAGTGGATGCCCCGTCCCTGGAAACGTTCCAGGCCAGGTTGGACGGGGCTGTGAGCAACCTGATCTGGTTGGAGATGTCCCTGCTCCTGGCAGGGGGGTTGGACTGGATGACCTTTGAAGGTCCCTTCCCACCCTAACCATTGTATGATTCTATACTACTCTAGAAAATACGATAGGTTTCAACACTCAAAATTTCAGAAGCAATCACTACGCTGGCAAGACTAAGCATTACTTAAAAAGGCATGAACTTCCCATCACTCCAAATTCTACTTCCATCAGGTGCCACCAGCAGTAATTAGCTGCCATTTCTACACCTCGCCCGAGTGTGTTCCCTCTCCCCGACCCCAGCTTACGTTAAAAAGGAAAAAGAAAAAATATGCATTAGCTTTCTCTCTGTATGAGCGACCCACGTATTGCACACACTAGAGCAGCGTAATTTCACGTTTGTTAAAGCAGTCGCTTAAGATTTTCTGAAAACACCCAATATTCACCAATAGCACACTGATGCATCACTTTTTGTCTACGACTAACAGAAAATGCATTCTTATCTCACCAGGGAACTCAATCATTCTGCAGATGACCACATGGGAAAGGCGAGCGAATCTAAGAGGAGAGCCCATTTGCACAGAAAACATATTGCTGTTTTCCATTTCACTGGCTGCCGGCAGGAAGCGGGCACTGGTAATTGAAGGGGTGGAACTCCTGCATTTAAACATTACCACTATAATGTTGGCTGGCACAATGAGAACCCCAGTGCTGACAGGGGGTTTTGTTGTTGGGGTTTTTGGGTTGGTTTTTGGGTTTTTTTGCCAATTCCCATTTTGCATACACATTCATATTTTATCCACATGCAAATACGGATGGATAAATGTCTGCAGGGAGGAAAACACAGACAAGCAAAGGTCTGAGGCAGAACTGTTTCACTGTTTCTTCTTTATGAAGAGCAAGGAGGACAAAAACTAACGGGACAATCAAGAACACGCTGCATTGTCAGATATCACACGATACAGCATAAGAAGTTATTAATCTTGTCTGTCTTCGGCTTTGCTTTCTGCAATAACTTTATTGCACTGTAATTTCAGTTTGCCTAACGATGATGCATACCTTCATAAATTCCTCCTGCACCGAGGCACAGATTCCTGGCATCACACCCAAAACTAACAAGAAGAGCCACAGCATCCTGGTGGGGGTTTAGCCCTGCTGTTCAGCCGCTGCTGCATGCATGTAGTTATTGGAACGGCATTCAATTTACTGGTAGAAATAATTTGCTGTGACAGTCTTTTCATTTACACTGCACTCAATTCTGCGTTGATTACAGTTTACAAGAAGTTCACTCCTTCAGGACAAACTCAACAACTATGTTCTGGTTTTAATTGTTTCAGTGCTCCAAACATTAAAAGTCAAAGGCTTTTAAATGGTGAATTTTTATCCTGTTGGTCAATCTCCAAGATTAAAGTGTGGAGTTTAGCAATAGATACTTCATTTCTGATTATAGCAGGTTAAAATATCTAACATTTGAGCTTGTTATATAATCAGCAGCCCTACAGGACTTCAGATATGATCTTCTTTAACCTTCCTGAACAAACAATTGCGAGCATCTATGGCAACTTTTTTCTTCCAGATGGAAAATAGTTTGTCAGATTTGATGCCTTTCTAAATGTCTCATCTGACCATAAGTCATCGAAACAGGAAATTTCAGACAAAAGTCTCACTGACAGAGGAAGCAAGGGGTTAAAATTAAAAAAAAAATATATATATATCACTGAAGATCCCTGACTGGAGATGGATTAAGTTTTAGAGGGGAATGACAGTCCTGCTGTATTTAAATATAAGATGTATTTGGTTTTTAACAACTGAACGTATTTTTAAATATTTTTCCCCAGAAGTTCTGTGTCATACTAGGAAAAAAACAAAATGTACCTCATTTAAAACTTTACAACCCATCCAGTAAAAGGGGAAATTCTTATTACTCCTTTCCTGCTTTGAACCAGATTTTAGCAACAAAAAGAAGAACATCATCTTCTTACTCAGTATACCTCTTCCACATGTGTTTGAGTCATATCTGGTTTCTTTACCAGCTGGAAACATCTATTTCCTTTTAAAGCTCTAACCTTTTTCATGAGATGCAGTTGTAGATTGTAAGCTAGATTTTGTGGGGTCTCACAAGGTAGCTGTTAAAGATAACTATAAAGTCTTTTTTGACACACTGAAAAGTACATGAGAGGAAAAAAACTGCTTAATTTCCAGATTCCACACCAAGTGTTTCATGCTGACATGGGAAGGGTCAAGAAATCACATTTCCAGATATAAAGGGTATAAACTGAATCCACTGAAAACAGATGAATCCTTAGAAATTGAACTATATTGTTACCTTTTAAGCATCCTTTTTAATACTATTTCTTCTTTACAAATGTATTCACCAATAGCAACGGAAACCAAGAGTTTTCTGTAACAAGGGTTTATTGCATTTGTAGGCTGACATTTCACTAACACCGTGGGGAAGAACGTCTGGGATGTCTGCTTGGTCTATTTAATCTTGTCATAAAAAGCAGGAGCGTCACTGAGGATTATCTAGAAAAGGTGCTTATCCTGTAACACAATCCTTACTCCTGGCTTACTTTCCAAATGTGAATTTCACTTTTTTTTTTTTCCCAAAGAAAGGAAAAAACCAGCAAGGAAAAAGAGAAAAAGAAAACTCACTTAATTGTCACTTACCACTGCCCAAGTCAACAAACAAATCATCCTCTGTCATTTTAATTTCATCTATCATTTGGGCCACTAAGTCAAAGGAAGTTTCTCCGTAAACCTCTGGGGAAAAGGGCTCATAGTTGTTGAGTTTCTCTGGATCAGTCACCGAGTGGTTATACACCTGCTGCAGGATGTGCCGGAGGAGCCCGTTGGAGGGACGAGTGTTCAGTTTCATCGGTTGGGTGGTTCCCTTCCACTAAAGGTAAAAAGCAGGAAGAAAGACATGAACCCAACGTGAAGACAAGTAAACGTCACCAAAACAAGGCTGCACTGGCATAACACAGAAATCAGAAATTCCCTCCCCTCTCTCACAAGCTGGTCTGCAGGTGCTCTGTAACGGTAAAAACAGTGAACGATACTAAAGAAATCATGCAAGATCCATTGCTCTATACTTCGTCTCACCTCAACAAATAAGTAATTTCAAATATGCCTGCTGGAAATAGGTGGTAAAGGGGAAATTAGAGAGATGTAAAAAATCAACAGGCAATGTAAAGCTTCATACTGAATATAGTTAGAGTAGGTGTATAAGGTTATTCACTCATTTTTTTATTTACTGATCACCACTGTACTGTCAACCTCAGAGCAGTTCTTATTTTCTTTCAGGAACTGTAGGATGGGAGGGATCCTATGTACCCAAAGAGGGAGTGGCAGGAAAGAGATGGAAATCAAGCTTCCTTTCTTCTTCAGAGAAAACCCTGTTCTAAACATAGAAGTTGTTAAGTTCTAAAAATGTTTACCTCTCCTTGTAATAAGGAAAAACAAACAAAAAAAAGACAACTCCAGGATCCCTTCTAAACATTCCTCCGATTGAGATTCAGGTGGCAAGAAGAAAAGGAAACAATTATAGGTTTGCCATTTCAGATAGCAACTGCAAATTTTTTGCTGTTACCCAACAACCACACGAAGATGCCTGAATCCAACCAAGCACAAGTTTTAGGGAGCTGTAGGCCCACAAAGCGAAGGAAAGTCTAGCAAAAAAGCCTTGCTGTCATAATCCTGCACACTTGAAATAATTTCCACAGCACAGCAGAGAAAAAATCCACCTATATTTTCATAATTAAACAGAATAGTAAGATTAACTCATTGTTTATGTTTTGCTTCCTCCAATTCAATCTTTTATAGGGGTAAGAAAACCAAAAAGCTTGTTAAATTGGGCTGAAAAGAGATTACATTCTCGTTTGGCCAGAGCGACCCCGCAGAACAGAGCGGCTGAACTAAGTGGCAAGCAAGGAAATTCCTAAGCCATGGATCACTTCCATAATACACAGGAGAGTTCATATGGATTATTTAAGTACCCATAAGCCGTAGATTTCCCTCTGCAAAAGTAAATCTATATGCTAAGTCCCTGTGAAACATCTATACACTAAAGGCAGAGAAATCTTTTCTTCCCCCCAAAGGTAACTCAGGTATTTCAAAGTGCCAAAACAACAGTGCCAGAAGTGCACACTAAAGAATAACCGCTTACAAAAGTGCCGTTTGAGAGGGGAAAAAAAATAAATAAATTATTTTCTTCCTGTAAGAATGTCACTCCAGTACTAACTCCTTGACTGCCCAGATGTGATCAAGAAAATAAGATTTAATATCAGACTTAACTCCCCAAACGAATCGAAGTCCTGAATCCTGGTGATGCAACTAGACTAACACATAAAATCCAGCACTACGTCAGTCACCGCGCTCTGGATATTACTCACTATCCTTGAATTCAAACCAGCTAGCTAAACACAGTGCGTAACAAAGGTAAATACATACCAACTGATGAAT
This sequence comes from Chlamydotis macqueenii, assembly GCF_036417535.1. Lineage (NCBI taxonomy): Eukaryota > Metazoa > Chordata > Aves > Otidiformes > Otididae > Chlamydotis > Chlamydotis macqueenii. Next base: position 1,712,269 of record NC_141581.1, on the reverse strand, counting down.
GCTATCAATGGCTCGGTTGTACTTGTCACAAAGCCTCTGCATGCTTTCAAAGCTATGGGGGGAGAAAGAACGCAGGGTCAGTTCAAAACAGAGCTCTACAAGGCAGGTTTGTGGTTTTTTGTCATCATACATACTGTATGTGTACATACACTCAGGACTTTGTACACAGTTTTCTTTAAAAAACTTCCCCGATAGACTAGGAATACATGACAAATAATATTAGATTCTTTAATTAACAGAAAAAGGGCTGAACTCAAAGTATGACTTAGTAGAAAGCTTTGTATTCTCATAGTCCATTATTTCCTTCCCATATTCTCAGCTGCACAGAAATTTAAGACATCTGTAAATTTTCCTCCTTTGTTCCATCATCTCTCATGATAATCAGTCCTGAGACGAGTAGATACTTTTCTAGAAATCAACTCTGTGTCTGAAAATGCAGAGAGACTCAGGACACAACCTAAAATTTCACCCATCAGAAAAGCACACTGATTTTTTCATGGGTTGGTTGGGATTACAGTCATTTCAGGCAGATGCCTTAATGATGGAAGCTGAGAGGATTAAATAAATTCATCTCTGGCCAGGGAAGAAAAGATATTACTAGGAACATCATCTGTTATGCAATCAGACCCACAAAGCAGCAGCAAAATAACCAACAGTCCAGGGAGTTACAGGAGTAAGATAATCAAATCATGGCCATCCCAGATCAGGAATGGGCAGGGGACCAGGGAACATCAGAAGGAAGTGGCTCTTCAGTCTCCTGCGATCCCCACTGCCGTTACGCTGGCTAGGACACCCCTCTGAGGAGTACTGCTGGCTTCCACGTCAAGCTTTCAACTGCCCATGTTTAATTCCACGTTAAGACAAAGCAAGAGGCCAAAATGGATTTTTGTCTGCACAGCACATGCGTTTCTAGAATCTCCTGCTTTTCATTCACGTTCATGTGTCAGTCTATCTGCTACAAGTCATTTTCCTGATGGATTTTTTCAAAGGAAGTAAAAAGACTAAAACCATTACCAATTCTACAAGTTTATGACTTCCTTGAAAAGCTGCAGAGGGGTAAGCGGGATGTGACTTGGGAACAGATGGGTTTCTCTTTTATTCAGTGTTGCCACATACGATACATTCATTTTAAGCTGTTTATGGAACAGGTATTCACATGTAACTACAAGTATCTCAAAATTACTTCTAACTGCCCAGAAGAGCGGTATGAATAGTCTGCCTTTTATTCGAGCCCCCCACCGAACCAGCATCCCACTTACACCAAACCCTAACCAGAGGAGGGATGCGGGAGGTTAGCCTCCCACGGTCACGGCAGGCGGAGGACACAAGCACTGACAGACAGCTCTGGCATGCCACTTTCAAACAGGAATTCTTAGTTACTACAAAAGTAGAAACCTCACTGCCATTCAGATTCCTAGCACTGGACGCAGTCCAACAGCGCAGATACCGATCATTGTTTGCGAGTGAGTAATTCCAACGTACACCAGAGCTCAACTTTCTGCTGTGTGGAGTTTCCAATTATGTCCTTAATCCAACAGCCTTTGCCAATATTTCTGTTACACATTTCCTACCAAAATAACTCGGCAGAGTCTGAAGCCAGTTTGAAAGAAAACTTCAGTTCATAGTGTCTAAGAATAACCGGTTACAAACTGATTCACTAGAAACCATGCTGGCCTGTCCTCCTGGTAGGGGAAAAAAATATTCCTCTCACCTTTTTGTATCATAGTCAATTAAAACGTAGTTTTCCATAGCAAGCTTGAGATCTGGGATTTCTTCACAGACCCACCTGGAACAAGAGAAGAAATAACAAATAAAACCATCTCCAGTTGAGTAAAAGGAGGCAGTGTGTCTCAGCGCTAGACTGGCATTGCTATGTGGCAAGACAGAATACTGCGGCAGACCTGAAGATGACGATATTGTTAGGAGTAAGGCAGACATCACAAAATGCTAACTGGAAAGCTGCAATGTTCGCGTTTGTACTGAATAAACAGTAAGCTGCCCGCAGACACTGGCAGTAGTATAAAGCTCTTGAAATGGCACAACTTCAGAACAAGGTGATAGATGCATTCAATGTGTATAAAAATACTCAAAGCCATGGCTGATGCTAATCTAACACAAAATATAACGCAGAAGTGCAATATCTTGAAAGAATTCTGATACTGTAACAAGCTTTGACAAAGCTGAATGTGGAGAAGATATTTCCTACAGCACCCCAAAGCAATGCCACCAACCATTCACTGCAAGGACATTCTCCTCTGTGCAGTGCCCTAAACCGCTCTTACACTTTATGTGACCCAACTGAAAACAGATTTTCAAAAGTTATTTTGAGAAAAGATCCCTTTTACACGCCGAGTTAACAAAGCCCCCTGTGTTACCGCCATCAGAAATGGAAAGCGCGCACCCACTCGCAGTGCATCTGACACTGGCACCTCACAGAAGAGGACATCTTCACTCTCGGAACGCAGAAAGATTAATCCCTTTCAAAGACAACTTAAAAGCCACATAAGCTTTGCAAACACTTTCCTCGAAAAGCACCAAAATAGGAAAGCACTATCATCATCAGAAACCCTCGGAGCATGTCATGGGATGAAATCCAATAGGAATGGCAGAGGTTTTTCTTCATATACCTTGATGCATGCTTCACTTTTAAAATGGTAGGAAGGAAAACAAAAAAACCACCACCAAACAATCACACCTGACTGGACACCCAGCAGTTCTGGTTCTTTCTGGCAGATTCTCCCTTATCAAATAAATACATAGGAAAGTAAAAACCAGAACACCTACGTCTATGGCTGACTCTCTTCTGATTAACATCTCCCATCTCCATAAAAATGTTAGGGCTGTGATCTCTGCAAATTTTTTTTCTCTTAGATTAGGGAAACGGGCAGTCAGCAGCTGTTTACCACTGGCTTGAAGAGATAAATACTTCTTTGCATTCTTTTACCCACCGCTTTCGTAACCACATTGTGGTTACTTTGCAGAAGGCAGGCCAAGGCAGCATGAAAGCCTTCTAACATGCTGTGTTCACTGCAATCATGCCTAAAACACGGTTGTGAAACATCACTTTGGCCCAACTGCTTTCTAGCAGAGTTTCCCCCTTGCTTTCAGCTAGCGCAAAAAGCACTAGAACCAATGACTCTGGCAATCACCTTCAGCACCACATCTGTGTAAATCGCTTCAGAAGGGGTCTTCTCAATAACCATACTGACAATCGACGTCACAAGTTCCCAAGGCACAGAGCCTTACCAACACCACTACAAGTGAACTGGAAGCAGCAGTGCATCTTGTGTCAAGGTTTTGCAGTTAGAAAAATAAATTTCTTTAGAAGAAAAATTCTCAGCTCTAGCCCCATTACACATTCTCTCCCGGCACGGACCATGAGAAAACGCTATGATTTCACGTATATGAGCTATTTTATCAACACCACCACCAATGAGCTCTCGCACTCATGCTGGGAGCAAACAAACCTCACAACCTGTTCCCAGGCTGCATGTGACTGAAAAAATTTCAAGCTCAGGTGGCTACGCAGACACAACACCATTCTTTGTACCTTACTGTATCTGCACCATCCCACCGTCAAAGCCTGCTGCAGATACAGCCCTCAGACACGGGCAGTCTGCACTGTAAGGATCTAAAGCAGTTAATGAGAACAGCTTTTAAACAGTCTGATGCGGATAACACACGAAATCCCTCAGGTGTTTGGGGAGTTTGCGTTAGCATTTAATAGAAGTTGTTCTACAGCAAGTCACCTCCTAATCCTGCTGAAAAAACAGCAAGCCATGTCATAACCACTGCCCGTGCTGGGAAATCCTCAGACCTCCTACTCTTTATACCTGTCCTTCACCTTTCTCCTCCCATTTTCCCCACATTGGTCCAGCTCGACCAGCAGAATTAAGAGGAATGCTAATAGGGACAGCATTCCCAAATAATGCAAGTGCTAACAATATTGCAACATCACAGCAACAAGGGGAAAGGGAGGGGAGTGGGAAAGAAGATACGCAAGACCAGAACTTAACACATCACACCAATGGTGTCTTCTTAACCCTGCTTTTCTAAATATCTAACAGAGGCTGCCATAAGCACCAGAAGCTGAATATCACTACTCATTTTTTAGAGAATAGAATATGGCAAGTTCAAAGTCTGTTTGACAGGGAGATTTGTATTGCAACAATATCAATTTGGCTTAGAAAATAATTTAGAGCTGCTAAATTATAATTATAAGTGCTGCCCTCCTTTATATCTTCTCTCAAGACACCCATTCACTGAGAAGCAGCAAGGCACAGGAAAGGGTTCTAGCCACGTCTGCGCTGGACACTTACCGAATTGTCTCGATAATTTCGTGAGCAGCATCATGGTGTTTGTCCTGAAATAAAAAGAAAATAAGAGACGTTTTGAAAGAGACATCAGGTGTGCTGTTTCTCAGAACACTACAAGAATCACAATCGCTAAGAATAAGGATGTCAACCATACTAGGAAAGGACTCCTTGATTGCCACTCAGGCCATTAAACCTACCAAAATGAGCCCTCTAAGGAAAATATAAGGCTTCAGGAAACACATTTTTCAAGATTCTACGGACCAGCAGAAGACTCACATGAAGAAACTGTCATTCTACTTATTGCTTTTGTCGTTTCCTGAGATCAGGAATTGTGTAGCTGATACCCTTGAGGATTATCGGTACGCAGTAGGTACTTCACTGCAGGTTCCTCAGTGAACAGCTGGTTTCACCAACCCAGCATCTGGCACACGCTCACGTCTCCATCTGGGTAGTAAGACTCTAGCACAGTGAATGGCCTTCTAAAATCAAGCATCAGATAAACTGCAGGAGTCATTCCAAATTCATGCCAATAAAGCCTGTGGAGCTGCATGTATATGCACCACGCTACAAAAAAAATTCTATTCTAGGACAGTTACAGGAGTTTTTACACATATTGTTGTATCCATCTTGTGAAGCCTTAGTTACCAGAGTCCATCTGCACAAAGCTGAGGTTATATTTAGACATTTGTTTCTTAAAATGGCTTTGACCTTTTAATTAGGAGTCCAGTATCTAAGGACCTTCTGGAGTCAGAAGTGTAGAGGCTCACTCTCAAATAGCTTCCCTTGTCTCCTGCTGCAGAAATGTAATTTCTATAGAGTTACCAGCAGGAAATTCTACAGCAAAGGGCAGGGACAGACAACAGAAAGCAGAGGACTGGGGAGAGGGGAAGGGAGGGAATGGAAGAAGAAAAACACTAATGGACAGACCACAGAAGCGCCTGGAATCATTTCTGTTTCTTCAAGACACAGGACACGATGTAAGTCAGAGTCTTTTTCCATCAGTATCACAGCTTTTGTATTTGCATGAGGAAACAGATTTCCCCGTATATAACCAGTTTATATGCTCAAGATCAACCAGTCTTGTAGAGTTCTCATTCCAATAAACGCACGCACAGCCTTTTAGATACCTGGATAAAAGCCTCATGACTGAGAGGGACAGAAAGAAAGGCAAACACTTCTGAAGCCTGTTACAGTAAAGGTGCGAAGGAATGCGTCCTATTTTACTAGGAAAAGCTTTCCTTGTCAGAATGCAAAAAGTTAACCCCTTATCGAGGGGTGACTAACCAAAGGAGAACAAAACATCCCTGCTACACCACCAAAAAGGAGAAACAGCCATAAAAGCAGTCGGGACACTGGGACTGAACACGCGGTGGCCTGGAAGCCGAGCGTCACCTCGGTCATGTTTCCTAACAACACGCAATGTGCACAGATGCCCCCAGCATCGCAAGCCATGCAGAACAGATCTGGGGCTGGACTGGGACAGCCCAAACCCACCAGAAACCAACAACACCAATAAACAGCCACCCAATTTAAGTTCTGAAATGTCAGGTAAGTAATTCTATCGGTAAATCTTGGCCTAGAAAACAGGGAAGCGACTGAACCAAAATCCGCTCCTGACTCGCAGTACACATACAAAAGAAGCAGCAGCATACAGGAGGAGGACTTTTCTTTCTTTTCATTTCTTATCTGTCAAGTATAAAAATAACCCAAGACAGTCAGCTCATCCATAAACATCCCCTATAAATTTTCACCTTTCGCTACACGCAGAAATATCACAGCAGAAACCCCGTGGGCTGATCTAGCTCTTCCAGTAAGCTGTGTTCCCCCATAGTAAGAATATGCTTTATCAACATAAGCACATTATACCGGAAAAGCGAATTCATGCTTATTCCGGCATAACCGTTTTCTCTGAAGAAGTTCTATTCTTCATTCATGGCTTTGGACAGTTTCACTGCTAGCAGAAGCGACAGGGAAATCCCTCGTCCTCTAAGTTTTCATGAAAATGCCCTCATAAATGGCCAGAATTGCTTAGTTATCAGATTCCTTTGTTTCGAGTTAAAAAGTTAAAAATAAATTAAAAAAAAAAAAAATCACAATGCACATCTACAACTACACATCATCCAATTTAAGCAAGTGTTTCTACTAACACAACCTCATGCGGAAAGCCCAGCCAGAAGGGGCCTTTCGGAGCTTAGCTTGTGTCATTATCTAGGAAGAATGAAGTTGAAAACAGTTCCACATTTACTGCTCCACTCCTCACGCTGAAACACTTACCGAGTTTATTACACTCGATAACTAACATACGTCGTCGGGGAAGACAAGCTCCCAAGATCTCATGCAAGTCTTGCAAACAAAATGAGAGATGATCTCCTAACGTTTCTTCAAAGCAGAGGCAGGCACGGAGAACGGAGGAGGGAAGGGGGAAACAGATCTAAAGAAAATACAGAGCAGTTTCCCTTTCTTTAGAGAATATGTTTAGTCCCATTTCTGCATTATGCATGTAAGATTTAATAAGAACAGACACTAAACAGCACCAGACAGCACATCTGTATTCATGCAATTGTTTATGACACCGATAGAGAGGCTTCAGCAACTCAAAAGGCAAGTTGAATAGAAACCTCACCAAAACCACAGACTCCACTCTGGCCAGCATCAGCCTCCGCCATCATCCTTCCCAGCCGATGCGCTGGGTTTGGCCAGACAGGCAACCCAGCTTGGTGCAGCAGCTTTAACCGGACCGTTCACAGGCCCAGTGGCTGAACACCGAAACCAGCAGGCTCGGAGGGGCTGACGGCAATTCCCAACGGCTCTGCAAACCTTACACCTGGCAGCACATTTGAAGACAGCATGAAGCTTCTCGAATTCAGACACCTACTTTTTTTTTTTTTAATTTTTTTCAGGCTGCAGTGACCCATGACCAACAGCAGCACACCAGCTACACCTCTAGCGAAGGCACGTTATACAAGCACGTCGTGTTATGCTTTGGCAAACAGTCATCCGTGGGAGCACAGCTTTACGCTGCATCTGCATCCGTACTCACAGTGCTTTGTCAGGAAAATATCCTGGTGGAGAGCCTCCTCCGAACAGGCTGGCTATCAATCATGAAAAGCACTGTGCAGAAGCCTTTTGGACGAAACTCAAGAAGCGTATCTGTTCTGTTCGCAGTCAGGAGATGATGCCACAGCACTCTGTGTCACGGAGAGGAGTTCCATTCATCCTCTGACTGTGCTCCAAGCTGTTCCCCCTCCCTCCTCCCCTCCGCGCTGATGTGAAGCATCCTACGTGCTGCTCGTTGGCCTGGCTGTACTTCTGCAACGATCTTCTATTTACGTAGTTTGAGAGGCCCTTGGAATCTTCTGGGCCACATAAATGGAAGCTATTTCATGAGACAAGACCTTATCTCTTTCATGTGGTCTGTGCACTAAGTATTTAAAGTAAAGAGTTGCAGCCTATAGTAATTATTGAGAATGCCCAAAGCTATTCATAACAAGTTTATTAAAAAAATAAAAACTAAACACACATTAAAAGTTAGTTATTGCAGTCAATTCTCTCCAGCTGAACTTGATAATAAAGGGTTCCTATTTTCAACCTAAACATTCAATTTAAAACTGAAACATGAGCTCCCAGAGAAAGTTCAATAGTTTTTGCCACAACATTTCATTGGAAAAATAATGGAAAGAAAGCAGACAGTTTATCGGGAGCAACTTCGAAGAGAATCCAATTCTTATGGAAACCACTGGAGAACAATTTCAGCCAGCACCACTCTACAGCTTCACAGTTCCAATTCTCACAAGAGATTTCTCCATCCACACGTTACTGCGACTCTAATCACAAGAGTTAAGAGTTTGAAGCCAGAAACACACCCACTGCTACTACTTTCAGTACGCTAACGCCCAGAATCCCCACCAGCACGCAGGACCCCTGCTCACACCCCATGCCGAGCAGAATCCTCCTCCAGAAATCAACAAGCTGCATGAGTTGTTTTGCTCTTCAGGACACAGAGATTAGACCATAGAGCAATTTTTAAGAGTTTGAACTTTCCCTTCACCTCTTCTCCAAAAGTTTCCCATCCTGATTGTTCTCAGCTAGGACCTTTTCCCGCAGCTTAGGCTCAGCTCTCTGATCATAGAGAGGGAAAAAAAGAAAAAGAAAAAAAAAAAAAAAAAAAAAAAGGATAATGAATGTTTCTGCCTGGTTCAACATTCAAGTCAGCCAGCCCTCTTGTACAAAAATCATTTTGTATCTTTGTATCTTGCAGACATGAGAAGCCCTGTACTTGGTTTTACAGGCCAAAAGGCCAAATAAGACAGTGCCCAAAAGATGTATTTTCATGGAATCATTATCATTTCCTACAATCACATACTCTTTGTTTGTTAACCCAAGTTAAAAAAACTCATCAGCACTTACGAGTTCTCGGCAGTAATCCCAGCCACGGCTGTAACACCCAGGGAAGGAAACCAAAGGACTCCCGGCCATACTGTGGGCCATACGCACAGCACCAGATACATTTCAGTTACCCAAATATAACTTTGTTCCATGAAGCACCAAATTTCTAATAAAAGCAGCTGAATCAGAAGTTTTTGCAGAACACTCTCGAGGGAGGGAAAGTGAAAATAAGGATTTGTTACATTTTTGCCACAACAGAAGCTAGCTGTTCCGCAGGCCTGTAATTCCCACTGAGCACAAAGCACCGCACTCTCCCCCCAGGCGTGGCTGCTCTGGATACCTTAGTTTCTCAGGTTCACATCCCTTAGGACATCTGAATGGCTTTATTTTGATATAATTCTGTAATCCAGTGCTGCACCCTAGACTCTCAGATGTATCTGCACAGGACTAGTTATCTCACAGTGCAACAAGTTGTACTCTGAGGTGTATCTCTAACCTAAAGCAGCAGATTTAAACATTTTGTGTTTCCTCCTCAAACACAAAGATCGTGTTCAATTAAACCGGGCAGCCATCACTGCCTGAAGCAAGGAACAACACCCGAGTGCCCTTCCAAATTCACATCTTTTAATATTTAGGTCCTTCTGATGAAACTATGCTTATCCTGTTGGGGCCTGGGGGTGAACATGGCATTTTTATAAACTTCGTTTCCTGACACGCAAAGCGGGATCCCTACGAGATCTGATCAGTCTACGCAGTGCTACACAGCAAAGGTAGCAAAAAGCCCAACTCTGCCAACCTGAGGAGACCAAAAGGTTGGAAAATTTGGATGCATTCCTGAAAAAAAGAAGGTGCTCATGCATCTTCAATCAGTAGCTCTCAAAGCACCACACAAAGAACTTTACTACCTACTCTTCATATACAGGAACATTTTTGTGCATAGTATTGACTGCCCAAGACTAAAGCAATTCTTACCTTGGCAGAGCCAGCAGACCACACTTCCTCCCCCAAAAATAGGCTAGGTGACCAATGCGGCCCTTCAGAAACGCACAAACAAGCTGTGGTCAAGCATTTACAAAGCAGGAGGAAGAGATCTCCTACAAGCTTTTCACTGTCCGATAGATGAATTCAAACAATTCAGAGAAAACAAAACCTGAAACAAGCTAGTTGAGAATAAATCAATGGCAACACTCACGAACCTTTTAATCATTGTCTTTAGATACCATTCTGCTTCCAGCACTTCAGCCATGGAACACTGACTCCACTCAAGTCATTTTGATTCGCCAAAGTCTGATCTGCAAATGACCTATTTAACTCACAAAACAAAAGGGGTCACTCTCCCTAGCCTCTGGTTTTAAAGAGCAGCTTGATTGCCTGCAGTGGCAGCTCTCTCCCCAGGCAGTGGTCCATAAATCCAAAGCAGAGGATGTTGCAGCTGGAGACAAGATGGTTAGCAGAGATCAAAAAGATGGATTAGGAAGAGCCAATCAATCTTGTAGAAGACTAGCGGGACAAGTGCCTCTAATGTCCCCTAGGTTTCCTCCATCTGTGGGGGATGATAAGCATTTCTCTAGACACCAAGAAAGGCAATTTGAGCTACTGCAGCTGCAGCTTCCCCACAGGAACCAGGAAAGCATCCAGCATTCTGCGCAGCACACGGATGCCCTCTCAAAACCGCTGCCTTCAGCCTGTCAGAAGTTTGTGTTCCTTCTCCCCCAGGGTTTCACTTAATTTACACCCTGTCTAAGAAAGACTCACCAGTGCAGCTTCTACGGCCAGAGCGTGTCCATATTCCATACACCTGCACACAATGGTTGAGAAGAGCCTGTGAAAAGCCAAAATCAAAGTGCTCCCAGCTGCTCCAGCAGCAAAGAGCTGCCTGTGGGCCAGCTGAAGAGAAAGAAAGATCTCAAGCTCTGCAGTCCTGCCAGCTAGTGCCTTCAATCACTCTGCACTTAAGGTCTTTGCCTCATGTTCAAATGCCAGTTACACGTCGAGTAAGGAAAGAGGAAAGTCTGCTCTGTGTAATATTTCATATTGTATAGCTAGACTTCATTTAATACTACCAGATTTTATCCCAAATCAGGATCATGTCATTCAGCATCCACAGCAACAACCAAAGCACAAGTCTTCTTACCAAGCAAGATGAGGACCAAGTCTTCTTTGAAGCACTCAATTTCTGTTGTTCCCTTACATCCAGAAAGTACAAGGACATTCACAAGTATACACATATATGTGTATGCTTAAAAAAAAAAAAAAAAAAAAAGAGAGAGAGATCTCCTATAGCGAGCAGCTTGAGTCCATTCTTTTTCTCCCAGCCCCAGAGAAGCGGCAAGGGAAGCAAGAGCTACCAAGACTGCACGTTCAAACCCATCTCCCACACAGCAAGAGAGCAGACGAGTTCGATGCAGTTGCAGCAGTTAGCAAGTTTACTGCCACACAAAACTCAGTGGGAAACATGGAGGGCGTTATTGCCTCCTTACTGGCTACATAAGGACTTCTTTTTTTTCTTTCTTTGTTTGGCTCAAGATCCAAAATATACTAAAAATACTGAGTTAACAAAGGAAACAGGCGTTAGAAAGAAGATCCAAACTGCTCTGGGTTTGCTCATGCTCACACAGCATGAGTCCAGGCGATCCAGAATTTGTAGACAAGACGGTTGTGGATCTGGTTGCACCAGGGACTCACCTAAACCACAATAAAACCGTTTTGCCTTTCCACACAGCAATTCCAACTGTTGCTACGGACACTGCACAAGTGCAAGAGGGAACGGTTCCCAGGACAGCGCGTAGGAGGGGCTGTATAAATATATTAACGGGCAATCATTCTGCAGGGGTGTCTAAGGCAACATCCACGCGGGACAGTTACAGCAGGATGACACAGCTTTGGTCTGTGTGAACCCGACACAGCCCAGGAGTAAGCAGTAAGAAGTAGTTCTATTATGCAAAGAGACAGACTAGTTTAGAAATATTTTCAGGGGTTTTTTTTAATGGAATATAAAGGGGAACGGAGCTATTTTGGTAAAACAGTACCTCGCGCCAGTATATCCCATTGCCCTCCCAGTTAAGTTTCAGGCAATTAGAAACTGTTCCCACAACACGACAGCTGGAGGGAGCATGTGGATGCTGCAGCAATTCCAGCAGCTGAAGCAGCACTATGTGCACACGCAAAGGAGCTCAGTGTTTGCTTATTCTGGGACAGAGCAGACCGCTGGGCTTTCACTCAAGTCAACAAGAAAGGTGGCCCTACCATCACTTCCCAAACAGTTTAAACCAACACAGCCACCTGCCCTGCCACTGCCTCCCCAAAAGCCACCCCTTGCTCTGGGCCAGCAGCACCTGTGCACACACAGAGGAAAGTCAGGGAAGGCCTAAGCTAAAACGAAACCTTTCCAGTGTTTTGGCTTAGTTACCTTTCAACCAGAGCAGCTGACCACACCAGCGTACAAACACACCGTTATCAAGGGTGAGGGCAGCTTAGACACAACAGCAAGCGGGCAGAGATGGCAAGAGATGTTTCTACTCGCAGACCTATGAGTTCCAAGCTTCCATGTAACGACGGCCTGGGTTAATAAAGAGCAGCCGCAACTGGAGAGGTGAGGGGAGCGGAAAAGAACACAGCCATGTACATTCGCACCGCCAGAAACAAAGCCTCATGTGAAACCTAAGCAAAGGGTTACTGCTGGTACCCAGGCCCAAAATCACTGCTGCCGCAAGTGGCCACCATCTCTTTCTCGAGGCCGCAGCCCTCCCGCATCCTTGGTGGGTGCGGGGAGCACGCTCGTGGCACAGCCCGGCTCTTTGGTCAGCATTTGCTGCCTGAACAGCTGATCCCCAGCTCCTGCGCAGAAAACTGGCAGGCCAAAGGGAAGCATCCTGCAGGCCACGGGCTTCTACATTCTACAAAGATACTCAGTCTTGGACAGCTCAGAAATTCTGCTCCTGCTTAACATGCATAAATATTCTACACAACAGAAGTTAGCCATAAAACCCTGTGCTCTTTCTGAAGCCCACTGAGTTCCTAAAGAAAGATGGTTTGTGAGGTACAAAATAAAAATATAAATTATTATGGTTTTCCCTCTCGCAAGCTTCAACTTGTGCTGCAAAGCAGGGATCCAAGCTACACCCAGCGCAGATTGCAAACAGCAGACATGAACTTCCAAGTGCCAGTGATTTTTAAAAGCTTCCATTTCAAAGACTCGTCAATGACCCCACAATATCACAATGTATTCTTCATACATTGCAAGTTGCTATTTCTTCTAATAAGCAGGGACGAAGCCAAAGTGAGATCAACACAGATGCCACTCTCCATCTTCAGAAGGGGCACCTGACCTCTCACTACCAAAGGGCTTTGTTGCCAGCAGACAGGCAAACAAGAGGGAATCACCTGCATCCCAATGGAAATCCGGCTGAGGAATGAAAAAGCAGTCTTAAAGCTCAAACTTTTTAGAATATCAGAAGTATATATGGTCAAACACTAATAATATTGCTGAGGTCCAAGAAGTAAATGACAAATTAATGCCAAAACCACAGGAAATTGCCCTTCACGCTACACAGAAAATATCAGAAAGTTTCTAATCACAGAAACAGTACTAAATCTCATAAATTTTTACTAAGAAATTTACTCAGAATTTTCTCGTGTGTTTTGGTTTTTTAAAAGTTTCCAATGCTTCATTTAACTGTCTTCAGTAGCTCCTTGGATTCTTCATCTAGCACCAAAAATTTCTTTCATTGTAGATTTTTAGGAAACTCTCATTCACTCATGAAATGAAACAAAACAAAATACTCAGAACAGGAACTTTTTCATTATTCATAGATCTGTTCATATCTATGAAGCTACCATTTCCTGCTGTAAAATACACTCACTCTCTTCCTATGCTCTAAAAATAGGACCTACTCAATTTGGTATCTATAGCAGCGTGGGGCAGATATCATTGTATCTTCAGTTTTATTTCTTCTTCCTCTTCAGAGTCGGTTTTATCACATCTTTAATAATTACTACAGAAGTAAATACATTATGTTCACAGATTCCTGCTATGAACTCCTCCTGCTTCTGTGGAACCTTCTGCTAGGATGGAAAAAATAAAGTAAGGAAAAATATTTTAAATACGTTAGGACGCTTTATGATTGTCAATCTGTGATAAACATACTGTAAGGGAAACAAAAAGCACCCCACCTCTGGTCCTTGTCTTGATCATTAGGGTAAAAAGCTTTAATCAGGCAGTCAAAGGTTAACTCAGAGCAGGAAGGAAAAAAGCAAGGCAGTATGAAAGGGGAAAAAGAAAGAAGGAAGAGTACAAAAGTAGACATATGGATGTCTGGGGAGAAGGGTGATTAAATTTCCCATAAATCTTGCATACCAAGAGGGAAGATATTTTGCCTAAATTCCCAGGAGAAACACAACTCAGTCACATATCTGAGACTTGAAAGGATAATCATCTCCATACATATTAAGGCTGCCATGAAGGACAAGAGTTGGAGTTGCATGTGGTGGCACGGATTTCCCTTGGCACACTAAAAGCTTTCAATACGGTGTCCAACTGTAACTGATGGGTGAATTTTAGGTAGATAAATCTGAATTGCCTGAGCTGGAACTTTGACTAGGACAGGAACATTAATCCTCACTCATCTACTGACATGGAGAGAAAGAAAAAAAAAAAAAGTGCTGTCCTGAACAGCTACTCTGTCTTTTCAACTCTGATAATTCAGAAAGGTAATTCTGAAAAATAAAGAGTACTGTGATCTTAAGATGCAATGCAAGAGAACAGCTTTTACTTTTCGCACAGGAATACCAGGAAAAAAGTATGCGACAACTGAGCTCATGATTTATACGGCATCCAGTGGGTCAGAGCTCTGAACAAAAGCCGGTCTGAACACTGAACAAGTACCGATTGTCACTCATGGCAAGTTACACTTCAAAGGGTAGAGCCCAGAAGAAAACTGCTATTCTGTAATAACCACGTGCTGCACCACTAAACGCTGTACGGTTACGCTCTTCCTCGCCATGTGAGGCCACTCACCTCCCAACAGCACGTTGCTGGGTTCCCTTTGGCATTCGTGAGAGCAGAAAAGTTCAGAAAAAATGATGTAACTGTGCCAACTCTGTCATTTGCTTCTGTTTACTTGGTGGGCAGGCGAGAAACCCAAGTACTTTTGAAATGACTGAGTCAATTATTTGCCAGGTTTACACTATTCATTCTCCCCACTCCACATTTTTTTGAAGAACTGGGGAGGGCAGAGGGGTGTTGAGAAATCAGAAGTCTGCTGAAGTTTTCTAACCTTTTCTTCACTAGCTAAGTTCCTATAAGTAATTGGTCATCCCCACAAACATTTCCCAACAAGCTGCATCAACAGCATCTATTAAATCAGAGAAAATCCCCTAACCTCTGCCACCGCTGATGAATTTCTGGGCGATTACTCAGGATGTGAGGAGGTTTTGCCTGGCAAAGCCAGCTCAACAGTTTCCTTCGCCACCCCCTCCTTTGTACCACCACCGCTGCCCGGGGAAGGCAGCATGAGTCAGATTACAGATCAGGGCGGAGGGGGGGCCGGCTGTGAAAACACTGGAACATTTTTTTTCCAGCCCAGATATTTTCAGCAATCCGGTTCACAGAGTCACCCCACACAGCTTCACAGCAGCACGACAGAGGGTCTGCTGCCGCGCTGAGGAACCGCAGAAGGCGGCCGAAGGGACAGCCTCGCCATGCCCAGCCGGCACTCCACCCTCCAGCACAAACTGATCCAAGGGAAAAAGCACACACACGTGCAAAACGTGAAACTTTTCCAGCAGCTCATCTTGCCGGAGCGTAACGGAGTATGTGGTAAGGAAGGGCTGGATCTGTGGAGGGGAAAGAGCAAGTACCTGGGGGAGTGGAGGCACGGGACCACCCTGCTCCAGCAGGTTAGGTGCCACACCAAAGGGACCAATTTAGGTTGAATTTGGGACCTTCCTAATTTCATCTTACCGTACTATGCTATGGCACTCAACTTCAGCAACTGCTCCCACATCTGCTTCGCTGGCTCAGAAGTTAAAGCTAGTCATCACAAAAACTATTCCCAGTAAAGCTGAGTGGTGTGCGCACACACACACACAAAAAAAAAGCATTAAATTCTTAAACAAGATTTGTTATTCATCTCTACCGTCGATCTTTAATTTCAAAGGTGACACTCCCTGCCGGGCTGCGATTTCCATTATCACTGCCTGCCCTTGAGCTTTTTGTGCGCAGCACATTCCTTTGGTGACAGACCGGTATCAGCTGTCTCACCGACTGGTGGAGAGAGGGGAAAAAAAAAAAATAAAAAAAAAAAAAACAAAGAAAGAAAAAAAACCCACGCCACCCACACACACTCTGCACCCTTCCACCTGTACAAAGTCCAGCGTTATCAAGCTCATAACTCATTAGTGCTCCGTAGCAGACACACGTACGCCTCTCCAACAGCTGCAGGGCGATGCTCTGACAACACTCAATTAGTCAACGAGAATCTTTTGCCATTACAGCTGAGTGGAAAGTCAGTAGCAAAGAGGAGGAACACAGACAAATCAACGAATTATTCAAGCCAGACTTATCGTCACAGCTGCTAATTTGGAGGCTTAAGCTTCAGCAGCTCGCAGCAGAGGTACCTCACCCTGCTAAAACGTGCGCAACGGCACAACCAGGACCGTCCCCTCCCAGGACAGAGATTTCCAGGATGGGAGATGGGAACAAAACTGGTAAAAGATACCCAGAGTGTAACCCGATTGGGACGCCCCTCAGCAGCCTGGGCTGGAGGAGTTCCCAGGCACTGACACAACACAATTGCCGAGTCCTTAGAAGTCAAACAGGGAGGGGGAGAAACACAAAAACGTGACAGGAAGGTTTGCAGCTATCTTTCAGGGGAATGCTGTTCAGCAGGCGAACAACGGGAAGGCCTGATGAAAAGAGCAAGGCATGACAGGCAGACGTCTAATTCTGGAACTTGAAAGGACTTGCATACTATTTAACGTGACGGGCAGCAAGTCATTTGCAGGCATCCAGGTGAAGGAGGCCGCGGCAGCGTAAGCCACTCAAAGTCAACACCGGTCCCACCCTCCTCTCATCCCCTGGCCGTGCCCCCCGCCTTTGTCAGCACCGACACTTCGATCACACTGCAAACCCGTCCAGCGCAAGCCCGAAGGAGAGGAGGCAGATGAGCCACGGTGTCCTGTTTGTGATGCACGCGCTACCAGAAAACAGGCTTTTCCACATTCACAAAGTCGTGCGTTGCAGTGGGGTGCAGCTCAGCAAACACTGATTTTTGTGACAATAATCAGCTTCAGGAGCTCCCAAGCCTCCTGTTGCTCAGTTCTGCATACAAGCAATCCCTCAGTGCTGCCAGAGATGTATCAGCAGCACCACGCCAGAGCAGATTGTGGAACTGATCCACATTTGGGAAAAAAAATAAACAAAAAAAACCAAAAAACAAACCAAACAAACACCACCAACCAGCAAACCACCCTACACCTTTTCCCCCCCCCAGGCACAGTAGGCTGGGACTCCTTAAGCAGGAACTGTTGTCAACAGGAGTTCAAAGTACAACCTCAGACGCCTCACAGATGAGGCAGAACTTATCATGGTGCGAAAATACGAAAAATCTCTATCTCCAAACCTAATAAATATTCATATTTAACTGCAGTAAAAGTCAGAGACAAGACAATGAACCAGCCTAAGGACACTTCTCTGGAACAAACCTAAACACCCGCAAGTCTTAGAACTACAAGGGGACTTCACCTCTTCTATCAACCAGATCTACCTCCAAGTAATAAATACTGCAACACTTGAAGTACGACACAAACGCCATCCTCTACCGGCACCCGCCTATTTAATAGATCCACCAACTCCGCTCGTTCACCCACCCCAGCACACAGCGTACTTCCTTTATCTGGGCCTGTCTCTCACCCGATACCAAAATGAAAATTTTTAACACAGTATCACTGCTCTCCGACAGCCTAAGGCAAGCAAAAAAAATGGGGCAGGCCTGTGGAAGCCAAGGAGTTAAACGGCGTACAAAAGAATATACTCACTTCAGCTCTGATTAAGCAGGGCAGTCATAAAAACAGAGGTCAACATCACAAAATATTTTGTGAGTCATGAGGAGAGATTACTCACCGTGCACTATTCAACTTACTCATCACAGGGTGCTACGGACAGAACTGCTCACCACGTATTCATTAGGAAACCGTGGCCCTTCCTTTGAGAGAAGCAGAAGGTGGGGGAAAGAGTCATACTTTCAGTTTTGTATGTAAGCCAGTGGGAGGCTGTATCTGCAACACCAGTGCTCTCTCCTCCCACGGCCCTAATTAGACTGGTAGGGAAATACATGTTTCACATCACCCTCCCAGGCTCTTTCAGCATCCCAACAAGCGCCGGTTTGTCAGCTGAGCCATTATGCAAACTCAGCAGTCTGAAGAGACCCCACTTTTCCTATTATACATGAAATACGCAGCGGTCTTGCAACAAATAGACACGTTATTAATCCAGGCGTCCATTAATACGAGAGATTAGACCCTTAGCCTTTCACGCAGCAACACCGACGCCGCTAATTTAAGATGTAGTAAGAGCATAAAAATAGCCAAGTTACTCAACGCAGGGTTACGTCACGCAGCGGTGCTCATCAGGCAGCAGGTCCACAATACCACTCAGCCTCTGATGTTGGGAAAGATGATTCCCTGCCGTTCCTGGCGCTCTCACCAAAAATAATTAGCAAGGACTTCGAGCTTCCCCTCCCCTTTCCCTTCGGAAAATATATCTCACGGCATACAACAGGAAACAGCAAGAATACTGCTAAATAAAACTACTGGAAGTGTAGGGGGTTTTTTTCCCCCCTCAGGTATCCCACCTTGCTTCCTAGAAACCAAGCAGCAGAAACAGTGGTGAAACTAAGAAATGTTCTGCTTACGTCAAACGAAGCTGAGCTCTGAAACCACAACGGTACACATACCCTGCTGCCAACTGACGCCTGTGCCAACGAGGGAAAGAAAGTCTACAGTTCAGCAGAGTACAATGTTAGCAGGCCAAACGCCGCCGTGTACAGAGAGGAGGATTTCTTTCTCAAGCTCCAGAGTTCATCTGCTGCCGCAAAGGCCGGAGCCGCAAGCGGCGTGCGTGTGCGTATGCATGCGTGCACGCGGGCGGGCGCTTCTGTAATATGCGGCGTGATCTTTTCACCAAAAACTGCAGGACAGAATATTGATTGGCTCCAGATGAACCATCCACTTCTCTATTACCGGGGAAAAATTTGCAAGGCAAAGAGGCCGATTTAATGGCAGGATGTTCAGGCTTTGCGGTATTTCTGAACACACGCAGACAGCACATGTGGATAAGATCCCCTGCCCGTTGCATTTGCGATTAACTGGGAAAGAAAAATCTGTGTGCTCTGCCATCTTCAGAACCGGCTACTCAAGTTTTCCTAATTTAATAAAATCCCTATTTCCCATGCTGCAAACAGCATTAAAACGCACATTTTAAGAGAGGGTAGGAGGGGGAGGTTGTGGTTGTTGGGTTTGGGTTTTTTTTTAAGCCTGTAGGAAGTTTTGTGAATATACATAAAATCATTTCTTCCTTCCAGATTAATCGCTAACCGATGTAATCTTTAACCTACACTTCACGCAGCCCGCCTGGAGACACTAGTTAATATTTCGCGACATGAAGAAAAACTGAACTGGTCATCGTTATACTTTCAGTTTCTGTCAACTGAAGCAGAGCGCGCGCCCGCGAAGAAACACACACATGAATGACAGAGCTGCCCAAACAGGAAAGGCTGCATTAACCAGTGTGTGCTGGAGGCTCCAGCTCCGGGAGCAGGCGATGAAACGATGAAAATAGCACGCCAGCGTACATGGAGGATGTTTTGGAAACCACAGATACAGCAACAGCACCAAAAGGCAGGCGGCAGATAGGAATACACTGCCATCTCCCCTGTCACAAGCGATGTATTTCTAATCATTCACGCACAAGCACGGTAGGACTGCCAAGCGAGCAACAATATCAGCAATATCAGCTGCCCCAGCCTGTGCGTCCCAGCACGTTCTCCCCGTGAAGCAGCACACGTACGAGAGCACAGCCTGAAACGCAAGGAATAATCAACAGCACTCAGGCCAAGCAAAATATATAAAGAGAGAGATTTCTCCCTCTACAAACTGCTCTCAAAGGTGCTACAAACAGTTAGGGCGAAAAATTGTTCGAGGATTGGTGCGAACGCTGCACAGATACAAAAAAAAAACCCCTCTCAAAGCCTTTCGCCTCTCGTGAGATTTTCCCTAATTCCAACATGGACATTGTAATCAAGGTCATACATCTCCCACTCGGGGCTCTGGAGAGGCAAGGAAAGTCAGGCAAGTTAGGGAAAAAAAAAAAAAACAAACCGCCGCTCACGTAACTAAACAGGGACAAGTGACATTTTATTTGAAAGCATGCGGATTACGGCTGCCATCAACTGACAAACCTGACTTGAATTCTGCTCAGCCGAAATAAAAGAGAAGCTCCAAGGGCACTCGGCAGCCAGCAGCACTACGGCGTACCCCAGGCAAAGCCCGGCTCCCCGACCCGCAATTAACGCTTCTCCTCTCTATTGCCACTCCTGCGACCGGTTTTTTGGGGGGATCCCCCCGAGCCCACCGATAATTTCGGGGATATTTATCCGCCAGAAAGCCCTCTGCCCTGGAAGCGGCTCTGGTTATTCAGCAGTTACACGAGCCGAGCTCAGGAAAACACGAAAAACTTTTCATTAACCAGTCCTCCTCCTCCCCGCCCTTAAGTTTAGTCGACCAATTATAAAAAGAAATTGGGGATTTGACTTCCAGGAGAGCAGCGGCGGCACCCGGGGCCGGGGAGCCCGGCAGCCCCTCACCCTCCCCCGCCCGCGGCTCCGGGGGCTGCTCCCGCATGGGAAGCGCTACCGGATAAATAACGCCAGCGACTCCCGGGAAGGACGCGCGTTAACGGATCGATTAACAAGTGACAGAAAGCGCTCGGGGAGCGGCGGCGGGGGGGAGGCACGGCGGCCCGGGGACGGGAAGGGGCCCCCGGCGGGCCCGGGAGGCGGGCGGCGCTGACAGGGCGCGGGGCAGGTGCCGGGCCGGGGCCATACTCACGTAGACGGGCAGCGGCCAGGGGTACACGGCGGGCTCGGCTCCCACGGGCGACTTCAGCCGGAGCTCCAGCCTCTCGCCCATGTCGGCAGCCGGAGGAGGAGAAGGAGGAGGAGGCGGCGGCGGCCCCGCACCATGCTAGAGGGGCCGGCCGGGGTGGGGTGTGGCGGCCGGGCCCGGCCGGGGGGGCGTGTGCGAGGTGCGGCGGCGGCGGCGGCGGGAGAGGCGGGGAGGGGAGGCCGGTGCGGGCGGGGGCGCCCGCTCCCCTCGCCTCCCTCTATTGTCGTTAGCGGCTCGCGGGGCTCTCCGGCGCCGCCGCCATCTTGGGCCGGCGTGAGGCGAAGCACAATGAGGCGCCGGGGCCGGGCCGGGCCGGGCCCAACCGACGCGCCAGACGGGGCGGGGGGTGGAGGGAGGGGGGAGCGGGGGGTGGGGGAGTGGGGGGCGCGGCCTCGCGCTCCCTCCCCCTGTCCTCAGCTGCCCTCCCCGCGCGCGCGCCCCCGTGCGCGCCGCCGCCGCCGCCCCCGCGTCGTTCTCCCCCCCCACCCCCAGCCGCCCGCCCCGCACGGGTGGGAGCGGAGGAGGAGGGGAGGGGGAGGGTGGCAGCGCGGGGAGCGGGGAGCGGGACGGGGCGGCGGGGCCACGCGCGTGCGGTGGCGCGAGGCTGGCACGCAGCGCCCCCGGGGGGGGGGGCGCGCGCGAGGCTGGGCACCGCGCGTGGGGGTGCGAGGGGATGGTGCAAGGCTGCAGCACCACATGTGGGGGTGCAAGGCTGGGGCACTGCATGTTGGGGGTGCAAGGGGATGGTGGGGCTGGGGCACCCTGATGGCGCAAGGGGATGGTGCGAGGCTGGGGCAACCACGTGCGATGGTGCAAAGCTGGCGTGCAGCATTCAGGTGACGATGCGAGGCTCACACGCAGTGCTTGGGTGGCCGTGCGAGGCTGGGGCACCCTGTGTGGTGGTGCAAGGCTGGAGCACGCTGTGCACGGTTCGCTAATGCAACGGAACGAGCCCACGCGCCACATGGCTGCTGGTGCAAAGCCCGCGCGCAGGTGACGGTGTCGGCTTTGCACGGCGCCGCAAGGTCATGGTGCAAGGCACGTGCGTCGCACGCGGTTGACGCAGCCGGCGGCTTCCCGTTGTGTGTGGGCAAGCGTGCCAGGCCGGTGCGAGGGGCTCCGCGCGCGGGATGGGGGATCGGGAGCCGCCGGCGAGGCCGACCCGCGGCCTTGCACCGAGGCAGCGCCCCTGCGCGCCAGTGCGTGTTCCGACGGGGACGCGCACACGGGGAGCGTCGGCTGCGAACGCCGAGGGTGGAAAATGTCCGCGGAGAGCAGCAGCGGGGGGCTGGCTGCGGGCTGGTGTCCCCTGGCCCCTCTTGGCCCCTCTTGTCCCCTCTTGTCCCCTGGCCCCAGCCGGCGGGGGCTGGTTGGACACCATCCCGCATCTCCTGTCCCGTGACAGCGGGATGGCATCGTTTTGCATCTCTATAGGTGCCCCGCAGTGGTCAGAGCAGTGATTAAATCAGGCCGGAGCTTCCCCCCTCGCCGCCTTTTGGGTGCTAATTTCCCTTATTTGGGGACAAGCAGGTGCCCTGGGGTGCGGGGACATCTGGGGGCCCCACCACTCTGCTCTGGGGTGCGGGGACACTTGGGTGCCCCACCACCCTATCCGGGGGTGCGGGGACACTTGGGTGCCCCACCACCCTCCCCGGGGGTGCGGGCGCTGGCTCTCCCCTGCTGCTGGCAGAGCCCCCGGGGCACGGTCCCCCCCACGCAGCGGGGACACTGTCCCACGGCAGGCCGGGACCGAAGGGCCTCCTGCTCCGTGGGGTTCTCCGCTTGAGGGGGACGAGATGATGAAACGCTGCCCATGCTACTCCCCGGCTGGAAGCGCATGCAGGCGCAGCCGTGGGTGGGCGACACGGGGGTCACCTCCACCCCACGCTCGCACCTCGGCGAAGGGACGGAGCGCCCCGACACCCGCTGACGGCAGGGTGGCACGCAGAGCCCCGCGGAGGGGTCGCACGTGCGGGATCCCTCCTGAGAAATTGCCCGTCCCCGAAAGGCGGTGTCCGCGCCAAAGGTGGGAGCAGGACCGGGGGAGCCGCCGTCGCCACGTCGCGACAGCCTGAGCCGGTCTCAGCTCTCCAGACACGGCCGTCGGGCCGGTTCGGAGCCCTGCAGCCGCTGTTGCCCTCAAAAGCAGCCGGTTTCTTCCCAGCGGATGATTTTTAGGTCATTTTCAGCCCATGGGCCACTGGCACATCGCCAGGCAATGCCCTTCGGCCCCCGGCTTGGCTGTGGGTGACCTCGAGAGGAGAGCACCCAGTGCCACCGCAGCACCCGCACCCCTCTGCCCGCCTCGGCTCCCGTCCCGCTGACGGATGGGGCGCGGGGACGGCCGCGCCGCGCCGGCTGCTGGTTTCCATTTGAGAGCTGGAAGAGCGGCAGCGAGCCCACGTCTGCGGGGGATGAGCGTCCCTGCGGGGCGGGAGCGTCCCGAGGAGGCCCCCGCAGCCCCGTCGGACGTCGGCGAGCCCGGGCTTCGCGGCACAGCCTGACCCGCAGCCGGGCACAGCAGAACCAGACGGCTCCTGGGAGGAAAACCGGCCTTTCCCCATCCAAGTGGTGCTGGGAGCTGCTGCCCTGCGATGCGGGCGCGGGGCTGGTGACGCCCTCGCTTGGCGTCTCGCTTTCTCAGCCGAAAATAGGTAAACACGGCTCGGGGCGGGGTGCTTTTGCCATCTGTCTCTTCTGGCTGTTTTCCCCTGGCTTATTAATCCCATCTTCCTTTTATCCTGACGGAGAGGACCCGGGGCAGCCACAAACACGCAGGGGAGGTTGAGGGGCCGCCTGCCACGGAGCCGGTTTTCGGCACCAGCCCGCGGCGCTGCTGCGTCGGTGCGATCGCATCTGCTCTCCTCCTGCACTGGGCTGCGGCTCCGGGGCCGGGCAAGACCACTCGTGTTCAGCGGGCGTCCGCAAAGTCCTTCAGGATCCTGCTCCCTCTGCCTCGGTGAGGCACGGGGACGTCCAACATTTGGGCTGAAAACCGGCGTCGCCGTCAGGGTCAGAGCCTGTGGCTGTCGTGCTCCTGCTCCCATCCCACGGCGTGGGAGGGCGAGGGGATGCACCACGCCTGAAACGCATCCCAGAGCCACCGTGTGCCAGAGCAGGATATTTCCCGGCAAAGCATTTTGTGCTTCTTTTATATATTTGGTATTTCTTGACGGGTCGCTGCCTTCGGCCGAGACGAGCAGCCGTTCGCTGGAGGTGGGTGCGCAGCCCCGCGACGGAGACCCCAGGCTGGGACGTGCCGCTGCTCCGGTCCCCACGTCCGGAAACGCCTCCGAGTCCGGGTCCAAACTCCGCCGCTCTGCTCTTTGTATCCTTTTTTTCCCCCTTAAATGTCCATACGTGCAGAAAGCTGCAGAACTAGGGACGCTTTTCTAAAGAAAACACTAAAATCATCAAGTCAGCAGTGCTTAAACTGCTCTGACTGCCTCTTAAATAATCAATTCATATTTAATTAGCTTACCACAAAAATTCCATTAAATTTAAATAAATAGACATGGCAGGAGTTCTCCGAGGCACAGCAGGCTCCATTTAAAGGATTCTCTTTGAGTTCGTTAGGTTGGTCTTTAATCAGTTTGGCGTCGAAGGCCTTGTGTGGCCCGAGCGGGCTCCTGGGCCATCCTCGGAGCTGCGAGGCCTTCCCGGACGGATCCAGCCTGCGCCCAGCCGTCTGGATGCCGTGCAGCGCTTCGGCGCCAGCGCTGATGTCTTCTGGCAGGTAGCGGAGAGCGGGTCCGTTTTGAACCGCCTGCCCTAACTGGGAGATCCATTTTTTCACTGGTTTTCAGAGTTTTCCATCCAGGAGAAGAGAGGAAAGCAAGCAAGGGCAGCGGCTTGTTTTCTGCCGGGTCAGTGAGCTGAACTGGCCGCCCCAGCGCTTGCCCCAGGCCGTGGGAGCCGCTCTACCCCCTCCAAAATTTTATTTTTTGGGGATTTTCTTTGCCTGCTTGCCCGCGGCTCGGCTTTGTGCTGCAGCAGGACCCACCAGGCGCTGCTGGGGCTCCACGGGCCGGTGATTTTTTGGGCGCATCAGGCGCTGACCTGCGGCGTCGCCCGCTCCAGAGCCGCAAGACCGGCTTGGAAACGAGCAGCTGTCGGATTTCACTGGAGCGGAGGTTTACGGGGGGGTTCACGCTGCTCTCCTCCCTGCGTTTGCTGGCCCTGCTGCCTGCAGCTCCAGGCTCCCTCCTGGCGCAACTGGGAGCTGAATTGCTCCCACGTCCCACCTCCGCTGCCACGCAGCAGGTTGGGCGCTGAGCGGGGACCCCCCAGGGACAGGCAGTGAGCAGAACGGGGGTCCCAGCTCCTGCGGGCGTGGGGGGACGCGGGAAGGACGTTCATGCACCAAGGACGTCTTGCACAAGCGATGCTCCCAGGTCTCCGCGCACAAGCCACAGGCAAAGGTACCTCCGGAGCTCATTCCCACGCTGGCGTTATTCCCCCTGGAGCTGCGGGATCAGCTCCCGCCGGTGCGGCACTGGCGGGGCAAGTGCTTGGCCGTGGGGCGGGGGCTGGGGTGGGCACGGGGGGCTCCTCCGGCACCTTGCCTTCTCAGTGATGTCTCATCTCGAGTATTGACCCAATTTAGCTGACAACAACGAGTTAGATCCCGAGGCGGGTTAAGGCAGGCACGTCCATTCCCATCGGATGAAATATTCCTACCGGAGCCCCGTGCGTTTGCCCCCGGTACCGCGGGGCAGGACGCTGGTGGTCCGCAGCCCCCGGGGATGGGGTCAGCTCCCTGCTCGGACAGCCCAGCCCTGCAAAAGCCTCCCCTCGTTCTGCCAGCCCGCATCTTTTATTTCCGATTCGGGCTCCCCAGGGACGTGGTTACCGGTGCCCTTGGTGGTACGTGGTTTTTCCTTCTCTCCCCCCGCAGCCTGGAGCGCAGCCAAGCTCTGTTCCCTGTTTGGTGGTGGGACCAATAAAACCCGGGCTCTGCAAATGGCTCCCGTCGCAGGGCTCGTTTCACGGAGCAGTTAAGCTGTTTAACCCCAGCTGGAATTGCGCGTCTCGGTCCCCGTTAGCCTCTCGACGGTCCCGTGACACAAGGCAGGACATTTGACAGCGCGAACGCAAACCCAGCCGTGCAGAGCTTCCCTTCCCCTCCTTACAAAATGGCCCGCCTGCAATTTTCCAAGCCCCGTTTTAATTTCCCAGGGTCAATCCCGCGTCGCACAGGGGAGTTCCCTTCCACATGACGGAGCAGCATCTGTCCTTTCCATCTGTCCCAGCAGCTCCCTGGGCCAAATCTCTCCGGGGATGCTCCGGCTGCAGTTGCCACAACAACAAAATGATGCAACAGTTCCCGCTCGGGATGCAGGAGTGGTGTTAACGCCGGGGACCGGGATGGGCAAGAGGCGCTGCGGCTGTGCCAGTGCCGGTGAAGGTCTGGGCAGGATAAAGCCCTTTGTGGTTGACAGCGTCCCCGGTCTGGTCCTGGAAACTGGTCAGTTTGAGCCCAGTTTGGGGGTTTTTCTCCCCGCTGAGAGGTGACCACCATTTGGGGGGTGCAGAGGGCTGCACATCCAGCCAGGAGGTCCCCCAGTGGGAACCAGTGTGGGCTGGGGGAAGCACTGGGGCTGACAGCATGCGACCCCCTCCCAGCTCTCCCCTCCACGCAGCAAATGCCGGGTCCCGTGCGTGCACTGGGACATTGCTGAGCCTGTCCCCTCCTGCCACCCTTCCCCATGCACCGCCCTGGCTGCAAGCGAACCCCGCATCCGCACCGTGTCCCAACCGCATCCCAACCGCGTCCCCTCAGTCCCCATCCCCTCGGGCTGCAGTGACCCCACCAAACTTTCCCCTTTCCACGGCCTTAGGGCAGACCCCACGCTCCCGGGATTCAGGGCTCTGCCGCACGGCCCTGGGATCCTGCTCCCGCTGAGGATTGCCGCCAGACTGAGCTGGGCGCCGGGAGGACTGGGAGGAGGGAAATGTGCCCCGCTCCCATCAACCTTCTCTGGGCTCCATGTCTCCGCGCTGGGCAGCCCGAAGGAAGGCACCTCTAAACCGGAGCCGTGCCCCAGCTCCGTGTTCCGGGGCTGCCGCCGGCCGCGTGGGCTTGCCCGTGTGCCGGTGAGTCACCGTGCGGCAGCATCTGGGCCCGGCTGGGAGCCAGACTGCGGCGGGACGCGGGGGCAAGAGCTACTGCCCCGCGTGGGTGAGGGATTAACCCAGTGGGTGAGCGGTGGCACGGCTGGGCGTCCTGGGAAAGCCCAAACCCGGCTGGGCTGAAGCAAAAATCCCAGAGGGGTTTCCCTCGCCGCAGAGGGCAACGTGTAGGCGCGAAATGGCGATTCTCGCCTCCGCTCTGAGCTCAGGATGCTCCAGCACCCGCAGCCCCCAAAATCTGGGGACCAGGTATCTCCCGGGCGCACAAGTGAGCCCGTTGACGCCCACGTGCGTGGTTGTTGCTGGAAAACCGAGCTCTGCAAGAACGCTGGCGTGGTTTTTGTGGGCTGAGGCTGACCGGGAATCGCAGAGCTGGAACGGGGTTTGCTTGGGGCCACTGAGCCCCCCGGCACGGCCCGCAGCCAGGGAACCCCATCCCAGCTCCCGCCCACCCTGCCCCGGCAGCTTTCTGCCAAGCTCCGCTTTGCCAGGGAAAACCCACCCGTTTCATCCCTGTAGGCTCTGCTGGAGCTCGAATCGCCCGGTGCCACGGCTGCTGAGCAAACGCCACGCGGCCGGAGAGCTCCCGGGGCTGCGGGATCCGTGCGGGGACCCTCAGCCCTACCCCAGCCCCCGGCACAGCCGTGACCCCACACCGGGACCGCGAGGCCGGAGCAGGTCCCGGGGGAGGACCGGGATGGGGGGGAAGTCCCCAACCGCTGCCTCCCAGCTCCGTCGCCAAGCACTTGGGGCTCGGAAGCTCGGAGCACCCAGCACCCAGCTTTCCTCAGCCGTCCCCGCTCCAGCCTGGCATTGTTTCCAGCCAACTTCCAACCAGGGAAGCAGAGGCGGCATTTTTCCACACGAGGCCCGCGGTGTTTAATCCTCCAGCTCCATCCCTGCTCTGGGACGGCACCGTTCCCCCTGTCCGGCTCTGCGCCCCCATTTCAGAGGGGACTGTGGGGGGACAAAGGCGCTGGGAGGGTGGGGGGTGAGCGGGCCGTGGTGGCCACACGTGCGGCGCGGTGCCAGGCCCGAGTCGCCCGCCGCGGGGCCCAGAGCAGCCGAAAGCAGCCGTGGCACACGCGGCCGCCTGAATGGGTCCCTTGTCCCCGCAGCGCCGGCTGGCTGGGTGCCCCGCTCCGTGCCTGGCCCACGGGGACACCAGCTGCCCCCACCCCCTGCCCCACAGCTCAGCCGTCACCCTGCACAGGGCACCCGTCACCCACCCCCTAACACAGTGACCCAAACATGGGGCACCCACCACCCAAACATGAGCACCCATCACCCACATGTGGGGCACCTGCACCCAAACATGAGCACCCATCACCCACATGTGGGGCACCCACACATGGGGCACCCACCACCCAAACACGAGCACCCATCACCCAAATGTGGGGTACCCATCACCTGCACCCAGACATGAGCACCCATCACCCAAATGTGGGGCACCCATCACCTGCACCCAGACATGAGCACCCATCACCCAAATGTGGGGTACCCATCACCTGCACCCAGACATGAGCACCCATCACCCAAATGTGGGGTACCCATCACCTGCACCCAGACATGAGCACCCATCACCCAAATGTGGGGTACCCATCACCTGCACCCAGACATGAGCACCCATCACCCAAATGTGGGGCACCCATCACCTGCACCCACACATGGGGCACCCATCGCCCACACACAGGGCACCCATCGCCTACACACGAGACACCCAGCTCCCCCACCCAAACTCGGGGCACCCACCGCCCCGTGGCGGCTCCCCCGCGTCCCCCCCGCTCTCCCGGGCCGCCGGCGCCACCTCGCGGGGACCGGGCCGCGGGCGGCGGAGCGCACGGACGGGCGGGGCCGGGCCGGGGGGGGCCTGGCAGAGGAACACGGGCACCCCGGTACCGGCACCCCGAGACAGGGCACCCCAGCGTGAGCTCCCCAACATGGGCACCCGGCACAGGGCATCCTGGCCTGGGCATCCCAATGTGGGCACCCCAAAATGTGCACCCCGGCACAGGGCACCCCGATATGGGCATCCCAATGTGGGCACCCCAAAATGTGCACCCCGGCACAGGGCACCCCTACACAGGCACCCCAATATGGGCACCCCAGAATGGGCACTCCAACTTGGGCATCCCAATGGGCACCCTGGCACAGGGCACCCCAGCATGGGCATCCCAAAATGTGCACCCCGGCACAGGGCACCCCAATATGGGCACCCCAACATGGGCATGTCAGTACAGGGCACTCCCACACAGGCACCCCAACATGGGCACCCCGGCACGGGGCACCTTGACACGGGCACCCCAATATGGGCACCCCAGCATGAGCATCCTAGCAAGGGCATCACAACACAGGCACCCCAACATGAGGCACCCCAATAAGGGCACCCCAAGACAGGGCACCCCAATATTGACCCCTGGGCATGGGGTATTGCAGCATGAGCATCCCAAAATGAGCACCCCAACATGGGGCACCCCAGCACAGTCACCCCAGCACAGGCACCCTGGCACAGGGCACCTTGGTACGGGCACCCCAATATGGGCACCCTGGCATGGGCATCCTGGCAAGGGAACCCCGGCACAGGCACCCCAATATGGGCACCCCAGCGCAGGACACCTTGAGATGGGCACCCCAGCATGGGCACCCCAGCACAGGACACCCCAAGACAGGGCATCCCAAAATATGGGCACCTCGGCATGGGCATCCCAACATAGGGACCCCAAGACAGGGCGCCCCAATATGGGCACCCTGGCACAGGGCACCTCGACACGGGCGCTCCATCATGGGCATCCCATCAAGGATACCCCAAAACGGGGCACCCCAAAATGAACATATTGGCGTGGGGCACCCCAGCACGGTCACTGGAACACAGGCATCGTGGGACACCCCAATATGGGTACCACCACAGTACCCCAGCATGGTCACCCTGACACAGGCGCCCCACCACGGGCACCCATCGCGAAACCCACGGAGTGCTCCCAGTGCCGGACTGGGGGCGACTGGTGAGACGGCGAGAAAACTCACAGGATTCCTGCCAGGATCAGGCCCTGAAGCGAGCGGCCGGGGTCCAGCTCCGGCAGGGATGGGGCGGCCAGGCTTGCGTCTTCCCACTGGGATTCAGCGGGCGATCGCGTCCCGCGGGCAAGTGGGAAAGTTCCTTCCCCGAGAAAAGCGCCCACAAAATTACAACGGCGAAAACAGGAGGTGGCGTTGGGTATTAAAAATAAAAATCCAAGCTGCAAAAGCCCGAGAGGCTGGGAATTTTAAGGGCTTTGGATATTTCCTGTGGGAACGATGAGGGTTGGAGCCACGCTCTTACTTAAGGGGGGTCTTAAGGGGATTTAAACTCGCCCGGCTTGGAGGAGGAAGAGGAAAAAGTCGCCACTGCCCCGAATTTTGAAGGCTGAACCGCGCCGGGTCGCAGCGGGAGGAGGAATTCCCGGAGCTCAGCCCGGGGAGGTCGAGCCCCGGCCCGGATCCGGCTGAGGGAGACTTTCCCTGCGCGCCCGGGCTCGTTAGCGCTGGGGGCAGGGGGGTCGCGGCGGTGCTGCATCCCCCAGCCCGGGCTGCTGGGGCTGGCCGCGTCCTGCAGGTGTGACGGCGTGACGATGTCACGGTGTCACCATGGTGTGATGGTGTCATAGTGTGACGGTGTGATGATGTCACAGCGTGATGGTGTGACAGTGTGATGGTGTGACAGCATGATGGAGTGATGATGTCATAGTGTGATGGTGTGACAGTGTCATGGGGTCATGGTGTGACGATGTCACAGTGTGATGGCATGATGATGTCATGGTGTGATGGCATGATGATGTCACAGGGTGATGGTGTGCCAGTGTGCCAGTGTCACAGTGTGACAGTATGACGATGTTAAAGTGTGACGATGTCATGGTACGACAGCATGACGGTGTGACGGTGTGACGGTATGATGGTTTGACAATGTCACAGTGTGATGGTGTGATGATGTCACAGTGTCACGGTGTGATGGTGTGACAGTGTGACAATGTCACGGTGTGACGA
Source organism: Chlamydotis macqueenii (assembly GCF_036417535.1). Classification (NCBI taxonomy): domain Eukaryota; kingdom Metazoa; phylum Chordata; class Aves; order Otidiformes; family Otididae; genus Chlamydotis; species Chlamydotis macqueenii. The sequence continues at coordinate 1,681,253 of NC_141581.1, read as the reverse complement.
CATCACGGTGTGACAGTGTGATGATGTCATGGTGTGACGATGTCACGGTGTGACAGTGTGATGATGTCACGGTGTGATGATGTCACGGTGTGACGGTGTGAGGATGTCACGGTGTGCAGCCCTGGGCTCCAGCCGAGCCCCTGAACCGTTCCGGGTTAAAACCAGGGCTTTCGCGGTTTTTGGCGAGCGGCAGCGGCCGCGGCCGGCTGCAGGGGACGGCGGGGGGGCACGGCCGCCCCTCTCCACCCCCGCCTCGCCCTGCCCGTTACCGGACACGCAGGGCGGTGGGAAAGCGGCTCCTCCCCGTTTTCTTCTCCTTTCCCGTTCCACGGCACCGCCCACGCGCAGTGGGACACGTCACCCCCGTGCGTGGAGGGATGGCGCGGGTGTTCGGCACACGGGTGGAGGGCGCCGTGTCCCTGCGCGTGGGGCCACCCGCGGGGTTCCGTGTCCGCCACACCCGGAGCAGCGCTCCCACGCTGGGCGCTTGTCACCCGTGGAAAATGGGCGACTGTATTTCTGCAGCTGCCCGAGTCCCCACGAGTGTTAGGGCCGCGGAGCTCGGCGCTCGCTCCCCGTGGGGTGGCTGTGGAGCTGCGTCCCCACGCGGGTCACTGCCAAAATTTGGTTTTACCGGTTGTGCGGCCGTTAACGACACCCACGGGCAGCGGGGGAGAGGCTGGAACTCCGCGAGCCTCCTGCGCGGAGGTCAGCCCCACGGAGGGACCCCCCCTCCCCGCCCCACGCGTGTCCGTGCCGCCCGGGCCCCGCTCCCCCCCCCGCCACGTGGGAGCTGCGGGAGGGGCGGGGCCAGGCGGTGGGCGGGGCGTCGGGGGCGGGGTTACCGGTAGCAGTGACGCGGCTGTCGCTGGCGGGCGCGGGGCGGGCGGGGGGGTGGGCGTGGCCTTGCCCGGGATGGGCGGGGCTGGGGAGCGGAGAGGCGGGCGGGAGTGGCTGGGGTGGGTGCGGGGGGCGTGGCGAGGCGGGAGGGGGCGGGGCCGAGCTCTCAGCTGACCGGCCGCCATTTTGTCAGGCGCTGGGAGGCCGCCGGGGCCGCCCCTGCCTCCCGCCCGCCCTGTGCCGCGCCGGGGGCGAGCACCGTCCGCGTCCCCGCCGCCTCCCCGCCGCCTCCCCGCCCGGCATGTGAGCGACCCCAGTCCGCTGCTCTCACCCCGCTCGAGCGGCAGCAGGAGCCGCGGCGGCTCCCCCCCGGCTGGGCCCGGCCCCTCAGCCCCGAGCGCAGGCCCCGCGGCCCGGCCCAGCCCGGCCCCTCCGCCGCCGCCATGGCGCTGAAGATGGTGAAGGGCAGCATCGACCGCATGTTTGACAAGAACCTGCAGGACCTGGTGCGCGGGATCCGCAACCACAAGGAGGACGAGGTGAGCGGGCCCGGCCCCCGCCGGCTGCCCCCCGGCGGGTCCCCTTCGCTCCGGCCTCGCCTCGCCCCTCCGCGCTGCCGGGCACCCGCTCCGCGGTCAGGGCCGGCTCCTCCGGGAGGGTCGGGGCGGGTGGGAGCCCGCCCGCTCCCCGCAGGAAGGGCCGCGCCAGGCCCAGAAGCGGGCGGCTGTCCTGGGCAGCCGGGAAAGGGGATGTTGTGTGGGGGAAGGTGGAAGCGGGAATCGGAACGAGGAAGAGGATGCCGGGGTGGAGGCCGGAGGGGAAAGGCTGAGGGGAGCAATGAGCGGAGAAGGAGGATAAGGGAGGATGGTGCTCGGCGCTCGATTTCCCGTTCAGCGTGGTGCTGGGATCCCCAGTACATCCAGCAGGAATCCCTGCCTGTTGCCTACAGCTGCTGTAGTCAGCTCTGCGCTGCTCGTCGCGGAGCCGAGGTGCAGGAAAGCTCGTTCAGTCGTAATTCAGCTTTCACATTATTCGCGGCGTATACCTTCCGGCTGAAATGTTCCTTGTTTCAAAACTTCAGCAGGCAGAAAGCAGTTACGTGTGTTGACCTGTTATTCACCCGTGTATTAGAGTCCTGTGATTAGGAAATTAGTATGGGTGAAATAATTAGTCATCAAGAACATGCTGTGTGAGACTTTCCACTTTGAAGTGTCAGGTATTAATTGGGAAGTAACGGACACAGAGGATATCAGTTATGTGTCTTCGAGCAAGCGTCATGGCCTTGGAAGATTTCTGATGAATGATCAAATAGTTATGCTTTGCTGGGCTATCAATGAGCTGCTGTGGAGTTAGTGACAGATCTAAATATTTGTAGTCCACAGTGTCTCTTTGTAGGAGTACAATATCCAAATGGTATTAATGATAAGAAATATCTGGAAAAGTTGTGACTAAATCCAGTACTGAATTTTAAAAACTGTGGTCTTCGTTACTGGTGCTGTTGGGCTGGAACTCAAAATACAGCTTCCAGAATCGTTTGAGTGTTCAGACAGCTTTAAAGCCTGTTGTGCACAGGACAAGGTGGTATTTGTGAGTGATGATACCTGGGAAATTTGTATTTTTATTTTCACGCACATTGAATTTGTGGATACTGGTTTGGAGACAGAGGAAGACGGTGCTACCGTGAAGTGCACAGTGCCCTGCGAAATACGGGAAACTGCACGGAGAGGTGGGAGCAGCGTGTTTGTGTGGATACTTACTGTGTTACACTCGGAGCTGGAGCAGGTGAAGGGTGTTTCTGTGGAGCACTTCCCCATAGCGTGCTCAGGCCCTGTTTGTATGTTATGCTGCTTTTAGTAAATCTGCTTCCTTCTTTTGCGCATAGGACAGAAAACGTTTCCTCAGCTGTCACACCTCTGAGCATCCTTCCACTGCTGAAGGTCCAGGCCTTTGTGGCACCAGTCCTCTTCGAGGAGGATTGAACGTACTATTCTCATTTCTAAAATAACTTTGTGACGAGCAGCTCCTTGTCCAGGACTTCATAGAGAGCACAAGTGCTGTTCCACCATCAGGCTTAACAAGTTCCTGTGCATCATAAGCCACACCAAGTTTGTTCTTAGTCTGTGACAAGAAATAGTTAAAATGCATTTGCTTTGATCTCCTTTAGAGTTAGGAAAAGTACCCCTTAGACAATTTTGTGGGGCTCTGCGTATTTGAAGGGAGTTGTTACCCAGGTATGGATTCAGCGAGGTCAAAGCAAATGTGTTATCTCTCACTGTAAGAAAGAGACTGGTGCCAATAGTTGGACGGTAGCATGATAGTATTTTAAGTTATGGTAGCTCCTTAATTTGAAATGCAAGCTGTGAGATTTTAAAATAGGTAACTGTAAGGATAGTTTTGTTTTATATTCTCATCTGCAGGGCAAAAAATTAAAACCCAAACTTCAGGTTGTGTTCCTCTGTTTGAGACATTGCACTGATGAAATGGTTGCCTTCTGTAGCATAGCCTGTTTTGGAATCCTTCAAAGATTTTGCTTAATTACATGGAGTGGCTGCAAGCAGCACAGGACTGTTCCTTTTTCTAGCTCAGCTGGCTGAAGAGAGCTGTAAACCCTCTGCTGTTGAGATGCTGGGTGTTGATTCAGTGCTTCCCAGGCAGCGCTCGTGGACGTTTGCTAATTATCAGGTGATGTTACAAAATCCAAATAGAATTTTAGAGGAAGTAGCTGCAAAAATCCTTCCTCCTTTTCCTACAGTGCTTCTGTTGTTTACTGTGTCTATTCAGTGTTGCTCCAACACTGGATGTAGTTGTTCAACCCAAATTCGTGTGTCTCGAGGTAAGTGTCTAAGCTTAAGACACGTGCTCTGTCCTGTTCAGAAGAGCAAAGTTGTTTCAAACAAACAGCGGCGTGCTTTCATGGCAAGGATCTTAGCTGTTGATCTTAGCCCAACGAGAATTACTCTATGAAGAAGATGGCTGTGGAAAGGAGGTGCTGTGGTTGTTAAATAAAATGATGTGGAAAGAATTGAAGGCGTGTTTATTGCTTTGACTTCTGACTTAGTTGCGCTTTTTGCACGAGGTTAACGTCTGGTGTGTGTGTTGGTCCCTGTCTTTGGGAAGTTGATCGTATGGAAATGGTGCCGTCGCTTTTCCCCTCATCTTTCTGGGCGATCTCTCCCAGTAGATAGGAGACAGTGAGATTTGCTCCTTTCCAGTTCTTCCCCAAGTGCTGTCCCAAGCAAGAGCATCTGGTGTTTCACGGAGGCATCAGGAGGTGTTTGTAGCGCAGGACGTGCCAGTAATTGGAGCCCCAGGAACTCTTTACTGATGCATTGTAATCGTCCTCAGCTCACTAGAGGGACCGGGAGGGTACTGGAGGCTGCCTGGTGCTTTAGCTTGCATCCTTGCAGCAGAGCGCTTTATTACCTGTCAGAGGCCATTTTCATTTTAGTTTCTGGTCTGTATCCAAAGCTGACCCATTTACTTTCACTTTAAAACACTGAAACTGAAGTGATAACCTTTTGTAAGGATGAGAGGTAAGGGAGAGGAGTTGGTTACACAGTCACTTTTCTGTGCAGGCATACTCTAAGCATTTTTCTGATCTTCCGGGGAAAACTGGAATCTATCATCCATCTGCGTAAACGCTGGTGTGGAAGGAGTGAGGCAGCATAACAGCGTTAGATCTTTCCTCGTTTGACATGGTGTGTTTCCTTTCCAGCAGTCTGTACAGAAACTTTAATCCCTGCAGTGTTTCCCAGTGCCAGTTCAAAGTGTGAGGGAAAGCCAAACCTGCAAGAAAGACTTCATCCTACCTATTCCGTTCTCCGCTGACCTTCACTCCTAGTATCCCATATCCCGTTCTCTCTCTTTCATTTGGAAGATGTGGTGGTTTTGTACCCTGTGGAATAACTTCTGGCGCTTCGTGCCTACTCTTTATGGACGTGCATGCTCCAGAGGGGAACAGCTTGTACAGGTGGCTGTTGAAAGTATAATGGGTTTTTCTCCAAGATATTCCAAACGGAGAAATTATTTCCATTTACGGATGTTCTCCTGAATGTGGAATAAAGGAAGGGATAATCCTGTGATGCTGTTTGGCACAGGGTTTTTGCATGTGCAGTTAAGAAATTTGTTCCCAACAAGGAAGCTGCTGTCAGATGCCGTGAAGTTCTTCCGTGAAGTTGAAATGATAAAGTATCAGAAACAGAGACGTTAACCGAGTTGTGCTTTGTCCTGTTCAGACCAGAGCCCTCTGTGTTTCAGGTGTCTTTGATTTACTGGAGGACACTTAGAGGGAGAAGGGGTTAAAAAAAGTCCCACACAAAATGTCTGTGCACTTCTCTCATAACTTGAGAAAATTGCCTCCCTCTTATTTCAGTTTGTGTGCCAGGATTAGCACTTCACGGTTTTGGAAATCGATGCTTTCAGGGAAAAGCGCATTAAAAAACTCACATTTCCGTGTGTGCAGTGTTTGATGATCAGTATCTCGGTGCTGGTTTATATTTAAGAAGTTGTTTTGTACAGAAGCAAGCTGGAGGAACGAAAGGAGCAATCAGTGTTCCTGATTGGGAAAAAAAAAAATTTCAGTATCAGTTGATAATATAATGCTAAACAAGAGGCGTGTTGAGTGTCTGTGCTGTGAAATACCTATTTCACGGCTCAGAAAGACCGGGCTTACCAAACTGGCTGCGTGTTCTCACTCCTTAGTGACTGTTACCTAAGGACAGTGGACTTCTTATTGTTAAAAAACCTTTTCCCCTAAATACAGGGCTGCTGCGCTCGACTGCACGCTTCCAGCTACTTCTCTGACATGTTTTCAGACGAAATGATGGTGTGAGGAGTTTTGAGGAATCTTTTAACGTCAGGAAAGTCTTTTGGGCGTAGCCTGTCATCAGTGAGGCTGAAGACCTCACGGTGTGGTCTTCTGACAGCTTGGCCTCTAGCTGCTGCTGTAGTATTCATTTCTGATGGTGAAGGATATGGGATGGAACGTAACAGGGGAGTTTTGAGGAGTGCTAAAAAGCTTGGTGGTGCCCAGGAGTGAAAAAACCAGCCCAGCTGCTAGGCAGCGTGCGGTTCATTGATGACAGACAGCTCTCTCGGTTCCTGATGCTGGCGAAGTCACTGCTTGTCACATGTGTGTTAGTGTCTTTGAAGGGAGCTCATTATTCCACCCACTTTCAAGTGGATCTGGAGTTGCTATTGTTAATTCTCTGAGCGTGTGAATCGCTGGAAAAGACAAAGTCGGGAATAGAAACAATACACAAAGGAGGGCTGGGGAAGGACCTCACACCAGTGGGGTGAAGAAGCAGGCTGGTAGTGGCCTCCAAGGCCCCATGTAACAGTGTCCCTGCCCTACCTGCTCCGTGACGGAAAATCAAGGGCCTGGAGCTGTGGAACGCCGGCCAAAACACGGGCTTTTTCTTGTGTGATTACAGGCAGAGAGCAGCTGAGGCTTTGCATTAGTGCTGCCTTTCATTAGCTTCTTGCTTTCTCCGGTGTTAAATATTTCTTAATTGACTGTGGCATAAGTGGGGCTAATAGCTTTGTTCCCAGTCCAGAGCCTTTTGTAGCCATCTCTTCTGAGGGCTTGAAATGCTCCAGACAGATCGCTTTCTCCTGCGCGCAAGTGAAAATTCTGCCTGGGCAGCTCCAGGGGAGGGGAAGAGCTTGCTGGTACCTCATCCGAAGAGATGGAGTGGCCCGTACGCTGCACCTCTTGCAAGGCCGGTGGAAGAATGGCCAGAAAAATCAGAGTAGACTGAAGATGCTGACCACATTTCTGTACTGTGGGCATCTTCAGAGAGTGGTTGATTGATGCGTTTTGATGCAGCTCTCTTTGTCCCAGTGCTGAGTGTGGAAAATGGGGCCTTTTGTGATTTCCTCTAGTGTCGTCACTGTCCACGAGAGTGACTGAGAACCCTCTTCCTCTGTGATGTGGATTGGTGAACTTACGTGGTGTACAAAGAGTACTTTTAGGTTTTCACTTAAGCATTTTCTGGTAGCGCGTCCCATTTCTGCTGTGACATGAAGAGCAGCAAGGGAAGCATTAAACAACAGGCGTGAGCAGGAGTGAGTCATGGGACCGGTTACAAAGGAGCAGTTGTGTTCCTTAGGTTATGAGGAAAACCTGATCGTTCGTGCTGAAAACCAGGAATGCTCTGTGATCTGAAGGGGAGTCTGCTTAAACCCAGGTGGCAGGAAGCAGAGGGATATTTGAGTAAGGTAGAAGGTGCGGAAAGTAACGTGGGTAGTAGTAGCATTAGAAGCTCGTCAGGGAGTTGGGTGCTTTTTAAAATAATGCATTCGAAAACATAACAGTACTAACGAGTCCTGTTGAGTACTGCCGTGTAACTGGGCATGAAGCAATGTTTGGTTCCTACTGGCTTACCTCCTCAGTCGCTGATCCAACGGCTTGTAGACCACGTAGTTGGGTGCTGGGTTTTGTATTAGCCGCTTCTTTTTGTTATTTATTTTATGACCTAAATGTTCAAACCTGATAGCTTTCGCTGAGAGGTTCATGTGTGGAAAGGTGTATAAAGGGAAGTAGGCGTTGACCCAGGTATGTTGAAACTCTCTTCCAGTGGGCTCAATCTTCATGGCAAATGTGGACCGCAAAATACGTCTCACTTGTAGCTATGGTGGTGTGACTAAGCTTCAGCCTTGAGAAATGTAAGTTTATTTAGAGTGAGTGGTATGATTGTACAGCACAGAGTAGGTGAACAAATTTACCTTAATTACACAAATATTTGTACTGAACTTAAGAAGTCAGTGGTGGCCACAAACCATCTTCATTGTCTTATTTACCCTTCCATAACTGAGAAGTACTCATAGCTACTATTACATCTTTGTAATATTTTCAGTGTTACATTTTTATATAGTATTAATACATCATTAAGCACCTTTTTTTGTGATGTTTCCCTCCGAATTAATTCCGGTTAGCTGAGCCTTGGAAACTATAGATACTTCAGTGCCTTGGAAGGAAGTGTCTGTTTCCTATACGTACAGTCAAACGTGTGCTTGTAACGCAGCCTGAACCTCTGCACAGAAACATCTGCAGCTAGGAAACTGAGAAGTCTGTTATACAAGTACTTGCATAGCTTTTTGCATAGTAATGTGAAAATAAAAGTTTGAGTGCATCTTGTGTTTGCAGGGGTAAGTGCTTTCATCTGACTCATCTCTCTGGTCTGAAAAGTCGTCAGCTCAGGTATGATGTAGACAGCACAGCCCCCTGAGGATTGTTTAATTGCTGTGCAATTAAATTAACAAATACTGTGATCAGACTGGAAACATATTTATTTCAAGGGGCTCATCAGACTGGAGATAATATTAAGGGACATCTCTAGAGCCTTGCTTACCGATTTGTGACAGACTGGTTTGGCTTTTGCTATCCAGTTCTTTGAACAAGCAGCTCCTGTACATCCGTTTCTTTTCTGAAGTGTATTCCTCCTGTGTTACGTACCTGGTCACGTACGATGCAGGTGGTGTGTGTTTCTGCAGTGCCGTATGGTGCTGGGGTGCTGAGCTTGGTTTGGTGTTGTTTAGTATCTGCTGTGGAACTGGAAGGTGTACACTACGATCTCAGCATCCCTCTGAATTTTTCAAAATAAGGTTCAAAGCTTTTTGTGGGTTTATCAATCCGTTTAGGATAGATGGATGCATCACGCCGAATTTCAGCCAGTGTGTATAACTTCACTAAACATTAAGAGCATAAAAAATGGGGAAAAAAAATGGACTTTTTGTGTTCCCCCCTCAGCGTTGTTTGGCCAAGGAGTCTTGCTGTGGTGGCAGTGACAAGGGGGTGGTTGGTAATGCCTCATGGTTCTAATAAATAACAGAGGAGGAGAATGCTGGAAATGAAACGGCAGAGGCTCACCTTCATGGCTGTGGTGCTTATTGCTGGTGAGAACAGTACGTTGGTCTGGGATCTTGGGGCTGCCTACGAGATGAGTGAAGGAATCCCTGGAAAGCTGGGCAGCAAAGGCAAACGAAGACGTGTTAAAACACATCTAGTGATGCTGCTTATCAACAGCCCGGTGAAAGATAAGCTTGGCTTTTTCAAAATGCCTTCCAAGTTGTAATACGTTTTCTGAGCTCGTAGTTGCATGACTACCCTCTGCACCATTGTATTTTGGCTGCTGCAGACTTGCTTAAATGAACAATTTCCCAGTTAGTGCTTATATTCTGTTACACACTTATGGAATTTGCTTTGCTTGTGGTTTTTAGTGACGTTCGGTATGAGGTAGCACCTTGGAATTATCTTCCCATCCAGCCGTGGAGCAGTCTTCACGAAGGATCCTGACACTCATCTCAAATAGCTTTTTCCACAGTATTTAAATAATATGATGTTTTAAGTTACATATGACAGAAGTTAACATCTAACACGCTTATCTCTAGCGCTGTGTCCAAGTGAGTGGAAAGCAGTTTTGTGGTTTTATGCTCTTATCTGTTACCTCAGTTGATTTATTCTGTGCTGCCATGGCACGATGCTCGTGTTTCAGGTGCTGTAGTCAATTATAGGCATATAAATTCTGTTTGACTAGTTCAGTGGTGGTTGTTGACGTGAAGTACTGCTTTGGGGGTTTCTGATAGAAGCCTGGCAAGTGATCCATATTTTTTTTCCAGCCTTCTTCCGAAGTTAGGTGGCAGCTGATCTGCGCGGTGCTTGTAACAGGATCTTGTGCTTCAAACACAAACAAATTCAGAAGTTGCTTCGCCTCCGCAAGGTGTCTGTGGTTTAACTGCCTTTTGTGTTAGGCATCATGAGCTTGTCACATGGCTTGCATCCCACAGGTTGTATTTCTTAAGATTATTTAAAAAAAAAAAGGGAGGGGAGAGGGCAGTTGTTGCTGATTTTCTGAAAGCTGGAGCAGTGGACATGTTATTCTCATGTGAGATCATCATGTGCTTGTGCTCAACGTGATTTCATGGAGCTGATGACAAGCATACATCTCAAAGTGCTACACAAAAGATAAATCCTCCAGTGCTTAAAACAAAAGAAATGTTGTATTTTGTGCTTATTTCAGTTATTTATGTTCTGCTTATTCCAACCTTTTTCTGTTTGAGAATGGTGTAGTTACACATTTATATCGGATCAGATCTCGCTCCTGTTAACATCCTTTCCTGTAAGCGCTGTATTTAACCCTGAAAGGGCAAGAGGAATAGGGCCGAATGTTCACTGGCGTTTTGCTCTTCCATCTGGGTGGAAAGCTCCTCGCTGTTGCCGTAAGTGACAGCTTTGACTCAGATCTGCTGCAGCAGATCCAGTGGATTGAGGCTGGATCCGGACAAGGACTTTGGAAGATTCTGCTGCATTGGGTTTGCTGGACCATAACCTGAAGTGGTAACAATGAGTTTTCCTTCTCTTGGTTTCAGAAGATGCTGTATGGCTGAGATGAGAGTACAGCTTCTTTAAGACTGTTGGAAATGAATAGCTTTCATGATTAAATCTAATGTAAAGGTTCTGCAGTGATATCCGTTCTAATCGTTAGCATCTTCTCATCAACCAATGAAAGCACAGCGTAGAGAGTCACATTTCCTAGGAAGGTAATTGTTGTTCAGCTAGATTAGTGTCTTTCCAACTTTGTGCACTTATTGCTTGAGAAAAAGATTAGTGTCTTGTGAACCTCTCCGAAATTGCCAGTAAACCCCGAGTTCTGTCTTGGCCAAAGCTTGGAATAAAGTTTTAGTGTTTTTCAAATTTAATCAAAAAAAACATGGCTTGGGAAATGAAAAATCCTATAAACTGACATTTTGGCCTCTTACCATGACCCACTTTTCCCTTCCTCCCTCTGTTTCAAAGGGATTGTGGCTTTGGTTCTTTATACCTTCATTCTTATTTTAGCCGCTCGCGCTCATTTAAATGCGCATATTTTCTAGGTGAGATCTTGGAATTCTTGAGGATTTTCGGCTTATTTCAAAAATTAGCCTGCATGTTAATGGATGTAGAATGCTTACTGCATCTGTTTGGCGGAATACATTAAGAAATGGCAGTTACGACTTTGTGCTGTGTTCACAGCTTTGTTGGGTAATTACTGCTGACATCTGCGTGCTGCGCCTGCGTTTGAGCTGCGCCGCTCTGCGTGCGTCTCTGTAATCTTCCTCCTACTCAGGGATACACCAGGGAGAACAATCACCCAAGTGGTTGCTATAGCATTTCGTTAAGGAGCCTTTTCCACTGAGTTGGGAAGGCTCCTTTCCCACTTGGCAGCCTGGCCCGAATAAAAGAGCCCCTCTCAGCTCTTTTCCGCGCGGCATCGTCTGCCCTTTGGCTTTTGACTGTGGCCTTGCGGCTTTGCCTGGGTTGCCGTTGTTCTGAGGGTGTTCTTTTGCTTCATGGCGCTGCTTGTTCTCCGCTACGCCGGCAGTGAAAGGCTTCCTTGGAATCGCTTCGCTCGCTCAGAGCGGGCCGGCTGGGCCTGTCCAAAGGTCTGTAAATATTGTGCCTTAGAAGCGCTCCTCAGTCGGCTGGCCAAAATGGGTGAGCCCTTGGGTGGCATCCTGGGAAGACTTCAAATCAGACTGGCACAGAATTAATAAAGAATTAATAATTAAGGAATATATTGATATTATTATCAATGCTGTGAGCATAAATGAAGTATTTTCCCTTTACATTCCTTTCTTTCAGAAGCGTTTTAGGAAGAACAGAGCCAGTTATATTGCGGGAAGTACTTATTTTTAATTAACACACTAGGAAATTGCTGTAGTGGAAGGATTTATGCGAAAACTATCACTGGATCAATGCTGGGAAAAGTATCCAGATTTTAGCCTGTTGTAGAATGTATATGAGGTTTTTTCCTGCAAACACGTAGGCCTTGCTGAGCGACCGGCCGCTTTCTCTTCCGCTCTCTAGTTTGAATTGAACAGCTTGCAGGCTGCAGAGTGGGGCCCGAGGGTACCGGTCAGCACGAACGTGCTTTGGTGCGGCCTCCTGTCCCGCACTTTGCCGAGGTCACCAATCCCACCAGCCGGAGACCGGGGAAGAGCTTCCATGAAGATCCGCGCTCGCAGCCTTGTTTCCTTCGTGGCTGTGGAGATGTTAAATGTGGGAGGGAATCTGGCTAGGGCGTGGTGGTTGGGTTTCAGATTTAAGGGGGAGACTAAAGAGATCAGTTTTCTTCATATTGCTCGTTCATGACAGCGCTACTCCGCAGAGATTAACGAAAAGTTAATACCTGCTGAGCCTTTAAAGCTTTCTATATATAGGGTTTCGTTCCTTGCAGTCTTTTAGGATTTGAAGTACAGCTAGTTTGGAAGGACTTCTTTCCACTCTTTAAAATCCCTTATTTTAGTTTCAGATCTGATTCCCAGTTCTGTAACATACTTTTCCACCCTCTTTGAACGAAGTTGCTCGTTATTTTAGGTGAACTGGTAGAGAGGGAGTTGCCTGCAGGCTGCTGGGGCCATCGAGTGTGGCTGAGGCCTCGGGGGTCTGTATTTGGCTGTGCCAGGCTCTGCGTTATTGAACTTTTCCATATTCGATTTTTTTTTTCCCCCTCTTGGTCGCGCAGTGGTTTGTGTTCAACTCCCAAGAGGCTTTCAGGAAACTTAAGTTAATGTTTGAATAGCTTTGGGGTAGATGCTGTGGGAAATGACAATAACGCTTTCTGGTGACGGACGTGAAGATGGGGAACCTGTACGTTAGTGTTCTGCATTGAGAACCAGAGCGGACCTTCCTGGCCAAGACGTGGCAATGAGATAGACGCGTGAAGGATTCTGTGACGCTGCTCCAGCGTGCTCTTACGTGTGTGTGAAGTATTCAAGGCTAGGTACAATATATTTGTAGATCGGTTGCATGTTGTGTAAGTAATCCTTTAAGTGTCTCTGATTAAATGTGTGTTTTCTACTGTCAAAAGTTTGTTTTTTGTTTTTTTTTTTAAGTTTAAACTTCCCATGGGAATTGTCTGGACCTGAATTACTCTCAGGCGATGAGTTTACAATGCCAAATCTGCTCCCTGGGAGAAGGCACGTGGAGTTAAGCATTTGGGGGCAATGCCATCTCCAGTTTTGGCAGCTGCAATCCGCTCACCTATATCCAGGAGGACAGATGGGTGTCTCTGTAGAGGAAAGGCTTGTTTGGTGCTTAGCATGCATGAAAATTCTCATGGCAAACATAGTGTTTCTACCCCAAATACAGACATTTAGGAATACCAGTTGGAGAGGGTCCAGAGGAGGCCACGCAGATGCTGAGAGGGCTGGAGCAGCTCTGCTGTGAGGCCAGGCTGAGAGAGCTGGGGCTGTTCAGCCTGGAGAAGAGGAGGCTCCGGGGAGACCCGAGAGCGGCTCCCAGTGCCCAAAGGGGGCTGCAGGGAAGGTGGGGAGAGACTCTTCAGCAGGGCCTGGTGTGACAGGACGAGGGGTGATGGTTTCAAAATAGAGGGAGGCAGATTCAGACTGGATAGAAGGAAAGTATTTTCTACACTGAGGGTGGTGGCACACTGTCCCAGGTTGCCCAGAGAGGCGGTGGATGCCCCATCCCTGGAAACGTTCCAGGCCAGGTTGGCCCAGGCTCTGAGCAACCTGATCTGGTTGGAGATGTCCCTGCTCCTGGCAGGGGGGTTGGGCTTTGAAGGTCCCTTCCAACCCAAACCATTGTATGATTCTATGATCTTTAATTTCTTCAAGTAAATTCATTTGCCAGCTTTCTTTTGTCAGACCTTCTGAGCTAACGTGACGCTGGAGAGCGGGGCTGCTGTTTGAGGGACCTCAGTAGGCTGCAGGAGTGGGCCAGGCTGCGGATCTGTGAAGGTCAACAAAGACTTTTACTAAAAGTCTCAAAATCACAAACATGGTTCCGCCTGAGCTTACCTGTGCCATGAAGGAGCTGGCTTTTATCCTTCTAAGTGCAAGGTTTGAGAGAAAAGCCAAATAATTAGTCTGCTTATAAAGAAGCTGTTAAACCAGTGGAGCCGCTCCTCTTCGGAATTATGCGTATTTTAAGTGCGTCCTGATGGTGGATTCTGATTCTGGTATTGCTGGACTCTGAATGATGGCAGTGTAAATTGTTGTTATATAACTGCTGCCTGGAGTAGGAAGTCTGTGCTTTAAAATTCAGTTGCTACCTTTCCTCACCTGGATCATTGCGGAGTCTCTGCACTACAGGCCTTGTGCAATTTCTTTTTCTTGTCACTCGCCATTTCTTAAAAATAACATTCTCTGCTTCTTGCAGCAAACTTCTGTGACTTGAAGCATGAGTATCGCTCTAGGAAATTTTAAAAGACCAATGAATGGTTGGGTTAATACACAAAATGTAGTGGAAAGGGGAGAAATGTTAATTAAAGGCAGGCCAATAGACTTATATGTTGAAAATATTTTTTGGTGGGAAGTGATGGTATTCAGGCAGGATTTTACTTTGGAACTAGGTAACCTGTTTCTGACCTGGTTCCTCTGGCAGTTGGTTTATTTATATTGAACGTGAAAGGCCCTGATGCATGTGTGGCTTTCTACAGAGAGATTATTTCTCTGCTTTTAAGTTTTCATGATTTCTGTAGCAGATACCTTCAGTACTTAAATCATAATTAATTGTGAACTGAGAGAATCTCCGAGTGAGCTAGGCCTACTTTGAAAGTAAAATCTGTGTAGGTATTTTTAAATCATGCATTTGCCACATCCCTCCCACAAGCACAGATGTGATTGTTTGGAGAGAAATGAAGGACCAATATTTAAATGTAAACATTGTGACACTTGGCTCTCAATTAGTGAGAAATTCTTACAAGTAACCGTTGTCTATCAAAATGTGCCAATGGCAAAGTCGCTCACTTAAGCAGTGAGCCGGGGATGGGGTGGCCTTGCCATGGCTGGGGTGGATGGCAAGGGTTACAGCCAGAGGTACCCACAAGTAGAGGAACTCATGGGGTTTTCATCAGTTACCTTAAATTTGTGGGCTGTTAGTAGTGTTTGACATAGTTTTTTCTAGACACGTAATGAATGGGTGCTCTCTGCCTCCCGCTGAGGGAAGTGACTAGCGTGCGTTTGAGGAATGGTGGAACTCGGGTTTGGTTCGGACCCCGTGGTGCACCATCTCCATTGAACAATTTTTTTTTCCCAAATCTTTGAAATGAGAGCTGTGGGCTGAGCAGTGTAATTGCAGAGGGAGAGAGGGAGAAGGGGAACCGCTGAAGAGACATCTCTGTACTTTTGGTTTTGTGAGAGAGTTGTGATGTTCTTGTTACTGAGGGGTTTCATCAGAACTAAGCGCTTACCCAAAAATGTGCATGTGAGATTTGGTGCTTGCAGAGGATAAGTTCTGCTGCTTCGCTAACGTGCTGGAAATCTGCATACTGGTAAATGAACACTAATTTGTGTTTGTTTTCCTCAGGCAAAATACATCTCCCAGTGCATCGATGAGATCAAGCAGGAGCTGAAGCAGGATAACATTGCAGTGAAAGCAAATGCAGTCTGCAAACTTACATATGTAAGTGCCTTGCTGGGATTTGATGTCATCACATCTTTTTTTTTTTTTTTTCCCGTCCTTTCTTGCTGACTAGGAGCTAGTGTTCAGTCTGAATGCCTGCTTTTCTTAGGCTGCAGTTTCTTAAACCGTTGTTACGTGCAGGCTGCAGATGAAAATGCTCTCACGTGTGTCTGATGTCAGAGGCTGCGTATTCCCATTCTGTTCATTGTGCTGGCGCTGGTACTGTTTTGTTTTATTCAGATAGGTCAGGAAGCTAATCTGATTTAAAACTAATCCAATTTTAAAAGTTGTTTTCAGCTGGATTGTTTCTTGCCACACTGGTTGCTTGTGCACTTGAAACTGGTGTTTGTTTCTTTTTGCGCAGTCCTTTGTCAAGAAAGAGAGGAGGGAAATGCTGTTAAAGTGTTATTTCTGTGGTTCTGTTCTGGCTTTTATTTAAAAGAAAATCCAGGAAAAAAAAAAAACCCTTCAGAATGATGCTTGTATAATTGCATGTGTAGTACCTGGAATTACTGCAAACTGTTTAAAACTTGCTTCTGGCGGAACTTGGAGACCTCTGACTTACTGCGAGTGGCATAGAATGTAACGTTACTCATAAACTAAAGAGTCCAAAAGTAATGCTGTAAGACATCTACGTTACATCTTCAGTTTTGTGAGGTATCTTGACCTATTTTCTGAAGTCTCTTATTTCGGAAGTTTATCTTGGCTCCTCTGCTCACAGTTACAGATGCTGGGCTACGACATCAGTTGGGCTGCTTTCAATATTATTGAAGTCATGAGTGCGTCGAAGTTTACATTCAAAGTGAGTTCTCTGTGTAACTACAGCTGCGCTAGCCAAGCTGCTTCATTATTGTGTTTAATGAATGCGTTGGTTCCTCAGCTTCTGGTTTGCTTTCTTCAATATGGAAAGGAGGCAGACTCTATTTGTTCCTAGTAAATGGATAATACTTGGCCTACTCGTGTAGGCTTTTTCTACCTGATGTTTGGCAACAGCTGTCAGATATCTTTTTGTGAAAAACCAGGGTGTTTTTATGTGAAGACCACCTAATATTCCTAGTAGCACACATATTTTATTTTGTAAGAGCTTGATAATTTTTCTTGAAAGGTTTTCTTCATGCTCTGTGTTGCAGACCTTTTTCACAAACGGGATGGAATGTTACTTTGTAAGGAATAGTTTCCAAATTGGGCTTTAGTACCTGAAAGTCAGGAGTGAACACAGACAGAATAAATGTGTTATCGCTAGAGATGTTACTTGTCTGAGATTATTCTTTCCAGATACAAACCCCCTTTTCCAGAGAGTCCTGTCATGGCTCTTCTTTTATGCAAACCTTCTGCCTAATTGTTCGTCTTTTTAATATTGCTTATGAAGCTACCAGTTGTTGTTCAACTAAACCTTGTCTAAGCTTTATTTTTTTTTTTCCTCCTTGTCTTTTTCCAGAGAATCGGTTACCTAGCTGCCTCTCAGTGCTTTCACGAAGGGACTGATGTAATCATGTTGACTACTAATCAGATCCGAAAGGTAAGCTTTTTACTTCAGTTCTTAATTTTTTTCTTTCACTGTCTCCCTACTTGTATTTTCAAATCTGTACGAAGTATTTATCTTTTAGGAATATAAAGATGTTTAAGTAGAATTCTATTTACTTGGCTTACAGTCTGCTCTCATTCCACAAGCTGAGGGATTAATGAAATACGTAAGAGCTGTCCGTAGGCTTCCCTCATGCTGTCTCACACCAGTTCTCCGTGTTTATTGATCACGGTGCCAACAACCGCCTCTGTTAATATTACTTGTCTCTTAGGCGGCCATGATAAGAATGTAATGAGTAAGAAAAATGTCTCTGTTCTTGAAGTAAAATTAGCAGTCACCTGGCTCCAAAAAATTTCTCTTCATGATGGCTTGTTTCCTTCTGGTAATAACGGATCAGGCTTTTGACTTGTGTGGTATAATTGTTTGTAAAAAAGGTGAAGAGCGTATGTGAAGTTGTGTTCTGTATTAATGTACCAAAGTGTGTTGTATTCATTTGCGTAGAGTTTTATCCCTGGAATTTTCTCAGAGTTACTGGGTTGCAGGATTATTTTCCTGTTCTTCAGGTTACAGATATATTTTTAAAGCTCTTAAGTTTAATTTCTGAAAGTGTCACTGCTTTAAAACTTGACTGACACAGTACAGGGTGTGCCTACATTTTCACCATCTAAGTGGCTAAAATGTCTTTTACCTGCTTAAAAAAGACCAGTGGGATGTTATCCAGTATGTTTCCTGAAGAAGTAGTGCTTTTCCCCTTATCTTTCAAACTATCTGCTCTGACAAGTGCATATTTTTAATAATATTTATCCATTTTCTTTATTACGGATATTTTATTATACTGAATTTCAGTCACTTACTAGGCTATTCCTTCCTTTTTGTGCCTGAGTTTTTACTTGAAGGCATAAAGATGCTTTTTCATGTTTCATTGATCTGGCAACTTTGTATTTGAAGGGGGTTATCAGTTCTCAAAATACTTCAAAGCCAGAATGAATTGCAAAGTTTTGTTGCTCCTTAAGAAGTCGATTTCATCATTCTTCAAGCAGAACCTAATTTCCTGCCACCTGCCAAAGGTTTTCAAATGAGATGCAAGTGGCACAGAACCCCGAAGGCCTGACTCTGTTTAGCTCTCCTAAAGCAGCCTCCGTTTACGCGTGAATCCGGGCAGTTCGTTCCGGTGGTTCGTGTGGGAATGGTCTGTGCGGTTCACTTCGTACTCTTGTTTGGTAGTAACCGCAGTTCAGGATTGCGCCTGTGATGCTCTGTATTCAGGGAGGTCCCAGTGAAGCCGATGACAGGCTTTGACTGAGCAGGGTTAGTATTTAATACCAGCTTTTGAGGATTTTAAACATGTTTGTGATCGTGCAATGAGTTTTTAAAAATTATTTGCCATTCTTAGAATACCACCCAGGTATGATATCTCTAATTGCTTTTATGTTGCAGTCACCCATCTGTTGCTTAATTACGATTTTTCATGCCTGTTATTAAACCGCAAACTAGCTGTATTTTAGCGGGTGCTGGGGGACATTGCTGTTAATAGTTGATACAAGTATTCCCATGGAGTAGAAGCGCTGCTTCATGTCTGTTGAGTAAATAAAATTGGTCTGAGAAAATTGTTTCTCAACATCCTGTGTGATCTTAAATTTTTGAGCCTGTTTTTCCTTTTTTAGGATCTGAGTAGCCCTAACCAGTATGATACTGGAGTTGCACTGACTGGCTTGTCCTGTTTTGTTACTCCAGATCTTGCCAGGGACTTGGCAAATGACATCATGACACTGGTGAGTTGATAAGATTGAAATAACTTTTTCCTGTGATTAAATAATGTTTATACGTGCAAATCTGGTAAAACTCTGTTAATTTTAGAACTGTTAGGTGTGAAAACCAGCGCTTTGTTCCTGTGGGGTTTTGGCAGAGCCTTTACAGACCTTAGTTAGCTCAGGATTATTACCTTGAATATTTCTGTTAGTTTTGATAATAAATAACTTTGATCTCTGCTGAAATCTGGGTTTTCTAAAAGTATTTGAGTCTTCCAGGAAGAAATCTTTAGGTAGCGCTGTGTCCATGTGGACCTTGAGAAGAACTCTGGAAACTCAAATTTACTGTGAGCCTGACTGATTGCAATTGTTTCATTAACAGATGTCTCATACAAAGCCTTATATCAGGAAGAAGGCAGTGTTAATCATGTACAAAGTTTTTTTGAAGTACCCAGAGTCCCTCCGTCCTGCATTTCCTCGCCTTAAGGAGAAACTTGAAGATCCAGATCCTGGTGAGTGGATTTTAGCAAATTACTTCTGTTCCAGAACATCTAGGTATATGTGCTTTTAGAACTTGTGGAGAGAAGAATACCTGAAAAGTGCTGTCGTCGTCTTTTGGGTCTTGATACACCTGTGTAACTGGGTTGATGAGCATCTGAGAGTTCTGACGGATAATATTAAAAATGCATTATTTAAAATGTCCAGTTCTTACATCAAGCCCAAGTAATTGAAACTGTATCCCTGGAAACGTTCCAGGCCAGGTTGGCCGGGGCTCTGAGCAACCTGATCTGGTTGGAGATGTCCCTGCTCCTGGCAGGGGGGTTGGGCTGGGTGGGCTTTGAAGATCCCTTCCAACCCAAACCCTTCTGTGATTCTGTGATTCTACTCAGCCTTCCCAGATGGTGCTGGTCTTCCCTCACTGCACCAAAACGCCACACACTTGTTTCAGTAATTCTGTGTGCGGTGCTGCTCTGTGATCTCGAGTTGATTTGTGCGGCTGTTCAGAGGGTGAAATCCAGTTGCATGTGCTAGCCTAATCTGGTGTGCGCATCTAAGATGCATCTTCCAGGAACAATGATTCTAAAGAAAACAAAACATGCACCCCTCTCTCCTGCAAACAGAGGAAGAAAATCCATATTATGCTTTAATGAAAAAAAAGGAGTGATCTCTACTAAAAAACCCAGGCTAAAAGGTTCCAAATTGAGAAAAATCAATTTAGAGGCTGAGCAATTAGAAAGGAATGAACTTGCCTGATCCAATTGGTTATGGATTAATTATTTTTTTAAGTACATCTGAACAATAAGTTTTAAAGGAACAGGAGTGTTTCAAAACTTTATGGTGGGTGAGATTATTGGTGATTGTGTTGTCTGTGTCCCCCAAACAAGCTGTCCACAGGGAAGGGGGAAGGAGCCTGGCGGTGTCCTGTTCTTTCTAATACTGGACCCTAAGCAGATACTCAGCTTGCTGTTATATTAGAAAATAGAAAAAATTAAAGAAAATCTTTTCTCAGTTGGTTTTGGGGTTTTTAGTTTGGTTGGGGTTTTTTTTGTTGTTTTTTTTTTTTTTTTTTGCATTGTTGTGTTTACCTCATGGTGGGTAATGCAGCTGAACCATTCCTCTTGGACACACAGGTCTGACTCTCCAGCTGCGTTGTTATTGGGGTTCTGCACCAGAAACTGCAATTACAATGAAGGCGTTGATTAGATTTCTGCTTTTCCCGCTTTTTCCCAGGTGTGCAGTCTGCGGCAGTAAATGTTATTTGTGAGCTGGCTCGACGCAATCCCAAAAACTACCTTTCCCTTGCTCCGCTCTTCTTCAAGTTGATGACGTCATCAACAAATAATTGGGTTCTCATTAAAATTATAAAACTGGCAAGTATTCTGGATCTGTGTTTAAAGGATTGGGGTTCTCATGAAATTACCTTGGGTGTGAAAATGGATTTCTTGCTTGGAGGTGTAGTTACCATTAAATCCAAATAAAAAGAAACCAGGAATATCTTCTAATGTTTCTGAACATAACCAAAGAGAGAAAAATATTTTAATATAGCTTGGCTTAAATATAATGAGCTGGAATTTAAATCATGTTCTTGTACTGTTTAGAAGCAGCTATTAAATCGCTTTCTTGTCTGCACTTCTTCTTTAATAGTTTGGTGCTCTTACTCCATTAGAACCTAGGCTGGGAAAGAAACTGATAGAGCCTCTGACCAACCTCATCCATAGGTATGTACGGCAAGCGTTATTTGTTTGTTCAGGACGGGTGAAGTGCCTTGTAGGTAGGGTGGTGTTAGCTCTGTGGATGTGTTTTTTAACTTTTTCTTGAGTGTCAATACATGGGCCTCAAATATCAGAAGATAATCACATCAGGACTATTTCTGAAAAAGCTGAGTGAGATGAAATAGCTTAAAGGAAAGTCTTTGGGTTTCTGACTGTCAGCATGAATTTCTCCAAAGCGTGCATTGGAACAACTTGCTTTCCTTTCATTCATTTTAAGCAAGAGATGACTATGGACTATATAAAAGCTCTTGCTTAAAAAAGGCTGTTGTATATTTATCTCTTCTATTCACCTGCACACATTTGGTTCTTGACTTTTTTGGAGGCGCCTTACCCACCAAAGCAGTGTGACAGGGAGTATCATAAAGTTTTCTTATGCCTTTCTCAGCCCAGGTGTGTTTTGAAGAGGTGCCTTTAATATATATCCTAAATATAGATCAGGTAAATATGAAGATATTCCCTTGTCTCTTGTTAAAGCTGGCTTGTAGTGTTGTTTTGCATCTAATTCTGAGCTGAAATCACAAAGTAGATGTCTTGGAGGGAATACGTGTATTTTCCCAGTGGGGAAAAGGAAATGTGATGGTACGCATGAGTTGTTAGATTAAAAGGTTTGTTTCTCTTCATGTGGCAGAGAAGAAGATAGATGGGAATGAGTGAATTTTAAACAGGTATCTGTGTAGCCGTGGAAGCAGCTCTAGCCAGACAATGTCTGTCCATCCTCCTAGAATAGCTTTAAGGCTGGTTCAGAGCAGACCATCCAGCAGCCTTGTGTCCACGTACCTGACTGCAGCAGTGACAAGCACATACCAATGCACCAGAAACAGTGCTTTGCCAGAAAAAGCAGGAAGATGTACAGTGTGTCTTCAGTCGTGCATCTGCCTCCTCTCTCCAGCTCCCATGTTAGTCATTCGTTTTATTATTTGTGAGAACGGAATCCTGTTTGGTATGGCCTGCATTCATCGTTTTGGATCTTGTACCGCTTACACAGAAGGCAAACCACCCTGCCATCCACCACGAGCTGCATAGGGAGCAAAAATTACTGTCTTGGTTCTGAGTGCGCTGGAGTCATGTATCCAGTGTGCTGAGTGACCTTCACGATGTCACTTCTGACTGCTGCCGGAAGTTTGTCCAGAGTTGTTTGCTCACTAGCTTGGCAGGCATTGCTTCTGGAGTCTGCTCTGTTGTTCCTTCTGAGGTTCACTGTGTTTCCCTCTTGTGTAGATCAGGATTTGTAGGTACCTTTGAAATCCTCAGAATTGCCCTGGATGTGTGTTCAGCTGGCAGAAGTTGTCTTGAATTTAAGTTTTGGGGAAAAATCAGACAGTGGAGATGAGTTGCTCCCTTACAGGGATGAGCAAGTGTGTACCTGCACGCCAGAAGAGTCTGCTGTTTGTGCATGACGCGTTGGAGAGAGCCTTGAGGTTCTCCGCCTGCCTGCCTTATCATGCGTTTTTGACCTTGGGCAGAGGATTTGATTTGATCCTTGGACAAGATTACTGCAGTGCTCTGTAACTGGCACCGAGGTTTTGAGTAAGCACTTCCTTCCTCATTCCTTGTGTCACAGTGCTGTTACTTGCTGCTTCTCTAAGACTTTTTTTTTTTTTTTTAACATTCAGTAGCCCTTCCTCCCACCCAACAGTTCTTAAGTGAGAATCAGTTCATCTAGTTTGAAGGTGTATGGAACAGAGTACTGGCAATTTCTTGTGTAATTAAAGGTGTTAACTAACTCTAAGATACTGCAGATGTGCCGGTTTTATTCCTTGTCTGAAATACTTGATTTCTATTTCAGCACCTCAGCCATGTCTCTCTTGTATGAATGTGTGAACACAGTAATAGCAGGTGAGAACTGAAATTTGTAACCTAGAAAAAACCATGATGTACTTTGTCATCAATTAACACTATCTGTAAACCTTTTTTTTTTTTTTTTTTTTTAATTTAATGTGTTTTATAACTGGAATAAGGCGCTGGCAAACTTTGATTTGTGTTACTGCATAACTGTAACTGAAATCCTTTGTTGTCAGTCTGTAAGGCTGAGTTACTCAGCTAAAGGCTGAAACAAAATATGAACAACAATTATTTGTATGCAGGCTCCTAAGTGTTTCTAGAACTACTAAATATACCAGCAGGAATAGAATTTTAAAAAGACTGATGCTGCAGGGAAACTTTGACAAAGTTGTCTCATGTGATGAAGGAGCAGACTCATTTTTTAATTCTTCAATTTCACGGCTTAAAAGCTTGATGTAATTCCTTAAAGGACGTAATAGGAATCATTATTTGACAGTTTCAATTTCTAGGGAAGGGATGTGAACTCCATAATAGGAACGGAGAGAGAACCAAAGCCAAAAAGGGATCACACAGTATTCCAGTGCAGGCTTGGCACTTTTCCTATCGTAGTGCGGAAGCAGAGGGCTATTGACATCCGCGGTTTGGCCATAAGCCTTCTCTCGGAGGGGGTTTGGATAATGATGCGGGAACTTGCTGTTCTGAGTCAGTTCAAGGAGGAAAGGGAGATCTGTCACTCGCTTTGTTCATTCCTTCAGGGAAATGTGAGATGATGTTATGATGGGGGGAAAAAATAGCACCGAGGTTAATTCTGTTGTGGATGAGAGTGCTTCCCTGAGATACACTAGGGTAATTCTGTGGGTCAGTGGGAAATCCACACCCTCAGGACGCCTCAGGGACCATAATGTAAAACTCAAATTCAGAAAATGGGATGTGAGGCTGCGTTAGAGCAGCACCTTGCATTTGCCATGACCTGAAGTGATAGCATCCAACACGCCTTCTCTGAAATGTAGCTCTGTGGCATTATGGAGAGGAAAACGCCACCGTGCTCTACTAGTCGCTGAGGCCGGCATGTGTAACGTGCTCGGTAAGAGTTGGTGTTGGCGTTGACGTGCTATATGGCAGCAGCAGCTAACAAGACAATGCCACCTTTTCTGCCGTGGGGTTGTGTGCTGCCACAGCTTTATGAATGTCCAGCCTAATCCACAGTGGGGCCTGATCTGTGCCTCAGGCCTCTTGCTGGCTCGATTAAAGCTCTGATCTAATTACATTAAACTCTAGGATCCGTTGCTGCATCTCATGACGTTAGGGAAGTGCACACTGAAATTTAGCTGATGACGTATTTACAGTCTTGACTGCCACGCGATATCGGTAAAGGGAACCTTAATGAGAGCAAAGCATAATGAAAAGCAGCTTTGATTTGGCTGGGTACACTTTTTTTTCCCCTGCCCTGCTATTATTACTCTTAAGGTGTGTGAAATTTATAGTTTGTGTCACAACAGTCTCTCCTCCCCCCAGAGCCCTCAAAAGTCCAAGCAAACAGACAAACAACAGAGTAAACTGCCATCTTCCCCTGGGAGCTGAGCTGGCTGTTCACCTTGAGGTGATTTGTGTGGTTGCGTTCGTTCAGAACACAGAAATACTGAACCTTGTGCTTGTGTGTTTCAGTTTTGATCTCTCTGTCCTCCGGGATGCCTAATCACAGCGCTAGCATCCAGGTACAACGCTGGGTTTTGGGGGGGTTATTTGTTCTGCTCTACTGTGTAATGCCACGTGCCGTGGAGAAAATGGATTGTGTTCCTCTGCCAAAAGTTAAAGCTCCCTGAAGTGCTCTCACTCAGGTGGAATCCTACAGACTGAAGCATTTCCTATTTGAATTATCTTATTTCTTTCGCTTTAAAATGCAGTTCTTTAATTTAGAGTTTCCCTAACTCTATTATACAGCTGCTACCATCAATACAATCATACAGAGGTTCCTTTTGTTTTGAAACCTCTTAACACAGCAAGACCCTCTTACCTAGAGGCTCCAGCTCAGAATGCTTCCTTGTGTGTTGAGTAAACTTCATGAAGAGTAATTTTAATTAAGACTTCTACAGCTTGTAATAAGCATGACGTGGTCTTTTTTTTTCCAGCTTTGTGTTCAGAAGTTAAGGATATTGATAGAAGATTCTGACCAGAACTGTAAGTATGTTGGTTGCCTTCATGGAAGCTTTTAGGGGAGAAATGGCAGCAGTCCTGGAGCGACGAGCTGTTTTCTCCACACAGCTTGTTCACTATTGCGGTGCCTGGTATGTTGTAAACAATTGCTGGGATTTTTAATGTGGAAATAATTTTTGATAGTGAATTCTTCTTCATAATGAGCTTTTGAAAACAAACGAGATGAATTATTACTGCTCTTTGTGGACTTGTAAATGTAAAACAATTCTTTCCATGCTCTGAGTTTTCCCTTTTTATAAACTTGCTGCTTGGAAAGTAGCAAGCGGTATTCGTCAGTGTAAGCGTAACAGTAAAATGCAAGAATGCTTACTAATTTTAGTGACTACAGAGAACACTGGGAAATGCTTTTTTGTGCAAATCTTTTTCCTGCCATCTGAATTTTTTCCATTGAGAACAGGGCTCCTATTTGATACACCAGTCTGGAGTGCTTTTTAAAGCTGTGTTCAGCCTAGGATGCCTGTTGTCAAACCCCATAGTTTCTGTATATTAATAGGTATTTTAAAATCAATGATAAAACTTGAAGTGCAAGAAGGCTGTAATGAAGATTATATATATAATTACGTGCCTGTATATGGGATTATGAATTAAAGACTGTAATCTGTGATGCACTGTTACTAAAAAATGCTTTTCCTCGTCGTAGATTTTTATTCAGGTGTATTCAAGTTGGTTTCAGTAGAAGCACTCGGTATTAAGATTTCATGCTCAACACAAAGCAGTGTTTCTATATTTGGAAAGAAGTTTTATTTTGTCTTTCACAGTGAAATACCTGGGACTGTTAGCTATGTCCAAAATCCTGAAGACGCATCCTAAGTCAGTTCAGTCGCACAAGGATCTCATTCTCCAATGTCTGGATGACAAAGATGAGTCTATCCGACTCAGAGCTTTAGATCTCCTGTATGGCATGGTATGTTTCTACCTGTGTTTCCTTTCCTCTCCAGCCCCTGGGACCCTTTAGGAGGCTGATGGTTAAGAAAAACATGCAACTTTCTCTTCCCCTCTCCCAAGTAGCCTTGTGATAATAACTCCTGTATCTTTCCTGGTGTTGACAAGTGAAAATCTGGCACAGCATGAAAGCAATATTTGATGTCCAAAAGGGCTGTGGTTATGATTTATATAGTGAAGTGCCTTTCGCTCGAGAGTCTGTGCCCACCAGCATATGCACAAAGGGATTGTGATAGGTCTCATAGCTTCCTGTTTTAAAAGAGAAATGGAAAATAAGGAAGACACCTTTTCTGTGGCGGTACTTGTGAGATGAGAATAACTTCGTTAACGTTTGACTAGACAGTGGTTTTGATGTTGCAAACAGGACTGGAGTTCGTTCCTGGAGGTTGAATTCTACTTGTTATATCTTTAATCAAAAGATAACCTGAGAGAGTCTACCGTTTTGCTCAACTCTACCTCTTAGAAGAGTGCTGTGTAATGAGTGATTGTAGAAATACTATTACACATTATTTTTTGTTAGTGAGGCCTTTTAACACGTGCATATGGAGAGATCCTAGCTGGAAGCAGTGAGCCACAACAAGTGGTGATATTTACTGAGTACTTTGGTCACTTTAATTAGAGAAGTTTCCAGAGCAGGTTAATGTTTTGAAATGCTAGGTTTCTGTTGGATGTTAATGACTCTTAAATTTATTTTGTGTAGAAGCAAAAATTTGTTTTGTATAGAAGCAAAAATATTTTAAACTATTAAATTTGTTACTGTGGCGGAAGTACAAGATTCATTTTCTCCTGGGCTTCTGTATTGCTGCTAGTAGTTCTGATTCTCAGCTCTCTCCCACAGCATGCTCTCGTATGCTTGTGCTGACTCCGCTTTAGTAACAACTTTCAAAAGAAAAGAATGGATTCATTTTTCAATCGTGACTGAAGCTGGGGCCTAGAGAGGTGGTTCTGACTTGTTGTTAACATATGACACAGGTCCATCAAAGAGCTAGCAGCTGCTTTAGTGGAATTAAGAGGACTTGACAGTATGGGAAGTGGCTTCGTTTTGGTTCAACCCTTCAATAACTCTTTAACAGGTATCGAAGAAGAACTTGATGGAGATAGTGAAGAAACTGATGATTCACGTGGATAAAGCAGAAGGGACGACATACCGGGATGAGCTGCTGACCAAAATCATAGACATTTGTAGTCAGTCCAATTATCAATATATCACAAACTTTGAATGGTCAGTGTTTTTATGAGTCAGCTTTGAGATGATCAACAATGGTAACGCATGATTGTCTGTTGATAAAATCGCATCCCTTTCACTTTTTGTAGGTACATAAGCATCTTGGTGGAGCTGACCCGGTTGGAAGGCACACGACACGGGCATCTGATAGCGGCTCAGATGTTAGATGTAGCTATCAGAGTTAAAGCAATTCGTAAATTTGCAGTGTCTCAAATGGCCATGCTTCTGGACAACGCTCACCTCATAGCCAGCAACACCCAGAGAAACGGGATCTGTGAGGTGCTTTATGCTGCCGCTTGGATATGCGGGGAGTTCTCCGAGTAAGTGCAAACAGAAAGGCTGACACGGTTTGAGCGGCTTCTTTCGGACAAAGATTCAGGTCACTGAAAAGTATTTTTGAGAAAAGGAATATGCACCCTAAAGCTAACAAAATGATTGCTTCTTTCCCGCTCCCTCACCCCATAAGACTCCTCAGCTGTCTCTAGCCAAGATGGATACTTCATTTTGAACATCTGGTCTTTTTTTCTTACCTCTGTAATGCTGCCCACTCACGCAGGAAGGTATAACTGTCAGTGGAAGCAATAAAATCTTAAGCCATCGAAGGAACTCCTTAACCATTAAGTTCTAACCCACTTACAGCTGAGGGGAAAATGTCCCGTCACCATGTTTGAACTAGTTTTCACTCTGCTCCCTGTTTTGCCCTTGTTGAAAGGCTTTTGGAGAACCTGATCTTTCTGAGGATTAGAAGTCATCTTTTTTTGATCAAAACTTATCTGTGCCCACAGAAGCACAATTTTCCGTGTCCTCATGCCTGCGTTCTTTTAGCCGAAATAGATGGGTTTGTTTCTTGGTTGCATGTATGTGTGCTTACTTACATGCCTCTGTTTTGGTAAGCTGGACAGACCGTGATACTGTAGTCTCCTTTTGTCATCTGGTTTGGTGTCTCTTCTTGTAATTGCCACTCTGAACACTAGTTCCAGTTTAAACTCACGCAGTCAGTGTGGTATTTTTCAGGAACACTGACACAAGTCAGATCTTCATCTAATTAAAAAAGTTCTGCAAAGAAAACTGTAGATTAAGAAGCAAGAGAACATACTCTCCTTTTTCATTTTGATCACATTTTTGAAAGAACTTCAGCTTTCCGTTCGTAATGGACCAGTAACTTTTTTTTGTGCATCTTTCATTTACTCCTGAGCAGACAATTTTAAATAAGAGCATGAGATTTATTAAAACAATTGCTGTGATCTGCATTATTTGCTGTTTATTAAGTGTTGCCTACTAGATTTTATTTTTGTTCAGTAAATGACTGGAAATACAACCTCGTTGGTGCCAGTGGTGGAGTACAGAATGGCAGGAAGGTCGCTGGGCTCCTTGATCCAGACTACGATGGAATTGCACTTAAAAGTGCGAGGCTTAGTTAGTGGAGAGGATACTAAACTTGTAAAGGGGGAAATAGAGGTGTCCCTCCCCTTCTGTAAAAGGAGAAAGCCATAAATTCTTCTGTGTCGTATTACTTCTGTAATTTGGAAGGGGAAAACAGGCAGAGAGCAAATGATTATGTATTTGTAGTCTGTCCTGTCTTTCTGCAGTGCACCATACTGCAGCTGAGCTTTTTGAAAAATTGTCCGTGAAAACTGATGAAATGTTGAGATTTCTCAGTTGTTGTCTTTCACTCTGTCTTTTACAGACACCTTGAGGAAGCAAACCAAACTTTAGAAGCAATGTTGAGGCCTAAAGTTACAACTCTACCGGGCCACATCCAGGCGGTTTATGTCCAGAACATGGTGAAGCTCTACGCATCCATCCTCCAGCAGAAAGAGCAATCTGGGGAGAAGGAAGCAGCTCAGGAAATTACACAGCTGATGATTGAGCGTTTGCCTCAGTTTGTACAGAGTGCAGATCTAGAAGTTCAGGAGAGGGTAAGAGAACAAAATTACTTTGGAATTTATCATACAGAGTCTCTCATTTGTCTTGGAGTATATAGGTAATTTTCTGTGGACGTGCACGTTTTATCTAAGCTGTTGTTACGTGTTTGTTCTGTACTTTGTGTAACTCGGTGAAAGAGAAGCTCTAGAACTGGAGTGGGAAGAGTGACGTTTCATCTCAGAGCCCAGATCTTATTCCAGTTTGATACCATCTCTAAAGACTGCTTGCAAGAATTTCACTTGAAGCTATTTGATTTTTAAATTTATGCAGGCACGTAGGGACACAAGAAACTTTCATTGCAGTTGATATTTTGGTTCAGTTTGTTAATATTAATTCTGAAATTACTCCTGTGTTTGTCTTTAGGCTTCTTGCATCTTGCAACTAATAAAATATATTCAGAAGCTACAAATAAAAGAAGTACCTGTAGCTGAGGAAGTAATAGCCCTGTTTGCTGGTGAGCTGAACCCTGTGGCTCCTAAAGCACAGAAGAAAGTCCCGGTTCCAGAGGGGTAAGGTTCCTTCTCTCTCTCAGCGTCTTATTTAAACTCTTAAATAGTAAAGCTAAGTGTATCGTGAGAAATACTGAAATACCCAGGGATACTGAGTCGAACTGTTTGCCTACTGCAATTCTTACAGGTTGGACCTTGATGCCTGGATCAATGAACCTCCATCAGACAGTGAATCTGAAGATGAAAAGCCCAAAACAATTTTTCATGACGAGGAACAAAGGCATTCCAGACATAGACAGCCAGAAATAGATGAAGAGGAGCTGGCCAGAGTGAGTGAATGTTAAGATGCTTTTCCCTACGTAATTCAGTAGTAATGTTGTAAGTGCTGCTAGGGCAGTTGGAGCTGCTGTGGGGTCTCTGTGTAGCTGGGGAGCCGTTCTGCTCTCTGCAGCTCAGGAAACCTGATGATTTGCTGTGAACAAAAGAGATGTATTTGAATACAGGTATTTTTTAGGCGTTGTGGAGTACGTCCAATATAAAGTTCTCTTGGAAGTCTAGCTTGCCTATCTTCTCCAAAAGGGAACAAGATGTTATAAAAACATGGCTCTGGTTTATCATATGCAAGCTACTGTGCTGTGTCTTTTTGCAAGTAGTTGATGTATTGTTCCAAAAATTCTGGTAAAAGGCATCAGCACTTTGGTGCCTTTTATCTCTCTTTGCCTATAAACCAACTTTCTAACTACCAATACTCTTTTGCTTTTAGCGTCGAGAAGCCCGGAAACAGGAACAGGCAAACAACCCATTTTATATTAAAAGCTCTCCCTCCCCACAGAAGGTGAGTGAGTCTGAATTAAAATCTCTTGCTGGCCTCTCACATAGTTGTGTGAAGGCTTGCTGGATGTCAGAGCTGCCGCTTCCCTCTGGGACATTCGGATTATTTTCGCTGCAGTTCTGATCTCTTAACAGTGTGCCAATTCAAGTGGCTACCTACAATTATTTTTATAGGTCTTGTTTGTGTTGCAAAAAATCATAAATTACCTTGTATCACAAGAGCAGCCAGCTTATTGTGGCTCTTTGGACCTCCAGTTTAGAAATAAGGGAGTTGTGACAGCTACCACTCCCATTACAGAGCAATTTGGAATCATCTGGATTAACTTGTTGTGGAAAGCACAGTCCTTTCAGCAAGGACTCTCTGAAAGCTGTAGAGAAGCATGCGTCTCTGCCTCTGTGTCACAAATTCCTGTGCAGGTGGTTTGTTCCTGTTCTGTGTGAGGGAAGGGTTCAGGTTGACAGGCACTTTCATTAACAGCAGTGAAGAGGGAGTGAACCTGGAACATGCTTCTCTTGAACGTACAGTGTGGTTTATGGACCAAAATGTCGTTGTGGTCTCATCTTAACACCTTTTTCAGGGAAAGAACTGCTTTATTCCCTGTATATCCTAAGGACTGCCCCATTTTCCTCAACCTAAATCTCAAAATTTACCTTTTGAAGTGCCAAGTCACTGGCAATAAAACACCAACCGAAAATTCTTCAGAGAGTTGCAACAAGCATTTTTCAGGGCAGCAGCAGGGTTAAAAAAACTGTAGCTAGAGGTAGTCTTGCATAACAGTTATCAGCTGGCTTTAAAATACACCCTGCTGCCACATCGCATTTAGTACTGAGCTATTCCATTCCTATCCTTTAAAATGTTAACTTAAAGGATCAAATTGCTTGATATTTTGAAATGCATCTATTTATATAGATGTGTATCTGGCAGTTCTCAGAATATAACAAATTTTCATTCTCCCAGCGATACCAGGACACTCCAGGTGTGGAACATATACCTGTGGTCCAGATTGACCTTTCTGTCCCTCTGAAAGTTCCAGGTAAGCGCAGCTCATCTTCAGAAATCAGAAATCATTACAGAAATTGAGTTGAGGAAAAGTAATAATTCCTTCTTTGGAATTCCTCCTTAGGTTTTCAAAGGGCAAGGAGCATTCTTTCATTAGACTCTAAAATATATTTCCTTAACTTTTGTTTGAAAATAGTACTTTGCAGTGTAAGTGCAGTTCCTCTCTGTGTGGACTGTAGCCTGAAAGCAGTTTGGCTTTCTCCGCAGGAATGCCCATGTCTGATCAGTATGTGAAGTTGGAAGAAGAGCGAAGACATAAACAGAAACTGGAGAAAGACAAGAAAAAGAAAAAACAGAAAAAGGAGAAGAAAGGTAAACATCATCGCCATAACTCTCTGCACACGGAGAGTGAGGAGGATATTGCTCCAGCTCACCATGTCGATATCATAACGGAAGAGATGCCAGAGGTCAGTTGCTTTGTTTGGTGGTCTGAGTTTGGTGGTCTGAGCATGGGTTTATCTCCGTGCTCTTCTGGAAAGATTTTTCTCCAAGATTTGCCAGCCAGTCTGTATTGTTGCAGTTCAAGAGCTCTGATTTCTTGCAAAGCTATTTAAGAGATGACTGACTGAGATGGTCTTGGGCTGTTCTTTGCAGGGGAGAAATTATTGTCTGTGCACAAAAAGACAAAAATTGCCACTGAAGCTATTAAAAAAACCCCAACAAAACAATCAATGTACATCTCTGCTATAAAAGTAACGCTGTCCAAATAGTCGCTTCATTTATTATGCTCTGCTGCTTCCCTTTGACATTAACTTGCTGTCTAGTCAGCAGGTTTGCAGCTGATTATAATTAATTGCGCATGCTGATGATGTAATCTGTATTTGTTCCTAAAACTTCCTTTAATCAAAACCGAACAGCAGCAATTCAGATCCTGCCGTTTATGAAGAATGGCTTTCTGTTCTGAATCAGTCTTGTAACTGGATACTGCGTTAAAGTGCATTGTTCGTGGAGCTGACTGTGCCTGACTGCGAGCTGGCCTGCTCCGGGGTTAAGCATCTTCAAAACCGGGTTTGGTAGATGCAGAGCTTCAGTTTTGAACTTGCCTGTGACTCCCTTCTTCAGTGGCTGGTCTTTATCTCTCCTGCAGAATGCTTTGCCCAGCGATGAAGATGACAAAGATCCCAACGATCCATATAAGGCACTTGATATAGATCTAGATAAGTAAGTGACGGTTTCGTATGTGAATTTACCTAATTGCTAACCAGAATGCACAAGGGCAGGTCTGGGGCTGAACAGACAAAGGCACTATCTACAGTCTATTAAGATGAAAGACTGTCTTTTGCTATGTCTTGGATGTAACCTTAGATGACCATCCAAGGTTGGGTTCCCATGGCAGCACAGATGATCAGAGCTAAGCTGCTGAAGTAGCAGGGGGTTTTGGGAGGGGCAGGGGAATCATTTTGTGTGACAGAATGAAGCCTGAAAGCACAGGCAGCGTAGCTGTGATCAGATGTGAGTGAGTTAGTCTGAGCTTTGGGGTGTACCGGTATCTCTGATCTAACCTGTGTTGGCACCGAGCGTGACCTGCGTTCACCTGTGTCCATCTCAGAACCGCTGTACCCATGGCAAGGCTGTATGTTCTACATTGTGATCGTTTGACCAGTAGCAAACAGTTTGTAGCATCCCCATTGCCCTGTGGACACTCAGTGTGGTTCCATTGTAGACAAATATTATTCTAATGTGTTTGAGTGAGCTGCATATCATAACTTTGACCAGGCTCTGGTTCCCGTTCAGCCACTGGAGTCCTTTACAGCACTGGCACCCCAGACTGCAGCGCAGCAGACCCTGGACCCCTGCATGCTGTGTGATAACGAGCAGTGGGCTGTTAAATATTGCACATGGAGATGGTTTTTTTAGTTGCTGTTTTACAAAATCACCACGCTAAAGATAATTGCTGATTTGTGGTCTGTGGATGCCTCCTGTAAAGTTTTGAAGAATGAAGGGCACATGTGTGCATGTGTAGTATCTCTCTCTCTGATACTTAACTGTAAAGTCCGTGCTGTTCTCTGCGATTCTCAAACCTGTAGGGGCTTGGCCCCTTGGTAACTTGCAAAAAAAAAAGTGAAAGAACCTTTTTTTTTTTTTAAAGTGAAAGAGGAGTTCCTAAAAACTTCATTTTTTCATGAGCTGATCACATTGCCCTGAGTCTGCAGGGGACAAATGTATAAAAGGAAATTAATTTCTGGCTGTAAACCTTGTATTTGATGACAAGCCTCAACAGCATGGAAAACACTCAGCAGAGCAGGTTCTGAATGCTGTGCTCCAGGAGGCATCTTTGGACTGTTGTGTTGTTTCCATCCATTCTCTTCCTTTCATATGAGTCAGTGTGCTCTCCTGTCACGTTTTCTCATGTCTCTGTCCTCTCTCTTTCTCTCTGTGCTTGCACTGCTATGTCTGTGTCACGCTCACATGCAGTCTGGTTTCAGGGAAGCCTTCCAGGTAAGAATATATTGCTCAGTGCTTGACCTTCTTTGTCAGGTTGGTTGATTTCAGTGGACAGCGTAAATACTTGAAGGGTGGTGAAACTATTGAAATCATTGACCCTCAGATTTGTATGAGTCCATTTCATCCTTGACTGCCAGCACCAATCCCTGTTCCTGTACGGGTGCATGTGAAATAGCTTAAAGATGAGATCAGTTCACTGTTCAAACGGATAGGGGGTCCATCTTGCCCTTGCAGCATCTGCTTCAAAGTAAAAAATTAGTTGGATCTGGTTCTTCATGCAATATGAGCAAAAAAATCAAGGCGGCTGAGACCATTAGAAGTCTTCCTGAACTGGTGTTTACTGCTCAGACCTGAAAATTAGTGTTAAGTAAAAGCTGTAGGAACAGAAAAAGAGGGAATCTGTGAACCTCTCACTGATTTCTGGGCAGTGTTTGACGAGAATGGAGAAATTTCTGTGGTCTTTTCCCCAGGTGATGGATTTGGGATACAGTGTAGATCTGAAGTACTCATACTTTTCAAAACAGATCTCTGAAATTAAACACAACTTCTAAAATGTAATGGTGGCGTAGAGATTCATAGCGTACACTTTCAAAATGATACAATTTATTGCTTAAAATCATTTTCAATTTGAGTAATCTATTCATGAATAACAACAAAAACCAGGCCCTTCAAGGGCTGTTTGAGCCATGCCATCATTGCTCTGCTTGAATTTCCGCACTGTTGCAGATGCTTCCTACTGTTTCACATCTTTGGATGTGCGGTAGATACTGTGGGTGAAGGGAGGCTGTTTGCAGAAGGGTGATGGTCTCTTTGTTTTTAAGACCCTTAGCAGACAGTGAGAAGTTGCCTGTGCAGAGACACAGAAATGTTGAGACCCTGAAGTCACCAGACCCAGAAGCTCCCGTAGAAGAGAAGAAGAGCAAGAAACCCAAAAAGAAGGAAAAGAAACACAAAGAAAAAGAGAGGGAGAAAGGAAAGAAGAAAGAGAAAGACAAAAAGGTAGTAGAGGAGGAAGAAGAAAAAAAGGTAATTCTCCAGGACGTGCATTGCTTTAGAAACTGCTGTTATGGGCCATCTTGCTGTGTTTTGTTTGTTGCTTAGGAGCAATATGACAATTTAAACAGCTGAATGTTTTCAACTTTTATTTTCTTAATTTTTATGACCGTAAAAGCAGGTATTTAAAGATTTCTGTTAATAAAAATAACATATGTTTAGCCTTGTAAGTTAGCAGAATTCAGCTTATTGCAGCGTACACAGCAGATCTTCCATATCTCCACAGAGACCTGAGAGCGGCCTTCCAGTGCCTAAAGGGGACCTACAGGAAAGATGGGGAGTGACTCTTCAGCAGGGCCTGGTGTGACAGGATGAGGGGTGATGGTTTCAAAATAGAGGGAGGCAGATTTAGATCAGATATTAGGAAAAATTTTTTACGCTGCGGGTGGTGGAGCACTGCCCCAGGTTGCCCAGAGAGGCGGTGGATGCCCCATCCCTGGAAACGTTCCAGGCCAGGTTGGCCGGGGCTCTGAGCAACCTGATCTGGTTGGAGATGTCCCTGCTCCTGGCAGGGGGGTTGGGCTGGGTGGCCTTTGAAGGTCCCTTCCCTCCCAAACCGCTCTGTGATTCTATGCTGTCCCCCGTATACTTCAGAACCGTTCCGTTATAAAACCTGCCGTTAGTTGTCAGTTCCTCTGAAGACTTGAAGTATCCTTGTTAACCACTCTGCAGAGACGCAGACCATAATGGTTTTATTTTCTCTTGAAATTCAGGGAGAAGACTTGGATTTCTGGCTCTCCACTGCTCCACCGCCTGCTTCCACTGCCCAGCCACAGGTAGACATCTTACCACACCGCAGGAAACTTTTCCTTACGATTGTATCTTAGCTGTGATCCAAGTGCTTTGTCATGCTGCAGGAGGGAAGGAAAAGACAGGCTTCATCTCCTCAGCTCGTTGCTGTGAAGCTATGACATTTTATCTCCCCGGTTTACAGACACTAACGGGAGACAGTCTGAAAGAAAACAGTTTCATGAATTTTAATGGGAGATTTTAGAGGAAAAGACAGGAATGCAAGGGGATGGATTCCTTGGCAGAAATCTTTTGTATCTTGTCCTAAAGTGATCATATTTGCTGGGTTTCAGAGGCATAAAATGAAAGGTTTGATACCATGTTAGTCTGATGTAATTTTTGAAATAACGGTTGATGAGGGGAGGGCAGGGGAGTGTCACTGTTTAGATTTCTTTTGGTGTGGGATTCAGTTGTTTCAACTGTGTTCTGTTGGTGTCCTAATCCTTCTACTAATCTCCTCAGAGAGAACCTGAAGTGGGTGCTGCCATTGTGGCTGAACCTCAAGAAGTAAAAAAGGAAGAAAGGGAAGAGCAAGATGAGGAGGAGGACGATGAAGGAAAGGTAAGTGGTTCAGGTTGCTAACACCCTGAGCCATATTCTGCTATCATCTTGTATTTTTTAAAAAGAAGCACCTGGAAATTAAACAGCATGGTATTCGGTGTAGTGACCACCTGCAATAGGCAGCCATGGGTTGTTACGCCCTTGAGGAGCTCTGAACATTTCAGAGTAAGAGATTTGGCTGTTCCTTGAGCCGAGAGTCAGGTAGCAGTTTTAAAACTGGAGCTTCCAGACAGCTGAAGAGATTTGGCCTTCTGCTGATCCCAGTCCTTGTCATCTGAGTGAGGAGCAAGGGTCTACTGGGACTCGGCACAGAATGACTGTTGGGGTTTGAGGAGTGGGAGCCCTGTTTCGGGTTTTTGCTGTAGTAGGAAACTGTTCAGGCACCCAGAAGGCTGCGCAGAGTGACATTTGTAGGACTGGTAGAGGGGTCATGGTGTAAATACAGGGTTTCTGTAAAGATTTGTTGTAGCTTCTTGTTGTTCTTGGTAGAAATCCTCCAAGCATAAGAAGAAAAAGCACAAGAAAGAGAAAGAGGAGAAATCAAAGGATAAAAAGAAATCCAAAAAGAAGAGCCATCACAGCGAGGAGGAGACGGCAGAGTCAGTGCAGAACGGAACACTAGATGATGAACCACTACCAGTGAGTAGCTGTGCGCTGGCAGCGCTTGCCTTGGGGCAGAGGCAGGAGCTAAACGGGTTTGGAAGGAAGGATGACAGCTCTTTGCAGGTCAATTAGTTTTATTGTGATGGTGATTTCTCTCTTGTTTTTCAGCCTATGTCCAGTTACCGCCTTCTTGCTGAAAATCCATACATTAAAATGGTGAGTTTTCTGGCATTCAGATGTTTTCTCTTTCTGTGTTTTTCAAGGGAAGAGGGGATACCCTGAGGATAGTACAGCGACTTTGTGTAGACAACGTTTAACTGAAGAACTGTGTAGAAACATAACAAAGCTCCATTTCCGTTCCTTTGGATGTCTCACTTAACAAGTTTTTAAGTTTATCATTTTCCCACTGCTTAGCAGTACTGTGGAGCTGATCACTTGTGTGCTTTTCCTTATCCCATAGCTATACCAAATTACCTTCTGTTTGAAGCTTACTTTATCCTGATGCTGTGTTCTGCTCTGGTGCTCTGCTGTTTGAAGTTTCTGAGTCTTTCCTGTGATTTTTTTTTTTTCCCTTCATTTGCAGACCTACGATATTCAAGGAAACCTCCAGAATGATAGTCAAGTTACTGTCTCTGTTATCTTTGAAAACAAAAGCACTAGCTTCCTTAAGAGCATGGAACTAAATGTCCTGGACTCTCTCAACACTAAAATGCTCCGACCAGAAGGATCATCAGTACACGACGGGATACCTGTGCCCTTCCAGCTACCCCCTGGTACGGCAGCTTTGCGCAGGGCTCTTGGAGTGTGTCTGGTCCTGCACTGCCCTCCTGTGGAAGGAATTGTTTGAACGTCTTGCTACTTGCTGTTTTCCAGACAGACATGTCCCTCTGCCTGAGTGTTCACTGGGCTTTCACACAATTCCCTGGAGAGGATAAGTCTTTTGACAGTATGGCTATAAATGCAGGTAGTTCTGTACAGCCTGTTATGTAGGGCTGGAGTCCAAACATCTGGGCTCCTTTTTCAGGTGGCTGCAGGCTGACGCACCTTTGAACGTGCCAGCATCACCAACTACAGGAATCCCAAATTCATGAGGAGTTTGCTATGAGCTTTAAAATGAAACAAAGCTGTATGTCTTGAACCCTTAGAATCCACTCTGGATTTATTCCTGAGCTGTTGCCCCACCGTTTTAATGGCAGAGGCTGTGTGCAGTGGAAGTTTGGGATACCAAATGCCAGCTATCACTGCTGCTTCTCCGCGACCCAAGAACTAAGTTCTGTAACACTGTTAATTCACAGCAGGAATTGTGCATACAACTCTCTTCCAGCTACACAGAAAATTTTGGTCTTGGTTCAGAAATAGCCAGTACATAAAGCTTAGCTGCTACTGACGATTACAGAAACCATTTTCTGACCTGACTTGTCCTTCTCCTCTCTTCGTGCTAGGAATCTCTAACGAAGCCCAGTTTGTGTTTACACTTCAGAGTATTGTTATGGCCCAGAAGTTAAAAGGAACCCTGTCCTTTATAGTCAAAGTAAGTGCAGCTTGAAACTCTGTGCTTCTGCTTCCTTTGGAACTGCGTAAGGGAGCTTGATTTGGGTGGGAAGCACTGCTTTAGAGCTTTTCTTAGGCATCATTTCATCTCTGCTGCACCCACCCCATTCTGTGATGTGAGAAGTATTTTTACATGACATCTTGTGCAAAGAGTGTCCCCAATACTGCGTAAGCATGTCCTAAATTGTCCTTCCTGGCAGTGTGTGAGCAATGCAGCCTGAAACATATGCCACGTTGTCGGCTAGAAAAATCACTGCAGTGGTGCATCTGCTGGGGAGAGGAGGTTGACCTGCTAGCGAGAGATGCAACCCCCAAGTCTGTTTCTTCTGATCTCAGTTATCCAGAGATCGGTTGGACGCTGCTACCTGGTACAAGGCTGGAAAAACAGTAATAAGAATTAGATACAGGATGGAAACCCAGAACAAAGAGTGAGGTTAGCTGAAGGCATTCTTTGATGAGTATCGATCTGTATAAGACCGTGTGGGTTTCTGATCTTACTTCAGTAAAATTATTGATCAAGGAGCTGCACGAGCAGCTCGAAGGAAGTGAATGGAGACAGTTGTGGCTACTTCTGAGTCAGCCGTTATCTCTATTTTAAGGGTTTCTTAAAAATAGTATACTAGTCCTATTTTTCAGTACCTAAGAATCTAGGAAATACTAATTTATTATTTTCCTTGGGAAATAGTGAACTGCGGAACCACATCTCTGAGCATTAGTTTAAATTCAGTCTGCTCAATATGTTCCAGCAGAGGGCAATAAAACACGCAGCCAGATCCCTCCGGTTGTGTCCCTTACCTGCTCTAGGTGTATGTATCAACCTAGCTGCTCAGATCCTTTCTGAGTGGCCTGATCCTGTAGTGTGATGGTCGTTCTCGGACTGATCCTTCAGGCCCAGCCAGGGTGTATCAAAGGGAACTGAGCCCTAAAGTCTTCCTTGGTGCCTGTTTGGTAGGTGGGGGTGGTGCCTCCTCTTGCTGCCTCGGGGCTCCCATTCATCTCCTTTCCTTTGACCTGTTGCAGAATGATGAAGGTTCAACCCATGAAAAACTAGATTTCAAATTGCACTTCAGTTGCGCTTCATACTTGATCACGACGCCTTGCTATAGGTAAGTGCCATTTAGGGAGCACAACATCGGTGCTTTTGCCGCCCATATGAAGCTGAGCTTTGGCTGCAGGCCACGTCTGCAAGATACGCAGCATGTGTTTGACTTTGGCTGCTTGTGATTGCTTTGGTTACAGTTCAGTTATCTTTGTGTAATGTTTGACTGTTAAAATATGTCCGGCGACTTACTTCCAAGTGATTCTGAAGAAGGAGCCATACGCCCTGTAGGCTGTCAGAGGTTGTGTAGAAGTAGCTCTGGTTGAGGTCACAAGGTGCTCTAGTGGAGTCTGGAGTGCAGTTCCCATATTTGCTGTGAACTCGTTTTCCTAGAGCTCAGTAGTACTTAGATTTCTGCATCCTGAGATGTCTCAAGGTCTGCATGGGGCTAACGTGGCAGATTTCACTTGAATTTCTAGTACAAGTGTTTACTTTCCTTCCTGTTTTGCAGCGATGCTTTTGCCAAGCTCCTAGAGTCTGGAGATCTGCACATGAGTTCTATTAAAGTAGATGGAATTAGCATTTCTTTCCAACATCTACTGGCAAAGATCTGTTTTCATCATCATTTTTCAGGTAAGTCTTCCGTGATGCAGAGCCTTCTGCAAAATTCCATGTTCTAAAATTTCTGCTGTGCTTGGCAAGTGCAATACTCCGTGGCCTCAGCAATGACAGAAGCAGGTGATGCCAGATTAAATAAATTTGGGAGAGGAGTTTTGTAACACATTGGTAACACATTTGTCCAGTTTTGTAATACACTGGTATCCTCAGAGCAGGTAAAGTTCTTCCAAATGAACTCTCCCTCTGTCCCTGGGGCTCCCCCCTAGTCCAGCAAGGCACGTGGCAGGTATCACAGGAGCAGCTTGCGTGTGGTTAGGGCTGTGACTGTTCTCTGGAGGCTGTATTTGATCTCCAGCGCTTCAGCCTTCCCCTTTCCCCAGTGCTTACTCTCAGTAAGGCCTGGCACAAGCTGTTAAAGTTTGGACTTACTAATTACAACACGAATACTGGATGAAGCAAAACAAAGGGCTGTTTCATCATGCTCTGGTGTATGCATTAGGTGTTGCCTCACTGAAAGTATTTTTGGGGAAGAGCTCTTCCATTCTGATCAGCGTTTTGTGCCACAAAACATTTGCAGCTTACTTAAAAGACAAATGACGAACCTCGTTATTGCGAAATATCCCAGATAGGAGCTGGGAGGAGCCAGGCACGTACACCATCCTAACCCGGACTTCTTCCTCACCTCGCTCAGTAGAAGCTTCTGTTTCTTGAGGCCAGGCAAAGCAGTAGTTTCTCCTCTCAGGAAGCAAACCTTGTATTAAAAGTTGTCCCACTAAATGAAAACTCCTGCTTGCTTTACAGTTGTGGAACGCGTTGATTCGTGTGCGTCAATGTACAGTCGTTCTATCCAAGGCCATCACGTCTGCCTACTGGTAAAAAAGGTGAGAGCACTGGAACGCTCTGAAACAGACCCGAGAGAAGCTAGATCTGCAGCCTCTCCTGCCTTTACTGAAAGAGGGGAATATTCCTGTTTGAATCCTCCAGGGACACCATGGGTGGTTTAATTAATCTGGCCCATCTAGCAGTTTTCACTCTGCTACTGCCAAACTCGTACCTCGCCGTGGGCCTTCTGCTGCCCGGCGCGTACCTGGTGGGTAGCAGCACTGGTGGCTTCCCCAGACTTCTCCCAGCTAAGCCTGCTTCGTTCCAGGCGGGCTCCACCAGCTGTTTCCATCCCTGGGTTTGGCTGGGAATACAATTGTCCTCACTAAGAAGAGGAGCTAACAGATTTCTTTTTTCTTTTTTTCTTTCCAAGGGAGAGAACTCTGTATCCATAGATGGGAAATGTAGTGATTCCACCCTGCTTAGCAACTTGTTGGATGAGATGAAAGAGACATTGTCCAAGTGCTGAATATTCCTTATAAAATACTCCAACTACGAGAAACACACCTAATGTGTAAAGATGAGCAGACCCAAGTGTTAAGTTTCTCCCTCGTACGCATGTACTATCCTGGGGCACGTGCTTTTCAGTTAACTCCACCATTGTTTGCAGTTTAGACATTTTAAGGCTGTATGTTACCTTTTTATTTCAAAACTTTTTACAAACTGTGGTGTTAACCCTTTCTAGCCCAAAGAGATCCTGGTGACGCGACTGGAGGAGGGAGGGAGGGGCGCCATTTATTCAGCAGCTCACGGTGATCCCATAAACCTTGCCGTCTGCGTGGGATGGTGGACGAAGCGGAATTTTATCAACAGTAGCACAGAGTCTGTCGCTTGTGCTTATTGCCGGGGAAAGCTGACTTGGTCCTTAGCCGTGGAATGTGTCTTCAGGGCTGCTGTAGTTGATGTATATTTCTAGCAGAGGCTGGTGCTGAACCTGAAGGCCTCTTTTTTCTTTTTTTTTTTAATATGATTTATTATTATAATTATTATTTCAAGATCTATTGTGATCGCATCTGAACATCCTCCGTCTCCTTGAGCTAATCCGAAGGAGCCCTGTGAGAACGAGGATGTTTGCGTTTCTGTTTATAGTAGTTGCCTTGAGCCTTAACCTTCTCCTTTTAGTGACAGCTGAAACAGTAGAGCGTGAACGCGTGAAACAGGCTGGAAGTGTTACTGTTTGGTTCTCTGCTGCTGTTGGCCGCCCCCGCAGATGGAGTCTCTCATGCCTCTCCCCTTCGAGCCGTCTCTGCTGGTGTGTTTTACGAGTCCACTTCAATTTCACATTCCTGAAAAGTCAAGAGTGTAGCAAGAAACTGGAAATCCAAAGGGGTCTGTTCCTGCTTTTTTATCATTTTGCTCACCAGCTGAGGTTGACCACTACCAGGTTAGAGAAACGCCCACACGTGTAATCCCTTGTGCTCTGGAAAGTTTGCAGGTACAGCCCTGTTGCATCCCTCTCTTGTGAAATCGGAGATGGTGTGCTGTCTCGGTTGTCGTCCCGCAGTGGGACACATTGAGCGGCACACGCGGAACTGGGTCCCCGCAGCGGAACTCTCCCTGCCAGGCGGCAGGAGGGAGGGCTTGGGGAGGAGCTGCAGGTTAGAGGGAAGAAGGGGAGGATCCACACAGTGAAGCCCGCTCTGCACTATCGAAATGTTGTGGAATCACTGACTGGAAGAGGATGTCACTGCGTCCTTTACAGAGATGCTTATTTGATGTCCTCCAAAATCTCTTGCTTTTGATTTTTTTTTTTCTTTCTTTTTTCCCTACCCCCTCAGGTTTTTTTACTTGCTGTTCCATACCCAGCAAGCTGAGAACACACCGGAACGGTTTTAATTTGAGGCACGGGTCCGGAGCTGTTGGTTGCTCTTACGAAAAGGGTCCCCAAGGGGAGGGGTTGGGTTGGTCTGCACTTCCCCAGCACCGCCACCACTCCACGAGGTGTCAGCCCGGCAGAGCTGAACTAAGACCCTATGCAGGGAACAGGATCAAGCGTTGATCTCCTCCTTTGGGTGAACGTCCTGTATTTTAAGTGTGTCTTGTGCTCTTCACACTCTTCCCGTGTTAGGGTATTTTTGTGAAGGCTCTGCTGTGGTTTCATTGCTAGGACCACCTCTGTCCTCTGACCGCACTTGTGCGCCGCAGGAGTGCGTTTGCAGCAGGCTTCTCTGCTGGTGCAGTGGTAGTTTTTGGTATTGGTCAGCCTCCCTTGGTTAGCCAGTTTGTGTATTAGAACCTGAACATATTAAAATTGTCTTAAAGGATAATGTTCCTCGATTAGTGTTTTTTTTTAATTCATGGATGAAAACTGTCACTTTAGCATGTAGAGTCTTCTCTTACGGAATCCTGTGCAGTGATTCTAGAATTTTGAAACTGTATGATGTGTTACATTCACAAATTTATTTGCTATCAACATTCCCTTACAAAAAAAAAAAAAAAAAAGAAAAAAGAAAACCAACATACCACAAGCTGCTGTAATGATTTTGTGTCAAGATGATCCAATAAACTTTCAAAACAAAGTTAAATTTTTGGCTTTGTAGATAGTCTTTTTATAAGACCCTTCCGGTTTGTATGGACCCAAAAACGCGTTGGCAGGGGTTTACCCCAGCTCTGAACGCTCCCGTCGCTGAGGGAGGGGAGAGGAATCTCACTGCAGAAGCTCTGGCGGAGGTAAGAAGTCATTTCTGCCGCCGCTGGGCGGGGCGGTGGGGTTTTGCCGGCTGGGGGCTGGCGTGCCTCAGCCAGTCCTGTACCCCCGCCGTGCCTGTCGGGGGCTGACGCGCTCCCGCTCCCTCAGCGGCAGCAGCTCGAGGGCGCGCGGTACGTGAGCAGGAAAGGAGTCTGGAGTGATGCTGTTCTTTGTCTCTTGGACTTAAACTGACCTGATTACGGGCACCGAAGCTGTGTTCCTACACGCTTTGAATAACGAACTACAACCGTGGCATTGCCAGGAACGGAGGCGTTGGTTTTGCTCACGCTCAGTGGTTGCCGTTAAACCGGAACCTGTGAAAACCGGCTCTCAGGACAGGCAATACCTGGAGCTGCGTGGTCAGGAGCTGCCAGCTCTGCTGAGGAAAAACCCGCGAGCTCCTTGGCCCCGTTATGGGTAAATACGCTCCTGCAGCGGAAGGAGGGACCAGGTCCTTTGTTTTCTGCCCGGTGCTGGCCTGCAGGGAGCCGCCTGCTTGCTCTGCCGCGTTGTGGGCCTGCACGAACGGGATGGAACGGGGAGAAAACACCACCACACGCCGATCTTGTTACAATCGATGGGAAAAAAAAAAACCCAGCGCAGGAAGCGCTTGGGGCGAATGTTGCGTATTTAATGAGCCGCCGGACAGCAGGAACAG
The DNA here is from genome assembly GCF_036417535.1 of Chlamydotis macqueenii. Taxonomy (NCBI): domain Eukaryota; kingdom Metazoa; phylum Chordata; class Aves; order Otidiformes; family Otididae; genus Chlamydotis; species Chlamydotis macqueenii. The sequence continues at coordinate 1,637,143 of NC_141581.1, read as the reverse complement.
CGGGAAGCGCCATCCAGGAGCCGACGCTTTCACCCTTGGGTGCTGCCGCGCGTCAGGCCGCGAGCACCGCGGGAGGAGAGGAGATGAGCTGGGGCTGCCGAAATCCCTACCACCGCCATGCCCCGGTGATGTAGTGAAGTGGCGGGGATGAAGGAAAAGCGCTTGGAGCGCAGGACCCGAGGGAGACGGGTGTGGGAAAGGGCCGTGCTGTCGTCACGCCTTGGTTTTGGGCCTGGCAGGGACTTGCCGCCCGCGTTTGACTTCCCTCCTGCCGTTGGTGAAAATTTCCCTCTGCACCAGCAGCTGCCTTTCCTGCCACTTCTCCTTTTTATGACTGCACGCTTCGAGCAGTCGCAGATCCCTTCGGCCGCCCCCGTCCCGCCAACCGCCCCCCGGTCAAACCAAGGCACCGCCACCCCTCCGGACGGGGTCAGAGCCCGAGCCGCCCGCGCGGCCCCGGCTTCTCCCGGGGCAGGACCGCAGCTGCATCTGGCTCCCCGTGGTGCCCGGACCACCCTCCGCAAATTAATAAATTAATAGATTAATAAATTAATTGTGCTAGGCTGCCCCGCAGCCCCCTGAGCAGCCCCGGGCTGCGGTACCGCCACGGCGCCGTGGGCTGCCCCTTCTCCCCAGCTCCAGAAAAATAAAAATAATAAATAAAGTAGGATAGAAGAAGATAAAGAAAAGGAGATAAAGAAAATGAATAAAATAGAATTAAAAGGAAAATAAAATTAACAAAAGAAAATTTGGAAGATGAATAAAAGAAATAAAATAGGATAAAAATAGAATAAAGTAAAATAAGAATAAAAGAGTAAAATAAAATAATAATAGAAGAAAAGAATAAAAGAAAATTAGAAGAAAAGAGTAAAACAAAGTAGAATTAAGTAAAACGAGTAAAAAGAGTAGAAGAAAATAGAGTAAAAGATAATAAAATAGAGAAAATGAAAATAATAGAAAAAATTAAGATAAAATAGGATCGAATAGACTAGAAACCAAACGCGCGCAGCCCGACCCCCGCTCCCCGCCCCCGTTCTCGTTCCCGCCCACGGGAGGGCCGGCGGCGGCGAGGCGCGGGCTGGCGCGCGGCCCCTTTAAGAGGAAGTAGGGCCGGCAGCCGGCGGCCGCGCGCCGAGAGGGGCCGGGCGGGCTCCCGGCGAGTTCCGCTGGGGCGGGCGGGGGGCGGGGTGCTGCGGCCGCACGAGGGGAGCCGCTTCCGCGCCGCCACGGATCAGCCGCCAGCGGGCCAGGTGCGGGGGGCGCGGGGGTGATCGGGGGGGTCTGGAGGGGAGCGGGAGGGGCCTGGGGGCGAGCGGGGCCCTGTGGAAGGGGGGGACGTGGGGCCCGGCGGGAGGGCCGGGGTGTCCCTGGGGCGGGGCGGGTTCCCAGCCCGGCCCGGGGGTCCCCGTGCCCCCCAGCCCCCCCCGTGCTGCACAGGCGGGGCCGGGCCTCGGGGTGGGGGGGTCACAGAGCCGTAACGAGTCCCTGTGGGACTGGGGCTCCTAAACCCGCTCTCTTTTGTAAACCACCCGTGTTTTTCCCTCGGGTGGAAGGTAACAGCGAGCCATTCTCGTGGCTTTGGGGCCGGCGGAGCCGCGGCCCGCACCCAAACCGGGGGAGGGGGCCCCTGACGCCCCCCCCCGGGGCCACACCGTCCGGCCCGGGGGTGTTCGGAGCCGGCGGTGCGAGGGGGGGCGGGTTCTGCCGGCCTTGGCCTGCCCGGTGGGAGAAGCGGCTTCAAGGGGATGTTGCAGCGCAGCGGGGGCTTCCCTGAGCGGAGACCTGGCTGGGGGGGTCACCTCCCCTTGGACGGGGGTCCCGTCACGTATCGGGGTGCCGCTGCCTGCTGCGGGCCTCGCTAGCAACTCAAAAATCTCATCACAAGGAAGAAAAACAGCACAGAGAGTAAGGATTTTGCCAGCGTGGAGTTACAGTGATGGATCCTCTTGTCTTTTATTCTGCCTCTTTCCCCCCGTCCTTCTCTAGCTGTGCTAATAAATGTTTCTCTTGTAGGTCAAGGCATAGTCCTGAAGTTCAGACCCCTCAATCTGTTAAATGCTTGGGGAGAAAGGGGAATTCTCCGCTTTTTTCTAATCGTGGTGAGCTGCGACTCGGCTGTCGTGAGGGAGAGCTTGTGACGCTTGAAAGCAAACTCTTGCTCCGCTTCTGTCTCTTGCGATGAGCAGGGGAATGCTAATCTTAGAGCAGCTGCCTCCGCTGTGATCTGCGGTATGACAGTCTCGGCTCCTTCAAAGAAAACTCTGCCTGTGTGTGAGACGGACAGACAAAAAGGAAAGGGCAGGAAATCCTCTGGAGAGAGAGGAAAGAGAGATTTGAAGTTTGTCCAAAGTGCAGCACAGATGCTTGGAAAAAGCATCTCTGCTGTGGGCTCTGGTGCTTGGAGCTGAAGAGCGGCCACACTTTCTCCATTTCCATCCCTTCTTTGTTTAAAACCCCTTTCTGGTCTAGAAGTCTTCTGCCAAGTTGCAGGACAGGGGGATTTTTGCGAGGAGATGTGAAATTTCCCCAGCCACCTGTTTATCACCGTCCCCAGGGCTCTGGCCTTGCACTCTGCTTCCTTTCCAAGCTTTAGGCTGGCGTCCAGCCCTGTGTTTATCTGCTGTCGTTTCTTGGACAGTATTTTCCAGATCTTAGATTCACTTTCTGTCTTAGACACGTACCGGTGAAGTTAACGTGGGTGAGAGGGTGAGCTTGTAACCTTTTAAAATCCCCAGAAAGGGAGGAGAGGAGCGCCGGGAGTTCATGCTGGCTCGGTGGTGTGGTAGCAAGAACCGGTGCTTTCGGTTTACGCCGAGGGGCTGAGTCCAGGTGCTGAGCAAGAAGCTGGTTCCCTGTGCCAGGCTCGCCGTTCGGGACCTGGGATGCTCTTTTGGCCACGTTACTCGGGGTTGCGCAGTCGATTGTGCCGTTGTTCGAAACGGGAACGGGCTCTCCTGACCGCTTGGCAGAGGCTTAGGGAGCTTGAAGTGTTCTCGGCATCATGAGCAAGGTCCTTGCTCAGCTGTCCTTGCCCGCGCTGGGCTCTAACGCGGCTCGTTGATGTGATGTCAAGTACCGCCCGAACTGAAACGACGCGGTTTAGTCCCGTTTGTGGAGGTTGGACTGCCGTGGGCTGTGTTCTGTGCCTCGTGCTTCTCTGTAACTGGGCCAGGAATCTCTATGGCCACGGTACACAAAGGAAAAATGTTTCCCTTGTCAGCAGCGAAAGCGCGTGGGCTCAGAGATTGCAAAACTGAACCAGTCCTGCGTGCAGACCTAGGAAAGGAATCGCCTTCGACCTCTTTCTTGTGAGACAGGAGGGCTTTTTGTGATAGTTGAGCCGTAAGTGCTGCTGTAAGTGGATCCACGACCAGCTTTGCTGGAGGTTTAGGAGCTTGTCTTTGGAAACAGGTAATATCCAGCTAATGCTTTCCCCAAAGAGCGCACCTTGGGCTGCGTCCTGATCCTCCCTTTTCCAGATGCCCCGGCAGGCAGAGTTATCTGTGACTCCTGCTTCGGTCTGCTGCTTGCTTCCCTCTGGAGCTGATGTTGTACTGGAAGTTTCTGCTCCTGATGGAATGATAGAGGGCAAATTATTGCTCCGACTCCGTGCAGAGCCTGGGGAGCAGAGGGGAGGAATGGGGGCAGCGAAGGCCAGAAAAAAACCACTTTGCAAGTGTGCAAGCCTGCGCAAAAAGATCCGTGACACTGCAACGGCTTTGACTTCTTCCAGAAGAGTCTGGAAGTCCCTGGGTGCTTGGCTTTGTTGTTGTCGAGTGGATTTGAGAAGAGGCAAAAGCGGTGACGCTGCGGACGTTCCCGTGCGCTGCCAGGGCAGGGCCGTGCTGTGGTGGGATCGTCCTGCTGCGACCGTGCTCGGTGCTTGCGCTCGCCCGCTCGGGGACGGCGGGCTGTGTTTCACCGGGGTTTGGGTGATGGCGGCTGCGGCTGCTGCCTCTGCGCCGGCTCCGAGGGGGCCCCTGGAACAGAGAGTGAGCTAGAGCCATCCAAAACCTGTTTGGGTTCGGAGCAGGAGCTGAGTCAGGCCATAGCTGCGCTGAAAGGCACTGTCATTTTTTTCTTCGTCTTAACTGCAGGCTTCTCTTGGGCCTGCTGTCTGGGGCCTTTTTTTAATTATTTTTTCTGTCTCCTTTTTCCTCTCACTGCATGGCGGGAGGTCTTATGATGTGGTTAGTCTTGAGGTGATCTCTAGCTCCACATCAGTGGGTTTATTCCTTGCCTGGAGACATGCTAACGTGCTGGATCCCTGCCATATCTCCTCGTGGAGGGGAAGAGGAAGCCTCGTGGGCATCTGCTTTCAGCAAGAAACAATACGGCTTTTATTCCGAAAGCCTGATATTAATGTGGGGAGAAGAGGTATTTGCCGGTGGGATTAGCCCTGCCACGGGAAAGCTTGGCCGTGTGGCCAGCTCGTGCTCCGGCTCAGTCGCTGGGTGAAGGAGCTCGTAGCCCTGGCACCTCCTGTGATCTCCAACCCGTAGCCACGCTGCTGTCGTCGTGTTATCGGCCGAAGGCAAAATTCGTGCTCCAAACCGGCGTTACCTTTCATTGGAGCGGGGGCAGATCCCAAAGTTGGAGTAGCTGAAACTGCTGCATGTTCAAAAATATCCCTGCCCGGTGAGGACAATGCCGTGGAGCTGCAAAAGCAAGAGGAAACGTGTAGCTCACAGCTTGGGCTTGGTAAATATCACATGGCCCTGTACGAGTCCTGCGCCGGGGGACGGAGCCAGGCTGGAGGTCTTCCCGAAGGAGCGGGCTGCAAAGTACGGCCCCTCAGACCCCGAAAAGAGCGAGCCGCTCTTCGCGTGCCGCCGTTTACCCTAGAAATACGCGTCGGTGCAGTTAACCTGTCTCCTGGAGTCGTGACCCAGCTTGTCAGCTTAGGGCCGCGTCCGCAGAGCCTGCGGCGGATTAGCTCTGCCTCCACACGCGGCCCTCGTCCCGGCGCGGCCGCGTCTGCGCGAGGGGGAAGGCTCCCGAAGCAGCGGCGGCTCTGACATTGCAGTAGACGCAGATGTCACGTAAGAGGCAAGAAAATCGGCCCTCAATCGGGAACGCTCCGGGCTCCCATAGCTGTTTCTGTGCGCTGCAGGCCTTCCTAGGCTTTCAGCTTTTTAAACCGCAGCATCTGCTGCCCGGCCTTCCCCTTTTGGGGAAGGGAAAGTAGGAGGGGTGACCTTTTACAAAAAGTTACTTTCTCGTGTGGCTTTTCCACCCTCCGTGGCTTTGGGAGGATGCCTGGAGGGCCGGGCGAGACAACCCACGCTGGAAATTCCGTCTTCTCCTGTGTAAAGTTTGAAGGCGGTTCAGCCTTCCCTCTCTCCTGCCAGAAGGGTTCTCCGGCCCCGTCGGTGCTCGTTCCCGTGCCTGCCTCCCCTCAGCACCCGCTTCTGGCGCAAGCTCCGTCACACCAAACCCGTAACCTCCCTCCTGTCGTCGCCACGTGGTCCGGGTCAAAATCCTGCGCTCGGGGTCGAGCGGTGAACGGCCTGCTCCTCCGTCCTGCTGGTGATGGTTGAAAAATGCCCCTTGCCGCGCCGTGACCTGGGCGTTCCGCTCGCTGCGGCGGCATTTCCACCTGGCGCGGGCTCTGCGGCGGTTGAGTCTTCTGCTAACCCAGAATTTAACAGGGATTTCCCCTTTTTGTGCAAACTGACTGGACTTTAACACTGCTGTGAACGCATGGCCTTTCAGGGGAAAAAGAATATCCCAGTTAAAGCCCAGTATAACCATTTTGGGTCTTTTATTATGCTGGTTCCTGCTGGAGATAGGCTGTGCGTTTGCACGGCTCTGAGGCACGTGAAGAGTCCTGCTCCGAAGCAGGGCTCTTTCCAGGAAGCGCCAGGAGATGAGGTGTCTGTCCGGTTTCTTACTTGGGAATTTCCAAACTGTGCGGCAGATTTAACTTGCGGGGCGTGGGGGGCGGCTGGCGACCAGCGGGGCTTCCTTAAAACTGACTTTGTGGTGAAACATAAAGGGCTCTTTGTTTGCCAAAACCCTGGGAATTCCACATTCCGAATGCGCGTTTCTGAGCGGCTCTGTTAAGTTTGTTGGGAAGCCTGCCACTAAAGCAGTTTCCAAAATAAAAACGTGGACGTTGTCCTGCGGAGCAGCAGAACGGGCTCGCTGCGCGCGCCGCGGCCAGCCTGAGGCTGTGGGTGCAGCTGGGCCGGCTCTGCTCCCGCTCCTTGAGCTTCGGAGCAGCTTCTGCTGCCAGGGGCCAGCGCGGAGGGAAAACAAGGCAAGCTGACGCTGGGCAGCTGCTCGGCTCTTCTTGCAGGATTAAACCCCGAAACGCCGCGACAGAGCTCGTAGAGGGGAATAATTAGCTTTTGGGCAAACGCTGGCAGCTCCCCGGGCCGGGAGGCCGGACTCGGTGCCAGACAGGAAGCCGGCTGACGTGGAAGTGCCGTCTCGCCGGGATTATGAATGGTCAGGCACGCCTGCCGCCGCCGCGCTCAGCCCTCCTCTTCTGCCCCACGCGCTCCTCGCCGTGCCCTGCCCTGCCTGAGGTAAGCCTGGGGACAAGCCTCCGGCTCTGCTGTCGTAAACCGGCTCAAAACCTCATCCCGTGAGGGTGAGCTGCCTCCTGGGTTGCCAGGCTGGCTCCGGAGGCGCAGAAAGGCTGTCGGTAGGGCCGGTGCAGTCCTGCGTGCTTTAATCGGTCTGCTCCGCGCTCTCCGTGTTAAAATCTCTCCTGTGATCGTAGAAAAGCAGGATCGTCTCATACCGGGAAACCAAGCTAGCGCAGAGCGGCCGTGGGAAGGTATTTGTGAGAGGAGCGGGGGTAGTTATGGAAAAAATGTGCGTGTGTGGCCATCATTGCTTTTTTTTTCTTTCACTTGTCTGTTTTGAAGCTGCTTTGCTTCTCAAAGTCACGCTCTGTGCGTTCAGTTTGCACTCGGAGCGTTCTCTGCGGCTGATCTGTCGTGGCCGCAGCTGGTTGTGTGTCCCGCTTTGGAAACCGGCCTGAGCGGTGGCGTGAGCGGTGAGTAAGGACACAGGACGGCGCCGGGGGAAGGCGGGCGTTCCTTCTTCCCCTCTGCCTTCCGGGGAGCCGTGGGGACGGGGCGACTGGCACGGACTCCTCACCCAAGGGCTGCAGTTACGAGCAGCCGCAGCAGGAGCTGGGCTCGGCGTGAGCGCGGAGCAGCAGTGCCGTGTTGCTGTCATCTCGCAGGACAGCAGCGTGGCTTCCCTGAAAGGAAACGGGAGAAATCCGTTACAGGGAGAAACGCGTTGCGCGCTGGGGTTTGCTCAAGGGCTCTCTTACCAGCGCGGCAGCAGGATGTGACCGCCCCGGCACGGGGGTCACTGGGAGGGAAGTGGCCGCGTGGCTGCGGGAGCCTTCGCATTGCAGCCACGCAAGAAACAGGACTTTTTTTTTTCTTTTTTTTTTCTTTTTTTTCTTTTTTTTTTTTCCCCCTCCTCCTTTTGAAAAAGGAAGCTCTCTGCCTCAGTGCCTACGAGCACGTGTAGAAGTTGCAGAGACGGGCTGAGCAATTGCCGAGGCTGGGAACGCAGGTAGGGGCTTGCTGATGTGCTGGCTTGCTTTTTTTTTTTTTTTGGTTTTTTTTTTTGTTTGTTTTTTCCCCTGGCTATGGTAAACCCCTGCACAGCGTTAGCGACGGAGGGGAGCGCTGGGTGTTGCTGGGGGCAGGCGCTGACGGAGCAGTCGTGGGACTCCTGGAAGGGCGTTTTGGGCCGTCCTGCCTCTGCGGGGAGGGCAGGGTCCAGCAGGAACGCTGCTCGCTCCTGGAAAACCTCGGCACGGCCGTGGCAGGTTGCGAGGGGACGCAGTTTCCAGGGGTTTTGGAGAAGGTGTCTGTGTTTCCTTGTGTCATACTGTGTCTGAGTCGCGTGTAAAAGTAACGAAGAGGCTGGGAAGTGACGGCCTGGGCTCTTCTGTCCAGAGCCTGCTTTGAAAGCAAGGCAGCACCGCGTGATCCACCGTTCCCGGCGAGGGGAGAGGAGCAGCAGAGCGTTAGCACTGGAGCTGTGAGAGCAGGGAGCGAGGGGAGAAAAGAAGCTTTTGGGAAGGGAAGGGAGGCCGGGCCTCGACCCCGCTCGTCGAGGCAAGTCCCCTCCTTAGCAGCATAATAGCGAGCCGCTCCTCCTGTCCTTGGGAACAGCGGAGGAGCTGGAAGTGTGTTTGTGCTGCAGCCACCTCCCTCGGCGCGGGGCTCTCTGCGGCCGTTGGGTGATCTCGGAGGGGCGGCCAAGGTCCTCGCAGCGCCGCTGACGTGTGCCGTGATCGTGGCTGCCTGGAAGGGAGGCGTAAACAAAGCCTGCTGCAGGTTGGTTTGTAGGAGACTTGATTTTATTTTTTTCCCTCATCTTTGAAGCTTGCAGATCCCCTTCAGGTGCTTCGCCTGTCCCGTATCCTAGTTGTTCCTACCCTTTCCTTTCCCTTCTGTGCGAAGGCGGCGGCCTGGAGCTGCCCGCGCTGTGACTCCTGCCTGTGGAAGGAGGTGTTGTCCGCGTGATATCATCTTCCAGCAATGTCAGAGATGCTTTTGGTCTCTGCGCCTTTTTTTTTTTTTTTCCTTTCCTAGAGCTAAGCGTTTCTTTTAGCTTAGTTGCAGTCAAAGACCGTAATTAAATCAGCTGCGTCTGCCTGAAGCCGTAGCTACTCATTTTGCTAACGCCGACAGACAGATGCTGAATCGGCTGCGAGACGATCACTGCTGTGTCGAGCTCCCCGGTTCTCATGAGTGACATCTCCCTAGGAAGAGGAAGTTGGTTGTAGGACGAATGCTGCCTCGATGCTAAATAAGCCGCATTAAAAGCCTCTTCGCCCTGCTTATGTGACAACTTCTTCTGGAAAACGGTCGGTGTTTGCTTCTTGATGTGCGTGGCCGAGCCCTGCAGCCGCGGCCCGACCCCTGCTTGGGAAACACATCTGTGTCCCGCGGAAGGGACGGCGCCCGGCTGCGGTCTCAGGCCGGCACGGACACAAGCGGATTCCCTGGAATCGGGCAGATCACACAGAAAATAAGCAGGAACCGCGCCGTACCGCGCTGGGGACGCCCCGGTCCTCCGGGGAACTGCGTGGAGGGCGGTGCTGGTGCTTACGGCGTGTTTGTTTTAAAGGACACTTCTTTCTCCGTCTCCAGTGTAAGGAAATCCTTGCGTGCACGTCCTTCTCCGGGGCTGATTTCCTGCTGGAGCGAGCGGCGGGCTCGGCACCTGCTGTCCACATTGTTCGCTGCCTGCAGCCCGATCCTGCCTTGGCTCCGGATGTGGCACCGCGGCGGGGTGGGCGCAGTCCCCCGGCGCTTCCGCACGGCCGGCCGCCCTCGGCACTTCGTCGCAGGATGTGGTCAGGCTGTGACGCGGCTCCGGGTAACCAAAGCTGCTGCCTCGTGCTCAGGTGTCCCTCCGCGCTGCCGCTGCTTCCTCTAACCACGTCTGTAAGGACACATTTGCTGGGGGTTTTATTTTATTTTTTTTCTTTTTTTTTTGACTCTCACATGGTACTTTTCAGAGTCACAACAGCTTTTTAGCAGTGCTGCGTGCAGCAAAAGCATGCGTGTGCTGAATTCGCCTTGCAGCCCAGGGCGAATCTCGCCAAACCACATTAAAATATTTTTTTTTGGTTTCTCCTGACGCGTGTCGTGGCCCACGTCGCAGCAGGAGTTTGGAGATCTCTGCTCCTGCATGGAAGGAGCCCGTTCCCGGAGAAAAAGCAGCACTAGGAAGCGTTGAGCCTGTTCTTAGTGGGACAAGCTGAAGTGATTTGGGTTTTCTTCCTTGCTGTCATTAAATAAGAAAACAAAGAGGCCTTGGTTGAAATCTTTTTAATCTTTCTCCGGAGAAGACGCGCTGATTAGCGCTAGGCAGCGTCTGTCGGAGATGGGCTGAATCGCGGCGAAGGTAGTCTCGACCTTGAATTTGGGATTTTCTTGCCGACCTTTGAGAACGGCATTCACCTATTTGAACGACACTGTGGCTTCGTACAAATCTTGAGCAGATTTCTGCGTGGTGAAAGGGATGTGTTTGCTTGCTTTCGCACAATATTCTGGCAACTCTTATTTGCCAGCCCTGGTAAGGCATCAGCTGTAGTGAATTTCTGTTACTGTATTTATTTCTCTGTCCCGCACGTGTTAAATAATGGTTTTGGTACACACAGCTTTCTGCCTTGAGCCCCCATCAAAGAGCAGCTTGACACAAACTGCGCGAGGGGATGGCTGTGGGAACAAAGGAGGTATAATTAGCTGCAGATAAACGGAGCTGTGTTTCTCATCAGCGTCCCTTCAGATCTCAACTTGTGCTCACCCTCTTGGAGCTGTTTTTTTTTTTTCCACGGGCTGGAAGAGGAAGATGAGCTTTCCCTGATCTTCCAGCTTTCAACCAGCCTGAAGTGAGCTAAACTGAAGTGAGAAATGTGTTGACGTTCTGCCTGCACCTGCAGAGGAGGCTGCGGCTGCTCGTAGAGCTGGTGTTATTTCAGGATATTCTCTTTCTGGGTGTCTGAGCTGCAACAACTTCTTCTTCTTGTTCCCCTCCACCCTTTCGTGGCCCGTCTTCAGCGCTACGCCAGCGCGCGCAGCTCCTGCTCACGCGGCTGTTGAGTAGGCGGTGGAGTTTCTCCTCGGTTCCGTGGGGTTTGGGGCTCTTGGGGCGCTCCTTCCCGTCGCGTCTCCTCCCCGCGGGGCTGCTTCCCTCGTCCCCACGCTGAGCGCCTCGCGGGGTGACGCTTCATTCAGCCCAGGTCACCTCTGGCAGCCGAGCCGCTGCTCTGCCGCAAGCTGGGCTGTGAGGAGAAGGGGGAGGGAAGAAAGCTGGCGTTGGCTTCCCCCCCTTCTCAGATCTGGGGCGAGGGCCCAGATGGTATCCCAGATCTCTTCCTATGGGATTTAGGCAAGGTTTCCTGTTGAGAGAGCTGCTCCTAATCGCCGCCCTTCTGTGCTGCCTTGCAGATCAGGACCAGATGAGCGGAGGGAGGTTTCTGTGAAGATCAGAGCCGCCCCAGCCCTGCCCCGGGACAGCGCTGCGTCTCCGGCTGTTGTCTTGGAAAACAACCTGGAAAAGAAAGAAGAGAAGAAAAATGTCCCATGCTCTAAAGCAAGTGTTCAATAAAGACAAAACCTTCCGGCCCAAGCGCAAGTTTGAGCCGGGGACTCAGCGGTTTGAGCTGCACAAGAAGGCTCAAGCCTCGCTCAATGCTGGCCTGGACTTGAAAGTCGCCGTCCAGCTGCCGCCGGGAGAGGAGCAGAACGACTGGGTGGCCGTGCACGTGGTCGACTTCTTCAACCGCATCAACCTGATCTACGGCACCATCAGTGACTATTGCACGGAGCAGTCCTGCCCCGTCATGTCGGGGGGACCCAAGTACGAGTACCGATGGCAGGATGAGCACAAGTACCGCAAACCCACGGCCCTGTCTGCTCCCCAGTACATGAACCTCCTGATGGACTGGATTGAGGTACAGATCAACAACGAAGACATCTTTCCCACTAACGTCGGTGAGTTCGGTCCCGGTTGCGGCTGGGGGACGGGAGGCTGGTGCAGAGCGTGCTGGTTTGAGCCCGCAGGTCCCGTTTCTGTTCCTGGAGATGCTGTGGCACAGGTCACACTTGCAGCAGAGCTATTTCCCTTTGTGCTGCTCTGAGGCTGAGGGTGCAGTAAGCTCTTCCAAGCACCTGCGAAACTTCACAGCTCTTCTGGAGTGCTAAAACACCCAGAGCTGTACCAGATCCCTTTGGAGCCATGGGTACCTCGAGGAAAGCCAAGCAGGCAGCAAAACCAAGAGGCTGTTGATCGAAAAGTCAGTCTCTGCCGTGACTCCCGAGTCGTTCCTGCTGGACGTGGTCCCCTGACGGGCAGCAGCTCTTCTAGAGCTGATTGCTAGCTGGGGTGCAAGGCGCGTGCGCCGCCTCGGCCTGCTGATGGTGGCCGCTTTTCCGTAATTAGCCTCTTTGTTATGACAGGCTGGCGTTAGCTGACGCTGCCTTTTCCAGCTCCGTGCTCCCTGGCGTGCCCTCGGGTGTTGGCTGCAGCGGGGTGGGATGCTGACATGTGCGTGGAGGGAGCGGCGGCGTTTTATCTATTGCCAGGGTGATGGAAATGGGAATTTGGCCTAAGACACCGAAATCTGCGTACCCAAACGCGGCTTGGAGTACTGGCTTTGGAACAAAGATCCTTGGGGTTTTTTTGTTTGTTTTGTGTTGAATAAGATGTGAGGATTCATTAAGGCGTTAGGTAAATCTGATCGATCCCGTTCGGCGCTCCCATTTTCCGGGACGCAGAAGACAAGACGCAGCAGAGCTCCCTCCCTCCTGCCCTGGCATTATCCCGTCGAAGCTCTGCTGGGACGCGGTTGGCCACCGTCCGGGACGCGTCTGCCCCCTCTGCCACACGAGCATCCCCAGGGCTCCTCCGCTCGTGCCAAAACGCTGCTGAAACCCCGTGTGAGCGGGCAGAGGGGGGAGCAGGGCCGAAAACAGCCTCTTCAGACAGTTGAAAGGCTGTTTGGGGAGGCAAGACAAGTTTCTGACAGCAGGAGGGTCGTGAGGGGGTTTTTTCCTACTGTTATTGCTGTTTTCAGCTCAGCTTTTACCAGATTCGTTGCCCTTAACGCTGACTGAAGTGCTGCAGCTCTTGCAGAGCGCCGGAAGGGTTTAACTGATCCTCGTCCCTCCAGAAACGACGTGTGTGAACTTTAAACTGTCATGTTCTACTGAGATGGCCCGTTGGCCGGAGCGCTGCGCTGCAGGGCCGCGGCTGAGCGGGTCCCGAGGAACCGACGCCTAAAGCGAGGACCTTACCGTCTGTAATTTTTAACCAAAGAGCTAAAGACACAGCAGAAGAGGAGATAACCGTGGGGAGTTAACGGCACCAGCTCTTTCTTTTGGGAAGCTGCTCGGTCGTATCTGGTGTTCTGCACTGTTTTTCTAAACATGGCAAACGGGAGTAGAAGAAAACGCGATCAGACTGAAGCAGCTGCTGCTCTGCCACTTGAGAAATCTGTACTTCGAAAAATCCAATCCAAACGGAAAGGAAGAAGGAGGGGGGAACTGGAAATTACCAGGGACAGAAGCCCTTTTTTCCCAGTCTTTCCATTTTATCCGTTTATTTCAGCCCCAAGGAACCAGTTTTAACTTCACTGAAAGTCTCTCGTGGTCGTGTCTCCCCTCCCAGGTACGCCCTTCCCCAAGAACTTCCTCCCGGTGGTGAAGAAGATTCTCTCCAGGCTCTTCCGGGTCTTCGTCCACGTCTACATCCACCATTTCGACAGGATCACCCACATGGGGTCGGAAGCCCACGTGAACACCTGCTACAAGCACTTTTACTACTTTGTGAAAGAGTTCAATCTCATCGACACCAAGGAGCTGGAACCACTGGTGAGCGGCCGGGTGGGCTCAGGGTCCGCGCTGGTCGGTCCGGGTCCGCGGGAGGGGTGGGCTGGGGGTGGGCACTGAGACCCGGGAGGCGCTGGTGGTGTTTCTAAAGCCGAAAGCAGCAGAGCCCTTGGGCAGCAGAAGGGTGTCCGGCGGTGCTGGGAATGGGAGCGGTGTGGGGAGCGGGGACCTGCGCGAAGCGGAGCTCTGAGGACCAGTGTTGCCGAGCCTGAGGAGGGTATTTCTGACTCAACAGAGGGGAGGGTTTTTCATCCGCGCCCTCACCCGGCAATCTGGAGCGTCGTTCACGGTCCCTTGTCCTCTCTCTCCCTGTGACAGAAGGAAATGACCTCCCGGATGTGCCACTGAGACCTTCCCGCTCCCGCCTCGGCGTCTCTTCCGAGGACTCCCAGTCCCACCCCCACGTTGGAGGCGCGATCCGAGGGGAGAACAGAGACGTTTTGTTAAAGAAATCTCTATATTTTTAAGGAGTTTCAATGTAAAACTGTGATATTGCAGGAATATTTTTTTAAAGATGCTCTAGATAAACTAGTTTTTTATAGTAATTTCTATAAAAAAAAAAAAAGGAAAATATTTTGGGCCACTTGATGGAAATGCTCGCTCTTTGAGGAGGGAAGAGCCGCCCTGTGCTGCCTCTTCCCTGTCCCCTCGCTGCAGCGGCACCGAGGGAGCCGAGCCAGAGGCTTCAGGTCGAGCCGTGTCGCGCAGCTGACGCTGCGATGGAAGCGGTACTTCCCTCCGGATGCCCGCTGCCGCCCGCCGAGGGAGGTTGTGTGGGGATTGGGGACTGGTGTACGCGGGTCCCCGGGGTGCTGTTTGGTTCCAGCACCTCTCCCACAGGCTGTGAGTCCGGTTTTTGGACGGAGCTGCTTTTGTGCTCGCCCTCCGCTTGGCACCCTGTCCCCAAGGCTTGGCCCTCCTTGCTTTCCCTCTGCCAGAAGTTGGATTTGAAGTCTTCTCGAACGCCCACGCTTCCCCGTGTTGTGGTACGCTGGCCCTGCTGGGAAGGAACTGGGCTGCTTGCCCTCCGGCCCCGCTTGCCGGCTGCGTGCGGACCATTTTCTGCCTCCCGTTAGGGTACGGAGCCTTCTCCCCCTTCCCGAGCCGCACGTCCCCGCTCGGCTGCGCGTGTCTCGTGACCTCTGGTGCGCGGCCGCAGAGCGCTGGCCTCGCCTGCCGCTTGCACGAGCAGCTCCGCTGCGTGGCGGGAGCTTTGCGGTGCCCCCAGGTAGGTAGGGAGCTCTACCTAGGATTTGGGGGCAGCAAGGGAGCAGCGTTTACAGGAAAATTTTCTGTGAACAGCGACCAAACGACCACTAACCACTTATTCCTTACAAAGTTTTCCTGTGTCCTGGAATCTCTGTACGTAGCTGACTCTCCTTTCTTGTGCTGTTGGTAGGACACTCGTACAAATACCACTATCGTTCTCTGAAATGGAACCAATAAATTATATCGTATTTACCCAGTACGCTCCGATTGCTGGACGTCTCGTGATTCCGCCTCCGGCAGCAAAACAAACACGGTGTGTTTGGACTCCTCGGGAAGCGCGCCGAGAGCTCTTTCCTACGCTTGCTACAGGCTCCTGGGTGTGTGCTCCTGCCTCTGCCGCCCTCGCGTTCCATTTCTCCTGCTCGAGGTGCTGGGTCCGGGCCGCTCCGAGCCCTGCGCTTGTTCCCAGGGCCGTGGGGCAGAGCGGGCGGGTGCTGGAGCTCCACCAGAGCGCGGGGATTGTCCTGACTTGTCTGCGACGTCCCTGGAGCCGAGGGCTGATTCTGCCAGCTCCGAAACTTGCGTGGACGTGGGCAGGAGGGGAGAATTCAAGCTTAGCGGCTTGCTGGTGGGCCGTGCCCTGCCTGCTCCCCATGCACGGTGGAGGTGTGAGCCTTCCCGAGCCCCCTCCAGCCCCTCTCCCGGATTTTTGTGGGTGCAGCTCAGCTGGAACCGGGCCTTGCCCCAGTGCAGTGCCGTAGCCGGAGACCCCGTGGAGCTGAGACCGCCGCTGCCTGGGAGAGGCGGCAGCAGCCCCCCAGCCTCCGGTGCGCCCCAGGAGCGAAGCCGGGTCCTGCGCACCAGGGCACAAACCCACGGGGGCTGGAGCGGCGGGTTGTGACGGGGCTGCGAGCAGGCGCTGAGCGGTGCCGGGGCTGCTCGCCTTGCTTTTCGCCTTTTTCCCTTTCACACCGACTTCAGATGCCGTGAGCGCCGCGTCCGGGAGCGCGCGGCACCCGTCGGCTGTCACCCATCGGGCTGCCTTCCGTTTTTTGGGGGAAAAATCTGGCTGCGTCCGAGCGAGACCGGCTCAGCCGAGGGAGGAGGAGGAGGAAAAGCCCCTTTAGGGTAGAAAAGCCACGGGGGCCCGGAGGCCCGGAGCTTCCCGTCCTCCGCAGCGTGCGGCGGCGCAGGATGTTGCCCAGACAAGTTTGCAGAGCCGGCGCTCGGCCTTTCCCTGCGCCTGCCTCCCCCTTTTCACCTCCGCCGCCCCGGCAGCGCCCTGCTTTCATCTCCCCGGTGCGGGGGCCTCGTGTTTACGCACCCGCCAGCCGCAGCTGCCTGGTCGCGAGGGCGTCGAAGTCTGCGGGCGAGCGGGCTGCGGCGAGCGCCTGGAGCCCAGCCCGGCCCGGCGGAGCGGGTTCGGCTGTCACCTGGACCCGTCGCTGGCTTGCTCGCTTGTCTCCCCTGGAGTACGCAGACTTTTGTGTCACGATGGCTTTGGTGAGAGCCCCAGGAGATGTGCAGATCTGCGTCGAGCGGGGAAGGGGTCCAGGGCTCCAGCAGCCTCCCCTCTGCGGGGCTGACCCCTTCCCAAAAATCGCAGATGGCATCTGCCCCGGAGCTGGAGCAGGCACGGGCTGCGGGGCCGCGGGTGCTCGGCCGCGGCCGTATGTTCGACGGGAAACAATTCGGGATGTCGCCCGCTGCTCCCAAGGAAATGATCATTCGCCCCACGTCCTCTCCTCTGGCCCCAAAAACTGAGGAGCTCAGGAGCTTTAGGAGCTTGGTTCCCGTTAGGCTCTGCTTAAAATTGGCCGTTGGTTTCTGCAGCTGGGGAGTAGGGGCAGCGGTTGCGCAGGCCCTCGGCAAGCAGCCGCAGGGGAGCAGGGTTTGGGGGTCCCCATGGCACCTGCAGCCGCTCGGCTTCGGCCAGGAAATGTCCCCGGGCTCCGTGCGGGAGCCGCATCCCCGCAGGGTGAGGGCAGGGGTGTCCCCGGCTGCCGCTGCCTCCCCGAGCATGGGGCCGTGGGTTTGTCCCCCTCTGGTTTTGGGCTCGGGGCTCCCCAGAGGAGGTGACATTTTTAGGACATGGCCGGGCCGGCAGAGCAGCTCTCCGGCTCCCGTTGACCCCATCCACGCACTGGGAACGCAGACGGGACGCGGTGACCCTTCCGGAAAATCATGGGAGCAGCGCTCGTGTCCCCTCCCTGCATCTCACAGGGGTGATTTTTTGGGGTGGTTTGGGACTTTTTCTGCTCCTTCTAGGAAACCGTGCGGTGTGCCAGCCTGTGCCTCCCCTCCCACCATGTCCCCTGGCGCCCGGGTCACCGCAGCCGGTGGGGGTTTCCTGCGGGTTTCACCCCTTCCCGGGGAATTTGGAGGATGGAGAGGAGCGAAAAGAGCCTGGGGTGTCCAAAAGCCTCTTGGAGATTCTTCTCCCGTCTGCTGCCGCTGACTGAGGCGAGACCTCCACTGCGGTGCGGCGCAAGCCCCCTCCCCAAACACCCCAAAACCGCAGCTCCCGCAGCTCCTGCCCCTCAGTTTCGGGGGCCACAGGGATTTCCCTCCCCACAGTGACTCGGTCCCATCTTCCCCATGGACACCTGCGCCGAGCCCTGGCCTATCCCTGCCGTCTCCATCTCCCCGTCCCCTGCGTTTCGGTGGCGGGGACGGGGCTGGCCATGTCCCCGCGGGGCTGCTGGGGGTTCAGGGAACCGGCGTCTCCTCTCAAAGGCTTTTTTTTGGGGTGAAACCACCCTTGTGCATGCTTGTGCCCTCCCTCGGGGTGCACGGCCTGGCCGCTTCGGCTGTGGGTTACGGCTGCTCCCTCCTCTGGCTGAGGAAACTGAGGCACGGCACCACCTTCTCCGCTCCGTGTGCAGCCACCCCTCCTCGGTCTGTGGCCATGTCCCACCGCCGTCCCCGAGCCGGGCAGCTCTGCCACAGAGGCCCCTGGACACGGTGGGGTGGGGCAGCCCCAAAATGTGGGTGCCAAGCAGGAACCGGGAAACCCAAGCAGGGTTTGCCCGGCCCTCCCTTCCCCACCGCAGCCGGGGAGTGAGGAACCAGGGCCACGTCCCTCGGGAAAACCCCGAAGCGGTGGTGGAGGGCGAGCGCCGGGGTTTGGGGGTGCGCTGGAGCCCCAGCATCCTGTCCCCGGAATGGGGGGCTGCCCAAACCCCCCCGGCCACGGCAGGGCGAGGAGGGAAGCTGGGGAAGGCGCCGGCGCGTAAGCCAGCACGGCCGTATGCCCGCACGTGCTGTGGGCCTGCGTGTCCCCTGTGTCCCGTGTCCCTCCCGCCCCGTCCTGCCCCGACCGCAGAACCAGTGCTGGGAGAGTCAAACCTCTGCCTGGCAGGAAATTCCAGGTTTTCTGTGAGATTTTTCGGTTGAAACGGAGCCAGGGCTCCAAATCGTCCTGCTTCCAGGGGAGGCAGGCTGGGCCCTCCTCGTGCCGAGGAAACAACGCAGGGAAAAGGGATTTTTATTGGGTTTTCCCTCCCAAACCGGAGCAGCGGGGCAGGGGAGGTGGAACCCCTGCACGCCCAGTGAGCGGCCGCCCTCCTGCTGCCCCTGCCTGCGCCGTGCCGGACCCCCGGCCCGTGGCCACCATGGCCTCCGGCCTGCCTCACGCTCGCTCCGCTCCTCACGCCAACAATAGCGGCCTTCCGGCGCGGCCCCACGCGCTTTCCTGTTTTCCCTCGGCCGGTCCCAGTGCGCGGGGCTCCGCCGACCCACGGGGACCCCCATCCCGGCGGCAGCGAGGGGTGCGGGGACAGGCGACGGCGCGCGGGGCACAGTCACTTCGGGGGTGTTTCGCCGCTCACGGGGGCCAGCGAAAAACGGGACCCGGTGGGTTTGCAGCCCCTGGGATGCTGGGTGCGAACATCGGGCACTAAATGCCTCAAAATTCGGGTTTTCCTGGAGAAAAAATTCAGGCCGGTGAGCTGCCAAGGCCTCCCCTCGCCGGGCGATGTCCACAGAGCTGTGCGGGAGAGGGGAGACCCCTCAGCCCCCCCGGGGAACACGGGCGATGCACCACGCTAAACACGTGTGCAGGCGACAAACCAACACGTGATCACGTGTGCGTGTGCACGTGTGTGCATGTCCATGTACGTGTGCACGTTCATGTGCGAGCCGGCCCTTGGACGACCGCACGGCTCCACAGCTGCGCCTGCAGACGTGTGTCTGTGCACGCGTGTGCCAGCCGCACACGCGTGTGTGTGTGTGCAAACGCCCCGTGGGGCGACACTGTGCCGCCTCCTGCTTCACCCTTGTGCACATGTGCGTGGGCTCCTGTGCACGCCTGGCTGCCGCGCAGTGACCGGCCCCACGCGAGTGCCTGTCCCCAGCAGGGAAGGGGCGCGCAGGGAAGGGGATCGCGTCCCAGCACCCCGCGCCCACGGGAACCCCCCAGCCGAGCGGCACCGGCGCTCGCTCTCTGGCCCCCGCAGCCTGAGACCCGACGCTCTCGTCACGCCTGGCTGCAAACCTCGCCCGCAGCTGGAGGAAGCCGCCCCTCGCGCCCCGCTGCCTCTCGCCGCCCCCAGCCCCGGTTTCAACGGCGCCGGCATCGCCCCGACACCTTTCGCGGGCGGGATACGGTGTGGGAGGCAGCGCGCCAGGAGCGTGGAGCACGAGCAGCGAGCGTGCAGACACGGAATGAACGTGCACGGCAAGCACAGGCGTGCAGAAAACACGCAGACGTCACGCAAGGCCCACATGGCAAGCGCGCAGTGGGCAGCCAGCGTGCACCAGACACCCAGAGGGGGTGCAGTGACCACGTGTAGGACACGCAGGTGACATGACACAACACGCAACCAACACACGGTGAGTATGCACCACACATGCAGCGAGCACGCAGCCAGCACCCCACGTGATGATGGGGACCCCCGCGGGCTGGACAAGCTCCCGGCCGGCCCTGGGTGTCCCCACCGCGCCAAGCACCCATGGGTGCCCTCCCCACCCCGGGGCCGTGGGTGCCGGCGCTGCCGCCCTGTCATGACCGGCTCGGTGACCTACATGGCAGCGTGCGCAATTTTGGAGGCATGCGGCTCCTCCGCCAGAGCCGGAGCCGCCCGACGGGTGCCAGCGGCCTGTGCGCCCCGCGGCACCGTCCTCATCCCCGTCCCCCGTCCCTCCCCTAACCCCGGGAGCCAAAACCCCACAAACCCCCCTTCCCTGTCCCGCAGCACCACGTCTGCCCCCCACGCAGCCCGGGCTGATTGGGGAGCCCTCGTTAGCGGCGCTGATGAAGGAAGGTGTGGGGTGCCTGGTTTTCCCCAGCTGCTCTGCTTCCAAGCGGGATGTGGGACGGGGGGTCAGGGCCTGGCAAAAGCAGGAATTTTGGTGGATTTGGAGGGGCCTGGGCCCGCGGTGGGGTCAGCGGGGGCAGCTGGGACCCCACCGCCGTGGCCTCATGCCGGGACGGCAGCGGTGGCTTTCGGGGGGCTGCAAATCCCTCGGGGGGCTGCGTCGCTGGGGCGAGGGGAGGCTGAGGCCCCGGGGGAAGCGGCTGCGGCGAAACGGGGGGCCCGCTGGGCGCGTAATGGCGGCAGCGGGGCGAGCAGCCAATGCGCGGCGCGGCCGGTGAAGTCATGCACCGCGGTGCGGCAGCCATTGGCCCCGGCGCTGCTGCTCGGCGCAACGAGCGCGTCTGTTCTCAGCCCGGTTTGGCGTCACACGAGACGGGGGGGTTGGGACGGGCGGGTGATGGCCTCCCACAGCGCCACCGAGCCCGGAGTGGGGGTCCCGCTCCCGAGTGTGTCCCCCCCACCACCGCTGGCCGCATCAAGCAGGGCCTTGGTGGCCGGAGGGCCGGGGGGCCGTGACCCCGTGCCCCGCTCCCCCCTCGGCACAGGCCTGGCTGCGGGGCTGAGCACTGCCCTGCTCGTGGCATGAGTGGGTCCCCCGCACCCCCCCACCCCGAGCCTCGGGGCTGCAGAACACGAACAGGAAGCCGAGTGTCCCCGTCCCCTGGGTGCGGGGGGGACACACGACACCCCAAAGCCGTGTCCCTGTCCCTGTCCCTGGCTGCAGCACAGGGTGGGGGCCCGGGAGTCGGGGGTGCAGGGAGCCCCCCCGGGGGGGTGTCCCCAAACCTCACTGCGGTGCAGGAGGGTGCCTGGGGTGGGTGCCCGGGGTGGGGGGTGTGTCACGGTCCCCGGTGGGTGGCGGTGTCGCCAGTGGGTGCCCAGGGGGGAGGTGCGGGTCCCCGGTGGGTGATTTTGTCCCCGAGGGGGGGGTCCGAGGGGGTGCCCGTGGGGGGGGGTGTTTGTGACCCCAGTGGGTTCCCGGGAGGGGGGGTCAGGGTCCCGGGTGGGTGCGCCGGGCGGGTATTTGTGTCCCCCGTGGGTGCCCGGGGGGTGTTTCTGTGCCCGGGGGGGTGCCGGGGGCGGTGCGGGGCGGTGCGGGGTGCCGGGGGCGGTGCGGGGTGGCGCGGGGCGGTGCGGGGCGGGCCGGCACGGCCGCTATAAAGGCGGCGGGGGCGGGGGCGGGCGCGTCCCCTCCCGGCGGCGCGGAGCGGAGCGGAGCGGGCGGTGCGGGGCTGCGGTACCATCGGCAGCGGCGGCTCTGCGGGGCCGCGCCGGTGAGCGCCGCCGGGCCGGGGGGGGCCCGGGGGCTCCGTGCGGGGCCGCAGCCGGCTGACTACCCCCCCCGCACCCCCCCGCTGCTCTCCCCGCAGGTCTCGGCCACCCCCCGGACTCCCCTCCGGCTCTGCCCGTCCCTCCGCCCCCCCCCCCACCCCCCCGTTTTGTTTGTTTTGGGTTTTTTTTACGCCCCCTCCCCATTTCTCCCAGCAACGCCGCCCCCCGCCGCCCCCCCCCGCAGCAAGATGGTGCAGAAGAAATCCGAGATCCCGGGTTTCCACCGCTCCTTCAAGGTAAGGGGGTGCTGCGGGGTGGGGCGAGGGTGCGGGGTTGGGGTGCGGGAAGGGGCCGGTTGTGGGCTCGCGGCGACCGGATCCTGCGCTCCGCAGCGCCCTGCGCCGCATCCCCTGCGTGGGGAATGGGGGGGGGCGGGAATCGAGCCGCCTCCTGCCCCCCCGCCACACCCCCTGAAGGAGGGAAGTGCTGGGGGTGCTGCCCCCCCCCAAACCGGACAGCAGCACCCCCCTGTCCTCCCGCCCCGGGGGTCGGGGTGCTCCTGGGGGTCGGGTCTGCAGCCCCCCCCGGCCCCGGGTGGGTGGTGGGATGCTGCAGCAAAGGCCTTGCCCTGCGGCTCCCACGGGGGTCCCCCGTGGGGTTGGGGGGCGGGCTGCACCCATTCCCCCCTCTGATCTGCGAGAGGGGTGCAGGGGGGCTGCGGGGGACCCTGTTGTGCGAGGGCCCGATCCTGGCAGCACGGGGCTGTGGCTGCACCCAAGGGGTGGCCAGGGCCCCGTCACCCCCGTGTCCCGTCCCAGCCGCTGTCCCGCTCGGGGTGTGCGGGAGGGGACCCGCATCCCGCCCCGGCCCGCGGCCCACTGAGCGGCTTCGTGGGGTCTTTGTCTGGTTCGGCTCCGGGGGATGCTGGGGGGGGCACCGGAACCCTGCTTCCCCCTGACCCCTCATCTCGCTTTTAGGACTTTTTGGCTGGAGTTTGGCTCCCTCCCCACCCCCCCCACCCTTGGGTGCCCGGGGACAGGGGGGCCCCCTCGGATGTGCTGAACGCAGCCGGTGCGCAGCGTCCGCCCCGCACCCCTCATCCCCAGAGCTTTTGTGTGGCGGTGCTGCGGCAGCTGGCAGGGCCCTGGCCCCCCATGTGCCCCCCCCATGTGTCCCCCACCCCCACCCAAGAGGCCTTATCCTGCCCTGCTCGTCCCAGCGGGGCGACCACCCTCTCGCGGGGGCCGTGGCCGGCACTTGGGGGGGGCTGGCAACCGCAGGGCGATGCTACACTCTGCAAATTCCGATTATTATTATTATTATTTTTTAATTGTTATTGGGGGAAAGGTGGCGAAACGCTGGGCAGGAGCGTTTCGGCCCTGGGGATCTGGCGGGGGGGTGCACACCCCTGCACCACACTGGGGACCACCCCGGCCCCCCCAGAGCCGTCCCAGCAGTAAACAGGCGCTTTCTGGCTCTTTCTGGCGGCGGCGGCCGGGGTTCGCTTGTTCCTGTGACGCGCTGGGGGCTGGCAAGCGGCCCGGGCACCGGGGCACCGGGGCGGGTTTGGGAACGCTGCCGAGAGCCGCCACCTCCACCCAAACAGATTTCGTAACCCCGCCGAGGATGGGGCCCTTTCGCCTCCCCGGCCGGGCGCCCCAACGCTGCCCCGTCCCGCCATGGGGTTGCTGCGGGGGGCGGGGGGTCTCAGTGTCCCGTTTGGGGTGCTGGGGCTGGAGCTGCTGGGATTTGGGGTAGGGGATCCATCCTGGCCCGATCCCGCCGGGTCGCAGGCGTCCCGCAGCCTGGAGTGGGGCTGAGCGGGCCCTGGACCTCCCTCACCTTGCACTGGGGTTTTCCTTCCTCCCCCCTCGCTGTGGCTCAGGTCTGGGTGGAGATTTGGGGTTGGGTGGGTGCGGGTGCCCCCAGCCCCTCTCATCGTCCCCTGCGTGCTGGCCTGGGGCCGCTGGCGTGGAGGCCTGACCCCGCAGCCCTGTTCCCGTCAGGAGATGTGGGCAAACCCTTCCTCCTCTTCCTCGTCCTCCCATGGCTCTGCCTGGGGCTCCGGTGTCCCGCACCGGCGGGGCAGGTGAGCAGAACGCTGCCGGGCTCCATGTCCGGGCCGGGCTCAGTGCGGGCAGCCGGTGGCGGCTGTTCCGGGGCCTTCCGTCTCACTCTGGTTCTCGGCCCCCGCAGGGACAAAACCCCTTCGACCTGGAGTTCGACCAGTCCACCCACCTGGAATCCGTCTTCAACTTCGAGTGCCCGCCCCGTCCCGGTGAGCCGTGGGCCCCGTCCCGGGGGGGCTCCTCCCGTCCTGGACCCCCTTTGCGCTGCCCCGATGGCTCTGGGGGGTGGCGGTGCGGGGGGCGCGGGGGGCCGCTCACACCGGTGGCTTTGCTCGGGCGCAGACATGCCTTCCAGCCAGCCCATCGACATCCCCGACGCCAAGAAAAGGAACAAGAAGAAGAAGCGCTGCAGAGCCACCGACAGCTTCTCGGGGAGGTTCGAAGGTGAGCGGGGCTGCCCGCCGGCCCTGGGGGTCCCCTAGGGCCTGGGGGGGGGTCCCCCCGGCGTCCCCGGGCTCCCGTGCTGCGGCAGGGCCGGGGCTCAGGTCACCTCTCCCTGCCAGATGTTTACCAGCTGCAGGAGGAGGTGCTGGGAGAAGGCGCCCACGCCAGAGTCCAGTCCTGCGTTAACCTCATCACCAACAAGGAGTACGCGGTGAAGGTAACGCTCCGCCGCGTGGCGCCGCAGCCCGGGCTCCCTCCCGCTCCCTGCCTCAGTTTCCCTTTCTGCCCTCCGCGTTTCGGGCTCTCCCGTAGCCGGCCGGTGCCGGCCGATGGTTTTGTGGGCTGGGGTGGGAAGGAGAGGGGCCGGAGCACAGCGGGGGTGGGACCCCGTCCTCTGCCACCGCCCGGCTGTGCGGCCTCGGCCACCCGCCCAGCCACGCTCCCCTCCCTGTCAATTATGGCGGACGGGAGATTAAATTAACGCTGTGACGCGTCTGGGGACTCGGGGCACGCGGGCGTGTGGTGCCCGCAGCGTGGCTGCCTCCCGCTCGCCCTGTGGAGGTCTCCGTGCCCCTGCCAGCATGTGGGTGCTGGAGGGGGTCGGGGTGAGCCGGCCGCGTTCAGGGTCGGGGATGGTGGTCCTGTGGCTCGCAGCCGCGGTGCGAGGGGGCTGGGACGGGCCCCGTGCCAAAATGCAGCCGAAAGCAAAAGGGGGATTTGGTTCCCCCCTGTCGCCCCGGGCGGGCTTTTGCTTGCTCGTGGGGAAACTGAGGCAGCAGGGAGGGCTGCACGGCGGTCGGGAGCACCCCGCTCTCCCTGCGCGGGGCCGTGGGTCGGGACCCCCTGCCCACCCCGTGGCACGTCCGCCAGGCCCCCGTGGTGCCAGCGCCAGCGGGGCGAAGAGCCCATTGCCACCGGGGCTCGGCGGCATCACGTGGGCCTCGCCTTGGCCGAAGCCCCGGGGAGGGAGCGGCTTGGCAGCGCTGCCGGGAACAGCCTGTTCTGCTGCCTTAACCCCTTCGGGCCCCCCTCCGGCCCCCGGTACGGCTGGGCGGGGGGGCAGAGGCTGCCGGCCCCCCCGCTGCGGCAGTGGTGCTGAGTCTCCCCCTCCTTGCGTTTCAGATCATCGAGAAGCGCCTGGGACACATCCGCAGCAGGGTCTTCCGGGAGGTGGAGATGCTGTATCAGTGCCAGGGACACAGGTACCGCGGGGCAGCCACCGTCCCCCCGCTGCGGGGAGGCTGAGACCGGGCTGACGCTCGTGACGCCCATGGGCTGCAACCGGGGAGCCCTCCTGCAGCCTTCCCTCCTCTCGGCCGCGCCGGGAGCATGTCGAGGCGCCGTTCAGCGGTTTGCCGTGACAACGGGGGCCGGGGCGGCCGAGTTGGAGCGGCGCCGAGGGGCGAACCGAGCCGGCGTGACGGCGTTTGCCGCCCCGCGCCGTTTCTGGAGAGGGGCGAGCGAGCCAGGAGGGTCTGCGAGCAATTAGGGAGCGGAGCCGGGGGCCGAAAGCCCCTCTCCCCCCTGGAACGCAACCGGGGGGCCCCACCGTGTGGTTTCAATCGCTGGAAACCCAATTTTTCTTTCCTACGTTCCCCCTGCCAGACGCGTGTTGGGGGGGCCGTGAGGAGGGGGGAGCCCCGGGAGGTTTTTGGGGGGCTGCTGGGCTGACGCTGCTGTCCCCGCAGAAACGTCCTGGAGCTGATCGAGTTCTTTGAGGAGGAGGAGAGGTTTTACCTGGTGTTCGAGAAGATGAGAGGAGGTGAGCGCGGTGGCACGGCGGGGGGATTTGGGGCGGTGGGAGCCCCCCACCCCCCCCCAACTCCGCTCTCGCGCGGCCGCAGGCTCCATCCTGACCCACATCCACCGGCGACGCCACTTCAACGAGCTGGAGGCCAGCGTGGTGGTGCGGGATATCGCCAGCGCCCTGCACTTTTTGCACAATAAAGGTGAGAGCCGGGCTGGCCCGGGGCGCGGGCTGCCGTGCCCCCCAGCACCCCCCTGCCTCGGGCACGCGGGATCCGGCCCGGCCGCGTCACGAGGCTTTTTGGGGTGCGGAGCCCGTTCCTCCGGTTTGGCCGGGCCTCAGGGCCAGCAGCATTTTTTTTTTTTTTTTTTTTTCCCTTCCCTTTGCCAGGACGCAGGCAGTGATTTGGGGTGGGGAGGGAGGGGTCCTTGTGCCACCCCTAAACCATTCACCACGGCGGGGGGGATTTTTGCCTTCATAATATTTTTATTTTTTTTATTTTTATTTCCACCCCCAGGAATCGCACACAGGGATCTAAAACCAGAAAATATTCTGTGCGAGAGCCCGGACCAGGTGAGTGGGGAGCAGCTGGGGGTGGGGGGGTGATGCTGCCGGGGGGCCCGGGTGTCCCCATGGGGTGCGGAGGAGGAGAAGCAGGGGCGCAAAAGCGGGGCTGTGGTGGTGGGGGGGTCACCGGCCGCTCCCTCTCCCCCCTCCCAGGTCTCCCCGGTGAAGATCTGCGACTTCGACCTGGGGAGCGGCATCAAACTCAACGGCGACTGCTCCCCGATTTCCACCCCGGAGCTGCTCACCCCCGTAAGCTGGCCCTGCCCGCCCCCCCCCCAGCTGCACCCCCAGGCTGTGGGGACGGGGCTGCGTGCGGTCAGCCCCCCTCCCGCCCCGTTCATCGCTCCCCGCGCTGACGCCGCGCGGCCCCCCCGTCCCCGCGGCGGCGGGCGCGATGCGGTTACATAACGCGCCGGGGGGGGGGTCCGGCCGGGGGGGCTGGCGCGCAGCCCGGGCTGCCGCGAGCCTTAGCAACAGCCAGCCCCGCGCAGGCGGCTGCGCAGGCCCGCGCTCGCGGGGAGAAGTGGGTCACGCGAGAGGCTGGGGGGGCCACCGCCATTCCCCCCCAAACCCCGCATCGCTGCGGGGCGCAGCTGGGGTGCAACGCGGATCCTGCGGGGTGGGCACCCCGAAAGCTTGAGGGGTGACCCCCATGTTGCCGTCCTGCTCTCCGAGGGGGGGGACGTTGCTGAGCCCACCCCGCTCCCCTTATCGCCTCTCCCCCCACCCCCGGCCCCATGCAGGGTGTTGCTCTGCGCCCCCGGTGTTTTTGGGGTGCTCACGTGCTGATGTGGGGAACACCTTGTCCCCCTCCTCCCTCCACGTTCACCCTCCTCCCGCCTGCCTTCCTGAGGTGTCCCGAGTTTCCCCGTTCTCAGCAACGGGGGCGGAGGGGGCGGCCGCCTTGGTCCCTGCAGGGTTAAAGCCTCGCTGCAGGGCGCTGGGGGTTGGGGTTTTGTGGGTTTTTTCGTTGTGTTTTTTTTTTTTTTATGGGTTGTTGTTTTTTTTTTTTTTTTGTTTCCTCTTGCGATGGCATCAGCTGCTAGGGCTGGCAAGGCCTCTCGTTAGGAGGCCTCTCGTTACAGGGTGATTATCTGCTGGCTGCAGCTTTTTTTTTTTTAATTTTTTTATTTTTTTTTTCCTCCCTTGGTCACGAGGCCTGGTGCGGGCTGCAGGTCACGTGTGATGGAAAACCCCAGAGTCCTGGGAGAACTGGGAGCAGGGCTCTGGCCCTGCCTCGCGTTAACTCCTGCGGCACCGGATCCAGCGGCTCTGCTGGCGTCCGGCGGGCCAGGCTCGCCCTTGTTTTTTCTTTTTTTCTTATATTTTTTTTTTTTTTTGCCTGGGCCATGGGACAGACGCTGGCCCGCTGAGCCGGTTGAGTGGCGGCGGTGGCACCGCAGGGCGTGGGTCCGGCCTCCGCTGTGGTGTTGCACACCTTTAGGCTTTTTTTATTTTATTTTTGGGGAGCCAGGTAGGAAACCCATGGCGGGGTGATCTCCCGTGGAAGCAGCCACGTCTGCGCCCTCATTTCGGGGCGTGCAGCCCCGTATTCCCAGCAGGCCCCACCACGAGTCCCCCATCTCTCGGGACCCCCGCGCTCACCCCCGCCTCTCCCCGCAGTGCGGCTCGGCCGAGTACATGGCCCCGGAGGTGGTGGAAGCCTTCAACGAGGAGGCCTCCATCTACGACAAGCGCTGCGACCTGTGGAGCCTGGGCGTCATCCTGTACATCATGCTGAGCGGCTACCCCCCCTTCGTGGGCCACTGCGGCTCCGACTGCGGCTGGGACCGCGGCGAGGCCTGCCACACCTGCCAGGTGCGCGGGGGCAACGCGCCAGCGCCCCACCCCACGCCGGTTCGGCCGCTGCCAGCTCAGCCCTGTTTTTGATTTATTTTATTTATTTTTTTTTTATTCCTCCCGCCGCCCCCAGAACATGCTGTTTGAGAGCATCCAGGAGGGGAAGTACGAGTTTCCAGACAAGGACTGGGCGCACATCTCCTTCGGAGCCAAAGATCTCATCTCCAAGCTGCTGGTGCGAGACGCCAAGAAGCGGCTCAGCGCGGCCCAGGTCCTGGAGCACCCATGGGTGCAGGGGGTGAGTGCTGTCATCCCCCCCTCCCCGCCGTCCATGCCCACCAAAGGCTGGGGTGTGGGACACTTACGGGGTGCCCAGGTCTGACCCGGCCGTGTTTCGTTGCAGTGCGCCCCGGATAACACCCTGCCGACCCCCATCATCCTACAGAGGTGAGCGTGGGGGGGATGCACACGCAGCCCCCCTCCCCAAATCCTGGCTCCTCTTCCTCCCCCCCACCCCCCCACGTTTCACATGATTTGGGTTCGAGCCGTGGTTTCAGTGCCTGACTGGTTCGGTGTGGCGTACAGGCAAGGGGCAGAGGGGGGAGGATGACACCCCAATATTTGGGGCAGAGGGGGGAGGATGACACCCCAGTATTTGACCCCAATCCACCTGCAGCCCCCCCACGTCCCACCCTGAGCCCCTGCCCTGCCCTGCAGGAACAGCAGTGCCAAAGAGCTCACCTCCTTCGCCGCCGAGGCCATCGCCGTCAACCGCCAGCTGACGCGGCGCGATGAGGACGAGGAGGAGGAGGCGGAGGAGGAAGCACGACCCATCATCATCAAAGCTACCTCACGGGCCATGCAGCTCTCTCCCCCCTCCGAGTCCAAGCTGGCCAAGCGGCGGCAGAGGAGCAGCCTGGCCAAGGCGGTGGCCGCCGGGCAGCACCTGGTGGCCCCGCTGGTCCTGGTGGCCGACCAGGCCTGAGCGGTGGCGGCCGCCGGACCCTCCGCGCCCCGCGTCCCCCATCCTCCTCCTCCTTTCTTTCTTTCTCTCTCCCCCCCGTTTCTGGCTGGCGACAAGATCAGGACTCGTCCCTGTGGCTGGTTTCCAAGGTTTTGCTGATCTTGTAGGTCTGGGGTGGGAGGGTTTGGTTAGGATTTTTTTTTTTTTTTAAGGTATTAAATCAAGCGTGAGGTTGCTTCACCCAGGGCACACTCAAGGACATCTGAGACACACAGACTTTTGTTTTCCCAGCTCTTGGTTTCTCCTCTTGACATTTTCCCCCCTCCGTCCCTGACGCCAAAGGACTCGTTGTACCCGCGCCCGCTGGGGCGATGTCAGCTCCGTTTCGTGCTGTGAACAGAAGGACGCGGCCGCGCTTTCAGCAGTGGCAGTCGCGTTTTCCCCTCGTCCCTCCCCTGGGAGCTGCAGGTCTCTCTCCGATCGCACGGAACGGGGGCGCAGACCCCTCCGGCCCGTGTGCGGGGCGTCCCGGCTGCGCTCGGGGGGACGCGGTGGGCGTTGGGCAGGGAATTGCTTGGCCCCGGGAGAGTCGGTGCCAGCGAGGGAGCAGCGCCTGATCCCACCGAGCCGCCCTCTCGGCTCGGCAGCCTGCTTCCACAATAAGCTATTCACCCCTTTTTTTATTTTTTCTTTTTCCTTTTTTTTAGTTTTTCCTTTTCTTTTTGCCTTTTCTATTTTCCTTTTTAATTTTTCCTTTTTTCCTTTTCTTTTTAAATTTTTCCTTTTCAGTTTTCCTTTTTTCTTTTTTAATAAATTTTTCCTTTTTTCCTTTTTTCTTTTTTTAATACATTTTTCCTTTTCTTTTTTCCTTTTTTTCTTAATAAATTTTTCCTCTTCTTTATTTCTTTTTTTTTTTTTTTTCCTAATTCCTGTTGGTTTTAACCTGCTAGCTGTGCTTCTCTGCAGGGCACGGAGAAATGTCTTCCTTCCCTCGCGTGCTCCGGCCGGCGGCTCCCCGCAGTAAGGTCAGGACCAGGGCGACGCTGAGGCATCTGGAGCCATGCTCTTGCGCCGGGTCGGGTCTTGCACCCCTGTTTTTGTAGGGGGGTGCCTTACTGGTGGCTGTGCCCTCGCGGAGCTGCGAGGTGGGGTGAGAGCAGGCGAAAAAACATAGTGCCCGTGTTGGGAAGAGTGGGGTGTCTGTGGGAAGTGAAGGACCCCCCCCCCCCCGTCGCAGGGCGCTGCGCCTCGATGCAAGTCGCTGCGCCCCGGCGTGGCTTCGGGCTGGCCCCGGGGTGGCGGGGAGCGCCAGCGGGCGAGCGGCACAGCGGGAGGGCTGGGGTGCGGGGCGAAGGTTTGGGGTCAGGGCAGCAGCAGCGTGGTCTGACGGGCGGCCGGGGAGAGCTGGATGTACGTGTTCATGCGTGTGCATCCATGCTCAGGTGTGTTCATGCGTGTGCCTGCACGGTGTTGCCATTTCCTCGGAGCTTGCTCTGGGGAAAAACTTGGGATGCTGTGTTGGGACGAGGCCCTTGGCGGGTTTCTGCCGTGCGGGGCTGGATCCGTCCCAGCAAGCGGCACCTGTGCCCTCGGAACACCCCCTGCCCCAAACCGGAGCGGCGAATCCCCGCTCCTTGCTGCGCGTCGTGCCACAGCGCTGCGCCCGCCGCCGTCCCCGCGGCCCGCCGGGAGGGAGGGTCCCCCCTTCGTTAGCGATCTCCTCTCCCTTCCAACTCGACGCTCCGAGCTCTGGGTTCGGAACGAGCCACCTCGGCCCGTCGCGTGCGCGGGGGAAAGCTTCGGGAGCCGGGGAGGAGACTTCCGGGGGTCTCCAGCTGAGGACAGTCACTGTCCTGGGAGAGGGGAAAAAAAAAAGGTCTCCTTTTTGTTTTGAGACTGCTGACAGCAATACTATGCAATATTTGTTGGTTTTGTTTCAGGGAGGTGTGTGTGAGTTACCTTGGGAGACGCCGATCGCGGCTGTTGAGGGAATTTGGGGCAGGGACTGTTTTTCTTCCTCGCCCTTCCCGGCCCTTCTGACCCATGTGGGTCGGGGAGGGCGGCTCCCCCCCAAAACCGCCTCACGCTTGCGATCTGCCCTCTCCCCCGGGTGCCCCCGCTCCCACCACGGTGGGGAGGAGCGGGGCGGCAGCGAGGGGAGACCTCCCCCACCCCACGCAGGCACCGCGACGCCTCCTTTAAAGGAAAAAAGAAAAAAAATCCATCCTGATTGTACATTGTTACTTTTTATAGCTTATTTTGTTTTATCAGTTGTAGGTAATTCCTTGTTGTCTTATATTAAGAAATACTTGAATGATGTACAGTACGCGATGCCTTGAGCTGGTATTGTGAACGCTGTTGTTAATGCTGCGCGCCGCAGCCTTTTTTTTTTCTTTTTTTTTTCTTTTTTAAATTAATCGTGGGAAGGGGATGGCGGGGGAATGTCTCTGAAATTTTTTTTTACCCCCTGTGCTTTTGTTGACAAACTGATGTTTCCCCCCCCCCGCCCTCTTCCCACGTGTAAGACCTGGCTCTTTTTATATAAAACACGCGCTCTCCCGCCGACGCGTGGGCATCCTCGGCTGGGGATGGCGGTGGGTGCTGGAGGGGATGGACGTGGCGGGGGGCAGCCCAGCTCGGGGGTTTTGGCTCGGGGGGGGGGGTCGGTTTGGCTGTGGACCCCGGCGTGGCGCTCGGGATGGCGAGCGCCCGGCAGCTCCCCCGCGCGTGGCGGGGTCCGTGCGTTGTAGAGGGTCCTTGCACGCCTCGAGCCGGAGCTTTGGCTCCGAAATGCCTCTTCTAGCCCCGACGTGCGGCGGTGTTGGGACCGTGGGCGCCTCGGCGGCGGGGCGATGCTTGTGCCGGGGCGGAATTCCCTCGCCTCTCCCGGGGTGCTTCCCAGACAGATGCTCCCTGCCCGTGGTCCAGCACCAGCCAGCCCCTCTCGCTGCTGCCCTTCTTCCTCTTTCACCCTCAGAGCATCTGTCTTGGAAACCAACTTCAAAAAGATTATTATTATTTTTTTTTTTTAAGCTGGAAATTTTAAGTGTTTTGGCTTCCTCTCCTTCCCCCCCACCCTTCCTTCAGCCGACTAACTCGACTTAGAACTGGTTAGAAACGTTTACTGTGAAGCTAACTTTTTTAAAAATCAAACCAGGAGAGCCTTTCTCCGCTCTACAACTGATGAAGACTGCCAAAGCTGGTTCCACAGGAGTCCTGTTAACGCACTGTTGGTTTGTACTGCGGCGGCCCCCGCGCGGTGGCTGGCTGGCAAATAAAAATGAAAAAAAAAAAAACAAAACAAAACCCAAACAAACAAAAAAAAAAACAAAAAAGGAAAAAAAAAATCACAAAAACAAGCACTTTACTGTATGTACCAGGTGACCTGATACAGCTGAATTGAAGTTTTCCTTTATAACAATTGTTGATGCCAGAATTTTGTATTCTGTTTTGTAAGAATTTAATAAAAATGCATTGAGACCTACGCGGTCGGCCTGTGGCTGTGGATTGCTGCCGGGGCGAGGGGGTGGGATTTGGGCACTGGTGTCCTTCCCAGTCTCCACCAGCTCCTTCCCAGCCCGCTGCTGGTCCGCAAGGGCCGGAGCCGCGGGGTGATGGGTTGGGGTGCCAGGAACGGGGACTGGCAGCTGCTCAGGAGGGTCACGGTGCAGCTCTGCCAGCTGCTCTGTCCCTGCAGACCCCCGTACGGGGCACCCCCAGGTTTGGGGATGGCCAGGGCAGCTCTGAGCAGACAAAGCCCCGCCGTAACTCGCCTGCCGAGAAATCCACACTCGCTGCTCGGAAAATGGTGCAGCTGCTTCCCGCAGCATCCCGATCCAGACAGGGTGGATCCAGGGGTCTCCCATCGCAGGCTGCTCCAGGATGGCCTGAGGTTCCTGGGGCTGGAGAAGAGGAGAAGGAGCGTGTCCCGTCCCGCTGCACTGTCCTACCTCTGCTGAGCAAAGCTCTTGCTTCCTCCTGCGCCTGGGACCACAGGGCGTATCGCGACCCTGAATATTTTAGCAGCCAGCTCTTGGCTCTCCTCATGTGTCCTCTTCTCCTTCCCGCCTTCCACGTTGTCTCCTCCTCTCCTGCCCTTCCTCATGGCCTGTCCTGCAGACCGTCTGTCCTCCAAGATGCTGAGTGGATCCCAGCAGGTCATGTCAAAGACAGCTTAGCTGCAGAGGCTGCTTTAGGTTTTAATCTCTAAAATTTCTTCACCTGGTCCCTCTTTCCCATCCCCCCGGCTTCACCACCCACAAAAAGCACCTGGTAGCTGGAAACCATCTCAGAGCACGTGCGGAGAAGGGCAGCTCTGAAAATAACCCAATGCCGGGTTAAAATAACCTGCGCTGCTCCGGCGCCGGAGCATCGGCCCGAAATAGGTGTTCCTGCTGGGATAAGGCCGCTATAAATAAGTCTGCGGTGATTCGCACGGGAGAAAAGCCCCGTAGCAGGCGCAGCAGCGATGCCACCACGAGAGCGAAGGGGCCGCCGCGGAGCTGCTGGGGTGGCCCAGGTGACGCAGCGGGGTCAGGCGATGCGGCGGTTTTCGGGATTTAATCGAGCCGTCGGGTCAGGATCGGAGGCGAGCGGCCACGGCGCGTGGGCAGGCGGTGGGGTTGGCTTTGGCACAGGGCGCACGAGGATACGTGGGCAGACAAAGCGTTTTTGGGTCTGAGCCTGGCTATGCTGGTGGCCGGAGACACCCCAGACGGTGAACGTTTCCATCTATCTCTCGGAAAAGTGAGGAACGGGCATTCCCCCAGCCCGGTCTCAGCAGCCAGTGAGCCCCAAAACCGCGCCGGCATGTGGAGAGAAAAGCACGAAGGGCTGGTTTGGATCAAAAAAAGGTTTCATTTTCCTTTGTGTGCTTTGGAAATGTTTTACGGGATGGGGCAGAGAAGGAAAGAAGCACTGTGCATTTTGCTCCTGTCCAGGCAATCAAACCAAACCAATTCAGGGTTTGTTTTTTTGGTGGGGTATTGTTTTTGGTAGAATTAGCCATTTGGATGTTATTTTGTGGCCGGTGCGTAGGCTCTCCCTCAGGGAGTGACGCACGCCCCGGCAGACCACAGCGCGTGGGTTGCGGGCCTTGTGATTCACCTTCCCACCCGGCTGAAGGTTTAAATAAAGACTGACACCCGAGATGTCTCTGTCTTTGCCGTGCCGTTCTCCTCAGAGCTTCGTTTCGTCTTAACGTAACGCCTTTGAGACGAGCTGCTTGGCCAGGTAAGAGTGACCGCCGCATTCCATTTCCTTGGAGTACATATTCCAAATGTAATTTTATTTTATTTTATTTTATTTTATTTTTTGCTTCTACAAGGTAAAGCAAGTCCTCTGCCACCAAACTCTGAGCACTCCGGTCCCACCGGTTTCGTTCCAGCTGCTCGCAGCTTGCCCTTGTGCAACCGAGACCATTTATTTCCAGCCCTATATTTGCTCGGCCTTCACCTACGGCCACCCGAACCACGCCGATTCCCCCGCCCGGCGTTACTGCCGCCGTTAGGCTTTTTATCGCCTCGCCATTACCCCACCTAAAATAGCCCTGCCGTTTGCCGAGCGCCTCACTCGTGAAGAAATCTGTCGGCTCGCAGATCCAGAAATAACAGCAGCGTGCCGTTCTTAGGCGCGTTTGTTCTCAGCTTTATTTTGGGGGCTGTTAAATTCTATTCTTCGCCTGTATTTCTTTTGTCTAATACATGGCCGAGCGCTGCTGCCCGCTCCGGGGCCGCTGTAGCGAACACCTCGCCCCATCCCACAGAGCCCAGGCGACAGCGTCCCTCGCCGATTTCTGCGCTATCCGTATTATCCGTTCCTATTTTTCCAGTTTCTGTAGCTGGGTTTCTTTAGGCTGGCCCTGAGTTGAGCGTCCAGCTCCTGCCACAACATGAATCATCCTTCTTCGTTCTCATCACGTGCCGGATAAATGGGATCCGTCTAACGAGCCACGGCAGGGCCGGTACAGCGAGTAAGGCGCAGGGAAGGGTGGCGATGCCAGGGAGATCAGCATCAAACCGGGAAGGCTCGGCCGCGCTGTATGGCTCTGGTGGGTGTCAAATCCCCACCCTGCGTGACGGAGACGCACACGTGCTCCCTGGCAGGCACACCAAGCCCTGGGAGACATCGCTGCTTCTCAAGGATGGCCCAGATGTGGATTTGGTGGGATTTGGGAGCAGGGAACGCTATGGTGGAGAGGCTTCAGCCTCCACCACCTCCATCCCCACCAGCATGGGCTGGGCTGGACGTTCCTGCGTGTCCCAGGCAGCGCAGGGGCCTCTCGGTGACCCTGCCGGAGCCGAAGGGCTGCGGGACCAACCAGCCGGTGCCCACCTGCCCTGGGACGAAGCTCCAGGCCACCCCTGCCAGAAACCTTCTGATTTCCAGTCAGATCGTGTCCTGTCGCCCACTCGGGTGCACGCAGCAGTCTTTAGCTCCCTCTAATGTTTATGGCCCGAAGGAAGCATCCGAAAGGCGAGGAGGGCTGAGCAGGCATAGGCAGGCGTCCAGATAATCACATTTGTGAGTACAAAAAAAAAAAAAAAAAAAGGGAGGCTGAAACGCATGGAATCAGCTTGGCCAGCAAGAGGGGGGTGTGACTGAGCGATGTGCTGAGTAAACGGCATGAAAGACAAAAGGATGCAGTGTTTTAAATAAAATACGTCCCTATTTATTGCTCAGTTATTATTAATGTAAGAAAGATATTAAAAAGAATCGTTGCTGTAGAGGCGTCGACTCATTCCTGCACGCACGGACCAGATGCCAGCAGGGACGGCCAGCTCTGAATTCCACACGGCTGTGGCTACAGGGGTTTCCCAAATCCGTTCACATGAAGCATAACACGGCTTTAAAAAACGCAGCAGAAAACTGCCAGCACACAAGGCAGCAGAAATGGGTATTTGATAACACGATACAAAAGCAAGTTGTAAGCTCTTGATCAAAATTAGTGGGGTAACAACTAATTAATTGGTGAGATCCCTGAGCTATACAAGGGTCAGGAAAGTCTGAATGAATAAAACCAGAACATCTTTGTGTTATAGAAACTGTGAGGCAAAGGTGCAGAAAAGAGAAGGGGCAGACAGGACATTTCCTCGCTGAACAAGCCGAATCAAGGACCTCACGTCTGCTCCCGAAGGCGCGTGCGTGCACCTCCAAGGGCTGAACGCAGAGCAGGGGACGGGTAACACAGACAGGGGGACTGGAATTATCCCATGAAGAATAAATCACTTTAACAGTTCAGTTCCTGAGATCACAGCAAGGCAGCTTCTTCATTAATCTGCTTTTCAGCCTCCTCCTGCCCCCCCTGTACCATTTTCCACCTCACGCTGCCTGGCAAGGAGATGGCCGTCGGTGGGGACGCACTGGCCAGCGCGCCGTTGCGCTGCGCTGAGCAGATCTCGCAGGAGCTGGGTGGCCGCGCAGCGCGAGCTGGTGAGGGACCAGGCCGCTGCGGATCAGCCTGTCCTCGAGGAGAGCTGCGGCTCCCTGCTACGCACAGCGTAACACCGACGGTGCTCCAGGCCCGGCAGCAGCGGCAGCCTGTCGCTCCAGGCCAATTATCCTGCACAAAGCGGGGTGTCCTGGGGACCGCGGAGGCTTGGGTCTCTGCTTTAGAGGAAAGGCCGGTTTGTGAGAACGGGAAGGGGGTGTCCTTGCTCCCTCCGCGTGCCCCTCTCCCCCTTCGCCTCACCCCCCACTGCCCCTCTCCACGGCCCAAACCTCCCTCATTCCTCGCCCCCCAGCACCCACCCCCTTCATCCCCATAGCTCCCGACCTCCCCTCCAAGAATTGCCCCCTCCATGTTCCTCATCCCACCACAAACTGCTCTCTGGGCTCCCCACCACCCCCATCTTCCCCAGAATGACCCCCCCCCCCCTTGCGGGGTGGCACCCTCATCCCCCAAAACTGCCCCTCAGGGATTGTTCTCCCGCTCCCATTGCTCTTCAGGGGATTGCCCCCGCATCCCCCAAAACTGCCCCTCAGGGATTGTTCCCCCCCCCCAAATTGCTCTTCAGGGGATTGCCCCCGCATCCCCCAAAACTGCCCCTCAGGGATTGTTCCCCCCCTCAAATTGCTCTTCAGGGGATTGCCCCCGCATCCCCCAAAACTGCCCCTCAGGGATTGTTCCCCCCCCCCAAATTGCTCTTCAGGGGATTGCCCCCGCATCCCCCAAAACTGCCCCTCAGGGATTGTTCCCCCCCCCCAAATTGCTCTTCAGGGGATTGCCCCCGCATCCCCCAAAACTGCCCCTCAGGGATTGCTCCCCTTGCCCCCCACCCCCGCCATTGCCCCCTCATCCCCCAAACTTCCCCTCAGGGATCGCCCCCTCATCCCCCAAACTTCTCCTCAGGGATCGCCCCCTCGGGATCGCCTCCTCCAGGGATCGCCCCTCACCCCCCTCAGGGATCGCTCCCTCGGGATCACCCCCTCAGCGATCGCCCCCTTATCCCCCAAACTTCCCCTGAGGGACTCCCCGCTCCCCGCAAGGGCCCGCACCCCGGGCCTGCCCTGCCCGCCGCGGCCCCGCCCGCCGCCCCACGCCCTCTCCCCGCCCCGCCGCCGCCGCCGCCGCTCCCCCCCCCCGCCCCCGTTCCCCCGCTCGGGTCCGGTCCGGCCGGCGGCGGCGGCGCCGCGCTGTGCCCCATGCGCCGCTGCTGCCCCGCTCTCTGCATCAGCCCCGGCACCGCCCGCCCCGCCGCCGCCATCGCCGCCCCGCTCCCGCCCGCCGCCGCCGCCGTGTCCCGCCCGCCGCTGCTGGTGCTGGTGCTGCTGCAGCGCCGCCCCGCGCCGCCCGCTGCTGCGCCTCCGCCGCACAAGATGGCGGCCGGTGGGAGCGGCGGGGGCCCCGGGGGCCTCTCCTCCTCCTGCCCGCAGCCGCCGCCGCCGCCGCCGCCGGGGAACGGTGCCGCCGCCTCCGCCGCCGCCGCCAGCACCAACGGCGCCCCCGCGTCGCCTCCCGGCCTCACCTACAACCAGTGCGGCGCTGCCAACCCGGCGGCGAGCGGCGGCGGGGCGGGGGGCCCGGTAACGGCGGCGGTTGCGGGAGGGGCGGCGGCGGCGGCGGCGGCGGGGGCCGGCGGGGGGGCGGGCGGCCCCGGCGGGGCGCTGCAGCGGGAGCCGGTGTATAACTGGCAGGCGACGAAGCCGACGGTGCAGGAGCGTTTCGCCTTCCTCTTCAACAACGAGGTGCTCAGCGACGTCCACTTCCTGGTGGGGAAGGGCCGCGGCTCGCAGCGCATCCCGGCGCACAGGTGGGCCCTGCGTGGGGCACCCCACGCGTGGGGGGGGTGCGGGGCGGGGGGGCACGACACGCGGGCGTGGCGGCCTGGACGGGCCGTGATGGCCGGTGGCGGGGGGGGGGAGTTGGCGGCCCGTAGGCCAGCGAGGGAATCGGGGGGTCGTGGGCCTCGGGACGGGCCGGGCCGTGGGGTGCCCGCGGGTCCCCAGCGCGGCTGGGGGGTGGTGCGGGTACAGGGTTTGGGGTTTTGTGCCTCCGTCGTGGAAGGAGAACGGGGGGTCGGGTGGCCGCGCCCCGAGGCCCGGCTCCGGCGGGACGGGTTGGGGGGAGCCGGGCGGCTGCGGGGCCCGGAGCGTGGGTCCCCGCGGTTTGGCCTCTGAGGCCTCGGGGGCGACTGTGCCGGTGGCCGTGCCCCCAAATGTCTCCCAGCCCTCGGATGGATGTCGCGGTGGTTCTTACGGTCCCCAGCCCCGGTGACGGGGCCCAGCTTTCGGCTACAGGGTCGGGGTAGGAGCCGGGGGGGGAGCGCCGCGGGGGAAAGCCCCGCACCCCCGGGTCTCGCTGGGGAGCCATCCTCGGGTTTGTGGGTAGTGGGGAGAGGAGGAATAATTTCGGAGAGCGCCTCATTGCTTCCGACAGATACAGGGCTCGGAGAGAGCCTCGAGGACGGAAAGGGAAGGGGAATGATTTAAAAAAACGAATTTCTGCCGCAACAATCTTTTTTTTTTTAAAAAAAATATAACCTTTTTTCAATCTGTTGTGATGCCGTGTATTTGGGGGGGAGTCCATCACTATGAAACAAACCCCGCAATTCTGGAAGAGCTGTGCTGAGAATGACATCGGGGTTTGGGGGAACCGGTCGAGGTTAACGTTCGAGACCGAGCTGCCATTTAAGAGTTTGCAGCTCCCAGCTGCTCGCTGGCTGAGGAGCTGGGAATTGCCTCCACCTGGATAACGCAAAATCCGATCTGGCCGATTGAGGTTCGGCTGGCTCCGTGAGGCGGCTCCCGCGAATTGATGCGCGCCGCTCGCAACCCGCCGCTCCGTGAGGTGCCTCCTGGGCTGGACCGCCAGCAAACGCGCGAGCCTCTCGCTCGAAGATGGGACCTGCTTTAATTCTGGGTGGGGAAAGGCTTCTGGGCGTCCTGAGATACAGTGTTTGGCGAAGGGAGCCTCGCTCCAAACTCTTTCCAACTGTCACTTGTATATCCTTGTGCTCCTGGAAGTTTCCCCCTCAGACTTCCCCTTTTTCTCCCACTTTCAGAACGAAATGCACGTGTTCTAGGCCGCTTTGAGCGTTCAGGGTGTCAGTTCTGTTCTTTTAGCATTTGAAGCTTAATTGGTGTTTGAATAAGCTTGCTGCTGTCCTGAGAACTAGGCTGGTGAGGTGGGGAGGGGCAATGTTCAGCCCAGAAATAGATGAAGCTTTAAAAATTAAAAAAAAAAAAAAAAAAAAAAAAATAGCCCCAGAGTGAAATGCTGCTTAATTGCTCTGGGTGGTAAAGATAGAATAGAGTGTGTCATGGCACGACATCCCGCTTGCAGATTATCTAGATTTTAGTAAAACTTGCCTGTGTGATATTACAGTTGGGATATCCTGGTGAGTCACGAGGTACCGTGATTGTTTCAGAAACAGAGAGCTTAAAATAAAACCGCCCAGACCCCTTCTGTGCTCGGTTCCCCCCAGCAGCCTGACAGCAGAAGGTATTTTGCGCTGGCACTGAGTCGCAAAGCAACGAGAAATTGAATTGGAGAGGCACCGGAGTGCCTCGGCGACCAAAGGCTGGTACTTCGGCGCTAGGTGTCTGAAGTAGCGCGCGGTTCACCGGTGAGTATCGCTGCGGTCTGGTTTTATCGGGTTAATTTTCAGACCAGGCCAGGTATAAAGCGTGGCCGCCGTAGGAGCAGATCCTAAATGGGGTTCTTGGACGGCGGCTGGCGGTACCTTGAGGAGAGGTCTGCAAAATCTTTACTCGTCGCCTTCGATACGGCTGCGTGGCGCGTTAGAAATCACCAGCTTCGGCAGCGAACGCAAATAATCTGAGAGTCGCGGGGCTGTGGGACCTGGAGAGGCGATGGTGCGTGTTGGTAGGTCGAGGCAGTTAAACGGCGCGTACGCCGAGGGGTTGCAAGGTGATGGCGGTGCAGGGAGAAGGTTTCTGCGGGACATAGCTGTAGGCTCAGCGTTTCGAAGAGACTCCCAGCCGTTCCCGCAAAGGCGTAGAAGCAGACGATAGACACCTCGCGTAGCAACTGAGAGCAAACGCTCATTTTGCGTGCGAAGGCCATGTTTGTGGATAAATGGCGCAAGCGGCTGTGCTGGGTTCCACTGAAGGCGCGTCTGTCCTGAGAAGCACCTACGGCCCTGAGAAGATCAGCCGTTCCCACCTTCAGAAGGCTCCAGACCCTGCAGGAGTTCCTTGCGTGCCCTGGAGCAAGCTTGATCCCTGTGTTGTGAGCTTGTTCCCTCTTGCTGCTGAGGCCAAGAAGATGGAATTGGCCTTACGTTTTTTGTTGTTATTTTTTGTGTCAAGGCTAACGAATGCCAGACGGAGCAGGCTGCCTTGAATCTTCACCACGCTAACATGGCCAAGGTCAACGCCTTGATTAGACCCAGCAGCAAGAGAGAAGGGTTGGGTTTTTGTTTTTTTTTTTTTTTTTTTCCCTCTCTTTTTCCAGCTCTGCTTCATTGAGCACAACTTCAATGAGATTAGAAACATCTCAACCTCATCAGCCAGGAGCTGCATGGGTGTGATAATTGAGCTTGTTAATTGGCCAGAAAACGTGACCCGAGAGGGAGCAGGGCAGGCATGTGGTGATGCACCCCTGTGTAGGAGATCTGCAGCCTGGGGACAGTCTGAGTCGCTTTTTGGCTGCTGTTTCCAGGTGTCTCTCTTCTCTTCTGAGCTCATTCTGTCGTCTTGGGTGCGTATTAACTTGTGGTACCTGCAGCGTCGCGTGCCAAAGCGTCCCACCGCTCAGCTTCTGGGGCTGCCTGTTCTCCTGGGGGTTTTGGAACCTGCCTCCTGCTCGTTTCGCCCGGCGCCTCTGGTCCTTGCGCTGGAAGGATGCAGCCAGCAAACCGTCGTTGTTCGTTAGCTTCTCATCACCTACGGTTTCACCGAGCTCCAGCACGTCACGTGTTGTTCTGTTCCTGTGCCAGCTCCTCTGGAATAGATATTTTAAGATTTCTCCGCAGCGGAACGGATGGAGGAGGGAGGTGGCGTGCAGCGGTGTGACAGCCGTGCTTCTCGAGTGGTTTATTTTCTTATTGGCGTTGCTGTAGCGCCTGGAAAGGGAGCAGGACTGCTGGCTGTACAGATCGAACCGGCTGAGAGGTGGAGGTGCAGATCCCCTTTTTGGAGCCACACGTTTGCGTCCGGCACTGCTCCTTGGGGCTGGGAGAGGGGCTTGCCCTGCGCCGGTCACAAAACAGGAGGGGAATACAAAAGAAAGCCCAGTTGCGCTGTGGCTGGGGAAAACTCTTGGGCTGTGTAGGAGAAGCGACACACATCCCTGCTTCTCCTGGGGTGTCTTCAGAATAGCTTTCAGTGTTCCTTTTAGCAAGAGTAAGAAGACACCGTGAAGAGAGAGGGGTTTTCTTAGCTCAGTTGTGTTCCCGTAATGTTTTAAGGGAACTTAAAATTCAGAGCCCTGAGTATCTCTCTACTGGGATCCCTTCAGGGCTCAGCGGTTTAAAAAAATCTGGCTGACTTGTCCATGAGTGAAATGGAGGCAAAAATTTGTTTGGTGTTTTTTTTTTTTTTTTTTTTTAATTAATGCCCTCTTCAAATTGCTTTCTGCTCACTGCTGGCTGTGAGAATGAAAATTTTAGAGTGTATTTAATTATGTTAATTTTTAGTGGCAAATAATGCCTGCGATTGTCTCGCCGCCGTCGCTGCTTTTGTAGGAATGAGGATTTTTGTTCCCTCTGGCAATTCTAGTATTGTGAACAAGATTTTTTTTTTTATTTGTTCTCGACATTTTTCCTCAGAATTGTTTGCTAGAAATATGCATGCGTGTACTTTTTATCCCTTAACTGCTGTGGTTTGTCCCTAGCTCTCTTAACCGATCAGAAACAATACAACCCGGCTTGTCAGCCAAACAGGCCGTCACCGGCGGCGCTTCGCTCTATTGTGAAAAGTGAGAAAATGAAGAATTTGGTTTAAAAGGAAAAAAAACCCACAACCTTCTGTGTCATTTCCGACTGCAGGGAAATCGAACTGAAGTTCTTTGGTGGTGGGCTTACCCTGGGGT
This sequence comes from Chlamydotis macqueenii, assembly GCF_036417535.1. Classification (NCBI taxonomy): domain Eukaryota; kingdom Metazoa; phylum Chordata; class Aves; order Otidiformes; family Otididae; genus Chlamydotis; species Chlamydotis macqueenii. The sequence goes on along the minus strand of NC_141581.1, from coordinate 1,594,873 downwards.
CTGAGTACGGGACGTTTCCATCCCGTACGGTTTTCTCCCTGCAGTTCTTGATGCTTCTCTCTGTCAAAGCATGCGTCGAACTCCGCTGCAGCGAGAGCCCCTGAATTTTCCAGCATTTTTCTTTTTACAGTTGGCTGGAGAAGTGGTTGCAGTAATTGCGGCTGCGGCCTGGGCGCTGCTTCCCCGCGCTGCTGGGCCGTGACCTTCGTGGCCCGTGCCGTATTTAACTTCAGCGAGCTGCTGGATTGCAGACACCAGTTTTTCCCTGCTTTACTGGGGAAAACTCTCCCATCTCTGCATTTCCAAACGATGAAAGTTCTCAAAATGGCTTTCCTAAGGCAAAAAAAAGCACACAGGCCTCTCCACAGCCCAGTCTGTGCCTCCTCCTAAAATAGTTGGTGGTGTTATCAGCGAGGGAAATCGCCTTGTTTACAGGGGAAGGCTGGGATATTATTTTCGGTCTCAAACCTGGTTTGTGGGAATTCTTGCTTCCTACTTCTTCAGGGCCGTTAACGTGCCTCTCGCCGTTAATTACCACTAAGCTCCCAGCGGTGCGAGAGGGTTTGTGTGCACCTAGGAGCGCTGGCTTGCTTCGAGCGAGGTGTTCTCCGCCTTCTGGGCGAGGTTTTGCGTGGAAGGAGACAGCAGCCTGCCCGGGGAAGGCAGCTCTGGGTGCTGCGGGAGGCGCTGGTGTGCGCAGCTCCCGGTGACGCTGCTGGTGCGATTTGTGTGTTTGGAGAGCTTGACCAAGGATGTCTTCCTGGCGTCTGGGGAGGAGGGAGGAGGATGGGTAGTGCTCAGTGACAAGTTTTCCATGTTTTCAGTGTGGCACTGAAAGCAGGAATTGCACCAAGACTTGGGCTGGGTTCACTGGAAGAACTTGAATTCCTTCGCTTCCGTGTTTCTTAGCTTCCCAACCTCACGGATGGGCTCTAGCCTCCTACGAGGACTTTGCAAAGCGGCCGTGCGCGTTCTGGTCCATGAATCATAAAATCCTGTCTTTGGGGAACCGCGACGATGTTGTGTGCTGGGACAGGGCTCAAAATGATGTTCCTTGCGACTTCGGCGTTTTAGCAGCGGAGGAACCGAACGCCTGACACTCCCTTCTATTGCAAAACACTCGCTGTAGCGCTCGGAACAATTTGCTTTCCCTGGGGGTGGCCTGGAAACAGCGACGAGGGCTTTTTTTGGAAAGAGAACATGGTTGAACTTAAAGTTTTTTTTCACTTGTTTGTTTTTTTGCTGTTAGGTTTGTGCTGGCTGTGGGCAGCGCGGTCTTCGATGCGATGTTTAATGGTGGAATGGCCACAACTTCTACAGAGATCGAACTGCCGGATGTGGAGCCTGCTGCCTTCCTCGCTCTGCTGAAGTAAGCCACTTCTACCGTACAGCGTAACTGGAACGAGCAGATCTGCTGTGGAGAGGGGCGTTTTTAACGAAAGCAGCGCACCGTTTTGTAGAATGGAGATTGTTAGGTTTCTAAATAAAATGCCTCTGTTGATCTGTTTGAGGGCATTTAAGCGCTGGCGTTAAATTCCTTTTTTCCTGGGTAAAAGTCTGGTGTAGCCACTGCACAAAAATGTTTTGGTTCAGCAGTAGTTAGAGGAATAGCCCTCCTGCTGCTGCTCTGCAGTATGGGCAGAACTAACCTGCGCAGTTTATAATTTTGTAAATCCGTGGTTATATATTGTTACACCAGGCAAATCCAGCGCGGGGAGGCGTTCTGGTTAGCAGCTGGAATACGTGCGTGCGCTGGCCCTCGCAGTTCAGCTGGTGCTGGCTTGTTCAGACACTGTCTCATAAATGCTCCTTCATGAATTGGTTTGGTTTGATCCAAACGCTGTTTGAGAGACGCAGTAATCCTCTTAAAGCTCTCTAAGTTACAAATACCTGGAGCTCGTTTAGGTTACGAGTTGTAACAGGTAAGCGAGGGTGCGGGATCGGCGTCAGCTGTCCGGTGTGGGATCTCCCCTTGCGCATGTTTTATCCTTCTGTCGGAGAGCTGGTTTTGAATTTACGCTTACAGCACGCGTCGTAAGGCTGCACGCCGGGGGGAGGAGGAGGGGCTGTAACATCCTATTCACCCATGTCTTTGAGCTTGGCTGGTGCTGTACAACACCCAGCACCGATCCTGAAAAGTCATTGTCCCGTTTCTATAGGATTTCAGTAACCTACTTCCAGGGGTTTCCAGCCCTGTGCTCCTGACACGTTCCCTGCTTGCTTCCCCTTGGGAACGGTGACTGTAGATAGCTTTGTCACACTTGCAGCTTTACCTTCAAAAAAGTGGTGTGGTCATGACTGTGCTGTCTTAGGAGATGTAAAAGTTGATCTTCACGAGAATGAAAGACCAGAAATAATGACGGATGGACCACTGGAACTGGCTGGATGGCCGAACCCAGAGAGTGGTGGTCAATGTCCAAGTGGAGACCGGTGATGAGTGGTGTCCCTCAGGGGTCTGTGTTGGGCCTGGCCCTGTTCAGCATTTTTGTCAGTGACATGGGCAGTGGGATAGAGTGCACCCTCAGCAAGTTCACCAACAGCACCAGGCTGTGTGGTGCCGTCGACACACTGGAGGGGAGGGATGCCATCCAGAGGGACCTGGACAGGCTGGAGAGGTGGGCCCGTGCCAACCTCATGAAGTTCAACCAGGCCAAGTGCAAGGTCCTGCACGTGGGTCAGGGCAATCCCAGGCACAAATCCAGGCTGGGCGGGGAATGGATTGAGAGCAGCCCTGAGGAGAAGGACTTTAGGGTGCTGGTGGATGAGAAGCTCAACGTGAGCCGGCAATGTGCGCTTGCGGCCCAGAAAGCCAACCGCATCCTGGGCTGCACCCCCAGCAGCGTGGGCAGCAGGTCGAGGGAGGGGATTCTGCCCCTCTGCTCTGGTGAGACCCCACCTGGAGTACTGTGTCCAGTTCTGGAGCCCCCAACATCAGAAGGACGTGGAGCTGTTGGAGAGGGTCCAGAGGAGGCCATGCAGATGCTGAGAGGGCTGGAGCAGCTCTGCTGTGAGGCCAGGCTGAGAGAGCTGGGGCTGTTCAGCCTGGGGAAGAGGAGGCTCCGGGGAGACCTGAGAGCGGCTCCCAGTGCCCAAAGGGGGCTGCAGGGAAGGTGGGGAGAGACTCTTCAGCAGGGCCTGGTGTGACAGGACGAGGGGTGATGGTTTCAAAATAGAGGGAGGCAGATTCAGATTAGATATTAGGAAAATTTTTTTTATGCTGAGGGTGGTGGAGCACTGTCCCAGGTTGCCCAGAGAGGCGGTGGATGCCCCATCCCTGGAAACATTCCAGGCCAGGTTGGCCGGGGCTCTGAGCAACCTGATCTGGTTGGAGATGTCCCTGCTCCTGGCAGGGGGGTTGGGCTGGGTGGGCTTTGAAGGTCCCTTCCAGCCCAAACCCTTCTGTGATTCTATGATTCTAACAGGGAGCCCCTCGGCCCCTCCCCTGCGGCTCGTTTTAAACCAGTCCCAGCGCCCAGGGAATCTCTCTCGTTGGCGTTTGACTCTGTCAGGCAGGTGGATCTCTCTGGAGTGCAGAGTATCTATCTTTAAATCTTAGAGAGGCCAAAATATGAGTGAATTAGAGGCAAAGTCCTGTTGTTTCCCGGCCAGGACTGAGGTTTCAGCCCTTCTATAAACAGTGTGACCATCTGAAAAGACTAAGGTGATGAGTTTGGTTGGATTTCCACAGAAATGTTTGTATTTTGCATGGGAGAACTTGTGTGTGGGTTATCACACTGCCTCGAGCTTGCAGTTGTGCTACAGTGGCTGTGCACGTGCTCCGGGGACATCTTAGGTGCCTAAATCTGGAATCAAACTGTTGCTTTTGAGACGCTCAGAGCTTGCATGTGCCAAAGGAAATTTCAGCGCTCCTTCAGTAGAACCAGTCCCTCCAAACACTGATCTGAAATGGCAGCTGATCCTTCCGTACGGCTCCGGACCTGATCCGAGCCCTGACCGAACGCTGTAAGATCAGCTTAGCAAGGGACAGAGTGCCCGTCCTGAATGGCCCTTCTGCACACTGGGTTGTGATTGTGTTTGTGGGCTGGGGGCCTTTTCAGGCCGGCTGTAATTGCAGATGAGATCCTTTATTATTATTATTTTACTAGTAACCCAAAGGACATTTTTGATTGTCTGGGGCTCTAATCGAAATCTTTTAAATTGATGCTACGCTTTTTCACAGTTTGGGCCTCTCTTGTTGTCCCTTTTAGCACACACTGTGCGGACTATTGTAAAAATAAATACTAACAAAGCCATTGCGGTAGATGGACCTCGTTGTTTTTAGAGCAACTGCGTTCTTTTAATCTTGCAATAAAAAGGATTGCTTAGTGAAGACAGGCCTGGTGAAGGGATGTGTCCGAAACACATCCGTGAGCCTGTGTCTTGCTGCTGTCATTAGCAGATGCTCTAGAGCGGCACAAAAGCCTGCTTTCAGCAGCAGTGAGAGCGCTTCCCTTCCTGGGAATCCCCCTGTTTGTGCTCTTATCCCTGAACTGCAGCCTGGCCCTCTCCAGCCAGAGGACCAGGAGCTCCGCTGCTGCTCTGCAGCACGTCCCTCCGGACGGGGACTCTGCCTGGTGTCCCCCCTTGAAGCCCCCCGCTGCTGCGTGAAGCCTCCAGGAACGTGCGACGCGTTGCTGTGCCCCCCGTCAGAGAAATGCAGGAGGAGGAATTGCCGAGATTTCCCAAATATCCTGTGGCATGGGAATGCCAGGCACACTTAACACACTTAATGCTACGCCTCGGTGCTTCGTGCCTTCGGATCCTGATTGGCAAATGCTCAGCTGGTGAAAGGAAAAACAGCAAACAGCAGCTCTGCCTGGGATTAGGACTGACGTCGAGCGTGTAGCTGGTTTTACTGAACTCAGCCTGTCAGTTCCTGTTCCCTCTGATCAGCGTGCCCGCGTACGCGGAGGCTTGGGCAGGCGTCCTTTGTTTTTCCTTAGATGTGAATGGACTTCCTTGTTTTGGCCCAGCAGTGAAGGCCGATGCTTTGCTAGCAGCGTGGCAGTCCTTGTTTTTCGTTGCAATTAACTCCTGCTTGACGCTGAAGTTGTGTTTTGTATTGTACTTCAGCGTCTGCGTAACGAAATGAAAGAGTTTAGGATATAACGGGAAGAGACGAGGGGAAAGCGGGGTGTGGATAAAAACACCTCATCTGTGGCGGATGGATGTGTTTGAGCTCTTCTGATCGCTTTTGAATTAATATGGAGCTTCTCTTCTGAAGAAGGCAGGCGGGATTTAATTTTTGTCCTTCTTTAGTCTAACCGAACAGCCAAAGATGTTGTTTTTAAGGGGTGCGCTTGGCCAGAGGCTGTTCTAGCCTAGCGGAAGCATCAGGCTGAACAGCTCCCTGGTTGCGGGGTGCTGGGCACTTCGAGGAGCTTCAGCAGGTATCTCAGCTGCTTCGTTCATTTAAAGTTCCCTCAAGTGTGGGAAAGGGGGCCAGGATGATGGGCAGAAGCACAAACATGGTTTTTATTAATTGCGAGGGTTTTTACCCTGTTACCTTAATGCCTTCACCAAAGCGCTGTTTGTTTGCGTGTTTTCAGGTTTCTCTATTCGGACGAAGTTCAGATTGGACCAGAGACTGTTATGACAACGCTTTACACAGCTAAAAAGTATGCAGTTCCAGCCCTTGAGGCTCACTGTGTGGAGTTTCTTAAAAAAAACCTCCGAGCAGACAACGCGTTCATGCTCTTAACACAGGTGAGTTTGCAATCGTTCGCACTGAGCCCCTTGAGCAGGGTCCGTCACAACAGAACAGAAGATTTCCGAGTGTTTCGGAGTTGATTATCTGAAATGGAGCAGTTCTGTGTCGCTCTAAATTCTTCCTTACAGGAATCTAGCGTTGATGAGCGGGTTAATAAATTACAGCAAATGTTGCTGCTGTTTCAGATCTGTTTTCTGTTTCGGTGTGGCAGGCGGTTCCTTCCACAGTGTGTGAGCTGGGGAAGAGATGAACAGGCTGAAAAACTTCATCTGCCAAGAAGAAAAGTGAAGTGAGAGGATTTTTGTGTGTTCAGGTTCAGGACTAGTGTCGTAAACTTCCTCTGTGCAACACTTGCTGCATCTAGCTGGTCAGGCATTCTTCGAAGGGCTTTTTTGCACCCCTGAAATGGGGTGAAAGAAAATGCGACTTTGTTATGAGTGCTTGGGTTTATTTTCCTAGGAGAGGGACACAGCGATCTCTTCCTTGGCCTGTTCCAGCTCACCCTCCCGCTGCGCTGAAGGCACGCGAACCTGCAGTTTCAGTGCAGCTGTTTCTTGACTCCGTGAGGTTGGCTGGGCATCCTTGTGCCCCTCTGTCCCACCCCATCTATGAGGGCTGGACTCCTCCATTTTCCATTTGACTCTCTGAGCAGCAAATTAGAAGACAGTGTTTACAACTTCTGCTTGTTTTGGAGAAGGTCAGACTTTGCCTGCGGGCTGATTAAATTAACATCGCTACCCTTCCCATTTCCCAGCCCCGTCTTTTCTGTCTGGTCCCTGCCACGCTCTCTGCTGCCAGCCGAGAGTCACACCGGTGACTTCCACAGCGCCGTCACCTGTGCGTCGCAGCGTCTGTAGCACTGCCAGGGACACTCTGTTCTGGGTGGCGGAGGAACAAGAAACAAACAGGCGTTGTGTGTGTGCGAGTTTCTTTTCTTTAGGGAACAGGCGTGCTTCTGACTAGCTCTGGAGGAGTATTTCTGATCAGGCAGCTCAGGAAAGCTGCTGTGATTAAACAGCTGCTGGTGTTAAACAAACAGCTACCCTGGCTGGGGAACCAGCACACTAAAGGCTCTGAGGGGTTGTCCTGTCTTGCCCAGCGTACCTGTCTGCTGGCTTTTTTCCTCCTCCTCAGGAATACAAGCGTCTTTCAGGCTCTGACTGTAGCTGCCACATCAGTGGCAGTGTCTACACCGGGAGTTTTCGCAGAAATTGAAGCAATGTGGCGTAAAGCAGTCGCTACTGAGCTCTTTGCTGTGATTAGGCTGGGATTTTATTTGAGTTTAAAGATTTGGATCAAGTTCTCAAAGTAGTTCCACGTCACGTTGCTGTTGTAGACACTCATCACTGCTAGGATTCAGCTATTGCTGCAAATACCACATCCCTCTTTCCACATCCTCTTTCTAACTTGGCCCTTTTCCACGTGCCGCGAACGGGCGAGGCAGCCTGAGACGTGGAGGGAACCGCGCTGCGCTTCCCTGGGGAAGATTCAGGACTTGGGTTCTTGCTTGAGTGATGCTAGCCAAATCTGCGCTCCCGTCTGGTGTGCGGTAGGACAATCGTAACTCTTTGGCTGCGCCTCTTCTGTTCTTTGGATTCAGCAGCCTGCAGTCTGAGCGACCAGGAGCTGTTACCCAAGTGCTGAGAAGAGATCTTTCCTGTAGGCTGCGGTTTGAAGAGGCATCTTATGCTAGCCGTCACCTTGTGAGGATTAGAGGCGTCAGCTTTTTTGGTGGTATTCTCTGTGCAGGGGTTTTTGTGGGATGCTAAGTCTCTGCAACCTGACTTGGCAGCTTTGGCAAGGTAACATTTAGGTTCCTGGTGACTTCCTTACAAGTCACGAAGGTCTTTCTCTGTCAAGAGCGGAAGGTGTCCTAGTTGTTCAGGTATCAAAACCAAGATTCTGCCTAGCGCTCTTGTCAGCTGCAGCTGAAATGCCAGATGGAGACAGGCTTTCCTGGTTCCTTTGTGGCTTACTCATTATGATTAATTATCAGTGGTGATCGTGTCTAGTTTGTGTTCACTATTGCAGTGTATCAAGTCTCTAAAATGTTCGAGGCTGGTGTCCTTCGAGAAACATATCTGTATCTCGGTGGCTGGCTGCACGAGGCACCTCACTTAGTGGATCTGTTCTGAAAATGCTCTTGGTTCTGGTCCTTCAGTGTGAAAATCAGCCTGTTCTCTGCTTTTGCTGTAGCAGATTGACAACTTGTACAGCCAGTTGCAGACCGGAGGCGTATCTCATACAAAATATTTTCTAACAGGCTTAAGACTGCGCACCTAGGATTGCAGAGCCCCCGACCTCCTTTGCGTGGATCATTGCTGGGTCCTGCTGGTCCAGCAACTGTCATTGGCAGCGTTTGAAGCAACTGCTCATCTCTGGCAGAAATATCCATGGCAAATAGCTCTCCTAATTGATTGTGCCTCATAGCGAACCGTGACCCTTTTCCGTGCCAGACGTACGTGCAAACGTCACTTTGATCAGCAAGGAAGCAGTAGCTTGCCTAAAGCCACTGTGAGGGAGAACTCGGAGTGTCACTCGGAGTAGCTTACTCGGAGTGTAAGTCCTTCACGTGTCAGAGAGCCACCACAGCAGTAAGGTCTGAGTCAGTCACCGCTCTTGGATGCCAGGAGCGCAAGGCGCTGGCAGTCCTCCAGCCCCGGGAGCAGGTGACGACTGCTGGAGCTTCCCTGGTCCCTGAGACAACGGAGAGTCGTTTCAGCCCTCTGTGAGGTCGCGGTGTTGAGGGCTGGCCTCGCTGAGCTCTGCAGCCCGTGAGCAAGGTGATGCAGAAGATAATAGTGCTCGCCTCGCGGAGTGACTGAAATCCAAGCCCGAACCACAATTTTTTAACCTTCCCTCTAGCAGCGAGTACAGGTCCCTGTGCACTCTGGCTCTGATGTTAAGCGTGACGTTAAGGCAGCTCCTTCCTAAATAGCCAAACCAAAGCACTGGAAAAAACAGGTGATCTTAGTGACTTCTGTGTGTTCTCACCTCATTTCCGCTTCTGCGCGGCGCAGGGGGATCTGAACTGGCAGTGAAATTGTTATAAGGCTGCACTTAAGTTGGGCAGAAAGATTCTGAGCAGCTTCCCAGGCTGTGTGCAGGCTTCGTTTGGAACAGTAACCTATTTTGGGGAGAATTCTTCAAAGTAACTGGATTAGAGTCGCTGTTTCTGTGCAGAACGTGCAAATGCACGAAGCAGGCTGCATACCCTGTGGGATTTCGCGCGTCTCCCTGGAACGCAAGCGGTGTGCCTGCTAAGGAGTTTTTGCTAATGTGTAAGATCGTTGTGACCGTGTTCTTGCAGAAGAAGCTGTTTCTGCGTGTTCCTAGAGTGAGCAGGCCTGGGGCCGTTGGGCAAAGCTTTCTTCTAAATATAAAAATGGTGTGGTAAAAATGACCTGTGCTCAGCTGACGCCGTCAGTATGGCGCTAGAAAGTACTATAGCGCGTTAACTGATGTGCTGTTAAAACAAAGATGTGCCCGAAGACATGCACAGCTAAACCAGAACCGGTGCCAAACACAGATTTTTTTCAGTGTTTGCCTTGCCACGCTTAACCACTTGTGAAAGACCGCTGCAGCCCAGTGAATTTGTGACGCGGTCAGGCGTAGTATTGCTAACGAAGATGGACTCTGGGAGAGAAGGAGGGCTCCTTGCTTCGGGTAAACGTCAAAATACCTTTTGTGTTAACGACTGCTTCTTCATTACTAGGCCAGACTTTTTGATGAGCCTCAGCTGGCCAGCCTTTGCCTGGAGAACATAGACAAGAACACGTCAGACGCCATCAATGCGGAGGGGTTTACAGACATTGATCTGGGTGAGCTTTATCCCCCTCCTCCCTCTAGGGGCTTTCACAGCACGCTGGCCTCTGAAGCGGCTGCAGGTTGGTACCTAGCGCTTGTCTCCCGTGGCTCTGCTGTTCTGGAGCAACCTGCGGAACGAACAGTTTCTGGCGCTCTGGAGACAATGCGCTTGCAAAGAGCGTGCTTGCAGAAATGTCCTGGAATCTGCTTGCTTTGGTGCAGCTCGAGTTCTCTGGGCACGATCCACAGCCCCGTTCCTCTGTTGATGTTGGCAGGTTTTGGGTGGGTGTAACTTGCCTTCTTTTGTGGAGCTGGCGCTGTTCCCCGAGTCTTTGTCAGGTTTTGGAGCTAAAAAGGTGTTGTGTTTTTGGAAGCCAGAACTGGCTATTTTAATTATCATATGCAGTTTCCAAACTCGCTGGGCAGAGCTAATAAACGTTAAAATTCAGACTTCAGCCTTCTTCTAACGAGACGGACGATGGAGGTAAGGCACGGGTAGCCGCCTGGCTTTCGTGCTGCTTGCTCTGTCCAAATTTGATGTCAAGTAGGTTGCAGTCAATTCTCCTGCACTTCCATTAACCTGCCCCTGAAATGGGCGCTGTTTGCCGCTCCAGTGAGTGACTTGCTTACGGAACACGCGGGTACATCCTTCTCAGAGGCTGCAGGCAGCACCTTTGGGAGATGCTGGTTTTTCAGTCGCGTCTCTTTCACTTCCTTTGGCTGCACGTAGCGTGCTCCTGGCCAGGTGAAACCGGGTGATTGGGGTTAGTCCCTAAAGCCGTCGCTATCTCTCCTGCCTTGCAGACACCCTGGTTGCGGTGCTGGAGAGGGATACCCTGGGGATCCGGGAGGTTCGCTTGTTCAACGCCGTGGTTCGCTGGTCGGAGGCTGAGTGTCAACGGCAGCAACTTCAGGTGATTCCAGAGAACAAGCGGAAAGTTCTGGGCAAGGCGCTTTCCCTTATCCGCTTCCCGCTGATGACTATTGAGGAGTTTGCAGCAGGTAACTGAACAAAGGCGTTTCTGGTGTTGTCTGACCTCCAGAGGATCAAGTGCATGAAAATGGATTATGTGTATGCTGTAGTGATTTAAATGTGGAATTATCCCCCATTCCCACTGAATCCGCTACGTAAATGCTGTTTGCATCCGTCCTGTTTTAAAGACTGCGATGCTCCGCCAGGTAGGAGCAGGTTGGGTCATAGCTGACTGTGCTCACAGTGTGTCCTGATGCTTGCTTTCTCATTCAGCTGAGAGCAAAGATCCAACCAGGGGCTCACACCCTTTCCCTTCTAACGATTCCAAGCCTTTAAACGACACAAAGCTACTGGAGCTGCAAATAATTGGTGTTGACTGTAGCCTGCTCCCAAGGAGAAATGAGGATGTTTCTCCCCATCCCCTGTTTGCCGCTGCCGGTAATCAGCGGTGGTGTTGGCCGTGTCTTGCTGATGCTGTTCACAGCAGAGCCCCCTTACAGAAAAAACTTCCAAAATGTTCTTTGAGCTAAAGAGCTGGTGGTGTTTAGTCTGTGTTTCAAAGCGTTTTTCAAGTTTATGTTACAATCTTGATCTATAAAGATGTCTAAATCATTTAACAGTTTGGACTAAAGATTTTTTTTGTTGCTGTTGTTTTGTTTTCGTTGCTTTTTGTCTTTGACTTCGTACCCTGGTGATCCTCCAGGAATTGAAAACTGGCAGTCAACTTAAATAGTTTTCATGCTAAAAGGCACTGTGGGGCCATTCTCAAAACTGAAACTTGTTTTAGGCTGCAGTTACGTGTAGAAAGAAGCAAAAAGGGTCACTGACACCATTTCCTTTGCAAATCACTTCTCAGGGCAGAGATTTCAAGATGATGAGGGAAATCTGTGCTTAAAACTTGGTACCTGCTTTCAGTTCTGCCTGTGACGGCTGCGCTGTGGCCTTAGGGACGTGAATCTCTTCCGAAACAGCTCGGTCAGCGAGGCAGAGGTCTGTTCATCGCAGCTGGGTAACTCTCCTTTGCGAGAGAGCATCCTCCTTCTGGACAGCCGGCAGAACAGTTCCCGTGTACCAAACCTCGCATTTTCTGTAGATCCTGTTTCTTTCAACCCTTCCTTCAGGTCCTGGATCATGCTGTCTCGCTGGGAGGAATGTCCCTAAATAAGGGACTGCTTTGGAATTGCTTCAGCTTTGTCCTTTCTCTGAGTGACTCAGATTTGTTTTGGTGATCGTAGCAGAGGTAGGAGAGGAAACTGCTCCCCTCTGCGCCCCTCTCCCAAAAAGAAAAAATAAAGGATTTTTACAGGCAGTGGTTTCACCGGTTTATTGTATAATCTGGTACTGAGCATGGAGTTTTGCATGAAGATGTTTTAACTGGCAGACGTGTCACTCCCTTCCCTTAGAGCAAGTAATTTGAAACATTTGAGAATTGAGTTGCAGCAACACAGGATAAGTTTAGACACGACTGGTGACGTCTCATTTTTGCTGAGCACAGTATCCATAAGCTCATTTATCTGTTAGCAGTCAGCTTCCTTAAATTCTTTCATCTCTACAAGTAGAGGTGCAGAGCAGCTTTTAACTCTTAGCTAAAAGACTGATACTTACCTGGTTCCACTTTGGAAAGTGTTCAAAGTGGCTCCAAAGCTTGAGCTTAGCATTGCTTTGGAAAAAACATCTCGTTGCTGGAGAAAAGACGACAACATGTTTCAGCTCCTGCTAAAATCGCTAGCGTTTTTCCCTAGGTTCTACAAAAAAGGTATTAAAAAAACCCACGCAAACCCAAAGCAGAGATTAAATGCCCCAGGGAAGGAGGGAGTCCAAGCAGGGCACGAGCTGAGCCGCCTGGTTTGGACGCCTGGCGTGGAAATAAAAGGCAGGCAGCATGTTTCTGCCTGGGGTTCAACATCTTGACGCACCAGCGAGATCCCCTGCGTGGCGCGGGCTTGGCCCGCTCTTCGTCGCAAGTCGAGTCCTCCTCCCCGTGTAAATCCCAGAAGGATCCCTTCTGGTTTCTGACACTGTCACTGCTTTCGTGCTCCTCTGCAGGGCCTGCCCAGTCGGGAATCCTGACGGACCGGGAAGTGGTGAGCCTGTTCCTCCACTTCACAGTGAACCCCAAGCCGCGGGTGGAATTCATCGACAGACCACGCTGCTGCCTGCGAGGGAAGGAGTGCAGCATCAGCCGTTTCCAGCAGGTGGAGAGCCGCTGGGGGTACAGTGGGACTAGTGACAGGATAAGGTCAGCTTCTCTGCTAATTCTGCTGCTGATAGATTCGTGTTTACTCAGCTTTCAGCCTACTCTAGGCCTAGACCCGCTCTGCCGTGTAAACCCTGGTGCAAGCTCTGAGGGGAAAGCGTTTCGCTGAGCAAAAGCATCGCCTGATGCGTTAACCTGCCTGTACAGCTGCAGGCTGCCACTCTGCTGCTGTGTTGGCAAAGGTTTCCCTCCAGCACAGGCTTCTTGGGGGATGATTTCTCTCCTTTCCAAGTGGCTTCCTGCAGCTGTACGGGCAGGGAGCGGCTGGAGTCACCGGGCAGCTCGTGGCCTGGGTGTGCCGGCGAACCAGCGCAGCATCGGGTTGGTCCCCTGCTCTGTTAAGTGTAAACGTGGCTCGTTGAAGCCCCTTCACCCTTCCTGTGTGAGGGAAGGAGTAGGATAAAATGCTTACTGTGCCTGCTTCTCTGCGAATACCGACTTTGTTTAGACCTAAGCTTGTAGAGAAACGGCAAAGCCCGGTCGTGGCGACAGAGACGCGGAGGTGTGGCGTGGCAGACGGTGGTGTGCAAGCCCTGTGTGGCCAAGCAATGAGAGCCAGGCGGGAGGGAATCGGAAAGCCTTGGTTATTTCCCGAAGAAATGACGTTGGCAGTTTGGCAGGCACTGAGGCTTTCTGCTCCCCAAGAAGGTGGAGATGTAGAGGGGCAGAGGGGTGAATATCCTTCCCCTCGCTGCCGCAGGCAGCAGGGATTTCTGCGCTCAGGAGCTGTTGGATCTTATTTTCTACTCTTGGGTAAATCTTGAGCGCAGCCACCCTGCGGCAATATCCAGCAGATACCGAGGAGCACGTTAACGATTCTTTGTGGTCTTTGCTGTTACCTTGCTGGAAAGCTTGCCGCTGCCGTGAGGGCGGGCACTATTCCATGCTCCTGCCTTCGCCGGGCAGGCGTTTTTGGGTGCGGACCCTGTACCGCAACCTGGAAACGCTTTCTGAGCCTGGCCGCTGAAGTTCGGTGACGGGGTTGCGCAGCTTTTTGCTTTACGTGAGCGAACAAAATTATTACCGGCCCATCAGGAGAGTCAAAGGTGTGAGCTCACAAATCACGGTTTCTGTGAAGGATTGCGGTTATTAGGAAGAGCTGCGCTTAAAAGCGTAGCATGTTTGGTGAAATCAGAGGTGTAAAATGAAAGCGAGTGAGGATGTCTGTGTATCCTCCTTGTACTGAAACCGTATGGGAGTGGCAAGCTGGTCTGACTTTCCCGATCCGTTCCTGCAGGTTCTCGGTAAACAAAAGGATATTTGTCGTTGGGTTTGGATTGTACGGATCCATACACGGGCCAACGGATTACCAAGTAAACATACAGGTAACTCTCCGTACTGCGTTCACAGTATTTGCTGTGGAGGGACTGGGTTACGCATTTCGGTGAACACGCGACCGAAGCTGAAGTCAGAAGGGGCTGCGTTTGTTCCTGGAGAGGGTGGCTGGCAGCTGTAGCGAGGGCCAGATGGGGCACTGGGGATAAGAGGGATTACTGCTCTCAATTCTACGCAGCCTCCCGTTGCATGCGTCACCGCAGTATCTCCCCGAGTCCGCTCGCAGCCTTTGCAAGCAGAGCTGTGACGCAGCTTGGGAAGAAGCCGTGCGTGTGCCGCGGAGCGGGCTGGCCGGTGCTGCCCTGCCGGTGCTGCTGCAGTAGTCCTGGGACTTCTCTTTTGCTCCGAGCCGTACAAACGCAGCGGAGCAGCCGTGGTTCAACAAGGGAAGAAAAGACAGCAATTGCTGGGCCTGCGCAGCTCGTGTTGCCAGTGTCCTGTTCGAGATGAGGAGTGGGACTGAGGGAGGCTCGGGTGTCTCAAGGGACCTTTGAAGGCCCCTTCCAACCCATTCTGTGATTCTGTAGGGTGGTGGAGCACTGTCCCGGGTTGCCCAGAGAGGCGGTGGATGCCCCATCCCTGGAAACGTTCCAGGCCAGGTTGGCCGGGGCTGTGAGCAACCTGATCTGGTTGGAGATGTCCCTGCTCCTGGCAGGGGGGTTGGGCTGGGTGGGCTTTACAGGGCCCTCCCCACCCAAAGCGTTCTAAGTCCTTAGTCATCTCACTTAAAGACCGAGGTGGCTTACGGAAATCTCGGGGATGTGTGTGTGTGAGAAGCACCGTCCCCCAGGAAGGTCACCCAGCACGGCTGTTGTGGTGAGCGGGGTCAGCGCTTCCTCACTGCCAGGGTCTCCTGGTGCCCCTGAGCTCTGGGAGGGGAAAGGCAAGCGAAGATCTGAGCCCAGAACGTTGGCCTGCAGTCCTCTGCCAGGCTTTGGGGCAGGGAGGGATTGTCTTGGGCTGTGCAGGACGCGCGCCCGCAGCTGTTCGGTGCCGCCGCAGCCCCGCAGCCACGAGGAACGGGATGGCGCAGCGGGAGAGGAGCCGGTCAAACTGTGAGTCCCTCAGATGCAGCCCGGTTCAGGGAGGACTGCGCAGCTGACGAGTTAATGCGTGTCTTGCAGATCATCCACACCGACAGTAACACGGTCCTGGGGCAGAACGACACGGGCTTCAGCTGCGACGGCTCATCGAACACTTTCCGCGTCATGTTCAAGGAGCCCGTGGAGATTTTACCCAACGTCAACTACACCGCGTGCGCTACTCTGAAGGTACCGGCCCGGGGCGGCACGGGTGGAAGAGGGGCTTAGAAAAGAGGAGAAAGCAGGCTGCTTTAGTCCCTTCCGTGCAGCGTGGTTCTGGCTCTGCGTTTTTCAAGGCCTGCGGTGTGATCTCGAAGGTTTGCTCTGTAGTCCTTCACCTGGTGGTGCCATGTGCGTTCGGAGCTGGGTTTTAACTTCTCTTGCAAGCGTGCGCTCATTCCCAGGCTCCGTTGGTGATGGGATTTAATTTTTTTGGTATATACAGATACGCTGTCGGTTCTGCGGGCATGTAATACAGAGCCTGCCTGCTTTGGCTCTAAAAAGTTGATCTTTAACTGTTGAGACCTGGTTCAATGTAGCGTTAAGTTCTTCTAGAGACAAGAACTTGGCTCAAAATACCCGAGGTGCAAGAACCAGAGAGAAAAGGGAGGTGCTGAGATCTCGAAAGCTCATTGCTTCAGGCCAGGCTGTGAGGCCAAACCTCCCGGAGCGTAAACCTCCCGGAGCGAGGCTGGGCAGCGGGGCTCTGCGGAGCTGCAGTCTCTCTCTTGATCGGTTCTTGTCTTCTGTGACCATCGCAGGGTCCGGATTCCCACTACGGCACCAAAGGACTGCGCAAAGTGATCCACGAATCGCCGACGACGGGAGCCAAAACCTGCTTCACATTCTGTTACGCGGCGGGGAATAACAACGGCACTTCGGTGGAGGATGGACAAATCCCAGAGATCATCTTCTACACATAGTGCAGCGGCAGAGCTGGCGCCGGACTTCCGTTCTCTTCCCCGTCACCTTCCAAATGAAACTTCTGGCTGAGTTCGACCACGCCGAGTGGAGCCACACTAGCCAAAGGTCTCAGTAAAACCATTTCAAAGCTCGTGTTCTGCCTTGTGCTAGTGATTCTGCTGCTATCACGTTCCAGACTAACTGGTGTACCAGTATCATGTGTAGGTTGTCTGTGGCTCGTCGTTTTTCACTTTCCTGATTAATCCTATCTAACAACACGCGATTTTTTTGGACTGTAATGAATGTAGATGCTCTTCCACCAGCCGGAAGCGTGGAAACGAGTGGCTCTGGTTGTGGTTACGCTCGCTGTGAGGAGATCGTCCTGCAAAAAGACACCGTCGAGGGCGCCGCGGCCAGTCCTCTTCTGCTCCAGCTCGGCAGGCGAGGCGCGATGGCTCACCACGCCGCGATGGCGGGGCTCGGCCAGCCTGCGCCTGCCACCTTCCCGCGCACCGGCCGCAGCGCGCGCAGCCGCTTCGGAAGATTTCGGAAAGTGGCCTTTTCCCTGAGGCTCTGCTGTTTCAGCACTACACGGTCTCTAGGGAGACCTCCAAACCAGCGCGCCTCCGGAGAGCCCGCGGCGTTTTCCTGCTCTTCTCGCCCATCTGTGACAATCCTTTCCGTCGGGCGGGCGGTGACGGCGAACCGAGCTCTCCCGTGGGCGGCCCGTGGCCCTGCGGAGTCGGGAAGGGGCTGCGGCTGGGCAGGCTCTTCGTGCCGGCTGCGCTGGGGCCCGCTGCTGCTGCTTCCCGGCGCCGTAGCGCGTTTCAGACGGTGGGTGATCTCGGATAAACCCCGAGTGGCGCTCGGCAGCCCAGTACCCGCGCTCGTCCCTGCGCTAACCAAACCCTCCGCGGATGTGCCGGGGCTCATTGGCTGAGGTGAGCGCGGGGTCTTGCCTCGCCTGCCCCCCGTTCCTGCGCGTCGCTGCCCTTCTCACGCACGCTGTGATGCATTTGGTTTCTGCGCGTTGCTACCCCACCCCCAGGCCGCTGCAGAGCCCGCTGCCCCGCGACGAAATCGAAAGAGAGGCTCGATGTGCAACTGCCTGTTACCTAACGACGCCGCCGATGGACGAGGATTTATGGAGCCGTTCAGGAAAACTTTGAAGATTTTCTCTCTGCCTGCGCGTGCACGGCCTGCCTGTTCGGCCAGGCGCGGGAGGAAGGTGCCGTATTTACAAACATCGCCTGGCTTGGGGCCGTTGGGCTCCGTCATCTTGAAGACGCCCCGTTCTCACCCGTTCGGGGCCGGCGTTTCCCTGCCAGCAGGTACGACTTCAGCCGAGCAGCGGCGGCGTGTCCGGCCGGGGAGGTGGTGGGTGGCTGCCCACCGGCAAAGACCACGAGGCTGTTTTTTCCTCCTCCTCCTCCTCTGCAGAGGAAGCTGTGATTCAAGCAGCGCTTGGCAGCGGCGCCGGAGCCTCCCGAAGTCTGCGTGCGACTCGCTGGCAGGGGTGGCGCTGCCTTTGCCAACCTCCCGCTCTGCTCCAGGCGCGTGAAGCCATCGTAACTCTCCGAGCAGCGGCTGTCGCCGTATTTACCCGCTAGAAGTGAAAATCTGGTCGTCCTTCGCTGGAGCGGGCGGCTCGGTGCCTGCTCACGCGCTGGGGAAATGACTTCTCCTCCTCTGGCTCCCTCCGCTCGCGGCTGTGCCTGGCCGGCTGTCTCCTCATCCACTGTGCGGCAGCAATTCCGCCGGGAACGCCCCGCGCTCCTAACCCGTAGCTGTTAGCGATGTCAGTAGTGTGTTCCGTTCCCTAGGAAGGCGTCGTGAGATGTGTGTCTTGTCAGCCTGCTTCGGGGTAGGGTGTTCTTAACGTGGCCAGTACTACAAAGAAAAGAAAAGGAAAAAAAAAAAAAAAAGATGGGTCCATGAGTTACTGAACCAGACTCCGTGCGCTGCAGCGAGGTGCGGTGGGTTCAGAGCCGCAGGCTCTGCTCGGGATGAACGCAGCTGCGCTCGCCTCCCACCTCTGCCCCTCTTCCCAGCGGCTGCGAGAACTTCGCTCCCGGCGCCCGAGAAGCACCTGTGCCCTCCCTGGGGCGTGCTGGCCGCTGCGGGTGCGGCATCTCGGGCATTTCTGTGGGAACGGCGGAAATAACCGGGATTTGGAAGAGGCGAAGCTGTGGGCTTGGCTGTGGAAGGAGCAGGCCTGGCTCAGCTGTGGTGGGCGCCTCCTCGCTGGCTCTTCCCCGGAAGCATCTGCTTTCATTTCTGTTCCGTTTCACGGATTCTTGCCCCAAATCCACCCTTCGGCCGTGCCCGCGAGGTGAGGGGGGGTCTGGCAGCCGCTCCTCTCAGGGAGGGGGGGGGGGTCAAACTGAGCTGCACCTGAGCAACTTCTGTCCCGACAGCTTTGGCGCAGTTTTGGCTTTTGGAGCTAGACGAATGCAATTCATCGTCGGAGCCCCTGTGCCCAGGAGCACGAGATGTCCTGCACCGTGTCACCTTCCGCGCGGAGCTGGGGTGCCCCGCTCTGGCGCGCTGCCGGTGAATGTATCCGCTGCGCTCCCTCGGTGTTCGCGCTCTGCTTTCGGCCGCCTGTGTCCTTTGTAAATAAGAAATCAATAAAGACACGCGCGTTGTCTTTACGGGAGTTTCTTCGTGGTTATCCTGGGGGATTACCCTGGGGGTTTATGACTGAATTTCTTCAGCCATGCTGGAAGGGTTTTGACAGCGTCCCTGGCCCGGGCTGGAGCACCGGGGACCCCAGAGGCCCAGGAGCAGCGGGGACCTTGGCCTTGCCCCCCTGCTCTCGCCCCCTCGGACGCATCAGCCCTTGAGGCTGTGCAGGCTGCTCATCCTGTCCTTCCTCCTCCTCAGCAGCGAGGCCGAGGGCTCCCCCACCTTGAGCTGCCCTCCTGCCCCGCTCCCCAGCAGCCCTGGGGCAAGGAGACACCGGGTGCCGTGAGCCTGGCTGCCCTGGCCTCCCCCAGCCCTTCCTCCTGCTCCTTCACATGGAAAAGAAATTTGGGGAACGGATTTCTGGCTCCGTAGAACTGAGCAGCCGGAAAGGCCAGCGTGCAGCGCACGGCTCGGGCCGGGGACCTGGCTGCTCAGAGGAAAAAGCGGGTGCTGCCCAGCGTCCCCACCTCCGGGCCCTGCAGTCAGGCGCAGAAGACAGCGTAGGGTTTTGAAGATTTTTATTATTTTTATTTTTTTGTTTTATTAAAAAAAAAAAAAGCCCCTAAATTCTATGGCTTCCAGGAAGCATCAGAGAAATGGAAACGCCGGTCGCTCCGCGCTGTGTTTAAAGCAGTGACTGAACTCGCCGTGGACGCCGCCCTCACCTACGGTCCCGGGCTTTGGGCTCCTCGGGGGAAGGACGGCCGGGCCCGGGGCCTGGCTCCCCCCGCGGCCCCGCTGGCGGCAGAGGACGGGGACAGAGCGGGGCAAACGCTCCCTGCCCCTCTGCGGCCTCCGCTTGGGTCGGTCTGAGCCGCTGCTCCGAGCCGGGGCCGCTTCCAGTGGAAATTTAAGGCGATTTTTGTTTTTTTGTTTGTTTTTGTTTGCCTCGTTGGGGAAACAAAGTCAAACCTTGCATGTCCCCCTGCCCCCCCCGCCGCGGCCAGGGCACGCAGCAGCTGCGCCTGCCCCGGCCCCTCCTGCCCCGCTGCAGCGCAGGAGGCGCCAAAGCCGGGGTCAAGCCCCAATTTAGGAAGCGGCGAGGCCACGGCGCAGGGCCCCCACGTGGAGCCCATGGGTGCCCAGGTGGGGCAGGGTGACACCCCCCGACCCCCCCATCCCGTGATTCGGGGCCTCCAGTGATGTCAGGCTGGCCAAATGGTTCAAAGCAGCCACAGAGGGTCCCACTCCCTCCCCCCTAAAAGCCTCAGCCCCTCTCCTGGGGCAGAACACCAGGGTTTTGGTAAAGATGCATGCCCTCCCCTCCCCCCGGTTGTGCCAGCAGTGGGACACACAGCCGCGCAGGGGTTCGCTCATGGGGGGGGGGGGGTGGGGGGGGGTGGCTGCGGTGCCCTGGGGTGGGAGGAACAGGGGGGTGCATGCGGCTCTGTGTGTTTGTGGCTAAATTGCAAAAAAAATAAAAATCCGGATCCCCCCACCCCAAGATCAGGCCCGGCCCCAGCACAGCCGCACGCTGGCCGCACCGGCCCACCCCGACGCCCGTCACCGTCCGGCCCCGCTCACCGCCTGCGTCCGTGCTGCCCTGCGCCCGCTGCTGCCCCGGGGGGAGCTCGGCCCCGCAGTGAGCGCTCGGTACAACCACGGCGGCCGATGAAACGCTGCCGCGTGTACCGATCGCTGCGGCCAAACACCCAGCCCTGGGCCGTCCCAGCTGCTTCGCGTCGCCGCCGCCCTTCCCGCGTCCCTCTGGGCTCGGCCGGGCGGTGCTGGGGCCCTTGGGTGCCCGGCTGCTCCCGAGCCCCCAGTTTAGTCCTGGAGGCCCAACCAGCACTGCCAGCAAAAGTGCTTCGGAAAAATGAAGTGTAAACGCGTTTCCTCTCCCCCCCAGCCCCCAGCACCTCTCAGTGTGCCGGGGCTGCAGCGCTGCCAGCGCAGGCGTTGGCGAAGACTGGGGACACCCCCGCGGGGCAAAGCGGGGGCTACGGGAAGCGCAGAATTCAGTAACGCTGCGGAGGACAGGCAAGGACTGACAACTCAGCACGCTGCACCGAGACTCACTTTAAATTAACTTAAGAGACAAAGAAGCAACAGGAAAAAAAAAAAAAAAAAAAAATTTTCCTCCTTCGCCCACTGCTCTCAAATTTGTCTTCTGCTTCTGCCAGCGGCGGGGCAGAGTCTGTAGCGTTGATCCCCTTGTTCAGCCCAGTTAGAGACTCAAAAGCAAGTGACGCCGCGGGTTTGGTTCGGTTTGTTTCTTTTCTTTTCTTTTTTTTTTTTTTTTCTTCGCTTTTCTTTTGGAGGGACGCGGGAACTTGAGCAAAGTCGGGCTTGGTTCGAGTAAACGGCCACGCGCCGGGCGAGTGGCGGAGGAAAGGACAAGCAGTTTGGGGAGGCCCCGCTCCCCGCCTGCACGCGGGGCGCTGGGGGAGGCCAGCCGGCGCGGCCCCCCCACCCCCCCGTCCCCGTCCAAACCACGGGGCCGCCGCCATCGGCTCCGCGGGTCAAGATCCAGCCACGGCCAGAGGGAGAGGAGCCATCGCGCACGCCGCTCCGCCCGGCCCCGGCGCTCACTTGCGACGCTTGGTGGTTTTCCTCTTCCTCCTCTTGAAGAAACAGCAGCACCTGGGGACAGAGGGGACCCCGTCAGCGCCGGGGCCGGGACACGAGGGGCTCAGCAGCCCCGCAGGCAGGGGGATGGAAACCCCTTGGTGAGCCCCACGCGGGCGGGGATGCGCCAGAAAGCGTCCCTGGCACACAGCAGGGGCTGGACTGGGAGCACTGGGACGGCCGCGGCAGGTGACACTGGCTGGGGTGAGGGACACCGGCTGTGACACCTGGGGCTCCTGGTGAAGGAGCGGCCCCGGATCCGCGCCCGTCCCTCTGCGCCCGCTTTGGGGAGGACACGCGAGCCTCGGGGCGGGGGCCAGAGCAGAGCTGGGCTGCTTGTCCCCGGACGGGACGGGGCGGCTGCCGAAACCTGCGCGCAGCCCGGCCGCGGCGAGAGAGGGGCAAGGGGCTGCGTCCTTACTTTGTATCGTCTGTCACCTCCACCTCGGTGGGGGCTGTGATGGGGGCGTTCGAATGTCCTGCTGTGGGGTCGTCCGTGTTCAGCTCGCCGTTGGTGGAGCTCATCACCTGCGGAGAGGTGAGCGTGGGCGCGGTGCTCGTGCGGGCCTCGGCCTCGTCCCCGGCCCCGCGTGCGGCCCCGGGAGGCGGCACGGCCCCCACGAGCACCCAGGCCCCCACGAGCACCCAGGTCCCCACGCAGCGCAGCAGGACGGTGCCCTTGCCCGGAAAGCGGGGCTCAGCCCCGGTGCTGAGCAGCCCCACGGCGCTGCCGATCCCGGCTCCGGGGGTCCCCGCACACCCTGCCGGGAAAGGGGTTTGCTGGCTGCCCGCTCCGGCGACACAGCCCCGCGAAGCCGTTGGCTCCACGGAGACCGCGCCACAGCCGAGCAACGGGACGCAGCCCTTGCTCCCCCGTCCCAAGCCCCAAAACGGCTGGGCCCTGCGGGACGCAGCCCGGCGCCCACCCCGCGGGCTCCTGCCGGCCGCCCCCGAGCTCCTGCGCCCGAGCTGGGGCAGCGAGGCCGTGCGCCGGGCCAGGGCCGGAGGAGATCCACGTCACCAACGCAAGGACGGGGCTGGGACAGGCAGCGGGGACCTGTCCCCGCTCCTGCCTCCCAGGGGTGCGCAGGCCCAAGGATCGCCACGCCGCTCGTCCCTGGCGAGGAGGCTCGGCCTCACCCAGATTTCGCGGAGAAGCCGCCGTCCGACAGCCGCGGTGCCCAGCTGGCAGGGCTACGTCAAGCTACAGCCGCCCCAAAACGAGCCCGGAGACCCCCGCGCGTCACCAACACCCCCTCACCCCCGCAGTGCCAGGCGCAGGCGGAGAATGGCGGACTGGGGGTCGCAGAGCGAGAGCGGGGAGCAGCCGCCGCGGCGGGGAGGGGACGCGGTAACGGGAGGAGCGGGGCAGAGCGCGAGGCGGCCCCCAGGGTCTGCGACGGCAGCCGGGTCCAAGGCCGGGAGCGAGCGCCAGCAGAGATTCCCCGTGGAGCAGCGGGAACGAGCGGCAGCGGCGGGGACGGGAGCGGAGACGGAGGGAGCAGCGCAGGCCCAGAGCGCAGGGATCCAGCACGGATGCCCCGCCATCGGCGCGGGCTGGGTCCAAGCAGGCCGAGGGGCCACGCGGCGAGGAAGGCTGCGAGGGCGACGAGCAGGCGGCTGGCGGCGCGAGGGCAGGGTCGAGGTGGGGAGCCGAGCACGAGGAGCCCGGGGAAGGGAGGAGAAGCAGGGCTCGGAGCCGCGGCTCCGCTCAGGGAGGCCCCGGGAAGCCCCCACGCGGGACGAGGCCACGCTGGCCGGCACTGCTGGGACGAGCGGCGCCAGGGGCAGAGCCCGGTGCCCGCCCCGCGGCTGGCGCTCCGTCCATCTCTCGCCGCCCTCCGCGTCCCACCCTGGGAGCCTGGCAGCCCCTGGGAAGCAGCGCCAGCCTCGTCCGCGAGCCGTCCCCAGGCAAGGGGAGCGGGCCCGATCCCCCGGCGTCCCGCGCCCGGCAGGTCGCGTGGCGCAGGTTGGCTCCGCTCCCTCCCGCGCCCGCCGCCCCTGCCCTCGGCGCGTGGTTGCGTGTACCTGGACGGACCCCCCGAGCCTGCTGGCTGCCAGGCGAGCTCCCAAAGGCTCCTCGGCAGGCTGCCCACCGGCCTGAGGATCCCACAACTCCGTCCCCTCGGGCGGCTGCTCGCGACAGGCGGGAGGAAGAGGATGAAAAGAAACAAAAGAAAAAGAGGGAGAATGGGGAGGAGAAGGGAGAGGCGGAGGGAAGGGGCAGGGAGAAGAGCGGCAAAGGGAGTCGAGAAAATAAGACATGCAAAAGCAAAACCATGACCGGAGCGGGCCAGGTTCGAGATTGCGGGGGGCGCCTGCGCAGCACCGACGCGGCGGCTCCCAGCGCCGTCCCTGCCGTGACACCCCGGCTTTGCCTCGTCCCCGCCGCGCACACGCGCTCCCCGGCTTTGCCTCCTCCCCGCACCAGGAAGGTGGGCACACGGCGCCCAGCCCCGTGCGTTTCGCAGCAGCACCGCTCGCGGCGCCGGGAGATGCGGCCGGGCCAAGGCGACGGCGCTGGGCGCTCTCCCGCGAGCGTGACGTTCCGCAGCTGACACAGATCTCCGCGGGGCGAGCACGGGGAAGTGAGCTGTTGCCGCTCCTCCAGGGCGCCGGGCTCCCCAGCTGCCAAAGCCCTGCCGCCGAGAGCGCGACACAGCCCCACGGCTGCCCGGGGACCGCGTGTGCCCAGTTTGGAAACTGGTCCCAGGCTGGGGAAGCTTCGCGCTTCGCTTTTCCCACTGCTCTCGCGAAGGGATGTTGCACACGGGATGCTGGAGGCATAGAGCAGATCTTACTGGGAGGAAGTTCCCAGAAGAAGTCAGAGGTGCTGTGAAGACGTCGCCCTCTCCCAGTGCCGTCCCAAGCTCCCCACGCTTGGCCGGGAGCGACAAGGGGCACCCACTGAGCCGGTACGTGCGCGAGGGAGGACAGGGTGCTGTGCCCTGTGCTCCAGCCCGTCTGTGGGTGCTCCGCTCCCTGCGGAGGTTCAGGGCAAGAGGATGAGGGTCTGTCCCCAGCCCCTTCCCACAGCGACCCAGAGCCGCCCGCACGGCTCTGCCCGGCTCTGGGCTGCTCCCAGTTCGGCCCCACGGGCCCTGCCAGTTTGGCAGGGCAAAGCCAGCCCCTCCCTCCAGCTCGGGGCCACGCGCTGTCAAGCTGCCCCACAAATCCCCCCCCAGGCCCAGGCAGCCCCCTCCCTTGTCCCGTGTCCCCATCCCGTGACGAGAGTGGCCCGGTGAAGAGAGCAGCAAGGGGGGACATCGTCCTTCGCGCAGGGTGACAGCCCGTCCCGCCGGCCAGCGCTAAACCCGGCTGAAGCCCAGGCCTGGCCCTTCCTCATCACGCCACAGCTTCCCACGGCTGCTTCCTCTGCGTCTGCCGGGCCACCGGGCCACCGCCGTGGTCCCCTCGCTAGCCACAGCCCCAGCCCCGCAGGAAGGAAGCCCTGGCACAGCGGGCGTAGCGGGCACCCAGGTCCCCGTCTCCGTCCAGAGGCTCCGTGGGCCAGCGGAGCAGGCGGCCGAGCCGCGCACGACCGCGGTCCCGCGCCCCCGGCGGGGCAGCGCCGGCTCTCACCTGGTGTTTGGTGTGTGGCTGTGCTTTGTCTCTGTTCGGGGGCTGCACCTGCACCTCGCTGTGCATCGTGCCGATGGGCGTGGGCTGCGGACACGACGGGGACAACATCAGCGCGGCACGGCAGCCCTCCCACTGCCCCCCAGTCCAAACACGCAAACCAGCCCAGAATCGGGGCTGGATCCCAGTCCCGGCCCCGGTTCCACCCATGGAGGGTGCCCGTGGCAGAAAGCGAGGTGCCAACTCAACCGCCGGGCTCCTCTCAGCTCCAGGAGCCTCAAATTTCTGCGTCACAGCTTCAACTCATCAGCACGCCAGCCCCAGCTTGGGGCTGACCGGTGAGGACCGGTGGAGCCGATCTCCTGGGCACGGATACGCACGGCAGGGACGACTGCGCCGACCCCCCACCATGCTGCTCGCCGTCTCCCGGGCACCGCGGGGCCCGGCACCCTCCGCCCAGCCCGGTCCCTCGCCGCTCACCAGCGGTTTCCCTGCCCAGTCGTATTCGTAGTCGAAGACGTAACCGTTCCTCTCGAACAAGTCTGTGAAGAGCTTCCGCAGGTAGTCGTAGTCCGGCTTCTCGAAGAAATCCAGCCGCCGCACGTAGCGCAAGTACGTGGCCATCTCCTCTGCGGGGACAGAGCAGGCTCAGTTGGGGCGGAGGGACAAGACGCTGGGCCAGCGGGCGCTGGGAACGGGCTGGGAACTGGGAACGGGCTGGGAACTGGGCCAGGCCACGCAGAGTGCCCTCACCTGGGAAGTTCTCACAGAGCACCTCCACTGGGGTGGCTCTTTTGGTGTCGCCGATCTTCTGGTACCTCTCCTTTAGCGTGTCAGCCTGGCAGAGGCGAGAAGCGGGTCAGCAGGGAGCTGGGCGCGTCCCTGGGGCAGGGGGAAGGTGCGGGGGGTGTGCTGGTTTTATTTAGCAGGGGGGGGGTACGGTGGTAGCTTCTGTACGAAGCTTCTAGAAGCAGTTTCCCCATCAGACCCCAAACGGTTTCTCAGTCCCCCTGTTCCAGGTAACAGCGAGAGCTCATTCCCAGGGAACCCCCTCACCCACGGTAGGGTTGCAGGACAAACTGGGAGCCACTGGGAGACCAACTGGAAGCTCACAAAGCCCTGGGACAGCGGGAGCTGGAAGTTGGTTACCTTGAGGCCTTGCCAAGGAAGGCTCCCACGGAGGAAGTACATAAACATGTGCCCTAACGCCTCCAGGTCGTCCCTGCGGCTTTGTTCTGCACGAAGGAAAAAAAAAAAGACACACGGGCACGTTCCCAGTACAGCCACCTTCCCAGTACAGCCATCTTCCCCGTCCCCGCCAGCCGCTGCAGCACCCCACGTCCCCCGCCGGCCGAAGGGCAGGAGGAGGCAGTTTGTCCCCAGCCCCAGCTCGCGCCCCGCGGCGCCCTCCCCTCTCCCTTTTGGCCGGCGGCGCGCACCTTTCCCCAGGTGGGTGTTGATGCTCATGTAGCGTGCCGTCCCCGTCAGGCTCTTGTGCTCTCGGTAGGGGATGTGTTTTTTGGTCTCGGGGTCAATATACTCTTTGGCCAGGCCAAAATCGATGATGTGGATGGTGTGCTGCCGCTTGCTGCCCGGCCGCCCCACCAGGAAGTTCTCTGGCTTGACGTCTCTGTAGATCAGGCTTTTGGTGTGGACGTACTCCATCCGCGTGATCTGGGGGCAGAAAGAGATCACAGAATCAGAATCGCAGAGCGGTTTGGGAGGGAAGGGACCCGTAAAGGCCACCCAGCCCAACCCCCCTGCCAGGAGCAGGGACATCCCCAACCAGATCAGGTTGCTCACAGCCCCGGCCAACCTGGCCTGGAACGTTTCCAGGGATGGGGCATCCACCGCCTCTCTGGGCAACCTGGGACAGTGCTCCACCACCCGCAGCGTAAAAAAATTTCTTCCTAATGTCTGATCTGAATCTGCCTCCCTCCATTTTGAAACCATCACCCCTCGTCCTGTCACACCAGGCCCTGCTGAAGAGTCTCTCCCCACCTTTCCTGCAGCCCCCTTTGGGCACTGGGAGCCGCTCTCAGGTCTCCCCGGAGCCTCCTCTTCTCCAGGCTGAACAGCCCCAGCTCTCTCAGCCTGGCCTCACAGCAGAGCTGCTCCAGCCCTCTCAGCATCTGCATGGCCTCCTCTGGACCCTCTCCAACAGCTCCACGTCCTTCTGCTGTTGGGGGCTCCAGAGCTGGACGCAGCGCTGCAGGGGGGTCTCACCAGAGCGGGGCAGAGGGGCAGAATCCCCTCCCTCGCCCTCGTGGGCAGTTGGGGGTGCAGCCCAGATGTCAGCACCGTGGCAGAGACGCACCAGACCGCAGCCCCCCTGCACCATCCTCCCCCGGGCTCGACTCTGCTCCGACTGCCTCGCCCCCAGCCACCAAACCTGCTCCCCTCCCACAGGGTTAACGTCACCCTGGGTCGAAAGGATGGGCACAACGGGTCCGGCAGCCCTGGGGAACAACCTCAGCCCAGCCGCACCTTGGACACACAGCGAGAGCGGCTGCACGGGGGTGAGCAAGAGCCCTCCTGCATCAGGGAGCGCGGGAGCTGTGTTGGGACGTGCCAGCAGCCAGCACCTCCTGCTTCCCCACTTCCCCTCCTGTTCTCTGCAGGGTCCCCGCACAGCGTGACCACCATGCCCGCGCATTGCCCCAGTCCCGTGAGGCGGTGTGCGGCCGGGTGTGAACCGCGCAGAGCCACAGGCACCGCGCTCACCAGCTGGATCGCGATCATCAGGACGGTCTTGAGCGTGAAGGTCCGATCGCACAGATCGAAGAGATCTTCTAGGCTGGGTCCCAGCAGCTCCAACACCATGGCGTTGTACTTCCCGCAGGGGCCAAAGTAGTAAACCTGAGGAATTCCTTCTGCAAGACACGGAGCAGGGGCTGTCAGGACGGGGGGAAGGAAGTCTCTGTGCCGCCCTCCCTCCCTGCCGCAGCCGGCCCGGCTCTGCTCCCGGCAGGAGGAGGCAGCTCCATCTGCATCCCTAACGCTGCCGCGGGGGAGGCGGGGGGAAGAACCAGATAAAAAGGGATCAAAGATCAGCCATGGCTCTGCGTAAAATCAGCCTCTCCCAGCCCAGCAGACGGGCAGGAGGCACTCAGGCCGGGGAGCGAAGCGGCAGAGTCGCGTTTATAGGGAGCCTCCCTTCGCCAGCCGCGGCAGCCCATCCCGGCCCCGTACCTGCATTGCCGAGCTGTTTGTAGAACCGGTACTCCAGGTGCAGCTGGGGGGCCCGGGATTTGATGGGTTCCTTGGAGGGGAGAGGGAAAAGGGTTAAGGCCATTGTAGGGAGCAGGGTGTGAGGGGGGGTCTGGGTATCAGACGCCTCCTTCACGTGCTGGCTGAGAGCATCTGGGGTTGAGAAAAACTGGTGTAAAATGGAGATGAAGCCTCAGGGGACAAGGAGAAAAAAAAAAAAGCCCATATGGGAGCCAGACCCACCCCTCCAGAGAGGTGGGAGTGCCGGGGCGGCTGTTAACGGGAGCAGGTACCAGAGGGACCACCCTCTCCGGGCGGTCTCTGCCCCTGAGCCCAGCACAGTGAGCTGCTGGAGAAGACCCAGCTCTTCTCCTCCCGGGCCCGCATCACCCCTCCTGCAATGACGTGCCCTGCTCTGCCTGCCCTCCATTCCCGGCAGCGAGCACAGCTCGGCTCCCTGCGCAGCCGCCGTCCATCGCCCGGCGCGCCCCGCTCGGCTCGACCCGCTCCGACAGCTTGGCGAGGGGAACCATCCCCTCCCCGGGTGCGACCGCCGCCGCCGCGGGGGCACTCACCAATTTGATGGCTACGTATTCGTTCGTGTAGAGGTTCTTTCCTGCAGGGAGAGACGTGAAAAAGGCAATTGAACGCAAGCCAGCCTTGGTATCCACCCCACACCGCACCGGCTGCAGTCCCCCAGGGCTCCAGCTGCGGAACGTCCCGAAACCGGTTCGGTGGCTCCCAGAACTCAACAGGCCTGGGGCAGGAGCTGGAGCAGGAACCCGCTGCGGGGAGTTGAAACACGCCTGCTAATTACCCCCAGACGGGGTAACGCCGATTCCTCCGGGACGGGCAGGCTGCTGGGGGGCCGGAGCCAAGGCTGCTGGGAGGGGGCAGCGTCCCAGTCCAGGCCTGCGGGGATGTGGGTGACCAAGGCGGGAATAACAGCGCGACTCGCCGCTTCTCCCAGCCACGTCCCTGCAGGGAGAGGGGCCGCTCCGCTCCGGGAGGGCTGTCTGGAGTCGGGGGTACGGGGAGGAAGGACCCCCAGGAGCACCGGGCAGCGGGAGGCCCTGCAGCGGGTTCCAGGACACCGCAGGAAGGTGGATGTCCCTTACCCAGGGCCGGGGTCATTCCTGGGGACAGCACAAGTGTCTCTGCATGCATTTGGGTGTGCACGCACGCGTGCGGCTCGAGCTCGTCCTTGGGGGTGCTCCCACCCACCCGAGGGCACAGGGGAAGCCGGGAGCACGGCCCAGCTCGGGCAAGGAGGAGCTGCAAGGGCCGCCGCGCCACCCCAAACCCCTGTCAACGGCTCCCTGGAGAGCTCGGCGCCTTTGCGGGGGTGTTCACAGCCAGAAAGGTCAAACCGAGGGTGTCTGCGCATCGCCCTGCTCACCCCCGAGAGCCAGGAAGGCGCGGGGAGGGCGTCGCGCCCGGGACGCGTCAGCTCAACCTCCGCCCCACGTCCACAAAGGCAAAGACTGAAGAGGTTTGCAGAAACATCCAAGCACCCCTTCCGCCAGAGCCCTCCGGACGCCAGGGAGACAGGAGTTAACGGCAGCGGGATCCCTGCCTCAGCGCAGACACGCGATCCGCGTGCGTATCTGACGGAGCTGCATCTGCCTCCTCGGATTTTCTCCAAGCGATTTGCTCCTCCTGGCATAAGATTTCATCTTCTCCCATCGCTGCTCTCCACCTGAAGCGGCAATAAATCCTCGCCGGGTGACATCAGAGCCAGCTGCTGAGCGCCAGAGTCGGCGGCAGGATTACGGGAAGAGGGATGAATGGGAGATACTAGCGGAGCCGCTCCTCCCAGGCACGGGCTCCGTGGCCAAGGACGGGCTCCATCCTGCTGCCTCGCTGACCCTCGCCCATCCCAGGGGACCTCGGCCAAGCCCCTGAGTCTCCTGCCTCTGCAAAAGCAAATCCCTGAGGGAGGGAGAAACGTCTGGCTAACGCAAGTGTATGCCAAAGCCAGGGTTTCTGGCTAAAATTTCCTGCGGAGGAGGTGGGACACCCCCCAGAGCCATGCAGGGCTCCAGAGAGCTCAAGGAAACCCCGCGTTCATTGGAAAAGGAAAGGAAAGGAAAAAAAAACCCGTGGCAAGGATACCCGCTACCCTGGCACGGCCAAACCGGCCCAGCACGGCAAGGAGGGAGGAGGGAAGGATGCAGGAGCATCCCCAGCTGGGCTGTGCTGGAGAGGTCTGCTCCTGTCCCTCTGACGTGGCCTGGCGTCTGTCCTGTCCCCACCACGCGGGCCCGCGGGGCTCGCCGGCACAGAAAGGCACCCGTGAAAACAGCCTGGGAGCTGGCAGCCCTCTCCCAGCCCAAGAAATGAGCTGAAATCGTTGGACTCCCCACGGTTTATCCCTTCCTGGAGCAGCGCTGGGAGGCTTGGACAAAGCCGCAGGAGAAGACGGGGGAGCAGGGAGAGCACGGACCCCTGCTGCTGTCTAACCACCACCACATCTTCCCTTTTCCTGGTAAAAAAACAGTGCGAAGGGCAGAACTGGCCTATCATGAGAAAAAAAAAAAAAGCAACAGGAGAGAAAAACCAAAAAAGCAAGAAGGCAGGGCTGGGGGGGCCTTCCCCAGCAGGGCCCAGCCCGTGCCAGGGAACTCCCGGCTCCAGCCGCTCGCAGTGACTGGTGAGGACTGGTCTGGGCTCCCACAGCCGCCCACGCCGACACCTTGAACGCCTCAAACGCGTTGGAGTCCCTCGGCCGCACCGGGAGGCGACTCAAGTGGGCAGCACTGCGGGATTCACAGGAGAAAAGGGGCTTTTGGAAGAAAAATAGAAAAAAAAAAAAGCAGCAAGACGGGCAGCAGAAAGCAAAAATCTGCCAGCACCTGCGAGATGCGGCATGACGGTGCCCAGCACCAAAGCCACCGGTGGGAGGGAGCCGCCAGACCTGGGGTCCCTGTCGCGTTAAAATATTGCATTTAAAAGCCGGAGGTGGCTTTCTCTTACCCCTGCGCCAACACCCGAACCATCCCCCTCCGCAGCAGCGCCGTCCGGCACCTGCCCCTGCACATCATGGCGGCCCGAGGAGGAGCTGGGCTCCGTGCCGGGCTCCCGACCGCGTCCCCTTCCAGGCGGCAGGAGCTGGGACCGGCAATTCGGCTTCCGCGCTCCCCAGGCGACGCGGCGAGGAGCGCGGGGGAAAGCGGCTCCGGGCGAAGGCTGCGAGTGCCGCAGCCCCAGCGACACAAGTTGCTTTAGTCCAAGCAACGACAGTTCCTTGGAGCACTGGGTTTGAAAACCATCAAAAAAAAAAAAAAAAGAAAAAAAGAAAAAGTTATTTTAGAGTTTGACCTTCCTCTAGAGCTTTTAACTGAGAAGGAAAGCAGTGGCTGCGTTTTCCTGCTGCCGCTAGAAACGAATGCGCCAGGCTAGGGGAGCGGGGTGAGCACAGGAAAGCTGCAAAAAATTAAATGTGCAGAGGTTTGGCGCAAGGAGAACAGCCTCCGTCCCTCCCCACGGCCCGGCCCCGGCCGGGGCAGCTCTGAGGCACGGCGCTTGGGAGGGGGCCAGCCAGAAGCCTCCCTTCTCCGTGCCACCGCCTCTGCCAGCCCCTCCTGGCAGGGAAATGTCCCAGCCCTGCGCGGGTCATTTGTCCCCGGCCAGGACAAAGCGCAGGGCAGCGCCCGGCGGAGCTCAGGGAAGGGAGCTGGCAGAGGCAGCCCGGTTGTAGCCCAGTGCCAGGGCACACGGGCCACCCCAGCCACGCTCCGGCCACCACCGCTGTCACCGGCTTCCCCTCCCTGCCGCCTCTCGTGCGTGGGAGGGCAGCAGCCAGCCCTGGCAGCGGTGCTGCCCGGAGCAGGGGGCAGCTCGGGGGGCTGCAGGGGCTGCTCAGGGCCACCTTTGCAAAGCAAAGGGCTAGCACTGGCCCGTGGCTACAGGCTGGCAGCGGGAGGAAGCAGCGCTCCGGATGCGCCGCCCAGCCCAGGATGAAGCGACCAGGAGGTAGCAGGACCTGCACAACCTAAATCGGCCCCAGAGGGCTGGGGCAGCCGCTCTCCAGCCACGCCAGTACAGCCAGGAACCGGCCAGCAGCGCTGCCTGACTGGGACGGGGACTGGCACTCGTCTGTGTATCCCTCAGGGTGCCAAGGCCAGCAGGAACTCGGAGGGGCAGGATCCAAGCACGGCTCCCGCAGCCAGGAACTCCTGCCCAAGTCATTCCCCTTCTGGCTTCTCACAAATGCCTATGCCAGCTTTTATTATTATTTTTTTAAATTTTATTTTTAAACTGGGCAAAGCGTTAACTGTTTGAGGAAGACAACTCCATCTTCCTCCACGCATCATGGCAGGGAGCCGGAGGAGTCACCTCCATGTTTTTGCAAGATCTCCCGGGCTTTTTATTAAAGGAAAAAGCCCAAAGAAGATTTGGGATCTTTGAAACACTGAGCTACACTTTGGGCCCCGCAACGAGGCTGCTCTGAGGACGGAATCCTCCGTTCCCAGGGGAAAACCGTGTCCACGAGCGCTGGGGAGCATCGCTGCTCATGCCACCGCTTCTCCCTCCGGTCCCTTGCCTTTCACCTGCAGCTGGAGGAATCCCTACGTCCTGTGAAGTCCTGAAAGCATTCCTGAGCCCTGAGGCAGCCCAGGGGCACACCTAGGGAAGAGAGACGGGATTTTGGGAGAAAAGCCACATAGCTGTGGCTTCCACTGCTGCCCCGAGAGCTCGTCAGGCTGTACTGGGCTCTACGGCAGGAAAACCGCGCAACGGGACTCGGAGCTTCTCTTGCTGGTGGCAAGGACAAACCCTCGCAGCGAGAATCGACCGCTGCACAGCCCCAGCGCAAGAGCGTCCCGCTCGTCCCTTCGGCCACGAGCAAACCCAGCCCGACTGCTGCCAGGCCGCCGCAGCGGCTCCACGCCGAGCAACCCAGACCGCCAGCTTCACAGACGCTCCTCAGATCTGCGCGAGAGTCGCAGCCGCCTCTGCGCCGTCCCCAAAAACCAGGCCGGGGGATCGCGCCGACCCTCAGTGCCAGAGAAAACAGCCACGGCCGCAGCTACATCAGACTCCCGCCTGCCCAGATCCGCCCGCACAGGGAAAGGAGCGGCTTGTGCAGCAAAATCCCTAAATCCCTCTCCTTCCGCAGCACCTGGGGCCGGAGGAGGGACCAGAGCTCTTCACACCACCGGGAGAGACAGACCCTCAGCTGCTGAAGGCAGGAACCGCGCGGCTGGATTTTAAACAGAGCCTTTTTCCCAAACCCCTCAACTCAGCAGCGATGCCACCAGGGAGCTCAGGACCCGCAGGCCGGCACCAGCCAGTCTGTCGCGCTGGGAAGAGCCACCGTTAACTCCCCGCAGCGAGGTGGGTAACCTCGCCCCGCCCTCCGCGCGGGTGCCTCCCCACCTCCTGCTCCCCTTGCACGCCAACAGCCGCCCAAAACGGGCACGTTCACCGCAGGTTTAGCTCAGAGCTCGGTTTGAAAAGGCACTGCTTAAAATATCCCAGCCGTCAGAGGTTCCCAGCCTCCTCCGGGGACCAGCTCTCCTCCCTCTTCCTCGGGCACAAGCCCGGCAGCCGAGGCGAACGCTCTGCCTGGCAGAGGCTCCGTCAACACACCCAACGCGCGTTCCTGGAGACATCTGGAGGCACTGCTAAGCCTCTCCCGGCTGCCCGGTGCCAACCAAAGAGTTAAGAGCTCGCCGGAAGGCTCCGGGGGCGCGCCGAGGCCTTTGGAGAGGAGCCACCCACCCACCCCAAACAAGAGCTCGCCTGAACCGCTCCCTGACAAACCTGGTTCAAAACGGAAAGCGACCACGGAAAGCGTTTGAAAGGGCTTTGAAAGGTCGAGCACGGCGCGAGGGGGCTGAGGAGAGGGAAACTCCGCGAAGGAAGCGAGGGCGACCTGCAACGCTTCAACACCGTACGGCTGGTCAACGGCCGCGGTGCTGACGGTCACAGGCACGCGCCGGCTCCTCCTGCTGCGGGAGGCCGGTGCCGGGGCAATCCCTGCACGGGCTGGTAGAGCGAGGACAGAAGAAGGTCCTTCTCACCTAGACGGAGCTCCCCGAAATTGCCGCATCCAATCTTCTTGCCGACCCGGAAGTTGGGACCCACCATTAAGACTCCCGAGTTGGTTCCAGCACTCCGGCTTCCATGACTGCTCCTTCCTCCACCCGTCTTGGACATCCTTTTACCTTCCTCCAGCTCCCCTTTCCCTCCTCTCTTATCAAAATCCATAAGTTTGTGATACCCCGGCCTCTCCACGGTTACGCTGCTGCCATACAAATCCCAGAGCTGCCGAAAGTCGAGGGGTGAGGAGAAAAGCGGGGTTCTTCTCGGTTAATACACCATCACGGTGAGCAGCGGGAGGGCGGGGCGCGGAGAAGGAGGGATAAGCGGCCACCCACGGGTGCTGGGCTACGGAAACGTTAGTGCTTTCCAAGATCCCGGCGGGATTGTCATCGTCGCCCGTTACAGGGAGCTCTTTGGTGGAGAGAACATCCCGCGGAGAGGGTCCTCCCGGCGCGGCTCCTCGCTCTGCCAGCTGCGGAAAGGAGAGGGAGAAAATTAGGAGGAGGAAACGGGGAGGCAGAGGACAACGAGCTGTGGGCTCCAGACCCCTCCAACACCCTCCCCGCGTTACCAGTAACTCCCACAACGGCGAAAGGTGTCGCGATGGAGGGGTGGGACGGGCTGGGGGACCAGGACCATTGCAGGGCGCCCCACATGTAAGACGTTGGCGTAAAGAAAGAAATAAAAACCTGGATGTGGCAGGAGGTGAAACACCGGATGGGTGTCTCCAGGTGGGAGCCAGCGGAGAACCTCAGGAGGACAATGTCCCCGCGGGGAGGGACGGCTGGCGGCAGCGGCCGCGGCACTGGGGCCAGGCTGCTGCTGTCAGACCCCAGAGCCCCCGGGAGAGGAGGAGGACGCACGGAAACCACTGCGTTACGGGGCAGAGCGCGCCAGCGTGGGATTTCCTACGAAGTGAAAAGAGGATATCGTCCCCGGGAGGGTCCCTGCGGGTCAGCTGAGTCACAGCGCTTCCCCCCCAGCGCCAACCTCTGCCGCGGGCGGGCCGGGACCTCCGCGCCAGGACACGCGGGAGAGGACGCGGTTTCTGAGGAGCTGCGGGTGCGTGGGGAATGGCCGCGCTCAGAGCTCCCACCACAGCCCGGCTGCTGGGCCGGGGGAAAACGGACACCGGGAAACGGGAACCCGCGGCTTGCCAACACGAGCTCAGCGGGGCTGCCGGCCCCGACAAAAGCCGCCGTGACGCTCGCCGATGGTAACCGAGGGCCGCGGACGCTCGTCTGCTCGGGGATCGTGCGGCGCCTCGCCTACGCCACGCGTGCAGCTCCCGGCGTGGCCGGCGGGAGCCCGGGGTTCCCCTCAAGCCAGGGAGCTCCTTCCCACCTGTGCACCCCGGCTCTAGAGGAGTCTCGGAGGTCCCTTCCAACCCAAATTATTCTGTGATTCTAAGACATCGGCTCCGCACAAGGCCCCGCCACGCCGCCGACCATCTTCACGCGGGTACAGCCCGGCATCGGGGCCAAATCGGCCCCTCGCTCCTTTCCGGAGGGGTGGGATGACCAGTACCCTCAACCAGCTCCATGCTCAGGGAAGCAGGCTCTCCCTCCGCCCGGGAATCCCACTGGAGCGTCCTGGGTCACTGGTTTTGCCCTCGCTGTGTTTCGAGCGAGCCAGGCTGGGAAGGAGCAGCCGTGCAGGGGTCTGCGGGCAGGGGAACAGCTCCTTGGGGCTGTCCCGCTCCCCGTCCTCGCCTGACACCGAACCCTCGCCAGCGCCCACCGCGCCCTGCCCACGGCCTCCTGGCAAAACAGAGGGCCCGGAGCTGCTGGGTGCTGCTCGGGGTGCACGACACCCATCTGTGGGACCCGTCCATTCGCGGACTGGGGGACAAGGCTTTCGCATAGGACGGGAGCCCCGTTTCCCCCGCAGGCTCCGTTCGCCAGGTCAACGTTTCCGGAGTATCCCCAGAGCACGGCAGCCACAGC
This sequence comes from Chlamydotis macqueenii, assembly GCF_036417535.1. Taxonomy (NCBI): domain Eukaryota; kingdom Metazoa; phylum Chordata; class Aves; order Otidiformes; family Otididae; genus Chlamydotis; species Chlamydotis macqueenii. The sequence goes on along the minus strand of NC_141581.1, from coordinate 1,558,764 downwards.
ACAGACCAGTCTGGCCCTCCAAGGCCACAACCGGCCACCCAGCACCTCCCAGCCGAGGGAAACTGAGGCACGCAGAGCCCTCCCGTTCCCTGAGCCGCGGGCCGGCTCCTGCCCCGACGCTCCCTTTCCCCGTCCCGTGCCAGCAGGAAGCGGGGTGGGAGCGGGGCTTCCCTGCGCTTTGTTCTCCCCCAGCCCCGAGCGCGCGCGGGCGACACGTGATATCCTGCTCATTCTTCGCTCCCCAACTAATTTCCGCTCTGGCTTGGGTGCATGGCGGTGCCATCCCGGAGCAGGGCGTTTCGGGAGGGGGACATGGCTCCCTCCACACGCCGGGGAGGGGCCGTGCTCCTTCGTGCCCCGTTTTCGTTTTCAATCAGACCTTTATGCTCGGTCCCGGGGGATTTCAGGCCCAGACTGTTTGCACAGGCAGGTGGCCCAGAGCCAGCGCCGAGGGAGCTCCAGCCCCCACGCTCGGAATTTTTTTATTTTTTTAAGAGTTATGGGCCAGTCCTGCAAGGGAATTTCAGACAATGGAGCGAGACAGAGCCCTAAAAGAAGGGAAAAAAAAATAAATACTGTTTCCTGCGAGCGCCGGGAGACTGTGCTGTCTTCCCTCAGCCCAGCCAGCAGCGTAGCGTGACTCTCCAGCCCTGCGCACAGCCTCAGGAGCAGCCCTCCCCAAAAAACCCAGCTCCAAACCCCCATTTCAGGCAGCTGGGCCAGGACAACGACCAGCGAGGCCACAGCCTGGACCTCCGCGCTGGGGCGGCGTGCCAGCCCGCTGCCATTCCCCCTTTCCCAAAGGCAGAGCAGCAGGAAGCCAGCGCAGCGCAGGCGCGTGAGTGAGGCCGGGGCAAGCACTGCTCCTCCGAGCTCTGCCCGCCAGCCTCCCCCACGGACGAGCCACGGGGGGAATCTATTTTTGGGTCTGAAGAGCGCGAAGGAGAGGCAAGGGCTCTCCGTACCCCGGGACAAAAGCAGGACCCACCTCTCCGCGGTGTCAGGGACGGGTCAGGTTTTCCACGCTGTGCCATAAAGAGATCACCGGCCTTTAAAATTGGGAACAAGCGAATTAGGAAGAGAAAGCTTGGGTAAAACCCCAGGATCCTCACCCAGAAGGTGCCATCAAGGCAAGGAGCCTCAGAAAAGCACCTTCCGGGCTGGATTTGTCAGCCTGGCATCAAATCTGGTGCAAGATGAGTAAGAAAACGTCTCTCTCTCTTTGGGGGGGGGAAGGTGACGAAGAAGAAAAATTAAAAAAAAAACCAAAAAACCGGCCTGAAGTTTGGTAGAAGAAATTCCAAAGCAAGCTGTGGTCTTAAAACAAATCAGCACTCACTGCCCTGCAGTTTGCTCGGAGGCAGGGAATCCGAAAGTGAAATAAATGTCAGAGAAGTGCAAGTGACCCCAGCACCTCCCCAAAACAGAGCCACAGAACACCGAAAGCACCAAAAAGGGGCAAAACCACACCCGGCATCACCTGAAACCCGAAGGAGGGGGTCAGGGTGGTGGTTTTTGTTGAAGTATTGGGTTCTTTCTATTTGCCACCTGGTGTTGAGCACGCCAGGCACATTGACAAGCTTCTCCCTGCAGTCACGAGGGGGAGAAAAAGAAGGGGGCTTTAAAAAAAAATAATTAAAATAAAATAAAAAGCTGCAATTCTAGTGCTTTGTCTCCAAGACCTGCGACTTGGACTGAAATCTGAAGGCTCAGGAAGTTCCCGGCCACATCTGGAAGTATAAAAAACTGAAAAGTTGTGGTTTTAAAAAAATTCCTTTCCTGTCCACTGGAACCCCGCGGCTGCCGAGGACGGACACGGACAATCCCATCTGGGGCACGTTGTTCCAGCTCCTTTCCACGCACACTGCGTTCCTGCCCGAGAGAGGTCACAATTAAACGGGGCGAGAGAAAAGAGCGGAAGAGGAAAAAAAAAAAAAAAATAGCAGCCCGGAGCGGGGAAGCGATCGGTGAAGGTCCGTGGAGTTTCTTGGAAGGGAGCCCAGGTGTCCTGGAGCAGCTGGGGAGATGCTGGGATGGTTGCTGGAAGCCGGTTTCCCCGTGTTTTTGTCCATGCTTTGTGAGGAAAAGAGAAAGGAAAGCTTCTCGAGAGCACAAGAGACAAGAGCCTGTGACACCACGCAGCTCAGAGTGCAGATCACTGCCAATTAAAAGCTAAAAATAATCACAGACACCCCGGTGTCCCACCGGATGACCCACCAGCTGGCTCCCGACACAAAAGTCCTGACCAAAACGCGACCGGTGGCCTCACACAGCTGAAAGCAGAACTCAGTTCTTCTTAAAAGTTTCAGAGGCAGGTGGAGCCTCGGCTTCCAAGGAGATCCAACAATCCGACATATCTAACGCAAGCTGCAGCCAGTGCCAGATGATGTCTGCAGAGGTTTGTAGTGAAAAACGGACTCCAGTCCTCAGCGCCAGCTCACAGCAAACCGGGGAAAGGCCGGCGCAGGTTTCCCAAATCCCCTCACGCCCCCACGCAGGCACCTCCCAAGAGCTCGGCGCGCGGGATGGCAGCGGGCTGGTGGAAGCCTCCAGCTTTTGAGGAGCCTGCAGATGCCCGAGCGCTACCCAAGCGCGGGGAGACCGGTCTCCAGGCATCTCAGCGCTGCTGGGGTCCTCTCCATCCGCCCCGCACCCAACGTTAGGCCTCCAGACACCCAAAAGAAGAAGGAGAACTCTTGGTACTCGTGCGTGGCTCTGACTGGGGCCTTCCAGGTCAAGAAGGCTTGGGAGAGGAACAACCCATCGGGAGCGTGAGCAGCTACAGAAGAAGAAAGAGATGCTGAAAGGGAGCAAACCCAAAAGAACTCATTCCAACCTAACGCTGTGAACATTAGTGGTACAAAAGGTCCTCCTGAGATGGAGATCTGGGCCCACACCTGCATCCTGCACCACTCCCACGCGTGCCCGTGGCGGTGGCCAACACAGGCTGGAGGAACAAGACGGCACCGTGCGGCCAAAGGCTGTTCCAGCTGCTCCAAAGGATGGGAATCGGCCATGAGATCACCTTCTCTCACCAACTCTGCTCTGGACCAAGAGGAAAGGAGAAAGCTGCTGGAGCGTCCCAGCACAGCAGAAAGCTGACCTGCGGGTCTGTGGGGAGGCCGAGGTCCTCCCTCGGGGCTGCAGCTCCTCACTTCTGCTCTTCCGCCAGCTGAAAGCTTCGAGGAAAAGCCCGTCCATACAGCCACCGCACCAGGGAAACCCAGAGGATTTTCCAGGATGTAAAAATAACACAACCACTCATACTCTGGAAATTTCGCGTTCAAACCCCGCTTGTCCCAGCCCAACGCTAGCATCTCTTGCAGGACAGCCAACGCGACCAGTACAACCAGACAACCTGTACTGGTGTGACACACGCGTAAAGATCCAGCTTAACCCAACGTCACTTTAACTGACGTTTCAGAACAAACACAGCCCCGCAGCAGCACCAGGAGCCCGCTCCCCGGGCTGCTTCCCTTCCCTTTTCTCTCTCTGCTCGCGCACACCAGCGCCGCAGGATTTGGGACGGCCGTGGTGGACACCGCGGTAAGCCCGCTCCTGCCTCTGCCTCGGAGAGGTGGCATCGTGCTCCAGGACGTGCTGCCAAGCTCCCCGTGACTCAAGTCTTAGCATTTATGAGAAAAACCCACGCTGGGTGGATTTTTGAGGAAGCAAGATGTGGTAGGAGGGTTTTTTCTTTTTTTTTTTTTTTTAAATGAAGAGTCCTTCCAAGACTTGGACTTGGGCAGTTCACAGTGGGGATTTGCTTGGGCGTCCGCTGTAGGTACGAGCTCCTCTCCCCATCCTGTGCTGCATCCTCAGGTAACGCGACGGGCTCCAGAGGGATCTCCTGAGCCTCCTCCACTCCCAGACACACATCTCTCCTTCAAGCTGAACGCAGCAGCTCACCGGCAGCTCCTTCCCACCAGATATGCCGAAGGAGCTCGGACACAAGTCCACAGGGATGGGCTGCTCCCAGCTGCATCCCCAGGAGGATGATGGAAACCTCGCTGCTTAGAGAAGGCTTGTCCTGACCACCACCCAGGGGATCTTCCTCCGTGGGCTGGAGAGGCAGCGGAGCTGTGCAGCACTCCGAGCTCGCTCCACCTTGCACCTCCACCAGTTACAGAAGACCCAAGCAAACCTCCCAGCAGAACATTCCTTATGGCAAAGGCAGGGCGGCTTGTTCCGGCCCCAGTTTCCCCCTAATCCAAGGGAAGAGGAGATTGGGTGCTCTGACCAAGGATCTCGAGGCACCTGGCGGAGAAGGGAGCACTGGATGCGAGCACCTCGCCTGCCACAGCGCCGGGGAGTCGTGCCAACCTCCTGCGGAGGAGCTGGAGCAGCAGGGCGGGGGTGAAGGGGCCTTTATCTGTCCCAGGGAATCAGTTAAAAATCAGGAAGCCCTGCGATCAGCCGCTTTCCCAGCATAGTTTCTGCTGACCGCAGCCACAGGAACATCATCCCCCGACCTGAGCAAGTTCGGGTTACGCAGAGACAGCGCCCCGGCCTCCCCGCGGAGATGGCATCCCAGCCTCCTCGCAACCTCCCAGCGCTTTTCCCAGCTCACAGCGAGGCGGGAGCCAGCGCAGCCCCGTTGACTCCTTTTCCTCCTTTGTGCGTTCCCATCGGTGTCAGCACAACAGGAAGCTCTAGTTAAACAGTTTGTTACTCAACTGCTGATGCAGAGCTGTCGGGGAAGCCAGGCGTAACGCGCAGTGTGTTTCCAGGGGTGGGGAACCTCGCCATTCAAGCTCAGGGCTGGGGTTTGAGAGCTCTCGGCTTGGCCACCGCCTCCCTGGCGATTTGGGCACGGGCTGCCCTGGTCCTTCACGTCCCGGCCGTCGCAGGGGAGTTGTTACCCCAGAATCTGACTCGTCCGTCTGAGGTCCCTGCGGAGAAGCTTGGCTCCTTCTCAGCTTTTGAAGAGCGCTCAGAGCTCAGCAACCTTCCCCCTGCCTCCTGCAAGGCATCCTTCAGGGAAAACACAACAACCCGGGAACCCACCAGCGAGCAACGCCACGCCGTGATGTACCTGCTCTCCCGCTGCCCACGCGTGAGGTCATCAGCCCGCCAGCGGAGAACATCCAGCGGTCACAAACCGACTTTTGGGCTTCTCACGTCGAGCGGCCCCACAGCTCGTCTCCCCGTCCGCTTCCTTGCCAGCCGCCGCATCCCCCGTCGCACAAACGCAGACAGCGGTCGGCGGCCGTATGCTGCCATCAGCCTGAGTCATCGATCACGCCGCAGACGCAGCCCTGTCACCATGGTCACTGCACCGGGAGCGTTTGAAGCGCGCTTTCCCCTTCGACACGGGGACGGCTGCAGCTGGTCCCCCCCCTCTCCGGCGAGCAGAGACGCCGCAGCGTGGTTTCACTTTCGGCCCCACAATGTTTACAATTAGGAAAACTGCAACAGCAGTTTGGACAAAACATGTTTTTTTTTTTTCTCATCCAAGTTTCTTCTTGAAAATATAAAAAAAAGAATAAAACTGAGGCTAATGTTTCTACCAGAATTTCTTTTAGTGTTCGAGGGGAAAAAATAAAAATCAAACCCAACAAAAAGCCCTGAACTGTTGCAGCAAAGCTTTTAATCCAACGTGATCCGAGCATCCTCGTTCCAACCCTCCCCTCCCTTCCTGGCTTCCCAGCTCTTCACCGAGAACACGGCATGTCCAGGAGGAGAGGGGACCCCACCGCGCGCCCGTAGCCTGGCTCAGTGTGCCCCCAGCACCTTCAGCCTTGCCGGTGCCCTCCGGTCTCCGCCGCTCGCTGCGTTTCACGTCAGCGTTTCACCTCAGCATCCATCTGCAGCTCTCAGCCATGTCCAAAAAAACATCCAAGCCACAAAACCACCAGGATTAAAAAAAAATAATCATCATAATAAAGCATTTTGGTTTTCCCCACTGTTGGGCTGTGAGAAGATTTTTCTCCGTGGCTTCCTCTTGCAGCTCTCACGTCTATCAAGCTTCTCTCTAAATTAGAAGCGATCTCTTGTTACTGGCTGTTCCCTTTCCCAGGGGATTTTTTTTTTTGGATACTCTGCACTCTGGTCAGCTCTTAACCTACAACAAATCAAGCTCCAAATCTCTTCAAAGTTATTTTCTCCCAGCTTCCAAACACAAATACGGCTTTTTAATAGATTACTATGAATTTTCTTTCTTTTTTCTTAAAAAAACACCAAAGGTTTGTGCCGCATCGTTCCCCTCACAACGAGAAGAGCGGAGTTTCAACATCGCAGCAGAGAACAGCAGTCCCACTTCCCAGCTCGGAGGCCTCGCCGACACCAAATCCTCAAAGCACAAAACCAGTAACGGCTCACGCGTGATTTCATGGCGATCTTTAGATCTCACAAACCCCGAGCGGGCACGGCGTTCCCCCGATCCGCCTCCGGCATCGCAACAGCCCCAAAAGAGAGCGGGAGCCAAACTGAAACCTGTTCTCTAAACGTAGTGAAATAAAATAAGCGGTAAAAAAGGGGGGAAACCACCAGTAGCAGTGGTTTCGGTTCGCAACGGAGCCCAGAAGAGCTGGTGGGTACTCACAGGGATTTTAAATACAGTTTGCTCCCAGCTGAACGCGGAATTTCACTCTTGTCACCGGATCCCCATCCAGAGCAGCGACACCTGGATGGAAAACATTAACCGTGCTTCACCGAGGAGACGGAAATACCACCATGGAAATCTCAGCAGCAGCGCAGGAACCAAGCAAAAAGCTAAAAATACTTCTCTAGGAAAAATAATAACAGTAAATATACATGCTAAAAGAAGAGCAGATCTGAAAACCAGACTGGAAAAGACCAAACACAGCACAAGTCAGGCAAATCCAGCCCAGAACCGAGCACCTAAGAGAGCCTGCTCATCTTTTCGGGCTCATCAGCCACAAGTTTAAACTCCCAACTGCAGAATTCATAGAACTACCAGAAAGCACGCTGCAGCTTCATCAGAGAGGCGTGAAGAGAAACAGCTTTTTGTGGGGTCTGCAAAAATCAGCCAGAAGGGGTCTGTGCTATCCGGCTTGACGTACCCCTCGTGTGACGTGCGATCGCGCCCCAGGGCGGCCAGCTCCCGGTTCTCGAGCCACATCCATCTCGCAAGCCGTTCCCACGTCCCCGTGTCGGAAATGGCAACCCCAAACCACCGTGGGGTGTCGGGAACGCCAAACCCTTGGCTGCAGGAGGGAGTCAGGCAGCAAGAGGTACCTGCCCGCCTTCCCTGCCGTCACCGGCATCTTCTCCCTGCTCTCTACTCCAGCGTCCCTTCTCAAGACCAGCACAGCCGTCCTCGTGGCCGCTGGGCCAGGAGAGGTTTCGGGACGCTGCTGGAAGACGGCAAGATCAGCAAATGACCCAAGCACAGCTCCAGCCCGCCGCTCCACCGCTCATACTAGCGTGGCTTTGGTGTCCGTGCGCACGCACGGAGCCATTTCTGCCTGAGAAACCGCAGCTGTCACTGTGAGAGGGACGCTGGCGGTCACAGATGGGTGACCTGGCCGTAAACCTGGTTCTGAACAACAACGGAAGAGATGCGGGCTCGCCTTCTGCCCCCGCGTGAAGTAAATGACCCGAGGTTGCCCTCCTGCAGAACCTATCGCGTCTTAACAGTTCAGCACAAAAAAAACCAATTTGGATGTCGAAGTGGTTTCGGTTTTACTAACGCAGAGCGAGCAGTTTCCACGGGACGCACCCCGGCCAAGACGATGCCTTCCGAGCCCCCGCGCAGCACCGCAAGCGCCGGGTTCAATCAGGCATTTTGCGCGTGGAGTTACTTACCGGAACGAGCGGTCTCAGCCCTCAAGCCCCTCGCCTGCGCTGGGTTTTGTGGCTCTGCCAGGGGCTTTTCCATTTCAGCCAGACACTGCAGCCACACCGCAGCGAGCTCGTTAGCCACCGGCCACTGCTTAAATCCACGCCGCTGCTACAAGGCGGAGCTGCAAAGGAACCAGCTGCTTCCAAAAGTCCACAGCAGCTGGCCAGCAAAACCCTGTTTACCAGTCTCGTGCCTTCCCATTCCTCTGCCCTCCCCTCCGCAGGTTTACTGAGGTTCAGAAGAGCAGAAATTGCTTCTTTTCCAGCCAGTCCCGTCCTGCCCAGTTCTCGCACGGATTTCACCCTCAAACACATGCTCGTCTCGGGAGAGAGCCTGCAAAGGTTCCGTTTCTCCAGCCAAGCTCCAATATCGCTATTTGCTCCGCTCGTACCCAGAGCATCCCGCCCGAGACTCAGCTGTATGGCAAACACCGATCCCAAGGAGCGCTGGGAAAGAAAAACCCAGCCAGATCCCACCGACGCGCTGGGAAAGGCCAAGCCCAAAGCAGATGCAGGACGGGAGCTGCACAAGCACATCTGTAACCGGCATCGCCGTGCCCTCTCTGTCCTGCAGAAGCTTGGGGAGCGGGTTCAACGTCAGGTAATGACGCTGGGTCAGCAGCAGGAGCCAGGCGGCAGCGGCGGGACCCAAGGCACCTGCAAAGCCTTTCTGTGAAGGCACGACCCCGAATTTGTCACAAACACACAAATTCACTGCCACCGCAGCCCTGATCACCAGCCTGGTCTTGCCGGTACCCGTGCTGGGCCACGCTCCGGGAACAAGGCAAGAGAGCATCGCGTTCAGATGGCAGGTTTCCCAGTAAGCCCAGTAAGGCAAGTTCCCCTTCCACCTCCAGACCTCACAGCCACCAGGCAGTGGGGGGGGAAGGCAAGCTTCTAGACAAATAGGTAATTTTCACCCAGTAGCTTGGAACAACCACTTCCCTTTGGCATCTCACATCTGAGGGCAGAACACCTCCTCCTGCGCTGCCGCAGCCTGACAGAAGGTTAAGGCCGTCGCCACCAGCACGCTGCTTCCCCAGCCTTGCCCCCGAACGCCCCCGTGCCCTCAAAAACTCCCACTTTTCACAAAAGCAAGGTAAAGTGCTGCTCGCCCTTCTCTCGGTAAGGGATCTTAGCGCGCACCCGCCGGCGTGCACGGGAACGGATGCGAAAGAAGAGTTGCCGCCAGTTTCGCAGACAGAGCGAGCGGAGGAAGGCTCTTCCCCCGCCTCCGCTGCAGCCAGAGCCGTGCTGCACCTCTGCTTCACAGCGACGGTGGGGAGCTGCCCTGCCTCCTGCCAGGCTACCACGCAGAGGCCGCGGAACCCGCCCTGCGGAAAAGATTTCGAGACAACCTGCAGCAAGAGGAGCTGGGCAGCAGACCCAGAGGAACAGCGGGTGAGGAAACATCAGAAGCATCCCAACCGCCCGGCAAAGCCAAGCAGGGGAAACACTGTGGCAGCTGCGAGGCTGCAACCTGCCCACCTGTGAGCTGGTCCTGAACCCACCTGCTCAGCACCTTCCGGAGCCAGCGGCCACAGCGACCCACGGAGAACGGCTCGCAGCCGTTAACACGCTGCACCGGAGCAGGAGAGCGGATGTTTCGGCAAGCGGCCGGCCATTTCCCGCCATTCCCCAGCCCTGAGACCGGCAGCACAGGGCCAGCCCATCGATAAAGCCCTGTCACACGCACGATGCTGCGCACGGTGCCACCGCTTCTCTCCGCTCCCCCGAAGGCAGAGCAGGGTCCACAGCCTCTGCCGTGGCCTACAGCAAAAACTCCCTCCTGTTTACGCAACCGCAGACCCCCGAGGACAGAAAACGAGCCAGGACGCGACACCCACCCGCGCAGAGCACAAACCGCAGCTGCGTCCCAAGCAGAGGACGTGGGAAGACGCGGCCATCCAAGCTCTGTCTTAGAGGAACGCAACCCTTTCGAGGATGTCCTCAGAGACCCCGCAGCCTTGGATCCCACGTGTGCTTCCTTCCGGCGCTGCAAGGGATCAGCTGTACCTAGGAGCAGGGGCGCAACATCTGTTCTCCAAAGGATAAGGGATGTTTCCCAAGCCCTTTCCTACAACAAAAGCAAATTCCTGGATGCGTGTGTCTCCCTTTCCTCCCCCCAGCCCGAGCTGGGTGACAGTCTCAAAACCTGGAGGAGATTTCCTCCCTGCACCAGCGCGGGCGAGCCGGGCGCTCTCCTCCCCAGGGAGCCGGACACCAGAGCCACACCCTCGGCACTTTTTCCTCCCTGCAGCCTCCAGCTGGGCTCCTAAAAAACCTCAGGAGCAGGAGACTGGGAAAGGACCGCTGCCCTCAGACGCTCAGACCACGTGGGGCTCTTCCCCCACAACTGGCTGGAGCTGGCTCAGCATCACTGAAAACCTGGAGCCTCCCAACTTCCAGGGAGCAGGAGATCAAAGTTTAGCAGAGCACTCGCTCTCAGCATTTCCATTTTCCCCTCCCCGCAGCCCCTAAGCAGCCACAAAATGAGCAAAAGCATTCCCTCCACTCGCCGTCCGCACAGCCTCCTTGTGTGCGAGGCACGGGGGGTTCCTGGGACACCTCCGGCTGCGCCCCTGGAGCTGGGCGGACAAGGAGCCCCAGGGCTCCCACCAGCACATGGCACCAGCCTGACAGTTACGCCCCAGGGCACAAACCGGCTCCCTCTTCTCCTGGAAGCCACCATCTCTGGAGGGCAGGCCATCCCTGCTGCCTGCACTGAAGTCACACGGCAAGCCCGCAGCAGACTTCCTCCTCTTCTCTGCACCGCAGCTCTCCAAGCATCCACGCGTGAGAAGTCCCCCTGCCGCCACCCACCCTGCCCCGCCAGAGGCCAGGCCACCGCGCTGCTCTAGGTGATACCACGCGTGGACGCAAAGTTTGTACGTGACGTCCCTGAGCGCCTCTGTCGCAGAAGAGACCCCATCCACCACGCCGCATCCACGGCACTGGGCTCCAGGGGCCGGGCACGCACCTCCTTCCTTCCCAGCGAGCCGGGCAAGAATCCAAGCAGCAGCATTAGCCATCTTATCCTCCCGCTGTTCCTGCCCACAGGCTCCCGGGGCTTTCCAGACGGCCGAAGCAAACGGCAAACGCCCCTTGGCTCTTCTACTGCTCCTTGCAGCAGCTGGTTTGAACTGCTTCACCAGGCACAGAACATCGCCCCAAAAGCAGCGGCAGAAGAGGGAGCAAAGCCTGGTCCCACTCGGTGCTGGGAGCGGGTCAGAGGCCCGGCTGCAGCGACTGCCAGATTGGTTTTTGGGTTTGCCTCCTGGTTCACGTTTCCAGGAGGTGGGTGGAATGGATACCTGCAGGCAAAGCTCAGCCAGCACCTCCCTCCTCCTCCTCGCTGGGGCCACCCTGGGCAGGCACCACCTCTGGAGAGCCAGCAACCTTCTGCCAGGGGATCCAGAGGGACGCGGGTGGGAATTTATCTCCTCCTTCCTCCCTGGCTCTGCCACGGCAGGGCTCTTACCAGGCAGCGGCGTAGTGAAAGACGGGGCTCCCAGCCTGGAAAACTGGGGAAGGAGGGTGAGCCGTGCTGCACAGCCCAGAAAACCGGGCGCAGAGCCGGAGAGGTGATGGGAGCGCTCGCAGAGGATCCGAAAACTCAGCAGCACGGCCTGAGGTGGGTGGAGAAGATGCTGTCGCTCTAACACAGATTTGACCGGAACCTCAAACGAACAGAGTTTCTCCCCAACCCCACTTGGGGAGCAGGGGAAGAAGCGGCAGAGATAAAGCCACACAGCGCTGGGGGAAGGAAAACCGCAGCCTGTTTCACCTCCCAGCTCCAACATTTGGGATAGTTCCTCCCGCAGGGAACGGGGACAAGCTCAGCACCTGGGGCCTTCGGCTAGAAGGGGTTCCCAGAAAGGGTTACTAACGCGCCGTTCACACGCCAGCCACAGCTTAAAGCAGGGAAACGGACCCACAAGGACTCCAACTCAACAGACTCGAGGCGTAAATCCAATCCAGCCCGGCTGCCAAAGGCTCGCGCACCGCCACGGCACCACGCGCACAACGGTAGGGTTCCCCCGCTCCTCAGCCCGTCTGGGGACTGTCACCGCAGAGATCCGCCTGGCCTGCTGTCACGCGTATCACTCCCAAATCCTTCCCCGTCAGCCAGATCTGGCTTGGCGTAAGCACTTTTAATAGCAGGATTTCTTTTTTTTTTTTTTTCTTCTCCCTTAACCCATATCCTCCTGACAGAACCAGGTTAGGAAGCAGCTGCAGATCTGGGGTTGCCTTCTGCACGACGAGGCGGAGGAGGAAGGGGTGCCTGGGTCTGGTTCTCTCTTCAACCACCAAACCACAGCTAATTGCGAGGGAACACCACCCACTTCGCTCCAGCGCGGAGTGGGCAGACGGGGGTGTTGTCCCCGCTGGTGACGAGGTCCATCTCCATTTCGGCCCTGCCGAGCTGTCCCACGTTCAAGCAAACGTCATTTTCCCCTCTTCCTTCCCCGGGCTGCTTGAAGCCCCACGCGCTTCCTCTCAAGCGACTGCCAAACCTTGGGAACTTGGGAGAGGGAAGGGAAAGCTTCTGGCGGGGTTCACAGGGAAAACCTCTCCCCCAGGAGCTGTCAAGCTCCTTCTGCCAAGATGCCAGCGTCACTTCCCCACCACAAAGTCACACGGGAGCTGGCTCGCTGCGGCCCTGCCTTACGTACGCTGCTCCCAGCTCTCCACCCCAACTGGGCCAGTCACCCAAGCCTTCCGGGACCACCAGCAGGACCCACGGCCCAGACCGCAGGGAGGACAGAGCAGCGCCGTGCCGTTCATCTTTCCCGCAGAGTTACTGGGGCAGAGGGATGCTCTGCGGCACGACAAGATCTAGCAGCTTCCACGCAAGCGGCAGCAGCGTCTTTGGAGAAGCAACAAGCGATCCAGGAGGCATTTACCCTCCCACCCCCTCTCCGACACGACCAAGCAGCTCAATCCGTTACACATTTTTCCTTGCAACCTCCCCGGAAGGCACAGAAGTGACCTGCTTATTTTACAAAGCTGCACAAACCCAACACGTCTGTGATCTCAGAGACAAAAAGGGGGTAGGGAAGGGCAATTCCAAACCAACTGGGACAAGTTCCTAAGTCCTAGACAAATCTCCCGGTCTGCTGGCTTGCAGGGAGGGATAAGCTTCAGAACAGAGCAGGCAGAGACCTGGTCACGCCACAAGTTGTTCGGGATCTCTTTCCCCTCCGTCTCTCATGCAGAGGATCAGACTCACAGCCCTTTATTACACACCGAGATGGCTTTGTGGATTAAGGACTCGGTCCGGTTGGCCACCGACCGCCCCATCAGAAAGACACGTTCCCAAGGTTGTTTCTCCCCATCCTTCCCCACCTGCGTGCATTCTGCGCAAGATCAGAAAGCCAGGAGCGAAACGGGAGCGGCTACGGCTGAAAAGGCGGCTACAGAGGGGCTGCAGACTGGGAGAGGAAGCTTTTCAAGGGGTTCATCCCACAGACCACCCTCTCTCAAACAGGGAGAGCCAGGGGGACCTCACCGGTTCCTCCCTTCACCTTTCCTGCTGGAGACCTGCTTCTCCGGGCCCCACCCATGGGGCTTAATTTATAAAGCCAGAGGGATCACCCACACGAAGGTCCCCCCTCAGGAGGACCTGTTTAATTTTGCTGCTACTAACACCCGGAACATTATTGCACGAACAAACTGTCCCTTCTCCCTCATTTCCGGGCTCCCGCTTCTCCGATTCGTCCCAGAAACCTCAGCCAGCGCACGTTCACCCTTCTCTAGCACATGTTTCCATCCAAACCCCAAACCTTTTCTTTTTTCAAGCTGATGACACGTGTTTCTAGTTTTCTAGTTCTAGGCAGACAGGACACAGCTCCCCTGCCTCCCTCATTCATTATGCAGCCAATTTAGGGGCCTAAACCCACCAACGCTCGTTACGGAAACGGGCCAAGACTTCCCCAATCCTCTTCAAACCCGAGCACCACGCCACGCTCCGAGCCGGACGGGGCTCTCGGAAAAGCCTTTGCTCCCGCTGGACTTTGCCATCACACAGAAAGGTGAGGGAAGCCAGGAGAAGCCACCAGCACCGCACGGAGCAGGAGGAGGGAATGGGAAATCCTGCCATGTACCACGGAGGATTTCACAGCTAACGACCTCTCGCCACCAAAGACCGCAGAGAAAGCAAAAGCAGCAGAGCGTTTCTTTTCCGATAAGCTGCTTTTAGCAGGAAGTTTACGCCGACTTCAGGCTGGCTGCACGCACCAGCCCCAGCTGGAAAGCGGCTCCAAACCTGTGCCTTTAAATCCCGCTTGGCAGCGGGAGCGGAGGACTGGGGCCGCGCGAGCAGACACACCCTGCGCTGCTGCCTGCTCCAGCCGCCGGAGCACGCAAACATTTCCTCCTGCGCCGCGGCTCGGCCAGAGCAGCCTCAGTACCTGCCAGAGCCGTGCCAGAAAGGGAGCGCAGACCTGTACGTACGGAGACTTCAACTCCTTTCCTGAAATCCCTCCTGCTTCCCCCACAGCAGCAGACATTCTTCCCTCAAACTTCTTCCTTCAGGCAAATATTTGAGTCTGACAGGCATTCCTCACCGCAGGCACGAGTTAAATATTGGCCTTAAAACAACAGCAAGTGCCTTTAAATGATTCTGGCTAGAGAAACACCGCTCTGGACTTTGATTTCTGGCTCTGAACAAAAAGAGGAGCAAAGCACCGAGCGTTACGCTCTTCTCCCAGCAGTCGGATTTCAGGCTCCGCACATCCCGCGCCAGGACCAGCAGTGGGAAGCGTCCCCCGCCCCGTGCATTATCACACCTCGGGCGCCTGCTGCCACCGAGCCAGACCTGCTGCAGCGCACCCTCTGCGCTCTGCACGGGATGATTTTGCTTCTCGTTTCCAGGTCTGCGCTTATGTACACTCGGGGAGGTGAGAGAAGACGTGCTGCGAAGCGGGGGTGCCATTCAGACTGCGCTGAGGGCGTCTGCAGGCGCTGTCCTCCTCCCTTTGGCTGCACCAGTGCTGCTCTCACCTTTCCGTGCCTGGCAAAGCCATCTCTGCGGTGCAGAAGATGCTCTGGGCTGTTCCTGCTGCGCAGGCTCCCTGACGGACGTGCTAGCTCTTGCAAGAAAATATCTCAGCAAGGTAGAAGCCCAAGAAGTCAGAGATGTTGGCAGAATAAAAGAGAGAAGGAAAGTGAGGAGATTAAAAAAAGCGCAGTGAGGTCAGCACACCTGAAGCAGGGCAGCACCCAGGCTCTGGGACACCGCGCGCGTTTTCCACGCGGAAGAGGGGAGCAGAGCTCCCGCCGTGACTCTGCAGCCAGCCCTGCGCCCTGCAGAGCGGCCTCACCTCGCCCCACAGCAGCCCCACGGCGCCCCGTCGCTGCGGAGCCAAGCCCGTCGGCAGACGCGGCTGCTCACGCGCATCCTGCTGAAGGCAGGCCTGCGCCTCGCCGCCCAGGCAGAGGAGCCCCTGCCAAAAAACCACCTGAAACCCGAGTCTGCTCCGACGCGAGGGCTCTGCCCACTGTTTCTCCGTGGCAAAACGCCACAGCAGATGTGCCCAGAGAGCTCTGGTTACCGCAGCGCGGCACATTTGTGCCTGAACAGCGTGCTGCACAACAACAGGATGGGTTTAACGCCAGCCGCGAGTTACCCCGGAGGCAACGCTAAAGCTCCATCCCTGCGAGCGCTTCCTGTTCCTTCCCCAGCCGCGGAAGCCCACCGAGCGACAAGCTCCAGCAAGTTTGTGCAGGAATTCCCCAGGCTCAAGGCGGAGACTAGTCCGTACCTGTCGGCACCAACACCTCCGGCGCCTCGTCCCGCGGCACGCTGACCCCACGCCTGCGAGCGGTCCCCTCCAACCCGAGACTTTCCATGAGCCCCCAGCGCCGTGGCCGTGCTGCGGGGTACCCATGAACCCCTCCCAGCGCCGCTCCTCCTGCCCAGCGCCAGACCGGGGGGGCTGCAAAGCTCTTCCAAAGGAAAGCGTCACAAAACCCACGTTCAAAACCAACCTCGGCCTCTGTTTATCGACTTCAGAACCGTCCCCTCGGGCTGAGAAAGCCTGCGCATCACCTGCCAACTGTCTAATTCACCGTTTAGAAAGCACAAGCCAGGCCTCCCTCATTAAAAACCGTTACGTAAGGTTAAATAACAAAGGCTACAGGACAGTCTTCGGTTGGTGGATGCGTGAAAATGAATTATTAAAAAAAATCAACGCTTCTTTCCTCTGAACTCTCAGCATCTCAAACACCCTGGGAGCCCAACGAGCACCTCGCTTCTGAGACCCGGCTGCAGCAGCGTTTCGGCTCATCCCAGCTCATCCCAGCTCAACCTGCCGCCCCGCAGATGCTCCACAAAACACAGCGCTTCTCAGCTCTCCTTCAAAGCGCCGCTCCCACCAGCCAGCGGTGGGGCTGCATTCTGCTGCCCAGCGTCAGACGCTGGAGAGGAAGCGGAGATCTCAGCCTGCGGCGCAGGGAGCCCTTCCCAGGCCCGAGGCTCCGCTCCTCCGGACCCCACAGGAGAGGAGTCCAGGCCTCCCTCACGTCGCCGTCGTTCTAGCAGATGAGATCACGAGAGCGCCCGGTTCTCCTGTCACAGGTGAACCACCCTCAAGACATCCAGACCTTCATCTCCTGCAAGCGAGAACGTGTATGCTGCAAGATTTTAAGCGCCACAGGTCTGACTGCAGCGGAGAAGGCAGATGCCAGCAGGGTACTGCTTGAAAAATGCGACCATCACCCACCTTTCAGCAGAAGGGTTCCACAGGCGCTGGGAAATCTTCCTGGAAACATGGCGACCCTCTGTCCATCATCTTTTTGGAACCAAAGAAGCCAGTTTAAAGTATTTCCAGAGCTAACTGAATTCCTCTCCTCCAGGAGCAAACTCTCCTTACTGCGAGCTGTGACAGAGATCAGGAACATCTTGCTCCGCGCAGCATTCCCAAGTCCTGCCCGTAAGTTTCAACTTCCCTGAAGAACCATTTCCTAAACCACACAGCGTGGGATCACCGCAGCGTTTATGGAGCGCGTCAATCCGCTGCAACGTCACCATCGCGGCCAGCGGAAGACAGACAGGCTTTTAGTGGTTTTACGCACGCTGCACTCGCGCCCAACGCGCGGCACCACCTCTCCCTCCCTGTCACGGCAGCGCTGGCGGGACCCGCGAGCGGTGGGGATCGCAGCTCGGAAGCTTGGAAAGCGCAGACTCGTGTTTCACCCCGGCTGCCGGAGCCATCCGGTAGCTGATAGCGTAGCAAAGAGAGGGCAGGAAGCATCCTGGAACGTCTCAGCTCGCTGCAGTAAGCTTTTTTTAAGCCGGTTATTAGGAATAATGCATCGACGTAACGTGCAAGGGGGCGGCCGTGCGACAGGAAGGGCTGCAGGGCTGCGGCCTGCGCAGGGATTTGGGAGAATTCCCCAGGAGATGAGAGCAGGACGGAGAGCTGGAATACTCTGCGTTCAGCTGCCCCAGCAGAAAGTCACCTTTGCACTTTCCTCACAACCGAGTCCGGCTTCTTCTCTGCAGCGACGGACCTCCCGGAGACACAGACTGCCAGCAGGAAGTATAAACATCCACTCTAATGAAAACCCCAAACCGCTCATAAGCGCTCAGCTTTTCCAACGGGAAGATAACTTCTTCTCTGGCAGAATCCCGGAGCTGCCGGGACCCGCTTCCCCTCCCGGCTCGCAGGGTACGGCGGGAGCGAAGCAGTCTCCAAGCCGTGCCACGTCTGGGTTCGAGGAAGGAGGCTCAGATTCACAGCTTCTCACTGCGCCCAGGACAAGCCCAGTCTGCCCAGTCAGAGCCCAATTACAGGGCTGCGGGCAGAGCTGTTCCCACAAGCTCCGCGCAAAAAGCCGTCATAAGCACACGAAGGAAGCTCGTGCATCGGCACCCGCGCGCCTCCCTTCCCTACGAGGGAAGACGGTTTGACTCCCGACGCAGCTGGAAGTCGCGGGAGCGGCGCAAGGCAAACCAGGCCGCCCCACGCTGGAAGCGAACCCCACATGAACCAGCCCCCCCAAAGCCAAAGGAGAGCGTCTCTCCCACCGCCCCGCGCGCCCCTGGAAGGAGGAGGGGCTGCCGCTCACCCCAGGCTCCCTCGCCACCTCAGATAAACCTCCAGTGCCCGTAGTTCCTCTCCCGGAAAGGCAGAGATAAACAAGCTTCCTATCCGGGCTGGCTCGTGCTGAAAGAGCGGCCTGGAACGCCCCCAGGCCGGAGGCTGGGTGTACACCTGGATGGAGCGGCCAAAGCCAAGGATTGCTGTTCCAGCACGGCTCAGCAGAGCTCCTCTCAGCGAGGAGAACCACGGCAGGGCAGGGGGAGAAGGCTACAGAGCACCATCAGGCTCCAGGCCAGTAAACATGTTTATTGGCAGTTGCTCTCGGACATCGTCTCTTCCAGCCCAGTGGGACTGGAGGGGAAAAATACGGATTGTCCGCGAGCGCAACCCTCATGTCATTCCCATTGATCCGCTGAGTCACTCCCGTATTAACAGTTTTGACAACACTCGGGCTGCACAGGAGCTCGGAAGCGGAATACAAAACACGAGAGGATGCGAAGCCTCTCCGCGTACCGACACCAGCGCAGAGACGCGCTGGCAGGGCAGAATCCAGAAACCTGCTGAACTGCGAGTGCCAACTTCCTCCTCTCCACCGGCTCTTCTGAAGAGTGCTGCAACAAGAAAACCAAACACAAACCACGCCGCGAGGGCAGGAGCACAGAGCTCCCATTCAGCGCACCCGGAGAAACTGCCCAGAAAAAACACAGCCTCCCCTGCAAAGCACCACCGACTGCACCCCGGCCGTTGCGAGGCAAGCGCGAAGCAGAGCGGCAGCTGTCTGCGCAAAGAACTGATTTGTAAGGCCTTTAACACGGAGGAGATCGGATCCCGAGGCAGACCGCGGAACGGGGGGCTCCCCCAGCGCACGCACCGCCACAGACCGGAGAGAAGCCGCCACCAGCCAGGCAGCGGAGCGGAGCTGGACCATCCTCGTCCGCACCGCGAGCCTGCAACCCACCCAGAGCCCCAAAAGGCGCCAAGCGCCAACAAACCCATCCCCAAACAACGCTGCCATCTGTACGGCACCGAGTTAAAACCAAACCCAACAAATCTTTGGCCAGTTCCTCCCAGCAGTCAAGCCTAACCTGCCACAGAGAAGGCCTCTCCCCGGGATCCCCATGGAGGCCTCCTGCCCTAATTTACAGCAATTCTTTTTCAGCCGCACTGGCAAACACCAAACGTTTCCTCCAATCTGTTACATAAGGCCCAATTTTTAACCCTCGGTGCCGGCAGCGGGGAGGTGGGCGCACGCTGCGCGCGGCAGGCTGACGGGACAGTCCAGCCGGCACGCCAACTTCTACGCTCCTCCGAATTCACTTCCAGACATCCCACCGCCGCTCGTCGGACAAAAGGAAAACAAACGGATTAGTTCACCAGGCAACTTCCAAACCCACTCGCGTGCCCGTAGTCGCCTTACACGCGGTTTGAGCCGCGTCCCCGTTACCTCCAGCTTGTCTAGAGGGGAGTAATTTCATGGCAACGGGAAAGACGTTTAACAAACCTCATTTTTTAACTTCAGAAACACACCTAACACGGCAGGTCCCCACGCTGCCCAGACCACAGGCCGTTCCTCAACGGAAAAGACACTTTTCCAAACATCCCCACAACTTTGTGTTGTTTTCCCCTCCCAGGTCCCAGGCCCTCGCTCAGTTCCCCTCTGCCAGCCACCAAACAGCAGCCACAGGCCTCCGGTGGCCCAGCTCCACAGGAGAGCTGCTTCTCATCCGCAAGCCTCTCCTCCTTGGCTGCCTTCGGAAGAGCTAAAGTCAGCTCCTGTCTGCTGGGGGCAGAAGGGGGAGGGTATTTTTCCTGTTTCTCACACTCATCCTCACCCACTTTGCTAAATCAAAAATAAATAAATCTGTTTTAAATACCAGATTCAGCACAGTCCCTTTCCCCAGATAAACACTTCCCAACCCCTCCGGAGAGAGGAAAGCCACATACAAAGGAGCCAACATCCTGCGAGGCTCCGGCGCCAGCGGGCAGGGCGCAGGCCCGGGGGGCGCACCCCGGGGAGGCCGGACCCCATCCCTGCCACCCACCCGCCCTCAACCGGGCCTTGGGGGGGTGAGGAAAGACGGGGAGGGGGGCTTCGCGATCCCGGGTGGACCCGGATCCCCCTCCCCAGGGCTACGAAACAGGCATCGCCCGGAGGAAACGCAGCGAGGCGGGCCTGGGCCCTCAGCCCCCCGAGCCGACCCCCACGGCCCCCTCAGCCCCGCCGGGCTCGGCCCGATCCCCCGCCCCAGGCCCCCCTCCCAATCCCCGGCCCCCTCAGCCCCTCCAGGCCAAGCTTGGGCCTCCCCCCGGCACCCACCTCGCCCCACGGCCCCTCCTGCCCCCCGAACCCTGCCCGGCCCCCCCAAGGCCCAGCCCCGCCGCCCCCGCCCGAGCCGCCGCCCGCCCTTCCCCGGCAACTGCCCGGTCCCGACCGGGGCGAACCGCAGCAACAGGGCACCCCGGCGGGTTCCCGGCGCCCGGCGGCGGCCGTTACCTCCGCGGGCCCTCAGCGCCGGGCCGCGCAGCCGCTGCCCCGCGGCCGCCTCCCCATGGCGGCGCCCCCGGCCCGGCCTCGCCTCACGCCGCCTCTCGCCTCCCCTCACCACTCCGCGGGCAGCGGCCAGCCAGCGACAAACGCTACGCCGCCGGCGTAGGCTCCGCGCGTTCCCATGCGCCCCCCGCCACGCCGCCGGCGCAAGCGCCTTTCCTGAATACCAACTCCGAAGCGGAGAGGCCCAGCGGAGCTCGGCGCAAGCGCAGCCGGCGGCAGGGTGGTGGCGCAACGGCGTTGGCGTAAAACGCCTTCGAGAATAGCAGGCTTGAGGCGGGCGGCGGGAGGGCGGCTTTTTGCGGCAGCGCCGAGCGCTTTACGGCAGCGCCGTGCTTGGCGGCTACCGGCGGGACGTCCTTTTAACTCCTTGCTGCCCGGCGGGCGGGAGCGGGGCCTGGCCTGGCCCAGGGCAACCGGTACGGGGCCCCGCTCCACTGTGGGGACAGCCCCGCACGTTGCCTGCAGCCCCCCGTACGGCACAGGCCTCGCTGTAGGGCATCGCTCCCCCATAGGGGCCAGGCCCCGCTATAGGGTCCGGGTCCCACCGCAGGGTGCGGCCCCCGGTAAGAGGGACGGCACCACTGTAGCGACCGGGATCCGGTACAGGGCACCGGCCTCAGCGTGGGGCGCGGCCCCACGGCAGGGAACAGGCCCCAGGATGGGGCACAGCCCCGCGACAGGGGCCAGGCCGCAGGACGGGGTGTACCGACCCAGTTACGGAGGACAGGCAGGGCCTGGGGGGTCCCGCAGAGGGGACACGGCTGTGGAACCGGTGGCTGAAGCACCACAGCCTCTCTCCCACCTCACAGGGAGACAGACTGTGCCTTTTTGGGGACAGCAGCCCCCAGCAAAGCTGCTGCCTCGCAGGGGAGGCCAACGGGATGGAGCTCCAGGCTGGTGGGGCCCACTGGGCCGAGGAGCTGGGTGGACACGCAGCCCCAGTCCTCTCCTAAAAAAAAAAAAAAACCAAAAAACAACATTTTGCTTTCTTTGGTTTTGGAGATCAATCGTTCAGCCATAAAAATTCTCTCCCAGCGCTCACTGGGCGGAGGAGGGCAGCCGGGAGGATCGTTTCCTTCTCCCGGTGGCGCCAGAGCCGGCCCCGTTTGAGCCTTTCAGCGAAACGCTGCGGGGAGGAGGCACCCGTGTGCGACCCCGCTGCTCTCCTCTTCCTCCCGGCACGGGACAGATTCACCTCAGAAATATTGTCAGGCAGCAGGCAAATGAGTTCGTGCGCTTTTGGGGGAGAAGCACCTCTTCGGCGTCACCCCAAAGAGCCATCTCAGCGCTTCCAGCCGCTTGAGTGGATTCTCTCCCGGCTCCAGGGAAATCCTCTCCCCCCAGCTTTTGTCTAAAGGACTTTTTCACTCATAGGTGTTTGCTTCTAGAAGAAAATGCCAGGATTTTAGAGAATTAGCCAAATAAACTGAGCTACTCTGCATGTAAAGCCCTGATGTTGCCGTCCCATCCCCGCTCCCGGCTCAGGAGGGGGGCGAGGGGCCACGAGCCGTGTCCCGCTGCCGGAAAGAATCAAATCGCCCCCGAAGTCCCCGACAGCGGAGCCAACCTATTTTTTATTTTGCACCATCCCACCATCCTGCGCCGCAGGAAAAGGCGATTTCAAGCGCTTTGGGATCATGCAGGTTGTTCAGACGTTGAGAATTTACCCACCTCTGGAGCAGGAGAGGGAGAAAGCAAATGATTTTGATTTTATTTCAAAGCAAATCTCCGGCGGTGAATGCGTGATGTCCCAGGGATGACCTGCAGAGACCCGGACAGCTCATGCTATGGAACCAGCTCAGAACCAGCCAGTTAGCAAGAAAAGTTGAGGAATTTCTGTCGGGAAAGCATCCGGCTACAAACCCTGCCCTCCTCCTGGAGGCAGGAGTTCGTTAGGGGCCGATTCGCGAGCAGACAACGCAGAACGAACCGCTCTCGCTGGCGCACGGGAGAGCGAGCTGCGCGAGGTCGGGCAGACGAAACCTTCCTGCTGTGAAACGTTCGCATTCGGGCCCTGGGAAAGCGGAAGAGCGAGAGAAACACGTCAAGAAGCAGGCAAAAGCAAAAGCCAGGCCCCTCGCAGCGTCCCGTGCGATGCACCCCTGGGTGAGAGCCCCCACCCCACCGCTGGGGACCCTGAACCTTTTGGGGAGCTCCTCAGGGCTGAGCGCGGCTGCACAACCACCCCCGTCCCTGCCCTTCGCGCGCGTTCCTGACAAACGTCGTCCCGTCCGCGCCGCTCTTGCGCGTGGAGCGCGGCGGAGGTGAAGAACTTGTCGCTCCGCAGTGCCAAGGACCCGCCCCAGTAGCAGCTGGAGCAGGAGCTGCGCCTCGTGCTCCGATTTGGAGGGCCTGGAGCAAGAATCTGAGCAAAAGCCGCTTCGTCCTCGCGCTCGACACGTCAGCGGCGCAGCAGCGAGCGGCTGGAGGAAACCGCTGCCGGTGAAAGCGAGACGCTGGCGGCTGGGCACGGGAGGCTTTGGGGATGAGGAAGACATCGAGATCAGCAGGTGTGTGGAGCAGCTGGGATGAAAACCACTCTTTTAGGATTAAATACCTGCTAGGGAGCGGAACTGGGGCAATTTGGGGCGATAAATTCAGCTATGTGCTAAACAGAGCGCTTCAACTCACCTGTGCTGTCCAACAGCCTGTTTACTCCCGGCGTAACGATCTCCATCCGGGAAATTAAGAGGAGAAGGGCAAAGCCAGCGCTGCAACGGGACGGCGCGAGTCTCTGCAGCGCTAAGGAGAGGCCAGGAAAAAAAGAGCTGGACCTCGGCGCTCAGGAGATGCGGTTTGCTCACCGCCACCCACGCCTGTGCTCTCCGCCGTTCCCTTCGTTAGAAAACGAGAACGGGGGCGGCGCCTTTGGCCAACGCTTATCAGGCATCGGTGAGAGTCCAAACCACAGCCTGCCGCTCTCGCGCCGGTTCCCAGCACAGGGGATGAGCTTCGTCTGTAAACGCGTTGTTCTTCTAAAGAAAAACAACACGCGGTGGGAGATTTTGGAGAAAAAGAAAGAGATTTTGCAGAAAAAAAAAAGAGATTTTGCCATTTCCCTCTGCCAGATGACTCCGGTTACCTAGGAACAGACACACTTCTCTCCAGTTCTTCTCATCGAGCGCAGGATGAGCATTTATTGTCTTGTGATCCGGACAGAAACACAAATGCAAACCAGAGCTCCACGAGCGACACGAAACATCACACACGTACGCGCCACGTGATGCCGAACAGAACCGGGAGCCAGGCCCGGGTCAACGGCGTTAGGAAATCTTAGAAACCTAATGTAAACATGTAAAACCATCCAGAGGGGCCCGAAAAAATAAGCCACGGTGGTGCCGGCAGCATGGGATTCCTGGAATTACAGTCTCCGGCACTGAAGAGGATGGAGGGGAGATGACGGATCCCATCCAGAGAGGTTCACAGCTCTGCGGAGATCTCGGGCAGTGACTCTAACGCGGCGCAATTTTGGTGTCTGGCTCCAACCATTTTGGTGGGCAGGCTCCTAAATACTCCCAGCTCCTCGCACCGCATGTTTTCAATGTGACTGAACGCGAGTGCTGCAAAAAAAGCCCCCCAGATTAGCTAAGGGGGGAAAAAAAAAAAAAAAAAAAAAAAAAAAAAGAAAAAAGGGAAGCAGGGCATGGAGTCCACTGCAATATTTCTCCTCTCGATTCCTTTGGAATCTCCAACCTGCTACACTGAAAAAAAAAAAAAAAAAAAAAAACCAAACCAAAAAAAACCACCAGACACCAATCGCTTTTGAAAAATTTTGGCAAGAGGCTGAGGCTGGCGAGGGGCAGGGCCGGAGGGAGCGTGGCACACCGGCGCACCGTGTTCTGGCTTCCAGCCCCGCGTTCGTACGGCCCCGTTAACCTCCCCTGGCTGCCGCAGAGCGCAGCCGTATTTCCAGGGGGTTAATCGATCAGTCTCTGATGGCAAGCGACACAGAACACTTAAAAAATCACACTTGACACAAGACAAAGGCACCGAAAAGCTTGACAACGCCATCAGGTCGTGTTCTGTTAAGAAAGCTTCAAGCGTTCCTACTTACAAGCACCCTACACACTGGCAAGAAAAAAAAAAAAACAACCCCTCGCGTTCGGAGCAGGTTAAACATCTCAGACCCAGCAAACGGCTGGTTCTGCGGCACGGCATCGGCGCCGCCGGTAAACCGAAGTTCAGGGAGGCTCTGCGCTCCGATTCCTGTTTGCTTTCGCTTTGGCCCTAGGAACAAAAGTGTCACGCAGCCTCCAAGCTGTACTTCACTTCATATTTACAGGAAAAGTTAACGGAGCAAACGGGAAGTTCTGCAGGGGCGATGGGGAAGGAAGAGTTCTCCTCCTTGAACTGTTATTTTATTAGATAAGGCACATGTAGAGAGTTTTCAAAAGACCACTTGCAAATCAGTTCCACCTAGCTAGGACAACCTCCCTGTCCCTTTCCGGGAGCAGATTTTGTTTTCCAGTTGCTCAGTGTGAATTGGGAGCGTCTCCGCTTACACCGTAACGCCTCCGGCATGCCATCCGCCAGCCTGCCAAGCCGGGCAGGCTCCGGGTCTGACCCAAGGGACGCCCAACCCCTCCCAAGGCTCCGCCACGGAGAGCTCCGTCCTTCACAGGACCATTGGCCGAAACTTTCAGAGCCAAAGACTTTGAACGCTCACTCCCTATAAAAATATTGGACATCCCAGTTTTACCAGGTTGGAAAAAATTCACAGCGGAAAAAACCTGCGGCTTTTGCTGCCCGGATCGCTGGAGGACACAGGGGAACGGGATGGCTCAGGCTACTGGCGCCCTGATGCGCACGCACAGGATGGAGATGAATGACGAGATGGATGCTAGCTCTCAGGGAAAACAATCCTCCCAACAGCTTCATCCCGCTTTAGCCGATTCGTGGAGAAAGGGAAGAATCCATCCCTGCTCGTACCTGGAAGGAAAGCGCTGCTGGCTACGCAGACGCAGAGCGGGTCTGCGCAGCTAACATCAGTTACGAGGACTAAGAAGCTTTTTCCTCGGTCTACCAGACCCCGTTGCATAACGTTTGTGCGTCACCTAAACCGGTAGAAGGCAGAATTTCAACTCTTCATCCTAACGGAATTACTCCCAAACCACGCGCTGCGGCCCCAGCACTGAGATCAAGAGTTATCTTGCGCCCGGCTACCGGCTGGGAGCCTGCAAAAAAGGGTGTCCCGACAGGGCGAGGTGTGTCCCGCAGGGCTCAGCACAAAACCTGGGTGCCACACGGGTGGCGTTTAGGTGGCACAGAGACCTCGTGCTGCCTGCCTGTGACGGGGTGAACGTCACCCAGGTCCAAAGCCCAACGTCAGCCAGCTTTTCAACACTTCCCAGTGGGCTTGGAATGAGGCTTCTAGCGAGCAAGCGTTCACTGAATGAGGTGAATCCGCACCTTTGAAGCGCACAGATCCGGCACAAAGTTCTGGCAGCGGGGAAAGCAAGACTTCTAGCGTAACAACAGTCCTAGCCAGGGAAACGAGGACTTTCGAGGACGTCACATCTGAACAACACTCACAGCAAGCACTAGAGGATCCTTCACCTGAGAGCACAAACAAACAAGGCTGTGGATTTTACAAATACCTGCGATATCGCTAGTACCAAATAATTTAGGTGTCGTGTTTCCCTTAGAGTGAAAAATTCCAGATTATTCATCCGGGAGAGTAAACACCAGTTGCTACTAACGCTGTGATTGCGCGTGTTACGATTACAGACGGCTCGGCGGCGCGCCACGCGTTCGATGAAACCTAAGCAGGGAGGCAGGAGGAGCAGCAGTCGCGGTAGTGTTCGCCGTGGTGGGGAAGTCAAGCCTTTTTCACGTACGGGCGTGAGAGGATTCCCTCAAGCAAGGGCAGCAAACAGTCGGTTCCTCGGTCTGCGAGGAGGCAAATCCCGGTAACTCGACACGACCAAAAAAACCTTTCTGGTAAGGGCGTGCAGAGCTCCGGAGGCGGCAAGGGCTGACGGCACGTATCTTCTGCAGTGATGAGGAGGCAAAAACCAAAAAAAAGTCCCCAAGATGACCGGGGTGCTTGGGGAGGAGGGAATGCAAATGATCTTTTCAAATAACAAGAATAAAAAGACCAAAAATAAAGAGAATCCAGGCAGTTTGCAGCTGTTGCTGCTTAAGGCCATTGGTTTCCCGGCGGATAGTTGGGCACCGTGGGGTACTCTGGCAGGCTGTTCCCAGAAAAATTGCTGTACTGGGCCTCCCTGCTGGGGGGATTCCTCCACGTGCCGCTGTTCCACTCGTCCTGAGCTTTCTGGAAACTTCCACCAGCGCCTCGGTAGATTTTATGTACCTAAGGGATGAACAAGAGGAAAGTCAGCAAGAGGTACCCACACCTTTTCCTCAGAAGAGCTGCAGTCACTTTGGTGCTGTGTAGCGTACTTGTTTCTCTTTCTCTGGAAAGAGCTGCCTTTCCAGGGAATAAAAGTGCTAAAACTGTAAGAACGCAGCGAACAGGGGTGCAAACGGCTGCTGTGAACCCAAGACTTAAGCCTGCTTCTGCCGCATGTCTGGGGATTCACGTTGGGGATCCCACAGCAAGGCAGCCCAGGCTGAAATCTCTCCAAAACCGACAGTGCTGCTTCAGCAGGGCTGGTGCCTCCTCTGTTCCTCTCCCATCAGTCTACTGAAGTTTTCCAGACACTCCTACCTCCAAATCCTTCTTCCCGCAGAGGAGCGAGGACCACTTCTTATCCTGCCACCTCACTGCAGGCCACCTCAGATGCTTCGCCATTACCATCAGCAACCACCCCAACGAGCAATGAAGCGACATGAAGGAACATCTCCACGTGAAATGGTGACAACTCAGCCCCAGCTGTCTGGTGTTGTCTGGATGTGTCCTTAGATGCTCTGAGACACATCAACGTGCACTATAAAACCTTTAACAGCAGCGAGGGCTTACGGCGCTGCCTGTTCACGTTGTTGTTGCGACACAAAACCGAGCACTTCAGGTCAGAAAGCCATCTGAAGCACCTACCCTTAAAATGCAGATGAGCATCGCCACCGCTGACATTGTAAACATAACGGCAGGAAACAGCATGAACACAGCAGCTGCAGCGCTGGTGCTGAAGAAGGTAACGGCTGCTAGCCATCCGCTGGAAGAAATAAAGAAAGAAACAATATCATCATAGCTCTTTTTTTAAAGCGTCCTGTTAGCAGAAAAACCATTTACTCGCACCCAGAAATTAGAAGGCAGCTTTAAAGCTCCTGAAAATGAAAAGAACAATGAAGGAAACGGCCAGAATTAAACGCAGCTCAGGCAGGTGTTTCCCCAGGATCTCAAATCTCGCTTGCCAGCACCCCTCGCTAATCCTGCCTCAGATCTTTAGGGGACAGCCGGCTGCACAGACTTTGGGAAGAGAAGATTTATTCCCCAGGTGCTTTTGGAGATCAGACCTGGGAACAGGGAACACGAGGGTCCTGTGAGTCGTCGTGCACTGCTCACCATGTGCTGCCAATACTTGGAGGGCAATGCTCAGAAAGGATCGGCTGAGTCTTGAAACCAGCTGATCGAATGGTAAAAAGAGATGGACGTTGTAAGAAAGTGCTAAAAAAGCAAAGCAGGTGAAGATAGCCAACTTCTGCCAGCGCAGGAACTCTGGCAATAACCAGCAATGGAAACAGAATGGTGTACTGCAAGAGCAGCTGTAATTATGCCACAGAGGAAAACAGAAAGCTGCTTCCGCTCCACCCTGTACAGACTCCCAATGGTTTCTCGAAAGTCCACGGAAGCAGCCCGTAGCTTGAAACTCTCCGGCACGGGAGCTGCAAGCTCAGCTGTAAGACTGCAGGAGCATCCTACTTACCAAGCTCCCCATCCGGAGAAACCGATGGCTTGCAGGATCGCGAGGATAAACTGCGCCCCAAAGATGAAGAAAAAGGCCATAAAATTAAACGAGCTGTCTGACCTGTGAAGGAAGAGAGGAACTTAGGGGGAGACTGGCACTTCATGCTACTTCGTGCTGACCCCACCACATACAGACCCTCGAATGCGGTATCTCAGAAGAGATCCCTCTAAAGCCATGGATTTGGGAGGTTATTCCTCCTTCCCTGGCAGCGAAAGCACGCAGACCCGTGAATCATCAGCACCCAATCTCCTCCCATCAGCCCAGCTCCCGCGATTGCTCTACCAAAGTAATTTCATCCAGGATGACACACGAGGAGAGGCGGTCTCCCGCAGAACACAGAGCGCCTGAATAATTTCTCTGACCAAACATCTGCAGCCGGCACAGCCTGACACCTGGGCGGCTCTGCCGCTGGTGAGCAGGCACATGAGGGGCTGAGGACTGGCAGGCAGAGATCGCCCAGAGGCTAAAAGTGATCACTGGGCATCACAATACCAGCTGGAAACGTCCCAGCGGCTGCTCCTCATCACGCTTACGGGCCCAGGGTGAATAATCCAGTGCTGGGACACAGTCGGAGGTAAAAAAAAAAAAAAAAAATCTTTGCAGGCTCCGCATCTCCAGGATGTACAGGCTGAGAAGGTGCTGAACGTGCAAGGCCCTTTGATTTACACAGGCGTAACAGGCAGCACGGACGCGATCCCAAACAAGGCGGCTGACCGGATCCGTTCATGGTCTCTCCATCGCGGGTGCTCTGGGCCACAACCCAACTTTTAGCTTTTCCGCAGAACTGCAGCAGAACATCTTCGACCCGTTCAACTAGCTACGCCGATGAGCCAGCCCTCCACTGTAAGCCCAGGCACCTCTGAAACTCCCCAAATTACCATTTTTAATGATACAAATGATCCCCATTCTCTCAGGAACTCCAAGGGCCCACGATTCACAGAACAGATTGACAAGAAACATTCCAGTTGCTTATGAGGCATCTTGGTGCAAGGGGGTTTACACCAGTCAGTCCCAGCTCCTGTTCAAACCCTGAAAGTTTATTACTGTTCATTATTTTCATGTTTATTAGTATTACAGTGCTAGAGGAGATGAGGGAAGCGGAACCCCAGGCTCTGGAGAGGACGATGCTGTGAACCCCAGAAAAGCCTCCAGCCAGGCCCCTGCCACTCCGAGCCGTGCGTGTTGGGATGGTTACCTTCCATTTGCAAACGACGGCCACAGAGATGCTGGGAAAGAAATTTGTCATCCCCGAGGATCCTCACGATGCCGCATTTCAAATATCACCTCAGAGTGCAGCAACGTGAAGGCAGCACTTTAGGCACGGACTGTTGGCAGCAGTGCCTGTCATGAGCCAATTAACGAGGATCAGGCTCGAAGCTGAGCCTTCAGCCTCTTGCAGCTACAACCTGGAAGGGCTGGAGGAGTCTTCCTTTGAAAGGATCTGTGGGAATTAGTGAGGATACACGGAAAAGGTGATTTCTGATCCAGCTTTCTGGTGCAGATTTGCAACAGCTTTGCCCTCGCACCAAAGCTCTGCGGCTAATTTCATTTGGGATGCAGATGTACAACGGAGGTTTTACGAAAGCGTCCTCGCAGCGCCTGGAGGGCTGCCTCCTCCCAGAACAAGCACAGCGAGCAGCTCTGACCTCGCTTCCTTGAATCCCAACTGGCTGCGATCCCGCAGGAAGCGGTGCTGCCCTGCTGCAGTGTTTTCCAGGCCTCTTCTACAACTGATGTCCAAGTCAACAATCTCTGGGCTTGCCGCTCCGTCCCTAGGGCTCACTCTTTTTGTAACTGCAGAAGTCTTTACACAGAGTCACCTCAGGGACCTTCCAGCATGCAGTTGCATAAACACATCCAAACGACATGAAAGGAATAATTAGAAACCCTCCTTGCGACACCCAGAGGAGGTCAGTGGGGAGGAGTAATTTTTCCCAGGCTTCAGAACGGAAACTGCTCTTTGAACGGAGCTCTGCCCTTCTGCCCTAGGGCTGGGGACAACACCCCAGCCCCAGCGGGCAAGAGTTCAGCGCTGGGATTTGCACCTCTTTTAAAACTTTCAGATGAATCTGACCCAGTGGCCTTCTGTTTCCATCAGAAATCACCCTCCCCTACGCTCCGTGAGGTTTTAAGCACCACGAGTGCATGAACTGCCCAGCGCTGTTGGTACACAACACATGAATTCGGAAGAGCATTTACACAATTATTTGAGCCTGTGCTAAACAGAGAGGACCCCACCTGCCAACTCCCATTCCTATCAACTCATCACAGAATCCAGTGAACAACCAAAATCCAGAGGATTCTGGTCACGGGGAACCAGAAGCAGCTTCACCTGCAGAGTCCAAATCCCTGACTGGTACGCGGGGTCTGCTGGTGCCCCATGGTGGGACGCTGCACGGGTCCCTCCCCCTCTCCGTGCCTCCTCTCCCTGCGTCCGGCTGGAAAACGCTTGGGACCTTCTCAGCTTTGACAAGCATTCTGCATTAATGTCTGAGTAATGCCTCGTGCTCCACGGCAAGCAGGAGCAAATGCAAAAGATTATTAATTAAAGTGAAAACGCAGGATGGCTTTAAATATTTGTGGAGCTTCAGAAGGACGCGCTCCAGAGAACTGCTTTCAGCTAAACAGCAAAGCAGCCAAGCTCTCAAGTATCCAGAGACAAAAACCAGAAGAGTTCTCAAAAACTAATAACTTAAGTCTTCCATCGCTATACGCTGCAATTAAGCTTTACCAAATTAGTATCTAGATGTTACAATGGCATGAGGGTGCTCCTAAGCCTGAGATATTTAAGTAAAATGTGAATTTTGTTGTCCCAAAAGTGGCAAACTACTCGCCGCTGCTCATCTCCAATCCTAGGCAGGCGACCCTCCATCCTACATCTGGCATTTAAAAGTAGCCACGTTCTTCTTCGTTGCAAAATTAAACGAGACACTCAGACACCACGTCCTTAATCTTTATCCCAGACAGACACACTCCCCAATACCCCCAAGTCCCTCTCCCGGAGGAAACCGAAACAAATCCACCTGATGGGCGGATGTCCTTACCGAAAGGCTTTGTACGCGGGTCGGAACCAGCAGATGTAGCTGCAGGGACTGAAGAGGATGAGCCAGAGGATGGCCAAACCAAAATTGACCCCGTAGCCTCCTCCGATCCACCACGCCAGGCACGCGATGATGTTCACCACCAGCGTGACGCTGTAAACTGCAAAGAGGGGACAGGAAAGAATGTGAGGTGGTGCAGTTTCACGTCTTCGTGCCAAAAGGAAACAAACACCCAGTATTCCCAGTATGGGAAGGGGCCATGCTGTGCTGGGAAACTCAAGCCCAGTAAGGCAGCTGCTCCACGCGAGCCGCAGGTTCCTGCGGGGCGCCGGGGCCGGCAGCGCAGACACATCCATCTCCAGAGGGAACAGTGCCGCAGAGGGATGAGGACACTCTTTTGGGACCTGCCAAAGGACGGAGAGCTGGGTAGCAACGGTGCGACCAATATAAAACTCAGGCCAGTACGATTACGAACGACAAGCAAGGTTCAATTCCCATCTATGAGAACAGAGCGGCGCAAAACCCTGCCCTGCACCCATTCTCCATACGGCTTTGGGCTCTGCTTGCCGAGGCTGCCTCAGGAGCTATCACACAGCCAGCGCGGCGCCTTGCAGGCGCTCTCTCTGCTTCCCTGCGCCTCGAGGAAGCCTGGAAGTTAGCTTCAGGGCTCGTACGTGCTGCCTTCAGCGAGGGGATAAGCAAACTCCAATCAGGCTGAGAGCACGGAGCCACGGGGGTGCCTTAAAGGCCCTTTCCCATCCCTGTTCCTGCCACTTGGATGAAAAGGAGCAGTTGACAACAGCCCCCAGCGCACGCCACCGCTGCGCCAGGCAGACGTACGCGAAGTGACACGGCTCCCTCCTTTCCCTGAAGCTCAACGTTGCTGCAAAGGGGGGCTGCACGCTCCACAGCTTTCTCAGGCTGAGCTCAGTTTGTGTGCCAGCAGCTCCCCGCTTTCCTCCGCGCTCTCAGGGGACTCCCTGCAGCTGTCCCTGCATCCCCCCAGCTCCACCAGTGTCAGAGGGGCTTAGCCCAACTGGTATTTTGGAAAACAGGTGGTGACTCTGAAAATCCTTCACAGTAAACTGTATCAATCAGCACAGATAAAGAGGAATGAGAAGACGGAGGGTCACGGAGGGTCCGAGCACCAAAGACCCTTCGGTACCACCTGCTGACGAGCTCACATTAACACTTTGGACCCTGGTCTCATTTATTCAGTTAAAATTAAATCCCTTCATTTCCCCTCACACCTGATAAGTGACCATGCTCTGCCCGTTCCTCGCTGCACTACACGCCTGCACACCACTGGCTTGGTCCTCCGACGCCCGACGCCAGCCCAACCTCTCCTTCTGACTCTTCTCTTTCCTCCTCCTGGCACAGACCCGCCTGCCTCCACGCAGCCCCAGGGGCTAAGAAACGACTACAAAGTTGTGCAGTCGTAAAATAGTATCGACACCGCAGTCCGGAGAATCCAGTGTGGGAAGCATCCGAACCCGGCTGCTGCTTCTGACATACAAATTACACGAGAGTTAAAATAAAACATTGCTGTGCCACAAAAATAATTTCTTCCGAGTAGCTGGCAGCAAGGCTCTATATGCAATGGTTTGGATGTAGCTTAATACTGGGGGGAAGAATTTTAATTTTTTAAATTTCATTGATACAGTAATTAGCTGTACTTCTCCAAATTTTCATTTTCAGAAGTTATTTAGTCTCCAAAAGTTCCTTAATGAAATAAAAAGCCACCAAGCTGAGAGCACCTCTCGTTTTAAGGAACTTCAGGCAGGAGTTTGTCCTCCAGTAGTGGGAGCTCTGGCACAGGTTTCCCCAAACCACCATCCACCTTCATAAAACGTTCACATCCAATTAAAGTAATGAGCATTCAACCTCCTAGCGAGGACTTTTGTGTTGCTATTTTTAACACTGGCCTTTTCTTGTTCACCGCCTTCCCTCCATACGTGTCTCCCTCTCCATCCCCTCCCCAAAAATCGTAGCGAGCCCAAAAGAAAATTTCAAACTCCTGGTGAAGATGCCAGGTCTCCTCAGCCAGGCGTGGACCAGTTGCCCAAATGGCTGGCACCCTTCCAGCCAGGAACGAGGGGCGCTTTGTTCAGGAAGGGTCGCAGACAAAGGCAGCTTTACAGCACGCGACGTTTAACCAGTTAGTCTGAAGGGACGAGCGGTTTCTTCAGGCAAGAAAATCACAGAGCTCGTTTCAGCATCTCTAAATAACGGAAGAACAACGCCGCGACAGATGATGCTATTATTTACGCACACAAATCTCTCTCACGCACACATCTGGAATAAAAGCCATGCCACCAGACGCGTGTCTGGCAGAAAACGAGCTTTCCTTCCGTGAGAAGGGTAAATAGGATGACAAGCATTTGGGGAAAAAAGATAAGCAAGGCAAAAAGATTTTTAATCTCTAGACCTGCCACAGCATTTTTCATCCGATTTCATTCCTTGGAAAAGAATAATCAATTTTCATTACTGGCTTTGGAGTGGCTACGCCAGACAACAGGAGTCCGGAGGGCTGGGAATGTTTTGCGGGATACGGGTAGCTAAGGAAGGGACGGCGTGTCATGGAGACACTGCTTCAGCTGGGAGGGGAAATCTGCAGAGGGCGCACACATGGGGGAATTTTAGCCTTCCTACAGCAAGGTGGGCAGACAGGTAGCGAGCAAACAAGCTGCTTTTATTTTCTTGTCTAAAATTCTTCTATTCATCTGAGTTTAGATTAATCGGGAATTACTTTACAAGGGCTATTTTGAGGAGTAAAACACCTTTATTCATGCCAAGTGGCATCAAATGCAGTCTGCTTTTTTCCTCCTCAAATTGACTGATAGATTTTCTAGCACTGCTACTCTCTCCTTTCTTCAACAGCAGCTCTGCGGCGAAGACTGAAGGCACAGCAGCTTAAAATTTCAGCCTAAAGTTATATTACAGTATTCTAAGATGAATCATTGTTTCTCATCAACTCAAAACTTGAAAGCAGCTACGTCATTGGGATCTATGTTTTTTTTTCAGTCCACACATACGTCTTCCCAGCACAAGTTTCTTATTCAACTTACAGATCCATACGTGGTAGATTCTCTTCACCAGAGACTGATAATCAATGGGGATCTCATCGGCAAAATTCTGGTAGAAACACGGTTTCAGAGGGATGAACTTGGGGAGCGGTGGGAAGTTATTCACCTTCTCTGCAACACAGAACACAGACATTAGCTGCAGGCAAAAACATTCTCGTACGGCTGAGCAAGTGTAATATCCTCCACGCTTTCCCGAGGAGAATCCCAAGAATCAAAGGAGAAAACCACCACCAGCTCTGGCTGTTCACGTTACTCACGGCGGTGCATTAATTCTCAGCCTGGACGCCAAACGCCTCGTTCTCCTTCCTCAGCAGCAGACAGGACATTTAAGCTAGCCCATGCGAGGCTCAGAGCGAAGAATAGAACCAAGCTAATGATTTTGTTGTGATGAGACTCAGGAATGTACCCTTTTTTTTCTTTAAAAGTCAAGTTTTGCCTATAAGGTTAAGCTCCAGGACAAAAAAAAAAAGAGGAAAAAAAAGCTTTGCATTCAGATGTGATAAACAAAACTCTGACAAAAGCGATACAGTGACGAAAAGCTTACCTTGGGAAGAAATTATGTTTTAAAATGAAGTAATTCAATGCCTAAATCCTCTGCATTTAAGCTGCTGCCAGCTTCTAGACAGATGCAGAGATCTGGCTGCGCCTGGATGTGCGTTTCGACATGTTTGGGAACGTTTGCTCCTGCCTTCCAGTGCTGATTAAAGTTTGATTGCAGGGCATCGTGACCAATTGTCTCTAGTCTACTTCAGCCTCAGCTGACAGAATTCAAAACAAGCAGAGGAAGAGATGAAGAATGTCCTGGGAAAACCTCCAAATGGCAGAGGAGATGAGAGGAAACGTCTGAACAAGAACTGTCAGCACAGAAGTTCCCCTTCTCTTGCCATTATCTCTGTGCAGAAGATATTTCGCAGCTGCAGCTTCTTAACTTCGCTTGAAGGTTGGTAGGGAAGAGCCTCAAGCTGGAAGCCAGGTTTTAGGGAAGAAAAGGCTTTACTGCATGCGAAGGAAAGGCGTGTTTTCACGCAGAAAATATGGCAAGGGTAACACCCGCTGTGAGTACATCGGGATTAAATACGGAACAATCTGAAGTCACCAGCCCAACTTGACTTTTCAGTAGCCTTTTCCTTACAAAAGCAAACATTAAATCTTCTGCCCTTCCTCACCCTTCTCCTCTAAATGCAGTTAGATGCCACTAAAGCCAGTATGAGTTACTGGTTAACACCAGCTGCTGGCCCCATCACATGGAGTGGTGATGCCCCATGGCTGCTTTCAAAGTCTGTAAGAATTTGGGCTCCTTAGCGCTCATTTTCTCTTGGCTATAAACACCTAACGGGCGTTCTCCTGGGCTGTCTGTCTCAGCAGCCTCCAAAAGGACCAAACAACGCTGGATTAAAAGAAAGGAAGGGGCCATGGCTTCTAAAGCTAAAGAGACAGCTCTCCAGGGAAGTCAATGAGACCAAGATTAACCGACCACAGTAAAAGCAGATTCTCTAACAATTTTTTTTTTTTTTTTCCTTGAGGGATGAAGAAAATGTTGTTCTGTCCCTCTTCAACAGCTGAAGCTGCAGCTGGTTACTTCGGCTCTGCCGTCTTCCAGTTTCTCTCTCCTACAGTATGGACTGGTCATGGGCAACAGAGCCGCTGCCAGCCTCTAGTGCGGAGGTCCTCAAATGGTGGAGCCAAAACCAGCTGGCCTGCTGGGCACCACCCGCTGCAGCTCAGCATTTTTCGAGCTCACAAGATGCTCCGAGTCCTTCCACAATTGTTTGCTGGGTACACAAAGATGGGGATCGCACCTCATCTCCGCTGCTGCCCAGCTGCAAGCAGCCAGGTGACCACTTCTTCCCCACCCAGAGACCCTCTAGTCTTCAACTATTCTGGGACACTTCCAAGAAAATATTCCCATGTATGTTTTTGTGAATAAATTCCATCCCTATCAAACTTTTAAATAAGCCACACCTACGCCTTCACCGCTCGCACAGCAAGCTCAGCGGGCAAATCCACAGTGGATACAGCAGAGAAGTGAATACGACCAAGGCAAGAGAAGAGAAGCAGCTGAAGAGCTTTAGGGATCGCTAAGATCTCAGGAAGTGACACGTCGCACGCCTGATGCGTTACAAGCCATACTGGAAAACATTCTCTGAAACTGGTCTCAAAAAAAAAAATGGCGGTATTTTGAGGTGCTCTTACCTGCCATTTCTATTAGAAGCGTTCCCTGGGGAAGTTTCAGACAGATAGCAACAGATCTACGGGAAAAAGAAAATCAGGTCAGCCCGTGTCACGAACCAGCACCCAAAGAACCTCCTGGACGCGCGTACCGTCCGGCTGTGGCCGGACAACACGCCGAGACGGACAGGTCTGGGTGGGACACGGCCAAGCGCAAACATCGGAAGAGAAGTTTGTAGGAGCTCACCAGAAATAACGCCTCATTTAGTGCTGAGATGATTTCTTGGCTCCTGGCTCTCCGTGGACCTTCCCAACTGCCGAAACAAACAGATAATCGTTATTAGCTGGGACATAAACTGCTGTTCGAAGAAAAAAAATAATCAGCTGGTACACAAAACCCAACATCCCTCCTTATTTTAATAATTGTGCACAACCCTTCTCAAACTGCAGATTCATTCTTCCTGGTAGCGCCGGTGAACACGAGCGTAATTCTGGAAGCATCAAATCCTGTAAAGTCTGCTCGGCGTCAGCCGTGCTGCTGATTTTGGCAGAACCCATCACGCGGCTGAAAACCGCAGAGCGGTCTGTGCTGAGCTTTGATTCCACCCCCTTTTTCGTTACGGATCAAAACACCCCGTGCCCCTACCTGCAACCCCCAGAATGGCAACGCAACACCGCAAAACAGCCCTCTAAACCAGCACCACGGGGTCTGACCGGAGTTATCAAGGATGAAGGGAGCCCAGACTAAAATCCGCCCCTACAAAAACACAACAAACGCCAGACCGACGGCGACTGCCGCGCCGAGGTCAGGAGAGCTGCGCCGCATCCAAAGATCCAAAGCCCTTGGGATTTACAGCCGCTCATTTCCCCGTTCTGCGCCTCTGCGCTGTCCTCCTGGGTGCCCCACGTGTGGTCTGGAGGCTGCAGAGTTTACACTGGCGCAATTATTTCGTTGGGGTTGCGTTTACTTTCCTTTTTAATTGAGCTCCTCTAGCGCAGTCCTTGGTGGAGACAACGGGACTCCTGGTTAAAGGCTCGCGCACGGGGGTCCCGTCGCAGCTTGCCCACAACACAGACGTTACCCAGCGCCTGACAGGCGCTTTAGAACTTACGAGTTAGAAATGGAAATGTTTCGCTTTGCCTTTTTGAATGTGTGAATAGAAAATAAAGTACGAAGCCACCTAAGAGTACACTTAAAACTTCACCCCGGCCATCTACAGCTGCTCCCAGCTGAGATCCATAAATTTTGGGGGAAGAACAAATGACGCACGAACACCAGTGACGCTAAAGCACGAAGAGAAAAGAATCTTTCACTGGAAGACGAGCAAATGAGCCAGGTCCCCCTTCAGAAGAGGATTATTTAGTTCATGTACCCAGTGCTGGTGTCTTACGGTTGCAGAGTGCTGGGAGGCATCACTCTGCTGGAAACAGGACCAGAGGGAAAGACCAAGGGACACATTCCGGGCTTGGCAGGGACATCGTGGCCAAACAGCAGCTCTCCTGTGCCCTCCCTTCTCAAGGAGACAGCTGTGGTGCAGCTGAGCGGCTCTGACCCAAAGGAATGAATAAAACCACAGAGAAAGGGGCATCCCAGTGATCCACGCCCTTCTCAGCTTACCCAGCTCTCATTTAACTGCCCATTTCCTAACAAATCTCAGACTTTGCCTTGAAGACAGAGATTATCCAGATGGGTCCCTCCCAACGACCAAAACTACCGAATATTCCTCCCTTCGGCAACTCTTGCTTTTACGAGTAACCTCACAGAAGTTCCTGGGACAACGACTGTAGTTTCCCCAGAGAAAGACGTGTTTTGGAACCGCAAAGTGGCACCAAGAACATTTCTGTCTGCAAAGACAAGACATACGGTAATCGGTTCCTGAAACGCATCGACCTTCCGCTGGTTCGGCTGCACCCAGAGTCCAGCCCAGCTCCTGGTGAGCGGGAGCTTTTCCCCACGGACACCTACGGCAGTGAGTTCGAACCTTTCGTGGGCGCGAACTCAGGCTCCAGGATCCAACCCGACAATATTTCTGATGTAAAGCAGGGAAAAACCTTGTGTCTAGTACGGGATGGTGTTGCTCAGCTCAGACAGCCGGTGGCTAAAACTCCTTTAGGGAGGAAAATGCTTGAGTTGCGAGATCCCGGCATGAAGAAAGAGATTTTGCAGCAAACACAGATAAACAGGTACACAAATTCATCCAATCGCACACGAGTTTGGGCAAGATAAGCTCTCCGCTCACCGCGACGTTTTCAGTTTAATTGGGAACAGAGAAAACCCAACAACCCGCACTCCACCGCAGAGATTTCCTCATCGATAATCCACGATATGTGGCGGGACGAAAAAACCACAGGCGCTACGGAAACCACCGTGTGACGTGAACTTCCCTTCTCCACCGTGCTCGTCCGCGGTCAATGAATAACTCCAAGGTTTAGAGTCCGACGCGCGTGACTCGCCAGAGCGCACTGGAGACAGCTGGAGTGTTTCTTCAGCGGCGTTTCCACGACAAAAATGTCCCGCGTCGTTTTAAGAGACAGCATTTTCCTTTTAAACCAAGGCACGTACGCAAGCAACATGCTTTTTTGTAGGCAGAACGCAACATGGCGACTTTGGCGCGAAACACATTTCACCGTCTCAGATCAGGGAAGAATTTGTGAAGGAATTCTCACTGCTTTCCCCAAAAAGAGAGAAGGCGGGGCGGGGGGAAATAAATAAAGAGCAGGCCGAAAGAGGAGCACTGACAGGGACGTGGGAGAGCTGAATAATTCCTGCTTTGCCATAACCCTACCCGGTGACCGGGTGCGTCCCCCAGCACCAGATTCACAGGACACCGGCACAGTGCCATCTGCAGATGTCCCAGCCAAACCCAGTATCATAAGCTTCCCCCCCAGCAAAATCCTTCAGCTCCCACAGTCTCGCTTTAGGATATTTTCTGAACGGGTTGTATTTTCGCTCTGCCAGGATGACTGCAGCAAGACCGAGAGCTCCGACGTCGCTTTCAGAGGTCACTTCCCGCTCCAAGCCAGCGGATCCCAGATATTTCCAAAGAGCAAATGGCCTACAAGCAAGGGCACCCCGCAGAGATCGAGGAGACGCGGATTCAAAACTGCCAGGCGAGGCAGGGAACCAGCGCAGCCTCCGGTGTTCCTGAGACAAGCAAATGCCTCGCTCGTACGCCTCTGAGCGGCATTTAAAAAGGAAGTGCTGACTCCAGACCAGTTTTAAGAGAAGAAGCGAGTTTTGAGTCTCATTCAGACCCACAGGTCTTATCAGGAACTTCCCAGAGAGCTCAAGGCAGCAGAGGTCACTCTGCAAAGCAGCAAAACGCTGGGCTCCGCTTTACAAACCTCGACTTTGTACGGCTGATGCAGTTTATATCTGACAGCGTTTCTCCTCCCCGCCGCACGCTGCCAGCCCCCGCGCAGCAGGACGCCGCCCCTTCAGCGCCACCAGCGCAATGCTTGCAGTATGGCGCTTCAAATCAGACGGGGTGTCAAAAATAGCAAAAAAAATCATTTCAAAAGTGACCAGTGAAACTGGGGAAACTGTTTACGGCAGCACTGCTGCTGAGGAAACACGGAGGGAACGCTTCCAGAGGTGAAGCTCAGCTGCTCCGGGGCAGAACCGCAGAAGGCTCGAGAGGAAGGCACAGAAACACGCGTGTTCAGGGCACAAGCCTATCCCACCGCTCGTCGCCTGCTTGGACTGACCACACGAGGAATACCGGGGCTGCAGGCAGCAGCAGCGTTAGTTGGCCTAGAATAACACTACAGAGCAGATAAATTATTCCATCGATTACCTGGCTCATTTCTAACTCACCGCTCTCTTTGTCACAGGTTCGGATAAGAGTGCCTTGAGCTGGTTAATGCTCCCAAAAACCCTAAGACTAGAGAGGGGGGAAAAAAAATCCCAGTGTCCATCAAGGGCAATATGTGGAAGAGCCGGTACCCAAGCCACGCACGCCAGAAACCTTCACCCTCGCTGCTCACGGTCCCTGGAGAGTCACCGACACCGATGTCCCCAGCGGGAGCCGCACAGCCGCCCTGCGCTCACCCTGCCCTGTGTAACCTGGGGAGCCCCCGGCACCGGCCCGGGCAGACGCGGGAGCAGCCTCGGGGAGGGGACGGGGGGCACGGGCCGGGTGCCCGCAGCCCCCCGAGGGGACGGGCTGCACCGCCACCGGTATCGCCAGCACCGGCTGCTCCCGATGGCGGCTCCCACCGGCGCTGACCCCAATCCCTCCCCAAGCACAGCTCCCCCCCCAACGCTGTCCCCGTCACCCCCATCGCCGTGACCCCTCCGGGCCGCCCCCCTCCCCGGGCAGTCCCCGCCGCGCCACCGCCAGCCCCACAGCAGGCCCGGGCCTGAGGCGGCTCTGTCACCTCGCCCCACACCCGACCTCCGCGGGCAGGGCCCGCTGCACCGCCAGTCCCCGAGGCCGCTCGCGCTCCCCCCCGACCCCCTGCTCCCCCGGCCCTGTCCCCGTCCCCGTCCCCGTCCCGCCGCTCACCGTGCCCACCTCAAGGCGCAGCGGCCGGAGCCCCGCTCCCCCGAGCCCACCGCAGGGCACGCTGGGAAAGAGAGTCCCGCCAATGACCTCCGCCGCGGAGCTGAAGGCAGAGAGGACTACATTTCCCAGCATACCTCGCGGCACGCACAACCCCCTCCAGCGGGGCTGCTCACGTGAGGGGCCCAGCCAGCTGCGGGGCGTGGGCTGAGGCGCGGCTGACTCCGCTACGGCGGCCGAGAGGGACAGAATGGTCAAGGGACGGGA
Organism: Chlamydotis macqueenii; assembly: GCF_036417535.1. Lineage (NCBI taxonomy): Eukaryota > Metazoa > Chordata > Aves > Otidiformes > Otididae > Chlamydotis > Chlamydotis macqueenii. Next base: position 1,517,419 of record NC_141581.1, on the reverse strand, counting down.
AGCGTGTGGGACGGGGTGGGCGGCGCCTCGCGTGGGGCGCGCCCGGGGCCCGGTCCCGTTTGCTGCCCCGAGGTGGTGGGGGGGGGGTGGGTTTGTCACTGCCCGTCCAGCAGACGGCTGCGTGGGCCGCGGCGGGATGCGTGGGCGGCCCCTGAGGGGTGCGGGAGCCTCAGCGGTGGCGCCGAGGCCGAGGAGAGGCCGCCACGGGTGGGGCGGGGGGGTGCGGCCGGGCCGGGCTCGGCCCTGTGCGGGCCTCCGTCGCCCTGACCCCTTCAGAGCCGGTAAAAACCCCGGCACCGAGGCGCCCGGAGCCCTTAGCACGAGGTGGTACCGCGGGGCCGCAGGCCTCAATGGCGGTAGCGGGGGTTTTTTGGGGTAAGCAGAGTTTATCTGGTTTGGGACAAGGGCTGCTTCGTGCCATGCCCCTCCTGGCTGTACCCCGCAGAGGACCCGCCCGTGCTGGAGCTGCTTTGGAGGCACCCACGGGCTCCGTCTCCGAACAGCGTTACGGCAGCCAGCCGTCGGCTCTCGCCAGGGTTCAGCCCCAGTGTCCCGGCGGTTGGTAGGCCGTAGCTGGGTTCAGGAGCCGTCGAGGAGATCGCTCTCCGTAACCTGCCATTAAACGCTGATTTCACTTCTCAGTAAGTCAGGTAAATCGGCAGCAGCGACCACGGAGCCGGCACCCTGCGCTTCTGTGGCTTCCTCCTTTCTGCAGCTCAGCAGAATGGCGGCGAGGATTGAGCAGACGTTTAGCTGAGCAAACGCCGGAGCCTTCACACTCCTCGTCCACAAAGTTTCCCCAAAAGTACAGGGAAATTGCTTCTGCCTCTTTGGGCCCTGCTCCAGGCAGGCTGCAGGGGATCGCTCCCCAAAGCGGCACAGGCCGTGCTTCCGGCTGCCGTCTTTGCCAGCTGGGCAAGTATTTTTTTAAGAGAGAAGGATCAGGCCTCCATCCATCTAGAAGCATCAGACACGCAGGGAATATTTTAGCTCTAAACCAGCAGAGGTCACTCTGCCCCAGTAAATCCAGTGCTACTGGAGACGCTGGGCCACCAGTAAGAGAGAGGGAGAGCTTACTGGGGGAAGGCGGCGTGGGCTCGGCCGTTCCCAGCATCTCCTCTGGAAGGGAAAGGCAGATTTTCATGAACACGGTTTGAAGAGTCGCTCTTTGCAAGGAGTTTTTTAACTTATTTCCCATGCTTTAATTTCTTCTTTTTTTTTTTTTTTTAAGAAGAAACATGATTTTTGTGGGAAAAAAAATACATCTTTTTAAAACATGAGAACCATATAAACTCTCATCGCTGCCGCAGCTCTAGCCGGGCCCTGCCTGCGCCCGCGCTGGGCACCGCGGTTCCCCCGCCCCAGCTCCGCTCCCTCCTTGTCCCCGGCGGCTGCCAACCCTTCCCCGCGGCTCCCTGCGCTGTGCCCCGTTCCCAGCTCTTGGTAGCGGCCGGGTTTTATCCTGCCAGAGAGAAACTCTGCGTGCGGAAAGCGGGAAGGAGGATGCGTGCCGCTTCCTGGGAATGGCCGGGCGGCAGCGGCTGGGGAGCCGGCTGGGATTTACCGACCGTGCCGACGCGAGGATCCCTTTTCATTATTTCTCTTTGCTCCACAGCTCCCGACCAGTTCCGAGTCCTGGATTTGCACAGGGAGCGGGCACCCAGGTGAGATTTTTAGGGAAGCAGAGGGAAATGAGGATGAGATTCGCGTGCTTGGTGCCCAGTGATACCTTTGAGCTGTCTGCATCCTGATGGAGAGGCGTCCTTCCACCCGAGTCCTCGCATCCTTCCTGCGTCCAGGGCAGGCGCCTTCCACCCTTCCTTCCTCGGATCCTGTCTGAAAACAAATCCACAGCCCCTCTGCCCCAAAACGTGTCCCCAGCGCTGGCAGCTGTGCCACTCGCCTCCGCTCGGCGGCGTCTGAAGGTTTCCCAAGTGAAGCCACTTCCCAAATCTCGGAATCCTCAGTGCGTGCCTAGCTTGAAGTGCCCCAGTCGTACCTTACGGCAGCTGAAATCCAGCCTCGTGTCCAAATCCCGCGCTGGTACAGCTCCATCCCGAGCCCGCTAAAGAAACGAATGGCTTTTCTGGGACTTTGAGGCCGTTGCTTCCGGTCTCACCCTTCGCTAAAATTCGGAATCGCAGTCACTATTTCCAACCTTATTAATTTTTCTTTACCTTGCAAAACAGACTTTATTTTTCTCCCTGTAAATTCTGTGCAATATACATCTAAACACCTACAGAACACACCTCCATAAAAACTTTTTTTGTCCATACATTATATTACTTTTTATTTCATGTCATGAAAAATTCGGACAACGCTTTAGTCCTTAAATAAACATTTCTCCCTCCCCTGCCCTCCCTTCCTAGCTGGCTGCTCCGCAAGAGGAAATTTTATTTAGTTATTTTCTTTTCTTTAAAAAAATAGAAATTACAATCTTACAAGACAGAACATTCAGTGAGAACAGAAGCATGGTCCTAAGTCTAAAAAGTAAAACGTTTCCGCAAAACCTGTCCGTATCCACAGGGAGGGGGGTGTGGAGGGTGGCAAATGGAAAAAAAATATTTTCCATTTCTTCCTTTCATTCATAGAGATAAAAAATAACATAAACCAGACAAACTTTATATATTTTTCTCTTTTGCACCAACATTCACAAGAATATATATTATTTATATATATTTTATCCATTTTTATACACAGTGTGAGGGTTCTGGAGGTGGAGATGCACACTCAGCTAAACTGCCCGAGCAAACAAACAAACACAAAACGGATCTTCATCCGGAAAAAGAGCGATCCCTCGCGGCTGAGGGCGCTCCGCTCGGGGGAACCGCTGCCGAGGGCTCTTTGAAAACGAAGTCTCGTGGCCGCCGGGATGGAAACGTCTCCGAGACGCTCAGGACCGAGCGGCGAAGCGAGTCGGGGCGCGGCCACCCTGGCCCCACGCCTTGGGGGCGAGCCGACAGCCGAGGCTGCAGCCGGCAGGGATGCTGCGGGGGGGGGTTGGCGTCCGTTTCGATGCGCGCTGCCCGTCCCAGGCAAGAAATCATTTAATCTCCATTTCCTCATTTATCCCCTCCCAAGAAATCACTTCATTGACAAGTTGGTTCCTTTAAAGAGAACTTCAAAGTGCAGGTTCCCGCGGTTTGGCGGGCTGAGTTACGCGTGTTTAACCCTTCCAGCCTTCCCTCGATTCCCACAGGGGTTTTATTGCTCAGAATCCCAAACCTCTCCCGTGAGATGGCCGCTGTGTCGTAACCGGTGGCGAGGGCTCCGTCTTTTCCCTGATTTAAGGTGCCTTCTTGGTTCCTTTGCCAGATGAAATGAAAACGGTGACGCTGACCATTGGTGCACGTTGGGTGACAAATACCGAGGACGTAAAGAAGGGTGTGTGCTTTTTTTTTTTTTTCCTCCCTAAACATTTCAAAACACACTCGCGGCTGTTTCCTCCGAGAAAGGGAGCGCTGCTGTCCTGCAGAAACGGAGCGCGAGAGCCGCCTCCGCCAAGCACGTTCATTTTAGTTTTCGTGAGTGCTTTTCCCCACAGAGAGGAGCCGGGAAGCGAACGGTGCTGTCGGAAATGATTCTTCCAAAAAAAAAAAAAAAAAAGAAAAGAAAAAAAATAAAGAAAAGAAAAAAAAAAAGGCACAACCTTCTAGACAAAAAAGGCAGTACTGCCTTCTCCCTTCTGTCAAAGCTTGAGGATCCGAGAGGGTAGGAAACAAACACGGCGCATCTCCGCCCCGGAGCACGACGCGTTGGCACTCGACGTCGCCTGGCGCCGCTGGGAGGGGCAGCGGCTGTCACCGCAGATCTGGGCTCTAAGCCGGGAGAGAAGCAAGGCTGACGAACTCCGAGGTGCTCCGAGGAGCGGTTCAGACGGCAGCCAGCAAAACCAGAAAGCGCGCGGCTGCACGCGGCTGCTGGGGAATAGCACAGTCCCACGTTTTTCTCTGCCTTATGCCGAAGCGGAAGTCCCATCAGCTCCCTGGCGAGTCTTCCCTGGTCGAGGTTGGTCCGTGGGCTTCCCTTTAACCGAACGCATGAATATCCCCTACCGTTGCCAAGAAAGCCACTCGTTTAGTTCAGGGGGTGAAGTTATGGAACCAAAGGTCTCCGGCTTACGCTCGGGATGATCCAAGCTGCTGGAGGATGGTGTTGGGCGCACGGGAAATCAGGACGAAGCTGGGAGAGGCTTGGGATTTTAGCCCTTTTCAGCAGAAACCAGGGCTGCCTCGGAGCAAGTTTTTCCCTTGAAGCTTTTGGCATTCGCTGCATGAGGAGCGAGAACAGGGACGGAAAAAGCATCTGCAGAGCCCGGCCGGAGAGTCCCCGGAGCGGCGCCGCCGGCTGCGGGCTACCGCAGCATCGCCCCGTGTATCCATCCCTTCTTCGCCTTCGGAGCCTCCCAAGCTCAGAGCTGCAGGTCCCGACCACACCACGAAGGAATAAGGAATTTTCACCTCAAAGGGCAGTTTCTCCCCCTAAAAATCCCCCAGGTCCTGCTAAATAGAGAACAAATCCCAAAATAACAGCTCCTTGGCGGGGGAAAGCCTGGGTCCAGCTCAACCTGTGACAGCAGCCGCGGCGGTGCGGAGGAAAGGCCACAAAACCTCTTCTGGGTGCCACAGGACAGCGTTTTAGAAAACTACGCTCGACAGCCAGCACCCACAGCATCACCGCCTGCAACGAGACACGGGGACGGCACCGAGCCCCGGCGCCGTGGCTGCCTCGGGTGGAGCGGCCAGGAGCCAGGATTTGGCCACGGTCGCGAGGGCGAAGTCCCTCTCGGAGAAGCACTCGGGATGCGGAAGGGTGGCGCGAGGTGAGCACACCTGCCGGATTCCCTCTGGAAAGCCAGAGGGTTGGCCAACCAGACGGGGAGTCGGCCAGGCGTTTGGGAAAATGCCGCGATGGAACGCACGCAGACCCCGCAAAGCTTCTCCCCCGCCATCCTTTCCCTCGAACCAGTCTCCCCCACGGGGAAATCCCGAGTTGGATCCTCTCCCTGGCCACAGCTGGGTCTTTCTTGGCCGAGCTCCTGAGGTCACCTCGTGCCCCATGGGAGAAGGAATTAAAAAAAGGCTCAGCCTTCGCCCTCTCCTTGGCCCCGGCCAGGAGCCCAAAGCTGCCCCCCCTACCCTGCATTGCCCCTTCTTTATCCCATATCCTGTGTTTGGGTAAAAAAAAAATAAAATAAAAATAACAACTCAAAAGAAAAGTACAAATCAGAGATGGAGAGTGCAGCCAGGACAGCGGGAAGGGCCGTGCCGCCGGCGCGGCAGCGTGTGCGTGGCGTGCTCTCCCCTGGCTCCGTGTGCTGCGGGGAGGAGTCGGTCCCGTTCCGCTGCCGGGAGCGTCTCCTCTCCCGAGCGGAGATTTCACATTCATTTCACCGGTATGGCAAAGTCCGTTTGCTTTTTCCTTCAAGGTGCTTTACATTCAAGAGCTATTGCAATCCACAGCGAGGAAACGAGGCCGGGGACACCCCAGCCCCCCAGGTTCTCTTGAGTTTGATTTTTTTTGATTTAAATAAACTCTGAAGTTTAGTTCCTCTCCAAATTTTGGGGAAATTTTTGGCTAAGCTCCCAGCCTTAGCTCTCCCGTGGGTCGCTGTACTGAAGCTCCGAGTTGAAAACTTCCTTATAGAGGGGTGGGAAGTTCATGGCGGTCTCTGGGTGCAGGAGACGGAAAAATTCCAGCTTGTCCAAGTGCAGGTTGCAAATGGTCTTCATCAGGGGCAGCTTGGAAACCATCTGCGGGGAGGGAAGGAGCCGGTGAGCACTGGCTTCCCGGCCAGCGTCCCTCACGCCACCGTTCCCCCACCCTCGGGGACAAGGGGGTGGGTTTGGGGACCGCTGGCTCTGCCTGGTGCAGTGGACACCCCTCACTCCTGGGCAGCTTGGAGCAAGGTGGCCCTGCCTCCAAACCCACGTCTTTCTGCAGGACCACCAGCGCCTGGGAGGGCACGAGGAGACCCCCAGCGCCCTCCGTCCCAGCTCCGTCCTGCCCAAAGCGTTCCTAAACCGGCTCCTTCTGCCCCCAATGCCTCGCCAGGCTCTGCCCGCGCAGCGACAGAGGCGCGCAGCCCTTGGGAAGGGAAATTCTCCTCCTTCCACAGCTCCCAGGGCTTGCCCCAAAAAAAACGCCTGCGTGTGGCTAACAAGCTCCGGCACGGCCACGGCCGCGGGTTCAGACGTCTCCCCGTGCCGCGTGCGGGCGGCACTGCTACCTTGGAGAGCTTGTCCTCGGCGGAGTGTTTCTTCTGGATCTCGTGCTGCAGGGCCACGTAGATCTTGTCCTGGAGCTTCTGCACCTTCTTGGACTCCGTCAGCCACGGGCGATCTGCGGGAGACAGCCGGGTCAGCGCTGCCACCGGCACGGTGCCGTGGCCTCTTGCTCTTTTAACCCTCCAGGGTGCTTTTGGGGGTGGTGGCGGCACAGGCAGGAGACCCCTCTCTGCCCCCTTCGCCCCACTGAGGGGGACGCAGCTCCTCCTCCCACCACAGAATTTTGGCAGGCGCATTTTTAGACGCATCTTTACCCCAACCCTCCTTTCCCGTGAATAACCGAAATCATCCAGCAGCGCTGAGATTCAGGGATCAGCTCTCCCCAGCATTGGCATGAGACCCCCCCACCACCCCTGCCAGGCTGCGTCCCCCTCCCCAAGCCCCCCGTACCCGGGGAGAGCAGGACGGCGGCGGTGAAGAGGGCGAGCTCCTCGTCCGACAGCTGCAAGCGGCATAGGGTCCTCCCCAGCTCGAAGACGGCGCCGACGAGGTCGTCGCAGCCTAACGGAGAAGGGACAGCGAGGAAGAGGGGGACGTCAATGGGAACAAACGCCGGGGGGGGGTCTCACCCCGTCCTGTCCCCTGGGGCCAAGCCGCAGGGATGCTGCGTTTCACCCGGCTGCGAACCCCAGCCCCACGCTCCGGGTGTCGGAAGGAGCCCCGAGAGCGGCGCAGCGGAGCGGCTCTTACCGAGCGACTTGAACACCTGCGCGCCGCCGAACTTCCCCTCGAAGAGGACGGTGCTGTTCAGGGGGTTGAAGGCGCGGATCATGCGGATCAGCAGCACCTCCAGGCAACCTGAGGCGGGCAGAGAGAGCGCGGCCGAGGGCAGGGCCGGCCGGGGGGGTTCCATCATCCCGGGACCAAATGTAAGAAAGAGGAAAGCCCCCGGTGCAAGTTTGAAGTCCAGATTGTTCGTTCCCAAGAGCAGAATGGTTATTCCAATAAATCCAGTTCCAGTTTGGTTTGGGTTTTTTTTGTTTTTGTTTTTTTTTTGTTTTTTTTTTTTTTTTTTTAGGTTTCCAGTTGCGACCACAATATTTCACCAGAGGGAAGCATCCAGCCCGACACAGAGATGGATCGAGGCCGTGGTGGAGCACCGGGAGAGGAGAGGGTGAGAACAAAAGGAAGAAAAAGAAAAAAGAAGGAAGAAATGAAAGAACGAGTTAAACTCCAGCATGTTGGGTGCGGCAGCTCGGGGTTTGGGGTCCAGCACCCTGCCAGGGCGCTGGCACGCGCCCCCCGTGCTGGGCGAGGCTCTCAGCTCCCCAGCCCCGAAAGTGTAGAAACCAGGCAGCTTTTCCACCTTTCTGTGGCATTTTGGGGCTTTTGCTTATTCAGCTTCCTCGCCTGGGCATGGCACCTCCGGCTCCGGCAGGGGACACGGGCGCGTGCTGCCGTTGTCCTCTTCCCAGTCTCTTGCTGGGAGAAGAGGTCAATCCCTTCCTCTTCTCCCTCCCTGCACCCCTTTGGGTCTGACACCCCTTTTCCCGGGGGAAAACCCGCTGCGCTCACTTCCATCCCGGTTTCTGGGTGACATTTGCTTGAGGGTGACCGCGGCCACTCCCCACGTCCCCCTCTACACCATCGCCTTCAACTCCTTCCAGCCCAGTACCGGCTCCCCGAGCACCGATGCCGAGCCTGGGAGCAACCGGGGTGGCAAAGGAGGGGAAATTCCCAAAGGAAAGAGAAAAGGTGGGATACGCCCTTGGCACCGCGGCTGCTGCTCGGGGGAGGCATCGAGGACGTGACGGGGACGCGGCGGGGCCGGCAGGGTCCTCCGCTCTTACCGGCTTTCAGGAGGATGATCTGGTCGTTCTGGCAGAGCTCCATGAAGCCGTCGATGCGCTTGGCGAACTCCACCACGTACTGGATGGCGTTGGAGATCTGCAGCGAGCACTGCTGCCACATGGCCTCGCAGCTCTGCCAGCACAGCGGGGACGTCCCTCAGGGCTCGCCGCCACCCCGTCATCGCCACATCACCCTGGTTCCGCCATCCCCCCCTCCATCCACACTGCACGGGGCAGGGAAGGGACCCAGGTGCCACCCACGGGCGGTGGTGGTGGCACTCAGACGTCTGGGACACCACCTGCCACCCACCCCCCCACATCCCCCCGCAGTTGGGTTTTTGCAGCTCCCAAAGCACCAAAAGCCCCCCCCCATCCTCCCCGCAGCACCAGGGGACAGCGGTGGCCCTCGCCGAGGGCTGCGGTGGCTCTGGCTGCGGCCGGGAGCCAGGGGCGGTGGTGGCAGTGGCGCTCACCTTGCTCTGCAAGGCGCGGACCTCCTCGGGGGAGTAGAGGCTCCAGGCCAAGCGCTTCAGCTCCTCCGTTGTGTACTGGCACGTCTCCAGGTGCGACTTCACCACGTTCTGGGCCACCCGGTCTGCAAAGGCAAGGGCAGCGGGCACTGAGCCCTGTCCCCGCACCCCGGCACTGTCCCCTCCCGAGTGTCCTGGGGGGCTGCTGGGGGCTGGAGGGGCAGAGGGGCTCACACACGATGAGGACGGATGCGGCGCTGGGGGGTGTCCCTGAGGCAGAGCGGGGGATGCTCTGCATGACCTTAGGCGCACCGAGCTCCATCAGGGCTCGGCCTGGCGGAGGGGACGGGCTTGGGGCTGCCCCAAGAGCCCCTCGCTGCGAGTCCCACACAGGCGCCCCAGGGCCGGACGCACCCTGCAAGGCACCCGGGGCAGCACCGAGCGCCATCCCCGCGGCTGCACGCCCCACGCGTGCCCGGCACGGTGCCGGGACCGCGCCGACGCTCACCGATCTCGAGGACGGAGATATCGGCGGCGAGCTGGCCGCCCTCCAGCGCGCCGTGCGCGAACAGAGCCGGCTCCAGCATCAGCTCGTAGATGGACTCCTGCTTGATGAGCGTGGCGTCGGCCACGTCCAGGCTGGACTGGTCGGGCGAGGGCTGCGCCGAGGCCAGCAGGTCGAGGTTGTAGTAGGTGCTGCTGCCATCGGGGGTGAGCGGGAAGTCGAAAAGGAGCCCGTCCGACAGCGTGGAGATGTCATCCAGGTCGGAGAGCCCGCTGCTGACGCTGGTGGTGTAGACGCGGCTGAGGGGCTCGGGCTCGTCCTTGGGGCCGCCGCTCTGCTCCTGGCTCTGCTGGTGCTTCTGCACCTCGGCGTACAGGCTGTCGCGCTGCTTCTTCGACATGCGCCCGAACTTCACCGCTGCCCGGGGAGGAGATGCCGCCCACGTCAGGGCAGCCTCGCCCCGCGCCCGCCCGCCCGCCCTGGGAAGGGTCCCGGCTCCCGGGGGAGTGCGCGGTTTGGGGGCGTACCGGCCCTGAGCGGGACAGGGGCCACGTCGGATGCACCCCCCGCCCCGACCCTGGGGCAAACGGAACCGATTGAAATTTTCCCATGGAAAATGCAAAAGCATTCCTTGCTTCCCACAGAAAAAAAAAAAAAAAAAAAAAAGAAAAAAAAAAAAGCCCTCCGTTCACCAGGCTGGCCCCACGAGGGAAGCAGCTTTGGCAGCTCCGAGGAGTGGCCGGGCCCCCAGGAACCACTCACCGTCACGGGACATGCCCAGCGCCAGGCATTTCTGCAGGCGGCAGTGCTGGCAGCGGTTGCGGTTGGTGCGGTCGATCAGGCAGTTCCTCTGCCGGGAGCAGGAGTAGCTGGCGTTGTTCTGCTGGCTCCTCCGAAAAAACCCCTGCGGCGGGACGGGGAGGCGATTGGGAAGGCGCCCGCTGGGACGGCAGCCCCCGCGGCTGCTCGCCCCCGCGGCCGCTCGCCCCCGGGCTCACCTTGCAGCCTTCGCAGGTGATAACGCCGTAGTGGATCCCCGAGGATTTGTCTCCGCAGATCTTGCACGGGATCACTTCGATTTGGGCTGCGGTGGCGGGGAAGAAACCACGGCGGTTAACGATGGGCGCTGAACGAGGGAGGTGGCCGTGCTCGGCGGCCGGGGGAAACTGAGGCACGAGAGCCGGACCCCCCCATGGGGACACTTGCACCTCAGGGAGGACCCCAAAAAGGCCCACGCAGGGAGCGGGATACCCCCACCCGCTCCCCCCATCCTCTCCAGCACAGAGATGGGGAGAAAAGCCCTTGGAGCTAGGAGAGCGCAGCACCAGCGCCCTCCCTCCCCCCCCTCCCCCGGGACCCTGTTTTGGAATAATTTCCCTAATTTTGCAGCTGATTGTGCACGCTGAGGGGGGGGCACCGCAGACGGGGACATCCTGGGTGCGGGAACCCACCCAGTTTCGGGCTGGAGGGCTGGCCCAAGCAGAGGGTTTGGTGGCCCCCCAGCCCCCCCTCTCCCCGGCAGCTCCTTTGAGACCCAGGACCGATATAGCCATCGCCAGCTCAAGGTCCCGGCCCCCTTCCCTGCCCCCAGATCCGCTTCTCTCCCCGCTTCTGCTTCGCTTGCACTGAGCTGCTAATAGGCTTGGTCCTCCTCATTTTCCAGCTGTCCCAGATCCGCACTGGCTCTGCCCGCCTCGCTCGCTGGCGGCGGGTGGCGGGGGGGGGACGCCACGGGGCACCCCCGGGACTCGTACGTGCCTCCCGGCATCTCAGCACCCTCTAATCCCCCCGCTCCAGCCCCCCGGCCGGGCTCATCCTGGCATGGCTCTGGAGGGTGCTGGGCAGCCGTCGCCGCGCCGAAATAACCCCCGCGGGCAGATTATGGTTATCGCAAATCCCCTGGGCCCACGCAAATCCCCGCTCGGGTAATTCCCTTCTGCCTCTCTTCTCCCCGGGGAGCCACCGGGTCTGGGCGAGGGACGCGTTTGGTGGGATGCTGTGGGCGGGGGTCACCTCTGCGGGTGACAGCCCCGGTGCTCGGCCAGCACCGTCCACACCCCAGCGGTGCCCTGCGGTCCCTCGCTGCTTTGGAGGAGGCTGGGCTGGGACAGCAGGAGCCTCGCTGTGCGGCAGGGTGCCCATCGGTGCCCAGCCCGGGGGTGCCATCGGTCCCCCAAGATGCATTCAGTCTCCTGGGGCTGCCATTGGTCCCCTGGGGGTGCCATCAGTCCCCTGGGGGTGCCACTGGTCCCCACTCTGGGGGTGCCATCGGTCCCCCAAGATGCCATCGGTCCCCATCTTGAGGATGATATTGGTCCCCCAAGACACCACTGGTCCCCACACTGGGGATGCCATCAGTCCCCTAAGACGCTATCGATCCCTTGGGGATCACCCCAGCGATGCAATGGGTCCCCCAAGATGCTATTGGTCCCCACCCCAAAAATGCTATTGGTCCTCAGGGCTGCCATCCGTCCCCAAGATGCTATCGGTCCCCAGCCTGGGGACGCCGTCGGTCCTCACTCCAAAGATGCCATTGCTCCCCCCAAGATGCTATCGGTCCCTCCCCAAGCACGCTATGGGTCCCCGAAGATGCTGTCGGTCCCCTGGGGGTGCCATTGGTCCCCACCCCGAGGATGCACTGGGTCCCCTGGGGCTGCCGTCAGTCCCCTCCTGGGTCAGGCTCGCTCCTGGCCGTACGGGGAAGCACCTGCTCCAAGGCCGGGCGCAAGCGGCGCGATGGATCCCTCCTCCGTCCATCCACTCACTGCTCAGCTCCTGCTCCAAACGCACCAGGCAATTTTGGGGCTCACCCCTCTTTCCCGGGGCTGCCGAGCCCGGCTGCCCCCAGGGGTCAGTGTTGTCCCCCTCCAACCCAAGGGGGCCACATCCCACCCCTGCCCCCCTCTCCCCAAACCCCCTGTTGTGGTTTTGGGCCTGGGGGACAGAGCCGTCCTCCCTGGGGTGGGCATGGCACCCCGTGGGTCCCTGGGTGGCACCCCATCGCCCCGGGGAGCGGCGCGGGGCCGGGACGGAGGTGGTGGCATGGCGGGGGGCACGGGGAGGTGTTGCCACCCCCGGCAGGAAGCGGCGTCGCTTCGTTACACAACGTAATTGCAGCTGCCGAGCGCGCCGGCCAGGGTGATGAATCGCCGGCACACCTCGCCCTCACGCCCGCGGCCGATACTCCCGGCGCCCCGCAATTACCGGCACCGCGCACCCGGCCAAACACCGGGCCCAGTGCCGCCGGCGCACCCGCCAGCACCCACGAGCTCCACGCGAAAGCCGTTGGCCGGCTCCCAACCTGACGATGGCGGTGGCTTCATGCGATGCCAACGGCCAAATCCTGCCCTCGCGCCCCGGGCCCAGGTGGAGGGGAGCCCCCTGAGAGACCCCAGGGTACGCGGGGACGCCACGGGCCTGGCTCCGCTGGAGCCAACCGTCACCCCCGGCTGCTGCGAAGGAGAAGCCCCAACCACTGGCCGTGCGCCTGCAGCGTCTTCAGGCTCTAATTAGCATCCTGCTAATTACACGGCCAGGCCCGCGGCCGGCACCTGACCCGCTCGGAAGACGCGCGCCCCAAATAACTGACGTGGGGATTCGGCCGTAACCCCGGCACAACGGCAATTACAGCCCCGAACCGCGTTTCATCGCCGCTGAATCATCCCTCGCGCGGCAGCCGCGTCCCCCCCGGGACCCCCACGTCCCCCTGTGGCAAAGCCAGCAGGACCAGGAGGGATGTGGGCGCCAGCGGGGTGGCCACAGTGTCCCCCAAAATCCCATCGCGGGAGACCCCACACGCAGGGCACCGTCCCCTCCCGCCGTGCCTCAGTTTCCCCATTGGAGCACCGGGCTCCTCCTCTTCCCACCACAACCCCGCGAGCGCCGGCCGAGAGGGGTTTATTTAGGGGGGGGGGGGGGGGCAAACCCCTTCCCTTCACCCAGGGTGGGGGCAGGAGGCAAAACGTCCCCTCGGGGCCAGCAGGGCTAAAATAGGGGGCAGGAAAAAAAAAAAAAAAAAAAGGATTAATAAAAAATAAATAATCATCTCCAGCTGGCAATTAAAATGTCCCGGCCGCGGTATTTGCCCTCCTCCCGCTGTAAACACTTCTTGCCCAACTCCCGGCCCTTATGTAAGCGGCACCGCGGGGCTCGGTTGCCCCCGGCGCGGCGGCCGCGCGCAGCCCGCTGGCGGGAGCCATCCTGTCCCACTGACACACTTCTGCCCCCGGCCCCGCGCCCCTCGGCCTTTGGGGCGTTTTGGGGTGAAACCACGAGCCGTCCCCGTTTGCCGCCCCGAGCCGATGGCGGGGACGCGGCTCCGTCCCTGCACGGTCCCCAGGGCCCACGGCCCCTGCCGCCCCCCGGATTCGGCCACCTGCGCCCTCTCCGGCCCAGCACCGCTTGCCCCGAGCCGGGCAGGCGGCTGCGGTGGTTTCGGCAGAGCCAGAGCCGCCCTCCCCGGAGGAAGACTCGGCCTTCGTCCCGCACCAACACACCCATGGCCTGCGCCCCGAGGGCGGGCATCCCTCTCACACCCCAAAACAAGGCAGATCCCACAGGATCCGGCCCCCTCCTCCTCAGCTGGATTTTCTCGCTGTTGGGGGAGGATCACCCCAAAACCCTCCGCACCGCCACGATCCCGCTTTTTGGGGCTGCCCCCCCCCAGCCTCCTCGATGGGGCTGGGTGGCCCTGGCTGAGAGGTGAAGATTCTGGGGGAAGGGGTCCATTTTGGGGCATCCCTGCAAAGCCCTTGGTGCAGACCCCCCCCGGGGCGAGCCCGTACACCCATCACCCCGTGGGGCTGGGATACGGCCGCCCCCTCCCCTGGGGGGGCCCACGCGGGGCCGTGGGAGCAAGCCCACCCCCCTGTTTGGGTGCCCCTTGCCGGGTGGGGAGCAGCCGCCGCGAAAGTCACTCTGCGCCCCATCCCGCTGCCACCATCGACGCTGCGGGACGGGCGCCTCCGATCCCGGGGCCCGGTGCCGCTCCCAGCTCCCGTGCTTCCCCGAGGATTTTGGGAAGGCGGCTGTGGGGAAGGGGTGGCGGAGGAGGAATAAACAGCAAAGGGACCGATCGCCCTTCGCGTCTGCCGTTGGTTTTGCTTTTAAACATCTCCTGGCCGGCAAATCCCGTCCCCATCCGTGCGCCCCGTCCCAAACGGGGATGGGTGCCCGACGGGGCCCCGGCAGCGCCGATCAGCTCAATGAGGAAAATGAGGAAAACGCGCTGGGCTGCCATGCTGGAGGTGGGAAGCGGTTTCTTAATTGCTGAGCAGAGATTTCCTGGGAATTTTGGGACAGAACAGGGCTCGGCCGCCCTCCCCGTGGCTTCACAACCGCCCCGATCCCCCGGCGAGGTGCAGGTTTTCCCCCGTCTCTGGCTTGGAAATCGCGGGGAGTGGCAGCGTTCGCCCACGAGCGGTGGCCACTCGGCCTCGGTCTCCCCGGTTCACCGGCTCCGGCGCCGCGCGGCATCTCTCCAGGGCCGGCCCGGGACGCGCAGCCCTTTGCACTTTGGGTGGTGCGGGAGGGTGGCGAAGGTGCGGCGGCGGGGAGGGGGACCCGCCACCGGCCTGGGACGGGGGGAAACCGGGCCGCGGCGGGAGAACCCCCCTCCCGGTCCCACGGCTAAATCGGAGAGGAATTATCTCCGCGGTGCTAAATAAAGGCGCTGAGAGCCGCTCTGCTCGCCACATCCAATAAACCGGGCGCGATTTAGACATTAGCAGGTCTGCAAATAGCCGCTGCCGAGTTCAAAGTTAAAGTGTCAGGAGGAGGGACGGGCGGGACGGGCGGGACAAGGGACGGGTGCGGGTGAACCCGCTGCCACCCGCGAGGACGGGGACCAACAACCCCCCATCGCCGCACTTCGCCGCTCTGAGTGCTGCCTCTCTGCGGGGTCCTCAGAGGCGAGGATCCCAAATCCAGGCTGGATCCTGACGGCGGCGGCCACCTTTCTCCCCCAACCTTATTTTTGGAAGGCGGAGGGCACGGCCACCCATCCCCATCCCCGTTGCCATCCCGTGGTACCTGGCACGGGCGCAGGCGTCGCGCGGAAAGGCCCGATGGGCGCCGAGTGCCCGTCCTCGCCCGCAGCGGCGTGCGCGCACGCTGCCTCGACGGGGAGGGAAGCTCCTCCTCCGCCCTCTCTGATTTTTCCAGTGACAGATCTGGGTCACTGGGACAAGTCGAAAAGGCTGCCGAGCCACCGCACGCTCCTCGCCACGCCGCTTGCAAAACAAGCGAGCGGGAGGGCTGGAAACCCTATAGGATTATACAAGGCGAAAAAAAAAAAACAACAACAACAAAAAAAAACCTCTCGCCCGGCCCTGGCGCAGCCACAGCATGGGGAAGGACAGGAGCGAGGAGTCGCCGCAGCTCCTGGGAGGAAGGGGAGAGCGGAGGCGGTTTTTGGGGAGGAAAACGGCAATTGGGTCGATTTCAGGCTTCGGCGGGATGGGACGGCGGGAAAAACGCCTGACGGGGGAAAACGACGCGAGGTTGGGGGTGTTTGGCCCTTCATTAGGGCTAACACGCAGTAATTGGGGAGGGAAAGAAGAAAAAAATAATTTAAAAAAATAAGAAAAAGTTCACGCAACAGCTAACGAAGCCCGGCGCTGGCTGTGCGGGTGCTACGTAAGAGCGCGGCGGTGGTGTTAATTAGGCAGGCGTTACGCTTCCCTCTGCACCGCTAAAGGTGAAATCCCGGGGCGTCGCGGGGCGGGAAGGGGACGCGGGGGGCTCGCCTCGCCCGGCGGCCGCCCCAGCGTCACACAAGAGCACGGTGGGTGGCAGAGCCGCGGCGGGGAGGGAGGAAAACCGATCTGAGGGGCTCGGAGATGGACGTGCCCATCGGCGCCCCCAAAAATACACCCCAGGGTGTTTACCCCTCCGAAACGCACCTGCGGCCGCGCGCCCCGAAATCGCACCTAGAGACGCAGCGCAACTCCAGGAGGGTCTGGGAAGGGGCGACGGGAAGGCAGGCGATGCTGGAAAACTGCGTTAAACGGGGGGACAAAAATCCCACCCCGGGGTGCGGGGTCCAAGCGGCTCCATCGGGAAGGAGCACTGGGAGAACCGGGTCCGGCCAGCGCTGCGTCACCGTCACCGGGCCCCTCTGGCTCGTCCCGCCGGAGCCTTCCTCCCTCCATCCTCCTCCTCCCGACCGCCTGCTTTGCCGAGCGGAGGGGTGAGGAGGGGTCGCCCCTAACACGGGATCAAACCGGGCGGGCGCCGGCACGCTTCTCCCCCTTCCCCGCAGAAGGGGGACCCCAAACCGCGGCTGGTCCCTCGCCTGTCCCCGCAGGAGCCCCCAACCCGCTCCGGGGAGGGGGCAAAAGGCGGGGGGGAACAAAAAAAAACAAAACCAACCCCCCAATAAATCCAACCCTGGTGGGAGCAACATATTGAGGAGGAGATTAAGGGGTTTAGGGCGAGGAAAAGCTTAAGAGCGGGTCTAAGCCGGCGTCGGAGCGAAGCAAAATAAACAAGAATTTTTTTTTCCTGATGAAGGGGGGAACCAGACCGACCCCCCAGGGGCTGGTGCGGGTCCCCCAGAGTCACCCGTGGGGCTGAGCCGGCTCCCCCCGCGTCCCCCTCCGCAAGGGACGATGCCGGGTGTCGCCCCCCCCCCCGCCCCGTGTCCCCAGCCGGGCTGATACCGCGTCCCCCCACGGGGGACAACTTTTTGCTACCCCCTCCCCTCTCTCCCCGGTCCCCCCCAGAGCCAAACTCACCTCGCATGGTGGCCGGGGCGGTCAGGAGCGCGGCGGGGGGCGCATGGGGGGGCGCGGGGCGGGGGGGAGGCGGCAGCGGGCGGCAGCGGGCGGCAGCGGGCGGCTCTGGCACCGGCCCCTCCGCCGCCGCTGACCCACTTCTGCCCGAGCATGCGGCCGTTCACATGACGGGCCCGCCCCGCCCCGCCCCCCCAAATCGGTTTCACTTCCAGCCCCACCTCCTGCCCCTCCTCCTCCTCCTCCTCCTCCTCCTCCTCCTCCTCCATCTCCATCCCGGGCCGGTCCCTCCCCTCCTCGACCCACCCCCCCCCCCCGCGGGGGGGGGCTGGTAGCGGGGTGCTGGGAGCTGCACGCACCTCCCCCCACCCCACGAGGGTCCGTGGCGGTGCCGTCCCGCAGAAGCCCCGCACCCTCCCTGCTTCACCCCGCTCCGGCTGCGCTGGACCCCTCCCCGAGGTGCCCCCCCCCCACACTTGCCCCAGCACCCCCCAAGCTGGACAGGGTGGGGGGATCTGGGGAGGGTGCAGGCACCCGGCGCCGGGCGGGATGGGAGAAGCGTGGGGACCCCCGAGCAGCCTCGTGGTGTCCCCAGGCCAGGGTCTGAGGGGACACGGTGGCCAGGAGGAAGGTTTGGGGGTGGCAGGGCCACCCCATCCTTCGTGATTCGGAGGCCCGGGGTGGTGTCCCGGATATCGAGGCCCTCCGGCACGCTGCCGTAGGAAATGCCATGGAACAACGGCTCCGGACCGCGCAACCGGGACCTTGCGGCCCAGTGCCAGAGATGTCGGCACAGGGTTTGCGGTACAGCTCTTGCGCCAGGTCACCGAGTCCCCTGTGGTGCCACATCGCAGGGGCGGGGGCGGTTGGGCCGTGTCACAGTCGGGCCAGGGCTTGGGGCGCGGGGGACGCGGCGCTCGACAGCACCCAGGGGCACCTGGAGACAGTGGCACCGGCTGGGAGACCTGCCGCGCGCGGAGATGGCGTCTGCCATGGGCACGGCATCCACCGCAGACACGGGCACGGCGTCCTCTGCGGGTACAGCGCGGACGCGGCATCCGCCACGGGCATAAGGAAGCCATTGATCATGGCCGTGGGCACGGAGGTGGCAGCCACCGCGGGCACGGATGCAGCCACCACCATCACGCAGGTGGCATCGCTGCTTCCCCCCCGGCCTCCCCTCCACCCTCGCCGTTGGCACTGCGGCCCCCGAACCCTTGAATTCCATCATTTCCGTGTCGCTGGAGAGGGTGAGTCCAGCCCCCACCCATCCCAAAGCCCGGGGCTGAGCTGGGGGTCTCCCCTCCCTGTTCCCGGCACCGTCACCCCACAGCAACGCGGGCGGGTGGCAGCGCCGGACGGACGGCGGGGCTGAGCTGCCGTGGCACTTTGTGCGCTCCCACCCACATGCCGAGGTACCGCTCCGGCGCTGGAGCGGCTGGGGCCGGGGAGGGGGACGCCGGCGGCAGAGTGGGGGGTGGAGGGGGCCGAGGCGCCCGCCGCGCTCCAGCGCTGCTGCCTGACATGATTTTGCTGACGGCGATTGGGAAGGGGTTCGCCGCTCACGCCGGTTGGGTTCGCTCCTTCCTCCTGGCTTTCCTCCCTCCTCCTCGCTGCGCTCCGCATGGATGGGCGCGCAGACGGGATGCAGGGCGATGGCTCGCCTCCATCATTACCGCGCTCCCCTTCCAGTGGGGCTCCTGCGACCGCAGCCCCTGAAATCCCACCCCAGCGCGCGTCTCGGCCGCCCCAGCTTGGGCGCAGCCCTCGTGCCGGCGGCGTGAGGCCGTTGCCTGTCCCCAGAGGTCACGGGCGCTGCCCAAAGGAGGTCACCCTCGTTAGCCCCGTTTCACAAATGGGGAAACCGAGACCAGGAGCAAGGCGGTGACTCGTTGGGGCACGCGGTGAACTCGCCCCTCCCGAAAGGCGGTCGGCCCCCAATCGCCGCTGTTGGGACAGTCGCGGCCAAACCGCGCCGGAGCGAGCGCGACAAGGCTCCCCGGCGCAGCCCAAAAGTATGGGGTTACATAAGCGGCACCACACCTGCCGTGAGCAACGTGGGACCCACGCGCCCACGCACCGCTCCCTGCCACCGCCACCCTCGCCTTAACCCTCCGCGCACGGCGCCCGACCTCCACCGCCAGCGCCGGGCATCGCACGGACCAGGGAAAAGTCCTGCGGGGGAAAGGCAGTGCTGCGGGGCCACCCGAGCGGGGCTGGCCCGTGGCAGGTCTGGGACTCGGCCCCATGGTTTTGGGGCCGCGGAGGTGCAGTGGTCACGCCGCAGCAGGACCCCCTTTTGTCTCGAGTGGGGTCTCACCCTGCAGACTGGGCCAGGTTTAAACTGGGATCCCGCTCCCGGCAAAGCCAGAACCAAGGTGGAGCCAGTTCACGGGGCCGTGAGGAGACCCTGAGCCCGTCCCCAGCGACGGGGACGGGATGGATGCCGGGGCACTGCTGGCGTCGAAGCAGCGACTGCCAGCACGGTTCTGCCGCCGGGATGGGCCCCTGGAGGCACGCAGGAATTTGGGATGACACCACTGAGCCTGAATCACGGCTCTCGCTCGTGCCCCACCCGGCGAGAGGGGAACCTCTCACCCGCCCGGCCGGCATCACCCCGTCCTGCGCCCGCAGCCCTTCGCCCGGCCTTGGGGGCCGCCGAGCCCCCCGTCAGGGCTGCGCCGGGCTGCCCCGCGCTGGCCAAGCCCCGGCACGGCCGGCGGGCACAGCCGGCCCCCACGGTGGCTCTGCCGTGGGCTCCCTGCCGTGGCACTGCCGGGGAGCTTCGCCGCCCCGTGACTCAGTTTCCCGTCGGGAACGGCTGACCTGCCCGGAGGGGAGCGGGTCACCGGGTGAACCCGCTGCCGCCGACCGTGGCATCGGTGACCCCAAACCTTGTCCTGTGGTACCGGCACGGGGACGTGGCCTGTGGCAGCCTCCTGAGAGCCAGTGCCAGGCTCCGGGGTGGGCGTGGGGACCGGGGACGCCATGGTGCCACCGAGCCTTAACGCGACCCCTCAGAGCCCAGGGACCATCTGTCCCCTCCACGGCATTGGCGTCGCCCTTCCTCCCGACCCCGCTGCCGAAGCGCTCTGGCAGCGCGGGACGAGGGTCCTGATGCTGCGCCGGCCGGGCCCGACGCCATCCGACCGCGGGGCTGAGACGCGGCTTTGCCACCCTCGCCAAACCCCGGCGGCCGGCTGGCACGGCGCTGGGCACGTGGCCCCGCCGAAGCGGGGTTGAGTCACCGCCCCGCGGCGCTCGTTGTGCAAAGGCTGGCACGGCACCGCGGCGTGGGGTTTGGCGTGGGGTTTGGCGTGGCGCCGTAGCACGGGGTGGGCGCCGCTCGGACGCACCGGGGCGGGCGGTGGGTGTGAAGCAGAGAAGGGGGAAACTGAGGCAGGCAGCCTGCGCGGGGCTGTGCATGTCCCCACGCAGGGCCGGGGGGGCAGCGGGGCCGGGGGTAACCAGAGCCCCCTGCGCCGGCCTGACCTGCTCACGTAACACTTATGCAATAGCGGCCGCCGCGCGGCCGTAAGGGACATCCAACGCCGCAGCAATTACCCGGCCCTTAATCAGCGGCGATGCGGGATAACGAGGCTAATTGGAGCCAGAGCTGCTGGCGGGCCGGGGAAGGGGCACTCGCTCTCACCCTGCACCCCGAAGGCGGCCTCGAGTAATTAGTGGCCGCGAGCCTTCGTTAGAGGTTGGGGGTGGTGGGGGACGTGGGTGAGCTGGGCGCCACCGTGCCCCCTGGGTGCGGCTGTAGGTGCCCGGGGGGTGGGCTGGAGCATCCCCCCGCTGCTCGGCTGCGTGGTGTCGCCGTCCCCGTCCCCGTCCCCATCCCCGTCCCCGTCCCCGCACGCCCACGCCGCAGCAATGCTCGAAGTAGGTCAGTGGGCCGAGGTGCTGGGCGACGGCGCGCGGCCGCAGCATCCGCCCCGGGGGGTTCGCTCGGGGAGCTGGGGGGGGAAAGCTCGGCCTCCGCCCCGGCCGCCATCGCCTCACTCGTCCCACGGGGCTCGGGGGTCCCTGAGGAGGGGGACAAAGGTGGCTGCTCCCGGGGTTGGGCTGCAGAGCCCTGGCGCACCTCGCTGCACAAATGATACCGAAATAACAGCGCCCGAAGGAGGGAGCTGGGACCCCCCACGTCCCCCCCATCCCTCCCTGCCGCCCTGGGGGGCTCGGCCCGGCGGCGTGGGGGCGCAGAGGGGCTCCCCGGGCGGCTCCCCCCGGCTCTCGCCCCCGGCTCTCGCAGTGGCAGCGGCCCGGGCGCCGCACGGCGCTGCCGAATCTCCAGCGTCGTAATTAGGAAATAAAGAGGAAAGAGGAAAGGGGCAGATTTCGTATTCCGCCCCGATCCCCCCGAGACAGATAAAAGCGGAGCGGGGGGACGCGAGGGGGCTTTTTTTTTTTCCCACTTGTTTCTGCTGAATCAAACATTTTTCCTCCCGCTCAGAAGATTTCCCGGCTCCCCCCGTCCCCCCGCTCCCTCCTTAATGAGGTTTTGCTGAAAAAGTCTCCGAGCCTCCACCGCGGCCTTGAGTTAATCTCCAGGCACCTTCAAAGCCGGGCTGTTCCTGCCCTCCCGCACCGTCCCCCCCAAATTTGCTTCCATCTTTTTGAACCTCCCAGCCTCAAAACTGCCAAATTTCACGTGACGCCGCTTCTCCCGCGCCCGCCGAGGAGCGAGGGGAGGGCGTGGGGCAGGCGGGGGGCACACGGCAGGGTTGCGCGTCCCTGGGGCTGGGACGTGGGACGGGGACTCCCCGGGGATGTCCCTCCAGGTGGAAAAGCAGCTTCCCTCTGGGAGGACTTTCCGAACTGGGGAGAAAAGGGGATGTTTGGGGTTTTGTATAATTTTTTTGTGGAAATATTGGAAAAAAAAAAAAAATAGCCCTTGGCTCAGCCTGGCCAGACCCCACTTTGCTGCCAAAGGCGAGGGCTCTGGGGCATTGGTGACACTGGGCCGTCGCCCTCGGGGATTTGGGGTGCAGCGGGGTGCGGGACAGCCGTGGGACGCCGGGGCAGGGGCTAGCAACAGCCGAACGGTGCTGGCCGAGGGCCCCATCCTGGCTGGTGGTGGGTGGTCCTCAAAGCACCCAGCCATCCCTGGAGGGGCTTCTGGGCATCCCAACCCTCCCCTCGCTCAGCCCCGACGGCAGCGGGTCCAAAACCCCAGCGAGGGGAGAAGCGGGAGCCACCAGCACCTGAATTGCCGGAGCGTGGGGTGCTGCACCCACCCACCCATGGGTGCTGCTGGGCTTCCCCCTGCGGCCGGCCCGGTGCCCCCGGGTGCCCGCCGCTCCCGTACCTGGGCTTCCCGCTCCAGAGCCGATCGGGAGGCTTTAGCGGCGAGTTAATCCCAGCAATCCCTTAATTCCAGGGACCGAAATAGGAAAGATCAGTAGGTCAGTGGGAAAAGCTCTTGGCCAAAGTTAACGCGTTAATGCGGAGAGAGGGCGCGAGAAGGAGCGGGGGAGAGGGAAGCGCCCGCGGATCCGCTCGGGCTTCTCCTCCTGCCCGGGCTCGGGGCACCCCGCGGCAAACCGGGGAGCCGTTCCGGGCTCTGACGTGGCCGGGGAGTCACGGCGGCACGCGGTTCGGCACGGTTTGGGGCAGGAAGGGAGGTTTTTTTCCTCTCTTGCCCAAACAACCCAACCTCGGAGCTGGCGTCCCCGCGGACGATTTCGCCGCGGTTTAAATCCCGGCCTCCGGAGGCGAAAGGTTGCGTCTTAGCACGCCGCACCGCTGAGCGTCTCTAATTAGGGCTTGGCAGCTCCCGCCTCGGCCCCGTAAGCACCTTTTTGGCTGCCGCTCTGGAAAAAAAGCCGTGCCGGAGGACTTAGCTTTTAATACAGCCAAAGCCCAGGTGAGCCACCCGCGGCACCCAACCGGCCCCGGCCCGGCCCCGGCCGCGGGTCCCAGCCCCGCGGGGCTTCGCTGGGGGGCTCCAAGTGAGACCCCCTCGGCCCCGCCGTGCCGGAGCATCCCACCGAGGACCAGCACAGGGCTTTTCCTGCATCCCAGCCGCCTTTTCCCCCGGGGCTGGGTGCTTTTGGGCAGTAATATCACCACGGGAGCAGTTTCCTTAAATCCATCTCCGTTACCGCAAGCAGCTTAGCGCCAGAAACTCTCTTCCTCTCTGTTCTTTTAATACGATCCCGGCTTAGCAAAGCCCCAGCTTAGCTGCTGCCCTTGCAGTGCAAGTGAGGGGAGGAGAATTAAATAATAGGAAAGCAGAAAACAAAGGGCTCCGCTTGATTTCAGCAGCTGGAAGGGGGGGTCAGGGCCGCCCGGCCCTGCCAGGGGGGAGCCCCTGGCATTACCTGTGGAGGGGGGCGCTGGGGCGGGCGATGCAGGGTGCGGCCCCTCCGGGACGCCTCGTTTTTGTGGGTCAGTGGGTCAGGGATGCTTTGGTGCTTTCAGCCATCGCTCCCACTGCCGGGGACTGGAGGGAGCCTGGCTCGGAGACGCCCTCACCCTGAAGGTGCCCTGAACCCCTCGCTGTGATTTTGGGGCAAATATTGCCATTTTCCAGAGTTTTTCCCATCTCAGGATCTGCCAAAACCTGCAAAAGGCTTCGGAGACCTCAGCACCCTTTTGCAGAGGCAGCACCGCACCAAGAAATGGCTCTCACCCACCCTTCCCACCCCACCCACCGTGCCGGTGCCTGGGACGAGGCTTCCCGGCTGCTGGGCGGACCCCGTTCCCCGTGCCGACGGACTGGGGGCTGCTGCCCGATCTGCGGGTCCGCGCTGGCCGGGCTGGCTCCCATCGCCAGCACGGCAGCTCACCTCGGACTCCGCTCCCGGCACGGCCCTGGCTTGCTGGGGGGGAAGGGCTGGTTTATTTACCGTCAGGGCTGCGATAAGGAGCGGGAAAGGGGAGGCGAAGCGCATGGTGTCCAATGTGCCTGACCCACTTTCCACCATCGCTCGCCCTTCGGCTATCGGATTGCAGCGGCCGAGGCACAGGGAGCGCGGCCACCAACACCCCGCTGCTCGCCGCAGCCACCTTCCCTCGCTTCCCAACCCCATTTTTTTGGGCAGGTTGGGAAGAGAGGAAAAGCATCCCCGGGCGTTGCGGGTGCATCACGGCTGGATGCCGAGACACGGCAACGGGAACAAAAAACCGGCGCGAAAGGCGGCTGCGGCCGACTCCTCACGCTCGTCCGCGGCTGCGGTCCCCGCTGCGGCGCGTCCCCCGCCGGCGCTGGCACAGTGGCCCAGATCTGCCATTCCGCATGGCTTCCCCGGCTCTCCCCGGGGCCGGGCGCCGGCAGGCAGGGCGCTCGCTCGGCGCCTCGCGCGGCTGCCCGCTAATCCGACATGACTCTTCCATTAGAGAGGAGATGCCGGGAAAGAGCTTTTTGGCGTAGGAATTAACTCCTTCTCCCACCCCGGAGCTGCCCGACCCGCAGCGTCGGCTCCGTCTCCGTCACCCGCGTGGCCTGGGGTCTGCAGGACGGGGGGTTCCCCCCACCTCGGCATCCCCAGCCTGGTGATGGGCTCCCCGTGGGATTCGGCGCTGCCTTTGCAGGTGCAGCTCCCATCCTCATCCTCCTCCTCTGAGGATGCAGGACGGGAGCAGAGACCCGGCATCACCGTGCCGGAGCGGGGCCCCATGGACCTCCTGGGTGGCAGGATGAGCCCCAGCCCCACCATCTCTGGCCCCAGCTGCAGCACCAGCCGCTTCTCTTATCGATCTCCTCTTCTGCCGTTAATTATCGGCTCTAATTAAGCCTGATCAGAGCCAGAGCTGCCTGCAAAGGGCCTGTCTCCATTTTGGCCACCGTCCCCATGGGCGGGTGGGTGGATGGGACACAAGGGGGGGGCTGGGGGCGGGCGGGGGGTCGGGGTGAGTTCCAAGGACAGGTCCCAGCATCCTTCCAGAGCCGGGGTGGGGGTGAAGCTCGGGGGTGGCACCTGCTTTGAGGGAGACGACGATGGGCAAAGGCGTCCCTTGGCCACCTCCCCAGCAGTGGGATCCGGAGGAGGTCAGCATCCCACCCGTATCCCATTCTCCTGGCCCTGGAGGGTGGCCACGACCCCCTGCAAAATGCCTGGAGGGATGGCTCATCCCTGGGTACGGCGGGGAAACTGAGGCACGGAGCGAGGCAGAGACACTGGGGTCTGCCCGCACTCAGACGGGGGCTCTGAGGCGTCATCGGAGCCGCGTGGGTGCTTGAGCCCCCTCAGGCTGCAGCGTCCTTGTCCCTGCCAGGGGACCTGGGGGCTCTGCTGCCCTCCGGGGCTCTGGCAAAGGGGGCTTCAGTGGCAGCCAGCCCCCCAGCAGCCCCCCAGAGCCGCAGGAAAGCGGGCAGGGGGACAGTCTCCGGGCAAGGGGCCCAGAGGCGAGTGGGCTGTGTTTTCTCACCATCACCTCCCCCATCGCTGCCATGTCACGGGGTCTGGGGACCTCGTGCCCACCCGGGCTGGGACGCGTCCTGCATCCCAGCCACCCCGGTGGCCATCGCCTCCCGTGCCACCACGTGTCCCTGGGAGAGGGACTTCCAGCACGGGGGACAGCCCTGCCATGGCTGGGGAGGACAGGACCCTGGGGACGGGGCACCGGGCCACCCACACGGTGCTTAGGGACCCAGGGTGGGGACATCCAGTTTGGGAGGTCACACCAGAGCCCCCCAGCCCCGCACTGGGCATCTCCCGTTCCCTCCCGGAGCAGCGAGATGCCCAGGAGGACAGGTCTGCTCCTCCCACCCTGGGCAGGCGCCGAAACACCCTCAAATTATTTTTGTGGGACTCCTTGGCTGCAAATTGGGGTGTTGTGACCTTTTTTTTCCACAGCGGACAGCTCAGACCTCGTGGCGGGGTAGGGACGCAGCGGCAGCGGAGGAAATCCTCCCTGAGATCCCGGCATGGAGCCACCCATGAAATATTCAGGCCGTTCAGTGTGATTTCCGCCTCGCCATCAAAAAGTGCCATGAATATTGCAGGGGGACATTAATGTTTCACAGTTGCCACGCTTCAGCAGAACCTCGCTGACACCGTGGGAAGACGCTCCGCCGGGACGCGTCACGCCTTTGCCAGGCTGCAGCAACCCTTTTCCCTCTGGTTTAACCCCAAAACTGGTGGTGGTGACGGGCTGGCTCTGTGAATTGCTCCAAGAGCGAAGCGACTCAAAGCTCCCCGCCGTGTCTCCGTGAAGGAGCGGCGCTGCCCAAGGCAGAGCTGGAGGAGGGCGCGAGGTCCTGCAGGACCAGGGACAAGCAGAGGTCCTGGGCACCTCACCCCAAATCTCAACCGTGCTTCCCGCTGCCCTGACGGCAGCGTGGCCTCGCTCCTCCGCAGCCCAGAGCAACGCCCACCCCCAGGCGGAAGACGTTCGCAGCTCCTTGAACATCTCAGAAGGTTTCATCCTCCATGTCATGAGCTTTCCAGGTCAGTCCCCACCAGAAGGGACCATTCCCTTCTCCTCCACCCGCTCTCGTAACGCCGCTCTTCCCGTGTTTATATAACAGCAACGTCTCCCGCAGACCGGGGAGAGAATTGGCCGGGGAGAAATAATGAGGATAATTCAAGTCATTTGGGAAGATGAGGTTTGCGAGGTGCCCAGCGTCTTCCACCTTTTACATGTTGTCTCTAATCATCCGCAATCTCGGATGGCCATTGATGGAGCTCGTTGCTGTGGCGACGGATGAATAGCCCTGGGATTGTACCATGCCAAAAAAGTGCCGTCCTTCCATCAAAACAACAACATCAACAAAAATATCATTTTTTGTTCAGGAAATTAAGCAGTTTGCAACCAAATAGCAGGGGCTGAAAGGGCTCCCGCATCCCTCCTTTCCTCCCGGCTCCCGCGGCCGCGTTGGGTTTGTCAGGAACATGCCCAGCGCCCCGGAGAGCCCTTTGTGCACGCCGGACAAGGAGAAGGTGGTAATTGCAAGGGGGTTTCTAACCCACTGAGTCTGTTAAAAGGATTTTGTGCCCCCCCCCGCCCCCTCTCCTCCGCCTCCTTGCCCAGATGTGTGTCACGCAGGCAGGGAGCGCGGGGCGCTGCGGCCGCGGCGCAGCACTGGGTTAATGTGTTAGCCGCGGCCGGACCGGAGCAGGGGCCCGGTGCTGGCACAGAGGGAGGTGGCGATGGCCGGCGGCCGGTGCAGGGTGTCGGGGCTCAGGTCCTGCTCCTTCCCCGCGTGACGGTTGGCGGCGAGAGTCGGCACGGGGCTACCGAGCTGTGGGAGGAGGGCGGCCGGCTGGACGAGGAGGCTCCTGCCGTTGTCAGCCTCCGTGGTTTTCCGTTTGAACTCCTTCCCAGGCAACACGGCCTGAGCCGAGATGCTCTTCGTCCTTCCTCACCGCTCTGGGAGCATCTCTCGGGGTGGCTACCGAAGATGCTGCTACAGCGACGCAGCCTCCAGGGACGCGGCTGGGGTGGAGGTGCCTTGGGGTCTGCTCAACCAGCGACAGATCCCGGCTTTGGGATCCCACCCCTCCCGACGCTGGAAACCACATGCGCAGCCCCCGCCGCATCTCACGCGTGAGGATTCTCCGTGCGTAACCCGTGTGACCGCACCGGCACGCATTTTGAGCCGGGGGTCTGGTCCTTGCTGGCATCTTTGGAGCTCCCAAACGCTGCCCACGGGCGATGGGAGGTAAATGGTGTAATTCAGAGCTGCGCGACCCCGACGCTCGTCCCGCGAGAGTGTAAGAAACCAAACCGTAGGGCCAGCACCCAGCTGGCAGCTTGGGAGAGCCCTGGCGCGCAGCAGCGTTGGAGCCAACCCCTGCGTGTCGGGGCAGCGGGGAGGAGGAGGGAGAAGGAGGGATGGGTGCCTGGAGAGAAAACATTTACAGAGGACCCTGAGGATGAGAAATGGGCCAAGTTCCCGCGGCTCTGGCTCCTTTTTGGGCGAGAGCCCCCGGTAGCGCTTTGTCCGCTGTCCCCAGAGCCCTGTGCCCTTCCCGGGCTGAGCGAGGGGCAGATGGAGGGACATGGACATCTTGGCTGCGCAGAAAAGCGAGGCAGCGAAGCAGGCTGGAGAGATTAACTCCATGGGGAAAACAAGCTCAGCACACGCCGCCGAGCCGAGGACGCCTGCGGGGCCGCGCGTGCGTGTTCGCATGCACATGCATGTGCTACCAGCGTACACGGGCACGCATGCGCAGGCAGTAAGCAGCAGCACGCACGCAGCCGCGCGCGTTCGGCCGAGCTGATGAAGCAGCATCTCGCCGCGGAGGGGCCGGCGGGGTATTGGAGATGGGTCCTCATCCTTTAATTGTGCTGCTTTGCTAGCAGCGATAATTGGCTGGAAATCGATAGTTTCGCTCCTGTTTCTCCCCTCTCCCTGGGCGCCTCGCTGCCTTTAAACGCTCGGCCATAGCCGTTCGGAGAGCTGCTGAGGGGGGGCTGATTGAGGCAGCCCCCCTCTCCGCTGCCACAGCGCAAGGGCAGACGGAGACAGCGTCCAGGCAGTGACAGCGGTTGGGAGAGCGGAGCTGGGAAGGGATTAACCCTGGCTGCGTCGGCCGGGAGCTCCCTCCGGTCTTGGCTCTGAAAATGGTGCCGGAGTGTCACGGGAAAATGGGTGCCAATAACCCTGCTGCTCGGCCTGCCCCGCTCTCCGTGCCCCACCGCCGCCCTCGTCCCCTCGGTGAGGTGCCCCCCTGTTCCCGCCGCACTGCCCCAGCTCCGGGCGGGATGTTGGAGCCTGCGAGGTCAGCCCTTGGCCTCCTTGCAACCGCCCTCATGGAGCAGCCCCTGTGCTTCACCCATCCGCCTGGGGCTGCTGGGGGCTCTGCCCCCCGAAAAGCCGCCCTGACCCCCACTGCTCGCCTTGCTGCGCTCCGTAAAGCCAAAGGGGCTGGGGAGCGGGATGGCAGCACTGGAGAATGCGCAGGGAGCTCTCGGGGGCCAGGGGCACCCCAGGCCGGTGCTGGTGGCCCCAGGACCCCCAGTCTGTGTCAGCCAAGCGGCCTCATCAGCCGAGTGACCTCGTTAGCCAAGTGACTCTCGTTAGCCAAGTGGGGCTCCGGTGCCGGAGAGGGACTCGCTCTGCTGTGCGGGGCTGGCTGGAGTGGGATGGGGAGGGTGACGGGTACGTGGTGGGGGTACACGGGTGAGGGGCTGCGCAGGTGCGGGGGTGCCCGTGTGCCCACCTTTCCGTGGGGGCCTGGTGCCACCTGGTGGCCACGCAGCCGTGACCGTGGCCATGACCATGATGGTGACCATGACTATGACCATGACGGTGACCATGACCATGACCATGGCCATGGCCCAGGGCGCGCAGCTCTCGCCTGCGCTGGCCCCACAGGAACCCTGCGGCCGGGGACGCTCAGGACGGTGGGGAGACATCGGAGCAGAGCTCGGCAGTGCCTTTCCAGGGGTTTTCCCTCAATCCCAGCATGGACAAGGGGCGCGTCCTCCTGCAGCGATCCGCCCTGGGCACCCTCCGACCGGCAGCTCTGGGCGCAGACACACTGGCTTGGAGGGGAATGAGCCCCGTGTCAGGCCGGGTCATGACAACACCCAAGCAAAACTTGGGGGGGTATTCCCAGCCCCTCCCCAATAGCTGGGGTCCGGCCAACGCCTCAGCCCCTGTAGCTGGGGAGGAAGGTCCCAGCTCCCTCCCCTGTAGTCAGGGGCTATCTGTGTCCCAGCACCTACATCGGGGGCTGCCAGATCCCGGCTGTGTTGTGGGGTCGGGCTGGGTCCCACCTCTTATGTGGGTGGTCCGCAGGGGGGTCTCAGCCCCCTCCTCTATAGCCGGGGCACACCTATACCCCTGCCCTTATAGCCGGGGGAGGTCGCAGCCCCCTCCCCTCTATAGAGCACACCTGTACCCCAGCCCTTACAGCCTCAGGGGGCTCAGCCCCCTCCCCTATAGCCGGGGCACACCTATACCCCTGCCCCTACAGCTGGGGGGGTTCTCAGCCCCCTCCCCTCTATAGAGCACATCTGTACTCCAGCCCTTACAGCCTCAGGGGGGCTCAGCCCCCTCCCCTATAGCCGGGGCACACCTATACCCCTGCCCCTACAGCTGGGGGGGTTCTCAGCCCCCTCCCCTCTATAGAGCACATCTGTACTCCAGCCCTTACAGCCTCAGGGGGGCTCAGCCCCCTCCCCTATAGCCGGGGCACACCTATACCCCTGCCCCTACAGCTGGGGGGGTTCTCAGCCCCCTCCCCTCTATAGAGCACACCTGTACTCCAGCCCTTACAGCCTCAGGGGGGCTCAGCCCCCTCCCCTATAGCCGGGGCACACCTATATCCCAACCCCTACAGCTGGTGGGGGGTCGCAGCCCCCTGCCCTCTATACGGAACGCCTACACCCCAGCCCCTATAAGCAGGCCAATCCCACCCCGGCCGCAGGTAGCGGCCTGGTTCTGTGTCCCCCCCCTCCCCGTCCTGTCCCGCCCGGGTCGGGCCCTCCCCGGGGGAGGGCGCTCGGGGGCCGCGGTCCCGCCGGCAGCGCCCGCCATGTTTCCCGGCAGCCGGCCCTGCCCGCCGCCCGCCTGAGCCTCCCGGCGGCCGGCCCGGCCCGGCCTGGCCCGGCCCGGGGGCCGCCCGCCTCCGCCGCCGGTGAGTGGGGGGGGCCCAGCGCGGCCCAGCGGCCCGATCGGGCCCGGGCCTGCCCACGGCCGCGCAGGCCGCAAAGCCTCGGCCTCGATTTCCGCTGCGGGCGGGGAGCGGGGCGCGGGGGCCGGCCGCGGGGAGCGAGGGGACGGGGGGTGCGCGGGGAGACGCCGGGGCAGCGCCGGCCTTCGACCGGGCGGCGGCTGGGGCAGCTGGGGAGGAGGGTGATGGGGTGGGCGGGTGGCCTGCGGCTTTCCCTGGTTTACCCGGCTCGCCCCGGCCTGCCCGGGCTCGGGGTGGGGGGCAGAGCAGTGGGAAGGGGAGCGGTTCGGTTCGGTTTCCCACACCGTTCTTCGTTTCAGCTGATTTTGTGGTAAAGCCGTGTGCCGCTCGGCCCCCGCTGCCGGTGGCCCCTGGGCTGCTGGCTAAGAGCTGAACTCGTCCAAAGTGGCAGCGGTCGCCTTCTCTCTCCAGGCACGCTCAAAATCAGAAGCAACTCCTGAAGATTTGTCCGTGCCTGGCAGTGGTTGACATCCGTGGGGATTCAGCCTGCCAGCTCTGCTCCTGGAGGGTCCAAAGGAGAGGACAGTTTCGGCTGGGAAGTACTGCTGGTGCGGTAATGGGAACACTGGTCTGAGCTCTGCAAGGGAAGCCCCGAGTGCAGAGCGGAGATTCGTATCGCCCAGCTGAGGACAAGGAGGAACAAACCAGAGCTGATCCGCTTTCCTCACACAGGGAGGGTAATTATTTCACGTTCCCCTTGTTTTAGTCCCTCAGCGGAGCGGTTTTTGTAGGAGCGTGAAAGACAGCAGCAGAGTTAGCTGTGAGTATTGGATTCCGTGTGTTTCTGCCTGTTGCTGCAGACTCTGCGCCCGAGCTGGAGCCACGCCGCGAACGTCCTCTCCCCCTGACTTTTTCCAAAGCTAGATGTCCACAGCCGCGTTGCTGGCACACATCTGAGTTAGTGTTTGTTGTTGCTGGGACTAATTGCGTATGGTTCTGGTTTAAAGGGGTGCAATGCAGTTTGTCTGTATAAATGCGACACCATGTGTGGCTGGGAGGGGTCTGGAGGCAACTGTGTGTGATCCAGAGAGAAATTATTAAGATTAATCTTTAAAAAATCCCATCTTAATGCTGGGAAGAAACCTTGTCCTTATTTCCAGCCTAAGGATGCTAACGTTCCCCTTATCTGCCAGCATAAGTTGGGAAATGCTCGAGTACGTCAAAACTGAGCCAATGGGTTCTTTTTGCATCGCTTGTATCGTCTTCCTGAGAAGTAAAAAAGTAAAACGGGTTTGGAGTGAAAACAAGCGCCGCTAAATGCAAAATGTAACTGATGACGCTGGGCGCTGGCGAGTCGTTCCAGTCTGACGTGCTTGTCTTTCACTGGGAGCTTAGGGAGCTTCATGGTGTGAGGAGGGGGTGCTGGGGGCCACGTCCTGTCGGCTTTTCCGCTGAGCTCTGGGTGGCCCCGGGACCGGGATCTCATGGCTGCTCACGAGGGACTCGGATCGCGTTGTCGTGCACGTGCAGGATCCTTTGTGCTCCTCCCCCATCAGCTGCGGCTCTAACAGCTGTCTCCTTTTTATCCCTGTTTGTAGCCCGGCGCCTCGGAGGAGAGAGAGGATGGCTCAGGAGACGAACCAAACCCAGGTGCCGCTGTTGTGTACCACGGGCTGTGGGTTTTACGGCAGCCCCCGCACCAACGGGATGTGCTCCGTTTGCTATAAGGAGTTCCTACAGCGGCAGCAGAGCAGTGACCGGATAACCCCCCCAGGTAGAGGATTTTTGTCCCTGAAATTTATCTTAAACGGATGCAAACGATGTGAAGCAACTGGGATAGAGCATGGTACTGGTAGTGGGCACCAGCAGGTTTACTCCCTCCTGGAAAACTTATCTCTTTTATTTTTTGTGTAGACCTGAGCCTCTAAAGCAAAGACCCGAGCCTTTGAGCGCTTCCCTTCCCCGCACGGGGGCCAGTTGTTGTCTTCCCAGTCTCTGCTGTTTGAGAAGCACCGTCCCAGTCAGCACGTTCCAGTAAACTGTAAAACTTCACTCGCTCTAGCAGCGGGCTGAATTTCTGGTCATTAGCTCCTCACTGAGTCATGTGCTGGCTGCCGGGAGCTACGACAGATCCCTGAAATGACATTTTATTTGGGAAGAATTTGGCCTCTTAGCTGTGCTTTCTCATCTTAACGGGGCTGACGATCCAAAGCGGTGAAATAAAAGGTTTGTTTCGTGCAGCTGAACGGAGCTGACGTATCCCCGAGCTGGGAGGCAGCTGGGTGCACGGAAGGGACGCTCCTTCCCTCATTAGCAGGATTTTTCTTTTGCTGAGAGTTTGCGCGGCTGCCCCGTGGACAGGCTTTGCGATACCAGTAAGAAATGCTTCCAGAGACCTTCTACAGTTTGGTTCTGAACGTAATCACGGCTTTGCTTGAATTACTGACCCAAAATATGTACTGGGAGCACAGCTCCTCCTGACAGAGGGCTTTTCTAAAGACCCTGACTTAGATCCTCGGCTGACGTAAACCAGCGCGTTTCTGTTGGAGCCAGTTCCTCTCAGCAGGTGAGGACCTGGTTCCTGCACCTTGGAGAAGTTGCAAAGTCACGCTGGATTTGAAGAATGCTGAGGAAAAGTAGGGAAATCAAAGAATGTTAAAAACCACACGGTAACGGAAGGCATTCAGCGTGTAACTCCTGCGAATAAACCCGCATCCCTCAAACGGGAGATCCCGAGGAGCTGAACGGATCTCCCTGTGTGAGGCCTGCGGTCCTCAGGAAAACGAGCAGCTGATTCCAGAGGGATATTGCGATCTGGTCCAAGGAGTCGTTCCTGGTCTAGAGTAAGAATAGCTGCAGTGGGTCACGGTGAGGTCCGGCCAGCACTGGTGTGTGGTCCCCACAGAAACCCATCCCCAGATTTGGAGGGGAGAGCGTAAGAGTAGGGGATCCGGGAGCGATCCCAACTGGGAAGCTCCTGCGAGGGAGCAGGAGGTCAAAGCCTGCTGAAAGTGCTCATCCTGCTTTCTCCTACACTGTCAAGTACTTGAGGAACTTGCTGACGTTTTTAAGAGTTTTTACCAAGGCTCTGATCTTGTTTTGTAGCACCCAGCAGTCCCAACAGCAGCCCCACGGCTTCGGATTCGATTGCAGGGCAGCCTGCGGAGGGAGATTCCACGCCTGAGGATGCCCAAGCCAGGTAGGGGCGTAATCTGTGGGACGGGGATCTGCAGCCGTGCTAAAATCCAGCCCTGGGACGCAAGGAGGAGGCTCTTGGCCTTCCTGGGGCCTAAGGGGGCTGTAAAGCGGGCTGGAGCAAACACTGCTCGTTGTGAGCCTGGTTTATGGATTGATGACGATGACCGAGGCGTAGAGGCAGGTACCAGAGGGTCGTTAGTAAATTAAAACCTGGAGTAAACTGAAGTGGCATCCTGGTTCTCTGAGAGCCGGTGCACCTAGTCTGTCGCCAGCTGTGTTAAACTGTTGGGTTTTGACTCAGTCCTAAGGGGAAGCATCCAGTGATGATCCAGCCTGGAAGCTGCAGCAGCAGGATTAGGGACCTCAGTCTTCTTCCTTAGGGAGGAAGATCCTGCGTTGAGCTGCACCATTGCGTTCCAGTCCTGACTCATCGCTCTGTGTCCCTGGGCTTGTTTGGATGGGCTTTGAGATATAATTGGGTGGAAAACGAAGCTGAGATCATCACAGATTCATTCCGTTTGTCTATAAGGAACTTTGATCCCGAATCTCAAGGGGAATTGCCCTGCTGTGCTCCTGACCCATCTCTGAGTGTAATGAAATGATCTTTATGGGCTGAAGGTCTCTCCCACGTAACCGTTCCTCAAAACAAAATGTTTCCCAGTGCGCAGACTCCCGTGACCCATCAGATGACGGCCATGAGCATATCCAGAGAAGAGAACGGCAGCGAGACAGAAGAATTCATCAAGACAGAAGAAGCCTCACCAGCATCTTCCTCACCAGGTAGACCGATGGGTTTGGCCTCGGCGCGGGCGTGAACGACGGCAGTGGTTTGAGCAGCAAGGACAGTACTGGTGCTGGCGCCAGGGGACGGTTGTTGCCTCCCGGCGCGCCTGGCAGGAAAGCTAAGGAGAAAAAGGTTTTGTATTTCTGAAACGGGAGGAGAGAAACCGCCGTGCCGGAGGGCAGGCCGACAGAGATTGCTCCGTGGGCTGGAGGCTGGGTAGCTGCCAGCCCTCGCTCGCTGGCAGCAGGACGATCTCCACGACGCCTTGCGAATGGCAGGAGGCCCGGAGCGGCCCACCGCCTGCTGCGCCACTGTCATTGGCCGCGGTTCCCTGCTGTCTCTCGAGGGAGGAGAGGAGATGCATCCAGTGTAGTCTTGGAAGAGAGGAGAGGGTTTGGGAGGGTGGCCGGGGGCAGCTGTTGTCATCCTGGGAGATGGGAGGTGTCCCTGCCCCGCAGAGGGGGTGTTAACGCTGCTGCTTTAGAGGAGCATGGGTGTCGTACGCCCTCCAGTTGACGAGTGACAGAGTCACTGCATTCGAGACGCCCTCCTTCAGTGCAATGGGCAGTTTCCTTGCATTCAAAGCTAAAAAAAAACCAAAAAGTTGTTGGTTGCTAAAAAAAACCCCCAGGCTGTAGTCGCTGCGCGTGACTCTGCGTTTCGGATTTGGTAATCCCTGCCCTGCGAGCCCAGGAGACAATGCACAGCAGGCAGGTGGAGGAGAGGCTTGGCAGCACCCACCCCTTTCTTCCGACTGCGGAATTTTTAGGAGGTTATTTAAGGTCAGATCCACAAAGCTATCTATGCCGCTGTCTCTTTGTCTCCTTAGCCTGATTTTCAGAGCGGCGTGCGCTGCAGGTGTGTATCTGCTAGCAGCTGGAGCTCCTCCCTCCCGCTGACTTCTCTGACCTGCTTAGGTACCGCAGGAAATCCCGCTAAGCAGCGGTGACCTTTAACAATCTGCCTTTCGGAGCTCGGTTTTCCTCTGGGTAGATTAGAGA
This sequence comes from Chlamydotis macqueenii, assembly GCF_036417535.1. Taxonomy (NCBI): domain Eukaryota; kingdom Metazoa; phylum Chordata; class Aves; order Otidiformes; family Otididae; genus Chlamydotis; species Chlamydotis macqueenii. The sequence continues at coordinate 1,482,113 of NC_141581.1, read as the reverse complement.
CAGCGATGAGTATCTGTGTAAAGCATCCCGAGACCTACATACGAGGAACAGTTACATAAGAGCCAGCAAAAATAATTAGTAGTACTTACAAGGGGTTAATTTTTTTTTTTTTTTTTCCCCTGTAAAGATTAACTCTAGGCTCAGCTGTGCAGTTGTAGCGACTGTCCAGACGTGGGCTTAACCTATGGCAAGCGCCAGGTAACTCTGCTCAGTGCTGCCTTTTCTCAGCAGGAGCTCCACGGCGTCTTGAACGTAAGGAATTTGAAACAGAGAGAAAACACCAGGCCGTGTGAGGTGTAGATCTCTGGAATGAGGCAAATCTCACGGTTTTGGGGATGTGGGCCAGGGCAGCGGGCACGCAGAGGCGTCTGGAGCGGACGCAGAGTCAGCAGGGCCTCGAGCAGCTCCTGTAAAACCAGGAAAGCGTTGCTGGGTTGGTCAAAGAAGGGCAGCAAAGCTCTTCCCTCTGTTTCAGGTACCCTGCTTGAAATATCCCAGAACGCAGCTGAGGGCAAGGCGGCTTCTGAAAAACCGAAACAGAAGAAGAATCGCTGCTTCACGTGCCGGAAGAAGATAGGGCTGACTGGTAAGACCCTGGCTGCGGTGGGAAAACTTCCCTGTGGCCTAAGCAGTCCGGTTTCGTAGCCCCGCAAACGGCTCTCCGTGCGCTGTGACGCTGCCTGGGCGCAGAGGGTGGGCGTGGAGGTGTTCAGCCCGTAAAGCTGAAGAGAGACAGGTGAGATGGTGCCAGGTGACTGCTATCCGTGGGAAAACTGGCCCTGGAAGGGCGATTCGTGAAGCAGTTAGCTCTGCGGAGCCCGAGTTTCCCTGGATATTCAAAGGGGCTGTCGCAGAATAAATGTGGGTTTGTAGGCCGGGCACTGGGCAGGGTGCTCTGCCCAGTCTTGAAATCTGCAGAGAGGATTGTTTTCCTGGCTGAGTGTTTTCTTAAGAGAGAAAACTCTTAAACTGTGAGAATCACAGAATCACAGAGTGGTTTGGGCTGGAAGGGACCTTCAAAGCCCACCCAGCCCAACCCCCCTGCCAGGAGCAGGGACATCCCCAACCAGATCAGGTTGCTCAGAGCCCCGGCCAACCTGGCCTGGAACGTTTCCAGGGATGGGGCATCCACCGCCTCTCTGGGCAACCTGGGACAGTGCTCCACCACCCTCAGTGTAAAAAATTTCTTCCGTATGTCCAGTCTGAATCTGCCTCCCTCCATTTTGAAACCATCACCCCTCGTCCTGTCACACCAGGCCCTGCTGAAGAGTCTCTCCCCACCTTCCCTGCAGCCCCCTTTGGGCACTGGGAGCCGCTCTCAGGTCTCCCCGGAGCCTCCTCTTCTCCAGGCTGAACAGCCCCAGCTCTCTCAGCCTGGCCTCACAGCAGAGCTGCTCCAGCCCTCTCAGCATCTGCGTGGCCTCCTCTGGACCCTCTCCAACAGCTCCACGTCCTTCTGATGTTGGGGGCTCCAGAGCTGGACGGAGCGCTGCAGGGGGGTCTCACCAGAGCAGAGCAGAGGGGCAGAATCCCCTTCCCTGACCTGCTGCCCACGCTGCTGGGGGTGCAGCCCAGGATGCGGTTGGCTTTCTGGGCCACAAGCGCACATTGCCGGCTCACGTTGAGCTTCTCATCCACCAGCACCCTCAAGTCCTTCTCCTCCGGGCTGGTCCCCATCCATTCTCCGCCCAGCCTGGATTTGTGCCTGGGATCAACTTGCGGAGAACCCCTGTGAGTTCAGAGCGTTTAGGATTAAATGAATTTCCTCAAAGAGGAGTAAAGTGGCACCTGGTAGTGAGGGGTTTTGTCTTCACAGCCTGTAGCTGGAGAGACGTGAAAGGGAAGCGTGATTTCCTGCCCGTGTGACTGGGGGTGATCTGCTGTCCTGCAGGAAAGCCCCTCCCTCATCCCTGCCTCGGTTTCCCAGTCAGCAGCACTTCTGAGCAGTGTTGTCTCCGAGTGAAGTGACTAAATTATGAATTTTGAAGCCTAAATTGCTCAAAAGCGATCCTAACAAGGGGAAGGTTTTGCTGCCTGCTGGCTCCAGATGCCGCTGCGTGACGCCTGGGGAGCCGGGAGGGCTGGGCTCCAGCTCGGGCTGCCTGCTCGCTGCCCGCGCAGCCTGATCGGGATTAGCAATCTGCTTCTCTGCACTCCCCGGCGTGTCCCCCGTCCCCGGGCAGCGCGGAGAGCAGCTGCTCTGGGACTGTTTCCCACTGCCGGGACAGCTGGGGCTGCGCAGAGCGCGCCTGCGCTCATGGGAGCGGCTAAGCCGGAGGGAAGCAAGGAGCCGCTCGTGGTCTTCCCCACGCTGAGACTCCATTTCCGTGTCCGGGAGGGGAATTTCCCCTCTCCCTCATCCGCCCCTCTTCCGGCATTAGTGGAGTTTCCTGGCCTGGCAGGAAAAAGCAGGGGCGCTGCTGCCAGACGGGGACTAACGCGGCTTTTCTCTCTGCTCTTCTTCCCCTCAGGCTTCGACTGCCGCTGCGGGAACCTGTTCTGTGCCATTCACCGGTACTCCGACATGCACGCCTGCCCCTACGACTACAAGGCGGAAGCTGCCGAGAAGATCCGTAAGGAGAATCCCATCGTTATCGCTGAGAAGATCCAGAAGTTGTGAAGGGGGCCCCCCCCACCCCAGAACTGCAGCCAGGTGGCCTGGTGCTCCTTCCCCTTCCTCCGAGCCTTCTTCCTCTTCCTCCCAGCCCCGTCGGTGCTGCCGTGGGGACTCCAGCAGCACCCGGACACGGACGCTCCTCACACCTCTTTGGCAGACAGTTGCCGTTCCTTCTTTCCCTTCCTGCCCGTCCGACAGCTCAGCTGATCCGTTCTCGACCGGCTTCCCAAAGGAAAAGGAACCATCCTGCCCCGCCGCTCCGGTGCGGAGACTTTCGGACTTGTCTTCCGCCGGGGCGGTCTGTGCGGCGTGGGCAGCGAGGCTTTCCCGGCTGGTTTTTCCCATCAAGCGGCAGCTCCAAGCCCTGGGAAGCGCCTGTGAGCTGCCGCTGGGACGTCGTTCCCTCTATCCTTCCGTCTTTGCGGCAAAAGCAGGAGCTGGGGAATCCCGGCGGCGTTCTGCTTCCAGAGAGGTGTTAGGTCTCAGACGCAGAAAAGGGGATTCTGTAGTTTTCACGCCCCAAATACCGCTCCCCTCCCTTTGAGATGCCGTTGTTGGAGAACCGGGAGAGTTAAGCAGCACAGGAAAGTTCTATTTTGTGGCTCGGAGCGACGTAGCCGCGCTCCAGCCGCAGGTCAGGACCTTTAGGACAGCACCGCTCGCTGCCCCGTGCCCCTCGCCGCGGGGAGGGAGCCAGCCTGCGGGGTTTGCTCCGTGCGGGGCTGCAGCTGGGCTGAGGGACGCCCTTGCGCCCGTCTCCCGTGCTTCGCCGCCTGCCGAGTCCCCGCCGGCCGCTTCCCGAGGTTTGTTGTGACCCAGCAGCACCTCTCCTCTCCCCTCCGCTCCCCGCCTCCTGCCTTACGCGATTCTTTCTCATCAGGGTTGTTCCCAAAACTCGGATCGCCAAACCTCCGCTTCTTTTCCTCTCCTTGCACGCAGGCGGGGACCCTTCCTCCCCCGTGGGTGCCCGCCTGGCCGCCCCGCTCTCCCGCCTCGCTGCCCGTCCCCCTGGTAGAGCCGGATCCCCTGGAGATGCTCCGAAAGCTGGACGGAGGGGTCTGGGGCAGGGGGAAAGGCAGGTGGAGGGCTGCAGGGCGGGTGAAAAGGCATGAGGGTCCCGGGGTGGGCTGGAGTGCGGGCGAGGGGTTTTGGAAAAGCCCGGGGGGAGCGGGGAGGGGGTAACTTGGAGGACTCTGGGCCCACCGAAAGATTTGTAGAGGACTCAGGGTTGTCGGAAGACTCAGGGAAGGGCTCTGGAGCCCAACGGAAGGCAAAAGGAGAGCTTTGGGGTGTGCTGAAAGCACCCTAAGAGGCACCTGGGGCGCACACACGCGTGTGGAGGGCTCTGGGGTGCCAAATTCGGAGCTGTGTGCCGCTCCAGAGAACAGGTAGGGGGCTGTGGAAGTGCTGGAGAGGGAAACGCGGGGCTCAGGTGTGCAGCACAAGGCAGGCGGAGGCTGGAGGCCGGAGGCCGTCTCCGCACCGCGCAGGGTCTGTGTCCGCCCCGGAGCACCCCCGGGTGGGGGGCTCCTCCCTGGGAACGCCGGGAGTGGGGCCGCGGCCGTGGGGATCTCGGTGGTCTCGCAGAGAAACCCGGACAGGATCCTGCGGGGAAAAGCAGCAGCCTCCGCCCCGCTTCTGGCCGTCCCAGGCTTTGGAAGTGTTTCCTCCCGCGTTTGTGGCAATTCCCTGGTGATTGCTGCGGGATTGCTCCAAAAGTTTCCTTTTTTTTCCTCTCCACGTGTGCCGTGCAGCAGCATCGTATGGCACTGCCAGGAGGGTTTGGACCCCCAAAACCGACGCAAATCCCCCCGCTAGCCTGGAGCGGAGGCGAGGCTGGCGCTTGCCAGCCTTTTCCCTTTTCCTCTTTTTTTTTTTTTTTCCCTCCTGTGCAATATCAGCGTCGCGGCTGGAGCACGCGAGTGGCGGCACGTTTTAGTGCTGGGACGCACCCGAGCCGGAAGCGCGGTGCCAGCTGGGTTCTGCGGTTGAGTTTTTGGCCGAGAACGAGCCGTCGCTCTCGTGAGGCGGGGAAGCCGTGAGAAATCGCAAGCGCTGCCTGCCTTGCATCCGCGCGAAGGTCCTGAGCCGCTGGGGAGCAGGGGAAGCAGCTCCCACAGCAAAAAGGCGGCCGCCTGCTTCTCCGCCACCGACTTTTTCCCGTTTCTTTCCTTCCTCTTCGTTACGTGTGTAAATATTAATACAGTCTAGTTTGCTTGGATGCCGTGGGTGGTTCGTTACGTCTCACGCGGCGGTGCCGGCGCAGCTGTTGTGTGGGCTCCGTGCCTCGGTTTCCCCACCGCTGTAGGAATGACGGCGACGAGGGGGTTGGAAGCGCAGGCGGTGTCCTACGGGATCAGGTTCCCGGTTGGTGTGGGAGCTGTTTTGTCCAGGGCTCGAGTGGGACAGGGGGGTTGGGGCTGGGCCTTAGGTCCCACCCGGGTCCTAGGCCCAGCCCCAAACCCCGCCCCTCGCCCTCCACTTTCGCGGATCCCAGCTGGGTCTGGCATCCGGATTTGGCGGGGGGGTGGTGGTGAAATATCCCGCCCACGCGTGATCTCCGTGCGTGGGCCCGCGTCCCTCGCCGCGGGCACCCCCGGCGCCCACCAGGCCTCAGCGCGGGCCGCGCCGTTCCCGTAGCAACGGGCGGGAAGGCGGTGCGATGGCGTCACTTCCGGGAGAAGAGTGGGTGGGGCCAGAGCGGCCGCTGCGCAGCGCCGCCCCCGCCTCGGAGGCCTCGCGGCGGCCGCTCGTCCCTTCGGCAGCCCCGGGAGCGGGGGGGGGCCCGGGCCGAGCATGTCCAGGTACGGGCGTGGGGGGGAGAGACACGAGTGGGTGCTGAGCTGAGGGGGTGGGTATCGTGGGGACGGGGGGCCCGCGGGGCGGGGGGGAGGAAGGAGGCCCACAGCGGTTCGGGGGGGGGACCCACGCAGGTCACTGTGGGTGGGGGAAGGCCCACGCAGGTTAAGGTGTGTGCGGGGGAGGCCCACGCTGATGTGGGGGGGAGCCCACGCAGGTCCAGGTATGTGGGGAGGAGGCCCACGCAGGTCAGCGTGTGTCTGGGGGGCCCCACGCAGGTTGAGGTGTAGCGGGGGGCCCACGCAGGTCAGCGTGTGTCTGGGGGGGCCCACGCAGGACAAGGTGTGTGTGGGGGGGGCCCACAAAGGTCAGTGTGAGTAGGGTGGGGGGTCCCATGCCTGCCATGGGGTGGGAGACCCGCTCTGGTCAGTGAGTGGGGGGGTCCCACGCAGGTCAGTGTGTGTGTGGGACCCCCCCCCACACCAGCCAGTGGGTGGCGAGAGGCCCCCAGCGGTCAGTGCACGTGGGGTGGGGGGGTCCCATGCCTGCCGTGGGGTGGGAGGCCCACGCTGGTCAGTGTTTGTGGGGGTGGGCACCCACTGGTCAGCAGGGTGGGGGTCCCACGTGGGTCAGTGTGTGTGAGGGTCCCACTCAGGGCGGTGAGCAGGTGCAGCGCGGACCCCCCCGCTCTGACCGTGGGGTGAACGGGGGTGTGTGGTGGGGGGGGTCAGGGTGGGTGCGTGGCGTGGGGCCGGCCCCCGCGCTGGCCGCGGGGCAAGCGGGCAGGCAGGGCTGCTGGCCCACGGGGCTACCGGCCCGCGGGGCTGCGTGTCGGGTGTCAGGGTTTGGCCTGGCGCGAGCGTGACACACGCAGAACGAGCGTGACACACGGCGTAAGCGTGACACACGCAGAACGAGCGTGACACACGGCGTAAGCGTGACACACGCAGAACGAGCGTGACACACGGCTTAAGCGTGACACACGCAGAACGAGCGTGACACACGGCGTAAGCGTGACACACGCAGAACGAGCGTGACACATGGCGTAAGCGTGACACACTGTGCCTGCGCCGCCGCCAGCCCCGGGGCCCGCGCCCCGACGCGCCCGTGCAGGTGCGCGCCTGCCCTCGTCCGCCGCGGGTGCACGCGGTGGCGCCGGGCGCCAAACCCGGGGCGGGACGGGGCCGCCGTGTGCCGGGTGCGACGCCGGCCCCGCCGCCGCTCTGGCACCCGGATTCAGCCCCGGCGCCCGCGGCCGAACCCGACTCAGCCCCTTGGCTCCCAATATTTCGGGTATTTCGCCCCGCGTGCCTTCCGCACCCTTTCCTCCCCTCTCCCAGCCTCAGGAAGCAGATGGAGCGAATTCCTCGGGGTGTGGGCTGCTCTGACATTCCTCAGCGCGAGCCTCTGCCCAAACTTGCAGAAAATAGTTGCTTTTTTTTTTTTTCCTGCTTTTTTTAATCCTTTCTCCCCCCTCCCTTTTTTCCCCTTGGCGCTCTCACCGCACGCCTGTGCCTGCAGCCGGTGGGGGGGTGGGTGTCCCGGAGGGGCTGCGCCCGCTGTACCACCGGCCACGCGGCTGTTGCGGCGCGCGCGTACGCGTGCAATCCCGCGCCCGCCAGCGTGGGCCCGCGTGCGGGGGCTGCAGCGCGGGGGCGCGTGGGCTGGGAAGCGTGGAAGGAGGCTTGGTTTTGAGGGGGGGCTGCGGCGCGCGCGTTTGCTGGCGTGCGGGTGCGCGGGGGAGTTGCGTGTTTGGCCCCGGCTGCGGCCCCGCGCGCGTTTGGGGTGGGGGGTGCCTGTTGCAGAGCCCTCACCGCCGCCTGAACCCCCGCAGGCCGCCGCCGCCGCTGCCCGCAGACGGACGCATGGCGGCCGCCCCAGCCCCGGCCCGCGGTGGAGCGCCGGCGGCAGCCACGCCGAGAGCCGGCTGAGGACGGGGCCTCTCCGGTCCGTCATCGTTCCCGGCCTCTGTCCGATTTGGATCCTCCTTCGCTCCGGGCGCGGCCGCCTCTCGCCTCGCCGCCGTCATGAACGGGCTGTCCATCAGCCAACTCTGCTGCCTCTTCTGCTGCCCTCCCTGCCCCAGCCGCATCGCCGCCAAACTGGCCTTCCTGCCCCCGGAGCCCACCTACGCCGTCATCCCCGAGCCGGAGCCCATGGGCAGCGCCAGCACCGCTTCCCTGCGCGGCGGCGCCGCGGGACGCTGGAAGCTGCATTTGAAGGACCGGGCGGATTTCCAGTATTCCCAGCGGGAGCTGGACAACATCGAGGTGTTCGTCACCAAAAGCAGCCGAGGCAACCGCGTCGGCTGCATGTACGTCCGCTGCGTGCCGGGCGCCAGGTGAGTTATCCGTGGATGCGCCGGCCCGGCGCTGCTGCCGGTAGTTTGAGCCTGGCCCGCTCGGCGTCGTGCCGGCGGGGACGGTGCCGTCCTGCCCCCTCCTCTCCTTCTGCCGCGTGCCACGTCCCTGCCCCGGTGCGACCCGGCACCTTGCTGGAGGAGCTGCCGCGGGAATTTGGAGGGATCCTGTGGGGCGGGTGCGCTGGGCTCCCGGGACCGGTCTGGTTTGTGGCTGCGGCTGGGAATGGGGTTAAACCGGGAGCAGCGGCAAAGCCGGAGGCGATGGGGACGGAGGGATTCCCTGGGCTGTCCCAAAAATCCTCCCTGACGTCGCGCCGGCGAGGTAACGCTCCGGTTGTGAACCCAACGTCTGTGCGAGGCTCTCAGTGAGCGCCGGGGCGGGGGGGGTCCCTCCGTCCCCAGCCCCGCGGTGACCACGGGGACGGGCAAAACCCCGCGCCGGCCTGCGGGGAACCAGCTCTGCGCCCTTGGTCTCATTCAGCGGCGCGTTCGCTCGAGGAGAAGAGCGATAGGAGTGAAAGCCGGGGGGGGTTTCGGCAGAACCCACTGCCGGTCACCCCCCCGGAGCCAAAAACTGGGAAGCCGGAGAGGGGCAGCCTGCGCGGAGACCTCTGTGCGGGGCAGAAGCCAGCGGGGGGGTTTGGGGCGAGGGGGCACGGCTCTCGCGGCGGCTGGAGAGCTGCCTGACAGGAGGGAACGGCCGCTCCATCCCAGCTCCCCGGAGAGAGGAAACCGGCGGCGGGGTCGCTCTGCCTGCGCATCCGCCGGCCCGTGGGAGCGGCGTCTGGGCCCTCCCAAACTTCCTGGGGCATCGCATCTCGCTTGCCTGTCCTCCCCGCACCTCGTCCTGCCGCTGCCTTCCTGCTGCTACTTGCTGGGCCGTCAGCGCCGGGACGGGGGGACTCCCCAAATCAGCAGGGAGCGGGTCCCGCTCCCTCCCTGCGGCAGAAGAGAGCCAAGCTTCTATCCATGCGCTATTAGTGTTAATTTTCATGATTAACGTTGTTTTTCCCCTTATGGTGGAAATTTCTTGTGCCTTGTCACTCCCACAATTCACTTCTCTCCCGGCGCCTGGTGTCGTGCCAGGCTCAGGGGAGAAAAAGATCCGCTGTCAGAATTCTTCCTTCAAATCCCCCTTGGGCAAACGGCCCCAAATCCTGAGCTTTTGACCAAAAATAGACTCCAAAACTTCAACGGAATCATCCTGCCTTGAGCTAGCCATTTCTGCCGGGAGCGAGCCCCTGGCCCCGGGCGGCGGGGAGGCTCTGGGGTTGGAGCAGGGGTGTGGGGAGGACTTTCCTTGGTGGCCAGGGGGGTGTTGGGCCTCCACGGCCTGGGTTTCGGCTTTCGGCCTCTGAAGGGGACCTCCTGTCCTGTCCGTTAACCGCGGCGGAGTCCCCGGTGAACCCGCCGCCTCCGTCTCTCCCCCGGCGCTGCAGGTACACGGTGCTCTTCTCGCACGGCAACGCCGTGGACCTGGGGCAGATGAGCAGCTTCTACATCGGGCTGGGCACCCGCATCAACTGCAACATCTTCTCCTACGACTACTCGGGCTACGGCGTCAGCACGGGCAAGCCCTCGGAGAGGAACCTCTACTCCGACATCGACGCCGCCTGGCAGGCGCTGCGGACGCGGTGAGCGGGGCGCCGGGCCGGGGGGAAGGGAGGACGTCCCGGAAAACCCTGCGCTCCGGCAGTCTGGAAAACAGGAAGTCTCCCGGAGAGGGGAACCCGGGCCGCCGATAACGGGAAGGGGTGGCCGGAAAGCAGCTGCGGGGCGAGCGAGCCGGAGGGGCGGGGGTGCCATGGAGGTGGGACGGTGCGCGGGGTCGCTGGCACCCCACCGCGCCGTTCCCAGGCTGCTCGGCCCCGGTTCCCCAGCCGGGACCCCCAGAGCTGGGGGAAGGCGGGGGGACCCACCCCCATTCCCCCCCCACCACCCCGGGGTGCTGCGCCCAGAGCAGGGTGACCCCCTGGGCCGTATCTCCCAGCGCCGGGGCGCTGACCTGCCCCCTCCTCTCCCAGGTACGGGATCAGCCCGGAAAACATTATTTTATACGGACAAAGCATCGGCACGGTGCCCACGGTCGATCTGGCTTCCCGCTACGAGTGCGCCGCCATCGTGCTCCACTCCCCGCTCACCTCTGGCATGAGGGTCGCCTTCCCCGAAACCAAGAAGACCTACTGGTTCGACGCCTTCCCCAAGTGAGTGGCCCCAGGAGAGGGGCCGGGGTCCCAGACCACCTGTCCTGGCCGCCAAGAGGGGTTGTGACAAAAGCTGTGAACCTCTTTCCCATAATGAAATCCATCGGGATCCCTCCAGGGGATCGGAACGCTCCCCGGGGTTGCTGTCCCCCTCCCGAGGGCCGTGCCGTGCGTGCAGCCCCTGTCCCCCGCTGCCGTCACCTCCTGGCCGTCCTGACTCGGTGTCTTTGCCCACCGGCTTTGGTGTCACGAGCCCCGAGGGACGGTTCCCGAGCCGGAAGCCGTGGCTGGGAGCCAGCGGCCCAACACCCCGCATCCCGACGGCCTCGTGTGGCCTTCGGGGCCAGGCTGAGAACAGCTGCGCTTCCGCTCCTCGTGGCCGCTCTCGACGCGGGGAGGGCCTGGGCGCGCGCTGTCCTGCGGCGTCGGCGTCCCACGGGGCTGTTGTCACTGCCGGCCGGTCCTCATCTGTCACGCCGGGGCGGGGGCCTTGTCCTGGAGCTCATCCGTGGCAGAAGCTCTGCTGTGATCGGTGTCTCCTGCTTGCTCTCCCCGGGGGGGGAGGTGTTTTGGGGGGCGGGAGGAACGGGGGTGCCTCGATCCCCGTACTTACCCCCCTCTCTCATCTCCTCCCTGCCCGCCTTCCTGGCAGCATTGAGAAGATCTCCAAAATCACCTCTCCCGTCCTCATCATCCACGGCACGGAGGACGAAGTCATCGACTTCTCCCACGGCCTGGCGCTCTTCGAACGCTGCCCCAAGGCCGTGGAGCCGCTGTGGGTGGACGGGGCCGGGCACAATGACATTGAACTCTACAGCCAGTACCTCGAGCGCCTTCGGAAATTCATCTCCCAGGAGCTGGCCAGCCAACGCAACTAGCCGCGGGGCGAGGGGACAGGCAGGGGGATTTTTCTGCCCCTTTCTCCGGTTCTCCCGGTGTGACCCTTCCCAGTCTCGGCTGCTGGAGGTGCGATGAGTTTGTACGGGCTCAGCTCCAGGCTCGGGAGAGGGCGGGAGGCCCTGCGGCGGACGGCGCAGTTCCTCTTGGACAGGAGCGCGACTCTCCTCCTTCCCAGCATCGGCCCCGGCGCTGCTGGCACCACCGGCCGAGACGGCAGCTCCCTCCTTCCCCCTTTCCCAAAAAGATGAGAGCCTCCCCCTCCTGATGGCGAATCCTTGTCTTCGGCCGCGTCCTCGTCCTCTCTCCTAAACCAGCGAACTCCCGAATTCCTCCTGGCCTGCTCTGACTATAGCAATAAGGCGGCGGGGGGAGAGGGAGCGGGATGGAGGAGGTGCTGCTTCCCGCTCTCCGCGGAGCTTTCCCGGGATCGGCGCCGGGTGCCTGGTGCTCACCCAGTGGCTGGGGCAGAGCTGCGGCTCCCAGGGGAGTTTGGGGACGCGTGGAGGAGGTGCTGCCCCCCTGCCCCACACCCTGGCCCTTCTCAGAGCACCCCCCCGCCCCGTCTTCAGGTCACCCCTGGAAAACCTCCCCCGTGCCGCGCGCTCGCCGCGCGCTCGGGGAACGGGGCGAGGAAACCAGGCACTGAATAAAGAGCAGAGGTTTAACGTTTTACCCGCCTGCGCCCCTTCCCTGGCTGTGCCCAGGGTGGCCTCCCCGGCACCCCAGCCCCGGCAGGGTGCGGCCCCCCCGGCTTTCCCCTTCCCTTGGCCAGGTCCCCAACGCCTGTCGCCCTCCTTCGGGGACCGGGCGGCCCCGAGGTGCCAGCAGACGGGGAAGGAGCCCTCGGCCGTCCTGGGCTGGCTCTGTCACTTCGACGGGGCCGCGGGGACAGCAGGGGCTGGTTCCCCGCTCCCCATCCTGGTTCTTCAGGGGATCCCATGGGACCCTGAGGGCAGAGGGTGGCCTCGACCTCCCTAAAATGATGGTGGGGTGTGTCGCAGGGGAAGGGGGGCGTCCCCAGGGCCCGCCAGTGTCCCAGGGCCAGCGTGGTGAGGGACACGGGGTGGTCCCACGTGGGCAGGGTGGCCCTGGGGGGAACAAATCTTATTTTTTGACCTGCTCCGTGCCCAGCCCACAGCTGCTGGGGGACTTCGGCAGCTCCCGGCGCGCGGGGCGTCCCGCCGTGCCCTCCCGCCGGCAGACGGGGCGCTTTGCCCCGCGGAGAGGCCGAGCGCTCGACTCCGCGCTTTTTGGGCCAGCGCCCTCTCTGAAATGACGCCGAAAGAGCTGTTCAGAGCCGCCCTGGCCTTTCCTGCCCCCCCCCGCGGCATCCCTCGCCCCACAGCCCCTCTCTGCCCCTCTCCTGTGCACGCAGGGACCCTCGCGGGGCTCGCAGGCCGGTTCCCCCTCCGCGTCCCCGTGGCGGGCTCACGTGAGGAGCGATAATCCCCTGAGGCGGCGCTCGGAGGGGCTCGCGGCGGGGCCCCCGCGCTCGGGACGCTCGCGTGCGCCTATTGTCTGGGGCTGGGAGCTATGGGGGGGGCTGAGGCGGGGGGCACGAGACCCCCCAGCTCCCCACACGTCCTTCACCCCCCGCCGGGACCAGGGCAGGGTCCCGTCCTTGGCGCTGGGGCTCCGCGGGATTTGGATGTTGGGGCTCTGGGTGGTCTCCCCGCTTTTCCAGGAGAGTTTTGGGGTCCAGGAACTGGGATGTCTGGTTTCTCCCTCAGCATCCCCCCTTCCTTCCCCGCGCCTCGGCGCGCGCCGCTGCCGGGTGGTTTCAGAGCCTCACGCGTGCGCTGGAAGGCAAAGCCACCGATGGCGGCCGCGATGAGCGGGGCCGGAGCAGCCCGCGGCGCCCTAATCCCGGCACAGAGCCGTTTTGTTTGCGCCGAGGGTATTTTTATCCTCTTACTGCCGCCTGCTTCCTGCTGAGCTCCTTTAGAGCGGCTCTGCGTCGCCGGCGGGGTGGCCCGGGGCCGGGGGTTGGCTTTGGGGGGATGTCGGGATGGCGTGAGTTTGGGATTACTGCGCCTTGGTTTAAAAAGCAAAAAAAAACCAAACCAAACCAAAACAAAAAAAAGCAAAAGGACAAAAAAGTTCAGCTTGAGCCCCAAAATTTAGACCCAGCTTGGGCATGCGGGTGAGCCGGGCTTCGCGGTCTGCCGGCCCCATGGCGGGGAGTGGTGGCTCTGGAAGGGCCGTGATCCATCACCGTTGGGGATCGGGGTTTTTGGGAGCGCCAGGAGGGAACCGGGAAGGAAAGGGGCTGGGTTGGGGCTGGATCTGGCCAGAGTTTCGTGCCTGGAGGGGGGGGGACTCCTCCGAAACCGCGCTCTCGGCAGGGGGAGAGACGCAGAGTCCAGCTTCAGAGTGTCCCCAAAGTCCCTCCTGCAGCCACCGCACCGCAGAGAGGGGACGGGGGTCACCGGGGTCCTTCTGAAGACCCTGAGTGGCTCCTACTCCAGCGCTGCGGAGCCGCAGGCACACGGCTGAGGGCTGCGTGCGCACGCATGTGCGTGCGTGCAACGGCTGCGAAAGGGACGCGCGGGGAAAGGAGGGGACGCGACGCCGGCGCGGACGGGGCTGAGGGTGGCCCTGGGGGCCGTCGGGCTCAGCCGGTGACCGGCCAAGAGGGGTTTAAATCTCTTTTGGGGCATAAATGAGGCTTTTGACGACGGGGGCCTGCATGCCGCGGTCATGAGACCCCGTTCACAGGCCCAGCTCGGTCATGGGACACGGGCGAGTGAATTAAAGCGTCTTAAGGAGCTTTTTTCCGAGCCCTGCTCTGGTTTTTCACGTGCTCGTCATATGAACAAAGATGGTATAAAAGGGCAGAGGGGAAGGATCCCCGCTGCGGTGGGGCTGGGGAGAGGGGAGGGCGCGGGAGGCGGGATGCCAGGGTGAGGGGCTCTGCGCGGCACCAGCGAAGATGGAGGGAAGGGGACAGGAAAGGACGAGGAGAGGAGAGGAGGCGCCGGCTCTGCCCCGCCAGGTGAGTGGGGCAGCGACCGGGGGCCGGTGGGGTCCCCGCTGCGAGCGTCCCGGCGGCACCCAGCACCCTGCGGGGACGGCTGGGGGGGACAGGGGCGGTGGGTGCCCAGCGGTTCCCCTGCGCGGGGTCCCCGGGAGGGCGCCTGGGCCCGGCCTCTGCGGGTGGGCAACCGGGCCGGGCCCACCCAGCTCCGCGCTGCGCACACACGTGTGCACGCGCCCACACGCCCGTACGTACACACACGCGTGTGCCTACAGACACGCATCGGCGCTTGCGCCCGGACATCCGAGCCTGTGCTGGCTTGCGCACGCGTTCACACACATGCACAGCTGTGCACGCGTGTGCGCACACCCCGGCGCACACGCGGACGTGCACACGCAGATGCCGCGCTCCTCACGCCCTCGGCTTCGCACGCGCAAGCCCCCACCTTCACCCCCCAGCGCTGCCCGAACGCGCGGCCCCGCTCGCACCCCACCAGGTTTTCACCCCCGTGAACTGGTTTTCACCTCCCGCAGCCGTGGCGTGGACTGGGGACCCCCCAGTTTCCCCCCGTCCTGTCCCCTTCCCCTGACGTCTCTCCTCCATCTGCAGGCGTGCTCGGCCCGGCCGGAGGAGCGAGGGGCCGCGGCCCCCTGCCCCCTGTGAGCTTCCCTTTGTCATCCTATGCCTGAGCGATGCTGGAGGCTGGGACGGCCAAGGGAGGCCCACGGGCTGCCACAGCCCCGCGGCCTCGACGCCTGGACGGCACACGCGTGGGACCGCGCGCCCCGGGGACAGCGCCTGGGGGGAGCTGGGAGCACCCCTGGGGGGCTGGAGCCCTCCCTTTTGGGGGGGCAGGAGCACCCTGTGGGGCTGAGAGCACCCTTGGGGGGGCTGGGAGCGTCTGTGGGGGGCTGGAGAATCCCCTTGGGGGCCTGGGAGCACCCTTGGGGGGCTGGAGGATCCCCATTGGGGAGCCAGGAGCACCCTGTGGGGCTGGGAGCACCCTTGGGGGGCTGAAGATCCCCTTTCGGGGCTGAGAGCACCCTGTGGGGCTGGGAGCACCCTTGGGGGGCTGGAGCATCCCCTTGGGGGGGCTGGGAGCATCTGTGGGGGGCTGGAGAATCCCCTTGGGGGGCTGGAGGATCCTCTTTGGGGGCTGGGAGCACCCTTGGGGGGCCAGGGGCACCCTGTGGGCTGAAGAACACCCTTGAGGGGGTGAAGAATCCCCATTGGGGGGCCAGGAGCATCCTGGGGGGGCTGGGAGCCCTTGGGGGGCCTGGAGGATCCCCTTTTGGGTGCCGGGAGCACCCTGTGGGGCTGGGAGCATCTGTGGGGGGCTGGAGAATCCCCTTGGGGGGCTGGAGATCCCCTTTCAGGGCTGGGAGGACCCTGTGGGGCTGGGAGCACCCATGGGGGGCTGGAGGATCCCCTTTTGGGCACCGGGAGCACCCTGTGAGGCTGGGAGCACCCTCGGGGGGCTGGAGCACCGTACCCAACTGGCCGACACCCAGTGGGTCGGGGCTGGGCAGCCTGGGCTGCAGCGGGCGGGGTGGGACGGGGTTGCGGGGGGTCACAGAGCACCCCCCGGGCACAGGGGAGCTGGGGGGCGAGCGGGACACCGCAGCGGGGCCTGGAAGGAGCCTCCCACGGGGGACGTATCGCCCCGCGCGCCCGGCAGCTCACCCCCGCGAAGAGACCACCCCGCGCGAGGCCGGTTCCTCACGTTCCTCCACCGCCTCGCCTCGTCCTCCAGCTTCCCGAGCTCCAGGCTGGCGCCGCGCGCCCGGACACCGGGAAAGTTCCTGCCCAGGCGCAGGGAAAAGCTGTAACCCCCACGGCGGGGGCGCTTTTTTACAGCGACGCCAAAGAAGAAGCAGGGAGCGGCGGGCTGCAAAGCAGGAGGCTCTCGCCACACGAGCATCTCTGTCCCGTTTCCTTTTTTTTTTTTGGGCTCTTTTCCTCAAAATTCGTGACTCAACTCACCCGGCCGCGGAGTGGGGATCGGTTGCAGGGAGGCAGGGGCCCACTCCCCGCAGGAGCCGCTTCACCTGCGCCCTGGCGCTGGTGGGGAAGGGGAAAGAACGTCACGCAGCGTGTCTGCGCGCACGGTATTTCTAGAATCCTCTCTATTACAGCTGGAGTTATATAAAAGAGATTTATCTCTGTCATAAAAATAAAAATGTTGTTTTTTTTTTTTTTCTGGGAAAGAAGAGCTCGCTTTTCCAGCACTGGTGGGAGGCAGGGAGCTGCTGGCAGGAGTGTGGGCGGGGATGCTCGGCGCGAGCCCTCCCTGGGCACCTCGTAAAGCACCTCGTGTCGGCGACACAGGAAGGCCATCCATCTCCTGGCCGTTCCTGCTTTTTATTGATCATTCCAGTTTTTCCCCCCCCAAACCTCAGCAGCGCCGGGGCATCGGTCTCCTGCTCGCTCCCCGCTGCATGGCGGCCAGCATGGGGCCGGGTTCCTCTCCCGACGGCCTCAGTTCCCGGAATCGCTCTGGCGGGACGCCGCAGGGGAGCGATGGGTTGGGAGGAAGCAGGATCATTGCAGAGTTGTGTTGTTCTAGTTGAGAATAAAGTGGTTTCGGATTTTTAAAAGATTTCTATGAGTCATCACTTCTGTGATCTTTCCCTTGTCCTTCCTTGGGGCCGTCGACTCCTTGTGCACCTTTCTCTACATCACGCAGCGGGCTCCCTGCGCTGCCCCAGCCCTTCCCACCCTGTCTCCCATCTTTCCCAAGCCACGAGGCTTTCCTGGACCATCCCCTTCTCTCCGGGCTGGGGCTTGCCACTCCACTTAACGGGACTTTCCCTCCACGGGCTTGGTCGCTCGCTGTCATCCCAAAACGGCCTCATCTGCTGAGGGTGGAGACTCCCTCCTCCGAAAGCTCAAGGTAGGGGCAGCGCTGGGTGATTCCCAGGAGCTGTGGACGCCCCTCGCCTGCTTGAACCCCACCAGGGCCGCCCCCCAGTCCCTGCTCTGGTGCTGACTCAGCATAAAAGGCTGTTACCACGGGCCTCAGTTTTCCTGGTGGTAAAAAAGGGGGTGAAGACAAACGGGAGGGCTGGGCCTCGATGGCGGGCGGCAGCGCAGAGCGACTTTACCCCTCAGGGAAGTTATTTTTGCCTCGGGTCCCTGAGGGCAGCGGGTCGCAGCGTCAGGAGCCCGACACCGTCCTTTCCCGAGGGGGAGTCCCTCGCCGGGCTCCTCCCGCGGACACCCCGCTGCCCCCAGGCCTGCAGAAGGCGCGCAGGCCCCGGCAGCCCCAGGGCCGGGCCGGCCTCAGCGCAGCCACCTCCCCGGGCCCGCCATCTTCCTCGCCTTCCCGCCCTCTCGCTTGGCCCCGCCCCCCTCGCTTGGCCCCGCCCCTCCCTTGGCCGCGCCCCCGCCCCGCGCTCCGCTCAGGCGCGCGGCGGGCAGCCCTGTGCGGGCAGCGGCGTCGCGCGGGGGCCTCGCCGCCGGGCCCGGCGGTTCCAAGATGGCGGCGGGGCCGGCGCCGGCGGTGTGAGGCGGGAGCGTGTTGTCGCCGCCGCCCGCTTCTCGTCTCCTTTCCTTCCCCGGCGCCCCCCGCCCCGCAGCCGGCGGGATGCTGAGATCCACCGGGTACTTCCGCGGCATCGACTGCCCGTTCCTCAGCGGCGGGGGGCCGGGCGGGGGCCCTCCCTGCCGCCGCCCCTACTGCCACTTCCGCCACCCCCCGGTAGCGGCGGTCCCGGCGCGGTGCGGAGCCTCCGGCGGCCCCGGTGCGGGGGTAGCGCTCGGCCATGGCGCAGGTACGGCCCCAGCACGGCCCGCCGGGCCGCGGTACCTCCCTCCCCTTCCCCCGTCCCTCTCCCTCCCCGGGCTGCGGCTGCTCCCGGCCCTGCCGCCCCCCACCCCGGCCCTGCTGCCCCCCTCCCCCCGCCCCCAGCAGCAGCGCGTCCTCCCCGCGGCGAGGACAGGCCCGTGCCCTCCTTCAGGGCCTGAATCCGCCTCCGGTTCCTCCACACCCCTCCTGCTCCCGGGGCTCAGGTGTTCCCCCCAGCGCAGGCCCCTCCCGGTGGGGTGTCCCCACAGGGCTCGGTCAGCATCACCCAGGTGGGTTCCCCTCGCCCCTGAGCTCCTGTGTCTGGCTCTGAGCTCTTGGGTGTCACCCCTTCTTTCCTCTGAAGGAGGATCTGAAGGGCCTTTTCTGCCCCACCGACTGAGAGAGAGGTGGGTGTCTCCTCGTCATCGTCGTCGGTCGGATCCCGCTGTCACCGTCTGACCCAGAGGTGGTGGGGAGCCGCTTTCCGAAATGTCCCATTGCCTGAGGACAGCCCGGCTCTCCTCCCCAGGATGGAGGCTGCAGAAGGGCAGCTCCGTTCCAATCCCTTTCTTTGTCCCTCCAGGCACCCCGGCTCACGTGGCGCTGAGGTGTCAGGGCAGCCTTTCAAACCTCCGCCGAGAGCCGCTGTGCCGTCACAGCCCTTCAGGGTTCGGGGAGCCGGAGGTGATGTGTTCTCTAGGGCAGTGCTGGTGGGGCGTCGCGGGGACCCTGCGACGAGCTGGGCGCCTTCCCCAGGAGGGACCTGAGGAAGGCGTGGAGCACTGCCAGGTTTCTCAAATGGCTGCAAAAAAAAAAAAAAAAAAAGATAGTGAGCTATTGTTCTCCTCCCTTCTTCCAGCAACTCTTGTGTTTCACTTACAGACATTATCTGCCGATCTGCTTATTTTGTTCGGAGAGAAAAGCCTTCATTCTTCTCCCTAGTAGAGTGTTGCTTGCTTTGTTTTTGTCAAAGCTGCGTTATTTCAGTTTGGTGTACTTGCTCGTACGAATGGTCTCCGACAACCTGAAGCAGAGGTTGTCAAAATAAAGCATGACTTGTCGTGGTTTTTGGTTAAGAAAAGTTTGGAAGATTATTAATTTTTTCATGTCTTCTGTTTACCAGGTCGACTTACCGCGAGCGTGGTTTGGTTTAAAATGAAGGAAGCGTACTCAGGGCTGTAGCAGGCAGACAGAGACCGTATCAGACAAAAGTTTTTTGCCTCTTTCAGCGTTCTTTCTCCCTAGAACCCTTCAGGATGGTTCTCTAGGTGCTTGATATTATAATTACCTTTCAGCGTGCTGCTCCTGTTTGTCTTTAAATATCTGTAGAGTGTCCGTTTCAGAACTAGACTTGCTCAGTTTGGTCTGCCACCCAAAACAGGTGCTGCTGCGCTAAATAAAGGCCGGTGCTGGTTTTGATTCTCGAAACGGGGAAGGGAAGGCTGGTCTTTAGTGAAACCTCCTGGTGCACCTGGAAAGTGCGTGCGGCTTCTAATTCTGGCTGAAAAGTGTTGATGTAAGAGCTGAGGGTGAACGACAAGAAGGAAGTGATCCTGGTGCTGATCTTGTTAGGCCTGGCTTGGCTGTGAAAGCTTGTGTTTTGGGGAGCAAGAGCGGTTTGCGTACTGGGTGATGGCTCTTAGAGAAGCTCTGTAAACCAAAAGCTGTCAGTGTGGGTCTGGTTTTCCGAGGTGAAGCGTGCGCCGCTTGCGAAAGAAGCAGGATCCTGAGGCTTAACTTCCAGCCCGCTGCCTCCCACTCCCGTCGGCCGGCTCAGCACGTGCTCTTTCCCAAACTCGTGGCGTTGAACGTACGGCAGGGCTGTCGTAGCTGAGGATCTGTAAATCCTGCCTTGCCTTAGTGTTGGACTTCAGCCGTTTTTTTCTGTATTATTATTTTTTTTTTTATTGAGAAATGGAAGATGAGTGCTGAACCTGCTGCAAAATGCTGCCTTCTAGAAAGGACTTCAGCAGCGTTGTGTAAAGATTTGCGCAGGAGCAGAAGACACTTTTGCAGTCATTTTTAAGCACTGCTATGTTTTAGCTTCATCGGAAGGGTTCAGGTTGACGTGCTCCTGCCTTTTTCCTCTGCCTGAAGCTTGTCCAGGCTGGAAGGATGTCGTTAAGATTTTCGCTAGAGGGTGCAGTAGTTTAGCTAGCAAGCAGGCAACCATCTTCTTGAAAGCGGCTTCTCCATCCAGCAGAAGTCGCTCCCCGGCACTGAAACTGCCTGCCTTGTTTTAAAGCAGCCTTATAACCGTGCACTTGGGCATCTTTGACCTATTTAAGCTCAATAAATAAGCTTTAAAACATAACTTTTTTTTTGCCAAAGAGGGTGCCTACACCAAGAGCTGCAGCGCGGATCTGTTTTTTTCTGGGATAGTGCCTTGAAAAAAGGACGACATCTAAAGAATCAGCCTGCTAAATGCATCGATTCCAGGCTGACGGTTGACTTTGATGTTTTTGGATCGCTGCAGGACTGGCACTGACCCCAAAACTCCTCGTAGATCTGCCGTAGCCTTGAAAGTAGCTTTTGAAAAGGGAGGAGCGGAGCTGGCCTTGCTGGACCGTGGTGGGAGGAGGCTGTGGACACCAGATGGAGCGGCGAGGAGGTGAAAAGAGGAACTAGTGGGGTGTAGCACTGGTCCCCTTTTCTTTGCTCACCATTCCAGACTTCCTGAGGAGTGATGTTTGTCACAGGCGATGGTTATTTTTCCACAGAGTTCTCTCCCAGTCCCAAACCACTGGGAGCTGGGGCGAGGAGGCCTCCCTGCCTGCGAGGGGATCGGCAGGAAGACGGCGTTTTCCTCCGTCCGCTGCTGTTTGCGCGTGGCAGGCGTTCCCTTCTCTTCCCCTCTGAAACAGCGCAGTAAACACAGACTTGGCGGGTGAGGAGGGAACCGGCACGGTGTGCCCGGTCCGTAGGGCATGGAGGATACTCCAGGTGGGAAATCTGTTCCGGTGTCTGCAGTGCAAGTATTTCCCTGCGTGTGGGAAAAGAGTGTGGCTACCTGCAGGCTTGTGGAAATTCAGCGCTGGCAGGCTCAGAAATGGGATGTGAGCCTGTGCAGGACTGGGAAGCTGGAGATTGCAAATTCTAATCCTGACTTGGCTGAAGTGTTGGTTTTTTTTTTTTTTTTTTTTTTCCCCCATCTACAAAGTGACCGAAACCCACCCGCTTCAGAGCAGGATGAAAAGATTATTGAATGCGTGTGAAGTGCTTTGAAAGCGTGCCGCGTAAGGAGGAGGGAGCTGCCCTCAGTCCTAAAAGCGCCACTTCAAGAGCTGTAGAGGAGAAAAATAGGTCTCTCTTTAAAGTCCAGGTCCTGAGTACGCTGAGAGACATAAAAGAAATGTAATACATCGCTTCATAAATATCTTAAGGAAAGCAGCTCTTCGATTTGCCGGGCTTGATAGCAGCTGTCAGGAGAGGCGTAAGGAGTGGGTGTTTTTGAACCCGGAGCAGGAAGCTGTGTCCTGGTCTGGAGGCCTGAGTTCCTCTTTGCCTGCTCTAATCCCGCTGCTGGGGATGCGATTCGTATATAAAACTCTGTGCAAATTCCTACTTAGTAACACCTAAATGTTAAAACCCGGCTTCCGTCACCCTCAGCCCGCGTGTCGCCGTAGGATCAAGGCCGTTGTCTTCCTCAGCGGTCGGGTTCCTCAGGCAGCGCGTCGCTGCGGGGCCGTGTGTTAAACTCGGCCGTGTTTGGCGGCGTGGGATTGTCTCTGTGGTACTTACATCGCAGCGCAGGTTCCCGCCGGGTGAGGAAAAGGTCTCCAACAGCTGTGTTTTCCTTCCTGCAGCTGATGTTGTGCAAGATCAGCTCTTGGAGGAAAGAGCTTTTAGAGCGGTGTTTGCTACAGGGAAATCGAATGAGCAGATGTGGAAACTTAAAAACTGCCTGCGGTGTTTCTTCACTGAGAGAGGAAATCGGATTCCTGGGTGCTCCAGTCCATGAACTGCGTGTGGGGGCATTGCTAAGGCTGCTTCCCCCCCAGTTTGTGTTCAGGACAGTAATTACCAAACTGTTGCCGGCAGATGTTTTTTTTTAACCAAGTTTTGAAATGAAGAATAGAAACCCCAGGTGACGGTAAGGGGGGGCCGTGTCTTTTCATGTACATCAGTGTGATGAGTTTCCAGCGGTTAGGGATCTCTCATCGTTTAGCTAAATTGTCCGTTACGCCACGTTTCCTGTGGGTGGGCAGGTGCAGCTGCTTTACGTGCCGGGATTTCGGTGCGGGCTGGCAGGGCGCTTCTGATTTTTGGTCTTTCTGCAAGCGCTAGCGTGGCTGTGAGGAGAACAGGCCCTGAGCTTGGAGGCAGCTTTTCCTCGCTCCGGTTACAGGCACGTGAAAAGCAGGAGGTGGGAGCAGATCTCTCAAACCAGAAGAATTTTGAAGGTGCCTGGATCCCGGAGGCGCTGGCACTGGGCTGGTGTTTGCGGGCTCCCCGGGCTCCTTTCTGCCAACCACAGTAGCCCTTTGTCTGCTCTTCATGAATTTCTCTCTCCAGCGTGGAATACTTTATGTGACATGTAAGGTATCCTCTGATTTTTTTTTTCTTTTCCCTCTAGTCGAACACTGCAGCGCTGCGTTAGCGCTGGAGAAGCGGAAGGCGCAATTCCCTACTCCAAGGTTTCCCAAACCGCTTTCCCCTGGCCGCCCCGCGCTGGGCGAGGCGGTTGGAAGGCGCCGGGACGGCGTGTCGCCTCACGTCATACCGGAGAGGCAGCGACGCCGGGCCGCAGGCGGGCACGTGCTGACAGGCAGGGCCGGGTCATCCTCCTGAGCTGGGGGGCTGGGGGAGCGGGATGGTGCTGGGGAGCGTGCTGCCGGGGGGGCCCGGCAGGACGGGGGGCATGACCCTGGGGATCGCCGATTGGGAAACCGCTGGGCTCGCCAACTCGCATTGCTCAAATCAAGCAGCTGGGGAGCGGGGAAAGTACCACATCAAAAAAAAAAATTCCCCAAGACGATCGTAGCAGCGCTAGGAAAGAAGAAAAGCCAAAAAGCCCCTGCAGACGCTCGAGTGAAACCCGGTCCCACCTGGGAGTCTGTGAGGGTGAAGGCGGGACTTTGGGTTGGCGTGTCCTGCCCTAATTATCTCTGCAGCCCAGAAAGTGCTGCGTCAGCACGCGCTCAGCGCTGTTGTGCCATAAGGCTTTGCCGGAGTGTCTTAGCAGTACCAAGCAGATATTAAAAGCCTCGAGTACGGCATGAACAAATATCTGCAATATTTATTAACCGCGGGGAGCTCAGGTAATTCTTTTGAAGTTTTTTTGGCTGACTTTTCGCGTGGGTTGCAGTACGTGAAAGAGCAGCGGCGAGAGAAGTGCCGCTCATTTACCGTGAGACTTTGCTCCTCGGGGTCGCATCTGTCTCTGAAATCCACAGACCGGGCAAAAACTCAGCTCTGCCTGCAGGGTTGAGCTGCACAAAGGGTTTTGTTCGGCCGTGAGATCTCGCCTTTTCCTTAAAGATCCGCGCCGAGAGCCGGGGAGCGTGTTGGGTTCGCTGGTTAAGAGTTTGCGGAGCTGCAGGTGTCCGTGTTGCAAAGGAGCTGCGAAGTATTAACTCCAGCTCTTGCGTTAACTAAAGCTTTAAAACCAGCTTAAGTTTTGATTTTAGTCCTTCAGAAGCCACAGCTGAAGTTCTGGAGTGTAACGCTGGCTGGAAGGTGCTTTTCTGTAGTTTTTAACGTTGTTTTTCAGAGTGTCGGGCTGTGGCTGTGTTGAAGTACTGTTGCTTTTGAAAGTATTCTTCAGTGGGAGCGCTTCACCCGAAATAGTTAAAGAAATAAGACAGGTGTTGAGGAGATAACTTATCTTGGGCAAGGCGGAGAAAGGCTGGAAAGTGAAGGAACTGGTGGTGAGGAGGAATGCTACCGCTTGTGAGCGTGCTGGTCAGAGGAAGTTTTCAAGGCAGAGTTGAATAGAGAGAAAAGACGACACCGGAATACTTGGAAGTATTTCTTTTTTTTTTTTTTTTTTTTCTTTTATTTCTTTGAAAAGATGACTTGGTCTACTAATTAAGCTTCGGAGCAGACCCCTAGTTCTACCTAGCACTTACAGAGATGTGGGAATGTTTTCTAGTCTGTCTTTTTCTTGGAAACAGAAAAAATAAGTCTCTCTCTTTTTTTTTTTTTTTTTTTTTCCCCCTCCCAAACAGAATTTCAGCTTTTCTTGTAGATTGAGGAATAACTTTAAAGCTAAGATGAAAGAAGGAATGGAAAGATCTCCAAAGAATCCAAACATTGAATATCTAGATTAACGTATCGTAGATTTTTGAAACGGTGAGCTGCCTTCTAGCCTGTGTGGTGACGGGCTGTGGGATCAGGATAGCGGCCTGGGGAGCAACCGTGATATTTGGGGTGCCACCCTTTGCTTCCTGGCGAATACACCAGTTAGGTTTCTCACGTTCCTCCCTAGGTTATGAGAGAAATGTGCCGATGGTGGGAGTTCTCCTTAGGAAAACACTTAATTTATCGTAGATCTTGACGCGCCTCTGATGCTCTTTGTTGTTTTAGCAGCAGAGTGGCTGGGGCTGTAAATCACTGTGGCGACAGAGGAATGCAGATGATGGCGTTTGCCCAGGCCAGACCGTCTTGTTCTGGCTTTTGCATCCTCGGATTTTAGTGTTGCTGCGTGAAGCTGCGCTGGAGCTGCTCCCTGGCTGGATTGAACCCACTCGGGCAGGTCCGTGGCTCCTCTCTGGCGAGGGCGATGTGTGGCTGCTCTCAGCCTGGTTGTGACGCCGTGGTCGACCAGTTCAACCCACCTCGGGTGGCACACAACACCTGGTGAAACCATAGCCCAAACTTCAGCAGGTTTAAAAATACCGCAGCGTGATAGATGACTGTTCAGACCTTTTTCAGCCTTGCTAATATAAGGCTTTCTTTTCTTGTATCTGCTGCTTTTTTTTTTTTCCACTGAAGAAATGACCCCGTTGGTTCACGATGCGCTTTGACTGTGGCGTCAAAGACCTCGTAAGGAGCGGGGTGTGGAGGGAAGAGGCCGTGTCTTCTGGTAGGATGCTTGAAAAAAAAGACACATTTTTCTGCAGAATGAGTCACTGTAAAATAAGTTTTATCCTCAAACAGCTGGCCAGAGACTGGACTGGCTGTGATACCTCTCAAACCTTGCTTTCCTTATGTTCTTAGACCAGCACAAGGTTATTTATGCTTTTAGCACTCAATTTTAATAATTAAATTTAGTATTTAAAAAGTCAAAGAAGCAAAAAAGAAAAATCATGAGGACTAGGGTTATATTTAAAGTGGAAGAAACATTCCTCTTACCTGTCCTCGTAACCCATTTATTCGGGATAATTATTTGAAATGTAGCATTTTCAATCTCAGTGTTAATTATTTCCAAGTGGTTGGATATTAATGTTAAATTAATTGTTGGAAATGGGCTTTGGCTGCTCCAAAACCTGCCATTTCTTTTGTTTCCTTCTGAAGAGCACCGAACCCCAGCCTGCTGGTAAGGCCTTTGGAAACATTTTGTTCTTGAGGAACCGCTGTCTTTTCTGTGAAGCATTCAATGAAAAGCTTAAAATAATTTTCCAAGGGCGATCATTTTGCTGTCATCGCAGAGGCTGGCCATTTGCTGAGCGCTGGCACTGTAAACATGGGCAAGCTGTTAAGCTAACAAAGCTGCTCTGATGACGTTAAAATAAAAATGCCCCCCCCCCCTTTTTTTTTTTTTTTTCTCCCTCCAAAGAGCTCTCCCAACAGCTTTTACCTTCCCCTCTCCCGATGAATGCACCTTTTGTTGCCGGCTCCAGGTGACCTGGGAAAACGGGTGACTTCAGCAGCGGCGGGTCTTGAAAATATTTTGGTCTGTGCTTGTCCCTCCGCAGCTCGGCCAGCAAACCCTTCCGTTTTGAGACCCAAATTGCTGTCAATTTGCACGTTTCTAATTTTTCTCTCCCTTTTGTTCAGCAGCAGCAGCTGCTGTTACATCTGGAAGGAAGGTGGTTGTCACCTGCGCCCCACGCGCGTGCAAGAGCTTGACTGCCAAAACCTGCAGGTTTACAACACCCGGTACTCGTCACACGTGTGAGCTTTAGCGTATTTAAAGTATCTAAAGTATGCATTCTAGTAGGGTGCTTGAAAAAAAGACGTCTTTTTCTGCAGAGTGATTCACTGTAAAGTAAGTTTTAACATGGCACAGGTGACCTTGTGCTCCCATTATTCATTTAATGTCCACCTTTGTTTACTGCCATCACCTTTTGCCCAAACTAGAAGGACCAGTGTATGGCGAGGAGGTGCTGGCTTGGAGAAGCTCTGTAATAAACCGGCTCCACCTCAGAGCTGAGACCTCGTTTCCTAAACCCAACGTGACTGTAACCAGAAAAAATAACAATCAACCTTGGTTTGTTTATTTATTTATTTATTTATTTCAGAAGAACCTTGTTTTACACCTCTGTGCTGAGATGGCTGGTTTAAGTGCAGTTTGTTTTCGTACATCCTAAAGGTTCTAGGTTAAATAAATTGTTCCCTGAGGTCCTCTGTAAATTATTAATAACTTGGTTTGGATGGTGTTGATGTTATCTTCACCTTTTTGTGTCTCGGAAGGACTGTTTCACGTGTCTGAGGTACAGTTTCATAAATTAATGTATGTTAAAGAGTGTCCTGATGGCAGTGCAGTTCACAATCCTGTAAGGAGCTGGCGTCTCAAGCCTCATTATCTCCTGATTCTCAAAGGAGAGCGTAGACTCTCAGTTTTACATCCTTCTAAAAAGAGTTCCGTCACTATGTGGTGCTTCTCACTTGTTTTCCTTCAGCAGAAACACGGCAGACAACTTGCAGAGCATAGCAAAACCAGTGTGGTTCCTCTTGTAGTCATCTTTACACCGGATTTGTGTTTGAAACGGAGAGGGATAAATGCAAAAGCTGAAAAAGACTCCTTTGAATCGTGTATCCGGGTTGTAAGGAGGGGTGTGTGCCTCCCCGCCTGGGACTGGGCTCACGTGCCCAGAGCTCCTTTCTCTCCTTGGTTCCTAGGAGTCTAATGAGGCATCTGAAAAGGTGGCCTGATTCCAGATAGCACATTTAATTTCTCTGACTTTGGGGTCTTGTGTGGATACGGCTCTCCATAAATAAAATCCCCTTCTCCTTGTGTTTCCGTTACATTCTCTGCGAATGCGTAAGGGCCGAAGGTGACGGTGCTGATTGGCGTGGTGGAGCCCGCTTCCACCGGCGTCTTTCATGGAAAGAGCAGCCTTTGATCAGCGTCGCTTGAGTAATCCATCAGGCCTCCTAGGCGCCTACAAAAGAGCTCTTTCACCACGGTATTGCAAAGCCTGCTGGCGTTCTTCGAGATTATAATGTATTTTTTACATCTGGTCATTGCATTGAAAGAAAACGCACGAATTAGTTTTATCCTGTAGATAAACTGCAGAGAATCAGACACCAGGGCTGGGCTCAGCTTGTCTTTGACTTTCTCTGTATCTCGATCTATTTAAAATAGTTTTTCTGCACCGACAAAATATCTTTTGTGTAGTCTGGGTTTGGTTTTTGTTTGTGTGTGTATGGCAGTGTGTTTTTTCTTTTTTTTCTTATTTTTTTTATTTTGGCAAGTCTTTAGATCCCAGCTCTTTGTTCTCACCTCTGATTATAAGCCACCCAATACTTATCTCTGCACAAATTACCAGGCCCTCAGCTGCTCCCCTAACAATGCTTGTGCTAAATTTTAGCTCTCCGTCTTGAGTTAGAGGGTAGTAGCTGGCTCCTCCAGGCTTCACCACACTGGTCTTCTCTCCCAGTATGGAGCTGGTGCTTCGCAGAGTGGTGGGTGTGGTAATGGGGAAGAGCAGACGCTGGTTTTGGAAATGCTCTTTGTCTCTTGACCGTAAAGCATTTTGCAATAGGTGGAGGGGGAGCTAGTTACAGAAACACATCACCTTGTTCCTTTTCCCCCACGTTTCTGGTCCTGAGCGCAGCTCACGCTGTCCTTTGGAAGCTGGTGACATCGTGCTGCAATTGCCAAGAGTCCCTGCTCAATCAGCAGCTAATTGGTTTGGAAATAAAACTTGCAAACCCAAGGGGGTAAAAAGCATTTTATGAAACCAGTGCCTTTGTTTGAACCCAGTCTCTGTTATTCTGCGCGCCTGGAAGCCAGTGCTGCTGACTGCTAGACGGTTCTTTTCTTGTTAACAAAGGGAGCTGTGCCTTCATGGATCCTCTCCAAAAAAAAAAAATCCCAAGATTTTTGTGAGATTCTTGTGAGAATGGTCGAAAGGACTCCTGTAAACACTGCTTATTTCTGGCCGTTACAAGAAATTATCTCATCGTGTTAGACCGGAGACGTTGAGTTCTTTTCCTATATCTTATCTCGCTGCTTATTGTTTTGTTCTTCTACATAACGATGTTGGAAAGCCAGTTTTACTGCTGTCCTTCTAGCAAAGAACACAAAGGTCCTTGGGAATAGCAGCATCCAGAGACGCTGCGATACAACACAGATTGAAACCTGTTCAGAGTGAAAAGGCAGCCGTTAGCTTACCTGGAGCTTCTGTTAGCTTGCTAAATGCAGTCGTCTTTATTGCTGGCTCCTCTGCTACTATTCCCGTTTTTCCAGGTGAAGCTATCTTCCTGCTTGTTCTTTGTCCTTTTCACGACGAACATTACAGGGTGAACTGTAACGGACTCTCCAGTTGTAAGTTGTCCCTTGAATGGGTTGCTTTGGCATTTCCACATAGTTCTGCAGAGTGGACCATCGCTCACCAAAAGCTCTCCTGTAGAGCTGGCTTGGAAGAGCCGTGCAGCATGGTCAAAGCATGTTTGTTCGTAGTCCTAGAATTAGGGAGGGATGCCATCCAGAGGGACCTTGAAAGGTTGGGGAAGTGGGCCCGTGCAAACCTCATGAAGTTCAGCCAGGCCAAGTGCAAGGTCCTGCACGTGGGTCATGGCAATTCCAGGCACAAATCCAGGCTGGGCGGGGAATGGATGGAGAGCAGCCCTGAGGAGAAGGACTTGGGGGTGCTGGTGAACAAGAAGCTCAACGTGAGCCAGCAATGCACCCTTGCAGCCCGGAAGGCCAACGCCATCCTGGGCTGCACCCCCAGCAGCGTGGGCAGCAGGTGGAGGGAGGGGATTCTGCCCCTCTGCTCTGCTCTGGTGAGACCCCCTTGCAGCGCTGCGTCCAGCTCTGGAGCCCCCAACATCAGAAGGACATGGAGCTGTTGGAGAGGGTCCAGAGGAGGCCACGCAGATGATGAGGGGGCTGGAGCAGCTCTGCTGTGAGGCCAGGCTGGGAGAGCTGGGGCTGTTCAGCCTGGAGAAGAGGAGGCTCCGGGGAGACCTGAGAGCGGCTCCCAGTGCCCAAAGGGGGCTGCAGGAAAGGTGGGGAGAGACTCTTCAGCAGGGCCTGGTGTGACAGGACGAGGGGTGATGGTTTCAAAATAGAGGGAGGCAGATTCAGACCTGATATAAGGAAAGTATTTTCTACACTGAGGGTGGTGGAGCACTGTCCCAGGTTGCCCAGAGAGGCGGTGGATGCCCCATCCCTGGAAACATTCCAGGCCAGGTTGGCCGGGGCTCTGAGCAACCTGATCCGGTTGGAGATGTCCCTGCTCCTGGCAGGGGGGTTGGGCTGGGTGGGCTTTACAGGTCCCTTCCAACCCAAACCATCCTGTGATTCTATGAAATGCCTGCGTGAGAGAGGCCACCGAAGGGACTTGTCTGAAAAGACAAATATCTGACTGGAGTTCTGGGTGTTTAATGGTCCTGCCTTGCTGGTTGCTCTGTGCGGTTGGGTTGTGTTGCCGTTGTACCTGTAGTTTTTTCTTCTCAGCAGCGCTCAGTCTGTCAGTCCAAATAAGACTGATTTTCCTGCAGCTGCCATGAGAAATACTGAACTCTGAGGAATACTGGAGGCTTTCAGGCAGCTTTGGGGTTGGTGTTGATAAATGAGAACCTAATTCACAGTTTTCCGACTGGAATCCTGGCCAGAGAACGGTACTGACGGCTTTCGATAGCCATCTTCTGTGGTGACAAGAGCGTGGCTTCTGGTGGCGTCTTTCAGTGTTGGGTTTTGACGAGAGCAGACCTTAAAAAGACCTGTTTGAAATTTTGCACCAAAGAAATTTTTCCCTGAATTGCTGGCAGTAAATTCTTTTTTCCTTCTTTTTTACAGAACGAGGCTACGATCCCTACAATCCAGAGCTTCCGAGGCCCTCGCTGGAGGTGGAGGACAGCGCTTTGTCTGACATTACAGATGTGACACCCGGTATTCTGGAGCTGGAGCTGGTCAACAAGGCCATCGAGGCGGTGAAAAACGAAGTGGAGAGAGAGCAGAAAAAGTATGAGGAGCTGCTAGAAACGACAAAGGAGTTCAGCACTTCGGAGGCCTCCTCCCTCATTTTGAATACACCCGTGTCAGCTACTGGGACACAAAATGATTCGTTTACTTCTTTAGGATATAATCCAGGGAGCTACAACTTTAGTAATAACTCAGACTACAACCCTACGCCTCTCGCTGCTGCTAGCCAGTCGAGCAAATACACTTTGGATACTTCGCGATCTAAAGGTAGCGCACTGGAATACGTTCCCAAGGCTGTAGTACAGAATAAAAAATACGGTAGCGCTGTCACTAACAACAAATATGTGATCGATGACTCTAAGCCTTCCACGGACTTGGAATATGACCCGCTTTCAAATTACTCAGCCAGGCTTTTGAGCAAAGCCACAACGAAGGAGCCGAAGGGCTCTAAGAGGGGTAGGGTGTCTGGTTACGAGGAATCTTATTCTCCGTCGCGGAAGAAGCTCTGTGAAGTACCCGATGACTACGAAGTGTGTGCCAGGTTCTCTTCCTCTGAAGATGAGGCTGATGTGGAATACAAGCCGACTTCTGTTAGTTCGCAATCAAAAGCTGGTTCTGAAAGTGAATCAAACGATGGGTTATCCAACAAAGAACAGGGCACCAAACTGCAGGATTTGACTTCCCAGGAGAGCAAGGAAGCGTTGGCGCAACATGGCGTGGAAGACCTTCCAAGTTCACAGAAGAACCTTGCCAAGAACTTATCAGACAGGAATGCAAAAGCAACAAAATCGTATTCTGGTAAGAACGACCAGGAAATCGAAAATAAAAACAAAGACTCAAAAGACAAAACAAAAAGGAAGAAATCAGATGTTAGTAAAACATCTGGGCTCAGTGAGGGTGGTAAGAAGGAGAAAAGCAAAAATACAGAAAAAGACAAAGTGCCGAAGAAAGAGGAAAAGTTAAAAACCAAGAACGAAGACAAAAACTGCAAAGATAAAAGCGTCAAAGTGAAAACTGATGGGAATTTAAAGAAACTTGAAAAACAGAAGTCAGAAAAAGTGGATGGCGTTAAGAAAGAAAAATCCAAGTCCACCAGCAGTAGTTCAGGGAAAAGCAAGAGTGAGGATGCTGTCAAAGGCTCCAGTATGGAGAAGCTGGGGAGCAGCAAGAAAGACTCCAAGCTGAAAACAGCTGATGTGAAAAATGGTAAGGAAATCTCTGGTCGGAAAAACAAAGAGAAAGGGAGCAAGAGTCCAGCAGTGGAGCGAAAGAAAGAAAAGGTTGGTTCTACAGAAAAAGGAGATCCAAAGAAGGGTCGGAAGCAGAGTTTGAGTCACGTTGACCTGTTTGGCGATGAGAGTGGAGATGATGATGACAAAGGCCGGCCTTTGCTGTCCACGTTACTTGATGTGAGCTCGGACTCGGATGGTGATGGCTGTGGTTCAGACTCCGAGAGTGAAAATGAAGGGACAAAGAAAGTGAAGCGCTCTAAATTGTCAAAGTCGTCATCATCTTCCTCAACATCTGATGACATTGATTATTCCATCCTTGAGAAAGACCTGGACTTTGAGTCAGACCCAATGGAAGAGTGTCTCAGGATTTTTAATGAATCTACAGATGTGAAAACCGAAGACAAGGGAAGGCTGGGGAAACAGGTAATGCTGGTTTGGGTCAGTTGGGTCTCTCGCGTCTCAATGTGAGAGGATCGTGGTTGAGTTTGGTGGTGTTTGCTTACTTCAGGTAGCTGAAGAGGGCTTCAGAGGGAGACTGTACGTCTGAAGAATCTCATTCTTGTCATGACTGAGAGCTTTGAAGGGTCTGCACCTGAATTTACCTGCTGGACTGAAAGCTGTTGTGAGATGTAAAGATTTTGTGTGGAAGACCTTTAGGTTTCCGGGCTATCACAGAATGGTTTGGGTTGGAAGGGACCTTAAAGATGATCTAGTCCAACCCCTTCTGCTAGACCAGGTTGCTCAAAGCCCCAGTGAGTTTCTTCTGTCTCCATCTGGCCTGAATGCCTGGAGAAAAGGCTTCAGAGGGTACGTTGTCCGTGTTTCGAAGCTAATCCAAGTTTGCTAATGTGGGCGATGCCTTCTTGTTGCTTCGTAGTTTAAGGAATGTAGCAGCGGGTAGAACCAGGACAATGTGTTGGTGCAGGTGAGTCCATGCAGTTGGCACTGGAGGATCTCTGCATACCTCGTAGGTGGTGCAGATAAGAAAGGGAGAGTAAAATTTCTTTAAAAGATGCAAGAGGTTTCAGAGCAAGGAGGTGAAAAGACAGCATTTATGTAAAAAGGCTTCTGCCAGTGGCTGTGAGGTGGTCCTCAGAGGAACCAGAGGTTTTGAAGATGGAAATAGAGCGGAACAAGTGGAAAAGGTTAGAAAGCAGCTGCTGGCAGTGATCCTCCAACAGCTTCTGAGGTAGGGAGACAGGAACTGCTGAAACACCTCCTTCATCTTCGACATCCGAGCTCGACTGGGCAGCAGGAGCACACCCTGGAGCGTGGGAGCGGCTCCCTGCCGAGGGCAGGATCATGGACTCACTGTCCAGCCTGCCACGCCCAGCTTTACTGGTGGGGGTGATTTTGCTTTCGTATGGTGTGAGTGTTCGGGGAATTGGATTGGAAAGAGCTTTAAAAAGAAGAAAAAGATGACAAATTTGACAACATTGAGAAAATACCCCAAACCTGTCTCAGGTGTTATCCGTCTGGGACATCAGACCCCAGTGCGGAGGCGCTGGGGTCACTGGGTCAGCTGTGTTTCCTGGGAGGCTTACTGGGGGCAAGGTGACAAAATCAGGTGCCCTCTGTGTGCTGGGGGACAGGCGGTACCGAAGGAATTACTGATCTGAAAGAGGGGCAGGGCGAGCGCAGCAGGAACCGCGCGACTGCGTGGCGGACAGCCAGTGCCTCTGGGGATGGCTGGTTGTTGACTTTTGTTCCAAAAATGCCGTCGGGAATTGGTGCTGGTTTCCAGGCTTTTGTTAGTTGGGTGGGTGAAGTGGCCGTCAAGAAAATTCCTCCATTAGTGAAGAGGACAAAGTGAGCCGGGATCTGCGGTACGGGGATTCATTATTATTTTTAGCTTCCTTTCTTCAAATTGCTCAGTTTAAGTGAAAATAGTATAAAGACCCGCAATCTATGGTGGAAAAACTCACCCATTTAGCGCTTTGATGATCCAAACTGGGCTGAGCTCGGAAAGCCCTGAACAGGGGCTGCCGCTCGCCGCAAAGCGTTAATGCTGGCGTGAGGCGGCAACGTTCAGCTGTCAGCGGCCATGTGCGTTTCCTTTGCACGTGCTTTACCTTGCATCCTCGCGGTAAAATTTTAATTTCCTCCCTTTTCTGGAAAGGGAGGAGGAAGCATTGCGGCGGAGGGGCCCCTCTTCACCAGGTAGGTGTTTGTAAGTAGCTGCCTGCGTCCCTGCTGCGTGGGATGGATCGCAGGGAGTTTTTCTCTTTGAGGAATAATTTTGTCGACGGTGTTTGGTCTCGGGAACATGCTGGGCCAGAGCGAAGGTATGTGTGGGCAGCGCAGTGCTTTTCCGCTGGGAAGCATCGCTTTCCAGAGAGTTTATTAGGCACGGAACTAAATGAACAGGCTTACAGAGTTCCTAGAGCGGAGTGATTCGGTGTGAAGCGCTCATCCAGGGTGATGGACGCAAGCTCAGCTTAAGCGGAGTCTGAGCTCATCTCCAAATCCAGCCTTCGGCTCTTGTCACTGGGTTTTGAAGGGATTGTCAGGCTCGTCTCTGCTCACACCTTGGCCAGGGGCTACGTGGGAAACCGGAAAGCAAGATGGACTGGAGAGCAGGTAGAGTTTTGAAAAATCAAATTGCAAAGTGTTTTGTAGAAATGAACAGCTGAGACGATTTCAAAGAAGATTTGAAAGTGGAGTGTTGTTTGTTTGGTTGTTTTTTTTTCCTGTTACTTCCTCCTGGCTTTCTGGCTGTACAGCCGTGTCACCTGGGATACGGCTGTGGACAAAACCACAGAGAAATGTTTCCGTAAACGTGGAGCGCAGGCACCGTGCTTTGGTGTTGAGCAGGTTTTCCAGGCGTGCAAGGGCAGAAATGAGTCAGCTCCCAAGTTCTTACCTAACAAACCCCACCAGCCCCCCCTGGATTTGAATAACGCGAGGTGTGTGGCAGGAGAAGGGCGTTCAGGGTAAGGGCTGTCCCGAATCGTGCCGATGCCGCCCAGCGCACAGCTCGTGGAGGGACTGCTGGGGTGGGAACCGTCATGCTGCTGTTCGTTGGCCTCGGTGGTGGCTCTGGGGGTCAAAAGCAGGTTTCTGTTAACCCAAAAGGAGGCTTTTCAGATCTCGTTGAGAGAGATCTCCAAGCCTTTTCCGTTCTGGAAGCTTGTTCTTTTGTTTTCCAGCTATCCAAAGAGGAGGGAAATGAAGAAAAGACAGAAGATAATTTAACTACCTTGTTTCCTGGCCAAAAAAGAAGGATCTCTCATCTTGTCAAACAAGGAAATGTAAGTGCCGCTGTTAGGAGCAAAAGTTTAGATAATCTGAATCGAGGATTTTCTGTCCTGTTACAACACTGGAAGATGATGCAGCCCCAGGTTCAGGCAGTAGGATGTGAGTTGTTTGCACTGGAATCCATCTGTGTTGGATTTCTTTCCTCCCTTTTCTGATTTCTGAAAAATGTGGTTAGGCACCCATTACAAACGGCAGCAGAACGCTGATAAACTTTCATAAACCCAAGCTGCGGAACCGTAAATGGATTCTGCTCCTTGTGACTCGTTGGGATAGCTGGGGGCGTTCATTTTTCTACAGTATAGCTTCGTTCAATCAGATAAAAATTAGCTGGACGCAAGGTCGGTCTATCTGATGGTGCTTTTCTTTGAGATGTTCTCATTTTATTCTTTCTTTCTCATTGGGATTTGAATTCCTGTTTTGTCTGAGGGCTTAATGTGTTTCCCTCAGGTGCTGAGCACAGATTAGTCAGTTTTATGTTCCAGCAGGCTACGAGTGGAGACTGAAGCGCTGATTTGAGCTGGGTAGTCCAAATTAATTGTTCTTCCTCTCCTCTCTGCCTAGAAAAGGTTCCTTTGCTTTCAATAATTTGAAGCCCTGAGGTCAATACAATGCTTTTTATTTGCCTACATATCTTCAGCCAGTTCATGTGTTTTGATAAGGGTCCTTGCTTCCAGAGCAAAGAGATAAGAGACCGAAGCAAATGGGTTGGAAATTCATTAGCTCAAATATTTATTGTAAATAGGTGCCTTTTAGACAGGTACGAATCTTGAAATACGTTTTCTTCATGTGACAGCTGATCCCAAAACGCTTTCCAAAGACGTGAGCTCCAGCACAGCCATTGCACGGGCAAACAGAGCCGATCCGACGCGCTCGGCGGCAGCTGCCGCGCGCACGCGCCACGACGCGCGTTGCCTGGAGTCACTCGGCTCGGCACTGCTGCTGCTGCTGAGTCTGTTCAGGAGGTGCTGGGAGACCTGAACTGCTGCTGGTGCTTTGCCATGTCGCTCCAAGTCGAATATTTGCTCGGTCTTGCTTGTGATTTGTAGCTCAAGGACTGAGCAAGCAGAAGGGGAGGGAGCTGAGTTCCAGTTTAGCTGCCAGGGCCGAAGGAATTGAAGGTGAGGCAGAAAATGAGTGTCCTGTCCTCCTGGGAAGTCTGTAATTAGCATTTAATGGCTGACTGCACTGTCCAGAAGCTGGTGTCAGCATCAGAGAGCAGGAATGAAGGAGGTGCCGGCTTGCCCCCCATTTGCGGTCTCAGAAACACTGCGTTGCCCTCGGGCTGTGCGAGTGCACCCTTCTCTGAAGACAGTTCAGGAGGGAAGGCTTGTTTCTCAGATTGCCAAGGTTTCGTACTACTGCTTCTCTTGTGCTTATGCTGCTAGAAAACTTCTCTCTTTGCTGACATCATTTCTGGCACCTTTCCTGCAACCTGCATTTGGACATCAAAGAAAATGCGTGTGTAACTTGTTTGAGCCGGTAATGGCTGAAGCAGAAAAATGCCTCCAGAAGCAGGCAGGCGCAGAGCCGGTTTAAAATTCAGACCTCAATTTCTGTAATGCTCTAATCCCAGAAATACATATACGTGAGACTTCAAAGTAGTTACAGGAACTAGAGACCTCAAACAAGGCTGCCGAGAGGTGGGGAGCTGCTGTCATGCAAGGGTAGGTGGCACTGGTTCTTCAGCATGGAGAGTGCTGTAAAACTCAGCATCGCGTAGCAAACGGAGAGTGGTTGGGCACTTTTTCGTTGCAATATAAACTAAAGAAGCAGACAAGAGCCCAGAAGTGCATTAGGCACGGCGGTGGGGAGCATTGTGCCATTAAACAAGCAGTTCAGATACCACCGACCAATTTAGGAACGTGCCAGAGCACTGGGAGGCCTTGTCTATGGGTGAATCATTAATGTATTTTTTTTTAGTGGATGATTAAATATTTTGTTCTGGAGGATGGTTGGGATCTTCTCTCAAAACCCTGTCTTTGCTAACAGAGAGGGGCTGAGGAAGAGAGCCCTTTCTTGGGTGAAGGGAAGCCAGAGTGTGGCGATTGAGCAGGCGAGCGTGCTGGCTATCAAACTTTTTGTCTGCGCAGGCGGAGGTCCCGAGCAAGCCCGTCGTCCGGCCGTACCGTCCCCCCACGGCTCAGGAGGTCTGTTACCAGAGGATCCAGCTGGCTCAGCAGCAGGCGGCACAGCTGGCTGTGGCCGTTCAAAAGGCCTCTCTTTCTTTGCCAGGAGAAAAGAAGAGGATTGCTCACGTGCCAAATGTTGCCCTTGCCGCGGCAGCCAAACAAAGTAAGCCAGCGGTGTTATTTTTGAGTGCTGTCCTGTCCTCCCACCTGCTAAAGGACACTGCCTTCTGTTTAATCTTCTCCCGAGCAGATGTGAAACTATCAGGAGATGCGTAGCGTTGGCTATGACCTGAATCTGTGCTGATAGCGACCCGTGGAAGGTCCTTCTCCTGAGAAACTCCATCCTGTTCTGAAAAGCAACAGACTAGACTTATAGCCCCGTTGCCCCCGTCTGTCTTACTTCATCCTGTTCTTTTACCACTCCCTCCTTGGAGTGTGTTTGCTCCTCATTCGTCTTCCATTCCAGCCTTCAGAGGTGACAGAACAGGAGAGAAGTGCTAATTAGTGCTCCTTGGTATCCCTTTGTAGTTGGAAGGACTCAGAGCTGACGTGATGGGCAGTTGTGGCTGACAGGGTTACCTCTTTAAGCTCTGCTGACTCAGTTACCCCAAAACAAACAGAAAATGAGGCACGAAGGTTCCTTCATCCTTGCCTGGAAGGTGGTCAAATTACCCAATTTATATCCCTTGGGAGGCTTCCATTCCAAAAAATCACAACTTGCAGCTTTGGCCTTTTATAGTAAGTTCATCTGACAACTTGAAGCCCGGTGGTAGGTTTTTTATCTAAATATGTTTTCTGTTTCTTGCAGGCCTCATGAGTAGTAAAACAACTGCTGCTGGCAGGAGTGTCACACCTTCCAATGACTCCGAAGTGCCCACCGTTTCTCTGAAGGCTTGCACCTTAGCTGGAATGGCTTCAAAGACCACCAGCACCGTCGTGCCGAAGAGGATAGCGCACGTTCCCTCCTTACAGGTAAGAGAAATGGGATTTCTTCCTGGTTGTTCCCCGTTGAGGGCAGTGTGTTTAACCATGCTGCTCCAAACGTGGCGCTCTCTGAAGAGCGGTGTTTTGATGAGGTTGATTAAATGGGTTTGTTTCTTCCTGTGGTTTTCCTCGACAGCATTGTATAAAAAATTAAACACTTGAGGGGCAGGAGCTTAAAAGATAGAAATACTTAAGTGCTGCTCTGATCTGTTGGAATATTGATCGCTCATCTTCAGTTTGAGTCTTCTGGTGTGCTGTCTGGCTAGGGGTGTAGCGGTTTGTGTCAGGGACCTGGAGCCTCTCGCGTGCCACGACGGGATTAATGCCCTTCCTGGGCTTTGTGGGCCGTGCTGAGGAAGGTGGTTATGAATAATGTCCCATAAAGTTAAAAAGTGCTCATTTAAACTTCATGCTGCGTTAATATTTGGGGGAAAACTATCTTTATTTATTTTTTTTTTCCTCCTGGGATACCTGCCTAGCTTTTGGCTACTTTGGCTATGAATTCCTCAGCAAAGAAGTCCTTCCCTTCCCCATGAGCACTGGGGAACATGGTACCCCTCAGAAAATTCAGAATCGAGTTCCTCACATAACGGTGTGTGGATGGCAAGGAATGTGGTTAGTGCCAGGACTTGATGAAAGATATTGTAGAATGGTTTGGGTGGGAAGGGCCCTGTAAAGCCCACCCAGCCCAACCCCCCTGCCAGGAGCAGGGACATCTCCAACCGGATCAGGTTGCTCACAGCCCCGGCCAACCTGGCCTGGAACGTTTCCAGGGATGGGGCATCCACCGCCTCTCTGGGCAACCTGGGACAGTGCTCCACCACCCTCAGTGTAAAAATTTTTCCCTAATATCTGATCTAAATCTGCCTTCCTCTGTTTTGAAACCATCACCCCTCGTCCTGTCACACCAGGCCCTGCTGAAGAGTCTCTCCCCACCTTTCCTGCAGCCCCCTTTGGGCACTGGGAGGCTGCTCTATGGTCTCCCTGGAGAACACATAACTTGAAGCTGGAAGATGACAGAAATGACTGAAAGGATGAAATATTTACCAGTGTTAGAGGTGCTTAAGGAAATCATATTAGAGGCTGAGAAAAAAAATGTGTGTGGAGTGAAAAGAACCAAATCCCCTTGAATGGGGCATCAAAGTGGGAGTCTCTTGAGGAAAATGAGTGCTCTTCCCATTGAGACAGGACCAGTTTGCTCCCCTTTGAGCATGCTTGTATATTTTGTAGAGCTCTTTGGTACAGCTTGCGGCAGATGGTTTGGGTGATGGATATCTCTTGAGTGTGGTGGAGAAAGCCTGACAACACAATTGGGTGCTTTAGAGGTGAACATGTGGTTTCCTCTCCAAAAAAGAGGCAAATTGTGTTGATTTGGCAGATAAACTGGTGTTAAATGGAAAAGTGCAGTGGTAGGTCGTAACTCAGTCCAACGTGCATAAAGATGTCATTCAATTTGAGGGAGAAATCCTTTCAGGAGCATCATGGTTGGCATTAAAAAGGGAAGGAATCTCACAGAAAGTGTGATGGTTTAGCTGGCTGCCAGCCTGGCAGGAGCGGGCCTCTGGTTCTCTTGTCACAGCCAGGGTACAGAAAGAAAACCACGTCTGCCGCGCACGTAACCGGTGCGGTCCTCACGTCTCTGAGCGTGGTGCTCAGTGCCGTGCTAATCTTGAATCTCCTAACGGAAATGTCATCGTTTTCGTGGTCTGGAATGCTTGGGTTTGGAAATACAGCGTTGTGGCGGAGGCCACTGGGAGTCCTTGGCTGCTGGATGAGTTGCGTAACGAAACGCGGTTGTTTTTTGGAGTAATTCAAATCCTGAAGGTGGCACGAAAGCTCCAAGTGGTGTTTTTAGGATGAAAAATGATGCGTGTTGTGTTTAACTTTGGGCAGATTTTCAGAAAGGAAGTCATGCCACTATTAATAACGCGGCAGGAAATCCGAGAGTCTCGAAGCAACAAACTTTAAACCCTGAATAGCCTTTCTGTCTCTCTCTGTCTCACCTCTAGAGCGCCAGCTTACAGAGGCCTGTTATTCCCACAGAATTTGGTGCTAAAGTCCCAACAAACATTCGTCAAAGATATCTCAACCTCTTCATTGATGAGTGCCTGAAGTTCTGCTCCTCCTCCCAGGAAGCCTTTGACAAGGTTTGTACTCAAGCTTCTTATCAATAAACTCTGCAGCAGAGAATGGCATCCTCTGCCTTGGCAAAACCTCCTAAAATTGCAGCAAACCCAGAAAATTGTCCTGTCCACATAGAATTCTGTAGAGAAACTGGTTTTAAATAATCCCAGACTGGACAGCAGTGGAGGTTTCCAGTAGGAAATCAGATCTTTCCCTTCATTCGGAAAGCACGTGCCATCTTCTTAATAACCCCAGAAGAGGGACGTAGGGAAATGTGCATCATGGTCAAGCTGGATACAATTTTATTTTAATTTTTTTTTTTGGTTTTGCTCTGGTACAGCAGCAAAACACCTCCTGGAATCTAAGTGTTCAGCAGAGGTAAGAGTTTGAGAGAGATGTAATTGATAAAACTTGCTGCTTGTGACTTGTGAGGCTTTTGAGGAGCCTTGTAGCAGTAGGGAATGATACAGTAAGATTTCCAAAGCAGAGTTGACAAAGTAATGTGTTTTATTGGAAAAATTTGGCCGTTAATGTTAGTTGGGTAAATACAGGATGTTGTGCGGTGTGTTTTGTAACCAAAGCAGATGCCACGAGGATTTCTTTGTGGGATTTCACCTTCAGATCTCCCTAGGGAGAACGTTCCCGTTGCATCCAAGGAGTGGCCATTTGCCAAACTTACTTTTCTTGCCAGTTAAGATCTTGCTCTGCCAACGAAGTGGGGAAACCAGCTTTTCCCAGGGAGTTCCAGAACGGCTTTGTTAACCTGTCAGGGAAGGTTTCACATGAAAATGCTTCTTCCAGCACTTTGCTTAAAATATATATATATTTTGTTCTCTTAGTCACATAATCAGACTCCAGAAGTGGTATATATTTGTGCCACGCTCCACTCTACTACTTGATTCCTTGACAGGCAATTTTATTTGCTATCCTACTTGAATTCTGTATTTTAAGAGCCAAACATTTCTTTCCTCCAAAAGCAGCAGTGGCAAGAGAGTGCGTAGTAACGAATTGCGTTGTTTGCAGGCTCTGTCAGAAGAGAAGGTGGCTTACGAACGTAGCACCAGTCGCAACATCTACCTGAACGTGGCAGTGAACACCCTAAAGAAGCTCCGAAGCCTAGTGCCCAATTCCCCGTCCAGTACGAACAGTACGTACCACGTTTGTGGTTTAATAATCGGAGCCCTGCTTGGATTAGAAGCCGTGGAGAGGAGCTTGTTTGAAAAGACAGACCCATTTCTCAGAAGCATTATGGTGAAAGGCAAACAACTCCAGTTAGCTTTTTATAGCCTGGCAAGCTTTAATGGGCCTTCAAGAGGCAAGTCCTGCAATGCTTTGTTGGCTGTCTGAACCTAAATGGAGATAATGCCACATGGATTTTTTTTTTTTAGCACAAGTTCTTTAAAATGAAAAGCCCCGCTAATGGAGTAACTTTCACATGATGCCTTCAAAGTGATAGACTCGTCCATCACCGCAGAAATCTGTTACACACATTAAGCTTCAAGAGAGAAACGAAGAGGGTTAAGACATTTCATTATTGGCTCTCGAGAGGGTACATTAAACAATCAATTTGTGCTGTTCTTTTGAATTTTTTTTTTTCCTGGTCTCTTCCCTTTCTCCCCTCTGTCTTCATTACCTTCGTGGCCATTAGTCAGAGCGGCTGAACTTGGGAGGCTGGTCTTTAGGAGAGGGCTGCTGGTTAATGATGAGGAAAAAGCACCTGTCTGCCATTATCCGATGTGCTGAGCGTATTCTAGAGCTCTGAAGCTCCTTTCTGAAAGAAATTGAAAGATTCAGTGTGGGAGTCTGGTCTGCAGGGAGCTGCCAACCAAGCTGCTCGCTGTGAGTGGGTGATCCTGTCACCGAAATCACACAAGTGGGTCGAGCTGCTTCTGCGCTTGGTCCTCTCTTGCTTTTGGTCAGCAGGAGGACTTGCTGCGCAGGGTGAGCAAGTAGAGCTACCAGAGTTTCCAGGGAAACTGTACAACTCTCCTTGCTGCCATTAAAAAAAAAAAAAGTTGCTGTGGAGTGAAAATGCCAGGCCACCACCTCACATGTGCCAATTTTGGGAGCAGAGGAGGAATTCAAGGGGATAAATGCAGTCCTCCTCGTGCCAATGGGTGGTGCCCCAAGCTCTAGGACTGAAGTCGCTTTCTGTTACTCAGCTGGGTGCCTGATCTCTGTCCTGTTTTGCTTCTTCCCTCTTCTCCCTGCAGAGACAAGTAACAAGAAAGTGGTGTCCCATGAAGCTGTGCTGGGAGGAAAGCTCGCTGCTAAGACAAGCTTTACTCTAAACCGGTCAGGGAGCTTGAGAGCGGAGGATTTAACAGGTAAGACCCCGCTCCTGCGAGGCCGGAACCTGTAAATTATAGCTGGGACTGGGGAAGAACAGGATCTTGCTGGTGCAGGCAGTGGTGTGATTTCTCTGTGGGCTGGTGTTACGAGTTGTTACCTCGCTGCAGCGACAGCGCTGCGGAGTCACTCGGTGAATGGTACGCCGCTCTGATCAGCGCCTTCCTTGCGTTGGGTTGATGCTCACTTGATGTGGTCCGCGTGGCTTTGATGTTCCATCACTAACCGTTCAGAGCTGCCTCTTGTGTTTTGGATTTTACTGACTTTTGGGCTTTTACTTCTGGATTTCGCTTTAACTTTCTTGCCCTGAAGCAGTGCTTTACAATGTGCCTGTCAGATTAGAAGGCAAACTTACAAATAACTCCCATCTGCTCCGCAGGGCTGATTTTTGCCTTCACAAATGTCATAGTAAGGTCATATCGTAGCCAAAGGATTGTGCCACAAGCGTTATTCGTGTTGGCTATGGGTATTTTGATTGCCCAGAGATGCAGGCAAATGGTTGAGGAGATCAGAGAAGAGACGGGGAGGCCATGGAGCAGAAGGAATCGACGTGGAGAAAGCTTGAAAGGGCCCGTACAGCTCAGCTGAGCAACATCAAAGGGTACGCAGCGATATTGGGAGGGTTTAACGTAGCGGCGAAAGGAGAGATATTGAGCAGAGTGCAGGAAGTTATAATTACGCTGTGAAACGAACGAGCAGCTTGAAATCAACAGCAGAAGAAACCTGGTAATTAATTTTTTCGCTGGCTGTGGGCGGCCGTTGGGGGTATTTTTTGGGCTGTGTTAGAAATCACCAGTGAAAGCGTTTAAAACATTAAAATGGGAGAAGTCTCACCTGGGTAACAAAAGACCTGCTGGGTCCTTTGGAGTAATTCTGTTTCAGTGGTGTTTTCCAGACTTAACACTGTTGTTGAAGAGGTTAAAAATCAAGTTGTGACCCAGTGTCCAGATCTTGAAAAATACTGCCCCAACACCTATTTCCCTGTCAATTCCAAACCAAGGCAGGGGGAGCGAGTTCAAAACAGCGGGAATCCCTGCCAGGAGGCTTGGTAAAGCAAAAAAGGGTGAGAGAAACGGCCCCTACTTAAGTGATCTGGCTTCACCGTTGTCTTTGTGTGCAGGAGCCGCCTTGTACCGGCGCCTGAAGGAATATCTCATGACCGAGGAGCAGCTGAAGGAAAACGGTTACCCAATGCCTCACCCGGAGAAGCCTGGCCGCGCCGTCCTCTTCACTGTGGAGGAGAAGAAAACAAGTGACTGTAAGCTCTGCTGGCTCTTTCATTCTGCAGGGTTTGCTAGATACGTTACAACTGGAGACGCCTGTCTTGCTTGCAGCTGGTCTTTGTGCACGGAGATGTTCTTGGTCTCGGTGTGGAGCCGTTTGCTCCTGTTGTGATGGGTCCCCTTGGCTGTGAGCTCTGTCTCTGCGGGCCAGCCGGTCGCGGAGGAGAGGAGGAGGCTGCAGAAGTTCGCTGCCTTTCTAGAAAT
The DNA here is from genome assembly GCF_036417535.1 of Chlamydotis macqueenii. Classification (NCBI taxonomy): domain Eukaryota; kingdom Metazoa; phylum Chordata; class Aves; order Otidiformes; family Otididae; genus Chlamydotis; species Chlamydotis macqueenii. The sequence goes on along the minus strand of NC_141581.1, from coordinate 1,438,642 downwards.
GAGTTCCTTCAGCTTGCTTGGCACGAGAATGTTACTCTTGACGCAAGGTTTATTGTTTGTGGCACGTGGGGCAGTGAGGCTGAGTGAGGTTTCTGATTGCTGCCGAGAAATTAGGAATTGGTGGGGTTGCCTTCGGCCGCCCCCTGCAAGGGCGCGTGTTTTGAACTTGCTTCAGCGCAGGTTTTGACTCCAAGCTCGTCACACTTGGTGTTGTGAGGGAAACGGTTGGAGAGAGGCTCCCATTGAGCATCTGATGATGCTCCGCTCTTCCAGGGGAAGGGTTTTTTGGTGTCTTTCTGCATATGAACTGCTATTTCAATGGGACATGGACTGACACTGGGCCAGACTGGTTTTGCAGTGGGTCATGCCTTGCTGGTTTGGGTTGCAGTTTGCTGTCAAGAGGTCAAGTAGTTCCCAAAAGTCCTTTTTGCAACCGGACAAAATGATCCCCCAGCTTTCCTCAGGATAGGGTGGAGTCCTCCTCTGTCTGAAGTTTCTGAACTTTGGTCGCAGAGCAGTGGTGCAGCGGGGATAAAACACGTATTTAGGAGATATTTTGAAGTGTCTCACCACGCTCCTCTGAGCATCTCTCCAGAGAGACCTTGCTGAAGTGCGTTCAGCGCTCATCCATATTAACACCTTGTGTCTACATTTGTCCTGCGGTTGCTGAAGCAACGTGCACCAAAGCTCTCTTGCATTGACACCATCAAGTACTGCATTTCTCAGAGCCCTGTTCTCCGGTTAACCGGCCGGCTCCGTGATCCAGTTCTGAGATCGTGTTCCTGGTTCTGTTTCTGTAGTTTCCTCCAGATGTTGCAGGATCTTTGAATTTGTTCTTATTTAACTAAAGCTGTCGCTAGTCTGTTAATGCTGTGGCCGTGGTCGGTGGAGAGAAATGGTCTAGACCTCTTCTAGAGAGCTAGAAATGGTCTAGACCGGTGTTCTGCAGAGCTAGCAATGTGCTAGCAGCTTAAATGTTCACACTGGAACTCGGGGAACTGGGTGCAGATCAGAAGCGTGACAGTCAACTCCTTTACTGTGTTTTTTTGCGTCTCCCTTCTCTGAATTGCGGGCAGTACACGCGCAGGTGACAGGAGAGGGAAGTCCGTAACTGCCCGCTCGGTGAGCCAGGCTGTAAGCGTTCCTGGTTTTAGATGCTGGAGAATCCTTAAGATGTCCAAAGAATGATTTATTTATCCCGTTTCTTAAAATAACTGTCTTAGAGCACAACAGAATTTGCTGTGGATGGAGAAACAGTGCAGCAGATGTTGATGCAGACTGTTGGAGCTGATGTTGTGCACCAAAACCAAGAGGGAGTCTTACATTTGCCTCTGAGGAGTGCTACAGGACGGCATTTTCAGAGGGATTGCTGCGTCTTTACGGGAGTTTGAAACATTTGGAATCCTTTTTGACAGGAAAAGTTCCTTCATTAGTGTGTGGGGCTCGAATGATTCTGATTTACTTGTGCTCTGGCCACATTTAACAAGGGAAGGATTCCCAGTGACCTGACTCTTGCTTCTCTCTTCTCTTAAAGCCTCCTGCAGGATTTGCTGTCGCTGCGGCACCGAGTACATGGTCTCAGCCTCCGGAAACTGCATCCGCAAAGAGGAGTGCGTGCATCACTGGGGCAGGCTGCGCAAGCAGAGAGGTACAGCTCTTCCGAGAGCTCGGTCGCACGCTAGCTGTGCTCTGGCTCTGAACGCAGAGTCCACCTCGGGTTTGAGTTGCTGTGGAACATTTTTGGGGCTTGTCACCGTCCCAGGTTGGGACAGTTCCTGGTTTTGTCACTGGGTGGCTCTGCTGCTGCTGAAATAGTCTCGCAAAGAGCTGCTTTGTAGTGGTATGGTCCCAAAAATGTGACCCTGGGGCTGGAGCAGTTTAAAAACAGGAAAAGGAAAAACAAACCTTCCCGTGCCTTTTGAAAAAAAAAAAAAAACAGTCTGTTTAGGAGGTGGAGTTGGAAGCACTAGATATCTGTCGCTGCCCAGGAGAGCTTGCTGGTCTTGGTTGAATTTATTTGCAGCAAGACACTAACCTAGTTAGAGCTCCGCTGTGGTTTTCCATCAATGCATCCAGGTGGCTTCTGGAGTTTGTCTGGCTGTGTGTGAGAGACTTAGGCTCTTCAGATTGCTGCGTGTGAACCCATACTTATTTTTCCCTTTTGTTTAACCTGTTACTGTTGCTGTGCTCACCCAGGATATCTCTGCACGTGAGTTTAGGTCTCTTGTTAACGGGACTGTTCTCTTGACTCTTATCTCTTGCTCTTGCAGTGCCGGGTGGATGGGAAACTCATTACAGCTGCTGCTCAGGAGCTGTGGGCTCACCGGGCTGCCAGGTTGCTAAAGTAAGTTATTGAGCAACACCTTTTTATTCTCAATGACACTTCTCCTCTGCGTATGGCACTGATGGCTGCGTCCTCGTTGCTTGAGCCTTTAGAAGAACGGTGGCTTCCCTCAAGGGGGGAAAACAAGTACTTCTGCAATATCTTTTGCTACGCAAAGGTGCAAAATTCAGCGTTTGGCAGGAAGGAGGAGGCTCAGCTGCCTGGAGTGAGGTGGTTTCGTTTGTTCTAAGCAAATGCCGACGGATGAAGCTGCCCAGCAAAAGCTGAGATACAGGGAAACAGCGTTAGGGAAACATTGAAGAAGTGAGAAATAAGGAATTTATTTTTTAAGGAGCAATCTCAGGGCCTTGACAACAGTGTGCCAAATTTTTTTTCCCATTTTTGCCTTTCCCAGATGCCTGTGCTAAGGCAACTTTCTGCTTTTCTTAGTTTTCCATTTACTGCATGCGCTTTGTTGTATTAAGGGGAGGAACCTTCCCAAGGAGCCTGTTGTCACCTATAAATATTACTTCTCTTGAGGAGGGAGGGGAGGAAGGGATCCCAGCACTAGAAAGCAGAATGAAAAACCTCTCCAGGAGTGGAGTTTTGGCACTCTGATAGAGCTGAACGCTTTCTGGGATACCTTTGCGCAGGTAAGCTGGAGCTAGGAAGTGAATTCTGGGACAAAGGTCAAGACAGACAACATTTCCTTGTTGAAATAGGAAGAATTGTTGGTATGGGCATCCTAAAAGCTGCCCTGCACAGCCTGAAGCAGGGATGGGATCGGGCAGGCTGCTCCTTCTCCTCTTTCCTGTGAAATTAGGATCACTTTTTAATCAGCATTCCCGAAAACATCCAGCAGGGAAGCCGTGAGAAATCGATTGGGCTATAAAAACATGACTTTTCTGCATGTTTTTGCGTGGCTGTTGTAGACCATAAAACCTCATGGACTTTTAAGAGCCGTACAGTCTCTCTAATAGCCTCTTACTCAATGAAGCTTGCTGCTGGCGCTCCGGGGCTCAGGCATCCTTTCGCATCAGCCTCCCTGTCATCGGGCTGCTACAGATCACCGTGCTCTGGCTTTCCTGGTTTTCTCAGTATCCTATTTCGCAGCATCCTGTGGTGGATTTAAGGTCGGAGCCCACAGCCTGCTCACAGTGAGAGGGTGCAGGGAGATATGGAGATGTTTGGGCTGCTGGGGAGCATGGTACCTTTCAGCTTTGGAGGAGGGCGTTGGAAACAGCAGATATTTGTCCTGAGAAATTGTTCTGAGTAGCCAGATCCGTTAGAAAAGCATGTCCGTTGTCTTTTCCTTCCAAATACCTCAGAGATGTCTGAATTGTGCTGCAGTTAGCCGGTGTGGCAGGAGATGGCAGAACGGAGCCGTGCTCCTGCCAACCGCTCCCCAGGAGCGGAGGAGTCTGGAGCTGCTGCTCTTTGTGATAACCCAGTCTACTTCTTTCCCTGGCCTGCAAAACAGAAGCGACTTCCCTGCCCTCCTCTCTGCAAGGAAGAATTGGACAGTTGTAGAAAAACAGCAATTTTATTTTTTTTTCTCTTCACTGCCCAGTTCTGTTGTATTACAGAGGGAGGGAAGGGAGCAAGCTGCAAAGGAGAAACATTTCCTCTCTGTTGGCCAGGTAATCTGCTCTGCCTGTTTCTTTAGCAAAACAGATTTGTGGGCATAGATGCAGAATGGAGAAGTGTGGCCTCTTGCTCCAGGGAAGCGCTGAGGAATGCAGCCTCTGAGCAGTGCTGGCTTTGGGTACAGGGAGAGACTGGACTCAGTGTTGGCCCAGCTCCTCTTTCACTTCAAAGGATGCTGTTCTCTGCGCTCTGACTGTGCCTCCAGTAACAACTTGTTCAGGAAAACGTGCAAACCCTTGCTTTGGTTATCCCTCTGCACACAGGTTTCAGCTTTACAAGTGCTTCAGTTCCTCAGAATCATGGAATCACAGAAGGGTTTGGGTTGGAAGGGACCTGTAAAGCCCACCCAGTCCAACCCCCCTGCCAGGAGCAGGGACATCTCCAACCAGATCAGGTTGCTCAGAGCCCCGGCCAACCTGGCCTGGAACGTTTCCAGGGATGGGGCATCCACCACCTCTCTGGGCAACCTGGGCCAGTGCTCCACCACCCTCAGTGTAAAAATTTTTTTCCTAATATCCAATCTGAATCTGCCTCCCTCTACTTTGAAACCATCACCCCTCGTCCTGTCACACCAGGCCCTGCTGAAGAGTCTCTCCCCACCTTTCCTGCAGCCCCCTTTGGGCACTGGGAGCCGCTCTCGGGTCTCCCCGGAGCCTCCTCTTCTCCAGGCTGAACAGCCCCAGCTCTCTCAGCCTGGCCTCACAGCAGAGATGCTCCAGCCCTCTCATCATCTGCGTGGCCTCCTCTGGACCCTCTCCAACTGGTCCATGTCCTTCTGATGTTGGGGGCTCCAGAGCTGGATGCAGCACTGCAGGGGGGTCTCACCAGAGCAGAGGGGCAGAATCCCCTCCCTCGCCCTGCTGCCCACGCTGCTGGGGGTGCAGCCCAGGATGCCGTCGGCTTTCTGGGCTGCAAGGGTGCATTGCCGGCTCACGTTGAGCCTCTTGTTCACCAGCACCCCCAAGTCCTTCTCCTCAGGGCTGCTCTCCATCCATTCTCTGCCCAGCCTGGATTTGTGCCTGGGATTGCCCTGACCCAGGTGCAGGACCTTGCACTTGGCCTGGCTGAACTTCATGAGGTTTGCATGGCCCCACCTCTCCAGCCTGTCCAGGTCCCTCTGGATGGATCCCTCCCCTCCAGCGTGTCGATGGCACTGGTGCTGTTAGTGAACTTGCTGAGGGTGCACTCTATCCCACTGCCCATGTCATCTCCCCAACCTTTCTATCCTGAGACAAGCAAGCGCAGTTTGATCCCTTGTAGGGTGGGATCTGTGAGAAGCACGACGGAGGCGGCTGCATGCACACTGCTGTGGTTTAATGCAAATACATTGACGTTCAGGAACAGACAAAACTTAAAAACACCCAGCTGGGCGAGAGCGTCACCCCGGGCGTGGTGCAGCTGTTGAATTTGACCTAAACCCATGCTCAGTGGGCAAAAGGGCAGTCGCTACCTCGCCTTGCCCTCGGGGATGTTCCCGCTTCCCCACTGGCGCAGTGGTGCGGGTAACCGTGTCTGTGCCGTCATCCCGCTCCAAGCTCCCTCTGCAGAGAAGGCTTTCAGGCTGCCCAAGGCGGGTGGGATCCGTGGCTGCGGAGGAGAGGAGGCGGGAGTGCCTGTTGCAGCAGCGCCTTTGTCTTGCGTTGGCTTAAGCCACTCCTGAAGTCACTCCTCGAGTTTTCCTGCTAGCGCAGGGGCCTCTTCTAGGGTCAACAAAATCCAGCACAGAGCTTTAGCTGAGGATACGGAGGGGTGGTTGGAAATGCTCTCTACTGGAGCGCTGGTAGGCAGGAGCTCCTATTTGTCTGCGAACTCTCTGGTTTTGGAATACAGTGGCTTTTATTTTTCTGCACACATTGACACTTTCTGGTGCTTTGTTACACCAGTTTCTCGTGCTGTCTATGCTCACGCTCCAGTGGGGATGTCTGGGATTAGCATCCTGCACCCGGACGCGTCTTGGCCGCAAGCTAAACCAGGAGCAGCAGCTGGAGTTAGATCACTGTGACCCTTTCTGAGTAATTCTGCGCTGAATGGGAAGCTGAAAGCTGCTTGTCCCTAGGTGTGTGATGCGTTGCTCCCGTGTGAGCTGTCAATACGATGCCACAAGCCCTGATCTGGCTTTGGAATTGGGGTTGCACATGTTTGCAACTACGGTGAACTTCTCAGACTGACAGATAGGCAAAACTTATTCCCCATTAAATTTAGAAATGATGTTAAAAATGCTTTTTGTTTAAGTAGGAGGTTCTGTCGATGTGGACTTTTTGGATTCTTGATCCTGCCATCAACAGTTGTCCTTTTCTTTTTGCCTTTAAGCAACATGTCCACGATGGGCGGAAGGAGAGCCTTGATGGCTTTGTGAAGACTTTTGAGAAGTTGCCTACGACCGATGGCTACCCTGGAATCTACGCGTTAGACTGTGAAATGGTGAGTCCCTGATGGCTTTTTGAGGAAGGCTGAGGGTGCGATACAAGCGGCTGAAGGAAAACTGTTTCCCTACCATCTTCTTCCCCTTCTGTCGTAGAATCATAGAATCACATGGTTGGATGGGACCTATAAGATCATCTAGTCCAACCGTCTTCCCACTACCATTGCTGCCACAGCTACTAAACCATATCCTGTAGCTTCTCATCAAGCCGCCTCTTGAACACTGCCAGGGACGGAGACTCCACCACTCCCTGGGCAGGCCGTTCCAGTGCCTTACCACTCTTTGGGAGAAAAAGTTTTTCCTCAAGTCCAATCTAAACCTCCTCTGGTACAACTTGTGGCCATTTCCTCGGGTCCTGCTTGTTGCCTGGAAGAAGAGGCCAAACCCCGGCTCATCACAACCTGCCTTCAGGAAGCTATAGAGTGCAATGAGGTCTCCCCTGAGCCTCCTCTTCTCCAGACTAAACAATCCCAACTCTCTCAGCTGCTCCTCATAAGACTTGTGCTCCAGACCCCTCACCAGCTTTGTTGCCCTTCTCTGGACACGTTCCAGGGCTTCAATGTCTTTCTTGTAGTGAGGGGCCCAAAACTGAACACAAGTACTCAAGGTGCGGCCTCACCAGTGCCGAATACAGGGGGATGATTACCTCCCTGCTCCTGCTGGCCACACTATTTCTAATGCAGGCCAGGATGCCGTTGGCCCTCTTGGCCACCTGGGCACACTGTCGGCTCATGTTCAGCTGAGCATCAACCAACACCCCCAGGTCCCTTTCCTCTTCACAGTCCTCCAGCCACTCAGCTCCGAGCCTATAGCGCTGCATGGGGTTATTGTGGCCAAAGTGCAGGACCCGACACTTGGCCTTGTTGAACCTCATGCCATTCAGCTCAGCCCAGCGATCCAGCCTATCCAGATCCCTCTGAAGGGCCTCCCTACCCTCAGGCAGATCAACACCGCCACTCAACTTGGTGTCATCTGCAAACTTACTGAGGGTACACTCAATCCCCTCGTCTAGGTCATCAATAAAGATATTGAACAAGATGGGCCCAAGTACCCAAGTACTGTCTTGTACATTTAAATTAGCTGTCATTAATTAGTTGCGTGCTTCATTTGGGGACCACATGCTGTAGCTGGTTGGCTGATACTGAGCAGCGTTTGCTGGCTGTGCTACGCTAGACGTGCTGCGTTCTGGGAGCTGCAGCGCTTCGGTGAACAGCTCCGTTGTTACCGTGCTGTGGTTGGCGTGCGCTCGTCTTCATGTCTGCTCTGTTGCTTGCAGTGCTACACCAAGCAAGGATTGGAGCTAACGAGAGTAACTGTGATCAACTCTGACCTGAAAGTGGTGTACGACACCTTTGTCAAACCAGACACCAAGGTGGTGGACTACAACACCAGGTAAGGGTGGTCCCCCTCGGGTCAGAGGTCTGTGCTCAGCATGAGGAGCTTAGGAGCTCTTGTTGAAACTCCGATGCCCACCGCTTCCTCATGGCTGAGACGCTTTGGGTCTTGAGGCGTTCCTTTAGTGAAGGACATCCTCCTTTCTGCTCTTGCTCTGCAGGTTCTCAGGTGTGACAGAAGAGGACCTGGAGAACACTAGTATCACCCTGCGCGATGTCCAAGCCGTCCTACTGAACATGTTCAGTGCAGACACCATATTGATAGGGCACAGCTTGGAAAGCGACTTATTTGCACTAAAGGTAACTTGCGTGTCTTGCGTTTCCATCTCTCTCTGGTTCTCTCCCACTTGCAAGTGTTTCTTTCCAAGAACCAGGAGGACACAGTCTCTGTCTTGTCTCTGAGCTGTCTGCGGTTGAAGAGCGAGGGGAGTGGGTCCTGTGCATCACTCATGGTGTCACCCCAGCTTTTAGCGGCTGCTGCTGCCCAGGGTGACAGACCTCTCAAGAGGGGCTGGTTGGAAGGACCAGCCTGGTCTGGAGATAACGCTCATGGTTTCTCTTTGAGTGTTAAAGTGCCTGATTTCTCTGAGTGAGGGTCTCTGCCCGGTTTGCTGAGATTTGTGGGGTTGCGTTGACCAAGCTGGTTTGACCTTCATCTCTGTCGTTCCCTGTCCGTCCCGCGTCAGTCTCGCCTGCGCATCTCTTGGCCATCCCTGCTCTCCTGCGAGGGTGGACTGTCCTCTCCCCTTGCACCCTGAACGTAGATCCCTGGGGGCTTGTCCAGCATCACCAGGAAAGTGCATGGCAGGCAGGAGCTGAGTCTTTAGGCTGTGAACTTCCTCCAGCCGTTCTTTACCGTGCAGCTTCTTTGCCGAAGCAGCTGTGGCTGCCAGCTCACGGCGGCAGTTTGGAAGCAGGAGGTTTTAATGCCTGCAGAGCGCTTTACCTCTCCGTGGCACCCTTCATCCCAGCCTTTCATCATCATCATCAAAAAATTATTTACAGTTTCATCACCACGAGATGACAGTGTTGGCCTCTTAGAGCTGTGATTTTCTCTTGGCATCGCAGCCGCTGCCAAGAGAACGAAGCCGAGAGCGATAGAGCAGCGTGTGTCAGGCCGTAACGTCTGAGGGCTGCGGCAGTAACGCTGACATCTCGCTAATGGATGATAGCACTTCCATTTTGATTTAAAGCTATATTATCCCGTTTCCTCCATCTTCCTCATCTACATAATTAATTATCGCTGCGCCTGGGCGGGTGCCAGACCTGGCTGTGGTCTAGCAGAGGTTATCCATAACGCTGGCGGTTTTATTCTCCAAAGAGGGTAGCAGGTTGTTGCTGTTGAACTGCAGCTGTTCGCAGGCGTTTACGGAGCTGGGAAGCTGTTAATGGCGAAGTTACAGACTGTCACGCAACATCAGCCGGTGCCTGGGAAGAGTGGAGGCAGATGAGGGGACCGGATTATTGGGGGCAGCTTTTGTCGAGGCTTGCAGAGCCGTCTTCTGGCCAGGCGTGTGGGTTTATCTCTTAGACCTTGCCTTTTCCTCCTGTGCTCATGATGTGGAGCTGCCTTCACGTTCCTGTAGCTCTCGGTGAACGTGTGTTCTTGGCAATTCTTATTCCCAGCAGCACGAGATCTCCGTGTCCCACCTCATCCTTGCTAAGCCGGTTACAAACTTCCTGTTGACTCATTGCTGACAGGCTGAAGGTTTTCAGGTTGGTTGCCACCTTGAAGGTCAGGCCTTTTCTGTAGGAGCAGCGCGATGTATGATGGCTTAGGTACAGTTTTGACTTGCACATCCTTGGCACTTCAGTTGAGAAGCAGTTGAAAGACTGTTGCGAGCTTTGTGGGGTCGGCTGGTTCCTCGGCTTCGTTTTCCCTTGGGAAAGACGCTCTGAGGTATGCCAGCTTCTCCAGGCCAGGGTGTTACGGGTTGAGTTACACAAACTGGATCAGCACGGAATTCCTGCTGCTGCGAACGTGCAGTTAGGCTGGGCTTTGAGGGCAGGCATGCCAGCAGAGCACTGGGAAGCCCGGATGCACGCGCCCTTTACGGGGAAGTCATCTTTGCTTCACCCAGAGCCTCTTGCAAGACTGGTTGGGTTGGCACTTGGCGATAGCATTACGTCGAGTCTGAGAGGCTGACCAGGAGATTGCTCTAGCCTGGTTAATCCTGAGGAGTGTCCGTCCCTGTGGGAGAGGGAAAATAAGTGTGTTTCTTTCCTGCTTCCTCCCTCCAGCTCATCCACGGCACCGTGGTGGACACCGCGATCGTCTTTCCCCACCGGCTGGGTTTGCCTTACAAACGGGCTCTCCGGACACTGATGGCAGACTACCTCAAGCGCATCATCCAGGACAACGGTGAGCCCAGGGAGGAGCTGCGAGCGAGGGTCTCGTCTCCCATCCCACCTGGCTGTGGGCTCCCTCTGCTTGTCTTCCTCTGCTCTCCCCAAGCCCCACCCTCTTCCTCCTGATCTCTTTTTTCCTGCGGTAGCTGTGAATGGGCCAGCAGCGCTTGCCTCTTCCCTCCGTGCTAAGTGGGGAGCAGAGAAGCCGTGTGGGAAGGCAGAGGCCGCTCTGCCAAGGCCACGGCATGCCCTCCCTTCTCTCCCTACCAAACTGAGGTTGACCTTTCTGTTTGAAGCACAGCAGGCTCCTTCCCGTCTTCCTTGAGTGCGTTGTAAATGTCCAGCGAGGGAAACTGGAGGCCTTTCTGATCAGCTGCTCCACAGCCTGAGGGC